>NC_138341.1:56890000-58177500 GCF_046562875.1 Panthera onca | reverse complement strand
ATCACTCATAACTGGATGCTAATGTAGTGAAGCTGGGATTAAACGGAGCACTTTTATATGAAGGCTCCGTGTTGGACACCATGGGTTATAAAAAGAGATAAAGGACATATGTCATCTACCTGGAAGAGTTTATGATCTAACTGGAAAGACAGGTCATGGACATATAAAATACACATAAAGATACACGTCAACAAATAGAGCCAGTCTGAGTGGGCAGAACATTACATGCTCTAGGAGTTCCAGGGGACAGGGCTTGCTAGGGTGACCCAGGGGCAGCGTCTGGGTCCAGAAGACTTCAGCTGGGCTTCCAAGGGCCCAAATGCCCTTTGCACCTTCGTGCTACACCAACCCCCCCTCCCCCGTACATACCAACTTTGGGTTTGAGCTGAGGGGCCAGTGTTATGTCTCCAAAAGTTCAGTGATGTAGTTGAAATTCTGGCCTCCCGAAGCAAGTTCAAGGAGGAATTTGCTATTTTTAAATTACAAACCACATGGGTCTCTGGTAGAGAGAAGACCTTCCTTTCAGAAGCCTCCAGCAAAGAAAGGGCTACTTCATAGAATATCTATGGAGAAATCATATCATAGATGCATTTCAAGTACTCAACTTCAGCCCCACCATTTGGCACCAAAATACAAAACAAAGCAAAAAAAAAAAAAAAAACCATCTTGTATAGAAAGGAACCATTAAATACTCCGCCTGTCATCCCACTGGAAGAGCAAAGGGCCTGAGAGTGGGGATGTGACTCAGATGTGCCTTCTGTGATTGAGCTTCCTGGGCCTCACAGCTGAGCCCTCAAAGGTCCTCTAAGATCCCTGGGCCCACGTCTAAAGATACCATTGATCTTTCCTGTGCCTCGCTCCTAACCACCAACCAGATTCTCCTTCTGGTGCTCCACCAGAGGAACAAAGACCTTCTCCATCACTGAATGAAGAACTGCATTGTTGAATTTACTGAGAACTAGCCTCCAAAGTGACCCCTTCTTAAGGGATTTTTTCCAAGGGAAATTTTGTCCCTGAGCTTTCCATGCTGACTTTTGTACCTAACCACATGTGACAGATTTCCACCGTTTAGCCCAAGTAAACAGTTTTATTGTTTATACATGATAGCCAGCTTCTTGATAGCAGAATCCATTTTCTGAGCTCTGGTTCTAGACAGGGATGTCCAGTAAACTTTCTGGGGCATTGGAGAGATTCTGCAATCTGCATTGTCCAATACAGTAGCCACCATCTACACGTGGCTGTTCAGCACTTAGAATGTGGCTAGTGCCTACCATACTGGACAGCGCCCGTCTAGAACATCAGACTGTGCTGAGCTTATGCTCTGTCTAGACCCTCAGGGAATTTTGTAGGCGGCAGAACTTCCTGTTTGAACCTAAGCCGCACTTACCCGCAAATTCAGGAAAGTCTAGGCACTTTCTGAAGGCATATTCATATGACAGACCAAGGTGCCTCTGGGGAAGAACACACTGCAGAGGAAGAGAGAGTCCACAAGGCAGTTTGTTCCAGGAAGGCAGGCAAGCTTCCAGAGAAAGTGATAACTTTGCAGTCACTTCTGTGTTGTCCCTCACGCCGTCCCAGGCCCAAGTCAGTGGAGCTATACTTGAATCCTAGAACAAGGGGCTGCAATAAACACCCTGCTTCCGTGTGAACCCCACCCCTCAGAGAGCTGAAGAGTGAGGTAGCAGCAGCACGGGCAACATGTAGTCGTGTACCCACCGACGTTTCCCATGCACCTCGTGCGTTCCAGGCATGGTGCTAGATGCTGGCAGCCGTGTGGGCAGCTGCCGTGGCACCTGCCTGGGCCTGAGTCTTCAGCAGCCTCTGCACAGCTGTCAGCAGTACGACAGATGCCACCGAACAGCGTCAGGAGCATAGCTGTCCATCTCAGAATCGCAATGGTGGTCAGAAGCCTTTATTTATTTTTATGACTCACGCCATCGTGTTTACATGTTTGTCTAACCCATAAGTGGTTGGCCTCCTGTGAACAGTCTTGGGTTGACCTAAAGCCACGATTGGAGGAAGACCCAACACTTTTTCATATCCTCAAAAAGCCAACCTACTCCAGAAAGCGTTTGGGAACAAGAAATTTTATGGGTCATTTTGTGGGAAGACGAGTCTTTTATCACACACCACTCAAAAAAACAAGGGAATAAAAACCCTTAGTAGACATTTTTTTCTCCCCAAGTCCCTCTTTAACTTCTAGCCCTTTCCAACGCTCTCCGAGGCAGTTTCTGTATCTCCCCAATTGCCTGCCTTATGCAGAGAGCTATTTGGCCTGTACCAGCTCTCCAAAAGGGGCTTTTAAAAGGCAATTTTCTCCACAGGGGAGATTCAGGCCCCATGAAAACTGAGAATTCTCTATCATGCCATTTCCTAGTTTCTTTAACACTTTGCCTCATTTCCAAAACAACTCAAGGAAGCGAAGAGTGAGGACATCAAAACAGGTGGGGAGGAAAATGCCAGAACCTCCTGGTTCTTTCTGTCCTCAAGACTCAGGCTTAATGTCTCCTCTTCGACTTCCCTAATAATTGTAAAGAAGTTGCCTCTTGGGGCACTTGGGTGGCTCAGTTGGTTAAGCGACAGACTTCGGCTCAGGTCATGATCTCATGGTTCATGGGTTCGAGGCCCGCGTTGGGTTCTGTGCTGATAGCACAGAGCCTGGAGCCTGCTTTGGATTCTGTGTCTCCCTCCATCTGCCCCTCCCCCACTTGCACTCTGTCTCTTTCTCTCTCTCTCTCTCTCTCTCTCTCTCTCTCAAAAATAAACAAACATTAAAAAAAAAAGTTAAAAATGGAACTACCCTATGATCCAATAATCACACTGCTGGGTATTTACCCACAAAATACAAAAACACTAGGGGCACCTGGGTGGCTCAGGCGGTTAAGTGTCTGACTTCAGCTCAGGTCATGATCTCAAAGTTTGTGAGTTCGAGCCCTGCGTTGGGCTCTGTGCTGATAGTTTGGAGCCTGGAGCCTGCTTCAGATTCTCTGTCTCCCTCTTTCTCTGCTCCCCCACTCACACTCTGTCTCTGTCTCAAAAATAAATAAGCATTAAAAAAAATTTTTTAATACAAAAACACTAATTCAAAGGGATACATGCATTCCTACGTTTACTGCAGCATTATTTACAATAAGTCAAACTATGGATGCAGCCTAAGTGTCCATCAACACACACACACGCATACACACACATAATGGAATCGTACTCAGCCATTAGAAAAAATGAAATCCTGCCCTTTGCAACAACATGGATGGAGCGAGAGAGTATAATGCTGAGTGAAATAAGCCAGTCAGAGAAAGACAAATACCATATGATTTCACTCCTGTGTAGAATTTAAGAAACAAAACAAATGAGCAAAGGAATGAGAGAAACAGAGAGAGAGACCAAGAAACAGACTGGTGGTTACCAGAGGTGAGCTGAGCGCGGCGATGGGTGAAATAGGTAAAGGAGATTAAGAGTACATTTATGATGAGCACTGAAAAATGTATAGAATTGTTGAGTCACTATGTTGTACATTTGACACTATTATAACACCGTATGTTAACTATACGGGAATTTTTAAAAAAATTTTTTTTAACATTTATTTATTTTTGAGACAGAGAGAGACACAGCATGAACAGGGGAGGGGCAGAGAGAGAGGGAGACACAGAATTGGAAGCAAGCTCCAGGCTCCGAGCCATCAGCCCAGAGCCCGACGCGGGGCTCGAACTCGCGGACCGCGAGATCGTGACCTGAGCTGAAGTCGGACGCCTAACCGACTGAGCCACCCAGGCGCCCCTTTAAGTTAATAAAAAAAAAAAAAGAGGGGCACCTGGTGGCTCAGTCAGTTGAGTGCCCGACTCTTGGTTTTGACTCAAGTCATGATCTCACTGTTCGTGAGTTCAAGCCCCACATCAAGCTCTGCACTGACAGTGTGAAGCCTGCTTCAGATTCTCTGTCTCCCTCTCTCTCTGCCCCTCCCCTGCTCGTGCTCTCTAAATAAAAAAACAAACAAACTTTAAAAAAGAAATACTGTGCAAAGGAAAAGAGCATTAGGACAGACAGATTGGGGTTCAAATCTTGCTGCTTGCCAGCTCTGTGATCTCCCTGTATAAGTTTTGACAAATCTGAGCCTCAGTTTTTTCTTCTGTAATATGGGACTGCAAAAATCTTTGCAAGATTATTATAAGGATTAAGCAAAAGACTATCCCTGTGGCACTTAGAATAGTGCCTGGAATGTAACGAGAGCTCAACAAACAGTTTCTGTGAGAACTATGTCAGATGGGCGCCTGGGTGGCTCAATTGGTTAAGTGTCTGGCTTTGGCTCAGGTCATGATCTCACAGTCCATGAGTTCAAGCCCCACGTCCTGTGCTGACAACTCAGAGCCTGGACCCTGCTTCAGATTCTGTGTCTGCCTCTCTCTGCCCCTCCTCCACTCATTCTCTGTCTCTCTCAAAAATAAGCAACATTAAAAAAAAAAAAAAAAAAAAAAACTACACGAGAAATCAGACTCTCTCATCTGATACTTTATATTCTGGACCGACCTCAACTTAGCAATTCTGAGGCTACTGAGGCTACCTGAATAGCAGGGCTTGCTAGGTTCTCATATGGCAGAGGAGAGAAACAAGTCCAGAGAGCTTAAGTGACTTGTCCGTGGTGCGACTTTGCGCCTCACTGCTTTTTGGGATCCTGGGCAGGGCTTTCTGTGGAGACACAGTGAAAACCAGCTGAGGAAGGGTGATGAGTGACCTGAGATAGAATGGCTCCCTGGGGCCATTCTGGGGTGAGCTGGGGACCCGGTTGCTGTCTTGGTCGATTCTTCAGGGGAGGCTTATGTGCCTGACCCACCTCCCGGCGACAGTTTGAAGGGATTAATTAGCGTCTGGTAAAACAGCAGTGACAGGGCATCCTTATTCTGGTAAGCCACCCGAGTGCATCCAGCAGCTATAGCCAGATGGAAAACAACCACTTAGGCCTTAACGAGCTTGCTCGGCTGTAATTCTGGGGAGTCCTAAGAGCCTTACTAATTATCCCATCTTTTTGTTGTTGTTTGGGGTTTTTTGGCCTTGTTTTGTTTTTTTGTTATAGGTTTTTTTTGTTTGTTTGTTTCTTGTTTAAAGTTTCCTCACTGGGAAGGTTCCTGCGTGGATTAGTCATCCACGCTTTCTGGGCAAATTTTTAGTCATTTGCAAATAATGTGAGGTCATGACACTGGGTTTGTATTTGCCTGGTCTCAAGCTCTCTTCAAGTCACCCAGATGGCTTCCATCTTCACCCCCAAAGGGCACATACTTCTTTTTTTAATCCATTCTAGAAAGCTGCCACAACTACCCAGGGCTCTAGAGGAGAAAAGGATCATATTTTCTCGTTTCCACAAAAAGTAACTCCCTGGTTAAGCAATGAACAAAGCACCCAGCCCTTTTTAGGTCAGGAGGGTAGGATGTCATGCCCTGCACAGGCTTTTATGAAAAAAAAAACCAAAACACTCTGTCTGAGGCATCACCATGAAAGTGAACCGTGAAGTCAATCTGTGTTCACACTACAATACTTAAAAGGAACACCCTCCCCCACCCACAGCCTATGAGAGAGAAAACTCCTACTTATGCCCAAAGTTTGGTGCAAATGAAGTGTCTGGGCGCAATCCAGAGTACCACTTAGACAACCAAGTTCTGCATGGCTGATTGTTTGCAACGGGTGGTAGAAACCACAAAATCATGTTCCAGAATTCCACTCACCCACCTGATGCAGGCTGTGGTGTTCCCACCAGCAGAGTCACACTCCACAGATGAGGCCCCACCTCTAGAAGGCACCTGGGAAGAATTCAAAGAAAATATCTGGAAGCACAGATGTTGTCCTGCAGGACTGAGACTTGGAAGGCTAGGTCTAAAGTGAGAGAGGGGGACATCTGGGTGGCTCAGTTGGTTAAGCATCTGACTTCAGCTCAGATCACCATCTCATGGTTTGTGAGTTTGAGCCCCATGTCAGGCTCTCTGCTGTCAACGCAGAGCCCGGTTGGGATCCTCTGTCCCCATCTCTCTCTGCTCCTCCCCTGCTCATGCATTCTCTCTCTCTCTCTCTCAAAAATAAACATTAAATAAATAAAGTGAGAGAGGGAATTGACAGAAGGCATAGAACTCATTCTTGAGGTGATCCAATATTGCCAGTATCCAGATGAGAAAACGGAGGCTTAGGGAGATGAAGTCAACTGCTTAAAATTACAGTCTGGATGGCTCAGTCAGTTAAGCGTCCGACTTCGGCTCAGGTTAAATCTCATGGGTGTGGGTTCAAGCCCAATGTCGGGCTCTGTGCTCACAGTTCAGAGCCTGAAGCCTACTCTGGATTCTGCATCACCCCTCTCTCTCTGCCCCTCCCCTACTCGCACTCTGTCTTTCTCTCTGTCTCTCAAAAATGAATAAACGTTAAAAAAAAAAAATTCAAAGGCAGACGTGGAGATGAAACGCAGGTATCCTTCTGCCTAGGAGTCTTTGCAGGAGCAACGTCAGGAGCAGGAGGAGGCAGTGTGTAAAGCAGAGGTGAGACGGGAGACCCAGGGCTGCCGGAGAGGCACTGGAAGGCAAGGAGTTGTGTACTCCAAATACTTCACGTGCTTTCCAAGGATTATCCCGGCTTAGAGAGTAATGAAGGTGGCCCTCCAAGAAAATGAATTTGGCTTCAAGGGTAAGGAAAGCAGATACAGAAAGAGAGAAGGGCCTAGTCAGTTTAGTGAGATGCCCTACCAAAGAGAAGGGCTGAGATGAAGCACTGCCCGGTGAACTTGGGAAGCTGTATGAAAGTACAGTAGTCTCCTGGAGGCATTGTAGATGGTTCAGCTCTATAGAGATACTTCTAGCACAAAGTCTGTTGAAAGAGAACACAGATAAATTTATCATCTGTGGTACCTAAGAATGACATAGTTATCCAAAGACGGGTGCCAAGGGCCACCTTTGCCAGGCATGCCCACTGCCCACACTCCAAACAGGCACTGGTTTGTAGAGGTGGCTCACTCTTGGGTCCTGGGGTTCTCCACCTCGGGGAGGACTATTCACCCCTATGAAATGAGGGAGAGCAAGCGTTCCTGAGAGGATTTTCAACTGGGTCAGAAAATGGGGCTATGAATGCCAAGAGGACATAAGGTTGGGACAATAAGAAGGATGGCTAGACCTTAATAAGGGTATTGAAGCCCCACTCATACCCTGAAAGAGTCCTGAGTAGTCCATGTGCCTGAGGAGCAGTGCATGGCCCCCTGGTGGACAGGAGGCTGAATTGCAGTGCCCACTGCACCTGCATGTGTCGCTGAGGCTGAGAACAGAGAGGGCACTGAATTCTGCAGTTCCACACACCTTCCACTGGGCTATCTGTGGTTCTGGGAGGTAGACGTTTGTCCTCACAGCCAGACCCTCCAGGTTCTGGGCTTCTCTTTACTACCCACGCTCCCCAAAAGATGAGCTTTTCACTTCTCCTTCCAATAACTGACCCATAACTTCATGCAGGAACTGCAGGTGGCAGTGACCAAGTGTAAGGTGGGTCTTGAGGGAGAAGGTGTTAAGAATGGCCAGCTCTGTTGCTGGGTAACTTTCTCTCCCTCATGCTCCACCAGCCTCCCTATCTCCCTTCCCTTTAGGTAGTGTGCTGCAGTCATAAACAGTCCTGGAATTTTAGTGACTGAAAACAACAAAGGTTTATGTCTTGCCTGATGCTATGTATCTAACTCAGGTCCGTGGATGGCATTGGCATCCACATCACCCTCGCTCAAAGATCCAGGCTGACGGAGCCTCCAGTCACCCAGGCAGGAAGCACTTAATAAATGGGCCTCGTGTTTTCACTCTAGAGTCTGTTTCCCCACCCCCCCACCCCACCTCCCACCCCCACCGCCGGCCTCAGGATGGCTCTGTTGAAAATGATATAACCCGGGATGCACAGGATAAGAATATTCACCACAGGAGAGTGGAAAGGCCAAAACGTACAGGTTCAGGAAACTTATTCTCAATTTTAAAACTGCCGGTTATCAGCTGTGTGACCTAGAGCAATTCATATGTGCTATGAACGGTTTCTGTGGCCTTGATTTTGGTCACCGAGATGATTAAATTATCCACATGCGAATATGCTTTAAGATGTAGGTTTTACCATCGTGGATAATACATTTTGGTTCTCAAGTCACTGATGGTCCTCAGGTCATTGACAACAAGCCTCGTCATCTAGGGCTTTGGCGCAAGCAGGGCTCAGATCCATCTCCACTCCCAGATGTGAAGGAACCAGGAGCGGCCTTGTGTGGTCCTCGGACTCACACGGCACTTAGTAGATGTCACGTCCCGGCAGCCAGCCTTTCCTATGGCCCCTAGTCTCAAAAGGGCTCAGTTTCTGGTGAAAGCATTGTAAAAAGAAGTCTCTCTCCTCTTCTTTCAACACTTTATGAGCTTCAGAGTGTGTGAACACTGAGGCTCTTTTTTCTGCTCCTTTTTTGAACTGCAAAGAGCAGCTTATGGGCCAAGAGGCTGCTCCAGGTCAAATCCCCGCTGCTGATGGCAGCCCAGGTACATGCCTGCACACCACCTCCTGAAGACGCCCAAGCCAATTTTTCCTGTCAGGAGCCTCACCTGGACAAGAAGAACCAATAGGCTTTCTCAAAAAATTTTTTTTAATCTTTTTTATTTTTGAGAGAGGGAGAGCAAACGGGAGAGGAACAGACAGAGAGAGACACACAGAATCCGAAGCAGGCTCTAGGCTCTGAGCTGTCAGCACAGAGCCCCACACAGGGCTCGAAGTCACAAACCATGAGATCGTGACATGAGCCGAAGTCGGACGTTTGACCGACTGAGCCACCCAGGCGCACCTCCAACAGGCTTTCTAAAAACATTTGATAAAGCAAAAGAGAACATTTTGTAAAGATCAGACCTTTGAACATAGGCATTTTCAAACACACCCTGGAACAGACTTGTTGGCAGGCCATTTAGCAAAAAGCATCCAAGGTGCATCTGCCCTTTGAGCCAGAAATACCACGTCTAGGAACTTACCCCAAGGAAACAGTCTAAGATATGCCTGAAGACTGAGATGCCAGGGGATTCGTTATAGCCTGTTTCATGTAGGGAAATATCTGAAAACAACCTAAAGAGTGTCTTCAGTAAATAAATGTGATCATAGGATGAAATCCTACATGGCCACTACAATGTCCCAAAATACCATAATGTGACAGGAAGAGAAACGAAAGGAAGGGAGGGAGGGAGGAAGAAGATAACACAGTATGTAGAATAAAATCCTATTTTTATAAAAATGCATGAAGGACACATTTCAAGAGGTAGTAGTGGGATTACGTGAGAATCTCATTTCTTCCTTATGCTGCTCAGTACTTCCCAGTTTTTCTGCAAGAAACAAGTTCGTTCAGTCTTTCAACAAATGTTTATTGAGTAACTCAGTATCAAGGGCAGTGCTAAGTTGAAACTCACAGATAAGATCCCTGTCCGCCAGAATTTTTTGGTATAATGCTACTTGTGCAATTTAAAAAAAAATTATTATTATTGTTATCATTATCATTATTTTAGAGAGAGAGAGAGCCCAAGCAGGGAGAGAGGGAGAGAGAGAATCTTAAGCAGGCTCTACACTCAGCATGGAGCCCGACACAGGGCTTGATCCCACGATCCTGGGTACATGACCTGAGCCAAAATCAAGAGAAAGATGCTCAACCAACAGCCACCCAGGTGCCCCTTAAATTATTTTTTAATCAGACTATTCAGAACTACAGTACTAATGGTAGAAATCATATTATTTAGTTATTTTTCAGGCTAGAGTCCAGGAAGTAAGTTATATCAAAGGCTGTCAAATAGTTCTAGTCTTCAAACCAGCTTAGGAGCGCTAAAAACCCATGGTTCTCCCGGCTCTTCCTTTCACACTCCACTCCTGCTTGCCATGGCAAGATCAGGCAAAATCTTTAGAAGCGTGGTAGGGAAAACCAGATCTGCTTTTAAGGAAGGCTATCCTTTTGCTAAATATCCAAAGACAGCTACTGATTTATGTGGGAAGCAGCCAGATACCTGTGGCAAGGAATAGAGCAGCTGCAGGGGAGCAAGGCTGGCTGTGGCAGAAGTCCTGCTCAAGGGTCTGGTTGGCTTTCAGAAATTCATTAACGTCTCCGTGCCACACTTTGTGGGGACAGTGGGCACAAGAACGTCTGCACCGCCTATGTCACTCCCTGCATGAAATGAGGGGGAAAACATTTATGGGGAGTCAGCTCAGCTCACACTGACCCTCTGAAAAAACCGGTTTCTTGCAGAAAAACTGGGAAGTACTGAGCAGCATAAGAAATGAGATTCTCATGTAATCCCACTACTACCTCTTGAAATGTGTCCTTCATGCATTTTTATAAAAATAGGATTTTATTCTACATACCGTGTTATCTGGCCAGGATGGGCCTCAGCAGCATGTCTGTACCCTGTGGGCACCGCTAACTGGACCAGGAGTGGAAACCAGCCTCACGCAGTATCAATCAGACTTCCCTTCCTGGGATCTTAGAATGGGTACCAAGAACCCCAGGTTCAGTCTGGGCTGGTTTTTTGAGAGGGAGAAATAAAAACCTCAGCTTCTGAGTTTGGCCATCTTTGACAGAGGAAGCTGGGTTACAGAACAACACGCAGCTTGCTGAGAGGCAGAGTGGAGAGACGGTCCTGATGGATTTCCAGTTCCAGAACCCTGACCTGACCTGACCTGAGGCTGGCCTGAGGCCTATCTTCAAATCTGTGGAAATGCCCCTACAGTTTGATCATAAATTCCCCCAATTTTGATGAAACTAGCTTAAATGGTCTCTGTTTCTGGAAACTGACGGGTTCTAACCAATAACCTTGCTCACAAAGCTTCTGTGAGAATCAAATAGACTCATTTTATATGAAAGATTTGAAAACTCCTTTAGAGGGGCGCCTGGGTGGTTCAGTCAGTTAAGCATCATCAGACTTCAGCTCAGTTTGTAGGTTCACGAACCACCTTGGGCTCTATGCTGACAGCTCAGAGCCTGGAGCCTGCTTCAGATTCTGTGTCTCCTTCTCTCTCTGCCCCTCCCCCTGCTAACACTGTGTGTGTGTGTGTGTGTGTGTGTGTGTGTGTGTGTGTGTGTGTCTCTCTCAAAAATAAATAAACATAAGAAATTTTTTAAAAAACGAAAACTCCTTTAGAAAGGCATCCCCTGACTTTGCAAAGTTAAGGTGGGATCTCAGCCTCTGACTGGTTTTTTAATCTGAAAATTCAAACAATTATGCTGATTCCGACCCCACCCCCACCCCACATTCAAAAGTATATGTTGTATCCAATTCCTGGGCTTTCTGGGGGTCTGTGGCACAGAGTAACATGATCCTTAGATTCTGTATTGGTTACAATAAGTAACCTGGCTGCTGTAACAGACAAACCCCCCAGTTCTCAGCCAGCTTGCAAAATAAAAAGTTAATGGCTACTTCATGTCAAAGTCTGCTGGTGTTGGCAGGGAAGCTGTGCTCCACGCCGCCATCTGGGAACCCAAGTTCCATTAACTCCGGGCCTGCAATTTCTGGGGCCTCAGGGTCCTCTACCTGCTCCTGCTGTACCAGCCAGCAGGTAGAGGAAGAGCCAGTGAGAACACCAGAAACACCAGGCCAGAAAGGGGCATAACTTATCTCTGCCTATATTTTGCTATTCAGCGTTCGGTCCCACAGTCCCACCTGACTCTGAGGGAGGCCAGGAAAACACAAGCTAACACATGTCTGTACAAAAATGGGGCTCGGTGAATGCATATCTGTCCTTGACTCCATTTTCCAGCCCTATTTCCCCCACTTTTGTTTCTAGCTGTCTCTGGCCTGTCGTCATGTAACCATCATTGTTGGCAAACAATGAATGGCCTGTGGACCATATCCAATCCATGGCTGTTTTTGTAAATAAAGTGTTGTTGGAACACGGCCATACCTGTTTGTTTACTTACTGTCTCTGGCCACTTTCATGCTCTAATGGCAGAGTTGTATCGTTTTGACACAGAACCAGGTAGCTCACAAAGCCTAAACTATTTGCAACCTGGACCTTTACAGAAAAAATTTGACAACATGTGCATAAACGCATCGGCTTTCCAAATTCCAAGAGTGTGTTGATCTCTCTCAACTGCGCCGTTTCTTCTATTTCTTTCCCCTTGGGGATCAGCACGGTACACTGGGCAAACCACAGAATGGGACCACCTCTAGGGAAGAGCTCCAATGTGCTGGAGAAGGACTGGGATGCTTGTTCGCTTTCAGGGCTCATTGGGGTGTTGTGGTTGTCTTGTAACATGGGTGAAGTTTTTCGTGTTTTTTAGACTTAAGGAAATTCTTCCTGAATTTAATTCCTTTCTCGTATGCACCCTCCAAAAGAAGTTCTCCTGTCACCTGGAAGTTTTGTATATATTCTCAACTAATCGAACAAAAAGTAAACAATCTGAGTGCAATCAACTCAAGGACAAAAAATGGGTTACAGGAAGGGGCGCCTGGGTGGCTCAGTCGGTTGAGCATCTGACTTTGGCTCAGGTCATGGTCTCATGGCCCGTGAGTTGGAGCCCCGTACCCGGCTCTGTGCTGACAGCTCAGTGCCTGGAGCCTGCTTCAGATTCTGTGTCTCCCCCTCTCTCTCTGCCCCTCCCCAACTTGTGCTCTGTCTCTCTCTCAAAAATAAACATTTTTTAAAAATTAAAAAATAAAATAAAATGGGTTATAGGAAGGGCAAAAAGTGGGTAGAGATCACAGACTGCAACACCAATCTTCTAATTGTTCGAAAAAGACCAACTGTAGAATACGATGCATTGTGTAATTGCGCTGTCTTTGTAAACTCAGAGATTATATGTCACTGCAATCATTTTTAGTTAACAATGACTATATGTTGCTTCATTGTCCTTTATATATATATTTTATATAAATATATATAAAATATATATAAAATTTATTATATATATAATATATATAAAATTTATATATATATATATAATGTTATTAAACTGTGCTGTATGATCAAGGCTTCCTGGATCCTTTATTAAATAAAGAGTTGGAGACTTCAAAAGAAGTTTCATCCTGCTCAAATGGATGGCCTCTTCTCGCCCGGGGTTCCTGTGATTCACAGCAGCACCATCCCACTCCCAGGGGCTCTGCCAAGCCCTTCTGCGGTGTTTCTAAGGACATAGGTTTGATTTCAAAAAGCACCGACACCTCCCTGCCTCTCCCAGCACTCAGAAAATAAGTTTCCAACCTCCTGGCTTGCTGGCTTTGGCCAGAGCCCAAGCCCCGTTCCCTTGTTTGCAGGAGTGCCGGAAGGGAGGCTGGGTCCTCTGGCGGAGGCACTGTCCTCTCATCCTCTGGAGTTGCTGGTGGGGAGGTGGTGTGGACCCTGCCCTCCCAAGCTGGGTGGGGTTGAGGCTGGAAGATTTAAAGATTTAATGGCCCCACCTGAAAGAGCTGCTATAGTCTGCAAAGTATCTAAGGACCTTTGGCTTTCTGCTTTCTAGGGCTTTTTCACTAATCTCCCCTTTTGTGGATCATCCAGGCCATCTCAATAGCCTGAAATCTGCCCCACCTCCTGCTGACATCTCCCCTTCCTTCGCCCCCTAGAGGGTCCTGCTAGAATGTAAGCTCCATGAACACAGGGCCCTTCATGGATGGATCCTAGAACAGCCCGGTACACATTAGGTGCTCAATAAATATTTGTTGAATGAATGGCTCTTAGATAGACATTTACTCATAGGACACTTGGGGTGACTCTGTGTCTACTTCCTAATGTTTCTTTAGATCTATGCTTTTTATTTTTTTAGACAAAAAAAGATTTTATTTAGGCCAACTTGATACACAGCAAAATGTGAGGTCTTTGGTGCACAATTTGGTGAGGTTTGAAAAATATATTCCCTATGCAACCAAAACTCCAATCGAGAATTGTAACATTTCCATCACCCCCGAAAAGAAATAATGCTCTTTATTAGCCAACAATTAGTCCTCACTTTACATATTCCCTGTTAGAGTTCTTATTTCACTCTACCCTTTATATAGGGACTCCTGTCTGCCTTTACCTACCAAAGTATAAGCTCAGTGAGGCTGGGGACACCATGACTTGTCGTGCCCTCTCCAGAGCCAAGCAAACAAATAAATGTGTTGAAGTGCACTCCTGGATAATCAGGAGATAAAACTCACATCAACAATGCACTGAGGTGCGTACGACCTATTTCTGGGTGCAATGCTGGGTGCAGAAGCACAGAGCGCAGATCCTGGCAGAGGAGGAGGAGAAGCTTCCTAAGGTGAAGAAAGAACAGAACAGGGTGCAAGAAGTGCCACCCAACGGGACACAGAAACCTCACAATTTTGCCTAAAGTTACATCTGCTATTCTTACAAGCAAACGGATTCTCTTCCCAATCATTCAGTGAAAGATGAGCGTGGTTCATCTCCACACCAAAAGTTACACTGAAGGTTTGCGACTTAGTAGTGCTTTGCACCCGATACGTGATTTTTGAATAGAATTTATTGAATACCTGTCTTACTCTCATGATATAGCTGCACCTATATTGGCTGCCTGCCAATAACGAGGACCCTGCAGGAAATGGGCTAAGATCTGGAATGAGCCAATAATGGCATCACGGTGAAGAACACAAACACTGGAGCCAAGGTCATGGAATTCAAATTCCGGGACCACTACTAGGTTTGTAATTCTGTGCATGTTATTCAGCCTCTCTGTCCATCAGCGTCCTCATTTGTAGAGCAGGTGACAAGGAGAGCAAGCTTCTTGTGAGGATTAATGAGAACAACACACATAAAGAGCTTAGCACAGGCCTGGCATATACAGAGTGCTCAGGAAGGGTGCTCATTATTAACAATTCTCAGAGACCGTTCGAGCCTTCCAGAACAACCTCAGCTGCAGGAAGTAGGCAAAAAAGTAGCTAATCCATTCCAGGGCCAGCTACAGCATGGGGAGGATGTGAACTCAGCAGGTCAGAGTCCCAACAGAGAGGGAGCCTTGGAGAATCTGATAGGAGGGAGCAGAACAGCCCAAGGAGCAGGGAAACAAAGCTTGAATTCAGGGGCCGTAGGGATTGAGGACTAGGCACAGAGAAATCCTTAACAGGGAGGCTAGAAATTGAAAATGAGTGGCTTGTCCCAGGCAGAAATGGGAAGTCAGTTCAGCCTTCAAACCTCATATGTCCAATTCCTTCCTCCACTTTTTTAATTTGGCTACGAGTACACACCGGGTATGTGCTTAATATTGGCATGTGCACAAATACACCACACGTTCATCATGAAGAAACAGTTACAGCAATTAACACAGAATATTGAAAATACAAATGGAGGAAAAGGAATTCACGGCGCATTTCTGCGGTAGCAGCCTCTGCTGAACAGTGATTCCCGGCTCTATGAACTGGATGTGCAACACAATTGCAAGTCTGTCAGTGAGAGCCACAGTCTGGAAACCCCAGCCGAGAGAGAGAGCTTCGCTGCATCTCTAGGTCAGAGCAATGCAAGGAGGTGGGAGGAGCTGGTTCCAAGTAATTTTTTCCTTTTCCCTGTCACTCTCCCAACATCACAATTATTAATTTTCCGTCTCTATAGTCCCTATTAGGAGCACCCCCTCCAGGGAAAAAGCAGTTGACTTTTCAAAAATGTAGTCCTTTAAAGGTTTAGACCTATGACTGTCCCCCTCTGTGGTGTTCTAAAAATGCTTCCCTTGGCAGTTCAGCCATGACTCATACAGCATAGAAAAGCATTTCAGAGGAATTATTTTTCTCTGCCTTTGAAACCAGGCTTATGGTCTAGTTGCTGTTGTGGGTTTCTCTTGCTCGGCTGCTGGGGCTTCCTGGTGCCGTCTCAGTGATGGAATCAGAGTTATGTCTGCAAACAGGACTGCTCCACTCTATCACCTGTCTCCATTTGGTGTGGAAGGAGAAGCCAAGGCTGAGGTTTCCCACTTCGTGGTGTGGAGACCTGGGACATCCTCTCCGGGCCCTGAAATTCCTGGTTCACCTTTCCTGCCAGGGTGGGCCTGTGTCCCCAGTAAACAAGGGCTGTCAGAGGCCCCTGTGGGAGCAGGTGGCACTGTGCCCTCCCTGGCATGCTCAGGATTTGATTTAACACAGAAACAATTTGACTTGGAGAGGGAAGATGGGATTCCCTCCCAGGGGAATGTGTTCACCTGGCAGCAAGGCTGATTAGAAATTTACCTGTTGGCACAGAAAGAAAAGGACAGATTCTGTGAAAGCTGTCCAATTAAACTGGTCAGCCCTCTCGGAGCGAAGGCCGGATGTTGGAGTCAGCCCCGAGCCCCATCAGCAGGAACAAGTGAACCTGTCACTGGATAAAAACAATTCCATACAGAGGCGCCTGGGTGGCTCAGTCGGTTAAGCGTCCGACTTCGGCTCAGGTCATGATCTCCCAGTCTGTGAGTTCGAGCCCCGCATTGGGCTCTGTGCTGACAGTTCAGAGCCTGGAGCCTGCTTCAGCTTCTGTGCCTCCCTCTCTCTCTGCCCCTTCCCTGCTCATTCTCTGTCTCAAAAATAAATAAACATTAAAAAAAAAATTCCATGCATGCCAGGAGGCAGCATGCTGCGTGGGGTGAACATGCGTTGCTCGTGTCCCAGCACTGCCGCTTACCCCCCTAAGTGATCTGGAGTAAGTCCTGTTGGGTCTCCAGTCTTCAATTCTCTCATCTGTAGAAGAGAACTAACAACAACAATAACAGGGTTTGGGGGGAATGACTAAATCAGATCAATCATGGAAAAGGCCTGAAAAGTGCTTGACACATAGTAGGCCCTCATTAGTGCTAGTTTCTTAACATATTTATCTTCCCTGTTCCTCTCTCTTTCCTGCTGGCTCTTATAAAAGCGTGGAGAATGGGAAAATAAGAAGAGGCTTGAAGAAAAAAAGGATACTCCAGGCAGGGAGGAAGACAGAACTGGAAGGGAAAGTCTCAGAAGGAAAGCTTAGGGCATTCAGAAACTGGAACAATGATGGTATTTCGTAGGTTCATTTCCCTGCTCACATATTTATCACTCCTGGCAGATGATATCTTAGTTATCTTTGGGTTCCTGAAGCCTAGATCGATGCGAAACACACAGTAGGAGCTCAACAAATCCAAACGGAGTGATAGACACAATGAGCCTCTCAAGAAGAGGGACAAACAGGCTGATTGGTTCATGGCCACACCTTCTGGGTTCACCGCCTCATTGGGCATGAAGGGTTTTTGTCAGGCGAAACTCTGATGCGTGTTTGTAAAAGTGCTTCTCAAATGAAACCACCAATTGCTCAAGTTAAAAGTCACAATTCCCTACAACTAAGAGGCCAGCCCATCAGTAACCAGTGTGGAGCCCAGTGTTAACGGGTGCGGTGCTCCTGGTTTGGAAGCGGACCAAAGAGACAGTGAGTAAACACGACGGTTGCCCGGATGCATAAACACAGAACCAGCGTCCCATCACCTCATCCCTGAGACACTCCAGTCACAGCATCGGTGACACCCACAAGTGGTTACTTGTCAGCTCTTGTCAAGCGCAGCAACAAAGGCTAACTACCCCCAAAATGCAGATATTAAGGACAAAAACACAGTAATAGTAGCTTTTATCAAAAAGCTAAATACTGTGTGTGTGTGTGTGTGTGTGTGTGTGTGTAGTATTTTTCTAAGGTGAGTATAAGACAAGGGTCTGTGTTAAAAAAACAAACATTTGTCTATTTTTTTTTTAGTTTATTTTGAGAGAGAGCATACATGTGCTCTTGTGCACATGGGGGAGGAGCAGGTAGAGAGAGCGACAGAGAATCCCAAGCAGGCTCTGCACTGACAGTGTGCAGATCCTGCTGGGCTCGATCCCACGAACCCATGAGATCACGCCCTGAGCTGAAATCAAGAGTCAGGCACTCAACTGACCGAGCCACCCAGCTGTCCCCATTTCCCTACTTGTGAGACCATATTCTTTTCTCCAACTAGAGGCTGGAGAGGGCTAGGAGGGAAATTTTGTTCGAAGTACCCACCCAACTGCATACAGAAAGGCCCTCTGGATGACAGTCTGCTTATGCTACATGGGTCTGACCAGGTGACACCTTATTTCTCACTAGTGCCAATCTTAGAAGTAGTACAAAGTGCTTTTGGAATCTAAGGAGAGTAGGGGAGGAAATGAGAAGCATGTCTGGCTGGGGTGCCATAAATAATGGAGTAAAAGATATTGATTACAATTTTTATTCCCCTTCATTAATGGGAACTTAACTTTAGGACACGGTAGGGCTTACAGGATTGCAGTGGGTGGTCTCCTGTCCCACAACAGGAGTACAGTAAAAGTCTCTTACCCCCAATTCCTCTTCCCCATCTGTTTCTATTCATTCACTCATTCATTTGTTCATGCCCTGCCTGGTTCCTGAAAGCCATGCCACCTCATCCACTGTAGGCACTGGGGAGCGAACAATGGTCTTTAAACAAGGGCACTCCATCATCGAATATGGCTTTTAGATCATCTGGAATCCATGTCGAGAATGGAATTAGAGAAGACAAACGCTAGTAGCCATCCACATGAGTCCTTACTGGTGGCTGTGGAGGGGAGAGGATAGAGATTATTTAAGAGGTAGAATAATCAGGATTTCTTTGCTGGCTCAATGTGGATGGGTAGCAGAGAGAGAGAACTAGAGAGTTTCTTGTTTAGAGGACTTTGTGAATGACGACAGCACTAAAGCAGCTTGACCACACAGGTGGAGGACCAACTTTGGAGAAGGGGTGATGAAAAGCTCAAGGAACCGCTTTAGTGCAAAATGCCACAAAATGACGTCTCCCTTACTGGTATAGGAGACAGATAATGTTGTTAATGAGGGTCAGGCATTGTTCCAGTGGTCTGTTGTGGGTTGATCTCCAGCTGCCTCACTGGAGCTACTCTGTCCTACATCTGCAGGCTTGTCTTACATACTGATTGTGTCCCACGGAGTGATCACTATGGTCACCAGAGGAACTTTGAGGGAGTGTGGGAATGGAATGGTAGTACAAGCCTAGGGCTGCCCTCACAGACCCAGCCAGAAATCCTCTCCTACTGAGTGGGCCCCACGTGGTACCACAGGTAAGTGTTTGGAGACTGGATGGAAATCTGCCTGTAGTGCAAGAACGAGTACAGGAGGGTAGATAATGTGACTGTTGTGATTTTTCTCAAGCCCTCCCTTGAGTCTCCACCCAAATCTGACCTCCTAGCCTGAGGGATGGACAGGAGAGAGGAGTCTTTTCAAATTAGTCTAGTTTTCTCTCTTTTGCCCCAAACACCTTCTTTCCACCTCAGAACCTTGATTGCTCCTTCCATGTCCCCAGAATGCCTTCTGTTTCCACACTGGGCAAGTCTACTTGCCAGCAGTTTTCTGAGTGGGATTGTTATCTGTGCGAGCAGCCTACCTCTGGATTTGATAGGCTATTTGTTTGCAGTATGAACAGAATACTGTCGTTCAGCTTGGGAATTCTTTGTGGATTGCTTATTTATTCTCACCTGGTTTTAAATAAAGGTTTGAGGCATCTTGCAATATAATAGTTTTTTTTTTTGTTTTTGTTTTTGTTTTTCAAATAAGAACAGAAGGACTGGGGGGATACCTTGCATGGGGCTAAGAGCTTAGGGAGCAAATGTAGAGGCTCCCCCTGCTGGCTAGTTTTGCTCCTGCAGCCCTCTGCCTGAACGCGTTAGCCTTGGTGAAGTCCTGTGTCTCTCCTCACAGGGGAGAAGGAGTCGGCCAGCGACAGAAGACACTCTCGCTTTCACAAACAGCGGTTGGTGTCCCTGGTAGACGGACCATGTTTAAAACTCATCCCATCCCTTTCTGCCCTTCTCTTTCACTGGCTCTTGCACAAATATTCAGGGTCTTAATTTGTTCGTTTGTGGAACATTTATTAGGCCCTGACGCTGAGCCAGTGCTTTGTTAGCAGCCCTCTTTCTGTACTAAAACCCTAGCCAGCCCACGTTGAGAACACTCAGACTGAAGGGGGTCCCCAGCCAAGGGCATTTGTCTGGGACTTTTAGGAAATAGGAGTATTTTATCAACAGTTAACTTGGAGGTTATCCGGGTCCTTCCTGTTAGGCTGAGGCAGAACCAGGCTGCCCCCTACAGGTGGGAGGGAAAGGCAAGCGTCCTCAAGGCTGAAACCCTGGGAGGATGGGGGAAGGGGGGGGGGGCGGGGTGCTGTGCCTCGCCCGGTTGATCTTCATCTCAGAGGGCTTCCTGCCCTGGGTGGCGGGGGATCTAGAGCAGTGCTTCTCAACTTGCGACCCCCAGCCTAGCACCAGCAGCAGCATTTGGGACCTTGTTAGCAATGTAAATTCTGAGGCCCCACTCCAGTCTTACTGAAAGGCAACTCAGGGGGGCTGGGGCCAGCAGTCCGTCCAGGGGATTCTGATGAACTCTCAAATTCGAGGACCACTGGCATGGCCACCTCTAGGAGCCCTGCTTGGTAGCTTGGCTTCATGAGACTTGGCCCTGTCTGCCTCCAATCAGCCTCAGAACCACATTTCAGAGGTACCTACCACTATCCTTCCCTTAAGAAATAGGAACAGTGAGGTTGCAAGGACGTGTAGTTTGCCTGAGGCCATCGTGTACAGGGAATCTTCCCCCATGCCTCCCAAATTACAGGAGAGGAAAAGGGAGGCCAGTAAAAGTGACTATCCAGGGTTCCCCAGACCTAACTGCTCTGGTTTTCAGGGCTGCACACAGTACACAGCCTCTCACGGTGGCCTACCTCTCCCAGGCCTTGCTGGGTATCTGGGAGCCCTGGGCCCAAGCACAGGCTACGTGGGACCCCACCTTATCCACCTCTCCTCTCCTCTGGGGTGATGTTGCAGCCAGCTTTCTCCTCTCTGATCACACTGGTCCTGACTGCCGCTCGCTCCAAGACAAACACAAGGGCCCAGCTGTGAAAAAATCACACCAGGACTTGGTCTCGTTTTTATCAATCTCCAGCAGCTAAAACTACTTGTCGGTCATCATAGGAAGTCGCTAGAAAGACAGTGTGGGGAAATAGGTTCTGCTTGCATAAATGGGTTAAAAAAAAAACTTCGGGCAGAAAGCCGCCGCCATGGGGCAAAAGCGCCCGAGGTTAAGTAGCGAGATATTGTAATAGGATCACAAGTAACTTGTTATATCACCTGCAGGAAATTACTTTCCATCTGATGCCAATATCACAAGCTCCACTTGCCCCTGCCCCCCCCCCCCCCGACACTTTGCTTACACACACAAGTTAATAATTACCGTCTGAGTGTTTTCTCCACGTTCACGTGTGTAAGATCTTGTTTTCTTCACGTTCACCACGTGGGTAATATCTTGTGAGCTCAATAAATACGCAGACGAGCGCCCTGTTCGCTTTCCTTGTCTCCTCCAGGATGTTAGTCTCTCTCGTATTTACTTCTGCTGTCTGCTCTCTTGCTGTCTAAGCGACACCTCCAGACTCCTAGTTTGCGGCAAGACAGGAAACGGCGTCTATACGGCATGGATGTCTTTTCAAATAAGTGCTAGGGTCTTTTTGGCAGGCTGGCATGAGGAGAATGCTTTGGCTCCCTCTCCTCAAAGATGCACAAGTGTTGATTTTCTAGAAGGGCAGTGGGGGGGGAGGAGAAAGAGAAAAGAATAGCATCTTTACTAGCGTTAGTATCTTTGGTAGTATCATCAGAAGCATTAGATCATGGTTGTGCTTTTAAGACACAGCTCTTTCTCGGGGTGCCTAGATGGCTCAGTCGGTTGAGCGTCCAATTGTGGCTCAAGTCTCCATCTCCCGGTTTGCAAGTTTGAGCCCTGCATCGGGCTCTGTGCCAAAAGCACAGAGCCTGGAGCCTGCTTTCGATTCTGTCTCCCTCTCTTTCTGTTCTCCTGCTGGTGCTGTCTCTGTCTCTCAAAATAAGTCTTAAAAATTTTTTTTGAAAGACTGCTTTCTCTCAAAGAGTGGAAAAAATCAGCCCCCTTTTCTAAGCACTGTCTGCATTGTGCTACACTCAGTCACAGCCGGCCTTTCTGTACCTCCACCTGTTACAGCCTTTACAACAGGTCCCGTGTTCCTTTATGCAGAACACAGATAACGCTGCTGTCTCTTGCCCAGTGGGCAAGGCAGGGAGCAGAGGGGACTTTATACAAAAGGAAAACTATTTTTCACCAAGTGTGGAGGAGTCGTTTTCCTGGGAAAACAGGAGGCTCTAATCAAGTGTGCTGTAGCTTGAAGTCTCAGGGAAGCACTGGGGAAATCAGTAACAGGGACAGTCCTTTTTTCCCCACTTGCAGTCATCTTAGGAGGTGGGCTTTGCACAAAACCTTGTTCCATTCAGAGGCGTTTCAGCAGGTAGTGGTAGTCTGGTTGGACTTTGGGACTAGAATGAACAGAGGGAGAAGACCTTGCAGCTGGTGTGGGAGGGGGAACTCCAGGTATAAAAGCCTTGCTCATCTCGTTCTCTCTCCCCCCCCCCCCCCCTCTCGCACACTTACCGCTGATTCGGTTTTGTTTTCTGGATAGCCCACCTCATTCCAAGAAAATGGCCAATCCTTAGATTTAAACTCAAGAGCACTTCCTAAGTGGAAAGCTGTTTCCAGAAGAATGACTCATTCCCTGGCCTAAATGAAAGTTTAATCTCCTTGAGGATACTATATATTCTGGAAGTGGGCAGCGTTTGGGGAATGGATGGGAGGTTAGCTGTGGGGGGGGGGGGGGTGGTTATTAAGGATTGCGACCCACTCTCTCTGCTCTGTGTCCCAGGGATACAGCAGGGACGCTAGATCTAGGTCTGGGGAAATACCCAGTTCACACAGATAGCGTAGTGGTTAAAAGAAATCAGGTGGCCTGGGTTTGAACCCAAGTTTTGCCACTTGTAGGTTATGTGACCTGGGACCACTATTTTCCTTTGTGTCTGTCTTCTCACCTGTAAAAAGAAAAGTATTCCACAAGTATTTCTTGAACTCTATGCTAGGTGCTGTTCCAGGGGTTTGAGCGACCAAAGTAAAAAAAAAAAAATCCTACTTTGCGGAGCTTATGTTCTAGTAGGGGAGGCAGACAGAAAACACTAGTATGTAAATCATACGTGTATGTTAGAAGAAGGTTCTATGGGAACAAAAGTACAAGGAAAAGGGAGGGGTAGCTGTGGGGTGAGGGAGGTGAGGCACAGGTGCAGGTGGTCACAATCAGCCTCATGGAAAGGTAATTGGGCAAAGACTGGGGGAGGGGCGCCTGGGTGGCTCAGTCGGTTAAGCGTCCGACTTCAGCTCAGGTCACGATCTCATGGTCCGTGAGTTCAAGCCCCGAGTCGGGCTCTGGGCTGATGGCTCAGAGCCTGGAGCCTGCTTCCGATTCTGTGTCTCCCTCTCTCTCTGCCCCTCCCTGTTCATGCTCTATCTCTCTGTCTCAAAAATAAACGTTAAAAAAAGACTGGGAGATAGTGAGGGAGAACTGGGAGTTTGGGAAAAGTATGTTCTCTAGACCAAAGAGTAGTTGCTCCTATGAAATCATTTATGTAAATCCCTGGCACTTTAACATTCTATAAACATTATTTTCATGCCCAAATATGGTCTGGAACCTCCCAGACACAAAGGGTACCATGGTGGGTGGAGAAAATGAACATATTTGCAGTGTCCTGGGGGGCCCCTCCAAACGTTTTGTTCTGGCTAAGACTTCAGGACCTTCGTCCAACCCTGGGATGAGAGGAGGAATCCTTACTAATGACTAAGGCTGAATTCCCCACCAGCCCTGCCAAATGAGAACTCGGGGCAGACTCTATGATGACTGAAAGAAAACAAAGTAATAGCTTTATAACTGGAGTTGATAGATTCCTGCCCATCCTGGAGAAAAAAATGGAAGGCAGGGAAGGGAAGAGTCATCTAAGTCCACTATAGAGTCCTAGGATGGAAGACCTGAAATCTCATTTTATTTGAAGTTTAGTAAATGAATAGGACTTTAAGGAGGCATGGGACAAAAGTAAGGGAGGCGAGAGTGGGTCCAAAAGAAGAAAATGCCAACAAGGATCATGTTGAAAGACCTATCTGGTGATTCCCAGAAGTGGTGTACAAGTGGCTCTGCCAGCAGGGTGGATAGATAGCCTGAGTCAGAGGGGCTGGTGTGACAGACGTGTGGCTCTGAGGAAGCAAATTCACCTCCGGTCAAAACTGCTTGGGCTCCATAGATTGAGGGCTTAATTGTACAAGAATGCTGAAATCCTGGAAAAAGCTATAGTGCTTATCTAACGTAGGTAACCCGCTCCTTTTTTTTTTTTTTATAAGTGAAGGAACGGAAACTCAAACACCAAACAACTTGCCCAAAGTCACATTCAACTTGTTAGGACTGTGATTCACAGTGACAGAAACCCAACTCAGACCAAACGAATAAGCAAAAGGGCACCGACTGGCTTCGCAAAACTGAAGACCAGGACTGGTCCACATCCCAGGTTCTAGACCAGTTTAGGAATAAACAAACCGGAGATTTACAAGAGATGAGATGAAAAGTGGACTGTCACGGTATTCCGTGAAGACCAAGGCAGGCGTGGGGCTCCCCGGAACTTACAAGACTTTTCTCCAAACGCATTGTGGTCTATTTCCTGGAACCAAATTAACCACTACTCTGAAGGAAGCCGAGAACTGTTAGCAACTCGAAATGGCACATTTTTCCAGGACTGCTCAATGAGGCTCTAAAACTGAAGCTGCAAACTGGCCTTGAATCAAATCAAACTTGAGTGTGCCGGGTCTGACTCACACAGGTGGGGTGTTTGTTTTTAAATCATTTACTTAAATCTTGAGCACTGTTTCAGGCACTATTCCAGGCACTTGACTTACAAAACCTAACAAGACAATTTCTGCCCTCCTAGTTTGTCGTGGTAGGAAATGGGCAGGCCGATCAGGTTTAAGTTATTTAGAAGGTGATAAATAGCATTGGGGGAGGGGAAAAACAGGGAAAGGGGAGAGAGCACAGTTGGGGAGAGAGTGTTGCAGTTTTAAAGAGGGTGGTCAGGAAGGGCTTGGCTGAGAAGCAGAGAGAGAGGACCCTGTGTTGCAGGTGTCTAAGAGGAAGGGCATTCCAGGCAGAAGGGATCAGCAAGTGCCAAAACCTTGAGGCAGAGGCATTCCTATGATGTTTAGAAAATAGCAAGGATGTCTGGTTTTCGGTTTCAACTTCATTTTGTTTTGAATCCATGTGAGCTGCCAACATTAAAAAATGGGAGATTTCACATTAACACCCCAATTTCCAGCTTTTCTTGAAAAAAAAAAAATCTTAAAACCCAACAATGCCGGCCCCAAATTATCTTGTGAAAGAATAAGCTAGATCTGAGCCTTGCTTTTCTCCTATAATGGGACAAGTGCCTCCAATCCAACATAGTTCTCCTCCCACTCATTGATAGCTACTTTTTTCATTTTAATTGCCTGCTAGTCAAGCTCCTGCAGGCATTTAGGCCTTGTAGTCAGCATATTAGACCAGGCTAAGCTATAGTCCTAAGTAAACCCTGACAGCTCAGTGGTTCAACTTAACAGATTTATTTCTTCACACAAAATCCAACAATGGTGGGGTAATTCTTGTAGGCTTCTGTCCTTCGTGCAGTGACTCCAGGATCCAGATTGTTTCCATCTTATGGGTCCACCATTTCAACTTGGCTTCAGTCACCATGGACAGGAAAGAGTGTGGAAGGACTCACTTGCCCTTAAACACTTCACATTGGAAATACGCATCACCCCTCACACTTCATTGGCTAGAACTAGTCGCATGGCCTTGCCTAACTGCGGGAAAGCTGGGAAGTATAGTCTTTAGAATCTAGGGAACGAGAAAGAACTGGATAGAAGTAAAAAGGATTGGTCTCTTCCCTACTCCTGTTTAGAAACTCTGCATATAGTCCCAGCCACAGCCACCTGGTTACATCTACATGTGAGGTCATTGAGAATTTTCCAGAGAGCTGAGTTAGCCAGATGGCTGATTTATCTAAGCAATCTTTGGCAAATTATACATGACACAGGTGAAATGCATGAGCTCTGGAATCACACAGCCTCTGTAAATTATGGCTCGATCATTTCTAACAGTGTGACTTTGGCCAAGTTTTTTAACCTCTCTAAACCTATTTCTCTTTAACTTGCAGGGTAGTAAGAGTACCTGCCAAATATGGTTAATGTGAAGATTAAAAGATCCTACTCTTCAAAGCACCTTATATAGATGTTAAGTATCCAAGTCTTCAATAAATGCTACCTAGTATTGTGATTTTTAACTTTATATTCGAGATTGATAAGTTACAAAAGTAGTACAAAATTTCCAGTTTTTTCAAGTCCCAAATGTTATTATCACACTTCTCAGCCTCTACACGTGTGCGATTTCTTTCTGAACTGAGGGTAAATTACAAATAGGATACCCCTATACCTCTAAATATTTATTTTCTGTGAAGGCCATTTTCTTAAACGTAGTATAATTGCCAAAATCAAGAAATTGGCGTTGAAACAATATGTGATCTACAAACCTTATCCAGATTTTTCCAGGTGCCCTACTGATGTCCTCCTTCTGGTCCAGGGTTAGATTCTGAACCATATGTAGTGTTTCCTTGTCATGTTTCTTTAATCCCTTTCAATTTGAAACTGTTCTTTCATGACCTTGATATATTTTAAAAATACGGGCTGCTGCTTTTGCACAATACTCCTCTGTTTGGGTTTGTCTGTTTCTTCATGATTAGATTGAGGTTATGCATTTTTGTCAGTAATATTCCAGAAACCATGTAGTAGCCTTTTCAGTGCTTCATGTTAAGCACATGATGCCTTTTTGTCCCATTAATGATGGTGTCCCCTCTGATCACTTGGATAAAACGGTATCTGCCAGGTTTTTCCCGCTGTATACTTACTAAATTTATCTTTTCAGTAAGCATTTTATTGGGAGATACTTTGAGATTGTATAAATATCCTGTTTCTCCTCCTTTTTGCCCATTAATTTTAGCTTTTCTTGATGAATCTTGCTTAAAGCAATTATTACTGTGATGGTGGCCAAATGGTAACTTTCTAATGCCATCATTCCTACGTTTCCTCACTAGTTATTACATATCCATGCATCTTGAGCCTCTCAAAAGAATGGGCCCTCTGGTATGAGACTAGGAGAGCTGCCATTAAATTAAACCTCACGAACAGTGAAAGAATGCGGCAACATCAATGGACTCGTGGAATGAGCACTATTTCTATAGGAACTTATAATTTCCAACACGAATGAATGTGGCCACAGCCTTCCAAACTGGTGAATCAGGGCACGGGTGACCTGGTGCATGTTTGCCCATCTTTCAAATCATCCAAAATAAAACTGCACTTCCTAGGACCTAATATATTCTTGGTCACATCAAAGCAGGAGGGAGTTTCACCAGGCTTTCGGAGAGCATGGGAATGAGAGAGAAATCAAGGGTTGGACATATTGAGAGAAGAGGAATACATCTGAAGGAGAACCTTGTGGTGTGACTTTTACAGCTCCTGCAACAGATGAGCCAGTGAGAGAGAGACCAGAGAGGGAGGAATAACATGGTGTTATGGAAACCATGGCAAAAATCTGAAGAAAGACAAAGCAAGAAAGGATATCTTGCACTCCTGAGTATAGTCTTGATTTGGAGTAACTTGTGTGCTTTAGGTTAGAAAAACTTGGGTTGAACATTTTCAAGATGCCGGACTCCATAAAGGGGAACCTCCCCCCCCCCCCCCCCCCCCGTGGACCCTGGGGTGTCTGTCCAACTCCTTTCCCTAAAAGAGAAGTCACACAGCCATTCCTCTGCCCAAGCAACGCTGTGCTCCAGTGCACAAGGTTGTCCAGGGCCTGCAGTCCTGGCTCTGACAATAGAGCCTGGGGAGGCTACTCTGCCCCCTCCAGCTTGCTTCCACAAGAAAGGAACCAAGCCCAAGGTCCTGGTGTGTCTGACTCTGCTGTACCTCGTTAATGGCTGCTTGCAGAAAAAACTGCACTTCCCTTCTGGGATCTCCTTTACCTTCTTACTCTCCAGCCTCCACTGTCCCCTTTTCCTAAGCATAGCCCACGGTCAGGAGTATCAAGGATTACAGAAATCAGCAGCATGAGGTCATTGGATATGGTGTTTAAGCAGTGCATTGATGATTTGAGAGGCCAGTATTAATAAAGACTATGATAGTTACAGGGGTGCCTGAGTGGCTCAGTCGGTTAAGCATACAACTTCGGCTCAGGTCATGATCTCACAGTTCGTCAGTTTGAGCCCCACGTCGGGCTCTGTGCTGACACCTCAGAGCCTGGAGCCTGCTTTGGATTCTGTCTCCTCCTCTCTGCCCTTCCCATACTCATGCTCTGTCTTGCTCTGTCAATAATAAACGTTAAAAAATTTTTTTTAAACTATGATAGTTCCAGATAAATGGACCATAGCCTACATTTTCCAGAAAGACAGGGAAGCATAGTTGTGGTACAGGTTTTTGCAGTCAAGACATCAGGGCATGCTTTCGAGAAGCTAGAGGAGAACAAGAACTTGAAGATACCAGAAAGGAGATAATGGGGATGGAAGTAGAGAATCACTAGTAAAAGAACCCCAGGAACTAATAGGATGTGGCTTCTCTAGAAATAGAATGAAGGGGAGAAAAGCAAAGGATGGATGATGATGCAGACAAAATTGAGGGAGTAGAGAGAAGAACTGAGGCCTTGACCTTCTCAGTGAATCAGGTGTAGAGGTCACCTGTGGGAACGGGGGAACATCCAAAGTTCTTTAAGAAGAGTGAAATGAATCTGGAACAGCTGCCTCAAAGACTTTAATAGAAGGTTAGGAATAAAAAGGCTGCTCTGACAACAAAATGACTTCTGATTCTGAAAAATAAACATGCCTGGATAATGCATTGGGTACAGATTGATTTTCTCCAGAAAAGTCTTTACAGGTCTCTGCTGATTGTAGTGTTTGCTGGGTCATCTATCTGAATGTCTAAGTCTGATAGGAATCTTTGGCAGACTAATGGCTGGAATAACTATTAGCATGCACTTCTCAATACTTAGAGAAATGAAATTTTCCACTCACAGTAAGCTGTTAAAATCCTAATTATCCCCTCGGAGTCTGGCCCTCTTGATTTCAGAAACTAGCTCCTTTACAAAGGAAGGAAATCACACGCACACACAAGTACCCATTCATACACACCATGAATAAAATAAATCAATCTTCATTTCCTCATCCAGTAAGATACTCTAAGTCACTCCTTGACACATTGACTTTCTGGTAATCTCGTCATTGATCATTCCAAACAGTAAGCTTTCTACTCACTCCAGTTAACAGCAGCAGCTGGTTTTTGTTGGAAGATGCATTTATGTCAAATACGGAGAACATTTACTCCTCCTCTTACTGCCCCCCATACCACACAGTGGCCAATTACGAACGAAAGGCCAGTTTCTTTCCTCCTGAGCTTTTGTGGAAACACTGAGAAAATCCTTTCCTGGGGAAATGAAGGCTGAAAGCCCTGGAAGGGAAGGAGACCGTTCTCCAGAGAGGGGTAGGAAAAGGTTGGTGGAGAAAAAGATGTAAGGGGCTAATGCCAGAAGCAAAGTACTAAGTGTTGTGACAGCACCTTCCTCCAAGCCCTAAAGGGGTTCTTTGTGGGTTCTAGCTGTGAGCAAAAGGCAGCTTGCCCCAAGTGGTGAGGAGAGTTGTCCTCATTTGGTCCTGAGAAGAAGAAAAAGCTGAGTGGCGCAGCCTCGGAAGCACCAGATCAAACAGAAGCCCCAAGAACAGCATGGAGGTCTGAGGAGGTTTAGGAAGTAGAGCCATGCTTCAACCAAAAGGTGATCAACAGATGGAAAGAGTAGGATTCTCCTGTGCAGTTATGCCTGCATAGAAAATTAAGAGTTAAAAAAAAGTAGCATTAAGACTCAAATATAGTCAACAAAATAGAAAACTGGCAGTATTTTGTTATTTGGGGGCTTGTGTTAGATTGCGGTTAGAGGTGTAGTTTAGCATATACAGATCATATATTACATATTGGTATAATAGTTACCTTGATCTTTGCAAAATATGCTTTATAAGAAATGACCATCTCTCCAAATAAGTGATGACTGAAAATGTTCTGTGGGCGGGGTGCAGGGGAGTAACTGTAAGGTCAAATGCTTTAGAAAAGTCAGGCTTGGGGCCAAGTTGTATTTACCTTTAGAAGTTATGCTAGAAAATGCTGCAACTGTGCATTATAAATCTACCAATAGTCAAAAAGAGAAGCAACCAACAGGGCTTTGAGAATGGGGGACACCATGGGAACATAGTTATGGACAGGAAAAGTACAAATAATGTGAGGTTAGATGGATAGAATGGGGCTACCCCTGGAGATAAAAGTAAACAAGTTGAAAAACCAGACAGTTGATATATTGTGTTCTTTCACACAGTTGGCTGTTCTTCCAGGTTGGCTATTCTTTAATTGTGCTGTTTATCTCCTAAGAACACTTGAGTGGTTGCAAAGCAAACTTCTGAGTTAAGATCTGAAGTCTCAACTCAAGTACAATCCATTAACAGCTTCCGATTGCTGTAACTCCTTGGTGCAGAATTTAAAACCCTCCACAGATTGGTCTCAGCCTGCCTTCCCAAAATAAGGCATAGAAAAGACAGTTGTCAGAGCATTAGGTTGAGGAAAGATGAGTTAACACTGGGCTAACACCATGTTGGTAATTGATGGAATTCACTGGTCACCTAAAAAGGAATGGGATGCTGGGAAAAACATGACCTGGCTATCGGTCCAGGCATTGTCCCCTCTCCTCTGCTTACCCTTTCTACTTCCTCCACTCCACACCCCCATTTCCAAGACATCCAGTTGCATTCTGGAGGTGACTTTGGACTTGCTGTAGTTACCGTCATACCCAAAACCAGTCTTGCAGCCCTTTGACATGCTCCAAACTTCTCTCCTTTCCTTCCACTTTATACCCCACTCCCCAGATTAAGAAATCATGACCTTATTTGTCACTGCAAAACATAGTAGAGAATTAGGTTTTTGTGGAATTTTAAATACATATTTGGCCACATCATGGAGTACTATGCAGCCATAAAAAATTAAAAGTGCTGTATGAACTAATGGGGAAATGTCCACAATGTTAAAAAAAAAAAAAAAAAAAAAAAAATTCCCAAACTACATCCAGAGTAAGATGATTCCATCTTTGTAGAATAAATGAAACAAAACTAAATAGATGTCTTGAGATCCCAAGGGTATGACTGAGGAACAGCCAACAGGTGATCTGCTTGGCTAAGGCCCACAACTCTCGCCTTGCTGGGTTGGGTTGAATGTGCACACCCTGAGTACATCTAGTAGTGAAGGTGCTAGAAAACCAAAGCCAGTTCTGCAAGGAGGCTAGGAGGAGGCAGGTTTGGGAGAAGGAAGGGCAGGAGAAAAGAGGGTGAGAGCACTCCCATAGAAGAACTACTTTGCAGATGTCCTGGCTGCTACTCTGTAAGTCCTGTGGGGTTGCGGTGTGATAGCTACTTTCCAGAGCCAATTGCTCAGATCCCAAAATTTTTTTAAAGCACATTATGGAAGCAACAAAACTCCTTGAGTTTTAGGTTTATAAGTTGTCAGAAGAACTTTTATTTTTAAACCACTGCAGAGGGAAGATAATGGAATTGGTATTTGCTGCCCCAAACACTAGAAATCACACTGTTCTTAAGGAAAAGTCAGAGAAAGGTGAGAAAGGAAAAGAAACACTTTGAATTTAATGGAATTTCCTGTATATATCTCCATGTGACTAATACTAAGGTAATTTGTGACCCATCGTTCCCTATAATTTACTACCTTCCATGACTGTATGAGCCTTTATCACAAGCCTTTCTGTCCACATAGATGTAATAGGTTTGTATTTGACATGGATAAGGCTCTGTAGAAAAACCATTTGACAGCGATGGTGATTTTATCCCTTTATAATCAACAGAGAAAGCTGTAGTTTGATGGATATCAGTGCACAAATCCATGCTAATTTGAGACCCTCCTCGTTACCCTAGTAGCCAGCTAACAAAGGCTTTTTGTGTAGTTCATTAGGTCCTCATTTTAGCTTCCTCATCAGCCATGAACAGGGCATTTTCAACACAACATGGAATAAACAAAATATTTTAGATCCAAGTAACTTGTTTCCTAGATTCCATTGAATAAAACTGATTCTCCTAAGGGAAAATATACTTCTGGTTTTTTGTTTCAAATTAAATTTTAATGTTCATTTTAGAGACAGAGCACGAGTAGGGGAGGAGCAGAGAGGGAGGGAGAGAGAATCTGAAGCAGGCTTCAGGCTCCAAGCTGTCAGCACAGAGCCAGACTCGGGGCTGGAATTCAAGGATTGCGAGATCATGACCTGAGCTGAAGTCAGATGCTCAACCGACTGAGTCGCCCAGATGTCCCTTGTTTCAAACTTAAATACAGTCACGGGTGTTAACTAGACTTATTGTGATCATTTTACAAATATCAAATCATTACACTGTATACCTGAAACTAATATGTGAATTGTGTGTCAATTATACCTCCATTAAAAGGAAATTCTTAGAGAAAATGCTTGGGATTTTGATTAGGATTATGTTGAATCTGTAGGTTAAATTGGAGGAAACTGCCACCTTAATGTCAAGTTTTCTACTGCATGAACATTATATATTTCGATTCACTTAGGTCTTTGTTAAAGTTTCTCAGTGATTTATTATTGACAGAATAAGTGTCTTACAGATTTTTATCAAGTTTGATTCCGAAATATTTTGTTTTTGAATGCCATTGTAAGTGGTATTTTAAAGTTCACTTTTTCAATTGTTCATAGCATATACAAAGTTTATTTTTGTATACTAACCTTGTAACATGCAACGTCCTTAAGTTCACTTTTCAGCGTTAGTATTTTTTTTCCCATAGACTTCGAGTTTTCAGTGTAGGGATGCCTGGGTGGCTCGGTTGGTTAAGCATCCGCCTTTGGCTCAGGTCATGATCTCACGGTTCGTAAGTTCGAGCCCCAGGTGGTCAAGCTCTGTGCTGATAGCTCTGATTCTGTGTCTCCCTTCTGCCCCTCCCCTGCTTGCAGTCTCTCATTCTGTGTCTCTTTCCTCAAAAATAGGTAAACGTTAAAAAAAATTTTAAAGTTTTCAATGTAAACAATCATGTCTTTAGTAAAGGGAGTCTTGAGAAATACCCCACCAGAAAGTGGTTGCCCTACATGCCAAAAGACTTATAATTTGTGTAACTACAGATCTAGATTCCTGATCTGTGATGAAGCTGGCAGCAGTGAGCTTCAACATTTTCCCAGGTTGGGTGTTACAAGATATGGATAATTGGGATTCTGTCAGCAGGAGCTGATCAGTGCTCCAGTATTCAGGATGGGCACGTTTCTGTAGAAGACTTAACACTCTGATGCATTCAAGACCTATGTGCTCATTCGGTAAACATTTGAGCATCATATGTGCATAATACTGATGGAAGGATAAAAGCACCATGGTAAGCTCATAAAAGCTCCCAAGGCTTGGGAAACACCAACACCATTTCCTTAGTGTATGTTACTTTACAGATTCTCTTTTATACCTGAGTACAATCCAAGATTCAACCCTGTTTCATCCCAGTCCAGGAAGTGCTTTGAAAACAAGGAAGGAGAAAGGTCTTGGGACACCTGGAACAGTGGTGCATTTGAACCCATGCTCAGGAGTCCCCAGGAGTCCATCTTAAAGTCCATACAGCTGATACAGTGGGAAGAGATCAGTACTATCTCCTAGTCAGTAGGGATACAACACTCATGGAATAACCACATCAGTGACAACTAACAGTTGCTGGTACTTTGTCCCAAGCCCTGTGTTCAGTACCTTATTTATAGCACCTTATTTAGACCTCCTATGGGTCCACGAGGCAGAAACTATTAATTTTTATTGAAGCATAAAACATACAGAAAAGTGCACAAAAGATGTAAAATCTTTGCATGTACCTGATACCAGGTTGCAAACTCCCGGGGGACGAGGAGTATCTTGCTCGTGTTTGTCTTCACAGCACCTGGGATAGAGGCTTAACATATTGTTACGAGGTTAAATCTAATAGCCAAAAGTGAATGTCCCTTGTCTTAATTGTTCTCAACTTCAAGTGCATGTCACTGTCACCTGTGGAACTTTCAAAGATATGGTTGCCCATGCCCCAAGCCTGGTGATCTTGATGCAGTGAGAAAATACTGATTCCATAGCTGGATTTGGGGCCATACAAATATTTTCATTAATCTTTAACCCTATGCTGTTCTCAAAGAGAAGTCATGAGAACTTTTGCCATGACTTCACTAAATGATATGGCTGAAAGCTTCATGATGTGTACCTGTCATTTCTTCTAAGATGATTTTTTTACACAACTCTTCAAATGCTTAAAGTACTCTAGGGAATATCACTAAAAGGATTCTTTTAACCTACACTTTCAACATTTTTACATCAAAAATGAGAATGTAATCATTGGAATAACGATGAAAATGTCTCTGGCAGTGCATTAAAGGGAAATAGTTACTAGGTTAAGAAGGAATCCATTAATATTATGGATATCGGTAGTATCCAAAGAATTTACAGTGGTATTTTATAAAAGCAATACTCTAAAATTTGCTCTATTTTTCTTGTCAGGAGAACCTTGTCAATGTTCTATTATGACAAGAATGTGAATGGTAAACACACACACACACACACACACGCACAAACTTAGAAATAACTATGGATGTCCAGAGTTATAAACATACTAAATTTCAAACCATCAATTTCATTCGTTCAATTACTCATTCGTCCAACAAATGTTAGAAAAACACCATATTAGGCACTAGAGATGTAGTTGTTGTTTTTTTTTTTTTTCCTTTAGAGTTATGAGTTTAGTGGGGAGACCGTTTAGGAAATTGGAAGTTTCAGGGCACCTGGGGGTGGCTCAGTTAAGTGTCCGACTTCAGCTCAGGTCATGATCTCGAGGTCTGTGAGTTTGAGCCCCGCATCGGGCTCTGTGCTGACAGCTCAGAGCCTGGAGCCTGCTTTGGATTCTGGGTCTCCCTCTCTCTCTGCCCCTCCCCCACTCATGCTCTGTCTCTCAAAAATAGATGTTAAAATCTTTTTGAAAAGGAATTGGCAGTTAGCAAGGATGTGATAAGAGCAATACTATAGATACACATGAGGCACTGCAGGGACTTAGCAGAAACAAATTTGAGGGGGCAGGGAGTACAGAGAAGATGTCAGTGAAGCTTTCCAGGAGGAGTAATTCTTATGGTTTGAATTTTAAGGAACAAATAGAAGCCAAACAGTTTAAGGCCATATCAGAGTTCTCAGTCACCAGCAACAGAAATTGATATTGGCTGATAAAGTGAAAATTTATTAAAATGTTACATAGCTCACAAACAGAAGCATCTCCCAAAATCCTGCCAGAGATCTGGTCCAGGGAGGATGCTGCTGGAACTGGTATTGTCAGTGCCACTGTCCCTGGACATTAAACAACAACCAGCCCCAACAGAGCTCAGTCTTGCTAGAACTGCTACCATCACCATCAGAAAAATTTCTCTGGTTCTTCTAATTACCTCCTCATTCAAAGTCTGGGGAGGGGCCTCTGTTCAGAAAAGCCTGGGTGGCATGTGTGGCACCTAGCAGCAAAGGAAGCGGAGAAAGTCTCCTCCTGTTTTTCATTGCCCACTCCAGAACTTAGTGGCTTAAAACATCAACGGCCGTTATTAGATCTGCAGATTGTGTGGAATGACTGGGATCAGCTGATCAGTTCTTGTGCTCTAAGCGCTACCTGCAGGGTCTAAAAATCATGGGAAGGCTGCTCCGCCTGGAATGTCCAAGATGGGTCACGTCCATGGCTGGCTGTTGGCTGAGAGCGCAGTCAGAGCAGGTCACTCCTACACGTAGGTTGGGCTTCCCTCAGCATGCTTCACTCAGGGAAGTTGTACATTTTACATGGGGTCTCTCTTCCCAGGAGGAGCACACCAAGCAGCAAAGTCAGAACCTTCAGATCTTAGTGCTCAGCCTGAAAAGTTACACAGCCCCACTTCCACCCATGTTGTTGGTCAAATTAAGCCACAGGCTAGCACACACTGAAGACGAGAGAGAAACTCCATCTCAAAACTGCAGCATGGTAAGAATCTGCAGCTGTCTTTAATTCCCTACACTGACCCTCTCAGCCTTTATACTAGGCGGGAGGGGTTTGTCTCCCACTGAGACTCACAAGTTGGTGATTTTCCCATGCATGGGAGAGGGGTTCCAATACTGAGCTCTTAAAAAAACAAAACAAAACAAAAAAACAATTATCCACTGTAAGAAGCAGGGAGAAGGACATTTCAAGCAGAAGGAAACAGTACTAGAAAGTCACAGAGGGCTTCAGCTACTACTGCCGCTTAAATAGTGCACTACTCTTGATAATATAATTCCCGCTGTTCTCTCTTGCTAACACTGCATTAGAACTCCTTGCTGAGCAGAGCCGTAATTCTACTGAATTTGTACATATTAGAGGATTTAAACTAATTACAATTGATTTGGAAGTTTCAGTCCTTGGTTTTTTTTCCCCTCCTTTCCACATCTTTAAAACCCTTCACAAGATCACTGTTTGTGCGATTTGCTCCAGAATCAGAAATGTGTATTTGACAATGATTGCCTAGGGAATGCAGTACTTCAGGAAAAATTAAAATCCAGACCTCCTCTTTTTGAGCGAGAGAGTGCACACATGCACGCAGGAGGGGCAGAGAGGTAGAATCCCAAGTAGGCTGGGAGCTGTCAGCACAGAGCCTGATGCAGGGCTCAAACTCAGGAACCCGAGAGATTATGACCTGAGCTGAAATCAAGAGTTGGACAGTTAATTGACTGAGCCACCCAGGCGCCCTGCATTTTTTAAGTCTTTTGCTTCTCATCTGCTATTTTGAGTATTTCATAATAAGTTAAAAACACACACACACACACACACACACACACACACACACACACACACATTCACCACCTAGTTTCAACTTAATGATTTCTAGCATTTTGTCATACTTTATGTACATGAGTTTTTTCTGAACCATTTTTTTTTTTTTAAATTACACATCATTACATTTCGGGCATCTCCAGAGAGTAAGGATGTTCTCCTACATATCTGTAATTTCATCACTATATCTAAAAAAAAAAAAAAAAAAAGTTCCTCAAGAACATTTAATGCCAGGACACAGATTTTCTCAAGTATCCCAAAAAGGCTTTTATGAATGGTTTATTCAAATGGTTCTATTGAAAACCACAAATTGCATTTGGTTATTTCTCTTATGTCCCTTTTAACCTAGATTATCCCTTTTGAAGAGAAGTTATTTGTAGAATAATCCACATGAGGGATTGGTGCCATTGTTTCGTAGTAGCCCTGTTTAACTCGTTCCTCCAGTATTTCCTGTGAACTAGAAGGTAGTTTTAAAGGTTTAATAAGATTCAGATTAAATATATTTGGCAGGAATACTGTGTACTTCCATCTCCATACTTCTGTGATCCGTGAATTTCACACTGCATCACATCAGGGGGCTCACTGTGTCCAATTGCCTTTGTCTTTCGGTTTGGGGAGGGAGGAACAAAGATAATGTACACAGTTTGGGTGAGACAAAATAGCCTAAGGATTAAAAAAGGGCCAAAGGTGTGGAGAAGAAGGGATAGCCAGCCCCCTGGGGATGCTGTCTACTTCTTAGCCCTCAGCTTTGGCTGACTTAATTACCTGAGAAGAGAGAGGCTCATCATGATGGCACTAATGAAGGAAGGCAAACATCCTGCATGGAGTCTGAGAACAAGTCCTCTACCTCACGGAAGAGTAAGGTCCTAAGCATAGCCCCTGTTCAAGTCTCTCTCGTCCTGTTCTGGGAGATGTCTGGCCTGATTTCCTCTTCACAAAAGCACCACAGCAACATTTACTTCATGGGGTCTACAGAGCTGTAAGAATTTAGGGTGCAGGGGCGCCTGGGTGGCTCTGTTGAGTGTCTGACTCTTGATTTAGGTTCAGGCCCCATCAGGCTCTGAGCTGACCACTGCAAGCCTGTTTGGGATTCTCTTTCCCTCTCCGCCCCTCCCCCATGTATGCACATATGCACGCATGTATGCTCTCTCTCAAAATAAATGAATAAAACTTAAAACAAAAATGTAGGGTCTGGGGGCGCCTGGGTGGCTCAGTCGGTTAAGCGTCTGACTTCAGCTCAGGTCACAATCTCAGTCTGTGAGTTGGAGCCCCGCGTCGGGCTCTGGGCTGATGGTTCAGAGCCTGGAGCCTGCTTCCAATTCTGTGTCTCCCTCTCTCTCTGCCCCTCCCCCGTTCATGCTCTGTCTCTCTCGGTCTCAAAAATAAATAAACGTTAAAAAAAAATGTAGGGTCTGGCATACTTAATATAGACCCAGAAGCCAGGACACCTGACTTATTGTTCCTGTCAGCTCTAATATACCAGTAGAAGCCCAAAATGCCAGTAGGAAGTTCTCCAGAAAACCAGTGGGGCAGTGTGGCTCCTGGAGTGATTTTAAGTTTGGGGAAACAGTGGCAGACAACTGAGAGACCCTACAGAGGCTCTACAAGGACTGTGTGAGAATCAGGAGAGATAATATACTTAAAAATACTTCGGAAAGTTGTACAAATCTAAAATATTAGCATTAGTACAATATGTCAGGAACTCTCTAGGATGCTGTTCACAATTCATGGTTTTTTAAACAACTGGTTCTGGAAAAGCTGTTTTTAACCATGAAAAAATGAATACAAAACATGTCAGAATTATGACCAATACCCATGTACCCTCTATTTAGAATTAATGTAAATGGATTGATCAAAACATCTAGTTGTACATCCTAAGTATAATTTCTATTTGTCATTTATCTCAAAGCTGGGAAAAGAAAAAATGTAAATGGCTTGTCACATTTGCTTCATATTTTCTTATATATAACACATTGCAATTACAGATAAGTCCACTTTAGTGTTTCCTGACCCATACTAGCCCCTAATAGAATTTTGCATGTCATTCCAGTCCATATTTTTATACTTTAGGATATACATTTTTTTATAATAAAGTATTGGTTTTAAAAACTCACATTATAAAATTCATATTTTACCCATTCTTAAACTTTATTCACTTGTTTTTATAATCTAACCATATTGATACCTATAGCTCTAATTTAAGTGCTGAAAAGTAATATATGAATATATCACTATCCACTAAAAAGTATAACTTAGTCTTAAAGTGTTTAATGGATTATAAAATGAAATCCTAGGAAAATGTGTAGATGAAAAGAACCTTGGAAATCCATCTGGCACAGGGTGTCTTAAGCTGCAATTCATAGACCCTCTTCCATGAAGGAGCTCTAAGAAATCTGAAATTTGGGATGAGCATTTTCTGCAGAAAGCACCAAAGACTTGTCATATCCTCAAAAAGACACACGTGCTACTTAAGAGTTAAGAACCTGTGGTCTAGTTTCACTCTCTCATTTGACAGATAAGACTGAAGTCCGGAGAGATTAAGTAATTTATATAAAATCATAATGATAATAGACCCTGTTCACAGACCCAGATCTATGTTATTGCTTTTCCAGAACATCACGTTGCTGGGGTTTTGTGTTTATTTCTTACACAATTATCAGCTAAGGTCCTTTCAACCACATTGCTGGGGTTTTGTGTTTGTTGATTTCTTATATAATTATACAGTTAAGGTCCTTTCAACTTTTAGTCCATAAAGTATAATTCAATCTTTTTTAATTATTATCTGTTGGTAAGGAGGGTAAAGTTGATACATTTCTGTATTAGTGGTGGCATTGTGAATTGGTATAGTCTTTTGGAAAACAATATAAGATGACAAAGGGCCAAAAGGTTATTAATCATTTTTATATTGAGGGGAAAAAATCCTAAAATTGAACAAAGCCACATGCACACAATGTTCATCAGAGTATTATTTGTAATAGTGGAAAATATCTACTAATAGGATAATGGACAATTCACTGTGTCCACTCCGTTGAATACTATGTAGATGATTAAAATTTAGTTTTTATAAAATGTGAAACGATAGAAGGAAATGCTTACAACATGATATTAAGTGGAAATGGGGATACAGAATTGATTTACATTATGATTACAACTTTGTAAAAAAAAAAAAAAAACTGCACAGGAGGAAAAACTAGAAGACACACGATGGTCACTTGATGCAAAGTCTTAGGTAATTAATGGTCATAGTGTTTTTGTTTACTTTTTAAAAATTATCACTAGATTCAAATGCACTGAATTTTCTTCCAAATGCAATGCATTTTAATTGTTTCCTACAGATGCATCAACTTAAAAACATTCAGAATCAGACTGTCCTTTAGTACATTTTCACAGGCTTTGGAATACTGTCTTCAGAATCCTGTGTGAAACTACAAGTTGGTTGATTGCACTCACAAGTCAGCTGACCAAGTAGCTACTCAATTTCCATATTCAAAGTTGGACACTGATTTCTAAATTGTGCTTAAGTGAACAGAACTGGCTTCTGCGTTTACCTGACAAAAATCATCACTTTGTAATCCTATGTTATGTATGGATCAGGGAGATATTTTTCCGAAGCAGGGTTTTCTTTTTAACGTTTTGATGTTTAAATTCATTTCAATTTAAACATTTTATTGGTGTAGGGTCTGCTTTAGGATTTTGTCATATGCTCTTATTCCAATATTCGTTTAGTAGAGCTATCAAACTAAAACGTGTTCATCTAAAATCAATTTACAATCTCTACACACACACGCATTTTTCTTTCTTGGTCAATAAACATTTATAGTGACCTATACTATTTTTTTCAAGCTTGCACGCAAGCTACACCAGCAGGGGGCGAAATACAATAGGAATTTGACAAGCCATATAGATTTTTCTTTAGTGACTGAGCAATAACAAAAAAATCCAGTACCACCACAAAACAATTGGTACTCCAATTTAAAGTGATGCAGTCTCCGTATTTTTTACGGCAATTGAGCTGTAAAAAGACAAATGCGGGTCTATTTTAGCGCTTCAAGTTAATTTGTCTAGAATATTGCAGAGGCGGGATAAACCGTGATGAACTGCTTTTGTCCTTATCTTCCCGATTTGTATAATTTCTCCACTCAAGGGGGTGGACACTTCTCTCTGGCTGAGGGAGTGTTTTCCATCCTGTTTCTTTGCGTAGCTGCTGAGCTTTACTGTTTTTGGACTATTTTAAATTACTCAAATTACCGGTGCAGGTTTGGCAAAAGTGAGGAGAATGGGCACTCAGCAGGGCTCATGATTTGCAGGGTAGCTTCCCCGGGATCATCATCTCGAACGATAACAATAATCCTTGAAGCCACAGTGGTCGGTGTTCTAAGAGATATTTATGATAAGAGAAGAAAAGGTTATAAAAATGCAAATAATCAACTGCTCAACACTGATGATAGAAAAAGAATCCATTATGACCCCTGCTAGAGAAATGCATAAATTGATTTTATTTCTTTTGCTTCATTGGATATTCTCCCGCAGCAGGCATGAAAAATTACCACCGTCTCCATTTGTTAGCAAAATTCCCAATTTTTTTGTTATTGGTCTCAAAGCCGATTGATTTGTCAGTCTTCAGCGGGTGCTTTCCCTCTGTTTCCATCCTGTTAAGGTTGATTTTATATACAACAATCTCTTCTTTGTTATTAACTACCAGCTTCCTCTTGTCAGTTTAAATTAAAAAGAGGAAGGGACTTAGACTGAATGAAAAAGTCGTTTTCCGGGGCGAAAAGGGCAAGCTGATAAGGGCTCTCCTAATAGGCTTTCGGTAGAGAAGATAATGGTTCTGTATTGCAGTTTTATTTAGAGAGCAAGAGACTTAACTCGGTCCTGACTGAACGTTATAGTTAACCGGCTGAGGAGCACCTGTCCCTCGGCGGGAGCGCTGTTTCCGAGGGAGGCGGAACGCAGGAGGACGTCTTTCCCCGCAACAGCTCGATGACTCGCAAGGAAGTAAAGGAAAAGGGCAGCTTGCCCTCACCCAAAATGGCGGCCGGCGCTTAGCGTGACCGCGCCTGCGCAGGGGTAAGCGTTCTGTGACACTAATTCCCCTGGAGTGTCCTCCCCCCCACCCCCCCCTCCCCCTACCTCCCTGCACCCAACAGCGCCCGGCCCCGACCTAGCCACCTGCGCCCGGAAGTGACGTGTCGGCAGCAGCGGTTCCCCGCTGCATGATGGGAGAGTGTGTGGAGTGGGCGGGGGGTCTCGGCGGAGGAGGAGGTGGAGGCGGCGGCGGCGGCGGAAGAGGGCGGAGGGTAATGGGATGGGGGTCCCGCGACAGCGCTGAAACTCCGGGTGGGCGGCCATGGCGCTGCTTCGCTGACGGGGCTGTGAGCAGTCTGCCTTCCGCTCTCACTAGCTCCGTGTCGGACTAGCCGGTCCTTCCCCGGGGAGCCAGTTCCTCCCCGGGCCCCTGAGCCATGCCCATCGCGGCCGCCCCGAACGAGCCAGGTAAGCGCCACCGCTTCGCTTCTCCAGCCGTGCGGGGGGAACAGGGTGCGGGGACCTGGCCCAGCCCACCGGCCGGACCCTTGCCCGGGCCGGGAGCACCTGTCTGCCGCGGGGCCGGGAACTGCGGGTACGGGGACGGTGCCGGCTCTGCGGGCCTGCGGGCTCCGGACTTGGGCTTTGCCCTCTTCCGCGGCGGGTGCGGGGACGCCGGCGGCGGCGGCGGCGGCGCCCAAAGCTCAAGGATCCCTCCCCGCCAACCCGGGCACCGGCCGGGGGAAGTGTGAGCTGTTCCCACCTCTCCGGCCGCTGCCGGGTCGCTCTGCGCCTCCGCTTCCACCTGCCCACAGCTCCGGCCGGCCGCTCCCTCTCTGGAGCTGTCGAGAAGTTTGGGGCTTTGCTGGGGCTTCCTCTTTTTCCCTCCCCCTTCCTCGTGACAGGTGTAAACACTGCCTGCTTCTCCCAGGCCCGAGGCCGGCTGCGACCGGAGTGTGGCTGCTTCCGAAGGTCTCTGAAGCAAGTGGATTTTGAATCCTCCAACTGGCAGAGGAAAGCCCCAAAGCCCATGAATCCTTTCCTGAAAGGATCTTTTTTGCTCCTTTCTTGCATTCCTCAAGAAATAATCTGCGTTTCCTCCCCAGATCGCGTTCGCAAAGTTAGACCATTATTCTTTAAACTCCCGATTTGGCAGGTGCAGTGTCTTGCTTGGGCAGAGGACAAGACTATAGGATGAACGGTAGTAGGGTCTTTTCTCCATTAGGAAGTTACTGAGAATGGCTAGATTTTTCTTACTGGTTAATGCGAGTTATAACTTTGTTTCTCACTGAATCTTCGGTTGAGGAAAGGACTCATACTTGTAAATATTTTAGTGGGGGTATGACAAGGGGGACAAATAAAAGCACTGGTTCCGTTTCAAAGTTCTCACTAGGAGAAAAGTAAAACTTTTGAACTTTAGTCTTTCCTCTTCACTAGCTTCCACGGAGTATTTCTCCCACTCCAAATTGAGTTTTTGATTTCGGGGTTTTTTTTTTTTTCCTTTGGAGATAGGAGGGGGAGACGTTTCATCCTTAATGTTTACATTTAATTGTTACTCTCAGTGAACTTTTTAAACATTGAAATATATGCCAAACTAGGGGAAACAAATATGTCAACACTGTTCTGATGATATAATTTGCACAGTTTATCTACATTTTATATGCTTTGCCAGCTTAATGGTTGACTTTTGTAGTAGTCATTTTTAACTTCGCAGAAGTATGTGTTTACGCCGAGTATTTGTGGTCTTGTAAATTTTGTGCATGAAGATGTTGCACATGGATTAAAAGATCTTGTATAAAACCTTTAGCCCAGTAAATGATACCTAGTAAATGCTCATTAGATCGAATTCCACTATATACTAATTAGATATATCTACACTTGATCAATTAATATATTTCACAACCTTTAGAAAGCTCTTGTAAGAAATTAACTAGAATTCACATAAGATGTGGGGCATTTTTTCTGTTTTCTGATTTTGACCTAGAGATTATTATAAAAATAACCCTATATCAAATGTGTCCATAACTGGATACAGTGTCCTTAATTGCATCGATAAATTTTGCAGAATCCAGCTGTCCTTATGAAAATTTTGTCATCTAGATAAATCCTATCATAAAGTATCATTTAAATTTTTAATTTATTTTACTTACAATTAAAAGTTCAGAAAGCAAGTGAAATTTGAGTACCAAATGTTTTATTTTTGTGTGAAATCTAAAGTGCTTCCATTAAGAGTCTAAATTCTTGGAATAGCATCTCATTGAGGAATTACCCCTTCTCTCCTGACCCTGTCCCCCAAAACTCATAAAAGGAGGCCATTAAGTAGGTATTTTTAAACCGTCATAAATTACTTAGATGTTTATACTGTTAATGTTATCTACAATTAGTAAGTTAAAAAATAAGGACTTTTTTTCTTAGTGGTTAGGCTAGTGAACCTTTCCAGCCTGAGCTTCATAAGTATTTATAGTTTTTACACAATTCGTAAAAATATCTGGCATTACATGGGTGATATATATGTCATTTTGATAGTTTTTTTCACAGAGTGTGTGTATAATACAATCACAGGTCATTTTGCAACTTTATATAAATGCTAACTCTGATATACACTATTTGCTATGAGTGAGATACTTGTCTTAGTGATTTATATAGAATATATTAACTCATTTGATCCTCCTAACAACCCTACAAACTCAGGTGGTATTATCTCCATTTTTCAGAGAAGAAACAGGCACAAATGTTAAGCAGCTTACCTAAGGTCAGACAGCTGGTAACAGAGCCAGGATATGATAGTTTTACTTATCATACTCCTGTAGTTTTAATACAGTTTTTAAAATATGTAAAAGTATACAATATATTTTTTGGGAATCATGAGCTATATGACAAAAGTATAAAAACATTCATCGGAATGATAAATACCAAATGAGAATTAAAGTTACCTCTGCAGAACAGAAGAGGGATAAAGGATCTAGGAAGGGCCTGTGGTTTTTCAACCGTAGCTTTACTGTCTTTTAAATAAATCTGAAGCAGATTTGGTAAAAGATTTAACACAGCTAGGTAGTGGGTACTTGATCATTCATTATATTTTTTTCTAAACTTTGTATGCTTGAAATCATAATAAAAGGTCAGGTTTTTCATTTTAAAAGTATCACTCTTTCAGCATTGTATATTTAAAACGAAGGTAGGGAATTAGGTTGAATGTTATTTTGTTTTGACTTCCTTTTAAAATATAAGGAAGTTCTAACTTGAAAATATTTAAGTCAAGAAATTGTTCCCCTCCTGAGTTTCTTCTGCAGTAACCTCCCTTGCCTGGGCTCTCCTCTTTTTCCTGCCAACCAGCTGCACAGCCCTGTATCACACTCCTAGTTTTATTGCTGACCTTACCCTGGGGTGGGGGCTCATAGGTCTGGATTAGACCCCTTCCCGAGAAAAAGGAAAAAGTCAGAAACTATACACTGGGGAGGAAGCAGAGGTGGGGAGCCACTGCTCATTAGTTCGGGAGAAATGAAAAAAGGAACATAGGTTTATACTCTTTCTTCTTCAACCACCACCATCCTTATTTCAAATAATACTTCAATAAACCTTGCAGAGATAAATTGCTAATAAATTAAAGTTCAGCTGTATGCTCAAAACTTATAAGCACTGTTTTGGTGAATAGTTCTCAGGGGAAAATAAACTGGTAAACTAGAATACAGTGTAGGTTCCATTTATGTAAATACTTAAAATATGCCATAAACCATTTCAACTAAATACCTAACACCATGATATTCTCTTCATTTCATTCTTATGGCAACATGTGAAGCCCTGTTCTAGGTGCTAAGGATACTAAAATCAACTAAGAAAAACAACCCTCATTGAACTTCACGTGTGTGTGTGTGTGTGTACACGTTTGTGTAGATGTAGGGGGATTAAAAAAAAAATGGCAGATAAGTATCCTAGAGAAAAACGTCCATTTGGAGGGATACGGGAGTTCAGACTTTTTGACTTAGAGCTAGGAGGGAGAGGTTGTTGGAGCTTGCTGTTTTATATAGGATAGGGTCAGAGAAAGCTTAAGACCTGAAGGAGGTGAGGAGAATAAGGGGAAGAGTGGTAGAAGCAGAAGTATGCCTGGAATATTCAAAGAATTGCAAGGGGAATAGTAGTATATGTGATCAGAGAGCTAGAGGGTGAGAGAGCAGTGTTGCAGGGCTTTGTAGAAATTCTAATGACTTTGGCTTTTTACTGTGTGAGATGGGAAGCCACTGCAGGGCTTATGAGTAGAGATGTGACATAATCTATGTTTTAAAAGGATCTGGCTGGGGTTGGGGGGGGGAGGATCTGGCTGGCTGCTGTATAGAAAATAGACTATAGGAGTTCAGGAGTGGAAGCAGGAAGATTCCATTAGGAGGTGGCTACAGTGATACAGTCAGTCTCTGGAATTGGAACCTGTAGTAATTTCACCATTGCTAAATTCAAAAATACTTCTAGAGATACTCCCTTCTGAAAATTCAAGGCCCTCCACAGCCTACTTTTCCAGCATACTGCCTACTTCCTTCATATATCCTACATTCTAACCAAACTCTATTATGTGACTTCCTGTTCTTTGATACTTGCCCCATACTTTATTTTTAGTGCCCACTGTTACTTGGATCGGATCAGTTAAAACCCTTTCATTTCAAATTCTGTCTCCATGAAGCTTTTTCTTGTTTTCACTATTCTTTCTTCCTCTTCCCAATCAGGTAAGATCTTTTCTTAGATTCCTTATAACTACATTTTACTTTGCTGTTTATATTCTGGCTTGCATTTTGTTTCTTATGTTCCCCCTAATTAACTGTAATTTTCTTTAAGATTGCGACTCCTTTTACTTACTTCTACCCCTTATAGAATCTAGCACAGTTTTGTATGTCGTAAATGCTCAGTAAGTAGTGGGTATGTATCTATTTAATTTTTTAAAGTAGTCTTTTGTTACAGGGGCATTGTAGAAAATTGGCAAGCCAAAAAAAAAAAAAAAACCACTCCTACTACTCAGAAATCCCCACTGTTAACAATTTAATGCATATCTTTCCACCTATTTTTTACATATATAAACATGCACTTTATACCAAAACAGAGTCTTATTGCACAGACTACTTTGTAGGTTGTTTTGCATTAATTAAACTTCCCTTACCATTTCAGAAAATTTTCATCTAAGCCACTATACGAGGCTATATTCAAATTCTTCTCCAGGTGGCTCAATGTCCCTTTACAGCTGATTTGCCCAAATCAGCATCCACTCCATATTATGTTTTTCTGGTTATTAAAGTTATGAAAGGAAAATGTTTATTATAGAATATTGTAGAATATTTGGAAACTGTAGAAAAGTGTAAAGAAAACTGGTATGCCCCTCGATGGCAGGGACCCATCTGTTATTAATGCCTGGCACAGAGCAGCACTCAGTAAACATGTTAAAAGGAATAATATGTATTAAAATATTAGTCATCACACGACAAAGAGATAACTAAACATTTTGGATTACATTCAGTTTCTCCCCTCCCCACCCCCCCCCCCCCCCCGCCCCCGTGAGTTCGAGTGTCCTACACACATGTATGTATGAATCCTATTGTATCTTGGTGAACAGGTTTGTAATCTTGGACTTTGTTTTGGGTTATTTCCATAGGATTGAGTCCTAGAAGTGTAGTTACTAAATCAAAGGGAAACCAATGGCTTTTCAAGAGGTTGTAATAAAATCAGTCCTTCAAGCAGTGGCTGAGAGTACCTGTCTTCCTTTAATCTCCTCAAATGATCAGTAAATATGCAGTTTTTAAAGTGTTTACCTAGATTTTTATTTTGGATTTAGGCTTTTCAGCAGTATGGAATATTTGCATAATTTAAACATTTTTTGAAGGGTTTAAATGGGAGATGTGTCCTTGTTTGATATGAGATTAAAATTGCTTGATAATGTGCTCTTCTTAAAATAACTGATTCTGTTAGCTATTTAAGTGAAAGAAATACAATATTCTGGAACTATGTTCAGTATAGTAACCACTGGCCACATGTGGCACTTTTAATAAAACTAGTCCAAAGTAGATGTACTCTAAGTGTAAAAAAAAAAAAAACAAAAAACAAAAAAAAAAAACCAGATCTCAAAACTAATGTTAAGATACATAGTTTAGACTGATTACATGTTAAAATAATATTTTGGGCACTTTGGGTTAAGCAAAGTATATTATAATTAATTTCATATGCTTTTTTTAATAGGCTACTGGAAAAATAATTATGTGGCTCATACTATATTTTAGTTGGACAGTGCTGCTCAGGAGCATGACACTGACTTATTTTTATCTATGGAAAAGAACTATAAGATTAACTTCACTATTCTGGAAAGCAGCAAATGGGTTTTTAAAAATCATACATTTCAGGTTGTCAGTGTTTTTCATGGGGTACAGTTTGCACAGTCATCTTTAAAATTGTAAGTGTTTTATTACAAACTATACTGCAGTTCTTATGCTCTGAAAGAAATACATGTAGGAGGACTTGGGGAAAGGTGTTAGATGAGGGATCAATGCCTCAGGTAAATTTTCTAAGAATTGAAGGATGTGTGGGAATGTTTTAGGCAATGGTACCACAGGTGCAAAGGCCCTGTGGCATAAAAGAATGTTATCTGCCTTTCAAAAACTGAAAGAAAGCCTGGTGTGGAGCATTAGAAATGATAGGGGAAGGAAGGAGAAGGTGGTAACTGGAAAGATGGGAATGGCTTATATAGACTTTATTAAAGATTCTTTTTTTTTTTTTTTTAATCTTTATCACAGGGTGCTTGGGTGGCTCAGAAGGTTAAACAACTAACTCTTGATTTTGCCCAGGTCAAGATACAGTTTATGAGTTCGAGCCTTGTTTCAAACTCCATGCTGGGGGTGCAGAGCCTGCTTGGGATTCTCTCCCCCACCCTCCCCCTACTCAGGCTCTCATGTGCATGCTTGTGCTCTTTCCCAAAATAAATATACTTTTTTAAGTTTATTTATTTGTTTGAGAGACCTAAGCAGTCTCCAAGCTGCCAGCGCAGCCCAATGTGGGGCTTGAACCCATGAAACTGTGAGATCATAACCTGAGCTGAAACCGAGAGTCTGATACTTAACCTACTGAGCCACCCAGGCACTCCAAAATAAATAATATATACTTTTAAAAAATCCTTATCACAAGTAGGAGATCCATGTGATCAGATTGACTTTTAAAGAGATTTCTTGGGTTGGGCATGATTGAATACTGGTCAGGGAGAGACCATTTAAATGGTGATGACAGCTTTTAGACCAGAACCAGAAGGGTGTCTGGGGAGCTGAAAGGAGGTACAGATAGATATTCTAGAATTGAGGGATTTATGAGATAAAAGTCCTTCTTTAGAAGGTAGAGGAGGGTGAGGAGCTTTGTCAAGGGTGGCTCTTACGTTTCCTACTTAGGGGATGGCCCCTCCACCCACTTAGTTACTAAGTTACAGAGCCCTGGAAGAGGACCAGGTTTGAGAAAGAAAAGCTTGAGTTCTCTTGTTAAGCTTAGTTTGAGTTGAGGAATTCAAGAGGAGAGAACTTGTAGAGAGTTGGCCTGGCTGGTCTGGAGCTCAAGTTTGAGGGCTGGGCTGTAGGAATAAAGTAGGAGTCCTAGGATATGGAAATTAAAGCCTTAGGTGGATGAGATTGCTTGAGGAGGAGTTGAATAAGAAAAGAGCCTAGATGAAACCTGAAAGGACTTATACTACTAATTTGAATGTTTCATACTTACGAGAAAATTTCAGTTTGTTTTGAGGCCTACTTGTAAAAGTGAAAGTAAGGAGTAAATTGTATTAAATAAGTTAAATATTTGTTTGACATGTGTGTAATCGAGCACATAATCTAACAATGCTTATTTGATTACTTTGAAACATACCTTTTCCTGTAGCAGAAAACAAATTGGGCTTCCCTGACTATTGAACAGCCTGAAAACAATTATGAATAAATACTGGTATTTTTGTTACCTTAATAGATCTAAGGAAAAATTATGTACTTCTCTCCATAAATACTGAAAAGGCATTTGGAAACTCCTTTTTAAAAAATTTTTTAACAAAGCAACTTAAGAATTGGATAATTCTGTAATATGACAAAATGTATGTAACCTCAAACCAAAGATCAGTATCTTAATTTAGGGGGAATACTAATGCCTGCTCTCACCACTACTATTGGATTTGGTATTAGGGGTATTAAGCAAGCACAGTCAATAAGGAAAAACAGAGACCTAAGAATTGGAAAGGAAATGGTCGGTCAGATGCTCCAGTTTGCCTATGATATGATTTACAAGTAGCAAGAGCTTCCAATTTCCTAAATAGAAAATAGGATAGAAGTGGAGACCCCATTTTACATGAGAAGCAAAAACATGAGAAGTAAATACCTGACAAGTTTAACAACATGTGAAAATCCTATGTTGCTAACATTGAATTTTTATGTTAAATTTAACAATTGCATGTTTAGGTAATAGAGGACATCATTCCCAATTCACATCTTATTCTTTCAATACTAACTTTAAGTGATACTTTTTTTTTTTTTTTTTTTTTAATGTTTGTTTTTGAGAGAACACAAGTGGGAGGGGGACAGAGGATCTGAAGCAGGCTCTGCGCTGACAGGCCGACAGCACAGTGAGCCCATTGTGGGACTCAAACTCCTGAACCTTGAGGTAGGTTATGACCTGAGCTGAAGTCAGTTGCTCATAGGACTGAGCCACCCAGGTGCCCCTAAATGATACTTTTCAAAGCAAGACTTCTAGGAATAAGATCTTTAATATTTGCATATATCTTAATGAGATCAGAAATGTTGACCTCAAGAATTTGTAGGTAAAACAAACACTTCTGCTACAGTGATACTCAGAATCTGAAGCGTTCATTTCTTAAGGCCTTTGTTTTTAGTAGCCATTTATAGAGTAATAAACCTACATTAAGTTAACTTTTTATGCCAAATATTTTTAATGGCATATTTATTTCTTAAAAATCATACCAAGAGTTTCAAGTATCAAATTCAAATCTTTTATCAGGAGCCCAAATGAATGAATATTCAATACTTTTTACCTGTGGTTATCATTTCTTCTTTCATATTTCAGACTCCTTCCTCTATATCCTAATGAGCCAGCAGGTGCTAGGTTTCTGTCTCCTTAGGGTTCAGAAGTTTACTTGAAACAAGTGGCAAGTGTTACACCTAAATAAAAGGTACAGATTTTAATCAGATTGCCAGTGACCTTGGTTTCTGGAAGTAGAGAAAAGGTTATTGTTGCTGTTTACATTTTAATTTCTTAACATTCAACTGAAACTGATTATTCAGACAGGATTTTATTTTTTCCAAGAATTCTGTAACATTTATGTTATATGTTAATATCTGTTTCAAGGATTATTGCAGTAACTTAAATTTGATCCTTTAAGGAAATTTTCCAAGTGCCATTTTTAAGTATTGAAAATTTTATGTTGAGAACGTTTTTTTGTTTAACTCTTTTTTAAATCTTGAGGGTGACATTTCTTTGTGATACTCTCAGGTAAATGTGTATGGCAGAACTTTAAGAAATGTTTGTACACTCAAACCATTGTAAGTTAGGGAAGGCTTTTTATAAGAAAAAGTACAAATTTCATTGCTTTACCTGTATCAGTTCAGTGAAGTTTGCAGACGTTTATATCACCCCAAAAGTTATAAAGTCTGGCAGCATTCTTATCCTTTGGTATTTAATTCACTGGTTCTCAACCTTTGCTAACAACCAGCAGCATTTTTGAAACTTTTAAAAATACAGGTCTTTAGATCCACCTGTTCTATTAAAAAAAGGAAAACTTAACACAAAGCTAAGATTGAGAAACATTGGTTAATAGGCTGCTAGAGGAGAAAAACATGGGGAAAAATTTTTGATTTACTTTGAATGTAATAAAAGAGATAGATATAAAGAGGGATTAATTGATTCAGAAAGGCAGCCTAACCTAATGAAAACACTGGCTTTAATGTTAGAGTCCTACTTTCCGTACTTTGAAACCTTGAGCAGATTATTTGACCTCTCTGAGCCTGTTTTCTCCTGTGTAAAATGGATGGTTGAGGTTAAATTAGTGTATGAATAGCACCTCTCATAGTACCTATGACATCATAACTTGATAAGTATTGATGATCTCGCTTCACAGGAAACTTCATGCCTGAATGGGTTTTGAAGGTGTAGTAAATGAGTTCTCTAAGCAAGTAAGAATAGGAAATTAGAAGAAATGACTTGTGACATAGTGCCAGTGGAGGAACCAGGGGGGTAGTTTTGTCTAGATGGAGTAAAGAGATAGTATCTTAGCCATGGATAAGATAGGAATATCAAGTGGACTGTAGTAATCTTGGCCAAAAATAATGAGACCCTGAAATGAGACCCTATAGGTCACGGGATGTTAAATATATCGAAGATTTAATTTGTGGGAGGGGGAATGGCAAAGTAGGGGGCAGTCAGGGCTATCACTCAGATTTCAGGACTTAGAATTCAGAACGTTGTATAGGAACAAGTAGTTTCTGTTCTTTAAGTACAGGTTGATTTCAGTTTGGAATTGGAGAATATGAGATATCTTTGGGACAGTCAAATAAAGATATTCAGAAAGGCATTTGGGTACATAGATCCAGAGGTTGCGCAGCCCATAGATAGGGGTTTCAGCATTATGAACATATATTAAAAAAAAAAAAAAAAATTGGATGAGATCTCTCTCTGGGATAAGGAAATATGGGAAACACTGAAATTTAAGAGGCAAGCAGAAGGCAGATCTGTTGGAGGAGAAAGGATATCATAGGCAAGAGGGAAATCCAGAGAAAATGCCTTTCAGAAACTTTTTTCACTTAAAAATGTGTTTTAGACACCTTTTCCTATTAGTAATGTAGCCTTATCTTTTTTTTTTTATGGCTATACTTTTTATTTACCCTATTCCTCATTGATAAATATTTAAGTTACTTTCAGTTGCTTTTTAAAACAATGCAGGAATTAACATTTGTATGGAATGATCTTTGTGTACTTACATGAATGCTTCTGTAGGATACATTCTCGTGGATGAAATTATTTAGTCCAAAAAATGTGCATTAAAATTTGTGGTGTATTGTAGAGTTGCCTGGAGTATAAACCAACATGTACTCTGACCAATAGTATCTTTAATTTTATCCTTAAAGTGGCTTGCTTCCTAGATTGAGGGTATTATGAATTTGAAAAATAGTATTTTTTTATTTAATGCAAAATTCTGCGAATAGGAAAGGAACACTTTCATTTTATCAAATTATGTGGTTCATTCAAATAATGTAAAATGGGTTATTTCTATCAAACTCATCAGAGGAGAATTGATGTCTTAAATATGCAGAATAGAAATACTGCAGAAGTTTTAAGTCACCTTAAATTATATTGCTTACATGCTCCAACGATAAAAAAAACTTCAGATTTCAAATTTTTTTTTGTTACTTGACATTGTTCATAACGTCTGTATGGAAGGACTTAGCTTTTCCTAACCCCAGTGGTACTAATAGTATTTAGGGGAAATTGTTGGTTTTGGTCATTCTCTCTAAACTCTTCAGTGTCCGTTTTGGGTGTTTTTGGGTTTTTTTGTTTTTACTTAAAGTTATGACCTATTTCTGGTTTATAAATTTAGGTTTGTAAAATCAAGTTAGGGAATCATGACCAGCTTTTACGATAAAATGGAATAGAACTAAAAATATCAAGAGTACCCAGAGAGTAAGGGGAAGGTACTGTTTGGTGAAGTTTGTTTTTGGTTTTGGTTTTTTTTCCCTTAATGTGTATGTGTTGGGTCATCATGCAAAATGTATTGCTTTTGTGGGTTATGTGAGGGAAAGTTTAAAATTCTGCTTTATAGGACAGGCTTATTCTCAAATCATTTCTAACCAAAATAATAATTTTTTTTTTTTTTAATTTTTACCCTTTAGCCTTTCTACCTTTAATGAGAAAGTAAAACTTTAAACCAAGAAACAACACCATTAAAAGGTCAACTACCTAGAATTTGTTTGCTATGGGAATTCCTCCCATAGTTTCCATGAAGGTTATCAGTACAGGTAGACCTACTTGTGGCATTACCTGTGTATATTACACACATGTACACTCTTGAGCACTGTTTTGGAACGTGTTTATATTTGGTTTTTCACATATGTACCTTCTGTTTTATAATAATTCCCCCCAAGGATGTCATTATGTTATCTGTGGATGATATGACTATTTTTAAGCCTGGTTCATTGTCTGGTTTCCTTCTGTTGCCTCACACATTTCTAGGTTATCTTCTCAATTGATAGGTGGTCAGAGGAAAATTTAAAGGAACAAATAGCGCTTAGCAAAGACAATTTGTAAGGTAAATGTGCTGTTACATAGGTCATATTTTAAGGCCAAATTTGTGAGTTATAGATTATCTAGGATGCTGTCTGCATCCTTTCTCATTAGCTCAGATAATTGAATTCTAACTGCATTTGGTTGCAGCTTTAGACCTTTTACTAGGTGCTTTTTCTCTCTGAAAGGTGAGTTCTCATGGTAGGCATTTATAACATAGTAACACTGTCAGGAAGGGCAGCTGCCAAGAGCCTGCCGAGATCTACATATTTTAGTTACAGACTAGGGGTCTTTCGTTTTGGAAATCCACAAAGTAGGTTTCCATGGGGCTCTTTTGTTTTCAGAATACCATGGGATCTTGGTTTAATTCATCAGTCTTGACCGGAATTTAAATCTAAAGCTTTATAGCAAGAAATTTCTTTCAAAACATGTCAGCTATTCATGTCAGCTGACTGCAAATCTGCGGGAAATTTTACATGAAGTACTAAAGAAAGTTGCTAGGAGTGGAGAACAAGAGCAGGGGAAGTTAGTTGGGCCATCCAGAGTCACGTCACACTCTGGAGATCCTGGCTGATGCCTCCACTTACGGTGAGAAACTCTTCAAATCAAAGCAGATAGTGATACTAGCTGGTCTGTTAAAAACCGTGAACAAATTTTTGTACTTGAGCTGTTTTGTTTCGCTTAGCTTGTATAAGTGCTCCCCCTTTCAACTTTTTTTTCAGACAGGTTCACAGAGGATTGGATTTGTTTTCTTTTGCATGTGCTACATTTCAGGCCCGCCTTTCTCAGATCACGCTTACTTACCTTGACTGAACTTAGATGTTTCCTAACTGACTTGGTGGAACATCACAGCTAGGGTTATAGAAACCTAGTGGGAGGTGGAGGGGCAAACAGTTCGAGAGTGGTCAGGGGAATACATGCCCCAGCAAGAACAATAACCATGTATTCAGTTCCTCCCATGCGGCAGGCCCTGAGGATGCAGTGGTCAACAACGGAGGCCTGTGCCTGCACAACATTTCCAGTCTTTTGAGCTCAAGTAAAGTACCTCTTGCAAGAGCAGTTTCAGTGGAGTGGTAGGATGGAAGCCAGATTGTGCTGGCTTGAGGAGTGAGTGGGAGGTTAGGAAGTAGAGATAGCAAATAGATATGGCCCTTTGAAGAAGTTTGGTGAGGAGGAGGAAAGCTAGGAGGATACTGAAGGGAAGAGTTTTGTTTTGCTCCGATTTGAGGGTTGGAAGACTCTTGAACACTTACAGGCTGATGAGAAAGCATCAGTAGTAGTGGAGAAATTCAAAGGGTCCCCTGAGCGAGCAATTCAGAAAGAGAACAGAAGGTCCAGGGGTTATCTGTAGACACTATTGTAAGTGTAAGCAAGATTTTAGTGAAAGGAAATGAAACTGAAGTAGTTCCTGCTTTTAGATTCTGTTTTCATTGTAAAGTTTCTGAGATATTAGGGTGGCAAATTAGAGTGGCTCATTTATTCTGCAACTGTGTAATAAGAGCAAAGAGTACTAGGGAAAAAACTGTTTCCAAGGGCTAATGCATCTATCCTCATTGCTGCTTCTGTTTTGTTGTCTTTGTTACCAACAGTTATCCATATCATTTATTCTGTTTCAAGTTGAAGTACCTTTTTGGGAATAACAGTAATCTCTCAAATATGGCCAGTTGATATGAGTTAAAGGTAAAACAATTTCAAATGTTTTTATCTGTCTTGTTTAATTTTTACTATACAGCTATATAAACACAAGTGCCTTATGGGTTTACATAGAAATTTAAAACACAGTGAAGGGAAAGCTCTTAGGAACTTTTGAAAACTACCTTCTGTAAAATAACTCTTACTGCTATTTAGCAACATTCATTGAAGAATGAATGCATCGCTGCTCATGTTGTCATTTACATCGTGTATATTTGTACTCTTGTGAATCATCCTTACTGACGTCAAAATCAGGAAGACAGAAAATTTGGTTATCACTTTTGGCAGTCTGGCCTTTTGAGGGTGATCAACCTACTTATAAAGATATTTTGCTGCTTGTTTCATTCTTTACCACATTTTTACCACTTAATTTGTGTACATTAAGATTAAAAGAAGACATTCACCTCTTGGTGTTTTCGTTGGTAATTAGTTTGTAAGCATCTTATTTTCTCCTTCCAAATTATTGTAGAAGTTTCAGAAACCTTTTTCTGAACAACTCAGAAAACTTTAAGGGATGATTCCTGTAATTCTAATATTTGCTGTCAGTTGTTTCTGCAGTAAGACATTTTTCAAGTATTTTATTAGCTTGTGACTGATTCACCACTTACAAGTGACACTACTGTGAGGGATTATTTAACTTCTAAGCTTTTATTTATTCATCTGTAAAATGAAGATAGTAATTCCTACCTCATTGCATAGTATAAGGACTAAATGAGATAATTCATGAATACTTTTCACATAGTATCAACACATAGTGTTGAATAAATATTAACTTGACATTGGTGTAAGCAGAAGATGAAAGCACATGGAATATACTATTCAACAAGTGTTTTAAATAATACTGCGTGTTGTGTAGTTGATAACATTGACCTGTTGATACAGTTGATGTCTCTGATGTCTTGGGTTTGTTTTTTTTTTTTTTAATTTGAGAGAGAACACCTGGGAGGGGCAGAGAGGGAGGGGGAGAGACAATCCTAAGTAGCCTCTGCACTATCAGCATGGAGCCTGATGTGGGACTCTAACCCACAAACCGTGGGATCATGACTTGAGCCAAAATCAAGAATTGGATGCCCAACCGACTGAGCCACCCAGGTGCCCCTTGGGTTTTTGTTTTTAAATCAGCAAGTTTGAGGGGCGCCTGGGTGGCGCAGTCGGTTAAGCGTCCGACTTCAGCCAGGTCACGATCTCGCGGTCCGTGAGTTCGAGCCCCGCGTCAGGCTCTGGGCTGATGGCTCGGAGCCTGGAGCCTGTTTCCGATTCTGTGTCTCCCTCTCTCTCTGCCCCTCCCCCGTTCATGCTCTGTCTCTCTCTGTCCCAAAAATAAATAAAAAACGTTGAAAAAAAAAATTTAAAAAAATAAATCAGCAAGTTTGAAGGAATTATAAGATCTTAACAATGTTCAGCTTTGGAATTATGGAAGTTTGATTAAATAGCCTTGAAGTTTGCAGCCTGTGTTAAAAAGGGAGTCCTAGAAACATAAAACTTTTCTCAGTTTTTTTACTAAAAAGCATCTATTTTTAGGGACTGTCCTTGTTTTGTTAGCTGCCATTGAGCAATATAATATGCTGAGGACAAGCCACTCAAAAAGAAAATGAAAATTATCAATTTTGTAGATCTTAAATTTTAGAAGCTTGAAAACTTTTGTGACATCATACATGGTCCAGTCATCTCTAGATGTATCAAAAACCAGAAAGTTAACTAAAATCCCTATCTTCATATGGCTCAGAGGAAAGGCTCTTTCTTTGGTTTCTTTATGATACTATGACTCTTAAGCAGAAATGTAGGCTGGACAGATTCATTGACACTACATTTTGATAGTATCTTAAAACTCCAGCAAGGATATTACAGTGAAGATTTGAATAATTTGAACTACTGCAATAGCAGGCAACATTTGTAATGCAAATCAATGTTGTTGCTTATATAATCATTTTTCTAAAGAAAATACACCGTTTTTTCCCCATCACTCACCCAAATGATTTAACAAGTGACTCATTAAAAATCTCAGACATTATGGTAAAAAGGTAGCAGTTTTTTGTGTGTGTGATCCATTAACTAAACCTTGCTAGTGTAGTTTGTACTATGTAAAGTCCGTAGCACAACTTCAGATACAGTGTTTGTCTTTTCTTACCACCATCCTTCCGGCTTGTGTTCTCCTTCACCCTCACCCCTGTTCCAGTCCCTATAACAATAAGTTTGGAGTGAAAGGTCCTCAGTAAAGCTGAGGATTGTATAATCTAGATGCGCTTATCTGGCCTTGAAAGTTGATATACGCATTGATGCAGTTTGGTGCCCTATAAAACGTGGGAATCTCTCTCTCCGGTGAGTTTTTAGCTTGTCTGGAAAGTTATCTCAGTGTTTGAATCTGGGAAATTCCTGAAAGACCTCTTAGACCTCACCACTACCACCCAATGTGAGCCCAAGGACCCGCAGGATGGTGTTAATACATTGGGTGGATGATGGAGGATAGAGGAGTGGTCAAGGATTAACTCTTTCTTAGAGGAACATGTAGAATCCTTTCCATTCCAACTAGGCACCTTCTTAGAAGCCTTTATTCTTGTGGTCTTTCTCTAAATGGATAGTATCTACAGCTAGTTTATTTCAAATTAACTGGGTTGTATTGTGCTGTTGCTCATCAAAACATCTTTTTTCCCCCCAAGTTTTTACTTAAATACTAGTTAGCTAATACGTATGATTGGTTTCAGGTGTCGAATTTAGTGATTCATCACTTACGCATAACACCAAGTGCTCATCACAACAAGCGCCTTCCCTAATACCCATCACCCGGGGTACCTGGGTGGTTTAGTCAGTTAAGCATCAGACTCTTGATTTGGGCTCAGGTCATGATCTCACGGTTCATGAGTTCAAGCCCCACTTTGGGCTCTGTGCTGACAGTGCAGAGCCTGCTTGGGATTTTCTCTCTCCCTCTGTCCCTCCCTCACGCACTCTCTCTCTCTCGCTCAATAAACTTAAAAAAATACTCCTCACCCATTTAGCCCATCCCCCCCCCCCCACCTCCTTCCATCAGCCTTCAGTTTGTTCTCTGTAGCTAAGAGTCTCTTATGGTTTGCTTCCCTCTCTTTTTTCCCCCTCCTTTCCCCTGTGTTCATCTGGTTTTTAAATTCCGCATATGAGTGAAATCATATGGTATTTGACTTTCTCTGACTTATAAAACCTCCATCTTTTAATCGAGTCTGTTGAGTTGGTTGGGTCCCTTTAGAGTCTATGTTCTCAGTCCTTCAACCTTGGATATTGTTTTATATTTTCCAGGGATGGGTTATAGAAATTGGCAATAAAGTCAGTGTCATGGATCTTTAGTGTGGTTAGTAAATTTTTCTTCCATGATTTACTCTCTCAGTGACCTAAACTATATGCAGAGTCATGTGAATGTTTGTGCCGACTAAGCAAACATTGACTTAGATTTTTGTTAAGGGTAGATTATGATTTGAACCACAGACTCAGTGAAGTTAAAATGTGATGATAGTTGATAACTGGCTGAGGCACAGCATGTGCCACATACTGAAGGTCTGTTATCTGTAATCCTCAAAACAGCATTGAAAGGGAGGAGCTGCTAGCCCCTTTTTCTGGATAGGAAACCGAAGCTCAGGGCAAACTCACATAATTCGTAAGTGAGGAAGCTGGAATCTGAACCTAGGATCTCATTCCAAGTCCAAGATATTTCTCCTGTACCATACTACCTGTTGAGACATACATATATTACCTTAAATCCCAGAGACAGGCAAAGTATAAGTAAGCAAAACTTTTTTTTTAATGGAATGATATGTTTATTATGGTCACATACATTCACTTGTAATGGAGTCCCTTAATTGAAGTATGTTGATTTTCTGAGAAGCATTTTTTTTGTTTTTGATGCATATAGAGAGAGAGTACACAAGTCTTAAGTGTACAACGGGATGAACTTTTACAAATACATATACGTGTGTAGTATTTTGATCAAGAGATAATAGCAATTTTAGCATTCACCAGGCTCTTTTATGTTCTCTTCCAGTCAATACTATACCTGCTGTAGTAACTCCTATTCTGAATTATCACCATACATTAGTTTTGCCTGTTTTGAACTTCCCAGAAGTTGAATCACATAATATATATTTTGTGTGTGTGTATCTGGTTTCTTTCACGTGTCTGTGATAGTCATCCATGTTGCATGTAGTAAGTAATTCATTTCATTGCCATGTACCCCACTGTATGTATATACCATGGTTTGTTTTAAGCATCTGTTATTTGGGTTATTTTCAGTTAAGAATAAAGTTGTCCTGAGCAGTCTTGTACATGTCTTTCAGTGCATGTATGTACTCACCTTTGTGGAGTATATACCAGGTACGGTTTTAGTAAATACTGCCAAACAGTTCTCCAAATGGGTATACCAACTTACATTCCAGCCATTGAAGTATGAGAATACCACTTGTTTCATGCTGTTGCCATCGGTAGCTGTGGTTAATGTTATTTTGTTTTAATTTTAGCTGTTCTAGTGGGTGTATAATAGTGTTGATACCATGGTTTTAATGTGCATTTCTCTGATGACTTTTCACATGCTTATTGGCCATTTGGATATCCTCTTTTGTGATTTACCTGTTCATATATTTCGGCCATTTTTCTGTTGGGTTGTCTCCCATTGATTTGTAGGAATTCCTTATATATTTTGGATATGAGTTCTTTGACAGTTACATGTAACCACAAATATCTTCTGGGCAATGGCTTGCCTTTCCACTCTCTTAATGCTGTTCTTTAGGTGGACATAGGTTTTAAACCTTCATGAAGTCCAATGTATCATTTTCTCTTTTATGATTACTGCTTTCTATGTCTTATTTAAAACACCTTGCCTTCCCTCAGGTCATGAAAATAATCTCTTAAGTTACCTTCTTAGAAGGTTGATTGTTTTTTACCTTTCACATTTAGGTCTACAATCTGTCTGGAGCTGATTTTTGTGTGAGATATTAGGTAGAATCAAAGATTGATTCCCCTTGTGTGGATATTCACTTGATCTAAGCACCACTTGTAAAACAAGGCTGTCCTTTCCCCACCCCACTGCAGTGCTGTCTTTATTATTACATGATGATGTAGCTTTAAACTGAGTCTTGGTATCTGGTGGTTGAAGTCTTCCAACTTTGTTCCTCTTGGGAAACTTTTTTTAATTGCCTGATAATCTTAGGGGCGCCTGGGTGGCTCAGTCGGTTAAGCGGCCGACTTCGGCTCAGGTCATGATCTTGCGGTCTGTGAGTTCAAGCCCCATGTCGGGCTCTGTGCTGACCGCTCAGAGCCTGGAGCCTGTTTCAGATTCTGTGTCTCCCTCTCTCTGACCCTCCCCCGTTTGTGCTCTGTCTCTGTCTTAAAAATAAATAAATGTTAAAAAAAAAAAAAAATTTTTAATCTTAGGTGATAGTTAGCCCTATTCATCCTTTGAGTCCTCTGCCTTCCCAGGCCCACCTTTCCACTTGACCCCACAGCTTTCCACTTAGAGACTCCCCATCTCTTCTTTTCCATGACCATTTCAGATATGAGGCTAGAACTCCTTGAGCAGGTGCAGCTTCTTTTCTTGTGAGAGATTAATATTGAATCACTCTCACCTATTGTACGCCTTGCTACCCTGGCTGCTCATCTGGCTCAGGACTCAGTATTCCACTGCTGATTGCTACTAAACTTCTGGATTGTTCCCCTGACTCCTCTCATTGGACCTTTTATATTAGAATTCCCAAAGCTAAGATCCTTTGATTTTCGTGGTGTGTAGCCCTGAAGGTCTTTTTTTGGCTCACATTTATGTTTACTATTTTTCACTTATGTTGTCTCCTAGTCTCTGTATAAGGATGTGATTTCCCATAGATCTCTACAAAGTGCAGAGGTCTGCCCGAATTCTCTGCCTCATGCTCTAACTTTAGGATCCCCCATTTACCCAGACGTGAAAGCTCCATGTCTACTTTTTGTGTATACTATGGCTTGAATCTTTCCTCGATACCCCCATTACTTGTTTATTTCACTGTAAGAGGTCTTGAAATAAGCAGGCATAAAAATGGGGAGTTGAACACATCCTTCTACACATACACACACGTGTGAATATGCTTGTTTGGATTATAAAGAAATTAGACAAGTGTTTTGAAATCCTTGTGGTGTGGAGTAAGGAGTAAGTTGTCTATTAAGAAGGATGAAGAAACATTTATTAAGGTTGCTGTGTGCCAGGCACGGTATTAAAGTAGCTCATCTAGGGGCGCCTGGGTGGCTCAGTTGGCTAAGCGTCCGACTTCGGCTCAGGTCACGATCTCGCGGTCCGTGAGTTCGAGCCCCGCGTCGGGCTCTGTGCTGACAGCCTGGAGCCCGTTTCGGATTCTGTGTCTCCCTGTCTCTGACCCTCCCCCGCTCATGCTCTGTCTCTCTCTGTCTCAAAAATATTAAAAAAAAAAATTAAAAAAATTAGCTCATCTATCTCTTTTTCTTTTTCCTGTTAGGAATAGCTAAAATCCATATTTTCTGTGTAAAAGAAAAGGGGGGGCGCCTGGGTGGCTCAGGCGGTTAAGTGTCCGACTCTTGATTTCATCTCAGGTCATGTTCCCATGGTTGTGGGATAGAGTCCCTGCATCAGACTCTGTGCTGATAGCATGGAGCCTGCTTGAGATTCTCTCTGTCCCTCCTTCTGCTTGCATGTGTGTGCGCGTGTGCTCTCTCTCTCAAAATAGACACACTTTTTAATTAAGTCAAACTTCATATGCTAATTCATCATACAAATAATACTTCAATTAACAACAAATAATACTTCAACTAATAAATTTTACTGAGTTGGCCTGGACATGGAAGAATTTTTTTGGAAAATTTCACTCCTCCTCCACACTGGCTGGTTGGTGTTCTTGATTGAAACTTGAGAGTGGCATTCTTTTAGATTTTTGAAGGATGAGGTGGGCCAGAACCAAGACCTACTGAAGGGGAATATGCAGCCCAAGTTCTTCCCATCAGTAGGTGACACGGTTTTGAGAAATATGGAAATACTCATAGTGTGGGAGACTGACAGCCTGTTGCATGTAGGAGAGAGTACTTTTATGACAGGAAGAAAAACTATTTTCTATGTTGGTTTGTTTGGTTACAAACTCTTATTCAGATCTTGGTATTTCCTTAACACCTGAGTTTGAAATGGGCCTAAACCAATCAAATGTTTCATTTTTCAAACAATGAAAAGTTTTAGGAAGAGCAGTAGGTTAACTGTGAACAGATTCTACTAATAAGAAACATCACAGGTAGTTCTTTAAAAAAAAAAAAAAAAAATACTGTGGGAAGGTGAAGTGGTACAGCACTCTGAAAAAGAGTTTGGCAGCCTTTTTCAAAACTAAACATGCACTTACCATAAAACCTAGTAATCACACTCTTGGGCATTTATCCCAGAAAATAAGAACTTCTATTCACAACAAAACCTGTACATAAAAGTTGTTAACATCTTTATTATGTATACTACTTAAAGATGCTGTTATATATATTACTAATGTATTATGTGTACTGTTTAAAATAAAATATAGGAAATAACTCATCGCATTCAGTTGTTGAGTGGTTGAACAAAGTGGTATATCTGTACCATAGAATACTACCTAGCAAAAACTGACCTATTGATACACGCAGTAACCAGGACAGACCTTAAGGGCATTATACTTAGTGGAAAAAGTCAACTTCAAAAGGTTATGTAGTGTATAATTTCATTTACGTAACACTTTTGAAATGACAAAACCATGGAGACAGAAAGCAGATCAGTGGTTGCCAGGGATGGGGGTGGGGGGGAGAGGGAGTAGTTCTGTATCTTGATAGTTGTGATAGTTACACAGATCTATACATGGGATAAAATTGAACAGAATTACACACGAACACAAGTGGATGCAAGTTTTTGGTTTCTTTAATGGTCAAGACTGAATAACGTCCGTAGTCTAATTAATAGTAATGGACCAACAGGGTCAGTTTTCAGTTTTCTCCTATACTGGAGCTATGTAAGATTCACCATTGGGGGGGCTAGGTGAAGAGTGTGCAAGTGTCTACTGTGTTTGCAACTTTGTTAGTCTATTTCAAAATTAAAAATTAAAGTAAGATGTACAGCTGTGTTCATAGCAGCATTATTCAGTGGCCAGAAGGTGGAAGCAACCCAAGTGTCTACCAACAGATGATAGTAGATGCATACAGTGGAATAATATTCAGCCTTTAAAAGGATGAACTTCTGACACTGGCCCTACAACAGGTACCTTGAGGACTTGATGCTAAGTGCAATAAGCCAGTCACAAAAGGACAAATAGTGTGCAATTTCACTTACATGAGATACCTAGACTGACCAAATTCGTGGAGACAAAATAGAATGGTGGTCGCAGGAGCTGGGAGGAGGGAGAATGGGAAGCTATTGTTTAATGAGTACAGGAAACATTTTAATATTTTGGAAGATAGAGTTGTAAAGATGAGTGGTGGTGATGGTTGCACAACAATGTGAATGTACTTAATGTCACTGAAATATACACTTAAAAATTGTTAAAATAGTCCATTTAAAAAATTTAATAGTAAATTTTATGTATTGTCACAATTTTTTAAATGCTATGTAAGCAACACGTTTATTATACAGTGTACATATTTAAATGCAAACATAAATCTTGAATTCTTTTAACTTTCATTTTCATCTTGAGGTGATTGGTGATCACAATCATATAAAAAGTTGGAAGTGCAGTACAAATAAGTCTTTATCTGGAATAATTTGGGACTGTTGCCAACCTGATGTACCATCTCTCCCAAGTATTTTAGTGTGCGTTTCCTACAACCAAGGACATTCTCTTACATAAGCACAATACCACTCTCAAAACCAAGAAATAAGCATCAATACATTTCTGCTATCTAGTCCTTGGACACTATTCAAGTTTCACAGTGGTCCCAATAATGACCTGTATAGAAAGGGAAGCTAGTTAAAAATCAAGTGTTAAATTTACTTGTCTCTTTAGTTGTCTTCAACCTGGAACAGTTCTTAAGTTTTTCCTTAAGTTTCATGATAGTGATACTTTTGAAGATTACAGACCAGCTGTTTTGCAGCCTGTCTCTCAGTTTGAATTTGTCTGACGTTATCTCATGAATCGGTTCAGGTTGTATATTCTGGGCAGGAATATTCCAGAAGTGATCCTGTGTTCTTATTGTGTCTTGTCAGGTGATGTGGGATTTTGATATTCCCGTTGCTAATGATGTTCACTTTGATCATTTGATGAAGTGTCAGCTCCGCTGTAAAGTTACACTGCTTTCTCTTATAATTGAGTATGTTGTGGGGAGCTATTTTGAAACTGCAGTATCTTAACATGTTTATATTTGAGGACTGATAGTTGGTTATTCAGTGGATTATAATCTGTTACTGTCGTTATTTTGATGCTTATCACTGATTTTACCAGTAAGAATCACTTCAGGCTGCCTTTTGTGTCCTTTTGACATGCTGCCACCATTGTGAATGCTTTTATTTTTATTTTTAATTTTTTTTTCTTAACATTTATTTATTTTTGAGACAGAGACAGAGCATGAGCGGGGGAGGGTCAGAGAGAGAGGGAGACACAGAATCTGAAACAGGCTCCAGGCTCTGAGCGGTCAGCACAGAGCCCGACGCAGGGCTTGAACTCACGGACCGCGAGATCATGACCTGAGCCGAAGTCGGCCGCTTAACCGACTGAGCCACCCAGGCGCCCCAAGTGAATGCTTTTAAATTAAAAAAAAAAAAAAAAAAAGGAATCATGATACGAATGGCTACATAGTATGTTATTGGAAGGACAAAGCATAATTTGCTTAAATAATCCCTTTTGGAGCATTTTGTTTTATTTTTAAGGAAAAGAAAGTTTGTGTGGTATAGCCATATTGCCTTCTATAAGCCTTCTAACAATTTACACACCCACCTGCAGTATGTGTGTGCAAATGTCCTTTTCTCCACACACTCATTAACAATCAGAGTATTTTTGAATAATAGGAACTTCATAATCACAGAGAAACTGTTAGAGGTCAAATAACCCTGTATACTTAAGCATTGAAATGGGTTATCGGGATTCTAGACAAAGGAGAAAATTAAGGGCTTATATGTATCTTTTACTGTTTTTTTTCCTTTTCTCATTTAAAGAGCAAAAAAGAAGGTATCTCAGGAAGTAAAGCCATCATTTCCTTCTTTATGATGCTGATTTTGTGAGGAAGACAGTTTAAAATAGATCTGTTACAATGGAGTCTTTTACTTTTATGATTTGCTCACTTTCTTTCAAATAACTCTCAGTGACCATTGACCTCAAAGATCATTTTCAAAATTCTGAAACCATTCTCTGCTAACCAGCTGTATGACCTTTGAGAAAGTTGCTCATCAGTAGGCCTCATTTTCCTCATATCTAATTAAATTAAGTGGTTTGTATGGTACCTTCTCCCTAAAGTTGGAAGATTTTATGAAACTTTATTTTGAGAATTAGAAGGAAGTGGTTGTTCTGTTTTTTGAGCTTACGAAGTTTTGTGGTAAAGTATTCACGTATCTAACTTGGCAACCGTGAGTGGCAGAAAATACCAATTCATTGGGCTTCAGTTTAGTTCACTGAAAGTATCAATTTATAGGCTCGTTTTGTTCTAGGACTTTTGTTGTTAATTTTCCCTTTGCTTTTAATGTAAATCTGTCTTATGGCATTTTTGACGATTTAGCATAGAGGAACAGGGTAACTCAGACATAGATTCCATTTAAGAGTTAAATATATAGAGAGGGGCACCTGGCTGGTTCAGTCCAAAAAGCATGTGACTCTTGATCTCGAATCCATGAGTTTGAGCCCCATGTTGGGTGTAGAGATTAAATAAATAAATATTTAAAAGAGAAGTTAGGTGAAGAAGATATAAACTAATAGATATGGGAAAGATTATTCAATAAATGGGATTAGGATAATTGCTTGGCTATTTAGAAAACAAAAATTAGACCTTTGCTTTAGATCATATACCAAAATTCTAGATGTATTAAAAACTAAATGCAAAGAAAACCGTGTAAAATTAGAAAAAAAAATATTAAATCTCAAGCTTATATGAAACCAAATTAATGAAAATTACTAATGAACAGTTGATTTGGTCCCATAAAAATTAACTTTGGAAAACAGTTTTACAGTTTCTTGTAAACTTAATGTGACCAAGCATTTGCACTCCTGGGAATTCATATTAGAGAAATAAAAACTTGTCAGACAACAGTCTGTACACAAATATTCATAGCAGCTTTATTTGTAATTGTAAAATACAAGAAACAACCAACGGGTCCTAAATTGAATGAACTGGCAAATAATCTGTGGTGCAGCTATATAACGGAATACAACTTGGCAATAAAAAAGAATGAATTCTTGACATGCAACAACATGGATGGATTTCAAGGGCATTAAGCTGAGTGGGGGGAAAAAAAACACCTCCAAAGAATTACATATTGTGTAATTCCATTTACATAATAAGTACTTATGAAGTAGCAAAATTATGGGGAACAGATCAGTGGTTGACAGGAGTTAGGGTTTAGGGGAGGGTGTATTGAGAGGTAACACGAATGAGGTTTTTGGTTTTGTTTTGTTTTTTTTTAAGTTTATTTTGAGAATTAGAGCATGGAGGAGGGGCAGAGAGATTGGGGGGGGGGGGGGGGAATCCCAAGCAGGCTCTGCACTGTCAGCTCTGAGCCCCATATGGGGCTTAAACCCACAAACCTCGAGATAGGACCTGAGCTAAAATCAAGAGTCAGATGGTTAGCTGACTGAGCCACCCAGGCACCTCAAGGGAGTTTCTTTATATTGATGAATATTACAGAACTATTTTTGCAACAGTTCTTATCCTAATTGTAGTGTTGGTTACTTGAATCTAATCTGCATATGTGATAAAATTTCATAGAATTACACACACACAGAAAAATGGTCAAATCTAAAGTGTGTAACTGAGTTAATAGTGTACTGATGTCAGTTTTCTGGTTTGAACAGGTACTACAGTTATTTACCGCATTATCAGTGTGGGAAACTGGTTGGAGTATACATGAGAGCTCTGTACTGTTTTTGCAACTTAAATGACTTCAGTAGTGAAAAGTTATAAAACAAAATGAAAATGCAGTACATCCAGACAATGGAATATTATTCAGTGCTGAAAAGAAATGAGCCATCAACCATGAAAAGACCTGGAGGAAGCTTAGATGCATGTTATTAAATGAAAGAAGCTAATCATACAGTATGTACAGGCTACATATTGTGTGACATGTATGTCTACGTACTGTATGATTCCAACTCTGTGACATCCCAAAAAAGGCAAAACTGTGGAGACAGTAAAAAGATCAGTGGTTGCCAGGCACAGGGGAGAGAGGGATGTATAATGGAACTGAGGGTTTTTGGAGCATTGAAATTACTCTGTGATACTGTAATTAATGCATTTGTCCTAACACATAGAATGTACAACACAGAGCAAACCCTAATATAAATTTGGACTTTGGGTAATAACGTTGTATGTCAATGTAGGTTCATCAGTTGTAACAAATATACTACTCTGCTGGAGGATGTCTGTAATAAATGAGGCTGTGGATGAATGGGGGTGGGGAAGATCTAGGAATTCACTTACCATCTCAATGAACCTAAAATTGCTCTAAAAATAAAGTCTGTTAAAATTTAACTTGGGTAAGAAATAAACGTTGAACTGAATAGCAATTATTAAAGAAAATTTTCATGTCTTATTTATAAAGAACTCACAAATCCATAAGGGCAGGCCCTGAATCTCCAGTGGACTAGAAAGCAAAGCAAGCTTAAGAGAATAAGCAAGTGCTCCGAGAGAATTTTGTAGATATACTTTTGTGTTTATTCAAAATTTCCTGGAATCCCCAAATTCAGTAATGTAACACCAATGTTCTTAGAAACCTACACTAGAAAAGAGAAAATTTTTTTGCCGTTATAGCTGTGTAAAGTCATCTTACCTAAGAGAAAAAGAATTTAAAAGGTCCAAAACAGGGGCGCCTGGGTGGCGCAGTCGGTTAAGCGTCCGACTTCAGCCAGGTCACGATCTCGCGGTCTGTGAGTTCGAGCCCCGCGTCAGGCTCTGGGCTGATGGCTCGGAGCCTGGAGCCTGTTTCTGATTCTGTGTCTCCCTCTCTCTCTGCCCCTCCCCCGTTCATGCTCTGTCTCTCTCTGTCCCAAAAATAAAAAATAAAAAAAAAAAAAAAGTTGAAAAAAAAAAAAAAAAAAAAGGTCCAAAACAAAGCACTGTAAATTTTCACTGGTTTGAAATAGCTTTGAGAGAGTTTTGAAAGACGTTGTATATGTAATCTGTCCCCTCCAAGAAAAAAAAAAAAAACCCTGTTGTTTTGTTTTTTCAGGTGTAAATTAATTATTTGAAAGCAATTGAACAATGGAGCCAGACATCATTCGAATGTACTCTTCATCCCCACCACCACTAGACAATGGAGCCGAGGATGATGATGATGATGAATTTGGGGAATTTGGTGGGTTTTCAGAAGTTAGCCCTTCTGGTGTAGGATTTGTTGACTTTGATACACCAGATTATACTCGTCCCAAGGAAGAGTTTGTACCTTCAAACCATTTTATGCCAATTCATGATTTCTCAGAAAATGTAGATAGCCTTACTAGCTTTAAATCCATTAAGAATGGTAATGATAAAGACATCACTGCTGAACTTTCTTCTCCTGTGAAAGGACAGTCTGACGTTTTACTTTCTACCACCAGCAAAGAAATAATTTCATCTAAAACTTTAGATACTTCCATTGATGGCATAGAAAGTCCAGGAGATTTAAATACTATAGTGAAGCAGAGACAGAATGTTGGAACACCTGAAAGTTTCTCTCCAGGAGATTTTAGAACTGATATGAATGTTGTTCATCAAAACAAGCAGTTAGAGAGCTGCAATGGTGAAAAGCCTCCTTGTCTGGAGATTCTAACAAACGGGTTTGCAGTATTGGAAACTGTAAATCCTCAGGGAACAGATGATCTGGACACCGAAGCCGATTCAAAAGGACGAAAGCCTCTTAGCACTCATAGTACTGACTATAACTTAGACTGTGCACCTAGTCCTGCTGAGGAATTTGCAGATTTTGCTACATTTTCCAAAAAGGAAAGGATACAACTAGAAGATACAGGATGTGCAGTTTTAAATGATAGAGAAGCATTAACCATTCAGGAAAATAATAAAATTAATAGAGTCAGTGAACTGAGTTCTGTAAAAGCACTGTCTTTGGGTAGAAGCTTTGACGATAAAGGAGACATTGATGGAGAGGATCAGGTTTGTGTTTCAGAAATAAGCATAATGAGTACCAGAGGTTTCAGTACTGAAAAACAAGGCCTTCCAACATTGCAACAGGATGAATTTTTAAAATCAGTTCAATCAAAGCCTTGGAGTTTGGCAGACTCAGCTGATAATTCAGAAGCCAGTATGAGAGAATGTAAAACTGAGGAAAAACTTGATTTGTTTACTTCTAAGTGTGCTGACCTATGCATGGATTCTATTAAAACTTCTGATGCTGATGATGAAGTTGGTTCTTCCAAAGAAGAAAGTAAAAAGTTTACCGATTCCCAAAGCCCCAGCATTGATCCTACAGAAGAAAATGTTCTGGATGATTCTTTAAGTGTAAAAAATGGTGACAGTAGTAATGACTTTGTGACTTGCAATGATACTAACGAGGATGATTTTGGTGACTTCGGCACAGCCAGTGGCACAACTCCACCTTTTGTTACTGGTACCCAAGATTCAATGAGCGATATCACTTTCGAAGAGTCCTCAGAGCACTTTCCACATTTTAGTGAACCAGGTGATGACTTTGGAGAATTTGGGGATACAAATGCTGTTTCTTGCCAAGATGAAATTCTATTTACTGAGTCCGACCTAAAACAGACTTCTGATAGTTTATCAGAGGAATGTAAGTTGGTGGGAAAGTCTTCTGGGACAGGCACTGATACTGTTTCAAAACTGGAAATTGAGCAAGAAGGTGAATTTGGAGATTTTGATTCTGTGCCAAATATTCGAGAGGACCGCAGTGCTTTTCAAGACTCTGATGATTTTGCGGACTTCAGTTCAGCTGGGCCTAGCCAAGTTGTAGATTGGAATGCCTTTGAGGATGGACAGAAAGATAGTTGCTCTTGGGCTACTTTTGGAGACCAGCAGGCTGCTGAATCTCACCATCGAAAGGAAGCCTGGCAGTCACATAGGACAGATGAAAAGATTGATACTCCAGGAACCCCCAAAATGCACAATGTCCCTTTAGCAACTTCCAAAGGAGCAGTTGCTGGTGGCCATTTACAGGAAACAGCCACTTCAGTTCAGGTATTTACTGGTTTTCTCTATTTTGTATAATATACTAATTGCCGTGGAGGCAATTCAGCTTTTCAAAAAGTATTTTTAAATTGGGTACCTGTTGAAGGAGTCTCTTATGATACATAATGCTTGCTTGATTTGTGGATTACATTTTTCACAACGCTTTGGTAAACTTTAAATGGACAGTCCTACAATAAGTAATGTTTGGTGAGGTTTTTCTTTATTTCAATGAGTTTAATATTTACAGAAACTCAGCAGCTTGATTTTTTGATTAACATAAATATCACTTACGTAAAAATTCATTAATTAGCTAACTAGTCCAGTGAATCCTTCAGTTTCTACCTTTACAGTGATTTTAGAAGAAAGTTAAACTCAGATTTAGTAGATGTTTTTTTAACTTTCAGAAAATAATGTCTCTTAATTTTGTCCATCAAAGACCTAGGAAATTGAAGTACAGTTTTGAGTGTGGCAGAGAGCAAGCAGAATTTGAAACCTCAACCTGAGCTGAAGGCTATAGGGAACTGAAGGATAGAAAAAGAATTTGAGCAAAGCAGATTTGGACTTCATAATTTGACAGCCACTAAAGACCTGGGATGAGGGTACGAGAAGACTAGAACTGTATTTAGTTGCTTATAATTTCTTGCAAATGTACATTTACGTTTACACTTATTGGGGAATAAGTGTGTCAGGGAGAATATTTTTACCCGCCAGGGCCTGTACTTTATCCTTTTCTGTTCCAGACTCCTTCAGAGAAGATTCACTGAGATTTATCTTGACCTAAAGTAGCCCCTAGAGACGCAGCTTAATATCCAGGTTATTCCCCGGTCCTGAGTTGTACCCTGTGCTAAACCTAACCTTTCCTCAATCCCGGAGGTATCGGAAAGAAAACTCCCCAGAAAATCACTGCTTTATATTGACAACTGTTTCAGGGAACACTTGTCCTACCAGCTTCTTTTAGAGATACTGAGAATAAAATTCCCCAAACTCTTCCAGTTATCTTTTGCCAAGCAAACCATTTTCAATTGGAAATATTTCCAAAGTCTGAGTGTCAGCTGAAATGGTTATACATCATTGCTTTGATATGTGAAAATACTGTTATGGTATTACCAGGTGGTGTGCATAGCTAATTACTTTTCATTTGACTTTGAGTGTCTGAATAGCTTAATTTGCTAATTTGGTTTGTATATGGTTTGGCTAATGTATATTTTTCCTGTTGATTAATTTATTATGGAAGTAGAAGCTTGCAAGGAGTGAACTAATTATATAATGCAAAGCCAAGACTGTTGATTTTGACCTAATCCTTTCCCTGTTGAGTTTCATCTTACTGTAAGGTGACACTGGTATTGAATGATCTTTAATTTATAGCCTTAGAACTTTTAACATCATCAGATAATGAATTTTAAAGTATGACCAGTTCAAAAAGGACCTTTTTGTTACACAAGTTGATTGAAGTTATTTGTAATTTGACAACTGGACATAAGAGGTAGTAAAGTATATGAGCTTTATATAATCTTACAGATCTGAGTTTGAATCTTGACTCGGCCTCTTATAAGCTTTATGATTTTGGACAAGTTACTTCTGAGTTCAGTTGTTTATAAAAAGATCATACCTACTTCATTGGACTTCTGTGAAGATAAAATGACAATAAATTTTAAAGTGAGTGAAAAAATCCACTGAAAAATAAGAATTCTATAGTATGATTCTATTTTGTGAAAATAGAGCAAAAACCATGTGGATGTGGCAAGATACATTAAGACTTCCTGAGATTTGTTTGGCTTGGTCCTCAGACTTTTATTTTTGCTGAATGGGTTTGGAAAATGAGCAGAACTTGGAGATGGATTTTGGAAAGAAGAAATTGTTGAAAGGGGCTAAAAGATAAGTTTTAGAAGGAAGTTGAGGTAAGGAAATGGGTAAGGCATGCTGAGTAAGTGACTGAGTTGGAAATGATTTTTATTCTTATCCTGCTGTTGTGATCCAGGCTTGTGGCCCGCAGTTTCTTCCTTTTGCAGAATCTGCTGGGAAAAGTACATTAAGCCCCCTAGGAGAGGATTAGATTTACTGATATTTTTCTTAAAATGTTTCTCCTACTTGTTAAGTGTTGGGGACAGCACAGAAATCTTCACATATTAATGACAGTGAACATTAGGGTTTTAGTGGTTAAACTTAAAATGATTTATTCCTGTTCAGTCTTAACATGGATGCAACAATTCTGCCTTAAACAGAGTGCCTTCAAGTGGTTTTGTCCAAATTCTGCTTTGACAGAATGTTGTGAGTCTTTTAGGATTCATAGCTCGGTTAATTCAATTAAAGAAACATGGGGAACAATTCTTGGTTTTGAGAAATGAGACGAATGGTGTAGTTGTCATTTCAGATTTCTTCTTTTCACTGTGACATTGTCTGGGTCTCTATTTTTTAATACTTTCCTTTTTTTGGGCTACCAAAAGGATATCTTCATATTCTGATAAAATATATCTTCCTTGAGTCAAGAGACCATCAGTTGTTACAGCTGTATTGTAATAATTTGCTACTTAGGGAAAAGTCAACCAAGAAGAAATCTTTCAAACTTATAAAATGTTCTTAGTCAAACTAATTCTCAAATGTGGATCTGGTCGCCTCAGAGGATTGAAGCCTTGATGTAAAGTCATGCATGACTATTTACTGAGAATTATTCTTCCCTTTCAGTGACTATTTTTTTCTGAGAACCCAGAGCTCAGTATATTTCATTTTCTTGTTAACATTCTTACACATCGTAGAGGAAAACAAGTAGTGGTATCTCTGTTGTACAAATTGGAAAGAGGTCCAAACTATTATTTGCTTTCTGGGCTAAAATTCAAAACAAAACAAAATGATGATTAAAAAAAAAAAAAAAAAGTCCTCCTTACTTTCAAAGGAGTCCTTTTTTTCCAAAAGACCATCTCATATATTGTTCTAACAGTTTTTTTTTTAACCTGTTAATGTTCCAGAAAGGAAAGTTGATTGAAATAGCCAAGATTACTTTCTCTTAGATGTATGGTAAAGGAGGTAATATTATAAGTACAACATTTAACTCTGAGGTTTTGGTAAAATTTTTAAAATATTGCTGTGGATGTTATTTGAGAATTTAGGTAATTGATAATTTCTATATTAAGTAGCTATAGAAAAGGAAATTATGAGTAATTGTTTCTTATTAGCCATCTACTTGATTATGCTACTGGGAAAATGTTACTAGATGATTTCTTCTGAGAGGCTTAAAAATTAAGTGTCACAAAAAGAAGGAAGAGAATTATGAATACTTTTAAAGTAAAATAAGCCAAATTGTTGGTGGGGTGCCTGGGTGGCACAGTTGGTTGAGCACCCGACTCTTGATTTTGGCTCAGGTAATGATCCTAGTAGGGTCATGGGATCGAGCTCCACATCAGGTTCCATGCTGAGTGTGGAGCCTGCTTGGGATTCTCTCCCTCTCTCTCTGTCCCTGTCCCTGTCCCCTGCTTACTCGCTTGCTCTTTAAAAACTAAAAAAAAAAAAAAAACAAAAAAAAAACCTGCTAAATAATAAATAAACCGTTTGTTTGCTGGGAAGTCAGCATTCTCAAACTGACTCTAATTCTACATTTTCACCTTTGTTTATTTAATCATCTGCCTAAGATTTGTGCAGGTTTTCCTTTCTGTAGATGAACACCTGAACTTATTACTGAAAACAGAAGTAAGCAACCAAATAAATTAAGTGGTCAAAAGGTACAAACTTCCAGTTACAAAATAAGTCCTGGGGATGTAATGTACAGCAGGGTGACTATAGTTAATAATACTGTATTGTATATTTGAAAATCTCTAAGAAAATTGATTGTAACAGTTCTCACAAGAAAAGAAAAATTTGTAACTGTATGGGATGGCTATTAACTAGACTTATTGTGGTGATCATTTTGCAATATATACATTTCGTATCATGTCATACACCTGAAACTAATATTTCTTGTGTTATTTTTCCCTCAGAAAAATTGACATTCTGGTGTTTAATTCCAAAATAGGTGGAAATACTTGGTTAGATTTATGCACAAATTGTGCAGAAAGGCCAAACCATCTTTTTAGAGCATGGTGAATATTACAGTTGTTCACTCTTCTTATATAGCTTGAAATTGGGAATTGATAAAGTGTACAAGTGTCGATTGTACTTGATATCTTACTTAATATTTAATAATGGCAAGGCATAAGGTGACCTCTTAAATGGAAGATTAAATTACCCAGTGGATTTTATGTTTCTTCCAAACTTCCACTTCAGGGGCGCCTGGGTGGCTCAGTCGGTTGAGCGTCCAACTTCGGCTCAGGTCATGATCTCACAGCTCATGAGTTCGAGCCCCGCGTCAGGCTGTCCGCAGACAGCTCAGAGCCTGAAGCCTGCTTCAGATTCTGTGCCTCCCTCTCTCTGCCCCAACCCACTTGCATTCTATCTCTCTCTCAAAAACCAACATTAAAAAAAAAAAAAAATTTAAACTTCAACTTCAGAGCAAGATCTAATGCTTATCAACGTTAAAACTGTTAATCAACTTTTGTTCCTAAGGAAGAAAACTAACTAGAAATATGTTGAAGGAACTTTAGGAATTAACCTTAAATACAAGATGCTTTTAAGAAGGTCTGCATGTGAATGGCATAAGACCCAGAGTCTAGGATCCTAGGTGCTGGTCTTACCCTTTGGAAAACTGAATATTTTCAGTATACTTCTTATACTCCAGTAGAGTTGTTTATAAAATAGGGGTGTATTTGGGGTTCTCCAGAAAAACAGAACCAGGAGGATGGATGGCTGGATGGACAGACAGATGGATGGGCTTGGGGGAGGGAGAGAGAAAGAGACTAATAAGGGATTGGCTCTTGTGTTTATGGAGGCAGAGAAGTACCAACTACAGTCCTCAAGCTGTCTTCATTTGATTGCATGAGGCCCATTCATATTAGAGAAGACAATCTGCCTTACCCAGGTTACCAATTCAGATGTTAATCTCATCCAGAAACACCTGCACACACATACCCAGAACAGTGTTTGACCAGTTGTCTGGGCACATGGCCCAGTCAAGTTGACACATAACATTAATAAGAGGGAGTGCCATTTGTCCCTGTGTAGCATTCAGGATTTAGGGGAGATTTATAACATATTTGTGACTGGGACCTACCAGTTGGTAAACTCTGCATTTAATAATGTGACTTGTTTGCATCAGTGAATAAAATGCAACGGCTACTTATATACCTTTACCCTAAACATGGAGATACGACAGACCTGAGAATGAGTATAAGTGAATTCATACATAATGCTTTGCCCCCATTGATGAATTAAACCATTGGATAGCTGAGCATTTGTGCTTTCCCAGAAATCATACCTGGTTTGAAAAAGTAATAATTGTTACTATAGAGACATTCAAGGTAATAAAGGACCCTGATAGGAAAACAAATATATGAAAAGGAGAAAATTGGGAAAGATAAAAGCCAGTGTACCTTTTGAGAGCAATATAGCCAGGGCCACATATGACTTTTATGTGACTTACCCATAAAAGATATTTAAAATTCTATTTTATAACTTGGTATAAAGATGAATATATTAATATTAGCTATTAAAACATTTTCATGAATCCCTAAAGTTATTGTGGGCCTTAGGCCTTGGCCCTGGGTACATACAGTGAGTGCTTAAAAGCAATGCTCTGGGGTTATACTGCCAGATTCAGATCTAGGTTTCAACACTAATTTGTATTAGTCACTTTCTTGAACCTTAGATTTAGAGAACAATAATAGTACTTATTTAAAATGCCTTACTCTGAAAGTAAAATAAAATTGTACATGTCAATGTGTTTACCACGTTGTCTTGCACATAAGTGTTCAATAAATATTGTTACTGAAAAATCTCAGAAATGAACTTCTTGGAAAATGGTCTGTAAAGGTGCAAGAGATAGTGATGCCAACTGCATTTTTTGGTGAATGGCAGAAAGTATTGGAGGCAAATGAGAATTTGTGTGAGAGTATCTCTAGTTCTGGCTGCTGCTTGGGGGCTAGTTTCTGTTCTCAGAATAGTTTTGACAGATTAGGAACTCTTCTGAGTACCATGCTCTTCTCCTTTGTCTTAGTGCTGGACATGAATAGAGAAAAGCCTTGAATAGCATTTGACTTTCAACCCTACGTTTATCAGAGCCCCCAGTTCTTAAAACGTGTAATGGCCAGACGTGAGGCTGTTCACCAGGCTGAGAGTTTGCTACATGTGTGAATTGAGAGGCATGCGTATTCAGCTAACCACCAGTTTTCTAATTCCACATTCAAGAGAGAACTGATGACTGTTTTTCCTCTTTGGCTTTGAAGTTAAAAGCATTTAAAAGGCAATAATTGAGGGTCGCTTGTGTGGCTCAGTCTGTTAAGTGTCCATCTCTTGATTTCGGCTCAGGTCATGATCTCACAGTCGTAATGTGGAGCCTGACGTGGGGCTTGAACTTAAGTGTGGAGCTTGCTTGGGATTCTCTCTCCCTTTTTCTGTCGGCTCCTCCCCCACTCGCTCGATCACTCAAATAAAAATTGGAAAAAAAAAAGGTGTTTATTTTTAAGAGAGAGAGACATAGCTTGAGCGGGAGAGGGGGAGAAAGGGAGACAGAATCTGAAGCAGGCTCCAGGCTCTGAGCGGTCAGCACAGAGCCCAACATGGGGCTCGAACTCATGAACCAGGAGATGGTGACTTAAGCCAAAGTTGGACGCTTAATTGACTGAGCCACCCAGGTGCCCCAATGAACATTTTTTAATCCCAACTTCTTAAAAAGATAAAAGTCAGGTAATTGATGTGAATGTTATTTTATTTAGTTTGCTATACAGCTACTATTGTAACCTCAGCTAACTAGTATGCTAAATGTGTGGGCACTTGTTACCTTCTCATTAATTTACAGTGCATCACTCTTTAGCAAAAATTTATAATTTGCTTTGTTAAAAACTATGAATTATATAGATGAAATAATTGCTTTAAGTGTGGTCATCACCTCAGCAGTTAACAGTTGAATCTCTTACCTAATGGCTACAAACGTTTGAAAGACCACAAAAAGTGGGTAAAAGCATGATTTGGTGAAAAGAGACTTTGGAGTCAGACTTGGGATCAAATCCTTGCTGTGTACCATACCAACATGAGACTGTGGTTAATTAATCTCCATGAGCTTTAGTTTCATCTATAATGTGGAAACCGTAATACTTACCTTTCAGGATTTGTTTTTTGTTTTTTTAAAGATTAGTAAAGTAACATGTAAGTAGTAAACATAGTACCTAGAATATAAAGGCATTTGGTTATTTATACTTGTTACAATTATATAAATATATCCAATGTATGTACAAAAATGATTTAGATGGCTTATAATATCTACTTTCATAAGTAGAACAAACATGCCCCCTGCAGTCTTAAATAAGGGTGAAGTGCTTTTTTTTTTTTTATTTTTAAGTGCACACTGACTTAGCTAACATTTTTATATCCACTATATGCACGAACCTAAGTACTGGAGATTCGAAATGAGACATAGTCCCCCCCCTCAAAGCTCCTATAATTTTTAGAAATTGAACTTCGAACTGCTTTGATGGCAACATAATCTAGTGTTTAAGAGCACAGACTCTGAAACTGTACCTCCTAGATTAGGATTCAGCATGTAATATTCATCTGACTGTGGGCAAATTAACCTCTTAGTGCTCCGTTTTTCTCATCTAGACAATGGGGATAAGATTACTGTTACTTCCCTCTGATGGTTCATCTGTTCTTCTGTGAGCTAATATTCATAAAGCATTTAGAATGACGCCTGGCATGTGATAAGCACTGCATCAGCATTAAATGAAAAAACACACTGTATCAAGGTTTTGCTGTTTGTGACGGTTTCAGAGGACATCTTTTGATCTTTCACTTTCTTGAACTAGGCTGTACTGATATTGTTTGCTTTCCATATGCTGCCTTATCTGCTGAGGGAAACTAGAGCATAGCCAGTCTGACTTTACCACTAATTCCAAATAATAAAATATAATATTTTAGAATTTTACATCTAATACAAGTCCACATGTACTGTAATGTGTTAATAAACATTACTGTTACATTCACATCTTTTTTTGAGTCAGTCTGCTCCAAGGAGTTCAAAACTGTGTAGTATCCCCATTTAATCAAAACTAGGAGTAGCTTGCCTCTTATGGCTGGATACAATCTATATAGAAACAAGAATTCTTATTAGGTAGAGTAATATAAAGTTATTTTTTACTCTTACACAGTAGAATAAATCCAAGTTAAATAATATTTCACTTTAGTGACCCTAGTGTTGATTTGATATTAATTTTATTACTGATTTGGTTTAAGGCTATTGTATGTATTAAACTATCCATGGCTAATAGTATTGAGGAAAAAATTTATATAGATATTACAACAGTTAAAATTAATAATTAAAACAAAAACTTTTACCAATATCACAGTTTTCATATATAACTTTTATCTTGTGCTCATATGTCTCAAATATCTCAATTTTTTTTTTTTAATTTACTGTGTGATTACAGTCTTTTAGAAAATCTGTTTCTTGAAAGAAACCTTTCTGTTTGGTCACAAGAGAGACTGTTGTGGTGGGTTGTTTAATTTCTCTTTTGAGCATTATGTTAGCTATGTTCTTAAACCTGTTCTACTTACCAAGTTCCTTGGACTATGTTCCATTACATTTTGAATTTGTAACTTTATTGTGCTTCTTGGGAAGTAAAACACTCAAACACCCCCAACGTGTGATTTGCACACTTTGCATTTTATAGTGTGATCAAGATTTGAGTCACAAATGCCAAAATGTCAAGCAAAATGTTTACCAATTTCCAAAGTTTAAAATCCACAAGGAGTAGCAGTAACACGTTCTATTTATAAAAGTGGTTCTTAATGATAGACGTTTTTAAATTGGTACTTATTTTCCAATTAAGTTGGAGGATCTTGGAGAAGGTGCAAAAATTTGTATTTTCTTGTTATAATGTAGAAATTGATAGTCTGAGACAAATATTTTCTTAATGATTTAGAATGCCAAGTAGTAGTAGAGCAACATCGCTAGTGAGCTTTGAATCTAGTTTTGATATTTACTTTATTCCTTGGTAGGCACTCTGTTTCTGGATATCATCTGTACAATAACAATAGTAGTAAGAAAAAGTTACCACTTCTTGACCACACACTGGGTACCAAGTATTTAATCCTGTAACTTGTCACCCACCCTGTGAGGTTGCCCCTGATATCTCCAGTTTATAAATCCAGAAGCGGAGTCTCAGCCTCTTGCGTCCACAGTCCTCCACTAAAGTATTATAGTTACATCAGCCATTTACTTACTGGAATTGACTAGTAGCAAATGAAATTTGGCATTTATTACTGTGAACAAAATATTAGTATGGAACTCTTTCTAGAGGATTCCCTCCTGACTAGTCTCATAGTTGGAAATAGTCTGATAGTTGGAAATCGATGTACTTTTAAAGCAAAATGTCAGAGGAAATTCAATTTTCGTCAAAATCTTTAATTCTGTTAGCTGCTTTCTTGTTAAATTGTTAGAGTTCCTCCTTGTGGTGGGTGGTGCTTTTCAATTAGTGGGTTCTGATTATTTGAATCTTTGTTATTTACTGCCATACCACAGGTATCTGCAAACTATGGCCTGTTCTATGTGGCCGCCTGTTCTGGTAAATAAAGTTTCATTGGAACACACCACACTTACTTGTTTATGGCTGGTGCAAAGCTGAAACTATTTACTATCTGGCCCTGTATAGAAAAAAATTCTGACCCTTGCTCTACTTCATTCAACAAAATATTTGAAGCAATCGAATGTAATATCTAACCTTAAAGACAAATGGAACTGTCTTTTAAATTTCCCATGTAATTTATACTCTGTATGAGAGGGGGAAGATGTAAAAACTTTAATGTTCACATACATTCCACTCATTTTAAGAATTTGCTCACTGTTGTACCTAAGACTTGGTAGTTAGATGTAATATTGCCCAAATGACTGAATGTATTTTGGGGTCATTGCTTCTTTTGACAAATATTTTTTCTTTCCCATGAAAAGGATAACAAAGAGGATACGAGAGAGATTCAATTTTAATTTACAGAGAAGTAAAATATGGTCATATGTGAGTTTTTGTTTACCTTGTCTGCCCAGAAGGAGCCTGTGCTCATCATGTTTCCAATTAGATGGTTATCTGATCCCTTTAAAAGTAATGTCTGTCCATTCCCTCTGTTGAAGCAAGTAAGTGCCGGTCCCCTTGACACACTCAAGTTTCACGAGCCTTGGGATCTTGAGTCTACTCTTTACTGTAGGTTTCATAATTGATACTGAGAACCTTTTCCCATATCACACACATGAATATAATGAAGGTGTTAGAATAACTTTTGTAGAGATAGCAGAAGAGTACCCTGAGACTAATTATGCATTGTTAAGTTTTTGCTCTGATACTGCTTCCAAAAGAGATTTTTGGATTGGAAAATCTGTTTGGAAGATATTTTCCATTTGTTTTTCATTTTCCTGTTTGCTGACTGTGCTAAACAACAGAAATCAAGCGTTAACTTGTCTTTGTTACTTGGCAGGAAATACCACCATGATGTGGCACTTTCTTGTATACTCGATAGCATTTCAGTAGTACACTCCCGACAGTCTTTAACAGTTTGTATTCCTATTTGATGTTTAAGCGGTAAATTGAGTTAAGTTGAAAATATTTTACATGTGTCTGAGTTACACTTAGGATAGTGGGGATAAATGTTAGTTACTGTGGGCTGCACATGTAGAATAACCTAGTAGTACCCCTAAAAAGTGTAAGTTAATATAAATTCAGCAAATTTTAATTAAAGAAAATACTTCAAAATGCCAGTGTTCTCAGTAAAAATACTCTAGGGAATATCCATTCTTGGAAGAAAGGCAGTGTTCTATTCAAAAATACACCTGTATACACCATAGAAGAGTAAAGAAGTAGGATTTTTAAAAGATAACACAGATCATCAAAATGAAAAATGAGCTATTGCTTTTTTAGTAAAAATAAGACATTCTTTCCTACTTTGTTCTTTTAGCAGAGATATTTCTAAAAGTGTTTTAAAATTCAAATGTTTTTATGTTCAAGAAAAAAGTTCTCTTCAACTATGATAGCATAATACTTTTCACAAACCTTCAATTTAATTGTTCCTAAATCTAGAGTACATGGGTGGTAGTAGGGAACATCCCGTGATAGAATATGAATGCCGCCTGCTTTTATGAATGTTGCTGTTTGGTTTTGGTTTTGCTTTGGGTAGATAATTCACACTTTGCGATTGCTTTCTCATTATACAATTGAGTAGTTAATTTCTTCTTTGTGAATTTTTTAATAGGCTAATAAATAAGGTAATGTTTGCAAAGTACCAGCTATGTTGCTTGGCATATAACTACATTTACTTGTCGCCACTGTATCACCATGAGTATTTAAAGTGATCATTTAGAGCATCTGTTCTGCAAGTAGTTATGCTCCTTTGACTTAGTGCTTCCTGTACCTGACTGATAGTGAACCTCCCTCTCCTGTAGTAGTGGACAGGGTGTGGGGTCAGAGGTGTGTGTGTGTATGTGTGTTGATGATGATAAAACTAAAATCATTAAAATTAGAGAAATTAAACTTTTGGGGGGGTTGTTTTGATGCAGACAGCTTTACTAAACCGCCTGGAGCGAATTTTCGAAGCATGTTTTCCTTCAATATTTATCCCTGATACTGAAGAAGAAGTTACTTCCCTGAAGCACTTGCTGGAAACAAGCACCTTCCCAATAAAAACAAGAGAGGCCTTAGCTGAAAGTGGGTAAGTAGTAGACAGTTTTTAGATAGCATGTATGTTCCTTAGTTTTAACCTTATAAATTAGAACAACAGTTACCTTAAAACATCAGGGTTCTAAAATGTTCTTGTAACATTGTGTTGAAGTTTAAAAAATCATATTGTGCTGAAACAAAACAAAAAAAACCTCCCTATTCCATTCTTGAACGCTTTTTCAAATATTTCTAAATCCTTACTCTCCTCAGTCGATTTTATGTATTATCTTTTGACTTCTGAGTATGATAAGTGTGAATTTAGACTTTACATGTGCTCTTCTCCTCCCTTCATCTTCCCTGTATGACTTACATCATAGTTTTTTGTTAAGTTGATATTTGGTATTTTCATTATTTTAATCATGTGAATAGTGTTCACTGCTAAGCCACTGTTTCCATTATAGTAAGCTTCTTCTTGGACTTAATAGTTGTCTCTCTTTTTCATTTACTCAGTCTTTTCCTACCCTCCAGGTTATGATCAAACCTGTCAGGCTAGCCATTCCATTTTTTTTTTTTTTTCCCCTGAGCCTTCCACCATTCTATCCCAATTTGGGATGGATTCAATCTAGGCTTCTTAAACATGGTATCTTGGGATTGCCATTCACTTAGAGCCCATATTGGTGGGGCACATCCTCTGATAGCCTCCTGAGAAATAAAGGTACATGGGTAGTAAAATTTTTATTCTACCCTTATGTTAAATTTATAATTTAGGATTTTTTTGTTGTGGGTATTCTGAAATTTCACAATGAAGTATCTTGATATGAGTCTTTATTAATTGGACTGAACACTAGGTATATGACCTTTCAATCTGGAGGCTTCTGTCCTTCAGTATTGGGCAGTTCTCTTGAATTGACAATTACCAATATAATACCAATACAGTTACTTTCCCTCCATTGTTTTCTTTCTGGAACTCCTATTAATTATTAGATGTTAGAGGAGCTAGATTGATTATCTAATTTTAATTTCAAAGTTATTATACTGGACTTTTGCATCTCATTACTCCACCTCTGAACATATTCTCTCCCTCTACAAGTCCCTCCTTCATCCCTCTTTGTGACCTCAAAGTTTGTGGTGCAAAGTTTTAGTTATCTCTTAATTTTTTTTTAAATATGGAGATTATGATTTGCTTCTTGGTTTTTTGGGGGTGATTTCTGAGAATGGGACAAAAAGGTTTATGCTTTACCATCTTAAAACTGTTTAGATGTGTTATTTAAAAATACGCTAGTTGTACAGATAGTTCATACTCTTAGACCCAGAAATCTCTCCAAGAGATTCATTTTGGGAAATAACACAACTCTACAACAAAATACACTGTAAAATACAGGAAGATAATTTGCCTTACTAACAATAGGAGATAAACAGTGAAAATAACTTATTTAAACTATAAGGTTGTGGTCAAATAATGATGCATGTGTCTAACAGAATGTTACATGACCATTGGAAAAGGTATACATGTAGATGAGGAAATGCTTAAAATCTGAAAAAAGAATACAAAATTATGTATTTGCTGTAATTGCAGTTATGTGTTTGTGGATCAAGACTCAAAGAGAAAGCATATTAAATAGCTATAGTAATATGGTGGAATGCTGAATGATTTCTTTCCTCCTCTTAAATATTAAATATTTTTGTTTTAAGGGGTGCCTGGTTGGCTCAGTCAGTTAAGCGTCTGACTTCCGCTCATGATGTCATAGTTTGTGAGTTTGAGCCCCATGTCAGGCACTGTGCTGACAGCTCACAGCCTGGAGCCGGCTTTAGATTCTCTGTCTCCCTCTCCCTCTGCCCCTCTCCTGCTCGTGCTCTGTCTCTCAAAAATAAATAAACGTTAAAAAAAAAAAAAAAAAAAGTGGGGCGCCTGGGTGGCGCAGTCGGTTAAGCGTCCGACTTCAGCCAGGTCACGATCTCACGGTCCGTGAGTTCGAGCCCCGCGTCAGGCTCTGGGCTGATGGCTCGGAGCCTGGAGCCTGTTTCCGATTCTGTGTCTCCCTTTCTCTCTGCCCCTCCCCCGTTCATGCTCTGTCTCTCTCTGTCCCAAAAATAAATAAAAAACGTTGAAAAAAAAAAAAAAAAAAAAAAGTTTGGTGCTCCTGGGTGGCTCAGTCAGTTAAGCATCAGACTTCAGCTCAAGTCATGATCTCACAGTTTGTGAGTTAAAGCCCCATGTCGGGCTCTGTGCTGACAGCTCAGAGCCTGGAGCTGGCTTCAGATTCTGTGTCTCCCTTTCTCTCTGCTCCTCCCCCACTTGTGCTCTCTGTGTTTCAAAAATAAATGTTAAAAAAAACATAAAATTAAAAAAAATTTTTTACAATTGAAAAAACATACAGGCTAAATTTTGGTTGATTACTGACATATTGTTTCAAATGAGTTTAGCTTAGCTACTAGCTACTTTAATGACTATAAGTGGTGGCCGTTGATTTTATTCAGAAAATAGCTGTATACTCATGTTAAACACAAGATTAACTGGAATGTATAATATTTCACAGTCACATTAAAACTAGGATTCATGGTGAAAGCTATTGAGTAACCCATTGTTGATGGCTTCATCATGACCTTTGCAGGGAACTGCTGGATGTGTGGACCGAGCTACAGGACATCCACGATGCACATGGCTTGAGATATCAGTGGGGTGGCTCCCATAGCAACAAGAAGCTTTTGTGCTCCTTGGGAATAGACACCCGAAACATTGTGAGTTTTGTTAGTACCTTGGAAAATCCGTTAGTGGACCTATGGGTGTTTTTAAATTCTGTTACACTTTTGTTCAAGCTGTGATAAGCTAGTTCCTCAGAAAAATAAATGTTAGTTGGCTTAAATGCTCATGTATTTTGAATATGCCAGCTCTTAAACATAAATGCATCTAAATTTTTCTCCAGTCAATATTTCTTACTTTTAGAAAAGGTTGTTTGTAATGTTTTTCATTAACTATAAAATAAAGGAATTGTAGTAACAGATCCAAAATACAAGCCCATATGGGCAACTTAACAATTTCTTCTATTTATATTTCACAATGTATGCAATAACATGTTAACTGTTTCGGTGTATGACATCTCATTCTCTGAATATACATTCTTTTTCTCTAACACACATGTGTAGCTCTTCACGGGTAACAAGAAGCAGCCTGTTATAGTGCCCATGTATGCAGCAGGATTGGTAAGTACAAAATGTCCCTGTACCTATTTATCATTGCTGCATTCATTCTATAAAATTATCTTACGTGGCATGATGTGGAAAGTATATTTTAAGGGGTGTTTAGTGTGGGAACATTAAGGGAATAAGTATTAATATCCTTTTTCATCTCATCCCTTCAAGTCTTGATTTAAGGACATCTTGCTGTATTAATTAAAGACACTGTTTTGTTTTAGATTGAAGATTATCTTTATCCTAGTAATATAGTGCTCATAACTCTTTGTAAAATGTACCTTTAGAGGTCTTGCTTTTTCTTCTTTCCTTTTTGTTTTTCTTCCTAAATTTGCTTTTAAAAAGTGGAAGCTGAAGTATTTGAAGGCGTAGATAGCATTTGTTGTAACCCAGTTGTGATCAGTTTTAAATCATGCACTATTGAAGCTATGGATGGATGTGTCTAAAACCTTGGGAATACCAAATGATAGTAATTGAAAATGGGCCAGGACCCATAATCGGTCCTCGGTTTTTCCATTAATTTTTTTAAATATGTTGAATTTTGTTTTTTCAGATATGCCAGGTAGTCCAGGATAACTGAGGAATTTTCTTTCTGTACCTTCTCAAGACTCAGTCACACTTTGAAGTTTGATGTGTTTGTGTTTTTTGGTGTGTCTTTGAGTTATTGGTGAATTAAATTCTTTCACCAATAACTTTTGAAAACAAGGAAAAATGTTTAAGAAAGAAAAATATAGCTTGGTATGGAATTTATACAACCTTATGTGCATGCAAAAATGAATTTGCTGTGAAATTTGACTTTTTAATATACAAAACTTTTCCATGAATAAGGCCTAATTATTGATTTGAATTGGAATGTTTTACTTCGTTTTGTTTTTGTAGTTTTGTGGAATTAGACAAAAACCTGTGCTTGAATCTTTTTATCAGTTTCTCTCCTTTACAAATGTAACTTGCCTTGTATTTTCAAAACACCTTGATTATCCCTATACTGTTTGCTGTTGTGGGTAAATACAATCCAGGACATACTCTAACCTTTGGTTATTTGCATTTCTTTTTTCCTCAAGGAGTAGCATTCTAGAGGTGGTTGGTGTTACTGTCACATACTGAGGTAGAAACTATGAATTTAATTTGTAGGAGTTTTCATTCAGCACATTGGGGGTGGTAACCTACTTAATCCTTATGTGTAGGCTCAGGCATGAGCCAGTTCTTTAAATTTTGTGAGGAATTAGGGATATTCTTGCTTTATTTTTGTGCCTTAATTACAATCTTTATTAGCAATAATGCTACCATTTTTATAAGCTTTTAATACCAAAGCTGATTTAGTGAATACATCTTTCCTCCTCCATCTTTATGATGCCTTATGTTTAGAAACATTCTTTTTCATATCTGGTTTCAGATTTTAATTATACCTGAATTTTTCCCCTGGTGCTTTACACAGATAAGGTGTTCAGTATCTTTTGGTCTCATTGGAAGCAATAGTACCTTAAGTGGTCAGTTAAGTCACTGGTTCTCAGACCTTAATATGCATCAGAATTGGGGCACCTGGGTGGCTCTGTCGGTTGAGCATCCAACTTCAGGGTGGGTATAATCTCACAGTTTGTGAGTTTGAGCTGTGCATCGGGCTCGCTGCTGTCAGTGCAGAGCCTGAGCCCACTTTGGATCCTCAGCCCAAGGATGTGTTTGTGTTTTTGGATTCCTTCAGATCCTCTGCCCCCCTCTCTTTCTGCCCCTCCCCTGCTCTCACTCTCTCAAAAATAAAACATTAAAAAAATACTTTATAAAAAACATGCATCAGAATTGCTTGGAAGATGTGTTAAAACAATGCTGGGCACCACTGAGTTTCTTATTCAGTAGGGGTGGGGTTACGTATCTGACGAGTTCCCAGGTGATGCAAAAACTACTGATTGGGGACCACTTTGAGGACCACTGATTTAAGTGATAGTTGACATTAGAAAAGTTGGCTAAGGTTGGTAATTGTTTGCTGAATGCATGGTCTCCTTACATAAGGGCACACTAGAAAGTGTGCAGAATGTATATGCTGATGAGTCAGACCACGAATTTATTTTCATTCAAGCTTTGGAGGAAAGCCTTTTATAAAATATCATCGTTAAGAATGGAATTTGTGTGGGGCACTTGGGTGGTTAGCGTCTGACTCTTAATTTCGGCTCAGGTCATGAATTCATGGTTCTCAGGATTGAGCCCTTGGTGGGGCTCTGCTCTGACAGCATGGAACCTGCTTGGGATATATATTCTCATTCTCTCTCTCTCTCTCTCTCTCTCAGGTCATGAATTCATGGTTCTCAGGATTGAGCCCTTGGTGGGGCTCTGCTCTGACAGCATGGAACCTGCTTGGGATATATATTCTCATTCTCTCTCTCTCTCTCTCTCTCTCTCTCTCTCTCTCTCACACACACACACACACACACACACACACACACAAAATAAACTTTAAAAAAAAAAAAAAAGATTGCATCTGTAAATTGCTTTAGCATGTACCCTATCTTTTTTTAAGTTTATTTTGAGAAAGTGTGAGAGAGAACGAGCAGGAGAGTGTCAGAGAAGAGAGGTGGGGAGAGAGAATCCCAAGCAGGCTCTGCACTGTCAGCTCAGAGCGCAGCACAGGGCTCAAACTCAGGAACCGTGAGATCATGATCTGAGCCAAAACCAAGAGTCAGACACTTAACCAGCTAAGCCACCCAGGTGCCCCAGCATATACCCTGTTACACGAAAAGAGGAGAGATTGTCCTGAAAACTTGTTTTTAGAAATTTACAAATTCTTATAAAAAAAGAGGGGGGGTTGGATTTTACAGATTCTAGCCTTACAAAGCTGTCTTAGCAGTTTTGATATTTTTCCCCCAGTAAAGGGGGACTTTTGTGTGGTCTGGTTGATAAATATTAAGAGTTTATCAAGTGTTATTTTAAAATGTGTTAAAACTTTTTGGCAGGCCATTAACCTGGATGATTACCCATTATTAGTAGTGTTTGGTAGAGTATTGATGCAAACTGCTGATTTTTTTTTTCCTTCTTTATTTCTGCCTCCATCCTCAGTGCCTTCGTTTCTTACTCAAAAAGTGTGTTAGATTTTTAACACACGTAGTGGAACATGTAAGATGTTTTCCCCTCTGAAATGGCTGTTTCTCTACTATGCCAATTCAAGGAACTAAGTATGAAAGCTCCCATCCTCTAGTGGTGATAGGCTCAAATACTAAACATACATTGAAGCATGTAGACCCCATCACATTAGATGATGTGTTTTAGGTGTGCAAAATGGTTCGATTCTAATCTAGCTGCATTTCAGGGACGAGAGAAGCAGAGAACTTCTATGCTGCTCCATCATCTTGGCCCTTCCAAGAGTGCCACTCTCTAGATGGTGTGTTTTAGAATTCTCACTTCTCGAAGCACCACCATGGTGTAATGGGTACAAAGGATGTCCTTTTCTGTTTCAGTGTCTGAAACGTCACAAAAGTGTTGGATTCTTAGGGCCTGCATACTATATACTGTTGTGCTTGCCTCTTCCCCACCCCTGGCATTCCAAATTGCTTATGCTTTTGTATAACAGTGATAACTAGGCACTTTAAAACAAATCTGATTTAAAATACAAGGTCTTGGTTCAAAAGTTTGGATTCCAAAGGTACTATTGTAAAACATTTTCCACTACAGTGCTATAAAATTTTCTCTAAACAAAATTTAACAGTAGTTCCTTTTTGTCTTTAGCACTTTCCAAATGACTTGGGTTTTTACTTTGTGCTACATTGATTTTTCTCATGAAGTTTGAGTTGATTCCTCCCCCTCCCCATTAATGGCTAATATGCCTTTTTCAGGGTATGTTAGAACCCACCAAGGAACCATTGAAACCACTATCTGCTGCAGAAAAAATCGCTTCCATTGGTCAGACAAACACCATGTCACCAGAAATGAACACATGTACATCTGACCAATTTCAGGTAAAAATATCTGTGTATTGATACATTTATGCATGTATACACACATACGTCCAGAGTGTTTCCCTTAAGTATAAATTTTAGTTTAAAATATGTAAAAATTTTGACTTCATGATGGACATGATTTTGAGTACTTATTAACATCCCTTGGAATACAATTAACAAACTATCTTTAATTTTTAAAAAAGGCACACTTGAGCACTAGCTGGTTATGTGTAAGTCCTTTAAACCTATCTAGGCCCTAGTTTCTTTACCTATAAAATGAAGACTTTGTGAAGCAGGCATCTCTAAAAACCCCTTACAGCTTGAACATTGTATGATCATAATTACTGACATACCAATCTGGTAAGTGCTGATTTTCAAAAAAATTGGGAAATGCTACATTGACACCGACTCTTCAAATCTGCTATTGTGTGTTTTTCCTGAAACCTGCAAATTTTATTAAGTAATAAAATTAAGTGTTTATTGCATCAAAAACTGTTGTTTTGAGAGTTTGAATAAAAGTTATTTAAGTTGAAAATAATGTGGCCTTTTACAAAACATTCCAGATTCAGAAGAAAAGAAAGCAGTCTTTCTTATCCTTTACCTCCTTGGCATCATTAAGCACAAATTTTTTTCAGTCTAATATAGTTAATATCAGAGCCTTCCCCCTCACTTTTTTATCTGTGGAAAAATTTGCTTACTCCTCCCACATCGTTAGAAACTGAGTGCTGGTTAAACATTTTTTTTTTTTTTTTTTTTTTAGAAGATTAATATTTTTAAGTGAACATTACCATTTCTAAAACATTCTTGCCATGTTTTTTTTTTTGTTTTTTTTTTTTTTTAACCTTAAATATCATCTTTTACCTTAAATAACATCTTTGTGTTATATCTAACACAAAAGTGTATTTGGACAGCTTTTCCCAAAGTGTGTGTTTCGTTGAACACTAACCCCCAGAGATGCTCTACTAAAGAAGGGTTCCAGGGGGAAGTAAGTTTGGAAAATTTTTCATACATACCCAATAACCACCTTGAAGATTCTCAACACACATATTAAGGTCTCTGGAGTATCCTGCAATAAATAACCCTATTTAATTTTAATTATTTCTTAAATTTACTTGGCCACAGGGACCAAGGGAAAAGGAGTCATAACACCCATTGAACTAGAATTTTGAAGAATATACTGTAGAAAACAGTAACATAAAGCAAAGTCCTACCCTTTCAGCTGTGTTTCAAGGAACATCTGATATTATGGCTGTGTACCACTGTGGTTTATACTTAGCATAGCTTAAACATCCCTTTGAAGCCACTTCATTACTAGCACTGAAATAGTGGGCAAGGAGGCCTGAAACATAAAATGCCTGGCCTTATTGATGGTTGGCAACAGGCAAAGTGGTTTGGGCAAATTTGTCTCTGTAGGTAGAATCTGTCCTTAGTTCTCTTCCTTTAATTGTCCTTACGTTGTTCTCTGGCTCTTAGCTTCCTTCTCAGGCCTGCCCTACATAAGCAGATCCCAAAATTACTTCTCCCATAGCACATTCCCACTTCTGCCTTAAGGCAACATTTTTATTCCTACAGTGTGAGGTATTAGGAAACTAACTTGAACTACCTGGTTCAGACTACGTGGCACATTTACTTAAAATGAAGCCATTCTTACTTGAGGCCACTTGTTGCTCGTTTTGCCTGCTGCCTCCTCCTCCTCCTCTTCTCCATCCAGCCACTTCTCTGTGTTGCACCCCATAAACTATTGCTTATTTTATCAGAGTTAGCTGTCACTTGTCATTTTTGCCCCTAGTTGGTTTAGTTGATCTTACATATTATATTCTAGTCACCCCTCATACTTACCATCTTTCTTGTAGAATTCAATTATAAATGACTATAAGTCTTAGATGACTTAATAAAAAACATGTATGTTAATTTAATGGAACTTTTAATGGAAACTAAAGTGTATTAATTTAATGGAGGTTAATCAGGGCTCCATGATAGGTGTTTAGCTGCTGCTGTGTCTATACATATGCATACACCCATATATATATTTATAATCCAAGGACTGCTGTCCCCCTTTCTAGTCAAGTATAGAAGTTCTCAGCAGCATTTAAGCACATCTAACTTCTTTGCTAGAAGATGGAACTTGGTCTCTTGCTAATTATGTAAAAAAAAAAAAAAACAAACAAAAAACTCTTTTTAATCACATGCTTTTACTCTGTTTAGTGCATACATCTCTTTATTTAAAAAATACACATAAATATTAAGTACCTTTTTTGGGGTTTGTGATCCTCATTAGCTTAAGTTTTTAGGCTTTTTGGGAGCCAATGAAAATATCATCTCCCAATCGAAGTTGTTCAAATTTCTTTTTTTTTTTTTTTTTTAATGCTTATTTTTGAGAGAGATGGAGACACAATCTGAAGCAGGCTGTAAGGCTCTGAGCTGTCAGCACAGAGCCCAGTGTGGGGCTCAAACCCACGAACCACGAGATCATGACCTGAGCTGAAGTCAGATGCTTAACCGACTGAGCCATCCAGTTGCCCCTCAAATTTGTTTCTGAATCAAGCCTGAATTAAGCCTCTGTAGGCCTTCATTCTACATGAAGCATGTCAGCATACAGACACTCAAACTGAAGACTTCATACACGTATCAGAAGGCACCTCAGCACACCTTCTTCACTAAATTATATGATCTTTGCTTGGCTCCATACTCCTGAATATTTTAAATATTTTAGAAACATCTAAAGTACATTGTAAGATTCTCTTTATATAAAACAATATTTCTTACCAATATTCTCTGGCAGGCAGTGTGTGTATTATTTTTACTTTACATTTTGGCCATGCTGTAATACTGTTACATCTTTCCACTAGTCATGATATCCAGAGGAAACAGCCATAGCCTTTAGTACTAGAAGTTCAACAAAATGTGTCAGGAAAGATCTGTTTAATACCTTTTTTTTTTTTTTTTTTTTTTTTTTGGTCAACTATACACCATACCTTCCTTTTATGTTTTTTTATTGGCATCATCACTAACAGTGACTTCCAAACTTACCAACATTGTATAATTCTCATTACGACTGCCTGCTTTCTGATCTGGGTCAATCTGGGTACCCATTGGATTTTTATTGTTCCAAATTAGTTTATACCATTGTATCTCTTGTTTAGGAGGTTAATGACTTATTTAACAACTGTTCCTGGTGTTTTTTTCTAGGATACTTTTACCTGAAAAAAACAGCTTGTGGGCAAAAGGCAATAATGACACTTTTGTTGTTTTGTTTTTTTTTTTTAAATCTTTATTCAGTGAATGTCAAGGTCACATCATTCATGGTGCCATTACTAATTCCCCTATTACTTAGCAAGATCAGTACATTAACCACACTTTATCCACTGCTAATTCGAGTCAGCTCTCTGGCTAGCAGTTATCTAGCTAGTCACTACTAGAAGATTTCCTCTTAGGCTTCTGGATGTGGCTATTTCATTTATGAATTAGAATTTTATTTTTTTAATTTTTTTTAAGTTTATTTTTTAAGAGAGAGTACAAACAGGGGAGGGGCGAGAGAGAAGGAAAGAGAATCCCAAGCAGGCTGTGCACGGTCAGCACAGAGCCCAATATGGGGCTTGAACTCATGAACTGCGAGATCAAGAGTCAGACGCTTAACCGACTGAGCCATCCAGGTGCACTGTGAATCAGAATTTTAAAGTTAGAAGAAAGAAAAAAAAAATTGTGTAGCACTGTGCTCTTTTTACATTAAGAGAATATATTTGGAAAGGCTAAATGATGTACCCAAAATCATACATCAGTGGTACAGCTGGGACTAGAACCCAAGTCTCTGGTTTCTAGTTCCCATTGTTTTTTTTTGGGGGGGGGGGGGGGTGGCGGGGGGGTTGCTCTTTTTTTCTTAATCAGTATTCTTTGTCTTTATTAACGAATGACATCCATCTACATAGAAAATCCCAATGAATTTATAAAAACATAGTAATACCAATAAGTGAATTTAGCAAAATTTCAGGCTGTAAGATCAATATATAGAAATGAACTATATTTCTATATATACTAAAAACAAGTGATTAGGAACAGAAATAAAAAAACATGCTATTACCAAAGCAACAAAACCATGAAATAAGGATAAATCTAAAGGTACTTAATTTTTTTTGTTTAATTTGAAGTTTTTACTTAAGTTCCATTTAGTTAACATATAATGTTTTTGCTCTTTTTATTACCTTTCTTAGTGTTTAGTGTCTACAGTAATCATACCTCATTGCTTAAGTTTGTTTTAAAATGCTTCATTCAGTGCTTTCTCTTTAAGAAGTCTTCCTTGGCAATGCCATTAGTTAGCTTATAATTGCCAACGTGTCCTGTTTTACTTCTGTCTTATTTCCACTAAATGTTGAGCCATGTTTTAGCACCTCATTGTTATAATATTGGCTGTGTCTTCAAAATGACCTATATCTGGATGAGAATCTAAAATGCCTAGCAAATCATTGAAATATTTCTAAGCAACCAGTTACTTGACATCATTTAGATAAAACATGTTGATGAAAGAGCTTTGCTCCATTTAACCAGAAATTTTGTTATTGCATAAACTTGAGTATTGTCCATCCAGTCACTATTCAATAGGACTAAAGGTTTCAATGATCTCTAAGTAAAATAGTTGAATCTGTTGGAATACTTACAGCTTTTTGATGGTTTCTGAGATCAGCTAAAGATCTTTTCTAAATGTTTCACTCTTGCAGGTAGGTTATAAACTAGATTTTCACCAGCATTATTAATTTTATTTGAAAGAATTAAAGATTCACAAGAAGTTGCAAAGATAGTATAGAGGAGATGCTTTGTACCCTTCACCAGTTTCTCCCCCTAATTACATCTTAGTAATTATAGTATAATATCAAAACCAGGAATGACTTGATTTCAATGTGTGTGTATAGTTCTGTGCCATTTTATCACATGGATAGATACGTGTAACCACCACTGCAATCAAGATACAGAACTCTTCTGTCACCATAAAGAATTCTTTAATAGCCCTCCCCACCCCCAACTATCCCTAACCCCTGGCAACTACTAATATTAGCATTTTGCTTTGTTTATACCTCCCTCCTAAATCTCCAGACCTGCTTTAGGGAAGACTAAATGCTTATAGTAACATGCTTATCATTGGTATCCCAATTATCAAGACAATTGTATTATAATATCATGGAATTAGACTTTCAAAAATAACCAGTTCATGCTCCTTTCCTACAAGGAACAAGTCTTTACACAGAAAAAAAAAAAATGAGTATAAAGTTGTAATAATATCTACCTTACAATAAAGCATAGTGGTAAGCACTACCAAAAAAAGAGACAGCAACATGTTGGTATCAAGAGTCTTCTAGAACACAGGTTATTTCAGTAACTGTTGTCAATACCACCCCAAAAATAAAAGAAGAAAAGAATCCCAATTTTTTTCTTGTTAAGACTATTCTTAAAGCAATGATCATTTTTAAAATATTTTGTACCACCTTCCATCTCACATGTACTATTTGCTCAATTTATGTGTTTGACAATTAACAAAATCTTAAAACCTAGAATATGCAAACGAGCTCTGAGTATACTTTTAAGTACATTATTTTTAAAATTAAATTCTGATACTGATTATAAGTGATTTCTAAGTTAGAGAAGTTGATTTAATTTTTTTTATTTTAAACGTAGTTCCTATTTACTGGCCCATAATTTTCTTTGTAGTTTGGGCAATTGTAAAGAACCAGAGCTCTTGGACTCTAAACTTTCTCATTTTATATATAAAGAGACCAGTTAAATTAAACCACACGTGATCATACAACTAGTTAATTAGCAGTTACTCGGTCTTGGATGATGCAAATCTCCTCCTTTTCAGTATGGTACCTTCTCTATTGCATTAGACCATCTACTGAGAAATTTTAAGTGGCCAGTCATTTAATATTAAGTAGATCACTCCAGTGAAAAAAGTCAGTGATTTTTTTTTAATATTTGTATTATAATCTAGCCAGTAGTTTTCAACTGTAACTTGAGAATAGATTGAAATCTTGACATAGAATCAGTCCATAAGTATGTTTGAAAATATAAAAGTAATTCCATTTCTCAGTTTTTCTTAATATCAATAAGCTCTACTGTTTGTCAGTTTTTCAATTTGTTTGTGTTCATATTTTTAGATAATCTTCCGAAACTGTAAATTATCCCAGTTTTGTCTTTAGGTTCTTCATTGCCTAATGATCTTGCTATAATAGTTTTTTGTTTTGTTTTAAGGATTCTTTACGTTGCTACAGCCTGTACTGATTAATTTTGATTTTTTGGTTTTCAACTCTAGGAGTCTCTACCACCCGTCCAGTTTGACTGGAGTAGCAGTGGCCTTACTAACCCTTTAGATGGTACGTCTCTCCGTAGAGCCTCTAGCACCAGAGCTAGAGTTAAGAAAGCTACAAAGTTCAGACAAACTTCTCTCTGCTGATTTCCTTTTTTGTTTGAACATAACTTCTTATTCTTATCTTTGGAAATTCAGGCTTTCTTTCTGAATAGTAATTGCTCAAAAAACAAAAAAACAAAAAAACAGCTGTTACTGTTATTAACAGTATTATTAATGTCCAAATTCAGGTAGCAGTAGCTAGGTAAAATTTTGATTTCTTTATCTTACGTAAAAAGCTTCTTTATTTTTTACAATATCTAAGTAGTTTAAATGATATTTTAGGTAGGACCAGTTCACTTGAAATGTGTTTCTGTAGTTTTAATTTGTGGAATTTTCTTGGATGCAAAGTCTTGTGGCTAGAGGCTGCTTAAAAAAAGCACAAAGCACAATTATATAACCAAAAACAATGTGCAAATAGATCCATATTTATTGACTCAAAGTAGTTTTCAGATTTAATAATATTTTATAGAGCACTTATTATGCAAATGGAAAATGAATGATTTTCATGATCTTTTTCTAAAATTTATCTCAACGTACTAGTAGGTAGTTGTAGAAATAATTGGTTTCTCTCATGGCTTTAAGAGAAAATCCTAAAAAAGGAATAACTTATTCTAGTAATGTGGGTCTTTCAAATGCTACTTTTCCAGTGTGTTGACACCACAAATTTTAATTGGATCTTAAGATACAATTACCCTTATTCCTTACACTTCATAAGTTATTTGAGCCATTGTCTAATACACCTGTCACTCTATCAGCTTTACCTTAGGCTGGGGGTCCTAGGACATGGAAAGCATCCAATTGAATACAGTGCTGAAGGAAAGCCTGGATGCACCTTTTGCTGTTGTCTGGTGTCTTATTCAGTCAAATCATCATGCTTTTTATTAACAAACAACTTCTTTAAAAATGTATACTATTTCTGATTACTGTTTCAGAGTTAAAGGGGAACAGTACAGCTTGAGGTTGCACATCAGGGTAGGGCAGTTATGACATTCCTTCTTAATTTTAATTTAGACCAAGTTAATGTATTGGTGTGTGTCCTGAAACTGACAACTTTGTCACTTTTTAAAAATCATTAATTAGAAACCAACATTACTAACATGGAAGATTGATTTGGGCATGTACAGTGACTTAATGTTGGGTTGAGATTAAAGTATTGTTTCCCTTTAACGGGTACACTTTCCCCTTGGTCTTTCTGGTATGGCTTCGAGTTTTGATTGAAAGAACTGAACTCCTAACTAAAACCTTACTAAGTGTTAAATTATTTACTTTGTACATGAGAAAATGTACATTGGATTAAACTGTTACTTTAGAAATGTCCTTAGTAATGAAAAACTAATACTGTACACATTGTTTTAATGTTGATTTTAAAATGTGTAATGACTACTAATTATAACCTGCATGTTCAAGTGTGTGTCTTACCCCTTTTTACACATAACCCCTCCTCCCTTGGCTTACCTTCTGTGTGGCTGCCCACCAACACGGTCACTGAATTTCAAGCTAGTGGAGGTTCCACTCTTCTGAACCTTGATTTCTTTGGGCCCGTGGATGACAGTAGCTCTAGCAGCAGCACCACAATCCCAGGTCAGCAGAGTGTTCAAACCACAATTCTAGTTTAATTACTAAAAAGCATGACCACACCACGTGACTTTCCTATAAACAAGGAAACGAGTAGATTGTATTCTCTCTAATATCTTTCTGATACTTTTCTTTTATCTGTCTATTGTTATTTCCTAGTATCTGATTATAACAACTGACTTCTGTGAAATGTGTCTTAAAGAAAGCTTTCTAAGTGTAATATTCAGAGCTGAAAGTAATTTCTAGGAGTAAAATGGCCCTAATGTCCTTAGTTAAAAGCGGGGTTTGTGGGTTTTTTTTTTTTCCTGTAAATGGAAAATGTGGTATTTTATATGCTTATTTTTACAAGCATATTCTATAAAGCCATTTGAGAAAATACAGGTTTAGAGATATAAGAATATTTTAGTATACAAAGATGACTTTACGTTGTAGTGCCTGTGATAATAGAACCTTTACAAGTTCTAGCATTCAGTTAGTTGTTTATTACTGCTAAGTGTATAATTAGATTCCAAAATGTTAGTCTAGCACTTAGTTATATATAGGTCCCACATAGAACTATTCTGTAGTTTTCATGTAGCTCTTACATAGAAAGTATTCTGTTAGTTTTCCATGAAGAAAAAAATGTTACAGAAGCTAATAGTAGAAAATAACTGCTATGAGATATTAAAAGCTAGAAATTAAAACTTACTGGAGTGCCTGTTAAATTAATGTTCAGCCCTGCGAAGTTCAGTTTTTTGACCAAAGGACTAATGTACTTTGTCATTTTCTAACTGAATAAAAGATTAAAATATAATGGCATTTTTATGTTTACATTTTATTCAATATAATTTTAATGAGTCCCTGTCATCCCACTTTGTGATCTGGTAATCATGCCCATTGATCACCAGACAGCTGTTGGGGTGCTATATAGATGCTGATGCCCAGAATGCATAGCGAGGATCCCTCTCCATCCCCACTAGCAGTCAGTTACACAGCCAGCCTGTGTCCTGAGAATTTGCTGGTTTTGTTCTATTCCACTTGAATATACCACCCTCTTCCAGCAGTTTAGGAACCATGGTGGGAAATGGGGGAGACCATACAAGTCAGATAAGGGTGAGCCTGGAAGCCAGAACAGCCTTCTCCAAAATCTGGTTATGGAAAACTGATCCTACTGTAAGGAAGTTCTAAGGCCATTTGGTAGAATGACTGGATTTCTCAAACCTAAGCCCCTGGTTATCATTTTCGTTATTTCTGAGATTTTGTAAGCATATGAAAAACCAATCTGTGTCTGGTTTTGACTTCCAAATGATATTTTACTGTTTACTCAAGTTACTTCTAAATACATTTGAGCTATCAAATGACCTGGGTGAGCCTAATTAGCTGTTTTTAATACTTAATTGGGGGAAGAAAAGACAACCAAAAACTTGTGTATCAGTTTCCTCATTACTGTGTTCCTAAGAATGAAATACCAAGCTCCCATTTTTAATTTGCTCTCAGATTTGTTTTGTCATGAACCATACTGTAATTTACATGAGGTCACTATTTTTGGACACCTAAAACCTGGTTTAAACTTAATTCTTCGTTACATTTCAAACTCAGTTGAAAACCATTCATAACACAAATAATCTCACCATATAAAGAAGTACAGAAATCACCTGATAACCAGGCTCAGTATACACAACTTTGAGAAGAGCAAGTGGTTTCAGAAGCTTAGAGCTGTAATAGAAGTGAAATTAGCATGCTCAAATGCGGTCCTCATTACTTTGGAACCTTTTAAATAATTTTGTTCCATATTTTCATTAGTATGCTCTAGTTGCTGTGTAAACTTGATTACTATAAATTTGCTTTGGCTTCTTTTTATTGCTATTGGGTTTTGTTAAAACTTACCATCAAGCTACAGGTATCAGCACCTTTCTCAGTATTCCATTTCACCACTTGCTTGCACTTTTTCTGACTTGTTTCTGGGAAAGTCATTTTGTCTTACTTAGCTTGCGATTATTTAATTATTTTGTGTGTGAGAATTAGGAGGTTGGCATAGAACTTGGTTGGCTAGCTTTATAGTTATTTATACTATGCCTCATTAAGGTTCTGTAAAGTAAAAAAAGAAGAAAACAAAAAGAAAAAACAAGCAAACTCTTCCATTAAAAAAAATTACTCCAATTTTTAGTGTAGAATAGTTATCTTGTTTTTGAAAAATACATAGTCCTGGTACTTTTCCTTTTTTTTTTGTGATGGTCATTGTTTTGGGGTGGGGCGGTGGGTGTTGTCTCTCTCTCTCTCTCTCTCTCTCTCTCTCTCTCTCTCTCTCTCTCTTTTATTTCCCACTTTATTCTTTGACAGCCAAATGGCCAGTATTTTATAAACCCAACCAAATTTTTACTACCACTTTCCTGTTGCCAGTCGAAATGCAGTTGTTTACTCTGCATTATATATTAGACATCAGCTTAAATTTTGTGGTTACTTGGAATCCAACCTTTCACAGTGGAGGAAGGAGGTACTTTGGGTTCATTTGGTCCCTTACAGGCATCTACGATTAGATTTTAATTGAAACCTACATACTTCTAGAAATACTAATAAAAGGCCTTGTTAAGTATATTTTGAAACTGTACCTTAATGAAATATTAAGAACTTGGGAGAGTCAACAAACATTTTCTATAGCCTTCCTCCCTTGTTGGACATAACTGTGGAAGCTGCTTTTGCTTGTTTGATTTCTGTAAACATCTGAGATCTGTTTTTACATCTGCTAGTCATCTGCAAAGGTGGTTAATAGAAGGCAGTTCCTGATTTTTTTTTCTTACCCTTAAAATATCTTAAAAGGAGGAAACTTATAACATCAGTATTTATGTAACTTTATCTGCTGATCTTCAGAACTTTTTAGGAATAATAAGTAAAAATTGATGAAACTGTAAGATATTCTTCCTTACAATCTGCTTTTCTCTTATTCTGAAACTACTAAACTTTTTATCTCCAGTAACTTGCTGGTACCAAAGAGAGTATAGGATTAATAGGTTTTTTATTTGAGTCTTTATTATCCAACATTTAGCCTGAATCAAAAATATCTAATTGTTCTTTTCAGTGTTTTTATAGTCATTGTTATTTAATATAAATCTATAGTCAAGGGAAATATAAAAATATATGTGCATATTTTAGTGAAGTCAGATGGAGAATTTTTATAGACTTTTATAATCTCTCTGACCTCATCTTTATTTTGAATTATTTAAACAAGATCAGATATGAGACCATAGAAATATAATTAACCCTTGAGACAGTTTTCATTTTGTCTAAAAGTTGTGCTTTTATTATATTTTTCTGGGAATATTAACCCTCCTTCTTACCTGAAGAAAAAAACAATGTGGTATATAATTTATTATTAGTAATAATTTGATGCTTTGAGTAATGCTTCATGTCCTCATGGTCAGAATATATTTAACTGAGTCATTTACCATGTTTGAGACTTCCTGTTAGCTTCCAAATCTTTTGGTGAGGAGTAAAGTAATGGAGAAAAGATGGTTGGAGAGGGAGAGGGAAGTTCCAAAATGAGGTTAACCAGTACATTTGAACATTGAAATGTCATGTAACAAACGTGAACTCTATGAAACATGGATAACTTTTATCGCTAACTAATCTAAAATTGAGGGAGTTTTCCATAGCAGATAGAAATTTTAGAAATAATTGCGTGATAGCCACTACCTAAATGTTAGATTAAGGCTAAAGTACTTTCCTACTTCATAAAAACTCTGAAACATGGAATCTCTAATGTAAAAAATAAATTCAATACTACAGTAGTCTAAAGATGTGCTATGCTTGGAAAAGACTCAGATGTTTACAGAATAATTGCCTTTTGCATCTTGGACTGTAGCTAATTGAGTAACCTATTGCAGCTTGCCATCACTGACTATCATTTTATACTATAAGGTGTGGATCCAGAGTTGTATGAGTTAACAACTTCTAAGCTGGAAATCTCCACCTCAAGCCTCAAAGTGACTGATGCATTTGCAAGACTCATGTCCACAGTAGAGAAGACAAGCACATCTACCAGGTAAACAACTAGGGTTCATTACACCCTATTTTGAATTCTGTGTTTAACAAAACTGCCTAAATGGGAAAGCGAATAAGTTGACAGTATTTCAATATTAAATGTGTATTAAAATTCATGTTGTATTTATAAAAATCAATAGATGCCTAATTCCAGAAAACAGTTATCAAACTATGTTTAATATGAACTTTATTAGAGCAGAGCTATTTCATAAGAGCCTGGAAAGGGCTGACAGATATGTTTTTCTCTTTTTTATTCCACCCTCCAAACTTCAGAGAGGAGAATTCTAATTAAGTATTGAGACCATAAGCCATTGTAGAAATAGTCCCTCTTTCTCTTCGTAACCATTGAGATGATCGTCTGTGGGAACCCACTTTCACACTCCCAGAGTCATTTAGGTTCATCTTTTGAGTCCTGGCTTAAGATGGAGTAGGGGATGCTACTATTTTATTTTCTTCATTTTTCCTGATATGCAGCACCTCTGATTTGGGATGTGAAGGCTTGCTTTGCCAGGCTTTCTGGGAGGCCAGGGGCGTGGCCTTTAGAAAAGCAGTTCTCTCTCAGTGTCGGAACCAGATAGAAGGATTGTCACTTGGGCCTTGTGTTTAGGATTCAGGAAACCTTTAGGTTTACACAATTTAGCGCTGGAATAATAAGCCATTGCTTTGACATGTGAGCCGTAAGAATAGGCCAGTTCCTAATAAGAAGTAGTCATTGCGAACCAGGAAATCACTACTGCAAGAGCAAATTCTGGTTGATAGGCATACTGACTCTGCTGTCCCAAATCCATTCTTCATCAGCATCTTCAAGTGGAAATCTTCTATCTGTTAGCTGCCCACTTTGGCAGAAGTATTATAACCCTTAGTCCTAAATAAAAACGTTCCTCTTGTCAGGTTCAGATTTATCTTTTGAATCAGTTCTTCTATAGAAAAGCATCCTTATAAAAAGCCTTTTTGGGGGGTTCTTGGGTGGCTCAGTCTGTTAAGCATCTGACTCTTGATTTCAGCTCAGGTCATGATCTCAAGGTCATGAGATTCAGCCTTGCATCAGGCTCCCCACCCAGCATGGAGATTCTCTCTGTCTGTCTCCTTCTCGCTACTGCTTACTCTAAAAAAAAAAAAAAAAAAAAAAAAAAAAAAAATATATATATATATATATATATATATATATATATATATATATATCTCCTTTTTTTCTTGTGAATAATAAATGCTTACCTGTCTTAAAACTTTGGCTTGAGTTTATCACATTGCCTTTCAAACTGTATTTTGTGCTTAAATATCCATTCATTCAATAGATATTTTTTATTACTGATATTTATAATTATATAAGAGCATTATTGTAATTGTGGATACCCTTAGCTTTTCCCTAAAATAAACTTACAGCATGCACGCACATTTCCTTTCATCCACAGATTTTCTCTATTCTCATTGTTCCTATTTCTTTGTAGTAATGCCTCCTGACACTGTTAAAGCCTCCTGTTAAGTGAACCTACTTGTAAATGAAGCCTCTCTGGATTCTTTTTGCTTGCTTTCTAATTTTTTCTTTTCTCAAAGCATATTTACAAGTCAAAATTCTTCTCATACAAATCTCGTCCATTATTTCTTCTATATATGTTAGCCAAATGCTACCTTTGACCTAAAAAAAAAAAATACTGATGCTTTTATTGTTTGGGCTTTCCCCTGCTTATTTTTAGGACAGTCTTTTCTAAGGACAGTCCTACTGTTTCCTTACCTTTTTTTCTCTGCAATCTCACTGAATGAACTATAGTAGAGTCCCAGTGATCAGAATTCTGTCTTTGTGCCATTAGGAGGAGCTCTAAACCACATTTTTAACTTGCTTGCTCTTCTTTTTAACTCATCCTTGAAACATCCCTTGTACACCAGGGAACTTTTTTAACTCTTATTACTTTTAAGAAGTTACTTTCATTATTTCCCTTACTCTGTACCATTATGGAATGAACTAAAACTATCGTGTGTATCCTAAGGTTAGTGTTGTAACTTTGAGAGCATTGAATTGCTCTCTAGTATCTATCCAGCTTCATGTTTAATACACAACAAATTGAGGGGTGCCTGGGTGGGTCAGTCAGTTAAGCATCCAATTTTGGCTCAGGTCATGATTTTGTGGTTCATAGGTTTGAGTCCCGTCCCCCCTCCGCCCCGTCTGTACTGACAGCTCAGAGCCTGGAGCCTGCTTCAGATTCTATGTCTCCCTCTCTCTCTGCCCCTTCCCCGCTTGCTGTCTGTCTCTCAAAAATAAATAAACATTAAAAAAAAAAAATTCAACAAATTGAGAAGAAAAGGAGTTGCCAGCTTTGTATTCCTCAACTTTGAGGATTTAGTTATTTGAAAATGGTAAGAAATGCAAATATTGACAAGTCTTACAATTAGAAGGTAATCCTGTAAGATGTCCTCATGAATGATTCCCAGTCGTACAGGGAAAAGAAAAGGGGATGGCAGGTATCATTTCAGAAAATTTCGGAGTCTTTGTTGTTTTACGTTTTGTTTTTCTTTTTGTTTTTGAATAAAATAAACTACAGGAAGTAAAGCTCAGCAAAACCTTCTTGGCTATTGACAGTACACAGAAGATAGAGTGACTATAAGGCACGAGAGGGTTAAGAAACTGTGGTACATGTAGAGGAATTTGAGGTGTAACAAACAGCATTCTCTTTTTTAAGTGGTTTTGCATATGTAAGAAAAAAGTGACTTTTCACTTTTTAAAGAAATACGAGTTCTTAGTTTTAAAACAGTTCCATCTTCTTGCTCACCTTTTCTAATATAGAGAAAAATTTCTCCCTTATCTGAATCAGTGGGTGGCCACCTAGCTAGTAGCCACAGACCTCTAACTCAGGTTTATAGAAGCCAAACTAGTTGCCAAAAGGGGTACATACATCTTTTTTCTTTTTAATCTTTTAATTGAGATAGCCACATACCATAAAATCCATTGGTTTTTAGTGTGTTCACAGCATGGCACAACCGTTGCCACTGTCTAATTCCAGAACATATTTTTCACCCCAGAGAGAAACTCCATACTCATTAGCAGTTACTCCCTATCTGCCACTTTTCCCAGCCCCTGACATCCACTAATCTGCCTTCTGTCTCCAGGAATTTGCCTATTCTGATTCTTTCGTATAAATGGACTCCTAGAGTATGTGACATTTTGTATCTGGTTGCTTTCATTGAACATGTTTTCAAGTTCAGCCATGCTGTTGTGTGTATCAGTACTTTTCATTCCTTTTTATAGCTGCATAATATTCCTTTGTGTGATTACACCACATTTTCTTTATCCATTAATCAATTGATAGATACTTGGGCTGTTTCACTTTTTAACTATTCTGAGTAATGCTGCTGTGAGCATTCGTGTCCAAGTTCTAGTGTGGACAGATGTTTTCAATTTTCTTGGGAGTGGAACTGCCGAGTCATATGTTTAACTTTTTGAGGAACTGCCGAACTATTTTCCGTAGTAGTGGCACCATCTTACATTCCTTCCGGTAATATATAAGAATTCTAGTTTCGCTGCATTCTCACTGACTTTGTGATGATAGCCATCCCAGAAACCATTGCCTACTTCAAGGTCAGAAAGATTTATACCTAGGGTTTTTTCTGAGTTTCGTACCTTCAACTCTTAACATTTGGGCCTTTGATTCATTTTGATTTAATATTTGAATGTGGTGTGAGATAGGAGTCCAGCTTCATTCTTTTACATGTGGATAGCCCATACTGATGAGAAGACTGTTTTTCACCCTATTGATGGTCTTGGCACCCTTGTTGAGTTTGTTTCTAGACTCTCAGTTGCATTCCACTGACAAAAGGGTAAATCTTAGCTAAAGAATATAAATCAAAATTAGGTCACTGCTTTTGGACTTGAAAAAAGTTCGTGATACAACTTTTATTTTCAAATTCTCAAGCATTTTCTTCCTATATGCTAAAAAATAAAACTAGATCACATCAGTGCACATTGAGTACAGATGAATACACAGACTATGAACTCTGTAAACTTTGTTCAATTTCCTGTTGCCTCCGAGAAGTGCCTCTGAAGTAAGTCTATTGGTAAAAAGCCTGGAGTCATCTTTACCAACCATTTCTTGGGTGGAAGCTTCTACTTTGCTTTCCTTTCCCACTCCCCAACTGCACTCCACGAAGGAGAAAGTCCGTTTAGGTATAATTTTGTCTGTTCCTGTTTTTGACAACCATTTATCGTTACAGAAGCAGTAAGGTAAGGTAGATTATATAGAAAGTTAGAAAATGCATACAAAAAGTTAAAACTTAGCTTCACATTCTTACCACTCAGGTCATCGGTATAACTCCTTCTTTCAGATAGTGTATTCTTTCAGATAATTTTCTATGGAAACATATACGTATGTGTGGTGTTTTAACCAAAAGTGAGGTTTTCTGGTCCATACTGAATTGAACCTACCCTTGCAGTCTCTGATCTCCATCTGTCCACTTCATATTTTTATTCCATATGATACCAAGGCTATATTCAGATATCCCCTCAATTGAATATTGGTTTTAACAAAGCAGAGAATGATTGTACCTGGCCATTATGGCTCCCAAATCTCCTTTAATATGGTTTATCTACCACCATCCCTTTTGTTTGTTTTCAGTTTTAACACTAGCTTATTAAAAAGATCAGTCTAGGTGTCCTGTAGAACGTCTCAACTTCTGCATTTTATCTGTTGGCTTCCTTCAAGTAGTATTTAATATTTTTCTCTATTCCCCTTATTTCCTGTAAGCTTTAGAAATGATATCCACAAATTACTATATTATACTATATGAACTCAGGTAAAGCGTTTTGACTGGTAAACGGCACAGGTGTTGAACCACATCAGAAGATGCGTAATATCTAGTTGACTCCATCATTAGTGATGCTAAGATTGAGTGTTGGTGAGAGGCTGGCCTTTTCCATTATGCACTTCCAGTCTTTCACTTTGAGACTAAAAATGAACTATCCGGGGGGTGAGGTGCACCTGGGTGCTCAGTTGAGCATCCAACTCTTGATTTCAGTTCAGATCATGATCTCACAGTTGTGGGATCGAGCCCCATGTCAGGCTCTGCACTGGGTGTAGAGCCTGTTTGGGATTCTCTCTCTCCCTCTCTCTGCCACTCCCACTCATACACACACACTCAAAATAAATTAACATTTAAAAAAGATGAACTATCTGGTTTTTCTTCACCAGATATCCACCTAAGAATTTTGCTGTCGTTTAAATGCAATTAAAAATGTAGATTTGGGGGCACCTGGGTGGTTCAGTCAGTTAAGCATCAGATTTTGGCTCATGTCATGATCTCACCATCGGTGAGTTCAAGCCCCACATTGGGCTCTCTGCTGACAGCTCAGAGCCTGGAACCCAGTTTGTGCTGTGTCTCCCTCCCTCTCAGCACCTCTCCCGCTCATACTCTTTCTCTCCTTCAAAAATAGACATTTTTTAAAAGTGTAGATTTTAATCAGAAAATACTAGATTGCTATTCCATTCTTCTGAGAAACCCTAGAACTGAGTATTGGTTGATCTGATGGTTTCAGTGTGCTTGAAGCTCGACCCCCTATTGAAGAACTTTGGTCCTAAAATTCTGATGTTTGATTTTTCAGTCATTCTATTAAGTCTTTTAATTTCAGCCTGATTTCAAAAGTGATTAACAGAAAAGTCTAGGTATGAAATAAAGGCCTGTATCTTTCTTGTCTTGCTTCATCTCCTGACTTCTGTTCCCCGTCCCAAAGAACATATTTAGGTGGAAGAAATAACTTGTCACACCTAATATAGTACCAACTATCCTTTACCATAAAAGAAAATTGGGCTTTTTAAAGTCAACAATTTAAAAATGAACTTTGGCCTAAAATTAATATCTGTATGACTACAACTATTCTTTCAATATATTTAATGTCCTGGAAAAAATAAAGGTTGGCTTAGAATCACGTGCTCAATTTGAGCCACGTTTGAGGCTCACTTGTGTTTCTGCACCTCACCAGCTGGGAGGCCCCGGGTCAAAAAGAGTTCTTCCTGTGTTAGGCACTAACCCTCTCACCTCTAGTAGCAGGGGTCAGTGTAATAAAATGTCCTCCATCTACAGTACCCATAGGATTTGGAGATTCCCCCTCTCCCCAAGTATGTCCTGCCATTCTCCACGTCTGTGGAGTATGTCCATTGTCCATGTCCACAACTGGCTCCCGTGCTGCTTTGGGACCTGCTCTGTCTGTCCCGGTGGGGCTGAAACTGGGTGTTTTTGAGGTGAAGGCTTTCTCTCCTGGAATTCCCCATGGGGGATTAAGAAAGCCTGAGGTTAAAATGACTTACAAGGTCTTGTGCCAGACATACTTTGTTTTATGTTGAAGTAATTTTGGTAGTTTCGCAGGGGGTCAGGGGGAAATCCAGTTGGGTGAAGTTTTATTAGGGCTCTGGCATTATATTTCAGCTTAGTAACATCTTAAAAGGGTGCCTGGGCAGTAGATGCTTCCAGCCTTAAGCAAATCTGTGGGCCGTGCGTAGGTCCGTGTGAATATCTACAGGGACGTGCCTGGCTGCAATGGGCATACATAAGAAGGGCGTCCGTCTTTGTGAGCGACTCAGCAGCTGGCGGAGGAAGCACACAGCACAAAGCTGTTAGGAAGTTCGGGACCTGATAGAGGAAGTCCCCACAGATCGCTGTCTGCCTTGGGAGTGGATTTTCTCCCATTTGACCTACAGCAAAGTCGCATCAACACACTTCTCTGTTTTCATTTGTCAATAGGAAACCGAAAAGAGAAGAGCACCTGAGTGAAGAAGCCATCAAGGTGATCGCTAGCCTTCCTGACTTAACGTTCATGCATGCCAAGGTGTTGATGTTCCCAGCCACGTTAACACCTTCCACAAGGTCCCAAGAGAAAGCAGACTGATAACCGATGTGAATTGGACACTTTCAATTGCTTTTCCTTTCCTCCAGCCCTTCCCTACTATCAAAAGCATACCTGCTCTAATTAAAAAAATAATAATAATAAAAAAAAAAAAATTCAGCTGATTTGTTGGTAAGCCGCACTAGAAAGGTATACATAGTAATGTATATTTATTTACATACTGAAGTCCTAAATTTATATTAGAAAAAATGTAAATAATCGGGGGTGAACATTTTTGAAGATTTATTCTTTTTGTGTTGCTGGGGTGTATACATTTATGTCTTTGTGAAATACACTGGTGGTGTCCTTCTTACAAAACTTTTGAAATAAAAAAAAATTAAAAACTCAAATCTCCACTGTCTGTGAAATCCCCTTCAGTCTTTTCAGATTGCATTGAATGTTCTATTAATTTTTCATATCATATGTTGAATTACTTTTGCTATCATAAATAAGCTCCAAAGTGTCCATTTAATTTTTTTTTTTTTTTTCCAATTTTACGTGTGGTGGGTTTGTTTCAGATCTGGCTTTTGTTAATATTTTTGCGCCTTTTTTTTTTTTTTTTTTTTTTTTTTAATCTTTTCAATCTGGCATATTGCTATTTGACCTTTTGCGAGGTACTTAATTGACTGCTGTTTTGTTGTAGGGTATGGATCATTGTCAGAACTTGATTGGAGGGGTTTAAAGAGATTGTGTCTGTTTTAAATCAGTTTGGTTGGAGAAGGACCAAATTATATGAATGTCTTACAATGAAATTTACTTGTTTTAATGATTTTGTTTTATCGTACCACTATTTTTTGAGGATTTTGCACAGTGTAAAATGACATAATCATAGATTGCTATGGTTTAGGCTGTATATACAGTAAAAACTATGGGTTTTAAATGTTTGGGGAAATTCCTATGGAAAAAAGAAAGACATGTAGAGGAACCTCTAACAAGGTGAATGTGCATGCCCAGGTCTTTTGAGATTTCAGTGTGTAAATTTCCTTTTAGCTTACACAAAAATAAAATAATTTAAAAGAAATTTAGCATTGTGTTTTTGTACTTTGGTATCTGAGGGAAAATGTAATGAGTTTGGATATGAAATTTTATTCCATGTTAATGTATTTCAATCCAGAGGAAATCATTTGGTAGGGCTTCCGCTTTTTGAAACCAGAAGGAATTAGAATCTGGCCCACAGGAACTGGGTCAGTACTAAGCTGAGCTGTTTTTATGTAGAACATGAGATCATAAAAGAAATTCCCATGATTCACTATAATATATCTTCAACAGAATTGGCAAGGTTAAATAAGGATTTATAGGGAATTTTTTTCTTTTCTAGGAAATACATGCTTGATGATGATGTGAGAAAATTCCTAAAACGTTATTTTTAAATGCTGTTATTAGATATTGCTCCCACAGAGTCACATGACCTATTTCATTAGAAACAGGCAGGCAGCCCGACCCCAATTGTACCTCGTGTGCTGTGGGAATGTTCTGTGGGACCCTGTGCCCCTCCCTCGATGACAGACTCGGGTGCTGCCAGTTTATCACAAAGGCCGTCGGAACCGTCGGTGAGTATGACGGAAGTGTGGCCTGGGGTAGCCGTGCCTGTCCAGTCCATCTCCCACCATGCATCCAACCTTGGGGTTTCTTTGTGTTTTGTTTTTGTTTTGTCTGTCTTTTCGAAGAAGCCTTTGTTTCAGAATAGGCACAAGTCTTTTGCCCGGTGGCCCTTCTGAATGGAAGGGTAACAATATTCCTCAGCAGAACTTCGTATGTGTCAGTGATTGAAGCCTAAAAGCCCTAAAGGGCCGCTTCTACAGCACATTGCAACTACCCTGTACTGGCAACCTTCACCAACGTTAAGTTCACGGCCCATTTATTAGCTGCGCTACTGTGAGAGTCAATTGACTTGTCTTAGCCTTCATTTAAAAATGGGAATGATAGGGGCGCCTGGGTGCCTCAGTCGGTCCAGTGTTCAAGTTCAGCTCAGGTCATGATCTCACGGTTTGTGGGTTCGAGCCCTGTGTCGGGCTTTGGCTGACAGCCTAGAGCCTGCTTGGGATTCTCTGTCTCCCTCTCTTTCTGCCCTTCTCGTCATGCTCTCTCTCAAAAATGAAAAAAATTTTTTAAAAATGTATTTTTTTAATAGGAATTATACTACCTTCCTGTGGGGTTGTTGTATTAAATAGTAAGCAAAATGTGTCACATGAGGATAGAATCAGTAAGTGAATGTAGAGTTAGCAAAACCTGTGATGGCTGGAGTCCCCATAGATTCAAGAAGCAATCACAGGAGAAAGGATCATGGAAAATAACAAGTTATTGCATAATTTAGAAAAAGTCAAGGGGCAGGGGCCCCTGGGTGGCTCAGTCGGTTGGGCATCTGACTTCAGCTCAGGTCATGATCTCGCAGTTAGGTTCGTGAGTTCGAGCCCTGCATTGGGCTCTGTGCTGACAGCTCAGCCTGGAGCTTGCTTCGGATTCTGTGTCTTCTCTCTCTGCCCCTCCTCGGCTCATCGTCTGTCTCTCCCAAAAATAAATATTAAAAAAAAAAAGAGTCAAGGGTTCCCTGGGTGGCTCAGTCAGTTAGGCATCCTTTCTCAGCTCAGGTCATGATCTCAGTTTGTGAGTTCAAGCCCTGTTTCGGGCTGTCTGCTGTCAGCGTGAAGCCCGCTTTGGATCTTCTATCCCCTCCCCCCCCCCCCCCCCCCCGTCTCTGTCCCTCCCCTGCTTGTGCACAGCACGCTCTTTCTCTCTCTCAAAAATAAACATTTAAAATAAAACAGAAATAGAAACGGTCAAGTGAACCTTCCTCATGAAAGTGACTCTGCTTTAATGACACACAGAATGGATATTTCATCTTAGAACCACTTGTTGGGAAAACTGAAAGTGACTCTGCTTTAATGACACACAGAATGGATATTTCATCTTAGAACCACTTGTTGGTAAACCAGTTTTCCCTTTTGTTGGTCCCATTGGCCTTCGATGCTTTAATCACAACAGGCACATCCGTACTGGATTATCATAGGTTAAAGTCTCGCCTTGACCAGAAGTACTTGCACCAAACCAGGACTTAAATTGTGCCAGAAGGCAGTAGCGGTGGCCGGTGTGGAAAGAGCCCAAAGCGTCTCTACGGGTCTCAGCTAAGGGAGGGCTCGTTGGCTGCAAACGGCAGCTGACCATCGGTCTTTCTCAAAGTTAAGCAGGAGAACCCTGCAGAGTTGAGAAGAAACCAAGGAGGCAGACCCCCTAAAAGCCAAATCACACAGAGTGGAGACTGATTTAACCATCAGCTTTGCGTTCTCAACACCTTAAAGCCAGCTCAACTCCTCCCCTAGCATCTCGTTTCACTTGATGGCCAAATGCAAGTAGCCATACATAAGCTCCCATTTAATCCGAGCCAGAGTGGGAAGTATAGGAGGAATGTCCCTAAACTGAGTCATGTCACTACTATTTTTGTGAGTCATTCTTTTATATAGAAACTTGTTCTTCCCTCCACATGATTATCGTGTTCTTTATTTAGATCTTGTCATCTTTTCCTTCCCTCATGTTTCTTGAATCAGGATTAGGCTTGGCTGTGAGTAGCAAAAACCCAAAATACTGCATTTCATGTAATAAGATTCATACTTCTGTCACATCTGAACTTATCTGAAATTGGAACGTGTCCTACCGTTGGAAGGGGTGTCCATTTCGTTGGCAGTGGTTTCTTTTCATGATCTACAAAATAATGCCGTCTTAAAATCAATGACAAGAGTTGATGAAAAATGGTAATGGTGGCTTAAACAATAGAAGTTTCTTTCTCTTGCCTGTAAAACACAAGGAAAGCTGTCGGGGGCTGGTGAAGAGACTTCATGAGATCATCAGAGACTTAAGCTCTCAACTGTGTTGTTGTTTCACCATTTCCGACACCATTCCAATGGTGTCTACCTTATGGTCCAAGGTGACTATTGATGGTACGGGCACTATGCCTACGTTCCAGCCATCGATAAAGGAAGAGTGAAGAAGGGCATCCTCCCTCTCGTTAAGAACCCTTTCCATGATGTACACAAGATAGTTCTAATTACAGTACTATCTTTAGGGCAGAACCTAGTTGCGCCATATCGAGCTACAAAAGAGAGTGGGAAATACCTTTATTTTGGGCAGCCATCTAAATGGGGTTCTGGAAGTAAGAAGGAGAGAACAGATACTGTGGGACAACTGGAAGTCTGGGCCTTATTTTTCACTTCCCATTTCATTGAGCTAAAGTACTACCTAGAGAAACGAATCCTAGGGTATTGTCTCGGGCTGCAGCAATGTGTCGGACTGGATCTGTTTTTCTAAGAGGCAAAGAAATCTACAGAGGGCAGCACAGGTGTACTGGGACCTTGGGAGGAACAAATGCTAAGACAAATCATGGATGGCAGTAGGGAGCCGCCTGCAGAGGTAGAAGGGATTAGGCCAGGAGTTGTGTGTTCTAAATACAGTTCTCCACTAATCAGCTGTAAGGTCTTGGATAAATCCCTTTTCTAAGACTCAGGTACTTCTTGCATAAAATGAGGGATTGGAGTCTACAGACTTGAAAAGTAAGGTAGGAAGAAACCGTAGAGAATGATAGAATTTTAGGGCTGGAAGATCAGCCAGTCCAGCCCCTGTAAACCACTCCCAGGAGCCCCGCAGCGCCCCAGGAGGGCTAGCCTCTGTGGTGACAGGGATGTCCATTAGTAGCTCATCGGACCTATGTACTGAGGGCAGGGGGGAGGTGTTGCAGAAGATTTCACAAGTTGAAAAAGCCAAGGATGATTCAATTCTCTGAGCTGAGGAAGTGCTAAGTCCACACAAGGAAACTGACTTGCACAACATTATCCATCTATAACTAGAGGCAGGACCGGAATGAAGCCAGTTTTCCTAACTCTGGGCCTTTTCATTATACCCTCCTGCAGCTCCCCTCTGAAGGGGTGGCCAGTCCGGCCTTTGCCGGAAGACGTGCAAGGACCTCAAGTGAGCTCAGTCTCACAAGACAGCCCTCGAACACGCTTGCTTTGACGGCCAGCACTGACTGTTAAGACTTCTACTGAGCGAAAACCTAAGTCCCCATAGCCTCCCCTGGTTGTGCTCCTGACTGTAAGTCAGAGTCAGCCTGACCTCCAGGGCGTTATGTTTCAGTATCCACTGTTTCAGTCTAACCTTTTGGCCTGGGCCACCGCTGAGGAGAGTATTGCAAATCTTCACATAATATGTGTGAATGTGGCACAGCACCTGGATCCCAGGAATGCTCTTCTTTCTCACTAGCCGGCCAGCACCCCTTCCTCCGGGAGCTCTTCTGGATGCCCCCAGGCCCCGCCTCCCCAGACACTGCCGCTCTCCAGCCTTGCAGAGTGTTTGGCAAGCCTCTCTGATAATACTACCACACTCGTAATAAAGCTAGTTTACATTGATTAAGAGCATTCCTGAATGCCAGACATGGGGCTTCGCACACATTCCCTCCCTGAATCCTCCCGGTAACCCTGAGAAGTACCTGAACTATAGTCTGCTCCAATTTACTGGTGAGGAAACCAAGACTTGGAACATGATGTGGCTTCCCCAAGGTCACTCAGCCAGGAAGCAGAAGAGTCTAGAACCCAAGTCTATCTGATCCCCGAGTCTGAATGCTCACCCGAAGAGTATCAGCCTCTTGGCACGATGAGGGTTGTTACAGCACCTGTCGCCTTGCTTTATGACGACAGATTTGCTCCTCTTTCTCCCTCAGGCTGCAAGCATCTTGAGGGCAGGGACAGGGTCTGGCCCAGATTTGTCCCCCTGTTCCCTGTCACAGCGCCTGACACATAGGCAAACCGTCACCTTGTTTGCTTCCTAAACCAGTTTATGCATAAGCCTCCCAGTGAAATGGATAGAGATCCTTCCAGAATCTGTGTTTTGCCTTTGCCTGCAAATACTGTGAACCCCACCTCTAGCCCCATCTGAATTTTTCCAAAACAAACCCTATTCTATTGATCACTGACTCAATCCTCCAGGCTCTGAAACAACCCCCAAACATCAACACCAACCCCACAGGGCTTCCATTTTGCCAAAAGCTATTTGTTTTGGTTTTGTTTTTGCCTCACTCCCTGCCTTGGGCAAGCAGCAAGTAGGGGCTGGACATACGGGGAACTCGGCCACTCCTGGGGCACAACTCTGTAGCCTACACCACCAGCAGCTCCTGGCTGAAAAGTACACGGCTCTATAGGAGACTCCCAAGCCTAGAATCACCCTGACCGTTTCCCAGAGGGTGCCCTGTGCAGATGGTTATGGGGAATCAGTAAAATGCCTCTCGGTCCCTGAGCAAGGCTCGACATAGCTCAGAGGCACTCAGATGACCAGACTGTTGGATCCTCAGATAAAGCTGGATATCCGGAAAGGGGGTGTCACCCTGACAGTCATTACACTCCAGTGACAAGGCGAGGATGCCTGAAGGCATGCTCCAGGTTGAAACCTGCCCAGCCTCCATCAGCTTTCCACACCCCCTTTACCCCACCCCTTTTCTTCTTTCCGGTTATCCGAGGCAGGACTTCCGTGCCAGAGCTGGCGGCCGTTCGGGCATGGTGGGGAGACTGGCTCCTGACTCTGTGGTTCTGGGCCCAGGCTCCCATCTGGCCCCAGGACCCCACATCCAGCAAGACCGCTGCCAGATCAAGCTATCCCAGGGGCTCTCCCGTCATTATAGATTCAAGCCTCCACTGAATGCAGACATTTTCCCAAAATCAGTATTTTTACTCTGTGGGAGGAGAGAAGTGTGGCCCAAAGACTGTGTAACTCCTCCCTTCATGCTCTGGTCCAGGGAAGCATCATCTTGATGGGGTTACCATTTGTTTCACTTTATTTTTGCTGAGTTGCCTCGGGAGTCTGAACTCTGATCTGGGTGGGAGTCACTAATTCATTGGCTCCAGAGAACGACCCAGACCAGTGTTCCACCTCTCGTCAGAATAAACTGCTCTCCCTTGGCTCAGAGAAGAGGCCAGAACTCTTTGGGCAGCCACCTCTTACTTGTGGCGGGCCCTCCAGCGCTCAGACCCCCTGCCCTGTGTAATCACCTTTCTCTGCTGCCCGGGTCCAGACTCGGCTCTGTAGCAGCAGCTACAACCCAGAAAACAGGGACGAGCTTCCCTGCAGCTACTATCTTGTAACTCCCTCTTAATTTACAATCTGTTTGCTGTTTCAGATGTTTGGAAAGAGAAGTCCTTAGTCAGCAGCTCTGGAAAGCTTCATGTTCAGTGAAATCTGGACTCTTCTTTCCCACCCCAGATTTTTTTTGGTTTTGTGGCTGGAACCTAACATCTGTGAGGCAGGCAGGACCTCATGGGCCCTGTGTCACCGAACACCTATTGAAAGGATGCATTCAGGGGTGGAAAATCTGGGCAGAGCCCACTGGTGACAACCGGTATTTATCTAATATCAGCTGCAGCCAACCAGGAGATGGATGGGCCATGGGTCCCGGGAGAGGAGCAAAGGTGAAAACCGGTGGTCGGTCCCAGCTCAGATGCTAGTGGGGACCCGCCAGGAATGCCTTTCCCTAATGACTGACAAGAAAGCCCAAGGCACTTGAAAACAGGGTTGTTTTCCCAGCTGAAGGGGAGCGGCAGCGTCTGGTGGCACAAATCTTCACGGGCAGACTTCTGGGGAGAGGGTCCTCCCTGGCACTTCCGTAAAAGGTGACACTTGTCGGTCTGCCTGACTTTTTGACTTTTCATTGCCCTGTGGTGTGCTACTTACTGCAGGGCTGTGAAAGAAGGGGCACAAGCTATTGTTTTAGCTAATTGCTTCAATACGGAGCTCAGTAGGGGACGAAGAATGTAACTAGAGTCCCTGGGGCCCTGGTGGCTCACGGTTTTCCTAGGAAGCTTCTTCAGGCATTCAGCAGCCCCACGACAAAGGAATCCTGAGTCAGTCTTCCAGGGCCACGTCTTCCATGGCCCTCCTGGGAGAGAAGCAGGAACGAGGCAACCAGAGTTTGAATCCTGGAACTGCCTAACTGTGAGACCATGAACCAGTCTGCAAAATGGGGATAGGAATTAGCGTGAAAAAGACCCAAACAGGCTTCTGAGTAGAATTAAAGACATAACTCATGTTAGACACTTAGCGTGACACTCGGAAATAATAAGCGCTCGATAAATGTTCGGTACTATGATTATTGTTGTTGTTGTTATTTAGGATAACAGCATCAAGTTCTACTGGGTGCCCACAGTGTGCCTTGCCCGACTTGGGAGTCTTTTGAGACACAGGCTGTTAGGACGCAGCCCCTGATTCGATGAAATAATTAGGGCCCGGCAGGCCAGCTGTTCATGACCTGGTGATTATGAGCAGCGTACTCTCCACCTAAAGGGTGAGGCTCCAGAAATAACTGAGCGCCCCGCCCGGGCCGCCAGGAGATGCTGGAGGGGCTCCGGGAGCGGGGAGGGGGGCAGGCAGATGGCAGTGACGTCTGCAATCATCCAGAGAGACCTCACAGGGCATTTCCATAAAACGTGACCCTTGACAGTCTGCTCATGTTGTTAATTGTCTCGTGGTGAGCGTCAAGGGTAGGTGGGGTGTCGGTGTTAAGGGGCGAGTACTCAGTCCCACAGAGACCATCCACTCATTCACCTCCGATTAAGCAACTGAACGCCAGGTGCTGTGCACATTCCCTTCCGGGACACAGAAAGTGCACCCATTGGGGTCTGTCAAGTATTTAGGGCCCAGCCAACTCCAGGAAGGTGGACCATGTCCCTTGGGGCATCTCATTCCCTTCCCTTGAGCCATTCTAGACCTTAGGTAGCTTAGATTTTATTTACTTATTTACTTGGGTGAATAATTTCAGAATAAATTATGGATATCATCACATGTCCCTGCCACACACATCAACATCATATCAAAATACAGAGATATTCTCATCTGACCTTAATACTATTATCACACTTAAGAAAACGAACAATAATATACAAATACCATTTGAAAACCAGTCCATTTGAATTCCCCAGAGTGTCCCTAAAATGTCTTTTATAGCTTGGCTGCTCAAACCAAGGTCTGCTCAAGGAGTATGCATCCCATTTGACTATATGTTCCTTTTAATCTAGACCAGTCCTCCCATCCTTTTATTTTTTATTACAGTGTGGTTGTTTTCTTTAAGAGGCCAGGCCAGTTGTGTTACAGAATGCCCCACATTCTGGACGTACCTGACTGTTTCCTGCCGGTGTCATGTGACTTGTTTCTCTATCCCCTCTGTTTCCTCTAACAGGGTCTTAGTCCCTTCAGGCTGCTTAAACAAAAATACTTCTCACAGTCCCGGAGGCTGGGAAGTCCAAGGTCAGGACACCAGCCTGGCTAGGTTCTGGTGAGAGCCTGTGTCCTGATTCATAGACAGCTCTCTTTCACAGCGTCCTTACATGGCAGAAGGGGCGGAGGGGCTGTCTGGGGTGCCTGATAGGGGCACGAATCCCATCCCAAAGGTTTAATTACCTCCCAAAGGCCCCACCTCCAAATACCATTGCACTGGGGGTAAGGATTTCAACATACGAATTCCGAGAGGGCACAAATCACACACATTCAGTCTACAGCAAACAGGATAGCCTTTCTTAAGGTCAACATCTTGAAATATCACCAACTCCATCCAGCTTTCAGCAAAAGTCTTGGGCTCTGCAAAATGTAGGTACAACAAGGAGGGGTAAGGCTGAGGAAGAAACAGCCCTTGGGGTGCTCTCAGCATGGAGGAGAGGTCCAAGCACGCAGCCAGGAAGGACCTATGCAGCCCTGGGAAAGGTTCCAGCAGAGGGCTGGGGACATCCCAGCCTTGCCATCCAGAAACCCCCAGCTGTGGGAACTGACCCTGTGGGTCCTCAGTCATGCTGGGCTGTCCCAACCCAACCTGGTGGATGGCCTTCCTTCCTCCCTCCCTGGGACCCCCCTCCCAGGCCTCTGCATAGCTCTGTCCCTCGTCCCCTAGGCCTCTGCTCAAAGAAGCCTTTCCTAAGCACAAGCTAGAATAGCACCCTGCCACCCTGTCTAGCCCCTGCCTGCTGTGTCTTTCTTCTCAGTACACATTACCATCCAACATGTGTCTGTTGTTTATTTTGTGTTATCTGTCTTTCCTGCCAAAACTGTAAACTTCATTAGGACAGGGACCTTTGTTGCTGTGTTCACTGCTGTATCTCTAGTGCCTAGAATAGCTTCTCGTGTGTAAGGAAGGCACCTAATAAATCTTGGATGAATGAATGAATGAATGAATGAATGGGCCCCACAGCATAGAGCCCAATTCCAAGCCCATAATTAACCTTAAAGGGAACAGACACTGTTTGAGGTCATCATCTTCCCAGAAACATGTACTAAAATTCGGAAACTACACTTAACGTTAAGTAGATAAAGAATCACACGAGTCGTGAACAATAAAATCCCCCCCTCCAAGCTGTCTGATCTCCCCAGCCCCATGCCTCTCTTCCCTGCTGCCGGAGTTTGGGCAACTGAATGAATCGCTCAACTTGGGGTGAGCCCAGGGCCTCTTGGTCATAAATACCATTTAGTCCCACTCAGCGAATAAGAGCCCTGTGAATTACGGCGTTTGGCTTGGAGGATGATTCCTTCTGTCTGATTTTTTTTTTTTATGTTGAGTCTGCTTCTTCTGTTTCTTTTCTTCCCTCCTCCCCCTGCCCACCCCCACTTCCCCCCCACACCCCGTTTTCAACCCTCAAACTCTGAACAGGTGCTGTTTTTAACTCCTAGCCAAGGGTCGTGGCTTGATGTAGGCTCTGAGCGAGGGGCCCTGGGGAGAGGTAACCGGGGGACTGGAGCCAGGGTGGAAGCCAAGGTGCCGGGCACTGATGAGTGGAGGAGAAACAGCTTTTGTTTTGTTGGAGTAAGACCAACAAACAAGACGTGGAGGGTGTATCATCTAAAGAGGGGCTTCTCACCCTCACCCTCGGGGGGTCTAGGAGTCCCCTGAAATTCTGTGCAACATATTGTGAATATTTGCTTCTTGAGCACCTGTCTGGGGATCCATGACTTTCATCGGTTTCCCAGCAGAGTTGGTGATACCGCCCCCCCACCCCCCACCATAAAGGGGAAAAATGGGTAAGAAAAACACAGAGACCGGCATCTGGCAGCTTTTTGGATAGTGAATCAACAAAGCTGTGTCAAACTCCCGCCACATGCAGCGCTAGCTAACTGCGGAGATAAGGCCCGATGAGAGGAGGCAGGTTGGGGTGTTTGGGTTTGTTTTCAAGTTATTTCATGGGGGTTTCCTATCCACACAGCTCAATGCTCAGCTCTGTAGGAACAAAGCTGGCACGTAGTAAGTGCCAGGCACAGCTCAAAGCGCTCTCTCGTTTATTCTCCCAACAGTCCTAGGAAATAGGTGCCATTCTTCTCATCTCCCCTCACAGATAATAAAACTGAGACCCAGAAAGCTTAAGTTAACTTGCCCCAAGCCCCCAGCAGACAGACTGGATTTAAAGCTGGAGTTTAAAGTCCAGGCGCCATTGTACCTCTCGAGCTCTGTAATCTCATTTGAGCCTCACACCCACCCCCTGAAGTATCTACGGTGATTATCTCCATTCCACAGGTAATAACACTGAGGTTGGGCAACAGGCCCCACGTCACCCGGGGCTTTACAGACCTCCTGCTGTGAGGGCTGAGAGCCAAAACAAAAGTCAGAGGAATCCAGAGAGGTGAGAGGTCACTCTGGGCAGGGGTGACCAGGGGAATAGCTGAGCACAGAGCAATGGGACACTGGAAGGCCATCGAACTCAGAGGTGTGTGCCTCAAGGACAGCTCCTGGGGGCTGACAAGCAGGGATCCTAGTCCAGAGTCCCCAGCCTGGAAGAGATGGCTCGCAGAGGTGGGGCCCAGACTCAAGGTTAACAAGCCCCCTCGCTCCCTCTTCTGCATCAAAGTCATGGGGTCTTTCTCCCAAGGAGTGCCTTCTCTGGGTAGAGAGAGATTCGCGAGGCAGCCTCCCCAGCCTGTCCCCTCTCAGCCCTCCTCAGGTCCCAACCCAAGGGCCTGCCGTCCCACTTTCACCCACAAGGCACCTATTGGCACTTCTTCCAAAGAGGCCCGGGTGAAGCGGTCTGGGCCTCAGCAGACCTTCCTCCAATGCTCTGTGTGGTTTGCTAAGGATTCCCTTGCTCTAGATGTTTGGAGAAGAGCTGCTGTGGTACTTCAAGTCCCTGATCTTGGGACCGCCGGCAGAGTCCCGCTGCACCCGAGCCCCGTCACGCCCCTGCCCTTCCTGCTGGCTAGCATTCAACCTTTACGGTGAATCCGTGAGGCAGATGCACGTGTCAAATGGCACACGTATTTATATATTCTATAGGTGCGCTGATCTTTAAGCCACTCGCAGGGGCATTTGTGCCACTTGCAACCGGACCATCTTCTGTACTTCTCTGAGCCATCTGGGCATCCTGTGGGAGCCTCCCTTCTTGCAGAGGGGGACAGGCGTGGGCTGGGAGGACCTGAAGGCCTCCGGGTTAATGTGTTGGAAGCTGCCGCCAAGCTCATAAATTAAGAACTAGTGTCTTTAAACTCATTCAGTAAATCTATAGGAAAAACGGATTTAAGTTGAAGATAAGGTCATTTCCACACGATCTTGGGAGCACGTGTGAAGCCTCAAAGCTTACTAGACACTGTGTTCAGGGGCTCCCATCCGGGTGGCAGCTGCAGCCCTGGATGGGGCGACCGGACAGCAGGGCATGTGATGCAGGGCCGGGGCCAAGCCGGCCTCCAGCCTCGGTGGGAGGCGCAGCCAGGAGCTGTCTCCTGTCCAGCTGGATTTTCCAGTCAAGTCTGCACGTTCCTTCCTGTTCCTTCCCTCATCCTCTAGCAAACACGTGACCCTAAATCAGGCCCTCAGATAGTGAGGGGATTCCCACAGGGACCTTCCCTTTTCGAGGCCAGGATGCCTCTCTCCCAACTCATCCTCCTTCCTCCTCCAGGGCGTACATAGCTCCCTGCCTATCTTAGTCCCACTCACACCGTCAAAATGGACAATCCCAGCCCTCCAGAGCTGGAAGGGACCTCAGAAACCATGCCTCTCCAATCCGGTTGCTTTACACAAGGAGAAACTGAGGCCAGAGAGGTGAAGTGAGGTGCTGAAGGCCACATGGCCGCGAGATGGGTTCCAGGTCGCTAGACCGGTGGTCTGGGGGCGGGAGTGCCCTTGAAGCCTCCTGTCTCCTCCCGTGGGCAAGGAGGCGATCCCTGTGCCCTCGCCACAGGCAGCTGGGGAAGAGAGAGGGCTCGAGAGGCCCGGGCCCGGTGGGCCGGGAGGCAGAGCAGAGAAGCCTGAGTTGCCGCCCTCGCCTCCCCACCCCCCCCCCCACCCCCCCTCCTGCTACCCTGCGCGAGCCCCTGTGGGCTCTGGCTCTCCCCCAGTGGCGGCGCCCGAGTACGGGTCAGCGGGCCGGCCGTCCCGGAGCCGCCCGCCCGCCTGCCGCGGCCGCTCCCCCTCCGAGGGCCCCGGTTCCCTGGCGCCGCTGCCCCTCCGCCCGCTCGCGCGCTCCCGCTCGCCCGCGGCCTGAGCCCGTCCCGCCGCCCGGAGGCGCCCCTGCCCTCCCCCGGGACTTGTTAGACCCGCAGACTCTCGGGCCAGCCCAGACCCTCGGCATCAGAGCCTCAGCACCCCGCAAGCTCCGAGACCCGCAGGCCCTCCGAGACCGCCGCGTCCGCGGAAGTTTGAGGGCAGCGGCTCTGGGGCGCCCGGCTCTGTCCCGCAGGCCACCGGGCCCCGGGAGGACTCCCATCCCGTCTTTGTTCGCTCAGTTAGCGGCCGCTCCGCGCAGCCATTCACGTCTGCTGCTGAGTGCCTGGGGACACAGGGAGAAGTGTTCCTACAGGCGGCCCTGGCGTTCTTTAATGAAAACTGTCTTTCCTGGATGATGACCAGGAGTGACTTGGAAACTGACACACATTTTCTCAAAGAACTGATCCACTTAGCATCTCTTTAGATTAACCCCAAATTGTTAACAGCAGAGCTGGAAAAGCACTCTGACTGTCTTGTCCGTGGCCTCTGAGGAGCTCACAGCACCTGGGGTGGCTCCTGTGCCCAGCCTCCTGCTAAAGAACTGTGGGCCACTGCTTTATGGAGGTCATTTACAGGCAGAATGAAAATCCATCCAAGCAGGGTTTGGGGATACATTCCAAGATTCTGATCTAAAAGCTCCCTCGGGGCGCCTGGGTGGCTCAGTTGGTTAAGCATCCGACTTCGGCTCAGGTCATGATCTCAGGGTTCGTGGGTTCTAGCCCTGTTAACCTAGTGACAAAGAAGGATAGCCTAGTACTCATGGTTTAGTAGTCATGGTCTCCAGCCAGAGACATTTTACAAGCATCTGAGCCACACTGCCCTTAACCCAAGGAATAATTCTGTTGATGGGGTCCAAGTCAGAGAGCGGGAGATTTGGGCATAGGTTGGCCAGGTCCCTCCAGTCTCATGTACCAGGTGACCCTCCCACCTGCTTCTGAGCAGGTGGGTTAGGAATGAGAGGGGGCCCTAGAGAGTTGGGGCCTCTGGCTGGTCAATGGGCACACCTGAGTAGGTGAGACAAGAGAGGGTTTGAGAGAGCAGGGGTTTGTTCAGAGCCAGCTGTGATATGTCAAGAGCCTTGCAAATATCTCTTCTCTTTGTCCCAATAATTCCATTTCAGATATTTCTCTTATGGGAATAATCAGAGAAACTGTAAATGAACCACAACACTATGGGAGTGTTTTAGACAGGAAGGGGACCTGTCACATGAGAGAACAAACTACAGCCATCAAAAATCTCATTTTCAAAGAATTTCCAATGATCTGGGATTTGCTCATGATATAAGGTTGAAAAGCAGCATAAAAATAATATTGTAGGGGCACCTGGCTGTCTTAGTCAGTGGAGCTTTTGACTCTAGGATCTCAGGGTTGTGGGTTTGAGCCCCATGTTGGGTATAGAGATTACTTGGGAATAAAATCTTTCTTAAAAATGGTCTTGGAGGCGCCTGGATGGCTCAGTCGGCTAAGTGTCCTTCAGCTCAGGTCATGATCTCATGGTTCATGGGTTCAAGCCCCGTGTCAGGCTCTGTGCTGACAGCTCAGAACCTGGAGCCTGCTTTGGAGTCTGTGTCTCCCTCTTTCTCTGTTCCTCCCTGCTCATGCTCTGTCTCTGTCTCTCAAAAATAAAATGTTCAAAAAAATGGTCTTCTATGTTGTTCCACTTTGTGCAAAATACATATTTGTCTAAATTACATATATATGTTATATATATACATGTGATTAGAAGGAAATTCACCAAAATATTTGCAAAGATTTTCTCTGGGTGGTGGATTCACAGGTGATACTTGTTTTCTATTTCACTTTTTTTGTTTTCCTTTTTTTTCTAGAATGAGCACTTTTTACTCTAGAATTAGAAAAATAACTTAAGAACCTACAACGTTCTAAGCATTGCCAGACTTGAAGATGAATAAGATAACAAAAGCGTATTTTCTGCCCTGGGGGAACTCATGGTCCAAGGAGATAAGAGAAAATACCAATTCAAGGCAGAGTAGGCTAAATCCTAAAGAGATGAGCAGGGTGCAGGGGGCGTGGGGGAGTGGGGGGGTGGAGAACACCTACTGGAGTTTAAGCTCCTTGGGGCCAGGCACACAGGAGAAGGTCAGTGTATATAATACAGAGCACAGAGCATGGTGGCGTGAGAATTCAGCTCTGTTCCCTCATGCCCTGTAATTTTAGGCAAGCTGTGCAGAACTAGTCTAACTTTCCTCCTCTGTCAAATGGGATGACAAAAGATTCCTGTGAATAGTTACCCAGATAATGCAGATGAAGCATGGTCCCAGGCACAAAATAAACTCAACAAAAATTAGTATTTACTGTAAATACTTTAGTCAGGCCTGGGTGGGAAAGCGCCAGGGCTTTGGGGAGTGTGGGGTTCTCAGGGAGAGGGGAGAAGATGAAGCAGAGGGCTCAATGCAGGTGGAGGGGTACAGCTTCTGGTGTAGGCGGGGATCGGTGCTGCCTCCTTTGCCTCGCAACAAAGGAATAAGTGGGGGACACGGGGATAAGAAAGAGGGTGGGAATTCAAGCTGGACTCGAAGCCTTCAGGTTTGACTGGTGAAGGTAGAGAAAGGATGTGGAGGGACGCACACGGAGCACCCCTGGCATTTACTCGGGATCCACAGTGCGCTACATACTGCTTTTTTGGTCCTCTTGGCAACTCTACTTCCATTTTACAGATGAAGAAACTGAGGTTCAGGGTTACGTACCAGCACAAGGTGGAGTAGGATTCATGCATGGCTTCCACCTTCCTCTGGGGCAGTAACACCTAGAAGACCCAAGTTTGCTGTCCACTGCAAGGCTTCAACCACACGACCTGGATTGGCACCCCGCCAGCCTGGGGGTTTCCAGGGAACTTCCTGAGTGAATCACCAGAAAGACCCTTTCATCCCATCCTATGCACCAGGTGGGACCTGTACAGCCTGCACCAGGGTGGAGCAGTGGGCGTGGGGCAGATCCTTCGGGTTTTAACAGAATTCTAGTAAGTTTGCTCTGACAATGTCATAAACCCCTTGAAAGGATGAGAGGCAGTGGAGGTGGCCCTCGAACCCCCCGGGAGACCCCCTCCCATATTCAAGGCAGACCTGTGAGCCAGGGGGATAGTTCCCTCCTAGAGGACCCGATTCCTTGGACCTACAGTCTTTTCTCATGCTGGCAACTGAAAGGGGAGCAAATGCCTCAGAGAAGACTTTAATTCAACCTCGAAGCCCCAGAGAGGGCGAGATTGCTGTGCACCTGAAGGTGGATGCAACAGAGAAGCAAACATGTTGCACAGAAACTTAATTTCATCCCCCTCCACTCAGAGCTCAGGCTGTCTTCAGGGAAAGCCTTATGGCCTGAGCGAGCATTTTTAATTTCTTCCAATCCGCCTGGCACAGAGCCTGACCACAGCATCTGCCTCACCCTTTTTCCTGAAGCCCTGGCCTCCTTGATGGGATTTATAGAATTTAGGAGGGCGTGCTGTGTTGCTTCCCAGTTCTGCTGCCCATTTTTCACAAGAGAAAACTGGTGTCAAAGAAAGGAGAATAGATTCTGCAGTAAAAGCATTCGGAGCCAGACAGGGAGAAATGTAATTTATAACGAGGGTTCTCAGCCATAGCTGCAAATTAGAAGCACGAGGGCACTTTAAAAAATACTGATGGCCGGGCTTCACCAAATATTTACTCTGGGATGAGGCTTTGTCCCTCCCTCCCTCCCTTCCTTCCTCCCTTCCTCTCTTTCTTTCTTTCTTTCTTTAAAAAGTCTTCCAGGTGATTCTAATATGCCAGGGTTGAGAACTATTCACTTAAATAAGACAACTATGTTAAAAAGATTATGCAATAGAAAAATGGATGCAGGATGTGAATGGGTAATTCAGAGAAGAAATAAAAATGGCTAATAGGCACATGAAAAACTGTTGACCTCAATTAATAATTAAAGAAACGTTAAATAAAACAATAATGAGATAGCATTTCATGTATCAAATTGTCAACCTTTTTTTTTTTAAATGAAAGAATATTTGTAGGAATGGCAACAGGGTATTGCGAGTGTGTTTGGGGGGTGGGAGGACCCCCAAACATTGTTTTATGAGAATAAATGGCTATAGTCTTGCCTGAGGGCTCTTGGGCACACCTTTTGCCCCATCAATTTCACTTTGAGATTCTAGATAAGGATGTACTGAGATTTTAACTAGAGTTGTTAATCATAGCAAGAACAAAAAATGGGAAATTCCTAAATATTTAACATTAGGAAATTAGTTCAATGAATTATGGTGTAGTCATAGAGCCGAAATGCCACACGGCCAATGAATATGATATAGTAGATGAATAAATATGTCCCTGCTTGGGAAAATGTTCAGATAAATTATTGAGTGGAAAAAAAGATTCCAAATAATAATGGTAACAGTTTGCTTTGTTAGAAAAATAAAGAGTCTGACAATGTGTATGTGTGTGTATGTGTCTGCACTTAGAAAGGAACTTATAAAAATATACATAAGGTTTTAGAAGTCATCACCTCTTACAAAAGTGACATTTTTATTTTTGCTGTTCTGTATTTTCTAGCTCTGCCCTACAAAGGACATACTTGTTTTCATCTAAAGGAAAAAAGTATTTTTAATTTAAAAATTTACTTTCCAGAGCAAAATTTGCTACTCCGTTTTCTTCTGCGGGGGGGGGGGGGGGGGGGGGGGGTTGACATCTTGAAGAAATGAACTCTCCAGATAACCCCCTGACCACTCATGTCCCTCTCTGCATCTCATCTTTGACCAAGAAGCCAAAAGAGAGGCTCCAATTGGATTTTCCCCCCTCCTTCCAGGCCTTTCCCACATTGTTGAACTCTGAAACTCTGAAATGGCTGAGGGAGGTGGAATTGGGGAAGAGAGGTTCCAGAGGTCTGAGGAATCCCCATCAGGGTGGAGGAGAACCCAGGGACTGAAGTCCTGGATGTACCGCTATTTAGCTATGTGACCTTGGGTCAAGCCCTTAACCTCTCTGAGTCTCAGTGTGCACTCACTCAGCTATAAAATGGGAATAATAGTCCTGACCACATACCTGGCACAAAGCACTCAATAAATGGCACTTCAGATCATTTCTGATTTGGGAAGCCCGACCTTTCCCTGCCCAAGCAGCTGCACAGGGAGCCTCTGACGGTCCTGACACTCACAGAGGCCCTTCTGACCATCTTGGGAAGGAAACTGGAGACAGAAGCCAAAGCCCTGACCCACAGACTCCAGAAGGGCCTTGTAGACTCTGTGCCGGACCTAGGAGGCCACCCATGGTAAGGGCTCTAAACCACAGTCCCTTCTAAACCACATGCCCAGTGCCTTCTTTCTACAAATGCCCCCAGAGCCCGGTGCCTTGTCTTGACCATTCCTTCGCAGTAGCTCCATTCATCACCGCCTACTCGGGGACGCCTCAGGGCCACCCAAGGCCTGCAAACTTATCTTGCCACTGTTCGCCGCCCCCCACCCTTGCAATGTGGAACTAAGGGATTAGTCCCACGTTCACCTCCGCTCACCCATCCTCTCGATCCCCACGACCATATCCATGCTGCCAAGCCCCTCACTAGCAACCCAGAAGAAAGCTCCCACCAAGGTGGCCCAGCTCTTCAGTACAGAGTGACATGTCCGCTGGCCCAGAGTTCTCCAGTGAGTGCAGCGGCGGGGACCTTCACCCAGGCTCGCGGAGTTTCCCCAATGACAGCACAGATGCCCTCTGGCAAAACTGGGAAGAGTGGTTCTCTGGTCTTCTAGAAGGCTCCATCTGGGAGCTAGAGAAGCTGTGCCTGCTCCCTGACCCAGAGGAGGCCATTGTCCCTGGAGGCAGCAACCGGCCTACCTATTCTGCAACCCCTCCAGAGCAGGGCTGCCTGCGACCAGGTCCTCAGAAACGGTGTTGGGGAGAGAGAGCCTTTACAGCAACACAGTGAGCACCTGTGAGGCCCTCTTCCCTGAAGACCAGGAAGGGTTGGGGGAACAATCAAGATTTTTTAGTATAAAGGACCTACCTGGTGGGCCAGCCTGATTTCACCTGTGCTGAATGAGTGAAGGGATGAATAAATGAATGAGTTGAGTTTATTTCCAGAGTTAATTAAGATAGAAGAAAACATTCATATAAAGAAGATGTGACACACACACATACACACACACAGGAATATTATTCAGCCCTAAAAAAGCATGCCGTCTTGCCACTTACAGCAACATGGATGGACTCGAAGAGTATTACGTTAAGTGAAATAACTCAGACTGAGAAAGACAAATACCATATGTGGAATCTAAAAAAAAAAAAATACAAATTAATAAACAAACAAAAAGCAGAATCAGACCTATAAATACAGAGAACAAACTGACAGTTGCCAGAGGGGTGAGGGGGAGGGGTGGGGATGAGCAAAACTGGGGAAGGGGAGTGGGAGATATAGGCTTCCAGTTATGAAATAAACAAGTCATGGGAGCAAAAGATACAACATAGGGAATACAGTCAATGGTATTGTAATAGCCTCGTGTGGTGACAGATGGCAGCTACACTTGTGGGGAGCACAGCATAAGGTATAGAGAAGCTGAATCACTATGTTGTACACCTGAAACCAATGTAGCACTGTCAAATAATAATGCTTGGGTTTTTTTTAATGTTTATTTTTGAGAGAGAGAGAGAGAGCACTAGTGGGGAAGGGGCAGAGAGAGAGAGAGGGAGACACAGAATCCGAAGCAGGCTCCGGGCTGTCAGCACAGAGCCCGACGCGGGGCTCGAACTCACAAACTGCGAAATCATGACCTGAGCTGACGTTGCACGCTTAATAGACTGAGCCACCCAGGTGCCCCCAAACACTCGGGTTTGGGGGGTTGTTTTTTTTTCTTTTTTTTTTCTTTTGAGAGCAAGAAAGAGAGGGTGAGCAGGGGAGGGGCAGAGAGAGGAGCAGAGAGACAGGGAGAGAGAGAATCCCAAGCAGACTCCATGCTGTCAGTGCAGAGCCCAACTCAGGGCTCGATCTCACAAATCATGAGCTCATGACCTGAGCCAAAACCAACAGTCAGATGCTTAACCGACCGAGCCACCCAGGCACCCCAAAAATGTTTTTAAAAATATGTTAAGTGTGCACAACCATTAGAAAATAGTCAAGTAAACCCAGAGGCTTAGTTGAGCACACAAGTGTCAGTCGGGAGTCACATTTTGCATCTGCTGCTCAGCAGCTAAACCAGAACTTGGCCTGCAGAGCAATAGTTCAGTCAGCTACCGAATGGATGAATGAATGATTTTAGCAGACATCTCACAGAAGGTCAGGAAAAGGGGAGAAAGCTCTAAGTGTGTCTCCACACCACATAGAGTTAAAACCACTTGGGGCGCCTGGGTGGCTCAGTCGGTTAAGCTTCCGACTTCAGCTCAGGTCACGATCTCCCGGTCTGTGAGTTCGAGCCCCGCTGCGTCGGGCTCTGGGCTGACGGCTCAGAGCCTGGAGCCTGCTTCCGGTTCTGTGTCTCCCTCTCTCTCTGCCCCTCCCCCGTTCATGCTCTGTCTCTCTCTCTGTCTCAAAAATAAATAAACGTTAAAAAAAAAAATTAAAAAAAAAACAAAACCACTTATACTTGGTTGGGATCTGAAAACTCGGTGAACATTTGGAGTCAAGCACCCACAGATGGGAAGCTCATTTCAAAAAGTGAAATGAACAAAGCAAGGAGGGGCAGGGGCAGATCAGGGGGTTTCCATTCACACTCCAGGCTGCTCTCCCAGCAAAGTAGTAACTAGACCAGAGCTTTGGCGAAGTAAAAGAATCACATACCAGCCGCCCGCCTGTAGGTCTTCCCCCTCAGAATTGCCTGACACACACCCCCTCCCCCCCTCTCCCCACACACACTCAGACCCTGTCCTGGGCTATTCTGAGTGTTTGATGTTTGAGCCAGAGTTAGGGTTTGTGTGGACTGGATTCCCTGGAGGTTGAGCTTCTGGTTGGGACCAGGTGCCCGAGAACTTCTAGGGAGAATCCAACCCAGACCACTAGGCAACCTATTGCCACAGGGCCTCTGGCCTTATTGCTGTGTTGTTGACTCCCTAGGGTGGCTTTGAGACTCTCCCTGATCTAGACCCACCCCCACCCCTCCCGGGGCTCCAGCCTTCTGCCTGGTCCCTATCTCCAGTCTCCCAACCCTTGGACTCCCCTAGGCAATGGGCTGCCCCATTCTGAAAGGGGCAGTGCCCAGGCCCTGTCAAGCTGGAGCCTCAGCCCCAGGCAGCATCTGGAGTGCAAGGCAGACCCACGAAGCTGGTGTTTTTCTCTTGGGGAGTGGCCCCTTTTTGTGACTCAGACCCTGGGAATTTGGGAGCCTTGCTAGACTCTCGCTGAAGCTGGGCTCCCGGGAGCCCCCACCAGGCTCAGAGTGAATGCACTTGGGTTTCTTGGCTCCCCTGGCCCCTCCCATTCCCCTCAGTGGGTTCCTTTTGTTGTCACTAAATCCCCTCCAATCTCCCTTTCCAAAAGCCGGCAGATCCAAGTGGAATTCAACACCCAAACACTCACACAAAAGCTAGGATTAATAGCTGGCTTTGTCTGGGCACAGATGTGCAGCAGCTTGGAAGGGGGGGGGGGGGCGTTTTTCCTGCCACTTGAGTCAGCCCGGCTCCACACTGGGGGAGGGAGGGGCTGCTGCGTGGCCTCTCTGGGGAGCGGGGAGACCATGCCCCACCTCTCTGAGCTGGGGTGTTCTTGGGGGTCTGGCCCCACCAAGGAGGAGACAAAGGTCCCCCCTCAATGGGAGGCCCCTCAGTCTCTCCTCCTTCCCCTTCCAGCAAGTCACACTTGGAGGCAGCAGGCTGGTGCTCAGTCTCTGGACTGGGTCCCTATTCTTCTGGAGCCTGAGCTCTGAAACAGGGCCCAGCAAGCCTCAAAGAAACCCTGTGAGCTGAGCAAGATAACAGGTCACTGATGGAAGACCTGCACTGTCAGACAGACAGGAAGGGCTCTCGGAAGAGGTGGGGCTTAACTCTTAGCTCCAAAGGACAGGCAAGGTCTGGTTAGGTACCAGGGGAGGAAGGACTCCAGGAAGAATCCACGGGGCAGGAGAGAGCAGGGTCCAGCAATAGGAACCACCAAAAGTTATAGATCTGGAGGAACACTGGCCAGGGATGGGGGTGGGGGGCTCGGGGGGGTAGGTGGGTGGAGGAGGGTGGTGGTGTAAGGAAAGCCCTTCTGTTGTGGAGTAGAGGATAGGCTGGTAGAGGTGGTGGCCAAGGAAACAAATGGGTGTTGCTGGGACAGAGTTGGTTCTTACCTGGTGCTCTCTGCCTCCAATAGAATTGCTTTTCTGAACAAGCCATGCTACTGTTCAACCACATGATTTTGAATTTGGTCCTCAACACTTATGGGGAAAATATCATGTTTCCCTATTGTTCTATGTCAGATAAATCAGGGTCTGTTCCCAACAAGAAAACTGGTTGGAAATATGACGTTAGTCAAGTTTTTGGAGTGGGGGAGGCTTCCCCTTCCCTAGAATGGTATAAATATCTGGGGTCCCCAGCCCATCTGGTCTCTGAAGAATTTACTGGCCAGGAGAAGTTCCCTACTGTTAGGAGGTTTATATACTACAGGAAATAAATGGGAATAAACAAGGAAGCAAATAAATGAATGAGATGACCTCACATGGTGATAAATGTTATGACGAAAATAAAACAGAGTGATGTGTCTGGCTGGCTGGAGGTGGGGTTGGGTGGTCAGGGATGGCTATTCTCTGAGGATGCAGCATTTGAGCTGAGTCTTGAAGGATGAGAAACAGTAGGATATATTAGGTAGAACCCCATGTAATCACACATATTTACTTTTTTGTGGTCTACAAAAATACTAATTTCATAGGGTTCAACAAAATACAAAGCTAGAGGGGAAAAGAACAGCAAATGCAAAGGTCCTGAGGCAGACCCAAGCCTAGAGTGGTGGTCCAACTTCAGAAAGTCTAATGGAGTGGTAGGGCACTAAGCAAGGTCAAAACACAGGAAAAATGAGGTTGGACAGGGGGACTGGTCAAGGAAGGAGTTGGGAGTTTAAGTTCAGTGGGAAGTTATTGGAAGGCCAGGATGTAGCTTGTTTCTTGCTTGGAATGTTGAGATGTTGAATGTTTTAGAATTTGAAATCAAAAACAACAGTGGGCACCTGGGTGGCTCAGTTGGTTAAGTGTCTAACTCTTGGTTTCGGTTCAGGTCATGATCTCATGGTTTTGTGAGTTCGAGCCCCACATCGGGCTCTGTGCTGACAGTGCAGAACCTGCTTGGGATTCTCTGTCTCCCTCTCTCTCTGCCCCCACCCCCAACATGTGCTGTCTCTGTCTCTCTCAAAATAAGTAAACTTAAAAAAATAAATAAAAACATATCACCATTTATATTAACACTTTTTATACTTAGGTATAAACCTAACAAAATATATGTGCAAAATAGATATAGATAAGGAAGAAATAAAAAATGCTGATGAAAGAAATCAAAGAAGATTGAAATAAATGGAGAGGTATTCCATGTTCATGGAGAGGAAGACTCAAAATTGTTCAGATGCCTATTCTTCCGAGCTTAACCCATAGATTCAACACAATCCCAATCAGGGTCTGGTTAGGTACCCTGACACATGTACCCTACTCTAAAGTGTATATGGAAAGGCCAAAGACCCAGAACAGCTAACACAATATTGAAGGAGAAAAACAAAGTTTAAGTTCTGACCACCTGGCTTCATGACTTAAAGCTATACTGATCAAGACAGCATAGTATAGGAAGAAGAATAAATACAGATGAATGGAAGAGAACAGAGTACCTGGAAACAGACCCACACAAATACAGTAACTAATCTTTGATAAAAGAGCAAAGACAATTCAATGGAGAAATGATAGCCCTCTCGACAAAAGGTGCTGGGACAACTGAGCATTCACAGCACACCAAATGAATCTAAACACAGACTTTGTACTCGTCACAAAGATTAACTCAAAACAAATCTCATAGGCTTAAATGTAAAATGAAAAACTACTTAAAACATCTACAAGATAACATTGGAGAATATCTAGGTGACCTTGGATTTGGTAATTACTTTTTAGATAAAACACCAAAAGTATGATGATCCATGAAAGTAAAAATTAGGGACACCTGGGTGGCTCAGTTGGTTCAGCATCCGACTTCGGCTCAGGTCATGATCTTATGGCTTGTGGGTTCAAACCCTGTGTCAGGCTCTGTGCTGACAGCTCGGAGCCTGGGGCCTGTTTCCAATTCTGTGTCTCCTTCCCTCTCTGCCCCTCCCCTGCTCGCGCTCTGCCTCTCTCAGTCTCTCAAAAATAAATAAACATTAAAAATAAATAAGTAAAAAAGAAATTAATAAGTTGGTCTTCAGTGAAATTTAGCATTTCTGCTCTACAAAAGACACTACCAAGAGAATGAAAGGAAGCCACAGACTGAGAGAAAATCTTAGCAAAACACAAAAGTGATCAAAGAACTGGTATCCCAAATACACAAAGAACTTTTTAACGATAAGAAAAGAGCCAAACCAATTAAAAATGGGCAAAAGGTCTGAACAGACATGAACTACATCAAAGAAGATATACAGATGACAGATAAGCATATGAAAAGATCATCAACATCATATGTCATTAGGGAATTGCAAATTAAAACGACAGTGAGGTAACACTACACACCTATTAGAATGGCTAAAGTCCAAAGCGTTGACAACACCAAACGCTGATGGGGACGTGGAACAACAGGGACTCTTGTTCATTGTTGGCACTGCAGCCACTTTGAAAGACAAGTTCGACAGTTTCTTACAAGGAATACTCTTACCATATGATCCAGCAATCATGCGCATAGCTATTTATCCAAAGGAATCGAAATCATATGCCCGCACAAAAGCCTGCACACAAATGTTTATAGCAGCTTTATTCACAACTGCCAAAACTTGGAAGCAACCATTCATAGGTGAATGGATAAACAAATTGTGGTACATTCAGACAGTAGAATCTTATTCAACAATAAAAAGAATTGAGCTATCAAGCCATGAAAGGACACGGAGGAAGCTTAAATGTGTATTGCTGAGTGAAAGAGTCCAGTCTGAGAAGGCTACATATTCTAACATTCCAATTATATGACATTCTGGAAGAGGCAAAACTCTGGAGACAGAAAAAAGATTAGGGGTAGCCTGGGGCCCAGGGGGAGAGGGGAGGGATGAACGGGGGATTTTGAGGTAGAGAAACTATTCTGTATGATACCGTGATTGTGGACACATGACATTATGCACGTGTCAAAATCTATAGAATGTACAAGAGGAGAAGTGAGCCCTAATGTAAACTGTGGACTTTAGGTAGTAATAATGCATCGGATCCTGGCTCATCAACTGTAACAAATGTAGCACTCTAATACAAAATGTTATAATGGAGGAAACTTTAGGGGGGCAGGGAGAAGGGATATGTGGGAACTCTGTATTTTTTCACTTTTTTTCTATAAACCTAAAAATGCTGTAAAAAGTCTATTCATAAAAAAAAAAATCTTCAAAAGTAATTTCAAAAAGATTTCTGCTACCCACTCCTCTCTCCTTCAGGGCAGGGCTGGGCAAGCCCTCTCTCTCCCTTAGCAGCAGCCACCGGCAGATGCTGTCCCCTCCCCAGCCAATGCCCTGGGAGGGTTGGGGAGGGAATGGCTAAATGCACAGAACTTTCTCAGTTGGGAAAGGGAAATATCTCTCACCTGGCAGCAAGAGGAGCACATACACTATTTCTCCCAATCAGTTATCTGGCCTAGGATGATGTCCCTTGAGCACAGCGATTCCCTCCAGGCTGGAGCCAGTGTGACCCCACCATCCCATCCCTCACCAATGCATGCTGGGGGGTGGGGGGAGACTGTACACAAGCCTGGGACCAATGTGCAGTCCCCCTCCTCCCCCTCCCTCCCCCTGCCCAAGAGCACAAGGGAGTGGAGGGGGTGCAGGGGAGGCCTCTTCTCCTCTCAGCAGGTTGCCCCCAGCTTTGCCCTTGAGGGAGGATAGGGTGAGGAAGTCAGGTCACTGGCCCAGGGGAGAGAAAGTGGATCCCTAAAGGGCAAGCAGAAGGCTGCCCTGAAATGGGAAGTAGTTGGCAATGACAGAGCCTACCTTACTGGGCTGTAGTGGGGTTAAAAGAGATACTTCATGAAAAACATTTAGCCCAGGGCAGGCACAGGAAGAGACCGGGAAGTATTCATTGACCACAACCGTTGGGTTACTCAACCCCATGCCGGTCCTCCTGCCGGGGAACAAGGCTGCTGATGGCACAAGGACGGGTGCCATCTGTTTTGCTCAGTCCTGGAGCCACGGCGCCTAACGGGATCTAGTCCATCCATTCCATCAGCAGCAGGTAGTTACTGAGTGTCACTTCCCTCTGCCAGGCACCGGTGATGCAGCCACAGCAACACAATGCCAGCCCCTGTGGGCTGTACAGTTCGGTGAGGGAGACACCGTCATCACATAAACACAGCAAGGTATGCCATTAGGAAGCAGAGCGTGCTGGAAGGATAAGAAGGCGGGTGGGACTAGGTCAGAGTGAGTGGGGAGAGGGGAGACGCGGGGTCAGGGAAGTAGCGGGGGGCCACAAAGGCCATGAGGAGAACTTTGGATTCCATTCTGGGAAAGCCAGTGGAACACTTGGAGCCCGGGAGTGACATAATCCAACACTTGGCTACTTGATGTGTGGTCCGTGGGCCAGAGTCTCCGGGAAGCCTGTTGGCAATGCAGGTGCTCAACCCCATCCCAGACCTGCCGAGTGAGGATCTGCATTTCCACAGGATCCCCAGGTGATTCACGTGTATGTTTTGGGGAGCACAGCAATGATTCATATGTCTGAAGGATCATTCTGCTGTTCTGTTGAAGACAGACGATGCAGACAAGGCTGGGAGCGGGGAGACAAGCTGGGAGGCTGTGTGATAATCCTGGTGAAAGGTGACGGAGCCAGTAGGGCCCACCTCTATCTGGAAGGCAGAGTTTACAGGGTCTGCTCATGGTGGGGGTGTGGGGGGGAAAGGGGGAAGGTCAGGAAGGACCCCAGGGATTTTGGCCTCATCGGTTAGGTGAGTGGTGGTGCCATCTGCCGTCCTGGGGATGGGGGGGGGGGGCGGGGGGTGAGCCAACAAAGGCTAATTGAATGAAAGAACAAATGAGACGCCACGAGGGCTCCCTGACCTGGTCTGCCCCCGTCGGTCTTCCTGCTGCTACCGGCCATCACATAAGCTCCCGGGTTGTTTCCAGCTGAAAAGGGGTCTGTCCTCCGGTTGTTATGACCCACAGGGATCAGTCTCACTGGGTGGGAGCTCTTCTCCCACTGACCACCCCCCGCCCCTGCCCCAAGACCCCAGTTACCGGATGTGCCACCTCGGACAACTTGCCTAACTTTTCTGGGCCCCGGTTTCCCTAAATGGATCCGTGAAAGGGTGGCCAGAGAGAGGCCCACGCCAGTGTCCAGCAGAATGAAATTGCTTTAAAGAAGGTTGTCTCGCCTTCCTTATCTCCCTAAGGGCACAGGCCCTCAGCCCGACCCATCAGGCCTCCCTTGGGGTCCCGCGCAGCCTCGGCCCACACTGTACAGTCTGTTTGCAGACCACTTAGAACAGAATGACCCAGGAGTCTTCCAATGTCCATTCCCCGCCGGCACTGCTGGCTCCTGTCTCCCTCAGGCAGACGCCTCGCCTCTGTGCAGAGTCCACCTCGCCCGGCACTGACTCCCCACCAGCTCAGCCAGCCTTCCCCCTGCTTAGAATCTCCCTCCCTGCCTGCAGGCCGGCTGTGCCCAGCCCAGTCAGAGCTGTGTCAGGCCAACCTGGAAAACGGAGCTAAAAAACCTCTTAACCCCAACTGACCCCGCAGCCAGGTGGCTGGGCGGCCCCAGATGGGAAGCCGGGGACTGAGGGGGCAGCACCCTGGCCCCCGACGAACAGGTGAGCCCCCCTGTCCCGGGAACCACTCCAGCCCCACCAGGACTGTGCAGGGGCTGAAGCCCAGCTTGCCGGATCCAAGGGCAGGGAGACCTGTGCCATCCGCAGACTCTGGCAGCAAAGCTTGCTTTGAAGTACGAAGGCCGGAGACGGAAGGATGGAGGCAGAGAGACTGAGACGGAAAGGGCAAAGAAGGGAGACCGAGAGACTGAGAGTCAGAGACTGAAGGAGGGAGTGAGACAGAGAGAGAGACGGAGAGACAGAGAGACAAAGAGACTGAGGGCTAGCCCTTAGGCAGGTGGAAGAAATTCAGCACTGGCAAGGCTTAGGGGCAGCAGTTTGGTGGGGGGGGGGGGGGGGGGGGGACGACTCAGAATTTGTCTCCAAGCTGGGACAACCCAGTCAGAGACTAACTTTCCTTGAGGTTAAATGTTTGGAATGGCACTGTGGGTCACGATCGGGCCTGGGCCTGACAACTGGAAGTGGTGAAGGCCACTGGCTGTCCCCCCCCACCGCCCCCGCCTCAGCTGCTGCCGCCCCCCTCAACTCCAGGGAGGAAAGAAGAGGGAGGTTCTCAGAGAGAGAAAGGCGGACACCGTCAATGACTTCAGTTACCTCTGAATCTGTTACAAAGCTCCAAGACAAGGTGGGACTTCTGGCTCCAAGCCTTGCTGTTAACCACTATTCCTTTTATAACTAAGTTTCTGGCCAATTTCTTTAAGCTCTGAAATACCAGAAGGTAATGAAGGTTGGAGTCCAGAGCTTGGGACTGCCTCTCCCCCACCTCACCCACCAGCCCCCATGGGCCCCTCTGTGTACCTCAGTTTTCCCAGGCCTGCTCAGCTTCCCCCATCACCACCCCCTTCAGAATAGTCATGAGAATCGAATAAAATGAATGTACCACAGCTCTGAGCTGTACACAAACGTCGAGGATGATTGTCCCCGTCGCTGGAACCTCTCCAGGCCCGAGGACACGTTCCCTAAGACACGCATGTGGATTGGATCGACTTCGAACAACACCATTTCAAAAGCACTTAGCCACCTGGCACTGTTTTCAGGCACCCGGCTGGGAGATAAGTGACCAAAATTCCTTTTCTAGAGGCTGCCTGACTGTGCACTATCCCCCAAAACCAGTGACACACCCTTCCACGGAGGATCACGTCTGGAGAAGACGAGTGAGGAGAACGGGGCGGTGGAGGGGGTGGGGGTGGTTACGTGTGTTTGCCCACCGGCTCCTGGGGCGTGCGGTCGGGAGACATCCCCCCCCCTCGCCCCACCCCTCCCCCTCTCCTCTCCAGCCTCCCCGGCCTGTGCTCCTGCAGCCATTGCCTGTCACTGCTGAACAATAGGCCCTGCGAGCAGCTGGCGGCTCAGCCGCCCTGCCTGGTGGGGTGGGGGGAGGGAGGGGGGCCGCCGGCAGGCTGCGGGGCTGGGGTTCCCAGCTCCAGGGACAATGCCAGCGTGTGCGCCTTCTCAGTCATGCACACACTGCGCCATCCCAGAAGCCCCCAAGGCTGGCACTGGTGCCCTCAGAGCAGCGGGCTCCTCCTACCAAGTGTTTCTGCAAAATCCCCGAGGCCTGGCCCCAGCGTCCAGAGATGCTGGCGGAGTCCCCAGGATTCTAACTTGCAGCCAGGGAGAGCCACGGGCCCCAGCATGTGGCGTGTGCGCAGTCCTGCCCCCTTCTTTTGCCACTGAGCCAACCGAGTCCCCGAGACAGGGAGTGGCTCGTCCAAGGTCCACAGAGCGCCAGGATGAGGGAACGTAGGTGGCATTCGGCCCTGTAGAGCAGTCCTAACTGCTGGTTCACTGCTGGCCTCACTGGGACATCTTCCTCTTGTCCCTCAGGGCAATGCCTCAGTGTGCCAGAGGGATCCACACCCCTATGAAGAAGAGGAGAGGTGAAGGGGCTTGTTGGAGGTCAGGCAAGTGGAAGAGGTAAAGCTCAGATTGGGATGATGTCTCCTGATTCCCTCACCTTGCCCAGCCTCGGAGCATTAGCCCGCCCTCCCCATCCCCCATGACAGCAGGAGCAATGAATGATGGGCCATAGAAGGGGGTGCTAAAGGGATTCTAAGAGTCAGAGAGGCCCGCCCAACCCACAATCCCAGCTCTGCGACCTTCGGGAAATTTCTTAACCTCTCTGAGCCTGGACTCCCTCTTCTGGAAAGCTGAGGTGGTAAGATAAACCTCAAAGGGCTGGAGCAAAGAGTCCATGAGATCACACGCCAGCACTCATGGATGTCTGGCACATGTGAACGCTCAGTAAGTGGTAACCCTGGAGACCGTTACTCGAGATTCAGTCAAAGATTCCTTTCCAAGAGGAGCAAAAAGGAAATGAAAAGCAAGGATGAAAGAGGCAACAGGCACGCTGGGACCCCAGATTGCCACACACGCTCAGAGCACAGTCCTCAGTAATCATACAGCTGACCACCACGACAAGTATGGTGTTAGGAAATGGTAGTGTCCCCGCACAACGTGCCTCCTGCATCAAGATGCCCCAGCTTTGCCTTGCGGCTCAACCTGAAACAACACCCTGAGCGGAGACGTGGATTTTAGCCTTGCCCCCTGTTGTGCTAAGCCACAGCTAATGTGTGTGGACTTCTTTTTTGAATGTCCTGGAACTAAGTACTTTACCTGTATGGACTCATTTAATCACCACCATCGCGTGAAATCAGCTCGATCATTACCCTCATCTTCTAGATGAGAAAGCCGAGGCACAGGGAGATTTGGGAGCTTGCCCAAGGTCACAGGCTACGAATGGTGGCGCCAGGATTCAAGCTCAGGCAGTCTGGTTGCTGAGCCAAACTCTGAACCCCAAAGCCATAAGCTATGTCTTGCATTAGACAATAATCACCTTCTCTCTCTGCGTCTCAGCTTTCATATCTGTAAAATGGGGCCTTTTCGCCACAAGAGCCACGTCTAAGCCTCCTCCCAGGTCTTAAACTCTGTGAAGATGTCCACTCTTGTGTGACTTTGCTGACTGTTCTGCCTTCTCGGGCCCTTGCAGCCCCACCCCCAGCACTCGGTACCCTTGAGACTCCTGCCCCTGAAACCTGTACTGTATCCAGTTTACATAAGCCTTTGAGCACAGGGACAGTGCCCTGCCCCACTATGGGGCCCCAGCTATGATCAGACACCATCCTAAGCATTACATGGTTTGCATAGACCAGGGTTCGGCAAACTTTTTCTGTTAAGGGCCAAATATTTAAATTTTGAGAGCCATATGGTATGGTATGGTCTTGTGCCATTGTATAGGACAGCAGCCGCAGACAATACACAAATAAATAAATGCGGTTGACTTCCAACAAAAGTTTACCTGAACAAACAGGCCATGGGCAGGATTTGGCCCAAGGGCCGTGGTCGGCTGACCTCTGGCAGAGATGAACATCACAAGGTCACAGAACAGCAGAAAGTAGTGGAGGGAACAGATGGTGCAGAGCTAACCTAAGACAGGCAGGACTTGCTAAGAGCATTTACAGAGGTCTGCAGAGCCCCCGGCAAAGGAAGAGGTTGGCTCTGAGTCAGGAGATGCAGAGAAAGCTTCCTGGACAGGCTCCTGAGCTTGGCCTTGGAATGACGGGTAGAATTTCTACAAGCAGAATAGGGACACAAGCAAGGGCACACGTTGTGCTGGGAATGGGGGCATCCAGAGGGTTGGGATGGGAGCGGCCCTGGGACCCAGACAAAGAAGACGGAGTTCTGTGCTTCTCCCATATGGTAGAGAAGAGAACAACAGGGCTTTTCTCTTTTTTTAATTCAACAGAAATCTTGAGTGCCTACTATGTGCTAGGCACGACTGTGGGCATGAGGATAGACGATGCTCGTAATTTGCGTTTTCATTGCACCGTTAACATTTTCGAAGATTTAGGAGCTACGACTTTATCTTGCCCTCACAAGCTCAGAGAGAGTGAGTGATTTGCCCAAGTTCTATCTCTAATTAATAGCAGATGTTCGTATTCCAGAGACAAACCACTCTACCGAGCAACAGATTCTTATTTCTAGTTGCCTAATGAGTATCTCCACCGGAATGTCTGGAAAGAGCTCACCCTGCCTGTTCCTCTCTCCTACAGGAGTTTGCTAGGGCTGCCCTAGCAAAGTACCACAGACCGAGAGGCTTAAACCACAGAAATGTATTGTTGCGCAGGCTGGAAGTCAGAGATCCAGGTGTGGGCTGGGCTGGTTCCTCCTGAGGGCTGTGGGGGAGGATCTGCTCCGTGCCTGTCCCCTAGCTTCTCGTGCTTTGCTGGCAGGCTTTGGTGTTCCTTGTAGGCCGATCTCTGCCTTCATCTTCACATGGTGTCCTCCCTATGTGCTTGTCTATGTCAAGATCTCCCCCTTTTTCTAATAAGGCCACTAGTCAAATTGGGTTAGGGCCCACCCTAATAGCCTCATTTTAATTTGATTATTTCTGTTGAAGACCCTATTTCCGAATTAAGGTCACACTCTGAGGTACTGGGGGGTTAAGACTTCAACACATTTTTTGGAGCACACAATTCAACCCATATCACTTCCCCAACACCAAACCCTCCCCCCCCAAATATTCCACTGCTGGTTGAATGGAACCCTCATTATACAGGCCCCTCGTATCTAGCTCCATTTGCTCACCAGCTGGTATGGTGACCCAGAATTGCCTGGGCCAGGCAAGGCTGGACCCCATGACTCCCATCACAGATGGCCCAAGGAGCTGGCACAGGATCTCCTCCATGAGCCTCTGGAAGATGAGGGAAGGCCAGATTGTGTAAACTGGGGATGGGAGGAAGGGGCACCGCTGGAGGACGTGGAACACATTCACAGACCACTGGTGCTTTGTAACGTCAACTGTAGCAGCAAGGGTGTTAGAGAAACCACTGTGGTGGTTACAGTAGATAGGAAGCTAGATAGGAAACGGCTGCAGGCAGGGAGGGGAGAGGGCCAGGGTTTGGGGAAACTGTGGTAGGGATGGAGAGCAGGAGGCAGGAGAGCTTGCACATTGGGGAACAGAGTGGCTGGCACTGGAGAGAGGCCCGAAGGGAAAGGATCAGCTCCCCGTGGGGAAACACGGTGAGTGTGAGATGGCAAAGGTTGGCAGATACTTAACTCCAGAGCTCGGGAGAGAGGCAGGAGCTGGAAACAAGTTTTCAGAGTCATGAGCGGATTAGGTCCCCCTGGGAGAGAGACAGCTGGGGGAGAGAAGGGAGAATAGGGAGGTCGAGAAGGGCCCAAGAGGCAGGGGGAGAACCAGGAGGGAAATGTGCTCCTGGGGCTGAGAAGGTGTGAGAAAGTCAACGGCCCCAACTCTGGCACAGGCTGGGGTGGGGGGGGGGGGTGGGGGGGGCTGTTCCTTAACACAAGCAAATTGTGACGAACCAACGAGCTGGTTGCGCTCCAGTCAGAAGGAAACTGCGAACACGCCTCTCTCATCTTTTAACTGTTTATTGTATAATATAAAACTACAAAAGTAAGACTGCTCATTTCCATGTACATTTAATCTGTCCAATTGTTTAGATTACAGCCCAAACCTACATGTGAATACAGCTATCTGGGTTCCGATGTAACGTCTGTAATATTGCATAGAAAAGGCACAGCTCTCAGGTCTGTGGGGGAAAGGTTACACCTCCTTTTTGACAAAAGCCTTCCTCAAAAACCATGCACCAAACATGTCACTATGTACATCTTTTCCAAAAGCTTGTTTGCTTGTATGGACTGCACTTCTCTTCCAAACTTGGTATCCCCAAAAGACATCCAAAATTTTTATTGGCTTTGTCTGCAATAGCATTTGATCCTGGCTAATTTTCAAGAACCATTTAGACTCACTCTTAAGAAGCACTGAGAACAATTGTACACAAGCAGGACGCACACACCTCGTTGCCTTCGGCAGTCACAGGAAGTTAACCATTTGCAGCCAGAACAAGTTAAATATGCTCTTTTCAATATTCTCAGAAAATGGAGAAAGGTCCAATTTGTAACAGCAAAGTTTTGAAACTAAGACAATTCATATAGCGGGTAACAATCACTGCACAAAGTAGAGTCTTTTTTTTTTTTTTTTTTTTTTTTTTTACATCTGTCATTTAAGAAGGCTGCCCTGCAGTATTCATAATTCATTGTTTACCACAAAGGTGGTTAATAAATTTAAGCTTTAAAAACGATCTGTAAGATGATACTTTGGCTCTTTGGAGCTTATGTATTCAAGAAATTTTCCTTGATTGACCTCAGGGCAGTTGGGATATTCCACGGGGATATGGCAATAAAAGCTCAATTGATAAAGACACTCGAGGTGCAGTGGAGGCTCTGGCCAGTTCCCACCCTTTGGTGTGAACGAGGGTGTCGGTGTGATTGCCCCTGCTGTCAGGAAGAGAAAGTGTTACTAAAAAAAGTTTTAAAAATATCAACCCTTTGATGCTTGATTTTCTTAAAAATTTGGAGGTATTGAAACATTCCTCATCCATACCTTTTGCATATTTCAAATAGACCTAGATGAGAGAAGAGGAGAAAACTGAATGTGGGCTGAGCATACACGATGAGAAGACCCAGGGGTCTGGCTCGGACCCCCTCTGAATACAGATTGACATTCCTACAAGAGAATACATTCCTACCATACATTCTGCACATGTTACGATCCAGATGTTGTTAGAGCTCCACAGTAAAATAAATATATTTACATGGAAAAAAAAAAGGAATAAATAACTTATGAAAAAAAATCACTTCAAATTCAAAGCTCTTATTATTCTGCTCTCATCTTGTCACTTCATTGCACATCACTGTCAATAATTTTCCTCTCCCAGCCCCACCCGGCACGTCTTTCCCGTAAAAGCACCTCCAACCGCCTGCCTGACTCTGAATGCCACGCGATGTCCTTTAGAAAGGGGGAAGGCGCTGCTGCCCCGTGGCATCTGGAAGCACATCCCACACTCAAGACGGGGACTTGGAGATCACAGCCAGGCCCGCGTGCTTCCCCACTGGGACACCGCCTTGTGAAAATAAGACTAAGATAACTTGAACACCCGATGGTTTTGTTCTTTTAGAAACGGGCCACCGATTTCCCATGTCTTCCTCAGCAGACCTTCAATGTCAAGCCTTTGTGGCAAGGGTGTCCAGAGTTAAAAAGCATTTGCCCGCTGTTGTTGGGGGTTTTCTGTTTTGATTTTGAAGCCCAGCCTTACAAATATGAGAGAGTCAGAGAACCATGTTTGGGCAACACTTTGCTGTGCTTATTTGAACTGTTGCCCAACATATGGGATTTGTTTAAACACACGATTTGCTAATCCAACCAAAGTACAGTTGTTGTAAGTTACTGTAAATCAGTTTTTAACAATGGCAAATCAACCGCCTTCCCCTGTTATTGTTCAGAATAATCAACACTATTGTGTCTGTATACGTGTGTGTATGTGTGCGGCATGTGGCGAGCCCGCCGGGTCCTCCCGTTATCGAAAGCATGGCGTCTGGGCTGACTTGTTCTCCACAGGAAAAGGAAGCTCTTAAAATGGACAGGCACAGTGACACCGGAAGCATCTACAACAACCCTCACCTTAACTCTATGGTCCCCGGTCCTATCAAAGGAGATGACGCGTCTGCAGCAGTTAAGAGGTGTCCAGGTAGAGGTTGCTCGTAGGAGAACAAGTGCAATTTGATCTGTTTCTCACTGCTCTACTGAGTTGACAATTAGCCTTTAAAAACGCATTCAAGTGGGGGAAAAGTAAATTCGAATACAGAAAAGTTTAATCATATCATACAGAAATCGTTTGCTTAGACGAGCAGTTCCTTCATCACAAATGTGTTTGCTTTGCCATGTGCATTATAAAAATAAAACTATCTATGGCTTGTTTAAAGTGCCATTTTATAAAGCTGTCTTTTTTTAATTGGCCAGAAGGACTCAATTTTTATCCATGGCAAGAAGTGAGCAGAACTGGTGACTGAATATTGACAAATGACCAACAACAAAGACAACGACAATAACACAAATCCCATAATTTAAAAATTCTTAAATAAATATAAAAGTTATTCCTAAAGAAGCCATCTGCATTTCAACAATATAGGTTGTAACCAGCTAAAGTACCATTGGAAGAAAGAAAAAAACTGAAACGAAAAGGCCATCAACAATTTCGGCAACAAGCATGATACATTGCAAGTGTTTTAAAATTAAATGTACACCACTAGGAATAAAGAGCGACTTCTCAAGTGTTCCGGGTGGGGGCGGGGGAGGGGGTGGCAGGGAGGCAAGGGGGAGGAGGAGAAACATGCATAGAAAGTCCTGTCTGTGTTATTTGGGTAAAACAGCCTTGTAAAAGTGTAGTTAAAGCAGTTGATCCAAGGAAGCAACCAGATTGGAAGCTGTGACATAATGGTACCAACTCCAGGTTCTAGAGCCACGGCTGTTACAAGACAGCATCCCCAGGCTGGGCAGAGGTGAGCGGAGCTCGCTGTGGTGATCATGAAGATGACATTTTCAGCACTTAGCAACAGAGGGAACAAAAGCTCTAGGGAAGGGAAGCTGGAAAAGACAACTGAGCAACACGGTGGATGCCTTCTGGGGGTAGTTTCTTCCTTACGAGCCCTAAGCATCTGCAATAGGGTTTCGTTCCACAAAGAGGTTGGTTAATTTTCAGAAAATTTTGTTCTCATGTAAAATTTCCGGTCATCGTAAAAATTACGCCAAAAGGGAAAGAGTTGGGGTTTTGTTTAAAAAAATAAAAACAATTAAAAGCACAAACTTGGCATAAATACAGTGAGTATTCGGTAGGCTTCCCCTCAAGAGAGGGAGCTAAAGAGAACCATCACTTCAACCCCCCAGCTCCGTGGCCATCTCCCGCCAACTGCTTAATGCAAGTTTGATGAGCAGACGAGGCTCTGGCTTTGGAAGTCACAGTGCTGGCGGGTGTTCATGCCAGGGGGTTGGTGCCTGTGAAATTTGGGTGTGATATTGCCTGGCCCTTTCTGAAAGCAGAGAGAGAGTGTGTGTGTGTGTGTGTGTGTATGTGTGTGTGTTTGCATTTGGGGACATCAACTGAGGATTAATTTGACCCAATTTTCTCTTTGCACCAAACACATATAAAACATTACAACTCTATAAAAGTACAAGTGCAACTTGTACATCTGAAGTTTGCAGGAACTATGTGAGCAAATCCTATCAAAATAGCTATCTCATGTATAAACAGCATTTGTTTTTAGAAAAACAATATCATAAACTGCAGAATCTGTACAAAAATATAAAATAAATTTGGGCAGCAGTTTCTAAACAGCCATGTAAATGCAACACTTAGGAGGAGTAGTTAATGCCTCTAAAAAGGCTGAATTGCCAAGTCAACCTATACAGGGCGAAAATGCCAGAAAAGGTACTGAGATTATCTAAATAATATATATATATATTTTCTCTTTTTACCTCTTGCAATAAAACTTATAGAAAAAATAGACAAATATGCACATGCAATTTACAGCTTTTCCAACTTATTCCTTGTGCTTCACTTGAACTGTTTATTTCTGTCATTCAGCATAGCCACATTGTCTTCAAAAGCATTCTTTCCTATTCCAGGGTAGTAGGTCTCCGAGGACCACTCCAAAAAAAAAAAAAAAGCATATTAAAAGTGGTCAGACGTGGATGAAGGCACTCCAACTCTGCTCAAAGCAAAAACTAGTGTGATCCTTTTGTAAAACGATCTTTTCCTCTGAAAAAGGCAAGCAAGGGTGCATGCACAGTGCGGAGAGCTGTGGGGTGCAGGGACACTCGCAGGGTCTGGGCGGCGCGGGCGCCGGGCCGGGGCTCTTAGGACCCGACCAGCACCTCCATGATGTGGTCCAGCTCCGTGAGGTCCATTTTGAAAGGCTGACTCGGGGCGACCGGCTGACTGCTGTAAGGGGCCAGAGTCTTGAGGAGGTCGTCGGCCGACACCGGGGCCATCTTCGAGGCCGGCCCCGAGGCAGACGTGCAGGGGTCGAAGTCGTACATGGACGTGTCGATGTCGGCAAACAGGATGTCGTCCAGGGTCAAGTCTGTCAGAAACCCCGTGGACGTCGTGATTTCAAAGTTCCCGGGCAGAGAGTCCATCAGCTTCGGGTCTTCGGCTTTCGGGCCGCCCGGCGCGCCGGAGCCCCCTCGGGAGCTGTCGGGCGCTGCGGCTGCGGCCCCGGGGGAGGTAGACGTGGGACAGAGCTCCTCGATCTCGTCCAGGGCAGAGGAGAAGCTGTCCTTCTCCGGCGGGGGCGCTGGGGCCGACAGTCTGGCGGCAGCCGCGGGCGGCGCGGCCGGGGAAGTGCAAAACGTGTCGTCGGCGTCGTCCTCGAGCAGCGAGGCGGGCGTGAGGCAGGCGTCCAGCGGCGTAGAGCTCCCGAGGTCGCAGGCGTGCGCGGGCGGGGGCGCGGGGGCGCTGAGGGCGGGCGGCGCCGCCTCCCGGTAGCTGTCGCTCAGCGAGTCGGGCGGGGGAGAGGCGGTGGCGGCGGCGGCGGCGGCGGCGGCGGAGGCGAACACCGGCCTCAGGCTGCCTTCCTGTTTGAGCTCCTCCTGGATCCGCCGCAACATGTTGTTGATCAGAACGGTCTTTTGCAAGCTGGGCTCTGTGAGGGGCCTGTGGTTATAGAGTTTCATAAGGGAAATGTTGAAGATAGTCTGGCGCTGTAAGGTGTAAGACACCTTGGATGGCCCATCGGAGGGAGACAGGATTTTGCCTTCCAGCCCATCTTCATGCTCGTCAAACTTCCGTTTTTCTCCTTTACCCAACATATATCTGCGAAGGAGAAAGGAAGGAAATGGAATCAATGACACGAAAACTAACTTCGACCCTGAAAAAGACGCTGTTTCGGAGGTCGGGCCTGGGACTCCGGTTCCTTGCCCAAGGTTACGTAGAAGAGTCGGATTAACTGGGGAGAAGATCTTTCGGAATACGAGAGTATTGGGAAATCTACCTTTGTATGCTGGTGGAGCAATTTTTATCACTAGGTAGTCTGGTGAATGTATTTCTTGAGAAATGTGTACGACACAGACAAGTTAAACGTTACCATGGAAACCATGATTTTGACTTTCTCCACTCGTGCGCTTGCGTTCGCTTCCCTAACATTACCATGCAGGTTCAATTTCCCTCCCCTAAACAGATTTATTTTTAAAGCCCAAGAAAACACTTACAATGCTAGGACCTAACAGATAAAGGTGTCACAGATTACATCTCGAACACATCTTGAACGATTAAAAGAACCAAGCTGGAGAAGGGGGGCGGGGGGGGGGGGGGGGATGTACAATTTTGGTAGAACCTTGCGTGCTTTCAAAATGCCTTTTCCTTCCTCATTATGCATAGAGACTCTCTGCCTGTTTGGTGACATGTGGTGAAGCACTTGGCCTGTGTTAAATGACCACAGTGATGGAGCCGCCACTGCTTTTCAGCCTAGAATAAAGTGGAGGAATGCGGTTTTCCCAGTCCAAGTTCCTTGGCTCACTTTGATTGCATACAGTTACGTCTGAATGCAACTGGGACGAGTTTAAAAGTACTTTGTTCTGATTATAAGCATTGCTGTTTGAGGACGTGAGACACTTCATAACAAAATACCTACTGTGATTCCAGAGATACATACATATTTCAAAAAACCCCAAGCACCTGACATCTCAGACCTTGAGCATCTGGGAATGGCTTGGCTCTGAACTGCTGCCCCGCCTCACCTGACGCTCACAGCCTAGGCCGGCTCCTCGCCTGCTCCCGCCTTAGTGAAGACCCCCCTCAGCTAGCTGCGTCTTCTGGAGAGGGGTCCTTCCTTTCGGAACTTCTGCCATCTAAATAGAACGATTCCAAGTCCCCTGGCCTTTGCCTCACAGACCTCACTTTCAAACCATTTAATTAAGAAAGTTGTTCTCATGCCATCCAGACCAGAGAAGACATGGTTCCAACCAAGCCAGGCTGGTGCTTGCCCGCCCACCCTCTCTGCAGCACCTACCCACAGGCGAGTGTTAATCCTCTCGTCCATGCCACTCACTCTTTGATACCTTCACATACAAGTACTTTGTACTTCGCCAATTTTTTCTTCTAAAAGTGACCTGCCTTTTACTGGATTGCTTCAGTAAAAGGCAGGATTTTGACGGAGCCTCATTCAGTCCTTTAGATTTACTCGTTCTGCATCTATGCTGTCTTGGGCACTCTGCCCAAGAGTCCCATCTGGGAGTCCCACAGATGAATAAAGCCTGGTCTTCAAGGGGCTGAGTATCATCTCCTACACCTCATTATCATTTTGAATTGAGTCTCATCCTAAGGGAATAAGGCTAACCATAACAAAACTGCACAGATCTTCCTTGCAACACTTTGTTAAGGAAGGCCACGCTGCCCACCCCCCCCCCCCCCCCCCACCCAAGATGGACAAACAACATGCAGGGGGTCACAGAGCCTGGTACGCAAGTTCCACTGGGAGTGACTGCCTTCACATGCCTCGGTCTCTGGGAGAGAAAGATGGCCACGACCCGTCAATGTCAGAATCAGCCTGAGAACTTGTTAATGTTCATAAAGAATATACAGTTACTTATATGAAACGCCTTCCTTCATAAACATGAAGAAAATGGATGTCAATCACAAGGACCAAAGACCAGCCCACAATGTTCTCTGAGGGAAGGCAGATGTGACTTCTGTATCTAATACTCCCCATGACAAAAACCTTTCCTACTGTTCAGTACTAAAAAGTCTCATTTGTATATATACTTTGCATAGAACATTTCCTATCTAAAGTACCTGTGCTACTTAAATGTGAGTGTGCATCAGAGAGGTGATTTCACTTCACATTACAGGACACTTTCCCCTTTAGGCCTTAGAAGTGTTACTGGATGGCTGTGTTTTGCGACAGTTACACTATTGTATCTCCTTAAAATTTAAGCATTTAAATATTCATTTCTAGAAAAATTCCATTTTTGCCAAAGAGCTCACTGAGTGCATTTAATTCTCATATAAAGCTGTTAGATGGTCTATGTTGTAGGTTATAATGTAATCTCACCCAATACATGTGAATCTGTGTGAGAATACACAAATTCATACAAATACACTCTAAATGTGTGTTTCCCAAAGTGTGGTCTGTAGAAGGTGCCGGTCTGTGAACTGTTACTGGCCCACGATGAGTTAAACAGAGATACTGTATTATTTAGAAACGTTTACAGCAAATTTACAGAGTAATTCTATGTCTGTAAATCTAATTTCTAAAATGAGGCTTCTCCTTTGTTTTTGTGTATATATATATATATATATATATATTTTTTTTTTTTTTTTTTTTTTTTGAGAGAGAGAAAGAGAAGGAGAGCGAGCTTGAGTGGGGGAGAGCAGCAGAAGGGCAGAAAGAGAGAGGGAAAGAGAGAATCTTAAGCAGACTCTACATGCAGCACAGAGCCCGTTGCTAGGTTTGATCTCACAATCATGAGATGATGACCTGAGCTGAAATCAAGAGTCAGACACTTAACTGAGTGAGCCGCCCAGGCTCAGTACTTTTATTCCATTTCTCTAGTAAGTATTTTTATGTTTTACTAGAGTAAAGAAAAGAACAAGCAAGATGGTCCTTCATCACAAAAAGTTTGAGAAGCACTGTCCCAAAAATGTAAACCAAATAAATAACTAGAAAAAAAATGAGTAACCTCACTGCCACTTGGAATTTTCTGGGGGAGAGGTAACAGGTAAGACATCCTTTTCTTAGTCATCATTATAGGACTGTCTTTTTAAAGAGTTGTTGCCAGGTTAACAATAGGACTTTTTCAATAACTTTCTCAATAAGGATTATTTCTCTAGAAATAAACACTGGATCTGTGAAACTCAAATGTTTACCAAGCATGCAGCACCACAGGCATTTAGAGGAATTCCCACAGCTGAAGGAGATCGGTGGAGATGTTTTCAAAGAGATTTCAATGTGAGAAGCACTTAATTTCCAATTAGAATGAGCCAGCTGGTCATAGCTGTGTGATAATCCTAATGCTTCAGGGGCAGCCTGATAAGACGTTGTAATGCTGGAAGGGGAAGGAGGAGGACCCTTGTAAGCAAAATTTGTGGGCAGGATAGACAAATGGAAGCTTGGATGCTTTTCAGATGTGTAAGTAACCCATGATACAGTATGTCTCAAAGCAGGTTTGCCTTCATTTCTCTATAGCATTTTATGAGGCAAAACTGGCTGCACACACCCAAGTGAGATTGCAAAACACACACAATCCCCGTCTGTAATCCTGATTCTATCTAAATCTTGCTAGAAAGGATAAAATGCAACATAATAGAATGGAGTCCGCATCTTCACTTAGAAACTTTAACTCTTAAAACCATGTTTTTAATTTTATTTTTAAGAGCTAAAGTTTCTGCAGAGTTTGCTTAACACATTGTTTGAGTCAAGTCCTCCCACTGACCACGTTCAGAAGAGGCCTCCAACTCCTACAGGAGGGAGGTTTTGAGAACTCCCACTCTCAGTGCGGTGTTAACGACCACCTCCGGGAGCAGGGCACAGTTCAAAGAAGGAAAGACAAGCCACTCAAGAACCTGAGGGCAAAAAGCCAAATGGTGTCTCTGGGCCTGGGGCTCAGGCTGGCCAAAGCCAGGGTCAGCAGCTCCTGAGAAGCCTCGCTCCCCAGGCTCGCTAAGAAAACAACAATAGCTCTTTAAGCACCTATTGGCGAAGCACGTGACCTTTTAAAAGGCCTCACTGGGCCGCAGCTTGAAGACCAAGCAGTAGCTGGGGCTCATTAAGGGCTTCAAGGTAACACTTGAGAAGGGGGTGTTCTGCTGTTCCTGCCTGAAAGGCCCTGGCTGTGGAACAGGGACACCTACACCGGGACAGAAAGGAGGGGCTTGTGACAAGTGTGGCTTCTAGGTCATCCAGAGACCTGACACCCCTCTTTGTCTCCTCCCTTGGCTTGTGAAGACTTAAGCCCAACACACATGTCTTTTACCCAGTTTTGCAGTCAAAGATCCAAAAAGGGACCCTGAACTTCAGGGCTGGTTAGAGACCCCCGGATGCAGGAGGGACGTGGTTGTTTCCTCCCTTTTCTGCCCCTCCAAGGAGCCTAAAGCCAACCATACCCACTCTTCTCTTGCATATTTGGTGGTTTCTGATACAAGGTTCCCGATAAAACACCCCCTTCCCAATAAACTGGCTAGAAACAAACTCCTAGCATCCTCATTTTTCTTAACATAAACTTTAGCAAGTGTTAACTACAGCAAATTAAGTTTTAAAAATAAAGAACAAAACTCATGGGTAGCAATATAAATGAAAACCTCTCTTCCAGAGTTTTCCAAGAAATTTAATACTGAATACAACTCTATGGACCCACCTTGGCTCTCAGTGGCACGGCTTTCATTAGAAGGGACCCTGCCCTCAAAAGCTACAATCTGCTTGGGCAGATGATCAAAAGTAACACGGGGTCACTAGGACATTCCATAGGACCAGAAACACAGGGGCTGATATTATTACCTGACTACCTGGGGGTGTGCAATTTCAGATTCTGAGGGACTCCCATAGCAACGCATCAGAGAGGTTATTATAGGCTGGAGTGATTAGGGAAGACTTCTGGAGACAGGGTTTGAGATTTGTATTAAGATGGGATGGTCTCTTAATGCCTATTTCCTACTCCAGACGATAAGCCCCATGAGGGCATAGACGGTGTTTCATTCACCTCTGTATCCCCAGGACAGGGCAGTCCTCGCCACACACAAGATGCCCCACAAACAGTTGCTTACTGAATGAATAGTAAATGCAAAGAATGAGAAAAGACTGCGGGACAGCCAGGGAACTGTAAGACGGTGATGTGTGTGTCTTTGTCCCTGAGAGGGAGGATCTGAGAAAGAGGAGAATTGAACAGACCTCAGAGGTGAGAGCTGTACAGGGCGGGATGTGGGTCAGGAAACTTGGTGGGACTGAGACACATGGGGTGGGCAGGGAAGGCTTAGCTCAGAAAGCCATCTAGTGAATGCCCGTCACACTTCTCCAACTTGGGCGAGTATCCCACTCACCTGGAGGGCTTGTTAACACAGAACGCTGATCCCCCTAACCCCCAGGATTCTCATTCAGCAGGTCTAGTGTGGAGCCGGGGAATCTGCATTTCCAGGTTTCCAGGTTATGCTGGTCTGGGGACCCTAACTTCCTCTTTTCTGCATCCAGCCATTTCATGTGTAAGCCTGTGGATATTTTTATCCAATTTTACTCCCAATAGGGAGTCTAAAGGTCTTCCCTATTTGTGTCTAAGCAAGTAAGGAAAAAAGGAAATGAACAGCGTTTTTGCGATGGCAACTGACAACTGACATTAAAAAAAAAAAGACTATATGCAGAATTAAGGTGCCTTCGATTCAATTTTAATGGTAAAGCCCAGCTTCTCAGACTGATATATCACATCCCACTGGCTAGCAGGACCCAGATTCTTCTTGCCTGATCTTAGAGTGCATGGCAGTGAGGCCTTAAGCCCAGCGTCCAAAGAAGGAACTGAAATAGTACCTATGTGTTAAAAGCCTAACATTTCATAGCTTTTATATTTTTAAGGCGTTAAGGAAACAAAATGTAAACTTAAAAAACAATCAGAAAGTTCTCTTTACTCAATGTTTTTCAACTTTTTAAAAGCGATGTCTTAAAATGAACAAAAACCCCACTCTCCTTTAATGCTATTTGAACTGTCAAAAAGAAATGTTCTATTTAAATTAAGAATATTAAGTCTACTTTTGCAAACTACCACTTCTGTCGTCCCCCCCCCCCGCGCCCCCCCCCCCCCCACCGCCTCCCGCTTTAACCTGCAGGGTCTCCAGAGCCCTCTATGGCCTCCCGCAGACAGGCCCACAGAGGGCAGTGATGCCCCTGTGGGTAGCATCCCTGCTGGGGCCCCTGGGGGCCTGAATGGGAAGCCTCCTCATCCCACCATGGGGGCTGCCTTTCTGACTAGTACTGGTGAAAAAAAGATGAAAATCATTACTTAAAAATACCTCCACGCCCAACTAGGTCATACACTGTGTCCATTTTTAAGAGCCTGTTCTGATTTCCTTTTGTACTAGTAAATAAAAACTAGAAGTCCAGTGTTATCCCATTCAGGAGCGTAGCAGGCCTCACCATTAAGTGACACATTGTTTTAAAAGGCAAGTAACAAGGCAGAACTAAGCTGTGGTATCTGCGGTCAGAAAAGGGTAGTTCCTCAGTGGGTCATGGCTTCTGGGGAGTCTGGTCACTGGCCTGCACACTTAGGATCATGCATGTTTCTGTATGCATGCTAGACTTTACTAAAAATATATTTAAATTTATCTTTTATTTTTTTAATGTTTATTTTTGAGACAGAGAGAGAGAGAGAGAGAGCGCGCGAACGAGCAGGGGAGGGGCAGAGAGAGAGGGAGACACAGAATCCAAAGCAGCCTCCAGGCTCTGAGCTATCAGCACGGAGCCTGATGCGGGGCTTGAACTCACGGACTGTGAGATCATGACCTGAGCGGAAGTCGGATGCTTAACTGTGCCATCCAGGCGCCCCATAATAAAAATACTTTTAAAAAATACTCGTTAGTAGCTCTCAAGGAAAAGGCTCCCAATTCAAAGGGGAGCTTTAGGAAGCCATCTCCCTAATCTCTGCGACTACATCTTCCTATGTGACTGCTGGTCGCTGAAGGGTACAGAAGTACCAGTGCTGACACTAAAACTCCTAAAAGTGAAAAAACATTTACAGTGATGCCAACAATTCAGAGTAATGGTTTGTCCTCATGGATCAACCTCCCTTGAAGAGGAAAAAAAAAAAAAAAGCTAAGAGAAGATGTGTGACAAGTGTCTTCAAAGAGCATAGCAGGGGTGATTTCCTCATAGGACATCCTGTGCCACCAAAACCCACAGCCCTTTAAGTGGAAACACACACATTCTTCCAGTTTCTTATGGGGGTAGCAGCAAGGGCCCCTGGCAAAATTACTGTGTGTGTGTGAGACTTCCAAGACCCAGAGAGGGGCCGGCCGGAGAAATGGTTCTCAGACAGCCTCTGCAACACGGGATGGTCTCACTTCCCTTCTAGAGTCTGCTTGCCTTAAGGTGCATTCTGGATCCTGTTTTTGAGGCGGTCCAAACGGAGAGCCTCTGGTCCTAAGAAAGGACTCCTCCCACCAGCCCCAGGGCAGAACTCTGAGAAATGGTGCTTCCACTGTCAAGAATGTCACACAGCAACTCCCAGGCAGGAAGGAAAAGCCTGATCCAACTTCAGTGGGGGGAAGCCACATTTGCTTAGACAACTTGCTACACTGTTAAAATATTACACCTTAAAAAACACACGGGACTCAGAAATCTGATAACGTCGGCGCTTTTAACACCCTCCCTGGCGCAAGTTAACAACAAAACACACCCGGAGAACACAAAGGCCACCCTGAAATGGACATAGTAGGTGGCGGTGCTGGCGAAACAGCTCACAGAAACAGGCCCAGTCCTCCAAGGGCTCCCTACCCGCAGCTGTGCCACCACGCCACACGCTCCTCCTCGCAGTGACCACGGATCCCCTAGCGTGGGGGGGGGGGGGGTGGGGGGGGAGATCCGCTGAGCCTCCAGGAGGGTGCAGAAAGTGGGGGGTGGAAACCGCCCTCCCCAAGGCCGCCTTTCAGACCCCAAAGTGACTGCCTCTGGCCTCGGGGAATGGCGGAAACACAGGGGCAAAATTCCAACGGGGAGAAAACCTCCCTGCTTATTTACAGGCAGGGTAAGGACTCCCCGAAGACAGGGGAGAGTGTTACTAACACAAGCCCTAAAGCTGCCTGCACCGGGAAAGCTTTTTTCGCAACAAAACAAAACAAAAAAAACAACCGAAGCTCATCCAGGACGAGGTCCCCGCAGTAACATCCATGCTAATTGGTAAGTAAGACAAAGCCTTCCCTAACAAATCAGCAATGTAATTATGAAGCCAGTCACTGGAGGAAGCCAGTTCGGCGCGCTCGGGCGCTATTCTGAAGCTGTAACCCGACACCACTGTTTGCGGCGGCACCGCCTCCCGGCTCGGCCCGCTGCGCAGGGGGCTCCGGGCCGCAGGGCTCTGCACCGGCTGTTTGCTAGGCGTCAGACACTGCATTTCCACGGAGACCCGGGGAACAGTCCTCTCTGCTTTCTTGACACAGCCTTAAAGCCTGGAGACAAAACCGAAATTCGGCCAGGAAGTCAACCCCTAACTAAAGTAACAAAACAAAACAAACCCAAAAAACTTGGACTGTTGGGAATGTCTTCTAATGTCCACATTTAAGAAACTCGAGCCGCCTCTCTCCTGATTTTTGCATACTTCTATTAAATTGAAGACTGTTTCAGACACTGTCGGTTTGTCAAATATAATCTTTTCTCTCGGAAAAAGAAAAGGCAAAATTTAAATGTTGACAACTAACTGCAGTTAGTAAGCAAAACAGACTCAAATTCTGGGAGAGAACATTTCAAGTAAATATTTCTTTGGAATATAGTATGGCCTTGTTAATAAACATCTGGAAAGAAAAATAGGCTTTTTCGAATGTTACTGTTAAGTAGTATAAAATGTTTCTAATATCCTGTCTTATTGGTTCCTCCACCAGCTGGGAATTTTAGGTTTTAAAGCTAAATCTTATGAAGCTAGGGACATCAGTCACCTTCTTCCAAAGACAGTGGAAATGCTAGCAGTTATTTTATTTTACCGAAGGATTCTGGCCAAAAGCACCCCACCCTTGAAGTAAAAGATTGAGCAGAAATATACAGTTTCTGAACTTAAGTTTAACAACAACATACTCAATATTTGCTTCAAAATCCTCGAGAGAAAACCCGGACCCGGAGCTGAAACAAAATTGACAAAATGTTGACAACTATTGAAACTGGGTAATATGTACAAGGGGATGCATGACACTCTTACTTTTGAGTGTTTGGAATTTTCCGTAATAAAAGGTTAAACACACACACACACACAACATGTCAATACGGATGTTTGAAATTCTACAAACTAAAAAAATCAAATAAGCACAATAAATTATTTACACCCTCAGCGAGAACTATTCTATTAACTTGAGAGGTTAGTTTACACAGAAGGCGGCTATTAATGCTCCGTGTAAACTAAGTACGCCAGCCCAGTACAGGTCAACTCCTTTCAAACTCTGAAAGACAGCACATCACATTCAGCCACAAGGGGGTGCAGGAGAGCAACAAGGCACGCCTGAATTCTGATTATTCACTGCAATTCTACCTATAGACTTCTCAAAGTATACACATTTCAGAGATTGTTCCCAAATTGCAGTCTACACAGGACACTGCTAAGCGAGCCAAGAGGCTTGCCAAGGCCAAACTAAATTACATTATTCTATGGTTCAGACTGAATAATAAACTATATGTAGAAAAAGGCTGTTGCCTGTGTATGTGACACTGATGTTTCAAAAACCATGGTTAAAATCCCTGGAGGATTTCTGAAGTGAGAACACACACAACAACAACAAACATACAAACCCAAGTATAAGATGAGAACTTGGAGAAGCCAACAGTTCAAATTTTCCAGTGGAGGTCCTAACCACAGTGGACTCCCAACCACACAAGTTAGTCTCAATGGTAGCATTAAGAATTTTACTAGTATTGAAAAGCCTTCAATAATCTTATTGCTTCTTAAGAACTGGAAATTACTTCCACACTGAACAGATATGGCTTCGGGCAGTTATTTGGGAAAACTTCAAAAAGGATATTGGGGAGGAGTCATTTAACTATAAAATGTAACAAAGTTAACCTTAGAGAGATAATGAAACCAGTTACTGTGTAACTACTTGATGAACTATTTTTCTACTCAATTACAAGTTGATGTTCTATGATGATGTATGTTCCATAATAATGTTCGAAAGAAATTAACTACTATCACCAAACTTTCCATTTGAAACTTTGTAAATACAAACATTATTATTTTTTATAATGATTTATTATAATCATTTAAATTCTGATGGTAGTAATTCATGCTTATTTGGTGTCAGGATCATCTTTAGCATGCTGAATCTAAAGATTCATAATCAATTAAGGAAAAAAAATTGTTAGATTTGAATTTCTTTCCTTCTCTTAAGATAATGTGCCTGTAAAGTCTAGCCAGCCTTGCCCCACCCCCATTCCCGTACATAATGAAAATATTTTTTTCTCCTGTATTTATAATTGCTTGGATGGGATTCTGGTTTCAATCCTCCTATAGCGCCTTTTCCCCAAAGATACCTTGTTTTTCCCCCTCACACTAGAGACCTTTAATAAACAATGTCAGGGGGAATAAAAGGCTTTGGGTAGAAACCAATGCCTTGCCAAAAGTAAGTGACAGGTTTGCTTTTTGTTTTTTTGTCCTGTTTTGTTTTGTTTTTTTTTTTTTTTTTAAAGAGGGCCATCAGATATATAAAACAGTCACACTGAAACAGGCAAATGTACTTTGTTCAAATAAATCTGTGCAAAATAAAATTGCATCTTTAGTTAAAACAAAAGGTTGCCTTCCACGTTTTGTTAGCCAACTAGTTACCACTGGATGAAATGAATAAAAACTAAGTATGCTACATCAGGAAGTGTTTCTTAAACATTATGGGGCGTTTTTAATCTTCTTTGCTTTCAAATTCAGAATACTTTACTGTATACTATACTGTATTCTGTATTACTGTGAAAGATCACTTTAAAGAAGACAGATTATAACATATTATTCACAAATATTGAACATATTTCATCTTTTAACTTCCACATGCAGTCTAGTTAATTTTTTTTTTTTTAATTTACTTACTGAGTCAAACTAAACATTGTACTGTATGGTCCAAATCTGGATTCCTTCAAAAAAATCTCTACAACATGACATAAGAAGATAAAACCTGAAGGTATAGGATAATAGAAATAGACTTAAGAGACATGTAAAAGGGAGGGAACTATTTTGCTGTGTAAATCACAGTCCCATATAAGCCACATCCATACTCAGAATGTTTTAGTTACTCCTAAGAATTGGGCAGGCTAGTGATAAGGTCTTACAAAGACAATTTAAACTTTATATAATATACTTGAGAAATTCACAAAGTAGAGAAAGAAAATGAGGACACCAACTAGACTCAAGAGCTGTGAATGATACTTTATAAATATGTCAGCCATTCATTTTTACAAATAATACTTTGGGGCCACTTTGAGATGAAATGTGTTTCTTTCTGAAGACTTCTACCTATTGATAATTAATGACCCATGGAACACAAAGTCAGTCAAAGACAATAAAAATAATCAAAGTACCACACTGAATATGATAAATATTTATTTTCTAAGGAACTGACCTCTTAACACTTCAATGGTCTCCAATGATCCCTAAGGGGAGCGGGCCTCCCGTCTACCACACTTGCGATCCCTGACATTCCAGTCCTCCTGCCTATCTTCAGGGGTTTCAGAAGCGAGAAGGCAGGTGCCACTTGAGGAATCCACATTTTGAATTTAGAAACCAGCTACCATCAGGCAGCTAACAATCATCATCAGGTCAAATCTACTTTATTTTACGTTCCTGGATTCGGTAAAAAATGCTTTGAAGAAAGCAGCCTGTTTTAAAAACTATTCAGAAAGGACCACCACCAGGTTCAAGACAAGCAGAAAGGAAGCACAAAAATTTCTTGTTCAGCTGCAGACCACAAAACTCAAATTCCTCTGCTGGATGGCTTCTCCAACTGCGGGGAAGACACGGAAGTACACACGCACATGGAGATTCCCTCCTCAAAGGAGGAGAGAAATCTGAAAAGCAAGTCTGTATCAGGTATTATAAAAATGGGATAACCACTCAGGGAGGCTCGGTTTAAAACAGGTGCCGCCTCATTATCTCCTTAGCGTGGCTAGAATTTTATGCAAACCTGTTCTGGTGTAGAGATGACCTTGGGACTTTCAGATTCCCTGAGGTGAACTCAGGCAGCACTTCTAAACACCAGGGTGGGGTACTCCAGCAGCCCTGCTCGAAGCCCCAGGAGCCCCGGCGTGGCAGGGAGTGATAAGCAGCCGGCCAGGAGAGGAGAGCAAGGAGCTAAAGGTTGATGTGCAGCAAGTGGCGTATCCATCCGAACATAATTTGAATGTAATCGTCTAACCACGGCATATCCAAGCGGTTCTTTTCACTTTCTGTTCAGCAGATTCACACAGCCCACTGTAAACATGAGTGTGTGTGTGTGTATACATAAAATGCCCTTAAGAGCCAGAATCCCTTCCCCTTCACTATTCTACGTGAAACCCCCTAGAAGCACAAAAATGCTTGGTTCAGCATCGTCTCCTCAGTTAACCGCCTATGAAGATTGTTAAAGCAGAAACCTTGGAACGACTTAATAACTCTGCAAAGTTACAGGGTTTTTGCAGACAGACAAAAAGATAGTAATTCAGACACGAATTCGTTTTAAGAACATAGGTTTGCTGCTACCTGGAGTCACTAGAGAAACAAAGCTGCCTTTGGGCGCCTAAAACTAGTCAGACCTGCTGTAGCAGTTGCACAGTGGCTCCAGACCTGCCCTCCACTCTCCTCCCTCCAGCCCCCACCCCACGCATCCGCATAGCTCACTCCACTCCGGGCGGTGCCGGGCCGGGCACACTCACCCCTCGTCCTGCCGTCCCTGCTCATGGCCAGGGCCAGCGCTCCACACACAGCGTGCAAGTGTAAGGAGGGGCCACACAGGCCAGCAGGAGCTGACTCCAGTCTGAGCTGAGAGCAGCCCTGGGCATGGAATACAGCTTACGTGGTCCCGGGTTTCTAAAATAGATAAATCAAATTGTGGTTGTTTGTGTCAGTGAATCCTGGCAGGTATTTCTAATTAAGTTCAGATGAGGGACAGAAGACCTTGAGAGGAGACAAATGAGGCTTTCCAGCTTTTGGAGCCATCAGACCACAAAGGGAGCAGAATTTCCAAAAGGGAGTTTGCATTGTCTATATGAAGTGCTTAGTTTAAATGATAAGTATTTGTTTTGTTCTATTAAAAGTCATACGTTTTCAAAGATACTGTGAGGTTTTTATTTTGAAATTTTTATTTGTATTTCGATGAAAATTTTTAGACAGCCAAGCATGTTTTGTCTCATGATCTTTCAGAAAAAAGAAAAAAAAGAAAAGAAAAAAAAAAAAACAAACAACCCACAAGGCATCTATTTATTACCCAGAATAGGAATGTCGTCTTATTGGCCTGACATATGCCATTCACAGATTCATACAAAGAATGAACTGCCACACAGCTCATGGAGAAAGACACTGCTCCACACAATGAGTGATGGGCGCTCCAGGGGACAGTTCTGTTCACAGGGTTTCCCAGCATCTGCACAGAGGGCAGAAGTTTGCTTTTCATACCAATGGCACTGGCCATTGGAGACAATAATTGTTTTAAAAGACACGCCAGCTTTGGTTAGTAGCTGTTTCCTTCAAGAATATTAAAACTAAGTTGAAAACCCACATACTTTTTAAGCAGGAGTCCCAGCTTACGGGTTTCTATCATTTGTTGAAGTAATACATAGAAGCAGCAGGTGGAAAATTATGATTTATGCATATGCAGTGGCCAAATCTTAGATTTTCATGTTCTGCTGGCCAGTATTAATTCATGGGAAGACCTATGAAGGTAGGCGTTACCTTTACTGCGAAGCCATTTTTCACTTAAAACTGGAAGCCTGCCCTCTGTGGTGCCTTTGGCATACGTGTGATCTTTGGACTCGGTAATCAGAGATACCTCTCTCTTTCTCTTTCTGTCCTTTGCCAAGAAACTACTGCAACCAGAACCATCTCCTATAGGATAGATCTTAACAGTAAGTATGAAATTTCTGTAGCAACAAAGTTTTTAAAAAATTCTAAAAGTGAACTGAGGTTCACACTCCTCAATGCCATATTTACCTCTGCATGTATTTAATCCACATCGAATATTGACAAAGTGGTCTTCATTTTTCTGACAGAAATTAAATGTAAAATAAAACACCATGCTTTTACTATAGGTGTTAATGAGGAACCACAGCAAAAAACAAACTCAGAAAGTTTCTGTTGTAGCTTTTACCTTTCTTAGTTAATTAAAGTAAAATATCGAGGCACCTGGGTAGCTCAGTGGGTTAAGCGTCCGACTTTGGCTCGGGTCATGATCTCACGGTTCATGGGTTCAAGCCCCACATGGGGCTTGGTGCTGACAGCTCAGTGCCTGAAACCTGCTTCAGATTCTGCCTCCCTCTCTCTCTGCCCCTCCATTCACACACCTCACTCTGTCTCAAAAATAAATAAACATTAAAAAAAATAAAGTGTAAAATATTTTGACGGAGGGTAGCCTTGTAGTAAAACTTCATACTGATAATCTGTAGTATGCTACTTTGACAAAAAAAAAAAAAAAAAAAGACCACTGTATGCATTTGTCTGTATTTTTGACCTCCTCCACACCTTTTTTAAAATGTTTTGTGTATGTGTCTTTCTCAAGTAGTGTTGTACTTTTATTCTGCCATTAGAGTGTTATGTAAAATAGTGGATGCCAAAAGCTATCAGTTGCTATACAAATTTGAGTGAGTTTTAAAATATCAAGATTTTTATTATTTTCTATGCTCATTATTGATAATTCAGTGCATGACAACTGGGTAAAATTCATATTTCACCCTCTCACTGAAAAAGCTTTCAAGGGGGACAATTCAGCAAACAGGAGTCTAAAGGATTTCAAAATCTCAATTAATATCCTTCTCTTAGTTCTTAAAGGGAAACAAACCTGAGCAGCTGTTACCTAAGAAGCTGTGACACTTGCCTGACAATAAAACTGTTCCTTAGGACATCTTGTTGTATACTTGGCTGGTGTTATAAAATGTGAGTCCTCTCACCTGCCCATTGTGATAAAGCAAAGAACACACTGAGTGTCAAAAAAGAAAAGAAAAAAAAAAAAAGGCTCTCAAATCCATTTCCTAAGATTTCTCATCTGACAGCAACACGGTTATGTACGTTTCAATTAGGAGGAGAGGAAAAAAGTAAAAATTATTTTCAAGGATTCCAAACTTGAGGAACAACATAAATAACTTTACATTAGCATATAACCCCCTCTAAGTAAATCAATGAAGCTAAAAGAAAACTTTCTAACATTCATCTTTTTTTTTTCTTTCCACAAAGAAACGGATGAAATTTATAGGAAAGCAGAGATCCGTGAACAAGCTATTCCTGCTCATGCCAGAAGCTGGGTCTTCGGATGGGTATTTTCATCCTCACAGCACACTCTAGCTCACTCAAATCAGAATAGACTGCTATAAAAAGTGGGAGCAATGGGAGGAGCTCTTGGAGTGAGCCGTGCCTTCTGGTTAGCTGAGCAACTATCCCCTTCACCCCCCTCAGCACAACAATGAAGAGACTCTCAGGTGGACTGCCCTCCAGGGGTTGAGTGGAGCCAAGAGCCCACTTCAATCTTGTCAGAGGCCAGTCCCTAATTACAGAACGCTACTTTGAACACTTAAGGCCTCGAGGATCCTATTGGCTACTACAACTTCTAGGTTCTTTACACACATTATGGCCATTTCTTAACAGATATTGGGAAATCAAAAAGCATATTTCATGAACAAAGCTTGAAAACATCTACTATCTTCCTTAAGACTGAGGCTGCCCAATTCGATTCAAATAAAAACTGCTAGTCTGAGGCTGTATGTCTCACCCTGCTGATTTGCCCTTCCCTATTCAGTGCCTGTAAAAACTTACTTTCTGCCACCCCAAACATCCTGAAACTACCCGGTTTGAAAGCAAAAAGTTACTCTAAGACAAACTATACCTAATCTTTTTGTGAAATTTAAACTAAACCCCAAACCCTACTCCCTTCTCAATCTATTACTCCTACTTCTGCTAAAGGCAGGATGATTGACCGCCAAGAATACAAATAAGAACAATTTATGATTTTCTTTAGATGCAGTGGCCCTCGGACGGCACCCTCTGTCTTAATGGTACAAAGTCCAGGGCCAGGGCCAGCTGGCTCCCCGCAGCCCCCTCCCTTTCAGTCAGAGGCGGTTACCACCAAGATGACTTGTAGATTTCTAACTTAAAAGCCAGTGAGACGTTAAGTTGAATACACACAAATATTCAAAATCAGCTCACTTGTCACGAGCGAAAGCAGGGAAGAGAGGGAGGATTTCAAGCTAAAAACACAAGAGAAACTCACAGAAACACACTATAGCAAGTTGGATGCAGACCCGGTCACGGAACCCAAAAGTGAAGCAGCCTTCGCTCCAGCAATCCGAACCTTAAAAAAAAAAAGTCTCGTACGTTCACAACAACACAACGGCCACAACACGCACACACATCCCAGCTGTAGAAGCGACAGCTCCAAGCTCCCTTCGCCCCACTGCTGGGCTCCGGTTAGCTCCCGACCCCCTCCTGACCTGGGTCCGTGACTGCCCGTCCCCTGCCCTTCCCCCAGCAGATCTGCCCGGGTACGCCGGGGGGTTCCCGGCCCTCGGCCCGAGGGTCTAAGGGCGCGGGGCCGGGAAGCAGTGGGAGGGAACGCTTGTCCGGGTACCTGCTCCAGGCCAGGTCCCTCTCGCCGAGGCGCCCGCGACCCCCGCGGCCGCTCGGGCCCCTCCTCCGCCCTCCGGGCTCTCCCGGCCCTGGCCGGGTCCCAACGCTGCCCCCCACCCATCGCCGGGAGCCCGGCGCATCCGAGGATCCCCTCCAGCCTGGCGCCGGGAGAACTTACCACATGCAGCTCCACCTGGGAACTAACGCATCAGGAGGGGTTTCTGCCCACTCCTCAAGCTACTCTCTCTCCATGCGGAGTCCCCGCTCCGGGGGCCCGAGGGTGGCGCCGGGGAGCGGGCGGGAGACGAGACCGAAGCTAAGACTCCGCAGTCCTCTGCCGGCGCGCTCGGAGCATTATACAATGGTGGAGGAGGCGGCGGCGGCGGCGGCGGCGGCAGGCAGGCAGCGGAGGAGGAAGCGGGAGGCGGGCGGAGGGGGCGCCCTGACCGAGGGAGCGGCAGCTCGTGCTCCAGCACTCGCCGTGCAGGAGTGACGTGCGGCCAGCGAGCCTCCCGCGAGCTCCGGGCCCCTGGCTCCGCAGGCCCCGCCCCTCTCCCGGCCCCGCCCCTCTCCCGGCCCCGCCCCTCTCCCGGCCCCGCCCCCCTCCCCCGGCGGTCCCGGGAGGCGAGATAAATGCCGAGCCGGGCCCCGGCCGCTGCAGGAGCAGGAAGGGGCAGGCAGAGCACGGGAGACGTCGGGTGGCAGCGCCGCCCACGGCTCCCTCCCCGGCCGGCGCGCCCTTTATTTTCTCTCAAGGAAAGGCTTAAAGAGAAGGCGAGACGAAAAGAGACACTCCGGCCAAGGGACCACAACTAACCACCAATAATCCCCTCATACTCCAGAAAATACTCATGCAAATGACCGAGCGGCTAGTGACAAAGGCGGCGGCCAGTGCAGCGCGCGCACAGCCCGCTGAGTCGCGCGACCGCAAATATGACAAGCATCTGAGCTATTCGGCAACTTGGGGCCGGTCAGCAGGGCGGGCAGGGTCCCGCGGGGGAGGGGGGGATAGGAGGTGAGGGGCAAAAATTCGACCCCGAGGCACGGCGTCCACGCTGCCTGCGCGGCTTTCGAGATAGGCGTCCCTGGAGGGCGGGGGGCGGCAGCGTCTGCAGCTGGGACACTCCCAGACGGCCAGGTCTCCGGACGCACGAGTGGCCTGCAGAGATGTCCGAATGGCAGGACGGGGGCTCCAGCTGGAGCCGGGGGCAGAAAATGCCCCATGCGTGCGACAGTCTCGGCCCAACACCTCGAAATGGGTCACCAAGTCAACAGTACTTTCGGAGTAGGACGGAACCGAGTTGCATCCTTCGTGGCCGGCTGCGGGCAGCCGGCCGCCCGCGCTGGCAGAGCCCACGCAGGTAGGGAAGCCAGGCTTGGAGACGCAGCGGGGTCAGAGGCCCCCGGTCCTCCGCCCAGAAGTTTCATGTGGATAACCTTTTCCCTCTCCTTAGGAAAGCTTCTGCTTTGAACTACTTTCATTTAGCAGAGAAATTTATACTAACTGGGAGAGCTGTGTGTGTGCCTAAGTGGTGCGAATTTAAAACACCAGGAAAAGAGCTCCCCCGGAAAATTAATGATTATTTTAAAAGTTAAATGCGCGTTCAGTGTAAAGATGTTACAAAAAGTAATTGAAGCATCTTAAAATTCTGGCTGCCACCCCAATCAGTATCAACTCAGATAGCTGGCGTTTAACGGTCCGCTCTACTAGTTATATTTAAGAATAATAAAGCTTTAAGACCTAACATAAAGGTGATTATAAGTCGTTAACATCAAGACAAGTTTAGACCTATTCGAACTGTTCTGCAATGATTTGTTATCAATCAAATTGATGAGCTTACTGAAATTAAACTTGGTTTAAGCTGTTGGTAGAGGAGGCAGTGTTTCTTGTGTTATCTTTAAGGAGAATAAAAAAGGATTTTACTTGACCCTCAGTATAGTTAAAATCTTATAGATTTTTTCTTTAAGTATAACCAATGCTAAAAGCTAATTATTTGTGGATGTCTTTAGAAAGTCTCATTATAATGGCGCTCCAAATGACACATCATGGAAGTACTGTGCGGGGCCCTCTGTAGGTCCTGCTCAGTCTGTGCCTGGGCGGCACAGCATTCAAACATTTTGCTGCGAAGCCAAGATATTTTTCATTTCCAGAGTTCTGCCTTTTAGAGACAACACTAACTTCTAACAGTTTCCCAACCACCCACTCCCTTATACTTTCAGCGCTCACTTTTAAGGAAAAGCCATTGAAACAGAAGCTGCAATAATCTCTTCCTGTGATATCTTTGTGGCAGAGGCCAAAGGCTCTGTTGAATTTAAAATGAATTTAAACCGTTTATCCATGAGCTGAAGTTAGCAGCAAGTTAGACCTGCAGAATTTTTGTGACACTTGAATATTTTCTAGCAAACGGATTACCAAATGCAGTGTTCCTGTAAAAAGAACTAAGATCTAAGTGACAATCTTTGTGTCTCCAGACAGAGTGGGCCCGTGATTCTGCTAAGGCATGTAATTCAGGAAAGGTTTGCATTCTTAGGAGAGCACCTTGAGTTTTCAAGTGAAAAGGTTTTCGCCTTTCCACACCTTGGAAGATAGTAACATCTTAACAGTGTGCACGTTATATAGTAGGAGTTCCACTTCCCCCACTTCTAGAGTCTGGTATCTTTTGTCAAATCGTGAAGTGGCAGCTTCAACAGCTGCCGATGTGGTCAGACACAAGGTGGTTAACCACCCCTCCCCCAGCCCAAGCCCCCGCAAGCCAGCACAGCAATCCCTGCCTGGCCCTAGGAACCCAATTCCACCAAGATAAGGAAAGGCTCTCCCTGAGCTTTTGAAGTCAACTCCCTTCAGTATGCAACGGCACGCTTTTTAAAAAATCATTGCTTATTCCCAGCACATGAACAAGAAATGTTTAGTGAACATGTAAGTGTGGTTTTCACTCCCACTCTTTGGGACATTAACAAGCCCATTTAAAATAATCCTACCCTCAGGATTTAGAGTTTAGAGTTTCTCCTTCTCGCTTTCACATTTAAGAAATTAGGCCAGTCATCCGCATTTAACTATCAGGAACATATCTGTTTAGGGAGAAAACAAACATTGCTTTTGTAAGTACAGAACTGTAATGGTAAATTATAAAAATACTCACTGGTTTAGTTTCAGAGAGCTACTTCTCAACACGGCTTTGTAGTTCTGGCTACTAGTTCGCACTTCACTGCTTCTCTTTGAAAGTTTCTGTACCTTCACATCTTGCAAACTACAAGACGACTTCACTGACTGAAGGCCACTTTTAGCACTTAATTAGCATGCACCCAAGAAATGACACCAGGACAAGCTGGTTATATAAACTGAGAAACAAAGACTTTAAAACAGTTTTACACTTTAATTTTTCTTTCTCCCTTATTACATTTTATCTTTCCGGTTCCACTTGAAATACTAGTAATAATCATCCACGTATACACCTTGAAACTATTGGTCTTCGGGAAAAAAAAAGAAAATAAACATTTCAGTTATTGAAACATATTGTATGCGGCCAGCTAGGCTAAATAATCTCTTTATGGAAAATATAGACATCCTTCCTGAACCTGGACTTCTCATTCACTGACGACTGAAAACTGTTAACTTAAAAAAATTTTTTTTAATGTTTTATTTATTTTTGAGACAGAGAGAGACAGAGCATGAACGGGGGAGGGGCAGAGAGAGAGGGAGACACAGAATCTGAAGCAGGCTCCAGGCTCTGAGCAGTCAGCACAGAGCCTGACGCGGGGCTCGAACTCACGAACCGTTAGATCATGACCTGAGCCGAAGTTGGATGCTTAACTGACTGAGCCACCCAGGCACCCCTGAAAACTGTTAACTTTAAAATAAACTTCTGGGAGTCACATCACCTCATTGATTACCAAGGAGTCATACGGGACAGAAGGATTTGGAAACCTCAACACTCTAGAGAAGGTGGCACAGACAGGTTCAGTACTTTGCAGCCACTAGCAATTTAAAAGGTCACTGTGCCAATGGAACATGTTAACACATCCACTTCTGCAGACTCCCCCACCACCTCTTCCTCCACCTACTTTTGTCAGGTCTTTTCCCCCGTTTCTCCCTGAAGTCATGGTTCATTCGCACAAGCAGATCTTCAACTCCAGTGAAGGGCTGCTTTTGCAAAGCTTCCTTAATTATTATGGGACTGCTCTGCATTGACAGCCCCTTATGTTCTGAGAGAAGGTTATTCTTCTGTTAGAGATATGTCTTCTTCCCTTTTAAAAAATCTGGCAATATTTAAATATTTAAAATATCTTAATGATAATATTTGAAGAAAATGCTTTTAAAACCTTTTTTTCCCCTAACATTGTTCATTAGTCCCTTCTCACCATTGCTAGGAAAAAAAATGGCTTCTGCTGGGCATTACTTTCCTTCTTATTTCATTTGCCACTATTTTCCACTAAAATCGTCAGATAGGGACGCCTGGGTGGATGAGTTGGTTGAGCTGAGCATTCCAATCTTCATCTCAGGTCACGATCTCACAATCCATGGGTTCGAGCCCTGCACCAGGCTCTATGCTGACAGGGAGAAGCCTGCTTGGGATTCTCTCTCTCCCTCTCTCTCTGCTCCTCCCCTGCCTGTTCTCTCTCTCTGTGTCTCTCTCTCTCTCAAAATAAACAAATAAACTTAAAAAAAACCTTCTGATAAACTGCGAGGTCCAATTTGGAGCAGCCCTTCTTAAGAGACTACAGCTCTCACCCTCTCCTCAGGTGGAAACTACTGGTAACAACTCTATGTTTCCTTCCTGCTAGATGCTGCTCCACTAGGACTGGTGGTGGCTTCTCATAAGCATCTCTTATTGTCCTCTGTTCCCCACACAGCACTACCCTCTCGAGGGCCTCTCCGTGTCGACTCTGTACTTCCTGTCTATAAACCATTCTCCCTTCTTGAGCACTTCATACTCTTCTCAAGACACTCAGCATCACCGGCACCCACAGAAAGCGTCAATGAATGTTTGAGACCGCACAGCCTCCAGACCTTCCCTGTCCTCGGGAACCAGTCTGAGGGGGACGATGAGTCCCGGAGTAGGAGTTTGAAGATCTTGTACAAATAAATCACTTAATTATGACTGACTCTTTAGTTTCTTAATCTGCCATGTCACAGGTTTAGGGTCAGCCCCAGTTCCAGGGAAAACAGCACAGGTTGTTTGTTGTCGGGAGATCTGGGGTCTAGTTCCTCAGCCACAGCCAGCCGTGAGGCTGAATCAGACGCTTAGCATCACGGGGCCTGCTTTCACACCCTTCAAAAGGAGGTGCTCAGGGTCAACGATTTCTGTAGCCCCTTCCCAGAGCTAGGAGACTATAAAAAAGTGATTACAATGTAGACTACCCCCATAGGGGAGTTTTAGACTCAAATGAGATAACCTGCTCAAACTGGAAGAATATAAAACCAACTTCACATTCACAAATTTCCAAAAGAAAGGAGAAGTACAAATAATGATAATATACTCCATTCAACAGAATATGTTCTTGGAATCATTTTCCTATCTAGAAGACAGATTTGAGCAATCTATCCACATTCTCCTGGATTTGTTACCCGTTATGGTTCAAGTCACCCCGCCCCCAACCCCAACGTTTGGATAGAAGCAGGATGGTTTATAAGGCATTTTCATACGGATTTACTTGTCCGCTCTTCAAAACACCTTCCCTGTGCCACAGGCAGGACAGGTCCTCCTTCCCACGTCTTACAGAGGAGTAAACAGAGGCTTGGAGATGAACCAGCCAATTGAACTCCTTTATCAAGCTGACTCCCAGGGACAAAGAAGGTCTGGAGGCTGTGATTCCTAACATTCACTGAAATTGTGGAAGCCAGGAAAGACGCAAGCTGAGTGTCTTGAGAAGAGTATGAAGTGCTCAAGGAGGGAGACTGGGTTATAGGCAGGAAGTACAGAGTCGACGTGCAGAGATCACCAGGAGGGTAGTGCTGTGCCAGGAGCTGGACACCACTTTGCTTTGACCCTATACTAGAGTCATAAAATAACAACAATTCTACTTCTTACCCAAAGAACCCCAACCCTGCTTGTCAGCTTTGTTAGCATCCCCTTTTACCCCACAAAAGTAATACCCCATAAACAACACAACAGAAAAGAAAGAAAACTCATCACACCATTCAGTCCCCTCACTCATGTTTACCGCTTTGTCTAGAACCTGACACGGCAGATATTTGTTAAGTTTTCACTGAATGAATAATTTAAGGAATGCTGAAGTGTTTATACCCAGTTTCATAAAGTCAAGGGGTTAATCTTTCCTGCTGTGAGCAATATAATATTGTCCTTGTAACTGCTTTTCAGCAATTCTAAAATATGCATTTGGGTTTAACATAGCTAAAAGGACTAATGGGCACTCACAAAGTACTATTAATCTATACAGTCTCACGACTGGGGAAGTAACCTCGCAGATAAATTACTGCTGAAATTCCACCATTCTGTATTCTTTACAAAGGTTTTCTCTTCCTACTTACTTTAAGAAATAAAAGTCTTGGTCAAATGGTATTTAAAACCACAGCAGCATTTGATAATTATGGGGGGGAAAAGACTTGCCTATGCAAATTTTCCAGTGATTACCTGGATGGTTCAAATGACCACTTCTCACTGGCACCTTCCTGCCCTCTTGGTCATGGAATATTAAAAAAATATGCCAATAACCAAATATGTTATGAACATCATCAACCAATATTAACTTCCAGGAAAACTTGGTAAGACGATGACAGCAAAAGTAATTGGTTTTAACAGTATTACTCTAATGCTGGCCATCTTTTATGTTTCAAAACCAAGCATTTATATGACTGGCTAGACTAAATTCTCTTTTCTGCTATATACATGGTCTCATATCTATTGTAGAAACTATCTAGGATTGTGTATCTTTAAATCACCTATGAATAAAGAAGTCACTTAGGAAAATGATGGTAATTTGGGGAATGTAAATAATATACTTAATCCATTTTTGAAGTCCCAGCTATGAAAATTCTACCCTGAGAAGTTAAAAAATTTCCAAGCTTTAATGTGTAGAGATGCCCAGGAAATGCCTCCAAGTTCAGGCTATGAGGCATCATTAGAAAAGAAACATGTTGACAGACAACCCAGCTTCAATGGAAACATAGTATACAACTAAAAATGAATCCACTTGTTTGACCTTTGCATTTTTTTTATTGGATTTTCTGGAAGAGGCAACACCTAGGTAAAATGGTGTAGACCTTATCTTTTCTTTTAGTCACCAATGTAGAAGTTTTTATTAAGTTTATTAAAGTTTTTTTTTTTAAGTTTATTCTGTTGCCAGAATAAACAGTAAGACTTTTTCAAAATTATCAAACTGTCCAATCATACCGGTCCCTTGCTTTAAATTGAAAAAAGGTTGTATTTTTAAGTTACAAGGTTTTTTAATTTAAAATTTCAGAAACACACAGAGTGAAGTCGAAGTAGGAAGACGTAAAGCAAGCATCCCAGCTAAACACTAACACATTAGATACCCTGGTGTCACCAGTCAATTGTTTTGCTAAACATGCTTTAAATATTGAACCAAAAATTTAATCTTGCTAAGTAACATTTGTTTCAAAACTGTTTTCTCAGAGAAGTCTTGTTTGAGTTATATGAAACTCCTTAAATGGACAATTATCAGAGAAACTGGCTTTTAAGGGGAAAATAATAGTGTGAATGAGCTATATGTAACTTCCCTTTTTAAAAACAGAAGTTGAATCTGTGTGACACCAAATTTAGAAAGGAGAATGAGAGAATATCATCTATAGTATAGACGCCCATTGCTGTTCTGTTCTGTTACAAATTACACGCTACGAACTTGAGTTTGCTCAAACAATACATACATCTAATCATTCCTAAAAATGATTCTCTTAAGAGAAAAACATAAATGTGAAAGGATTACATCAAATAAAAAAACTCACTTAAAAAGTGCCAGATTCCCTGACTTTCACTAATTATTCATTTGGCCTCATTACACACGGCAGCACAGTCCATCCTAGCACTAGCTTTTGTGGGAATAATACTGGTAATTTCAGCACCATTTATATTTCCTTTTAACTTCATTTTAGGAATTAAGACCCAAATTACAAAAAGGTTGACAAAAATTGTAATGCATCAGATGTTCATTTTCAATCCATTCTCATTTGTTACCACTTTAGAACCGTTAAACATCATACTTCTAGTTTTTGTGATAAAAAAAAATAACAGCTATAAAGACTTCGGATTTACTATTTTCACATCCGGCCAAAAATGAAAAGTGAGAAAACAGAAATCTTTCCAAAAGTTCATCAGATGAAAAGAACAGAATTAATGGGGAACTATACCACTTATGAACAAGAATACTTAATACTTTATAAATATCACTTCTCTCTCCCCTCAACTCATCAATAAATTATATGCAATTCCAATTTAAATACCCCTTTTCTTTTCATGGAACTTGGTAAGCAAATCCAGAAATCATCTGGAATAGCAAAGAGCAAAAGATAGCTGTAGTAAGTTTAAAGAACAAAATGGGGGATGCGTCCTGTCAGATACCGAGGCTTATTATAAATTACTAGTAATTAAGAGAGTGCTGTGTCATAGGGATAGATAAATAGATCAACAGAACAGAATTGACAAGTGCAGAAATAGACCCACGCATATAAGAAAGTGTATAATATGACAGGTCTGATATTACAGATCAGGGGGAAAGAGCAGATTATTCAATAAATGGCTAAGGGCCACTTGATTAACTGCATGGAAAATAAAATTAAGTACCTAATATCTTTCCAAAACATATATTCTGGTGGACTAAATCTAAATACGTAAAACAAAACTTTAAAACTTTTAAGGAGAGGGGCGTCTGGGTGGCTCAGTCGGTTAAGCATCTGACTCTTGATTTTGGCTCAGGTCACAATCTCATGGTTCGTGAGATCAAGCCCCACATCGGGCTTCACAGTGACAGCATGCGAGCCTGCTTGGGATTTTTCTCTCTCCTTCTCTCTCTGCCCCTACCCCATTTGTGCGCTCGCTCTCTCTCTCTCTCTCAAAATAAACATTTTTTAAAAATAAATAAAACTTTTTTTAATAAACTTTTTTAAAGTCTTTATTTATTTATTTTGAGAGAGACAGAGACAACACGAGTGGGGAGGGGCAGAGAGAGAATCCCAAGCAGGCTCTGCATTGCCAGTGCTGAGCCCCACGTGGGGCTCGAACTCATGACCATGACCTGAGCTGAAATCAGGAGTCAAGACACTTAACTGACTGAGCTACCCAGGCACCCCAATAAATAAAACTTTTAAGGAGAGAATATAGGAGAATATGTTTATGGCCTCAGGATAAAGAATGTGAGATTATGGTCTGATTGCTAAGATTCAGACTCACTTGCTTTTGCTTTGCTCTGTGCCTTGAAATGTTGACCCCCTTGGGACTAAGCTCTTTCGCCAACTAGCTGCCAGCTGGATTCAGCAAAAGCAAGGCACCAGAAGGAGGCCAGTGGGTCAGAGGGGAAAGAGGCTTGGGTGTTTCTTTCGTGACCCTTCCTGCTTTGAACCCCTGTCATGGCAGTATCCATCCCTCCACACCCACAGCTTCTGCGGTGGCCCCCTTCTCCAGGATATCAACTCTGCCGAATACAAGCAATACCATTTCCTCCCCTTCTCTCAGATCTAAGGACAGGAACAGCTTCCTACTGTTGTTGGTCTTCCATGCCTCAACTTTTGTCACATCTCTGTAAAAAGTCCCTTTAATAAGTCTCGTAAGTTGTATCATTTGAATGAAATTGTTTCCTGCCGAGATTCTGACTACTCAGAAACTAGACACCCAGTGCAGAAACTGTAAAGAAAAAGATCAATAATGTGATTACATTAAACTTAAACACCTATTAAACAAAATACACTACAAACAAAATAAAGGGAAGCTAAAGGCTGTGGAATGACATATGTGATTCATATAATCAACAAACGATTAGTATCCAGAATAAAGAGCTTTTCTGAATCAAGTTTTTAGAAGTCCTAAAACCCAACAGAAAAGTGGGTTAAAGAGGAAAGAAACTTAAATGTCCAACAAACATGTGAAAAGATAACTCAATCTCATCGGTAATAAGAAAAATGCAAATTACAAAAAGATAGTTCACAGCTATCAGATTGACTGTTTTGGAGATAATCTGACATGAACTAGTAAAGTTGGAGATGCATCCACTCTACCCACAGACATGCAGTCTCTCTTACTGGGGTGCCATGAAAAAAATAAGCCCTACAGAAAATGATTCAAGTGCCTATTTCCTCAGTTCTCCCATGGATGGTATACAGTTAAAAACCAGTCGTGTGTTGGTAAATGTTCACCAACTGGCTGGGTCGATGCGGAAAGAAGCCTTTATCTGTAGCATGTACTGATTTCTGTGGTGTAAATAGCCCCATCACGGCTGATTTGAAGCCTCCCAAATGAACTCAAGAATTAGAAAGGGATTCACACGATCGCTCTCAGGGGCAGGTGTCAGTCCCTAACTCCAGCCCAAACACAGGAATCATTCTAGATTTACAGGAAGGAAGTTAATTCATTACATATAATGGATGTCTTAGGGTACTGGGGCTTAATTCTCTGGAGGAATTCTGGATGAGAAGAGCTGAATCTAGAATCTTAGAGAAACTCTTGTTTTTATCCCCCATGAAAACATAGAAGAGTATTTGTAGCTGCTTTGCTTATAACAGCTAAAAATTGGAAACAACCTTAATGTTCACCAAGGTAAGAGTAAACTGATACACTTGAAAACTATAGTGGTTAAGAAGTACTAAAGGTACCTATATCAACGTGGCTAAATCTTAAAAAAACATAATGCTGAGTAAAACAAAGCAAGCTGTTAAACATGTACAGTATAATCTCACTATATAAAATCTTTTAACACATGCAAAATATGGCTATACATTGTTTACAAATACATAGGCATGCAATTACAGAATAAAAACATTAGAGATAAAAAAACGTTTAGGAAAGTGGTTACCTCTGGTAAACAGAGGAGGGAAATGGAATCAGGGAGAGACACACAGGTGGCTTCTCTTTTATCTATAATGTTTAATTTCTTTTTTACAAACACGAAAAGCCAAGTAAGTATGCTGGAATACACAGTGTGAATTTATTGATTTAGATTTCATCAGGTTAAAAAAATACACCTTATTTTCTTTCTTCCTTATGGTCCCCATGAAGTAGAACTTCAGAAGTTTTTCTCCCACAATTTCTTAATCTCTATTAATAAAGCATTGAGCAGTATTTATATTTAATGTATTTATTCATTCCCCATTATTTCAGTAATAACTTATTCCTTACACTCATTTTGATATATTATCCTTCTCTCTCTCCTAATAACAGACTGTAAAATCCAATGATGACTCTACAGTAACCTAAAGTTCTTAACAGGAAGCCCAGCTGACAGGTCAACTGTAAGACAATAACTGGGATAAAGTCCATGTATTTCTCACCCAACAGGCTAACTTCTATCATGCTAGAAAAGATCAAAGTTTCCTCACAAAATAGGAAGGCTTGTTACTTGATTAATATGCCAAATAATGCATTTAGCACTAAAAAGTGAAATCGTGTGCACGTATGTGTCTGTGCATTCTAAAACAACGGAAACACACTTTCCCCATGAAATAAATATCTCTCACTTGGTGTTGAGGTGACCACTGGCTGCTATACCAAATGCATTTTGATTCTTTCTTATTTTATGTCTCTCCACATAGGCATAGAAATAAAGCCCACATGCTCTCCTGACCTTTGGGGACATGATGTTGTCTCAGTGCATGGGTAATGTGACTTTTTTCAGAGATTGTCTTGAAATAAGCCTATGTTTTAAATACACACTTTTCTGCGTGCTAGCAGGCATTCTGAAGCTAGGTGGTTCTAAATAAAGAACTCTAGTCAACAACAGGAAATAACTCCCACAGAAAAAAGGGGCAGAATACAAACTCTCACCAACTCTTGTACACAGTTCACAACGGCCTTTTGTTCTGTGCACATTAAGCCTGAAATCTTTACTTTTCAGAGCATGTCTGGGCCTTTGCAGAGCAATTAAACCTTTCTTTTCCATTTGCTGGTGTCCTTGCCTTCTTCTCTCCGAGGAAGTTAACCTTACAACTAACTTCTTACTATGAGGTAGCAGATCAGAAAACGGAACAGTTTCTATTCTGAAACTTAAAGTTTTTTTGTTTTTTTTTTTAATGGAGCTTCTCATGGGGAAAAAAAAAATCAATTCTCAGTTTAAAACTCACTTTTCCTTCTAAGACATACAGTACTGCATAAACACACACATATGTGTTCTAAAAGAATAGATTCATCTACAATATGTGTTTCTAAATCTATCAACAAGGATATATCATATCCACCCATAAGTCTAGCTTGATGGGTTATTAACACTTTGTTAGCGACATTTCAGCAAATCAGTGCAACTGGGAGATGAATTTATATTCTAGTCAAAGGTTTCCATCTTGAGTCTTTTGTAAAAAATTGGGAGAAAAATCCAGACCCCAGGCTAACCAAATAAAAAGATGTCTGAATGATAAGTTTTTCAAAGTCAAAGTGACTCCTACTGGAATGGGTTGGTGGCATTCAACTCTAGGACAACACAGGTATTCCTGACGAGAAAACCAGTCCAAGGAAAACAGCTTAAATATGACTACAAACTGCTATTTCTTCCCTCTCGTCTACACCCAGCCTTGCCCTCTCCACTGGCTCCTTCCTGAAGTCAATAAATTATGGACCCAACACTCTCTGTCTTCAGTTTTAAAGCAAGAAGTAATCTTTCTGTGCTTCAGTGCTGCAGGGAGACCAGTAGCTGCTCCTGTCTCTACCCTTCACTGCTTTAGCCCCTCCTCCTTCCTCTGGCGTCTGCAGGACACTACTGACCACCCCTAGAAAAGAGCACCCAGTGCCCTCTAAGCACCAAGGCGAATGGACACTCTTCCCAGTTCCTCACATTACTGAGCGCCTCGGTAGCATTTGACATTACTGACCACCTCCAACCATCTCTTTCAGTGAGTTTGGTTAAACTATAGCCTGCTGGTTCTTATCTCTCTGGACACTTAGAGTTTCCTTTGCTGGCTCCCCTTCGTCTGACCTCCCTATAAACCTATAGTTCTTGACTTTTTTCCAAAATCACCTCCGGTTGCAATTTGGGACCATAGAGAGTAATTGAGGTGAGTGGGGAATGGGGGTGGTTGGTTAGGATATCAGAATCTTCAGGAAAATGTGAAGACACGAGTGTTTTGAGAACATTCTGCCCACTGATAATCACTATCCAAATGTTTGTATTCCCTATGGTTTTCTTTTTGCTCCTTCTTCTCTTCTCATCCTATAAACTCCCCCCAGGCAACCTCACCCACTCTCAGGGCATCTATATGCTAATGATTCACAAACCATTAACCACATTCCAGACCTTTCTCTTTGAGCTTCATATCTGACCTTTATAGAGAGAGAGACCATATATCCCAGTTTGTCAGGGTCATTCCTAGTTTATGCTTGTCATGGCATAATTACTAATAGCACCCTGTTTCAATCTCAAAACGGTCCTGGTTTGAACAATAAAAGTATATAATTAGCCTATTTCTATCCCATTGCCTATTAGACATCTCCACTGGGTACCATAAAGGCACCTCCAAGTCACAGCACATCTGAAATTGTCCTAATCGTATTTTCCTTAAATCTGCACCTCCTCTTGAATGCCTAAGAATGGTTAAGTTACCAACAAGGTACCCCTGGTGTCTAGGTTGGAAATCTAAGATTCAAAGTATCTTCCCTCTCTCTTTCCCTCGCATTTAACCAGACATAGAGTCCTGCCAATTTTCCCTCTTAAATACATTTCAAATATGTCCCTTCCTCTCCATTTTTCCCATCACTGCCCTAGTCAAGACCCTAATCATCTTTGATTTTGATTATGGCAACAATCCATCTCCCTACTTCCAGTCTTGAATATTCCCCCTCTAATCCATCTACACCACCTGCTGCACGACTGGTAGCACACGAGGTACTAAAAATACAAAATGAACAGGAGATGCTCCCACCAAGTTCACGGGAAAAACTAACTCATCGATGTGATGCAGTGGGTTATGTGGTGATAGAGACACAGAGTGACAATGGACACATATGCGTGGCCACAGAGCCTGGCCAGTGTGAAAGCCATGGTGTCGGTTTTAAGACAAATGGGGATTAGTCAAGGTCATTAGCAGCAGAGACAGGGAGGTGAGAAATAGCAGTGGATATGGGTACAGATCCAAAGTTTAAATTGCAAGCAAGAAGTAGCTACATACAAGACTAAGGAGTTCAGCTGGGCATGTCTAGGAAGGCCTTGGGTGCCACATTAAAGGGTTTGGACTTTATATTCCGAAGGCAATGAGGGATCATTAAAATATTTTCCGTGAGAGAGTGGCATCATCTGACTTTTATTTTTGGACGTTAATTCTACATCTATTCCTGAATTTGACAGAACAATCTTAAAAGTTATTTATAATAACCAACAAATGAAGAAAAATAAATTTTATATAAGATGTTAAAAAGCTGTAATAATAGAGTTGGATTCTGACAAAAGAAAAATACAAATGGATGTGCACTGAAAAACTTGAGGGGCGCCTGGGGGGCTCAGTTCGTTGAGCGTCCAACTCCTCATTTTGGCTGAGGCCGTGGTCTCGCAGTTCGTGAGTTCGAGCCCTGCATCGGGCTCTGCAGTGACAGCGTGGAGACTGCTTGGGATTCTCTCTCTCCCTCTCTTTGCCCCTCCCCTAAACGTGCTCACGCTTTCTCCCTCTCTCTCTCTCCTCTCTCTCAAAATAAACTTAAAAAACGAAAAGAAAAACTTGAAACACGCCACAGTATAAAGACATAACATTAAAAGAAATTACAGATGAACAATTGATCTGAAAGGTAGACAAGACCTTTCCAAACACAAAGCAAAAGAAGAAACATAGAGTTAAAATGATTATACTACAAAACTATATACCAAGAAGCGCCATAAGCAAAATTAAAAGAAAAATGACAAACTAGGAAAAATATCTGTAACACAGTTAACAAAGACTTAGTAACCTGATAGCCAAACAAGTACTTATGAATCAATTAGAAAAACATCAATATCGGGACACCTGGGTGGCTCAGTTGGTTAGGCATTGGACTCTTGATTTTGGCTCAGGTCGTAATCTCATGGTTTGTGGGATTGAGCCCTTTGTACAGCCCTGCATTGGGCTCTGTGCTGACAGCGTGGAGCCTACTTGAGATTCTCCCCGCCCCCTCTTCCTTTCTCTCTGCCCCTCCCTTGCTCTTTCAAGCTCTCTGGTGTGCTCTCTCTCTCTCAAAATAAATAAATAAACTTAAAAAAAAAAGGGGGGGAGGGCACCTGGGTGGCTCAGTAGGTTGAGCATCCGACTTCGGCTCAGGTCATGATCTCACGGTTCACGGGTTTCAGCCCAGCACTGGGCTTGCTGCTGTAAGCGCAGTCTGCTTCAGATCTTTTGTCCCCCCCCCCCCCACCCCTTCTCCACTCACGCTCTCTCAGAAATGAATAACATTAAAAAAGAATAAGAAAGAAAAACACCAATACTAAATTAGAAAAACACTGACGCTAAATTAGAAAAATGAGCAAAGGATATAAGCTAATGGTCACCAAAAGAAGAAATGCATGAAAAAACCAAATACAAATTCATCTAATCAAAGTAATATAAATTAAAAGGAAATATGATTGCCACATCCCAAGCTGACTACAGATGTGTTAACCCTGATTACAATGTGCGGGCACAGTGGGCTGGGATGCCAGAGCCACCGATGAAAGTGTGACTGGATTCAACCTTGAGAAGACAGGGTTTGGTCATGGGTATGAAGAGCCTTTTAAAATATCCATATGCCGGGGGCACCTGGGTGGCTTAGTTGGTTAAGCGTCCAACTTCAGCTCAGGTCATGATCTCACGGTTTGTGAGTCCGAGCCCCGCGTCAGGCTCTGTGTTGACAGCTCAAAGCCTGGAGCCTGCTTTGGATTCTGTGTCTCCCTCTCTCTCTGCCCTTCCCCCACTCACACCCTGTCTGTCTGTCTGTCTCTCTGTCTCAAAATAAATAAACGCAATAATTAAAAAATATATATATCAATATGCTGTAATGTAGTCTTTTCATTTCTAGGAATTTACTCCTTAGAACTAATCAGAGCTGCGCATAAAAATTGTATTCATTCAACAACTATTTATTGAATGCCTACTGTGCCCTAGGTTCTGGGACTTGGGAATGTGGCAACAAACAAAACCCGCAACAATCCCTGTTCTCATGGCTCTTACATGCTAGTGAGAGGAAAGAGAAAACACAATAAATTAGTAAATTATATGGCATGTTAGAAATTAAGTGCTATACGGAAAAATAAAACAGGAAGGAAAGCTGGGGAATGTGTGCCTGGGCGTGTGTGTTGGGGGGGGTGGGCGGGTGATTTTGAAGAGGTGGTTAAGAAAGCCTGCTGAGAAGATGACAAGAAGTAAAGACCTGAAGGAGGTAAGAACTGAAGCCCAGCACAAGATTTTTCCCAGCAGAGGGAAGAGAAAATACTAGCAGTGGGGAGCATGCCCGAGGGCTCCATGTCAATAAGGAAAGGAGGGGCGGGTGAGCGAGTGGAGGAGGAAGTGAAGGAGAGAGTGGAAGGAGAGGAGGTATGAGAAGGGGGCAGGTTGTGGAGGGCCTTAATAAGCCAACGCAACGACTTTGGCTTTTACCCTAAGTGGGGAAGTAATTATTGCAATAGTCTTGTCGCCTGTGTATTCTCGAGACAGTGGCCAATGATCCTTTTAAAACAAAAGTCAGGTCGTGTCCTCCTCTCCTCTCGCAAAACCCTCCAATGATGGTGATTGTGTTGTAATGATTGATCTGCTGAGTGTTGCTTTGTGTTTTGAATCTCTTCAAGTGTGCCAAAAGCTCTAGCATTTGAGAACGTGCCACCAAAATCAAACAACTGAGAAGCAGTTGTGTAACCAGTGGGTGTAATGGTTAAGGGCTTGAGCTTTACAGTTAAGACAGACCTGCCACTTAGGAGCTTTCCACCAATGAACCCTGGGCATGTTTCTCAATCTCTGATTCTTAACTGTAAAAACAGGGGAAATATTATCAACTCCATGGTGTCACAAAGATTAAATAAGACAATGCATTTATTTCTCAAAGTGAAGGGTGGGACATGAGATGATTTAAAAGGACGAAGAACTGGCACTAAAGGGTCATTTTGGAGGACAGAGGTCACAGCTAGGTTAAGAGGGGAGTGTCGTTTGAGGGGATGTACGAGGAGGAGGAGAACTCAAGGATTCTCGCTGCCTCCCATGTTACTGGAGGTGGGCAGGTGATGCGGTTTTGGCTAGTGGGCTGTAAGGGGAAGTCAGTCTGCTGGGAGCTCTGGGGAAGAATTTTACCACCTGACTAAAAAGTGAGGGGCACACAGGCCTGCAGAGAGAGCTCTCTCTCCCCTTCCTGGCTGTGTGAGGATGCGGTGTCTTCCAGTGTACAGAGTTTAAGGAGGCTAAGGACAAAAGTTCAACGCACTGAGGGTGGTGGGGTAGAGGTTGAAGTGGAGCCTGGGCTCTTGATGACGTCACTGAGCTGAAGAGAACAACCAAAGGGCGCTTGGGTGGCTCAGTCAGTTAAGTGCTTGACTTCGGCTCAGGTCATGGTCTCATGGCCCATGAGTTCAAGCCCCGTGTCGGGCTCTGTGCTGACAGCTCAGGGCCTGGAGCCTGCTTCTGATTCTGTGTCTCCCTCTCTCTCTGCCCCTCCCCTGCTCACGCCCTATCTCTCCCTCTCTCAAAAATAAACAAACATTAAAAAAACAATTTAAAGAGAATAATTGACCTAGGAATGCCCACCTCTGAACTTCCAAGGGAAATAATAAATGATTTATGGGTATATTTATAACTCTGTAGGTGAGATCCAAGGACCACAGGCCAGTGAATCACCTAGGGACTAGTTTAACCCCACATCCCTGGACCCCACCCACCTCTGCTAAAATATTATCTCTGTGAGAGAGGCTTAAGAATCTGCATTTTAGGGGTCCCTGGGTGACTCAGTCAGTTAGGCGTCTGACTTCGGCTTAGGTCATGATTTCACGATTCATGAGTTTGAGCCCTGCATCAGGCTCTCTGCTCTCAGCACTGAGTCCACTTCAGATCCTCTGTCCTCCTCTCTCTGCCCCTCCCCCATGTGTGCTGTCTCTCTTAAAATACATAAACTTAAAAAAGAAAAGAATCTGCATTTTATACTTCTCACAGTGGTATTGGTTTCCTTTTGCTGCTGTAACAAATTACTATAGACTTAGTAGCTCAAAGCAATGCAAATGACAGTCCTGAGGTCTAAAATCGTAGTGTTGACAGGGCTGTATTCCTTCTGGAGGCTTCAAGGGAGAATCTGTCTTCTTGTCTCTTCCAGTTTCTAGAGGCCACCTGCACTCCTTGGCTCGTGGTCCCTTCTTCCACTTTCAAAACACATCATTCCAACCTCTGCTTCTGTCGCCTCATCTCCTTCTTCTGCCCTTGACCTCCTTGCTCCCTCTTACAAGGACTCTTGGGATTACAGGGAGCCGGGCCAAACAATGCAGGATAACCTCCCCATCTCAAGATCCTTAATTTAACCTTATCTGCGAAGTTTCTTTTACCAAGTAAAGTAACTGTGGGGCTTGGGGGGTCGGATGGATGAAGGGCACTATTCTGACCACACTTCAGTTGATTATTGAACCATTAAAAATCATAAGTTTAAGCCACTGTTTGTTGGCTTTTCTGTAACCTGCACATGAAAGCATCCTAGTAAATCACTTACTGGTCGTAAAAACTTAACCCAGTGGTCCTCGATGGGAGCAGAGGTGGGGCATGGAGGATGGATAAAAGGGTCGGGGAAAGCTAGGCACATTAGAATTGTTTGGAATCTTTTTCCAAAATAATATATGCCTGAGTCCTGCCCCAGACCTACGGAATCGAGCTATCCAGGTACAAGCACGAGGCACATGCGGGTGAATAAACCTCCTTGGGAGACACACCTGGCACCCCTGGCTAAAACCACTGAGTAAGCTCCAACTATGCCTTAGTTTTCTTATTGTAAAGTCTGAAAATAATGTATGTCCTGCCTATCTCCCATGGTCATATGAAGATCAAGCAAGGCAATGTATGTGGGAGCAATTTATAGTTGGTAACGAGTTATATAAGTATGATTGATAATTATTAGACGAAACTGATAAACAGACTGCAAATGATGGTAGCGGGCAAGACAATTCGTCCAGAGACATTCCAGGTACTTGGAACTAACAAAGTAAGCAAAATTCAATCTTTGAGAAAAAATAAGAAATCTCAAAGCTCATGCATTATCATGTATTTCCCAAGTGTCTATTTAATCTTAAAAATGATTTTAATTTTTTTCCCTTCAAACCACAGATTATAAACGGAAAATGGATTGGACATGATACTAGCCAAAAGAAAAAAAAAAAGACAACTAACAATTTGAAACAGGAGGAGGAATTAAAATGTTGATACTGTAATTCAGGGGCGCCTGGATGGCCCAGTTGGTTGGGCATGCGACTCCTGGTTTCCACTAAGGTCATGATCTCACAGTTCATGGGATCGAGCCCCGCGTGAGGCTCTGTGCTATCAGCACGGAGCCTGCTTGGGATTCTCTCTCCCCTTCTCTCTCTGCCCCTTCCCCGCTTGCGCATGCTCTCTCTCTCAAAATAAAGAAATAAGATGTTAAAGAAAAAAAAGAGAATTCAAAAAATTGAGTGACGTGGGATTATTCAAAGTCGTGGCAAAGAGCACCATGCCCCTCCCTCACCAGCCCTGCCCAAAGGACTCTGTTCCAACAGAATGCCTTAGCAAACTAAATGATCCTGAATCGCGAATAAAAGCTACTACTATGCTCAATGCTCTCTGTGGGAAAAATGTAATTACAAGAACAATAATGGTATAGGGAAAGATTTTTATCAAACAAGCTCACGTGAAACAAATTTGGGTGCTTAAAGAGAAACTTCAAACATCTACAGAATGCTCATGTATAGAATGCCTGTGTGCTGTATAAAGTGCATCACTGTACAAACCATAGCTGTTATAAATCTATACATAAGTTCTGCTGATGTGAATTAGTCATCATGCATCATAAGAGCTCAATACATCTGTATGGTTTGAGAGACCAAAACTGACATTGTCACCTTCATGGATGAAGGATGGCATTAGATCAGGCCATCTGCTGGCTATAGAGTAGACAGTAAGGATACCCCAGCTTTAAATCTGTACACTTATTTACAGATTATAAAGCATGTTGGCATCACCATCTTATTTGCTCCTCTCCCCCTAAAACCCCAAAAGCCAGCTACTACTATTGTGTTTTACATTTGAGGAACTGAGGTTCAGAGAAAACTTTCTCAAGATGCCACAATGACTGGGGCTCCTGGGTGACTTAGTCTGTTAAACATGCAACTCTTGATTTCAGCTCAGATCATGGTCTCATGGTTCATGAGATAGAGACCTGCGATGGGCTCTGCTCTAACAATGCAGAGCCTCCTTGGGATTCTCTCTCTTCCTCCCTCTCTGCCCCCCCTCCACTCTGTCTCTCTCAAAATAAATAAATAAAGATTAAAAAATAGGGGCGGGGCACCTGGGTGGCTCAGTCGGTTAAGCGGCCGACTTCGGCCCAGGTCATGATCTCGCGGTCTGTGAGTTCGAGCCCCGCGTCGGGCTCTGTGCTGACAGCTCAGAGCCTGGAGCCTGTTTCACATTCTGTGTCTCCCTCTCTCTGACCCTCCCCCGTTCATGCCTTGTCTCTCTCTGTCTCAAAAATAAATAAATGTTAAAAAAAAATTTTTTTTTAAATAAAAAATAGGGGCGTTTGGGTGGCTCAGTCAGTTGAGCGTCCAGCTTCGGCTCAGGTCATGATCTCCACCTTTTGTGAGTTCGAGACCCGTGTCAGGCTCTGTGCTGACAGCTCAGAGCCTGGAGCCTGTTTCGGATTCTGTGTCTCCCTCTCTCTCTGCTCCTCCCCAGTTCGTGCTCTTTCTCTCTCTCTCTCTCTCAAAAGTAAACAAACATTTAAAAAAATTTTTAAATAAAAAAGATAATAATACTAATAAAAGACCGCACAATGACCAAGCAATAAAGCCCAGACTGGAATCCAGATCTGATTCAAAATCCAATTTTCATTTTCAAATTTACTATTGTAAATAGCACTTCACTTAACCTGAATTTCTAAAAACAAACTCACATGGGCACTTCAAGTGTGGTGATCCACCTATCTACTTATTTAGAAAGCAGCACGAATCAGAAAAATTTTAGTATCTTTTAAAATATATATACATTATCTCTTTCTTTTTAATATACACACACACACACTGGCTAAGCTTCTATAAACAGCTCTAGCTCAGAGTGAAATTTTATGACTGAACCTCAAACACTTAAATAAATAGAAAATGCTGAGATGATCTAAGCTAGTAAACAAAATCATTAGCTCTAAAAACAAAAAGCTCAAAATGTACCAGTTTCACAAGTATTTGCTTGCTCTAAGAAATGCTGCAGTTATTCCGATGGTGTATTTTACTCTTATTTATATTTCTAGTGGACTACTATGTTTCCATGCAATTTCAACCCACATACGTCGATGACACATGCAGAGCTTAAAATGCCATGATTCATCAAGGCTGCCACAGTCATGCAGTTCGGTGACATACCGGCTGGATGTGAAGCTGTGCTCTGCGTAACATATGCACATGCTCTCCTGCCCCCGCGGCACAGCGTGTATAACCCCAGCAGAGCATATCTGTCTACCTCTGACCCACCCTCCCACTCGAGGGAGAGACAAACCGTGAAACTGAAGTGAATAAAAAAGGATTATACAAAGGTACCCTTAGTCAGAAGTCACTTTTTCCACGTTAACAATAGAAAAGTCTTTACTACGACTTAGGCCACTTGTGCCATTACCTTTTGGTTCTTTGCAGAAAAACGAAAGGACACAGTACAGACTATTTAGAGATTATTTCCCATGTAATTAAGCAAACTGTAGTCAACATCTTCTCACGTGCCTAACAACACGAACTCTGGAGTCAAAAAGCCCCGGGACAGACAGGGTTTCAAGTTCCAGCTTGACCACGTGTTGGCTATCTGACCTTCGGCAACTTGCTTAAGCCTCAGTTTTCTCAGCTGTAAAAAGGGGATAGAGCCAGGACCTGAGGCAGGTGTTACTGTGAGGGTTCAGAGAGATTTATGTATGTAAAGAAGTTAGCACAGCCCCCTGAAAATGATACACAAAGGTCTTTGTTTTTAATAATTACTTAAGTTCAGCACCGCGCTAGTAGTCGCTGGTGTTGGAAGGAGGGCTAACTTTGCTCATTCCCAGTAGGCCTAGTCTTCGCTGCTATGATGAATCTCATGTATGGGGTTGGGACACACATTACAGCACACTAGACATTAGATGGAGCCCTGCAAACTTAAGGCATCAGGCCAGACTGAAGTGTAAGAAAAAGGCATCTTTACTGAATAAATCTCATCTGACCTCTACCTCTGTACCTGTAGTTCCATATAAAACCAACTCCACTTTTTTTCTTTGCCTAACATTTACTGCCTATCCACTGTGCGAGGCCCTAGTCTACATTTTAGAGAAGATTCTCTCACAAATATTTGAGAGAATGTCAGATGTCTGAATTGTTATTTGTAATTCCATCCTTCTTATTCCTTCGATTTAATTATATTCTGATGTGATAATGTGTACATAACAAATTATAACAAAGACTGAGAAAAATCAGCTACTTTCTACAATGGCTTTAAAATATAAGTAACAGGAGCAACCAGCACGCCTCTTCCTACTTTCATTGCTATAACTGAGCTACAATGCTTTCTTATTCCACCTAAAAAAAGTGCCAGTAATGTCTGGCAAGTGAACCCAAAGAAACAGAGAATGAACACCAAAAATGTAGAAAGCTTGAACACCTCATTAGAAATAAAGGTACTCCTTGTTCTTTAATATCCACTATACCTCTGAGTAACTGAATCTCCAACCTCTTGCATTGCTCTGAAAAATATTGGTGCTCATCTCCATTGGCTCAAACTTCTACCCCTAGGTTGGTGGGTTATGAGCTCGAATGGTATAGCAGGATTTACATTTGCCTGTGAGTGAAGAAATACTAACAGGGGTGCCTGGGTGCCTCAGTTGGTTGAGTGTCCAACTCTTAATTTCGACTTAGATCATGATTGTGGTTCGTGAGTTCAGGCCCCATGTCAGGTTCTGTGCTGGCAGTGTGGAAGTCTGCTTGAGATTCTCCCTCCCTCTTTCTCTGCCCCTCCCTGTTCACTCTCTCTCAAAATAAAAACAATTTTTAAAAATAAATTAAAAAAAAAAAAGAAATACTAACAGTGGTTGAAATAACAAAGAGTTTATTTTTTTCCCACAAAATTAAAAGTGTGGGGTTAGGCAGTCCAGGACTGGAAGGATGGGTCAAATGTAACCTTCCACCTCATGGTCCTCAGAGTCACATGAAGGCTGCTACTACCAGCTATTTCATCCACATTCCAGATAAGAGGAAAGTCAAAAGTCTTGTCTTCATGAGGTTTTGTCTTTTTATCCAAGAAGGGATATCCTCCCCTGAGGAAGGGGGAAGAATCTGGTTTCCAGAGTTGCTACAATATTAGACTCAAATGTCCAGTGTTCAACAAAAAGAAATTACAAGGCATTAAACAAAACAGAAGAGGAAAGTATGGCCCATTGAAAGGGAAAAAATAAATCAATGGAAAATGTCCTTGAAAAAGACCTACTGGAGATATACTAGACAAAGATTTTAAAACAACTATTTTCAAGACACTCAATGAACTAAAGGAAAATGTGAAGACAGTCAAGAAAATGATGTGTGAAACAAAATGAAAATATCAATAAAGAGATAGAAAACCTTTAAAAAAAAACTAGAAAGAAGCTCTGCAGCTGAAAAGCACAATAACTGAAATGAAAATTTCACTAGAAGTATTCAATGGTAGATTTGAGCAGAAGAAAGAATCAGCAAATTTGAAGATACGACACTGGGAATTATTGAGTCTGAGGAATAGAAAGAATAAAATTGAAGAAAAGCAAGCAGAGCCCAAGGGAGCTGTGGGACAAGTGAAGCAATAAACTCATCATGGGATCTCAGAAGAAGAGAGGAAGGGGTAGAGAGAATATTTGAAGAAATAATGCTGAAAACTCCCAAATGTGATGAAAGACATGAATATAAACATCCAAAAAGCTCACCTAACTCCAAAGTTGATGAACTCAAAGAGATCCACACTGACGCATATTATAATAAAACTTTCAAAAGACAAAGGGTGAATCTTGAAGGCAGGAAGAGAGAAGTCAATTGTCATGTACAAGGGAATCCTCAATCAGGTTATCAGTACATTTCTCATCAGAAGCTCTGTAGGCCACCAGACAGTTAGCCAATATATTCCAAGTTCTAAAAGAATGAAACTGTCAACCAAGAATCCTACATCGCACAATACTGTCCTTCAAAAGGGAGGAGAAAGTCAGACATTTCCAAATAAATACAAGCAGAGGGAGTTCATGACAACTAGGCCTATCCTGCAAGAAATGTTCTCAGGAACCCAGCAAAGTTAAAGGAAAAGACTCTAAACAGAAACTTAAAGACATCTGAGGAAATAAAGATCTCAATAAAGGTAAATACAAGGACAATTATAAAAAACAGTATTATTGCAAAACTGGTTTTTAACTGCACTTTTTATTTTCAATATGATTCAAGACACAAATAGATTTAAAGAAAAAAATTATTAGTGGTAAAGCCAGTATTACTGTAACTTTGGTTTGTACTCCAAATCTGTTTTTTTCTGCAATTTAAGAGACTACTGCATAACATCAACAACCAAAAGGGGTTGGGATGGAGCTACAAATGAGCAGAGTTTTTGTATGTTATTGAAGTTGGGTTGGTATAAATTCAAATTAGAGTGTTACAACTTTAGGATGTTAAACGTAATCCCTATGGTAACTACAAGGAAAGTAGCTATAGAATATACACAAAAAGAAATGAAAGAACTTTAAACATTTCACTATTAACAATTGTCTCAGCACAAAAGAAGACATTAATATAGGACATGAGAGACAAAAACAGCTATTAAGTCATAGAGAAAACTAATACCACAATGGCAGAAGTCCCTCCTTATCAGTAATCACTTTAAATCAGTTGCATTTCTATACATAACAATGAACAATCTGAAAAAGAAAAGCAATTCAATTTACAATAGCATCAAAAAGAATAAAACACTTAGAAATTAATCAAGGAGGTGAAACACATGTACAATGGAAACTAGAAAACATTGCTAAAGAAATTAAAGAGAACATAAATAAGTGGAAATACATCTCATGTTCATGGATTGGAAGACAATATGGTTAAAATGTCAATACTACCCAAAAGACCTACAGATTCAATGCAATCCCTATCAAAATCCCAAAGCTGTTTTTTTTGCAGAAATAGAAAAACCATCATAAAATTCATATGGAATCTCAAGGGACTTGGAATACTGAAAGCAATCTTGAAAAAGAAGGACAAACTTAGAGGACCTATACTTCCTGATTTCAAATTTTACTACAAAGTGACAGTAATCAAAACTGTGGTATTGGCACAAAGACAGACATACAGATGAGTGGAACAGAACAGAGAGCCCAGATACAAACCCTCACCTATATGGATAAATGACTTTTGACAGGGGTGCTAAGACCCTTTGGTAGGAAAGGATAGTCTTTTCAACAAATGGTGTTGGGAAAACCAGATATCCACATGCAAAGGAATGAAGCTAGACCCTTACCCTAACACCATATACAAAAATCAGCTCAAAATGGATGAAGTACCTAAATGTAAGACCTCAAACATAACTCTCAAGATGAAAACATATGACAGAAGCCTCATGACATTGAATTACGCATTGATTTATTGGATATAACACCAAAGGCACCAGTAACAAAAGAAAAAATAGACAAATTAGACTTTAAGAAAATTTACAAATTTTGTGCATCAAAAAACACTGTCAACAGGGGTGCCTGGGTGGTGCAGTCAGTTAAACGTCTGACTCCTGATCTGAGCTCAGGTCATGATATCACAGTTTCTGAGTTCGAGCCCCACATCAGGCTCTGCTGATGGTACAGAGCCTGCTTGGGATTCTGTGTTCGTTCCCTCTCTCTCTCTCTCTCTCAAAATAAATAAACAAAAACTTAAAATAAAATCCACTGTCAAAAGAGTAAAAGGGCAACCCACAGAATGGGAAAAAATATTTGCAAATCATATACCTGATAAGGGATTAATATCCATAATATATAAAGAACTCCTAAAAGTCAGCAACAACAAAAACAACCACCTGATTCAAAAATGGGCAAAGGATTTGCTTTGTTTTGCTTTGTTTGTTTTTAAAAATTTTTTAATGTTTATTTATTTTTGAGAGAGACAGACAGAGCATGAGCAGGGGAGGGGCAGAGAGAGCGGGAAGGAAACACAGAATCCAAAGCAGGTTCCAGCCTCCGAGCTGTCAGCACAGAGCCTGATTGTGCTTGAACTCACAACCATGAGATCATGACCTGAGCCAAAGTCGGATGTTTAACCAACTGAGCCACCCAGGCGCCCCAAAATGGGCAAAAGATTTGAAGACATTACTCCAGAGAAGAAGTATGAATGACCAGCAAGCACAAGAAAAGATGCTCAACATCACTAATCATTAGAGTAATCCAAATCCAAACTACAATGAGATATTATCTCACACCCATTAGGAGGGCTACTATCAAAAAACCAGAAAACAACAAGTGCTGACAAGGATATGGAGAAACTGGAACCCTTGGGCATCATTGGTGGGAATGTAAAATGGGTACAGCCATTGTGGAAAACAGTATGGCAGTTCTTCAAAAAATTAAAAATAGAATTACCATACGACCCAACAATTTCTTCACTTCTGGTATATACCAAAAAGAATCAAGAGCAGGGTCTTGGAGAGATATCTGTACACCCAAGTTCGCAGCAGCATTATTCACAGTAGCTAAAATGTGGAAGCAACCCAAATGCTCATCAATAGACGAATGGACACGGGAAATGTGGTATACACATATAATAGAATATTATTCAGCCTTAAGAAGGCTGAAGTTCCTGAAAGAAATTCTGCAATATGCTACAACATGAATGAACCTCATGCATGGATGAAGACATTATGCTAAGTGAAATAAGCCCATCACAAAAAGACAAATACTACATGATTCCACTTATTTGAACAAGTACTTAGGGTAGTCAAAAGCAAAGACAGAAAGTGGCTACCAGGAGCTGGAGGTAGGGGAGAATAGGAAGTTATTGTTTAATGGGTATGAAGTTTCAGTTTTACAAGATGATAAGAGTTCTGGGAATGGATGGTGGTGATGACTGTACAACAGTGTATATGTATGTAATACCCCTGAACAGTGTACTTAAAAATGGCTAAGTTCAATGCTATGTTATATGTATTTTACCAACAAAACCAAAATGAAAACCACCACCACCACCACGGAAACAGAATGAAGTAACAGGGGGAATAGATATAACATTGATAATTAACAAAATTTGCCATAAGTGGTAAAAGACTAGGCTTAAATTTATGATTTCGTTGAGGGGGAAAAAAAGAATTAAAGTGTCAATGATTATTAACAATTGAAACAGCTTTGTATTGGTCAGTAATCACCACAATGGCATCTTGGACTTATTCATATAACCCTTTTCCCTGAGGAACTCCATATGTTTCCTACATATATTAACTTTTCTCACAAGGTTAAATGAGACATTTTCCAGAGGATATTTGCATAAAGTAAAGGAAAGAAATACAGAATATAGAACCTCCGAATGAACCCTTGGGCCAAGTACTATGCTAAATGTGTAACATACGTGCCTCATTTTCTCCTCCCAGAGACCCTATGAGGGGGATTCGGAAAGGTTAGGTAAGCTTTATTTACAGGCCGTCATGAGAAATGCAAACTGAGTCTTGTCAGGTTCACTAAACCTGAGTGTGCTGAACCGAAGAGACTCTTCATTAACCCAGTACTCACCCGTTATCAAAGAGGTTTGCAAGAGCAGGCCTTGTGAGCAGTATGTACAGTGAAACAAACAAAAAGGTCTCAATACTGAGGTCCACATGGTGAAGTCGTCAGTGCTAGACCAGTAGAAGAAGGGAGAGAAAAAGGAGGGAAGGAAGCAAGAGAGAGGCAGAGCTTTGGTCACTAGGAAATAACTCCCAAAGACTTACAGGAACTAAAACCACGTCACCTAGGGTATTATTCCCTTTAATTCAAATATCAGTTCACAGATGGGTAGCTTTAACTCAAGGAAATTCAACTTTAAAGAACATGTATGCAACATACTTAAGGCCAGAATATATTCAAACTTGGTAGGATATCATATAGCCATTAGTTAACATTAGAATGTGCTCCTGAATATACAGAGTTTCTAACTCAATCCGAGCTTATTTCTAGGTCTTTAACCATTCTGTAGACATCCCCCCCAAAAAGTGGTGTCACAACATTATTACTAAGCAAAACACTAAAAATACCAAAACACAATGGATGCTATTCTTATTTGAGCACATATACAACTCCCATTGTTATTAAGAGAGCCAAGCACACACTCATTTGGAGGAAAAAAAAAAGAAATACCGTGTAATGCCTCAGAGTTATTATAAGTGATGCATTAGCTTCCTACGACTCAATAAAAAAAGCAGAGACTGGTTAAATTTACAGTTTTCAAATACGTACATGTCCAATCAAATTATTTATTTTGTGTTAATTTTAACTTAAAAAATTACTCCACATGAAATGGTTGCATCACTGATAGATTAGATCATAACACTCTTTTCAGAAAAGCAAAGATAAGTTTAGTAAGTTTAAATAATATACTAAATAAAGGTTCCCTTTCACATCTGAGAAAACATGTGAGTTAAAATCAAGTATGGGGACTTCTGGAGTCAGTTTCATAATTACTTATGACCCCACAAGCAGTTAGAGCAAAAATTCTTTATAGGAATTGTTTTTTTTTAATTCACAATTATGTGGCTGCGTACATAATCACCACTAGCTATGCAGATCATAAGGTCTGAAAAGCAAATAGGTACACTCTCTGGATTTTGAGACCTTGGTCTTTCTTTGAAGAATGGGTGTGGTAGTGGTGGGGGAGGGAGCCCTTAAAGCTGGAAGAGGCCTGGGAAGCTCACCCAAGACTTTGATTTGAAAAAGACAGATAAACCAACATTGGGTCCACTTACTGCCTGGTTGCAACAGTGGATGTATTTCTTTTACCGCAGCGTGTGTGTGGAGGGGGTTGACGTGATTTTTAATCGGATATTACCAAAATGAGTTTACAACACTTTTTGTTTTTCAACTTTTTTTTTTTTTTTTTTTTTTTTTTTTTTAACTAAAACATCTTTCCCCCCAATGGACAAAGACTTGGGCCCTCTAATGGCTTCGTACGAGTTGGCTTTTAAGACCTGGAAACTGATTGGGTGATAGTTAATCTCCAAGATTAAAATCACTTAGTGAATATTGTATTGTTCCACTGTTCTCACTGTCATTTTGGCATTTGGGGCCTCGCTCTGCTGCTTCTGCTGGCGCACTTACCAGCTAATGAAACCTAGCCCAGGAGCAGCTGCCTGAATCTATGTCAAACTGCATCTGGCACCCATCTATCTTCCAGCCATCTAAATTCACCTCTGAAATCATACAAAAGCAGCGCAGAGCTCCCTGCAGCCACACCAGCACACCAGTCTTTGTTTCATCCAGACTGTAAAGCAATTTTAGACCTTTTGTTTTTTTAATTTGCCACATATTTTAGAGCGGCAGCTTTTGAAAGGAATGACGGAAAAGTTGTTTTTGTTTTTTCGTTTTTTTGTTTGTTTGTTTTTTTAAATCATGAGACTATCAAGTCTTAAAAATATCCTGTTAAAATTTGGTAGACCATCATTAGCACAGTTTTGGCTGAAACAGTACATTTAGGGGCTTGCCAGTAGAGACACACTGGTGCCGACAGATCCCAGACAAGGAGGCGAGTCTGCTTAAAATTCTTGAGTTGTCACGGTTATTAAATATGCTGTGCCACAAAACCTTCCAGTACTCAAGGTTTGCTCCGTATCGGCTCTGCTAAATTATCAAAAATGCTGGTTTTAGCAGGAAAATACTTAACATGTGAACTCAAGGAACATTATTTTCAAGGGTCATTGTACGAGAAACGTTTTCCTGAATGAATATATATTTAATACATATGGAATACATTTATTTAATAGATATAAAATGTAAATATTTTACAGATGAACCTTTTTCCAAAAATAGTAATTAGTTGGATCAATCTCAAACAATTGACTCTTCTCCTGCCCTCCTGATGATAATGACCTTTATAAAAGAATACTATTTTCTTCAACTTCAATGGCTAAGGCTTGTGCCATTAAAAAGGAGTGTAACAGGGGCACCTGGGTGGCTCAGTTCGTTGGGCTTCCGACTTCAGCTCAGGTCATGATCTCGCTTTTCTTGAGTTCGAGCCCCTCTGTGCTGACAGCTCAGCCTGGAGCCTGCTTCGGATTCTGTGTCTCCCTCTCTCTCCCCCCAGCTTATGCAATGTCTCTCTGTCTCTGTCTCTCAGAAATAAACATTAAAAAAAAAAAAGAGTGTAACAAAAAAAGAAGAAGAAGAAGGGAAAGGGGGGAGAGAGAGAGAGAAAGAAAAGAAAAAGAGAAAGAAAGAAAAAAGTGTAACAAACATGTACTAAAGGATCTACAAGGAAAGCCAATCTCAGATGATGCCTCAAGCAAGCTTAGCTCTTAGGTTAGAAATAAGTGAAAAAATGGTGGGTTGTTTTTTTTTTTTTTTTGCTCATTCATTGATTTTATTCAAATATATATGTTCGAAGCATACATATATATATATAACCAATTTCTCTTTAGACAGTATTCTGTCTGCATCCTATACTTTCTTTTTATTATGCATTTACCGTTCCAAACTTTTTGGGTGTACAGTTCATTGGCATTAATATTGTACATTCATATTGTTGTACAATGTACAACATTCATATTGTTGTACAACCATCACCTCTTATCTGTTTCCAGAAATTTTTAAAATAATCTCAAACAGAAAGTCTGTACTTACTAAACAATAACACTCCATTCCTTCCTGCCCCCAGCCTCTGATAACCTCTATTCTACATTCTGTCTTTATGAGTTTGACATTTTAGGTGCCTTATGTAAGTGGAGTCATGCAATATTTGCTCGTTTGTACCTGCCTTATTTCACTTAGTATGTTTTCCAGGTTCACCTATATATATGTTGTTGCATGTATTAGAATTTCATTTCTTTTTAAGGCTAAATAATATTCTGTTCTATGTATATACCACATCTTGCTTAACCAGTCATCTGTCAGCAGGCATTTCAGTAGCTTCTACCTTTGGCTACTGTGAGTAATGCTGCTCTGAACATTGGCATACTAGGATGCGAGTTCCTGCTTTCAAGTCTTTTGGGTATGCCCTAGAAATGGAATTACTGGATCATATGGTAATTCTATAACCTTTTGAGAAACTGAAGAGTAGCTTTTTAAAACAAAGCTCCTAAAACTTAAATTTGTCCTTGTAATGAGTCATACATCAGTTTCACAACTAAAATTCTTCCTCTCTCTAGTGAGGAGGTTACCGGTTCCCTCCATGTTACTAAACTAATGGTCATCCTCAGTCCTTTTCTTACTTGACTTGCACAGCTGATCGGCCGATCACTCCCTCCTCCTCCAGGAAACGCCTTGTCCACTTGGCCCCCAGGATCCCACCCTCTTGGTCCTGCTCTGTCACTGGCCACACCATCTCAGCCTCTCTCAGCTGGTTCTTCTCCCTCTCCCTGACCTCTACAGGGTTCCTGGGGTTCAGTGTTTGGAATTCTTCACTATACACCTTCCTGGAGATCTCATCTAGTTTCATGGCTTTAAATACCATATAAATGCTGGCAACTTGCAAACATAAATGTCCAGTGTGTATACTTCTCCTCTGAGCTCCAGACTGGAATACCCAACTGCCCATTCAACGTCTCCACTTAGATGTCTCAAATTCAACATGCACTCCTCAACTTCCTCCCAAAGCTGCCCCTCACCACTCCGCCCCCACCCCGCCCCGCCCCAGATTTCTCTAGTTCAGTTATTGGCAACACCATTTGTCAAGTCTTCTGCTCCAAAACCTTGGAGTCATCACTGATTCCTCTTTCCTTCATACCCCACATCCAATCTGTCAGCAAATCCTGTTGGCTCTGTCTTCAAAATCTAAATACAAACGGATAATTTCTCATATTTCGATTGCCACCACCCCAGTCCACTTTTTGCCCTAAAGTACTGAGATAGCTTCTGAAGTACTCTTGCTTTTACCCTGTTCCTCTACTGTCTATTCTCAATACAGCAGCCAGAATGACCCTTCTGAAAATGTTAAGTCAGGTTGTGTCACTGCTCCACTCAAAATCCTCCAGTACCTCCCCATTTCACTTGAAGTAGGACCCAAAGACTTCACAACATCCTAAAGCACTCTCTATGCTCTGCATTCTCATTGTTTCTCTAATTCATTACCAAACCACTCTCCCTCACTCATTCTTGTTCCTTCCAAGCTGGCTTCACTTCCTTGCTAGTCCTTGAACACACTAGACACCTTTCTACCTCAAAGCCTTTACATTGGCTGATCCTTTTGCCTGGAACTCTCTTCCTCCCCATACCTGCATGATTTTTCCCTTAATTCCTTCAAAATTGTTCAAGTGACACTGTCCTTTGTTTTTAAACCCTGTATAAAATTGCAAATTACAACCCTCTCCCTCTTGGAGTCTTTTCTGTATCCCCAAATGCCAAACGCTGAGCAATCCTTTAAAACTTTTTTTCCAGAGCACTTAGCATTTCCTCATATATTATATAATTTATGTATTATGTTCATTGTCTTTTGCCCCAGTTAAACTGTAAGCTCCGTGAAAGCAGGAGATCCCCCACCCCTCACCTACTGATTTTGTTCACTGTTGTATTTCGGGCATTTAGAAGAGTGTCTATCATGAGGCAGATGTTCAATCGATAGTTTTTAAATGAAGAGGTCAGCAGAGAGACCCCTTCATTTTGGGATGTGCCTAATATGGCTACATTCAAATGTTCAGCCTCTCTCCCTTAAGGCAACCCACAAACAGTTTTTAAGCACCTCCTATGAGTCAGCCACTGTACTAGCTGCTGGTGAAATACAGATATCCATCCCTTCCTTCATGAGGTTCACAGCCCAATGGAGTTCTCAGGAGTTCATAATTTTTAATTTAATTTTTTGAGATAATTGTATTTCCACACGCTGTTGTAACAAACAATACCAAGAGATTCCATGTACCCTTTACTCAGTTTCCCCCCAGGGTGGCACCTTACGAAACTATAGCACAGGATATTAGCATGGATATAGTCAGGATACAGAACCTTTCCGTCACCACACTGATCCCTCGTGTTGCCTTTTTATAGCCATATCCACTTCCCTCTCTTTACCCATCACCTTTCTTAACCCCTGGGAATCACTAATCTGTTCTCCATTTCTGTAATTTTGTCACTTCAAGATCACTCTATGCATGGAATTATACAGTATACAACCTTTCGGGACTGGCTTTTTTCACTCAGCACAGCTCACCCAAGTTGTGGCACGTATCATTCGTAACTAGTATGCTGAACATACGAGTTAGTTTCTCCATTCACTCATTGAAGGATCTCAGCTGTTTCCAGTTTGGGACTACCATGAATAAAGCTGCTATAAACATTCATGTACAGGTTTGTGCATGAACTAAGTTTTCATTTTTCTGGGATAACTGCACAGGGGTGCAACTGCTGGGCCATGTGGTAGTGGCATGTTTAGCTTTTGAAGAACCTGCCAGCCTGTTTTCCAAAGTGTCTGCGATATGTTACATTCCTACTAGCCATGTATCTGTAACCTACTTTCTCAGCATCCTCGCCAGCATTTAGTGTTGTCACTATTTTTTTTATTTTAGCCATTCTGATAGATCCGTTTGTATCTCCTTGTGGTTTTAATTTGCATTTCCCTAGTCTAATGATGTTCAACACCTTTTTGTCATCTGTATATATCCTTTGGTGTAATGTCTCTTCATGTCTTTTGCCCATTTTTAAATTGGATTGTTTGGTTTTTTTACTGTTGGGTTTTGAAAGTTCTTTATATATTTAGATATTAGTCCTTTGTCAGATATTTTCTCCTACTCTGCAGCTTGTTTTTTCATCTTATTAACATAGTCTCTCATAAGGCAAACTTTAACTTCGATGATATAACCTGTCATTTCTTCCTTTCACAGATCATGCATTTCATGTGTACTGCAATTTATTCTGTAATGGATCAGAGTCTTAAATGAGTCAGAGTTTGCCAGACTGAGAAAAGGGAAAGAAAACATTCAGGGCTAATGTATCAGAATGCTGATACTAGCTATGATGCCAGTGGCTTAAAAAATATGAGAACTGCAGAACTCTCTGACAATCCTATACTTACAATAATACTCTATATGTATAACTTCTTTATAAGAGGATGGGAAGTAAGAGCTCTGTGTTTATAATATCAAATATTTGGGGCTTGGCTAATGTAGACACTTTCTATAAAAACAAGGAAATTACTAATGCCAAGCTCTCTGAGATAATATACAATTCTAGATACTAGAAATGGAACTCTGAAAGAATTTTTCTGTACAAATAACGTGGTGGTAATTAGATTTAAAAATTTTTTTTTTAATTTTTACATTTATTTATTTTTGAGAGACAGAGACAGACAGTGCGTTAGCACGGGAGGGGCAGAGAGAAAGGGAGACACAGAATCTGAAGCAGGCTCCAGGCTCTGAGCTGTCAGCACAGAGCCCGATGCAGGGCTCGAACACACAAACCGTAAGATCATGACCTGAGCCGAAGTCAGACGCTCAACCGACTGATACTCAACCAAGAGTATTCTAAGTAGAGGGGCTTCTCCTTTATTTGACAGGATCATGTTTACAGAATGCTCTACAAAATTTTCTAGATAATCAATGAAGCTTACCTCTTTCAGAATGCCAAAACGTTTTCTCTTCACCACAATGGAAGACTCTGGATCATCATTACTAAATCTAAGTATTTTACTATGTGGTAATGTTGTTAAATGAGCAAAGCTTTGGGGCTACCAGAGAATCGGTTGCCCCTGTATCAAATTCCTCTGAACTGCCAGCTTAGTTTTAGCTTTGGCCTTCTGTACCTCCCTATTTGTTACTGGACATGATGCCTACTTCTCACTATACTTCCTCCTAACCTGCAGTGGTTTGGGAAGCCCTGTAACTAAGCTAATAAGAATTCTATCTGTCTAAATTAAGAGTAATAGGCTCTGAACGAGGACATGATTTTACTCACCTCTGAGTAAAATGCATTAGTGCTTTTCATGCGATAATCATTTTAATGCTGTTGAAAGCTTTGGGCAGAGCCTTCCAGCTTCCCCCAATATGTATTCTTCCTTTCTTCAGTAACAACGTAATTTTTAGTTGAGCTCATGACTGCTCGGCCAAAGCCTGAATTTCCTAGCCTTTTTTGTAGCAGGTGGGGGTGGTGGTGGCCACATGACTATGTTCTGGCAAATAGGATAGAGAGCTTAAATGACGGCTTATGTGACTTATGTGTTGTGCCCATCTTTCCCCCGAGTCTGTGCTCCCTTTCCAGTGGCTGTTTTCGTGGGTGTTGCGCCATCCTAGACAAAGGTAATGCTCCAGGGTAGTGAAGTGAAAAGATAGAAAGGGATATGATAACAGTTCTAGTGTATTGTTCCCTGGTCCTTTATCTATTACATCTTTGCGTATCACTAATATTTTCAAGAAATGCCATCACATTCTTAAAACGAAATGAATTCTAAGTTAAAATACATACTATGTAGAACTTTCTGAGAGGAATGTTGTGGTAGGCAGCCCCTAATATGGTCCCCCATTGACTCCCGCTTCCTGGTATTCAGGTTCTTGTGAAATTCCCTTCTCTTGAGTATAGGCCGACCTGGTGACGCACTTCTAACAAACAGACGCAGCAAATGTGACGGGATGTCGCTTTCAAGATTAGATTTACAAAAAGATTGTGGCCTCCATCTTACTCACCCTTTCTTGCTCAATTGCTCTGATGGAAGCCAGACGCCATATTGTGCTATTCTAGACAGAGGCCCACAAATCAAGGAATTCCTTCCAACAGCCCATGAGGGACTGAGGCCTTCATTCCAACTGCCTATAAAGAACTAAATCCTGTCCTCCTGTCACTCACCAGGTGAGTGAGCTTAGAAGTAGATCCTCCCTCAACCATGTCTTCATATGAGACTACAGCCCTGCTTGGCATTGAGAGACCCAAACACAGAGGCACTCAACCAGGTTGCACCCAAATTCTTTACTCACAGAAACTAAAATGATAAATACTTATTGTTTTAACCTAAGTTTTGGGGTAATCTGTTATATAGCAATTGATAATTAATATAGCTGTTCTAAAACAGAAATATCAATGATAAGAGGTCACAGTTTCAAAAAGTCATACATAAATTTCATTTCATGGTTTTGCTATTTTTATACATACTAGAAATTTGTAGGTAGTGCTCATGTGAAAAAGAAATACATAATATAGACTATGAAAATAACTTTATTTATCTTTATACAATTGGACACTAGCAAATCAGATCTTTGAAAGTAACCAAACAACTAATTTTACTAAATATTTTGCAACTAATGATTTCATATCAAAACAATGATCTCTATGACATAGTCATAAAGATTTCTTACTCTTTTCCACCAAAATAAAATAGTATCTTGATTATAATATAATTCAGGATCAAGCTCTAATTGTGTGACATTTATAAAATGTTATAAAATCCATGAGATACCAATAATAATAAGTATATTTCTGAATGTTCAGATTTGGAAATGTTTAATGATTAGTAATTTAAATATTTGTATCTTGGTAATCCCAACTCCCTAAATCAACTTTTTTTCTCCAGATTCATTTTTTTTAACTTAAGTGGAGCAGAGAAATTTTTTTAACAGGTTTACTGAGATAGAATTCACATATCATACAAACCATCCATACAAAGCATCTAATTCAACGGCTTTTAGTATATTCACAGAGTCATCCAATCAACTGCTTTTTGCACTTGGTGTTTTGAGAGGCCAGGATGGAAAGAAAATAGAAGGAAGGGAGTTTTACACAATCTACCACCCTTTTCAAAGGCTAAAGCCCCATCTTCCAAAGTTAAACTGCAGGAATTTTCTCAAAGTTTATTCTCCTTCAGACAACTGGCCCAAATTCCTAGATTCCTTTTCAGTCTTTAGTTTACTGACTCTGCCCTCCATGCCTGCAGCCCTACATTTGCTCCTGGCCACCACTCTCCCCTTCCCTCTAGCTGCAGATTGAAAGCACATGGTACTCTCTAGCACAGAGCTCCTGTAGAGTGTGTAAAATGCCAAATGGGAGACAGGTATGCTGAGATGCTGATCCGTCAGTCTGCAGGGCAGTTACAGAGGGCCCAAAGCAATGCCAAGTCTTCAGCCAGTGCCTCTGCTCGCGCTCTTCAGTATTTTTTATGTGTCACAGCATGAAAAAGATCATGACACATTACTCTAATTTGACTTATTTGGTGAACATCGACACCAACTAGGTTCCATTACGCTGCTAGGTACTGGGGCAACAAATAAAAAGACAGTCCCTTTGAGTCTGAAAACGGGACATATAAGTAATTACACTGTGATGTGAGCTCCAGAGTAATGGTGTCACAGATCGCAGCAAAGAAAGCTCCGAGAACTGGTTTGCAAAACAAAAGAGAAGAGGGAAGAAAAAAAAAAAAAAAAAAAAAAAAAAACAGGTGAGAAATGGCTGCCTCTAGCTGAGGAATTGCCTTCTCAGGGAACCTGGAAGGTAAGTGCCACCTTCTGTACCTTATCACCCTATCCCACCACCAGCACAGTGCTTGGCTTATTCTAGGTAGTAAACAACTTGGCTGAAGGAACAGAGTTCACACGCCTTATGCAATGTGACCCAATAACCAAGGGTTCTCTTTTGCCAGACTCTGCAGAATTACAAAACTGTTGGAACATGTGATCTTTGTCTTTAGTCTCCCTTAATTGATCCTTTGGGGGGACTCCTATGAGCTGGTATTTCTCAATTCTTCGTCAAATGTAAGCATAAGAATTCATTTAATTTAATTCAAGAAATAATTAATGATTGCCCACTATGATAGAAAGCCTTTTACTGGAAAATTAACAGATTTCACAACACTCATTTTAAAAAAAGCCACTATCTGCCAAATAAACTTGGTAAGAAAAACTAGGTTCTAGGAAAGTCATGCCTTTTTTTTTATCTTTTTCCTTTCCTTCTTTTTTTAAATGTAAGGAAGAACTTCTGAGAAGAAATAAACAAGAACTGCCTTGCCCAAGAGGAGACACCTAGGAATGTTAAGAAAGTAGGAAAGCATAGTAGAGAACTTGAACTCAGAACAGGGAAACACTTATAACAAATCAGAGAGAAAAGCAAACTGAGTGCAATGGTCACATTCGCTTTATATATCCCCGGTAATTTGTGATGGCTTTAGACTTCATCCTCTGCAATAATGTATCATAGAATTCAAGTTTGCTTGGTGTTTATTTTCCATTACCTTTTAACTTTTTTTAAATTTTAGAGTGAGAGAGAAGGGGGGAGGGAGGAGAGAGGGAGGGGGGTAGGGAGAGAGAGAGGGGAGAGAGAGAGAGAGAGGATGAATGAATGAATGAATCCCAAGCAGGCTCCATGCTCAGTGCAGAGCCCGATGCAGGGCTTTATCCCAAGACCCTGGGATCATGACCTGGGCAGAAATCAAGAGTTGGAGGCTCTACCCACCCAGCCACCCAGGCACCCTGTTCCCATTATTTTTTAAATACAGCTCCAGACAAACAAAAACAAGCCCTCCTACTAGAGAGCAGAAAAGAAAACTACAGAAAATACAAAGTGACAGCTATAGCACATTCTATTTATTTTGAACTACAAAAAATACCACTGATGAACAGCTGTCAAATATAGCAAACTCAAAAAATGTAGAAAGAGGACATGCATACATGAAACAAGAGTGCAAATAATAAGAAGTGTAACTATTACTCTGTCACACTTAATCCCTGGGATCCACAGCACTTAAGGAATTCCTGGTAGCTGAATCTATACAACAGGAAGAGTAATATTGCTGTCCTTAAAACTAACTCTTCTCTGGGCTGGCCAAAATTTTCCTTCTAATTGTGAACATTGTGCCCCATCTAATCAAAGCAACAAAATTCCCCCAGAAAAGGAATCCTCATAAAGTTTTCCTTGAGTCTGCCCTTGCAGTTGATTGCAATCTCCTGCTTGGGGTGAAAATTCATACTTCAGAGGGAGGACTGTCAAAACCAGAAACTATTCTTGAGAAGCAGGTGGACAAGCATATTACAAACACTATGAGATGATTAAATGAAGTTAAAAATTGAATTTGAAATTGAATTCCACCTATAACCCTGAACTCCTAATTTTGGTTGTCTTCCTTCCTCCACCCCCACCCCCTATGTGAAGACACCTTTTAAAAACTCTATTAGAAGGTAGCAGAACTGACTGGTTTGGTTTTAAGTATTTCTTCCTGTATCTGGCAGGCTCATAATCAGTGAGGTGTTTCAAAAGATGAAGAGCAAAAGGAAACTGAATGAGGGGGCTGGATGATGTAATTTGATTCTAACAGAGAACCTGTAAAATCCATGAACAGAATATCAGACAACGAATAATCAAGAAATGATTTAAAAATTTACCAAATATCCTAGTGATGACATGTGAATTTTACCTGATTTTATTTTTTCCTTGGGCTTGTATGCATTATTTGCTGAACATTACAAGTAAGTAATTTATTATCTTCCAATTCTGATAAAACTAAATATTTAAGATCACTTTCACGAAGGACAAAATGATTCCTTATACATTCTTGCCTCACTTCAGTCTTTGCTTTAGCAAAAGTGTTTTTGTCGTGGGTAACACTACAAATCGTGGCACAGATTATTTATCAATAGATTTGATAACTGAAGAGATCAACTATTAAAATTATGCCTCATCATTTGGCACATTTGGTTTTGGTCTCTAGTTTTCTTTTGGCAGGTATTAGTTTATAATCAATGGTACCGAATAACACTTTGCAGGAATGCATACTTTGAAAATATGTTCCTTGTAAATGAAATCGATAAATGCTCAATATGTACTTTTCAACATCTTTAACTGGATTTTCCTGGAACTTATATTATTGCTTGTAATCTCAAACTTTTTACTGTCTTCTATGCCTTTTTTGTTCAAAACTGAAGACAAAATACAGAACTTTCAAATTGTGGAGAGCTGCTTCTTCTTCTTCTTCTTCTTCTTCTTCCTTCTTCTTCTTCTTTTTTTGCAAATACTATCTCTCCATAAGTATAACTCATTATCTTTCCAAGGAATCTTTCTGAAATAGATTGATCATAACTAAACTTGTATCTGAGACCTGTTTAAATAAATTTTATTGTAGCTCAATGCCTAGTTCTCAAAATAATGCCATGTATTTTAAATAAAAGACAATTAAGGAGTCAACTTTTTAGTTTTCAAAATTTCATTTTAAAAGTGTACTGTACTGTATTTTAGGGATGCAACAGGAATAAGACTCATGATACATTTAATCGATTTTATTGTTCTTTGCGAAGAACCAATTTTTATTTCACAGTTTTTAAAATATTCTTTGCTCTTTTTTATTTATTGATTTCTCTTTATTATTTTCTTCCATTTACTTTGGGTTTCATTTGCTCTTCTTTTCCTAGTTTATCCAGGTAGAAACTTAAGTCATTGACTTCGGATCAGTTTTCTTTTCTAGTGTAAGCATTTAAAACTATGCATCTCCCTCAGCACTGCTTAACCTGTGTCTCACAAATTTTAATACATTGATTTCATTTTCTTTCAGTTCAAAATATTTTCTATTTTCCCTTACGATTCCTTTAAACCAAATGTTGTTTTAAAAGTGTACAGTTCAGGGGCACCTATGTGGCTAGGTAAAGCATCCAACTTTGGCTCAGGTCATGATCTCACGGTTCGTGAGTTTGAGCCCCACGTTGGGCTCTGTGCTGACAGCTCAGAGCCTGCAGCCTGCTTTGGATTCTGTGTCTCCTTCTCTCTTTGCCCCTCCCCCACTTGTGCTCTGTGTATCTCTCTCTCTAACATAAATAAACATTTTTTTAAAGTTTTTTTTTTTAAGTGTAGAGTTTAATTTCCAAATACTTGGGAAATCTCACAGGTATATTTCTGTTGTTGATTTCTAGTTTGACTCCATTGTGGTCAGAGAATACATTCTCCATGATTTCAATCTTTAAAAATTTACTGAGACTTTTTCTACAGCCAAGAATATAGTCTATCTTGGTGAATACTCTAGTTCACTTGAAAAGAAGATGTATTCTGCTGCTACTAGTAGGTGGAGTATTCTATAAAAATCAATTAAGTTGGTTGATGGTGTTTCTCAAGACTTCCAGTTCTGATTTTTTTGTCTATTTGTTCTATCAATTTTTGGGTAGAGAGTGCTGAAGTCTCTAACTCAAATAAGGATTTATCTATTTCTGCTTTTAGTGCTGTCAAGTTTTACATTATATAATTTGAACTTATATTAGTAAGTACATACAGATTTAAAATCTGAATGTCTTCTTGATAAAGCAACCCTTTTTATCATGCTATTAGGTCTATTATTGTGTAACAACCCTAAAATTTAGCAGCTGAAAACAGCATTTATTTTTTTAATATAATTTATTGTCAAATTGGCTTACATACAATAAATACCCAGTGTTCATCCCAACAAGTGCCCTCCTCAATGCCCATCACCCATCCCTTCCCCCCATCAGTTTGTTCTTGTATTTAAGAGTCTCTTATGGTTTGCCTCTCTCCTTCTCTGTTTGTAACTATTTTTCTCCCCTTCCCTTCCCTCATGGTCTTCTGTTAAGTTTCTCAAGATTCACATATGAGTTAAACCATATATCTGTCCTTTTCTGACTGACTTCTTTCACTTAGCATAAAACCCTCCAGTTCCATCTATGCTGCTGCAAATGGCATGATGTCATTCTTTCTCATGGCCAAGTAGTATTACATTGTATATATAAACCACATCATCTTTATCCATTCATCAGTTGATGGACATTTAGGCTCTTTCCATAATTTGGCTATTGTTGAAAGCGGTGTTATAAATATTGGGGTACATGTGCCCCTATGCATCAGCACTCTTATATCCCTTGGGTAAATTCCTAGTAGTGCTATTGCTGGGTAATAGGATAGTTCTACTTTTAATTTTGTGAGGAACCTCCACACTGTTTTCCAGAGCGGCTGCACCAGTTTGCATTCCCACCAACAGTGCAAGAGCATTCCTTAAAAAACAGCATTTATTATCTTACACAGGTTCTGAGGGTCAGAAATCCAGGGACAGCCTCAGTTCCTCAGCATATGAACCTTTCTACAGAAAGCGACCAAGTTGTAAGCTACAGTATCTTTTATCTCTTCCATCATATTCTATTCATGGTCATTAAGTCCAACCACTACTCAAAGGGAGAATTAGCCTCCACCTCTTAAAGAAAGGAGTGTCAAACAATTTGAGTATACACTTAAAACTATCACAATCATTAGGAAATGTCTCTCTTAATCCCTAGTGATATTTCTTACTCTACAATATAATTTGCCTGATAATGATATAGGTACTACAGCTTTCTTTTGATTAGTGTTTGTATAGTTTATTTTTTTCTATTCTTTTACTTTTAACCTATCTGTCTTTATATTTTAAGTGTATAAATAATATATAACTAGAAATGTTATTATATAGTTGGGCCCTTCTTAAAGACAGTACATATAGTTGAGTCTTGTTTTTTAATCCAGTCTGATTCCTTTTAATTGGATTGTTTAAACCACTTACACTTAATGTAATTATTAAACTAGGTTGGCTCTAAGTCTAGCATCTCATCTGTTCATTGTTCATTTTCCCTCTTTTCTTCCCTTCTTTTGGACTGTGTATATTTTACTATTTCATTTCATTTCTTTATTAGTATTTGCAATATGCATTTAAACTTAACAAAATATACCTTCAAATAATATCATACACCTTCACACATATTGTAACAACCATTCCTGGTACTGCTGATGCCATTCATTTTTCTTCTACATAAGTAATAAGACCCACAATATAATCTATTTGTTTGCTTTGAATAATCAATTGCTAAGAGTATTTTTTTTTTAATATTACATGGGGAAGTCTTTCCTATTTATCCACATATTTACCACATCTGTTCTCTTTGTTCTTTTGCACACATCTAAGTTTCCATCTGGGATCTTTTTCCTTCAGTCTGAAAATTTTCCTATTATATTTCTTGGTATGCAGATCTGCTGGCCATAAATTCTCCCACTTTTGTTGTTTCAAACATTTATTTTGTCTTCATATTTGAAGGATATTTTCACCTGGTACATTTCACCTGGGTACATTTTCCTTCAGCATCTAAAAGATGTTATTTCACTGTCTTCTGATTGTGTAGTTTCTGATGAGTAGTTTATGATACTTAAAAAAAATTCCCTGTATGTAAATGTCTCTTTAAATGTCTTTTTTCCTTCTGGCTTCTTTTAAGACTTTTATCTTCATATTGGCTTTCAACAATTTGGTTATGATGTACCTTGGTGTGGTTTTGTGCTTGTTCTGCTTCAGATTCATCTAGTTTCTTGAGTCTGTAAGGTTTAGTTTTCATCAAATTTGGTTATTTTTGTCCTTTATTTTGTCTAATTTTTTTCTCCCTCCATCCTTAGAACTTCAAAATTACATGAATATCAGACTACTTCTACTGTCCCACAGGTCACTGAAACTTTCACTTTTCTTTCTTTCTTTCTTTCTTTCTTTCTTTCTTTCTTTCTTTCTTTCTTTCTTTTTCTCTTTTCTTTCTTTCTTTTTTTGTTTGCAGTCATTTTTCTCCATGCATCATATTGAATAGTTTCTGTTGCTATGTCTTCCAGTTCACTGACCTTTTTATTCTGTATTTCTAAAATGCCAAGAATCCCATCCAGTAAAATTTTCATTTCAGACATTGTATTTTTCAGCTCTAGAAGTTTCTGTTTTTAAGTATCTTCCATTTCCGTCCTTATTTATGGTTATGTTTTATTTTAAGTCCTTGGTCATATTGATAATAATTGTCTACTAATTCATCATCTTAGTCATTTCTAGCCCCCCCTTATACTGAATAATTTTTTTCTCCTGGTGACAAATCATACTCTCTACTGCACATGTCCGGTCATTTTTTATTGAATGCTGGACATTATAAATGTTGCACTGTTAAGTGTCTGGGTTTCATTGCCTTCCTTTAAAAATTGTCATTTTGTTTTGACCAGCATTCAAATTATTTGCAGATCAACTTGATCCTTTCTAGGCTTGTTTTAAACTTTTGTTAGGATAGCAGGGTTTCTCAACCTTGGCTCTACTGATATCTTGAGCCACATAATTCTTGGTTGTAGGGGGCCTGCTTTGTGGATTACAGGTTGTTTAGCAACATTCCTGGCCTCTACTCATTAGGTATCAGTAGCAACTCCCAGTTATGATGACACAAAATGTCTCTAGATATTGCCAAATGTCTTCTGGGGGGATAAAACTATCCCTGTTGAGAACCACTGGTGTAGGGTAGCTTTTACTCTAGGGCTGGTTTAGACCTATTTCCAAGATGTGACCTTTCTGGTACCTCTATTGAATGACCCCCTGGCTACTCAGAACTCAAACAGCATAATGCCATAGGTGAGGTCTGGGAATCATTAGCTTACAGGTCTTCTCAGTTCTTTGTCTGGTGTACAGAAAACAGTTAACATAGCAGGCCAGATTGCTATCTTTTGAAAGGCCTCCTGGAAACTTGGACTTCAGAAGTGTTCCCAACATACTAACTGATAAGAGTGGCTCACTGGGCCGACAACGTTTGTACAAACAATACGGTTTATGCTGAACATCTGCTTTCTTCACAAAAATCTGGAATTTTGGTATGTGTCAGGTAGAACATGCCTACATGACCAGCTCCTAATAAAAACCCTGGTACTAGCCTCTAATGAGCTTCTCTGGTAGACAACATTGCACACATGTTACACAGGAAACTGTGTCCTATGTGACTCCACTGGGAGTGGACTCTTGGAAGCTCACACCTAGTTTCTTCCAGACTTCACCCCATGCACCTTTTCCCTCTACTGACTTTCTCTTTGTATTCTTTCATTGTAATAGATATTAGCCAGGAGTTTGACTATATGCCAAGTCCTATGAGTCCTCCTAGAGAGTCATCAAACTGACAGGGATCTTGGGACCACCAACACAACCAGCTTTGTGGAGTTTAACCACAGACATGCATAGCTTAGTATTCAGCAACAGATTCCAGGGACCCCTATGCAGATGTCTGCATAGCTCCCCCTCTCCAGTACTTGGCCTCACAAATTCCAGTCTCTTCATCCTCATTGAACTCTAGTCTCTCTCTCCTCAGCTCAGCTACAATGTGGACAAACAGTGCTCCAGGCAGAAACCTGTGATGATCTCAGGGCTTACTCCATTTTCTTCTTTCAGAAATCATAGTCCTACACTGCCTGCTGACCAGTTATGCATCTTCAAAGAACCAGCCATCCATAGTCACTAACACTGATTATATTCCCTTTCCCGTATTTATCAATGCTTTATTTTATTCATTTTGTCTACCTTTTGATAATCTTTTTACTTCTTACCCACATCTCATTGAATAAGACTATTTCCAGCACTCTGTCCCACATGCCTCTTTATCTGAATCATATTAATTTATTCAACAGATATTTATTATACCTACTATAAGGGAGCCTAGTGTGGTAGTTAAGAGCACGGAGTCTGTAACCAGGATGCCTGGGGTCAAATTCTGTTTCCTCCCCTTAATAGCTATGTAGCCTTGGATCAAGCCTATGTAGCCTATGTAACCTCCCTGTGCCTCAGTTCCCTCATCAGTTAAATGGATACGACAGTATCTCCCACATAGGATTGTTATGAGGGCATGTGACCCTCTCAACAACGCTGTGTGGGAGATACTGTTAACAAAGTTCTTAGAACTGTCCCTGGCACATAGGAAGATCTACAGAGCACGACGACGGCGACGACTACCACTACTACTAATGCCAAGCATCGTCGCAGATGTTGGACAAAAGTAAGGCATAGTCCTTTTGTACAGGAGTTTAGAACCGATCAGAGAGCACACAAAAAGGAATTGTGTAATATTTCAGTAGTTCAAATAAGTACTGTAACATAGCATTTACTGAGCACTAAACAGTTTTATCTTCCACTTAATCTTCATAGCAACCCCCCAAGTTAGAGAGGATGACGTCCATTTTACAAAGAAGGAACTGAGTACTTGAGGGTTTACATAATCATCCAAGGTCATACAGCTGCTATACAGCTGCGATTTATACAGCATGCTACAGTTAATGGATGCACCTACTGGTTGCTAGATGAGACCACTGGAGACTGTGGCTACCCAGGGCTACCCACCACTGTCCCCCTCCTCCACTCAAGGCCTGAGAGGACTGGATATAGGGTGTGAGGAAGAGAGCTGGGGTTCCAGTTGAGATGACAAAAGCATGGAGAGAGATGCCATAAGCGGAGACAGAGCATTTAGGAGGGTAAACTGGAGTCTGGGGAGAGATAACAAATTTAACTCCGGATATGCTGAGGCCTGCAAGACAAAAGAATACTTTGTAATACCTTACTGGACACTGGATAAAAGGTGTTACCCATTATCTCCTTTTCTTACCTTAATTAATTACCTTTAGTGTTGTTTTCAATCCACATGTTCAAAGTCTTCTGGATGTATGAAAAAGAACACTACTGAATATGTTTGGAGCAATATGTCTATGAGTTTGGGGGGGAAAATGGAAGGGCAAGAAGAAGGGTTGGAATGTAAATTATCAAATTTTTAGAAAAAGTGACACGTACACACGTACACAGCTTCTGCTGTGCCCTTACAATAAGAGCACAGTCAACAAACAGTTTTTAAAAGTTAAGTACACAGGTGGTAACCAAACAATTGGATTTACTACATATTAGGGAAGGTAGAATGCAATTGTGCAACATTGGAATTTGACCAGACCATTGGGGTCAAGCAGTTAAATGTAAAAGGTGCTTCTGATTGCCTAGAATGTAAAAATGACTGCCATCTCATGCATTAACACAAATTTCTAATCATACTGACTTTCATTTCAGTTTTTCCTTAATTCTGTAAGTAATCAACCACATTTGGACAAGTGGTACACTGAAGGACAGAAGAGATAATACCCAAAAAAGTATACATGGGAAAAATCTTCTAATTAGTGATTTTGAAATAGTTCAGTATGTGTATTAACAACAGTAGTTCTGTAAAAAAAAAAAAAACCATGTGGAGAATATACCAACATTTAGTTTATGTTTTCACAAGTATATGCTCACTGTCTCATAATGAAGTACACAGAGCTCAAAACAGCCAACGCTACAGAGTGCTTACACTGACTGTTAACCATTACAGAAGAGGTTGAGAGATATTTGCTAATGACTACCATAAAAGGAATGGATGACTAAGAACGGAGAGGATGTGTGACTAAAAAGTCCCACTACAGTTCTTTGAAAATTCCCTGAATAACTAGGCATGCCAAATGTGGTCTGTCATAAAATTATTTGATGCTAAACTCTGTAGTTAGACAACAAATGCATGCTTTGCCCAAAGGATAAAGGCTTTGTGTAAATCATTCAATTGCAGAGTGCCAAAACAGCAAGACCACTAAGTGAAAGTGTTAATCAAATTAAAGTGTGGCCCCAAGTTCAAATGCTGCTAGGCTAGATTAGTCTAACTCCACAGATAGTTCCTTCAATCCCTAGGGTGCTGGACTACAGTGCAGTTACCGGGCACATCAGGCTCCTGCTGTTTTCTCCTAGACCTGAAAATGTACAGAAAGTTTCTCGCAGATCTTCAAACACTAGAATAATCCAAGTCAACACATTACAGCCTATCTTTGGTAAATCAACCTTTTCACCCCAAAGGCTCACCACAGATATGCTCAAACTGCAGATATCAAGAGAAAATCCCAGTACACAGTTGGGAATGTATTATATTTCTTTCATATACTCGCTGTCTCTGAACATGCTGACACAATTGATTTTCCAAAACACTGTTATCTTCCCCCAAGTAATAATTCCAAATTGTAATAGCAATGATACTAGTTACTATATAAACAACATCATTTCATTCTTAAACTCATGAAGTAGGTATTACATCATTTTACAGAGAGGGATACGTGCTCATGGTCACATCATTTAAGATCAAATTGAAACTCAAGTTTGACTGACTCCAAAACTCATGAAGTTTCACTACGCTTCACTGTTTCTTGATATTTTTCTGTTTGTTGCCAGCATTCCCGGTAGAAAATACATTGAGCAAGTACTGACTCAAATGGGGAAACAGTTTTGAATGACTACAGAAATACCTTGTAACACACAACAGTGACTTTTCATGCCATGTAATTGAGAGTGTAAGTACTTTTCTTTTCAGTTTTATATTTTTGGCTTTCCTAAACATGTTTATAGCACGTTATCATATTTTAATAACATATGAGTTTTTAGTAAAATATACGTCCCCACCTTGTATGAATCTTGCATCTCTAAGAACCCATGTTCTATATATACAATAAAAAGAAAAAGTTCTTTATTCCTCTACACAGCTGTCTTTCATTCAGTATAATTGATTCAAAATGAAGGATGAAACTTACTTTCCTTATTAGGATTTTAGTATTTCCTCTACCTAGTGACTGATGTACAGTAAAAAAAAGAACTTATTTAATAAAAGGACATTTTAATTTTCTGGAACAATAAATTACAAAGTGGCATTTTGCTCTACTGAAGGAATGCAGAATCCTTCATTATTTTATGCAGAATAAATGCAGAATCCAGCATTATTAAAAATGTCAAATACCATCATTACAGAGGACATCTGTTGCTTTTGTTTCATCTATTCCCCTTCTTCCATAACAGCACCCCACTTTTTCTTGTGAGCCACCCCTCCCTTTTTTCTCAGTCCAGCTGATTCTACTCTTGGTACCAGGGATGGGGCACATGACCTAGACCTGGCCAATCAAAGCATTCCATCTCCCTAGACACAGTGATTGGTTCACAGATGCATACATGTCCCAAGACAGACCAATGAGGTCTAACACCAAGATCTTTGCACAAACTACTGGGAAAGAAGTGCCCTCTTTCTGCTAAGGATGCCAAAAAGGTAATAAGACCATGGCTTCTGGCTGTCCCACTACTGCATAGGGACAATACACCTAAGAAGGAAGACACCACAGGAGATAACAATGAAGAAAAGTGAGAAAAGATTACGTATTCCTGATGCTATTTTTGAACAGTAGCAGGTTCAGAATGGGAAAATTGGTGTTAAGAATCTACCCTTGTCATGGGGCCTTATTCTGCTACAGACCACCCAGCTTCTCTTGACCTCTTGTTTCTAGCCTTCCAGGCAATTTCTGGCAATTCAGGAGAGCACCTGATACCATTTATGGCTTAAGCAGAAGAAGAAAGTCAGTTTCTGTTTTTGCAACCAAGAACTCTAGCTAGTCCAATGGGCAAACAATTTTATGATCTCGGGGTGGAAAAGGCCTGCCTAAAAAGATAGAGCTGACTATAAAACAATCTAAAACTAGTAACAAATAAGAAAAAATAAATTACAGAAAAACAAGTATGTGAATACACAATTCATAAAAGAATACTAGTCAATATATACAGTTTAAAATTTTCAAATTAATGAGAAGAAAAGAAATTAAGACTTAATTCAATTAAGTCTCCCCAAACAACAAATCCTGGGAAGGCAGAAACAATTTCTGTGTTGCTTATTATTGAAGCCCTAGCATACCCTGGCACATAGTAGGCACTCAGTTGTTGATTAAACAATGAATCAGCTTAGTGAAGAAACAATTGGAAAAAATAAAACAGATCTTTCATGTGCTGTTAGTAGAAGCACACTGTAAGACAGTGGAAAACAAACTGGCAATATTATAAAATGTTTTAATGTACATTCTACTAGACTCAGCAAACCTATATAACAAATTTATCTTACTGAGAAAAATGGAAAAGCGTGCAAAGATGTAAGTGTAAGTGATATTCCCAGCAGTACACTGCTTCCAGGAGAACAAATGAAAACCAATACAAATGTCTGGCAATAATGGTTTAGGGAGTAAGTTATTATGCACCCATTCACATTGGAATACAATGCTGCTATTTAAAAAGATCATCTATATTGACATGGAAAGGATTCCCTGCCTGAAAATAACATAAAGCAAGATGGCATCTATAGTATGACTTTATTTAATAAAGTTATTAATTTCTACGTATCCTCTAGGGGTGGGTCCAGAAGTTTATTCATCAAAATGATGCCAGCGCATTCTGAGCGGAGGGCTTAGGGGGATTTATACTTTTATGGTTTGGATTTCTTGAACAAACATGTATTATCTTCATAAACATACAAGATAATAATAATGACACATTATGCATACACATGCATAGACGCAGATTTAATTCCTTTAAATCCAAAGGAATTAAATTCAGTATGTATCAGATAAGACATGAGAGACTCTTAATCATTATGGCAATGAAGCCTAAAGCTGACCAAATTGGCTTACTAGGGAATAAAATCCTCCCCTGCCCCACCTCCGTTCTAGTGATGTAAGGCCCAGGGAAAAGACAGGTGCTAGAGAAGCCACCCAGGTAAAGCATCCTGAGAAAAGAATTCGCTTTATCTTACAAATGATGCTATTCTAAATCAACACAAGAAGCGAGTAAACGGAGGAACTATAAGGAAGCAAACCAAGGCCATGAGGTGTTCAGATGGTCACCGCATCAGTTCTGACCAGTCAGAAAACCTACACTTGAAAACACATCCAAAATGCAATGGAATTCTTTTGTCCAACACCACGAAAATGTCTCTTATTTTGCTGCAAACTCAAAAATATTCACCCACAACTTATTCCAAAATCCCCAAACGTAAAATCAATTTAAAAAGTAGTCAGTAAATTGTTTGGCATGTAATATGGAGAGCAAGACTGATTCAGGAAGAGGTAATGTAACATAAGCTGTCGGTCTAATACAAATAGCAAATAGCACAGCCAGCACATCTGAAAAGTCTTGTTTCAATGGCCTGTAATATCCTGAAGTACTTAAAATCTCAAGAATTCTGCCCTTGAAACAGGGCGCCTGAAACAGAAACCTCTCTGCAGGGTATCATAACCTGTACAATTAATCCAAGTTAATACTGTAAACTCTCTCCATTTCTTTAAAAAACAAGATATATAGGGAATTCAAGCGTGTTAAAGTCCACCTCAGAATTTACATATTTGAGTACAGGCAGTGTAGCATAATGGTTAAAGCCTTGGAGCCAGATGGTATGAGTACAAGTCTTGGCTCTGCCCACATACTAGCTATGAAATCTTGGGCAACGTAAGACCTGCCTCAGAGCTGTAATGATTAACTGAGTTAATAGGTATAAAGCACTTGCAACAGTTCCTTACACAGAGAATGCTCAATAAATGCTCGATGCTCAATAAATGTATTAGCTATCGTATGATTACAGGGCATAAATGATTCTAGTACTCTACTGCTGTGGGATAGCCATGGAACTAACCAAGCTATATTTAAGTTTTAAGGCATCTATAATTCAACTCATTATGGTTCTGACTTTTTAAAAAAGTGGTGAATAATTAATTTTAAATCTTTGAAGTGCTTTAAAACTCTGCATTAACTAAATTTTATTCATAAGGTTATATAGTACAATTGTTTCAAAGAGTTCAGGGGCTTAATCTAATTAATTTTCTGAGCCAAAATGTGGTAATTTTTTTTTTCAAATAGACAATTTGTAAAAGTGAATATGTTTATCAGTTGCAGGTTTTATTCTGGAAAAATAAAAAATCTTTGCCAATGTGACACACGTACTTGTTCAAAGAACTGGAAATGAGTTTATGCCAGCAATTACCACAAGTTTAAAAGGTACCGTTGCAAAATCCAGCTATATAAAAAGCCTAGAACTAAGAAATGCTCAAATCTTAGAGGTATTCCCCCCCCCATTCTTTTACAATGAAGCTTCTTTCTTTTTATGTCTTTATCACTCCATTTTGAGCCATCCCTTAATTTCATTATCACATCATTAGACTTCATTTCATTGTCCCTTTACAATAGGGGTGTTCTTTTAAAATAAATGCCTGTTTTTGCAAAAAAATCATGAGGCCTAAAATCTGGGCAACTCATCGTATCGTTTCATTTACAAGAGTGCCTTCAACACATACCACAGTTTTGGTAGAGACGACCTGTAAAACATACGATACTAGAAAATCTACTACCTCCCAGCATATGTACCATTTATCTTCGTGTAAAGACCGTGACTTGGTGTGATGACTGGTGATCTGTTTTGTTCTGAGATTTGAGGAAGACCCCACTGCAGCAAGTTCGATTCTTTAAAAGTCATAAATATGGCTCCTTTTTTGGTAGTAAAACATCTGAACTTTGCCAGCAGCTCTTTCACCAAGGCCTTGATGTGAAAGGCAAAGATCGTCAACTGGGCCATAATCTACGGTCTGGGGAAAGTCTGACCTTGTGATGTAAGTTGTAGTCTAACATCGGATCACACTTAGGAAGAAGCATCACGTGCCACTGTTACTACAACAGTAATAATCTCTAACAGTATTGAGTGCTTTCCATGTATCCATTTGGTCCTCACAATAAATTTATGAGGTAGATAGTATTTTCATGCTGACTTTACAGATGAGACAGGTGAGGAAAAGTGAGACTAAGTAACATGACCAAAGTCATACATGCTGTAAGTGACGGTGATGTGTTGTGAACCCAGGTGGACTAAGCCACAGCCCATGCTCTTAACTACTGTATTATATTCTCGCAAAGATAATAGCAAGGGACAAGCAAGAAAAAAAATCCAGTAGTGTGAGCTGCATTACCATGCATTTAACTTACTCAAATTCAACTATATGTGCTCAATTAAAAAAAAGGAAACTGGGGGCGCCTGGGTAGCTCAGTCACTTAAGCCTCCGACTAATGATTTTGGCTCAGGTCACGATCTCACCGTTCGTGAGATGGGGCTCCATGTAGGGCTCTGCGCTGAGAGTGCGGAGCCTGCTTGGGATTCTCTCTCTCTCCCTCTCTCTCTCTGCCCCTCCCCAGCTTGCGTGTGCATGAGCACATGTGCACGCTCTCTCTCTCTCAAAAGTAAAAAAACAACCATTTTTTTTTAAAAAGGAAACTGGAAGACAACAATTTAGCTAGTAAAGGCAACTCCTCCCGCTCTACTCACTGTATGCTCAGGACACAAGAGGGGAAACTAATTTTGTACCGTTCGTCCATTTCGGTATTTAAGTACCCCTCTTTAATGACTCAAGACAGTATTTAATTAGGCTGAGTGGGGTTATAGCATAAAGACACATTTTTTCATAGAACATTAGTTATATGCAAGTCAACTATTTTATCTGTGCTCGACGGAAGAAACAGTGATTATTCCACTGCTGCTAGGGAACACTAGCTGTCTGGGGAGATGGAATGGCAGTCCCCACTGTGCACCTTCCTCGGGGATTTACAAGAGCAGTTTTGACCAAATGCAATTTTGGCCTTACATGCTACCTTCGAAACTTATCTCCTGCCTCAGATGCAACTCCACCACATGCATCAGTGCCGTATGCGCTACTTCAGTTAACAGTGAGGAACAAAGGCCAGATAATTACAGAATGCAATTCACGCTCATCTTCACCATTACGGCGGCTTTACAGTCTCTTACAATTCCTCATAGCATCTGTTCGGTTTCTTCCCCACTATCCACAAAGTCTCAAATAGATCCACACCCCACTTATGGTTAGTGGCTGACGACAACGCCTACTTTTAAGAAGATGGGGGCCGCGCGGCCTCGGGTCTCTCCATTTACTTTACTTTCCCCACACTGGCTGTGTCCTCGGCCAGCCCCTCCTCCCAACGGATTGGAATCTTGTCTCCCCACTCTACGGCAACCGCTCTTCAAAAGACACTGATAACTTGGTTGCCAAGTCCAATCGCATCTCAGTCTTCGTCATTTCTCTCTCTATAGCAGTGATTCTCAGCCCTGCTACAGTACAGTACAAAAACAAAATACTGATGCCCAGGCCCCACCTGCAGATTGCAATTTAAGTGGTCTTGGGTTGGCAGAGGGCTGGGTCCCTGTGTGAAGTTCCCCAGGTGAATCTGACGTGCAGCCAGCGTCAAGAACCCCAGCTCTACACTGACTCTATTCCTCAACTCACCCCTTCTGCTTGAAACTCTTAGTCACCGTGGCATCACACTTGCTGGGCATTTCTATTTCTCCTACTGTTCCCCTTCAATATCCTTGTCCGGAGTCTCTTTCTCTGATCTGTCTGCTCCGCCAATTGTTCATTTTCCTCTCAATCCTTAATTTAAGGTTCCTAACAATCCCAAATCTTGTATCTCATCTTGAACTGAAGCCTCGGCTCCAGACCATCAGCTCACAAAGACGTTGTCCCTACGAATTCAAACTCCACGAGCCCAAAGCATCATACTGTGCTAGTTGCCCCCCTTCATTCTATACAGTAGCTATTTCAAACTCTCTGCATTTTTTCTTAAAACCTTCATTCTACCACATCTCTCTTTGTTCACAGCAGAAAACCTTGCTCCTGCTTCACAGGGAAAACAGAAGCCTTCATCCTCTCTTAGCTTGACCACTACCTGACAAGGTTATCTACACACGCACTCTGTCTCTGCACCCCAACCCCTCGGGGCTCTTGTTTTCAGCCACCCTAGAGACCGGGACCTGTCAATTATTTCCTTTCCCTCATGTGGATCCTCCCCATCAGCATCTAAGTACATTGAAACCTTTTCCACTTTCAAAAGAGAAACTCTGAAAACTGTTCAACTCCAGTTGGCCATTCACCTCTCAGGTCCCACCATCTGTCTTCTCTTTGCACTCAAAATTCTTAACAAGTGCCTATATCCACTTTTTCCCCTTCCCATTCAGTGCTCAACTCACTACAAGTTTCCACTCCACCACTCCATCCAACCAGTTCTTGTCATAGTCAGCTAGGGCCTCTTTGTTACTAAGTCCAGGGGAACGTTTCAGAGCTTAGCTATCCAGATCTCCTTGCAGGACGGTATACTACCAGACTACATTCTATTCTTTTTAAATGAGCTCTTCCCCTGGCTTCCAGAACAGTTCACCGAAATTTCTCCCCGCTTCTCTGGCCACTCGATCTCAGCCTCTTTTGGAGGCTCCTCTCCCTCATGTATTCCTGAGGATGCTGTCCTCACCTGCTCACTTATGTCCTTTGCTGTACTCCCTCATCTGCTCCCACTCACCAATTGTGGGCTATCTGCTGATGCCTCATAAATAGTTCTTCACCCAGATCTTTAATGAGATTTGGACTCACAAACCCAAAGGCCTAACTCTACTTCTCCCCTGAGAAATCTGTCTTCTTGGTATTTCAGATTCAGCATGTCCAAAACTGAACTCATTCTCTTCTCAAGCCCCTCCTTCAATCTGCTGCTCTTCCTCTTTCTCAGTGAAAGGCATCATCTTCATCCATCCAGTTTCCCAAGCCAGAAATATGGGCTCCATCCTCATCCCCTCCTCTTTCTAAACCCACAACATTCCAGCAAACACCAAGTCCTGCCCATTCCACTCCAACTGCTCTGGTTCAGTTCTGGCTGAGACTCTCCTGCTTGAATTTCACTGGGACAGAATCCTAACCGACCAGTGTAATCTCCTGACAATGCAAATCCCATCATGTCACTCTGCTGCTTAAGACTATTCAAGGTGGTGCATTTTATATGGAAACAGGTTTATGGAATGGAATACAGTTCAGAAACAACCCCAGAAAAATAATTTTGTACGTGAGGACATTTAAAGCAGCATTTAAGGGGTGCCTGCGTGGCTCAGTCAGTTAAGCATCCGACTTCGGCTCAGGTCATGATCTCACTGCTCGTGAGTTTGAGCCCCACATCGGGCTCTGTGCTGACAGCTCAGAGCCTAGAACGTGCTTCAGATTCTGTCTCCCTCTCTCTCTCTCTCTCTCTCTGTCCCTCCCCCACTCTCCCTCTCTCTCTCAAAAATAAACATTAAATAATAAATAAAACAGCATTTAAAATCAATGCAAGAAGATTCAATTCATAGAGTTGGGATAATTGGTTATTTAGTTAGGAAAGATGAAAGTTGTATCCTTAGCTCATGTAATGAATGGGTAGAAGTTCCAAATAAATGAAAGATCTAAATGTAAAAGGAAATCATAAAAGAACATAGAAGAAAAGGTACGAGAATATTTTTCCTAACCTGGAGATGAGTAAGGCACTTGAATAAAAGGCCCAAACTCTTTAGAAGGATGTGTAAGGACCCTTGTTCACCTCCTTAACATCATCTCTCCCTACTGCCCCTACTCCTCCTCTCCAGTCATGGGAGTTTCTTGCTTCACGAGATGCACCGTGCACATTCTCTCACTTCACAGCCTTTACAACATTCTCTTTGTCCTCTTTCTCTACAATTTACGGAACAGCCCATTCTCTTCCCTCTGATTACAAAAGCTGTACTTACCATATATTAACTTTGGTTCTATGTCTTTTTTTTTTTTTCCTGGACTCTGTTCAGTTCCATTGATCTGTTAGTTTCTCCCTGTGCCAATGCCATAGTTTTTTTTTTTTGTTTGTTTTTTAATGTATTAATTATGTTAGGCTTAAGGTAGAAGTATACCTGGTAGGATTATTCCTTTCATTCTTCTTCATTCAAATTTTGAGAAACAGTAGAATCAGCTTATGAAATTCTATTAAAAATTTTATTAGGATTTTGGTTGTAATTGCATTGAATATATAGACCACTTTGGGGAGGACTGGCATCGTCTTATTTTGGAATGTGTTTCCCCAAATAGTCAGTCCTTCAGCAAAATTTTGTTATGTATCTTACAAAATTATTACTAAAAATTTTTATATTATTTTATTTTATTTTATTTTATTTTATTTTATTGCTATGGTGATTGGGGCTAATTATTTCATTACATTTTCTATTTTTTTAAACACTTAGTTTTGAGAGAGAGAGACACAGAGTGTGAGCGGGGGAGGGGCAGAGAGAGTGGGAGACAGAATCTGAAGCAGGCTCCAAGCTCTGAGCTGTCAGCACAGAGCCCAACGTGGGGCTCAAACCCACAAAAACCACGAGATCGTGACCTGAGCCGAAGTCGGACGCTTAACCGACTGAGCCACCCAGGCACCCCTATTTCATTATATTATCAAAGTGATCACTGATAATGTATAGGAAAGCTATTGAACTCTGCATATTTTCTTTGCATCTGGCCACCTTACTGTTTTTTTCTTACTAGTTCTAATAGTAGTTAGTTATTATTACTAATAATTATTCCAGGAGAGTGAAAGAGTATTAGATTCCACAGGAAAGAAAAAACACAAGTAGCTGAAGCAGGTTTGTATGCAAGATAATGAGGTCCATATAAGACAAACTAAGTTTAAAGTGATAGTGTTATACTTAACTGGAGACATCCTAAATGTATACAGAAATACAAAACTGGAACAGGAGAGATGAGGGCTGAACAAAATATAGGAGTCACATGCATACAGGTAAGAGTTGAAAACACTCCTTAAAAGCAATGCTGATGCCAGGTTTAATGAAGAAAAAGTGTTTGTTCTAAAATTTGTTATAAAAAATAAAATGAAAGAGACATTTTTTTTTCATTGTGTGGTAGTTTCATATTACAATTACCGAGTACAGACCTGTAAAATGTACTTTTCCAAAAACGATTTCAGGAGACCAAGGGTGGGATCTTCCAGTGGTGGGTCTATTACATTACTACCGTGGGATTCATGTGAAAAAAAAAATCCTGATGATCAAAAGCAAAGGCAGGAAACGGGTGGAGGGAAGGGGAAATGCTGAACTACAAGGTCATGGTCAGGAAACCAATTTGGCGAGGTATGTGGAAAACCAGCACATATAGAATCAAGTACCACATACAGTAGTGCACAGCCCAAAGGCAGCTTTGTTTTCCTAACAGGACTCAAATGGCAGGGGGAAGGCCAGCGCCTCTGATCCATAGAGGGAACCACCTCGAAATTCCCTGTCAAGCTTGTTTTCTTTTAGTCACTCTTACTGCTGAGACAGACTTCCAAATGGAGCTCAGACAAAAGGCTGCCCAGGTCCTAGGAAATGCACTAGTAATAAACGCCCGATGTGGATTGTCAGCAATGTACACAAAGTGCCTTTACATTCATTTCCATTATTTTTTTCAAACAAGTCCGTGGACGATACTTACAAATCACACAATGAGAGATAATCAAGATATAGCATGTACAGCCAAATGTTAACTTTATGAAACGTTTCTGTGTGTGTATACGCTATATACAGATGTTCATGTTGTGTGTGTGTGTATTCATTGAAAAAACAATAGAAGAGCACTTGTCAAATTGTTAAAAGTTAATATCACTAAATAACACAATGTAGCAGTTTTATTTTTTTAACTTATTCTTTTCTGCATTTTTATAGTCTTCTACAATGAATATATTCCGATTCTGTAATTTAAAAATACAACAGCAGATGTTGTAAAAAAAAAAAAAAACAACAACAACAACAACAGAAATCAAAGGTTCAGATAAAATTTTAATGTCAAAGGACAATAATCACAACTGTAATACAGAATTCTGGATTACTCAGGAAGATAAGTATTCTGATTAAATCTCTAAAATTTCAGAGTATAAGTAATAAAGGAAGATGTACACCTAAATTTCTCCTTTGGAGAAAGCTAAAATAAAAGGGTCTTTTAGGGAATAAGTGTGAAATCCATAAAGTAAATGTAACAGCATGAAAAGATGCAGCTGACACTCTCATTCTGCTGGTAGACTGGAAAGAGGTCAGAGAAGACAATCACCTCCAAATCGACCCCTTTAAACAGCAAGTCGAAATAGGGTCATACTTTTGGGAAATGAATGTGGTGCCTCCCTGAACCCGATGAGGCATCCAGGGTTAAGTGTGAGGCGTACAGGGTTAACTGCACGGGGGAGCTGCTTCTTGGCGTAGTCACAGGGGAAGGGCAAAATGGGTGGCAGCTAACCCTGCCTTCCCCTGAGACAGCGGTTTCCCGGGCTGGACTCTTACCTTCCAGCACCACCCCCGCCCCTCCCCGACCAGGCTGCCTTCCAGGTGCCTAGTCCTCACGGAGAGTCCCTACCAAATCCTATCACCCAGACTCCCATCCTCTCCCCTTCAGGGCTCAGACTTTTAAAGCTCAGAAAGAAGAGGCTGAGACAGCAGCTAAGTGTGTGAATTAAGAGTCCTCTGATTTGAGGCTGGAAGACAGTCTGCCAGGAGACAGCTGCCTAAAGCCAAAAGTAGTGTACCTGTGATCAGATGTGAAAAATGGGTATGTTTATTGTACTCAATTGAACACATACTTGTTAAGTGTCTTCTACAGATGAGCTACTTGCTAGGTGCTGCAGGGGGTATAAAGAAAAATTCCTCACCTTCCTAAGGGAGTTAGCACTGACACAGGTGGTGGGGGGTGGGGGAATAAAGGAAGTCAATAATAACGCAATACAAAAATGAGAAGGAATACTGCACAGTGGGTGAGAGTGGGCTCCAGGGTCAGAGGACTGAGTCTAAATCCATGGTTTCCCAGCTGGGCGACCTTGAGCAAGTTGCTTAACTTCTCTGTCTTAGCTTCTTCGTCTATAGAATAATGGGAGTGGTGGTAGCGGCTCAGAGCGTTAATGGGAAGGGGAGTTAAAACATAAGCACCTGGCATATAATTGTGTGCCCACTATGTAGCAATGTGCTAACATTTTATATATATATATATATATATATATTTTTTTTTTTTTAAGTTTATATCTTACATGTTTTTTAAAAAGGGAGGCATTATTAGCCCTGTTTATAGGTGAGGAAACTGAGGGTCAGAGAAGTAGTTTATTTAGATAAGATCTAGAAAGAAGAACTGAGTTGTGATATGAGACCACATCTCATATGGGCTTTGCCTGAATGCAAAACTTTTGACTTCTATTACTACTACTACCAAACAGTAGCAGCCAATGTTTGTTTAGTACTTACCCTGTACCGGTCATCATATGCAGAACTGCGATTACCCTCACAAGGTACCACTGGACCCCATTTTGCAGAGAGAAGAAAGCCGAAGCAAAGAGCCCTGCACCCACACTAGAAATCATTAAGCTAGTATGTGGCAAAGCCAGGGTGTAAGTCTGTGTCTGGCCTTTTCCAGTGCCAGAGTTCGTCACCCCTGTCCAGCGGTGCTGCAACTGGGGAGCTTTAAAAGAGAGAGAGAGAGATTTCAGAGGGTCCTACCCCTAGAGGTTTCTGGGGTAGGGAACTGTGGGAACATGCGAAATCTCCTCACCAGTGGCTCTCATGAGCCTGCAAAAGCATGTTTTGTCCCAGGTCTTAAATGCCAAGGTGAAGAGTTTATACTCAATTCATCTAGAAATGGGAGTCAATTAAGGTTTTTCAGTGAGGTTTTTCAGTAAGCAGTGTTTTAGGAAAATTAATCTGGGAGTAATGAATAGGATGGACTGGAGGGGAAAGAAAAGTGTGACAGAAACCACTGCCACAACTGGCAAGGAGACTATTCTCAGCCACAAAGCTTATTTCAGTCTTAACGTAGCTATGTATCAGACACACAGAAAATAAGTCCTTGGAAAAAGACCCATCTAAACACAAAATGACTTGCGACTTGCAGGAAAATATATTTTAATATACCAGATCAATACATAACAGCTCAAATAAAACTTGGGTTTTTCCTTTATAAAATTAACAAGAGAAAAATATACAAGTGTATGCACAAACACCAAAATTTTTCAAGGAAACACAGATCTACTAGGTATGTAAATATGACTGAATTGACCTAGCGTATTGTGAAGAAAAGAAAAAGGAGGATTTTAAAGGGATTTATAGTTCTAAAATATTAGTCAGATAAACTTTCTGGAAATATTGACGAAAAGAAGATAACGTATGGGGTTTATTTTATGTAATAAAGGATACAGGTTATTTAATTATAAATTAATGAACTGAATTTGTTTTTAATTTATATTACAGCTATAAATACACTTATGGGATCCTAAATTTAAGGAAATAATAGTTGTTACCAATCTGAGATTAAAAAACTAAAATCAAAATTGTGGCAAAGTAAGAAATGTTATAGTTTCTCGGTTTATTACCCTTAGGGCACTGAGCAAATACAGAAAGTACTCGTTTTCAGAAAGGAAGTGAGACAAACACCATGAAGATACTGTACCCTTTGACTAAATAAATCTACTCCTAAGAATCTATTCTAGGGAAATAATGGAATAAAGGCAAAATGGCATATGTGGAAGATATACAATGCAGTGTTTCTCTAGTACCTAAAACAAGAAACAATCTAACAAGCCAGTATTAAAGAGCTGCTTGATAAATTATGATTTATAAACCCAATAAAATATGTATAATACTAAATAAATTTCTATCATAAAAATGATATAAAGACATAAGATAATGATTGTTATATTTTAAGTGCATATTCCAGAATACATCATTGCATGGATATTATCTACATCTACATGTAAAAATACATATGTGGAATAAGGCAAAGGTCAAAAGTAAAAACAGTAGTTCAATGCCTGTAGTTAATATCTTTCCCAAAATAAACATTTTTAACATTGTTCTATCACCTTTACATCTATACCAGTTTTTCAATTTCTTTAAGGTGGAAGAAACTTCCTAAGGCAAGGCCACCTCCCGGATGATAACTTCTTCCATGGATGGTTTTGCCTAATCAGTCTCTTTTCTAAGGCAGCAGTAACAATAGCCTTTCTTCTCATTCTTAATATTTATATTAACTGGAAATAACATAAATCGCTGTCCTTTCTCAAGATTCCAAGTCCAGGGAGAATCCAGGCGAATCCAGGAGAGGTGCCCCCACACCCACACGCCCTCCTGAATTTTTGGATAGCAGAGCTGAGCAGCCACACGGGTTGGCTTGCAGCAAAACCCTCCTATTTCTAAATAAAGTATTTCTCTGTGCTCATAAGTGGAAATGCACTCAGACTCTCCCAGAGTTCATTTTATCTGGGCCATTTGATAAAGAATGCCTGACAAAGGGAGAATGAGATTCAGGGAAGTGAGAGCTGCAGATGGTTTTCCAGAGAAGTCTTTCTATTGCCAGGTTTTCAGAAATAATTTGGGGGTGGGGAGGGGATCAGCAGTCATGAGCAGGTTGCAATAGGAACACCTTATCTTAAACAATTTTTCCAAAGTTCTATACTCAATTTCAGGAAAAAAAAAATCTCAGGGGAGAAAAGGTAGTTTTCAAAAAATTTTTCCAGCTTTTTTCTGCCCCTTTGAATCTTGAGGAATAACCCACATAGTGGTTTGAAATGGGCCAATGTAGATCTTGCAGAATAATATGTAGACATCAGGCGACAGCAGGTTGAGTAAAAGAATGAATTTCCTCTCTTCTGATCCAGCCGCCTCCCCTCCTATTTCCCATTCTCTCCATGTCACCCCACCACCACTGTCCACTGTCCAACGGGTGCTGTTCCCTCACTCCTTCACGCAGCCTCTTTTCTTCAGAAAAGACACACGACTATGAAAATTCATCTGCATTCCAGCTCTCTATCCTCAGAACCATCAGGAAGATTCACCTTCCTTAAAAGATAGCTCTCTCCACATTACCCTCCGCTTCAAAACCCACACTAAGTTGTCAAATTCCTCAGCATAAACTTCAACTCACTCCCTAGCGGGTCCATCTATTGTTCCCATATATGCCTTGGGCTTTTCTATCTCTGCATCTTTGTTCACAACATTCTCTCCCTCTGAAATCCCTTTCCTTCTTCATCCTCACCATCCAGAACCCTACCCGCCCTTTAAGATTCAAGTCAAATTGCACTTCCTCTAAAAAGCCTTCCCTGCTAGCGCTCATGAGCACTTTGTCCTTCCTCTGAACTGTCATCCTAATTTATGCCTCTATTAAAGGCACTCATGGTACCTTGGAAATTTTATAGTTATTTGTAAATAAAGATTACTTCTCTACCTTAAAAGCATTGACAATAACATCTCTTCTACACTCCTCATGAGTGTAGAATCAGGACTAAGTTTTGGTGAAGTTAAGACTGTATATGCACACACGCATGTGTGTGTAAGAAGTTCCCACTTGTTTAGAACTTAGAATGGGCAGGTTTCCAGGCTAACCCTCACAGGTATACTCAGCCCACACGTGGCTCGAATGTCTCCAAACCCTGGCTGCACATCAGTTCCCTAAGGTGCTGCAGGGTCTCACCATCTAAGATTCAGATCTGAGGGACCGGGGCAAGACCGAAACACGGGCACTTTTTGTAAGCTCTGTGACATACAGAACGTGCAATCACAGGGCAGATACAATATTAACAGTCCCAACCTGAGTTTGGGGTCCTGGCAACGATGTGTATGTGGTTTAATAGGGAAGAATTCTCTCCCTTTTCTGGGGGAAGACTCTACCCAGTCCCATTTCTTAATCTTCTCCCCATTTAACAGGACCTTACGATGCTCTGAATCTCCTGAGTTTCCCACCTTGACCTGCCCCTTCCCTAGCATCTCTATGGTAAAAGTTCCCTCCTGTCCTATCCCTCTTGAAATGTCAGTTCCTCCAGGGAGTAGAGTTCAACTAGAGATTTGCAGTACAGCACTGTCACAGAGATCATATATGCTGCAGGGATCATTGGTGAACCATTTATTTTTTTGCATATATGATAAGAGCTACCATCTGCTGACAGCTTGCCACATCCTAGGCACTGGATCATGTACAGTGTATGTACACAAGTTTTATTCCCACTCACAGAAGACAAAACAGACCTGGAAGGTGAGGTAAAACAACCTGCCCAAAGGTTACACAGCCGGAAAGTGATTAACACCCAATTTCGAGTCTGAAGTGTCAGAATCCAAACGCATGCTCTTCTCCTCCTTGCTATATGTTAAAGAAGACTCTTGCCACCCCACACCTGTTACTCTGGTCAATGGCGCTTGACAAGGATAAGTGAGAAGAACTCTGGTAGCGAACAAGAAGGCAGGCAACTGCCGCGGTACGACCAGACCAGCCCTGTTCCTGGGGTCCACTCCCCTGGTCACAGTTTCCACGATGTCCCCTCCTCCCTCTACTCTGACCCTCAGATTCTCTGAGCACAGACAACGGCTTTCATGGCAGCAGCATCTGGGCCTGGTTAGAAGGGGAAAACTGGGGCAAGGGCGGCAGCCATTCGTGTGTGGGGTTGCTTATAATTAGACGGCCCTATTTGAAATGCATCAGTAAAAATGCAATTAGTAGATTCATTTCTTAGATTTCTGTTATATCTCACTTACGAAAGACTTGGATCAAGACCTAAATCTTAGAAATAATAAGCTGGTAGGAGTAAATGAGAAAAATACGTACTGACTGTGGGTCCTGGTTGTGAAACCCAAAGCTGATAATATCCAAAAATGTTTTTATATATCCAGGGACACTAACCCTTAACGAAGGTAAATATGACTTACAAAAAAAGATTAGCCTGGACAAACTATAAAAAGAGCCTTAATTTATGTTCTGTTGCCAGAGAATCTCAGCCACTTTCGTGAAGACTTCACATGCCCATTTAAATCAGAGCTCATTCTACAGGCATGCCCATCCGCACACCCTCCAGAGTCCAGCAGTCTTTGCCTAATCTGCTGCAATCACGCTGGGTAATTCTGTTCTCTTCGTGCACACACTCTTGCACACACAAACCTGGAGCGTACAACCCTCTGCCCGGGAACAAGAGGCTAGTCCTGTTGGGAGATCGGGCACATCCAAAAGTTAACCGGTTTTAACTGCCGTCCAGCTCCATCACTCTCCAGTCATCCCGACGGCTAAAAACCGGACAGTAAACACTCCTCTTGCTTACAGTGCAGGGGTTCACGTTGAAGGTTATGATTAGTAGCAAAGAATGCACACCTCCACGGACACAGTTTCTAACGGACAACACTGAAATTATTTTGGTCTTTGTGGTTTTCTAAACGGTCTCATTCCAAGTCTCAGAACATAAGGAAGCAGGGCAGATGGTGCTGAGGTACATACAGAACACTGACTGATGTTCCTGGTCAGAAGTGGGAGAGCCTGAGCTCGGCTTGCAGCAAAGAGGGCCAAAGAGGTCAAGATGCAAGAGTCCACATTTTGGGGACTATCTTGAACTCCTTATAATTCAACTAGCTTTGTGGGAAAAGCAAATTCTAGGAGTCATGAAATCAAGAAGAGTCCTGGCTTTGCTACAGAGTTAATTACTGATCTTTTCTGTGCGTCAGTTTTCTTACCTATGAAATGCAAGTCTTAGTACCTGGCGGGCTTAGTTCAGTGTTCCAGAGATAAAATTTGACCACTAAGAATAGCATGACCAAAAGTAAGGTAATACAGTAATGCCAAAATCTCATTACTATTTCTTATTTCATTTACAGTCACCAGAGTTTTATGATTTAATAACAGCAGGAGTTAGAAATGGTTTTAGTCTCCACTTACTCAAGTCCTTACTCAAGTCATTTTTCACTTTGTTCCCCTTCCAGAAAATAAGGATATGGGAACAGCTTCTACAGAAAGGTTCCTAAGTCTCAAATAACTAAGCACTATATAAAATTTTGAATTAAAAAAGTTTCCTCATCGTAATTTTTACTGCCTTGGCCACATCTGTAACCGAAGGGGAAAACACCCTTGAAGTATTTGAATTTCTGCCTTAACTGTGATAGAACCAAAGGAACCACAGCCCAAAAAGCAGAAAAGGTGGGACAAATACATCCGGCATCCAATACAAAGAGGGGAGCACTGGAGGGTGGTTCCTCCCTCCTCCACACCCTGTATTGCTAAACCAGAGACCAGCAATACTAGTAAAAGTCAGAGAAGTGGATTCTTAAGTAACAAACACAGAGATAAGTGCATAAATATAAATGGACAGATCTGTACATTATAAAGCAGCATCCCCACCCAGGTCAAGAAACAGAACGCTGTCAGCATGCCAGAAGCACCCTCCCCACCGCGCACCCCTCCTCCATCATACACCCTCCCCCCACTCCCAGTGACATGCATGTATCCGGGTGCACGAGAGCTGTGCTCTCTCTAGGGCAGCAGCTCTCAAGCATGGTCCAACTAACTCCTGGGGTGGAGAGGGGTCCTAGGACCCCTGGGGGTCCCAGACTCCTTCACTATTGAAAACCAGTGAAAAACTGGGATGGGTTCAAGATGACATGAACAAAGGCAGCAGCACCAGACTGTACTAACAATCACTGTATTCCTCACCTCCACACACTAAAGAAAACATGCCAGGTTCACATTAAAATGTCCTTGGTGGAGCAGGAGAGATATTAATTGTATTCAGTCTCTACCCTCACACATGTCTTTTTAATCTTCTGTGTCGAAATGGGAGAGTACACATAAAGCACTTGTGCTGCATACCAAGGTTCAAAGGTTGCCTGGAGAAAGGCACTTGGGCAACTGTCTGCCTTTGAGCTGACAGTAGCTGCTTTTTTCATGGGACACCATTTTTACTGAAGGAATGACAGTCAGACAAACTATGGTTATTCAGACTTGAGTATCTGGCAGACAAGTGAGCCTATCACTTCAGAAAAACAACTGACAGTTTGGGTGCCACTGATAAAATTCGGGCTTTCAAGTGAAAATTAGATTTTTGGAAAACTTGTATCTGCCACTATGTGCTCGACAGCTTTCTGATACTTAAACACTTTTCTGATGAGATCAGTGGTGAAGTTAAAGAATGTGACATCGTAATATTGTATAATGAAACATGTCGGCAATGAGTGGATCCGCGTAGCTCAGTAAACCAAGATTTTCAAATAATCGACGTTTGGTGTTACAAGATCGTGCGTGAGTAAAAATCTATGCAAAGTGCAAGAAACTAAAATAACGTAATTAATAAATCATTACAAGCTTATTGATATGCTTGCAGGTTTCAAATTGCCACCAACCTTTAAGAAACTACCATTTGCAGTTTTAGTTGAGTATCAAAGACAAGTATCTACAATTATTTGGAAAGGTTATTAAAATACTCCTCCTTTTTCTGACTACATATCTGTGGAGGGCCACATTTTCTTCATATACTTCAACCAAAACAACGTGCCACAAAAGATCAATGCAAAAGTGCAGATATGAGGATCCAGCTGTCTTCTATTAAGCTACACATTAAACAGAACGATGCCACTCTTCTCACTAATTTTTTTTGTTTGTTTTGGTAAAACTTAGCTATTTTGCATCGAAAATGTTATTTATGTTAACACATAATGAGCTTTTCAATGAATCAATATTTTAACAATTTCTCTGTTTTCGGGGTGCCTGGGTGGCTCAGTCGGTTAAGCATCTGACTTCAGCTCAGGTCATGATCTCACAGCTCGTGAGTTCGAGCCCCACATCAGGCTCTGTGCTGACAGCTCAGAGCCTGGAGCCCGCTTCGAATTCTGTGTTTCCCTCTCTCTCTGCCCCTCCTCTGCTCATGCTCTGTCTCCTTCTCTCTCTCTCTTAAAAATAAACATTAAAAAAACCCCAATTTCTCTGTTTTCTAATATGGCAGATGATATCAATAGATATAATCCACACAAACAAAAGTTCTCTGAGGTCCTCAATAAGTTTTAAAAGTATAAAGTGAGATGGGGCACCTGGGTGGCTCAGTCAGTTGAGCATCTGACTCTCGATTTTGGCTCATGAGGGTCATGAGATCGAGCCCCACGTCGGGCTCTACACTGAGCATGGAGCCCACTTAGGATCCTCTGTCTCCCTCTCCCTCTCTCCCCCACTTGTTCTTTCATATATATATATTTTATATTATATATATAGTATATATTATACTATATATATAATTTTATATATATATTATATATATATTATATATATATTATATTATATATATAGTATATATATTATATATTTTTTTATATTATATATATAGTATATATATGTATTATACATATATATAATATATATATTATACATGTATGTATAAAGTGAGATCAAGAGGTTTGAGGAGCTGCTGTTCTACAGTGTAACCTGGGGGTGAAGCTGCTGGACCACAGGGCATGTTATCTTCAGCTTCATTAGATACCACCAGACTTTTTCCTAACGCGGTTGTACAAATTTACACTCTCATGACAGCTCTTTGTATTCTGAACATGAGTCCTTTGTCTCATGTCTGTTGTATGTGTTCTAAAGACTTTTCCCAACCTGTTTTGTCCCATCTTTTTAGTAAACAGAAGTTGATCAACTGTAGTCAAATTTATCAATCTTTCCCTTTATGGTCAGTACTTTTTGCATCTTGTTTATGAAATCTCTCCATATTCCTAACTCTCTCTGTATTCTCCATACATTCTTCTCAACATTTTTCCACTTGGCATTTCACGGTGAGATTCATGGCACTGCATGCTTATCGGTTATCTCGGGCCTCTACGGGCTCTAGACGGCTTACAGAAAGGAGCATTTCCACGTCTCATTCAAGAGTCATTCTGTATGTACGACTGCTCTAACTTTCCATCGGAATACCTCAATTCAACATGAGAGATAGAAGCCTGGCGATTCAAATGTTTCAGGAGAAGACAAAAAAGAAGACACCTTAGTTGTTCAACTGGCTCTTGGGTAAATAAATGTATCATCCATCTCTTTACAGTGCCCCTCATGCTGCCACAACGAAGTTTTCAAGAAAGTTGTGTTGGGGTGCCTGGGTAGCTCAGTCGGTTAAGCATCTGACTTTGGCTCAGGTCATGATCTCGCGGTTTGTGGGTTCGAGCCCCGCAATGGGCTCTGTGCTGACAGCTCAGAGCCTAGAGCCTGTTTCAGATTCTGTGTCTCCTCCTCTCTCTCTCTGCCCACCCCCCACCAGCCCCCCCCCCCATGCTCATGTTCTGTCTCTCTGTCTCTCAATAATAAATAAACGTTAAAAAAAAATTAAAAAAAAAAAGAAAGTTGTGTTGATGTTTTGTTTTGAGAGAGAACTGAAAGCACTTTGGGAAATTTTCTAGGTCCAGAGATTTCAGTATTTCTCAGCACAAGATAAACCCAAAACAGAGTGAAGTGCAGCTGCTTCCATACAGTGCTTGTTTTCTTTACTTTAATTTACAAAGGGCTGGGTAGTGGCTCCAGGACGTTCCTCAGTAGGAGAAGCACCAATCACATCCACCATGGGAATTGGAAAGGGCATTCATGTCACATACTTGTCGCCCTATGAGATTCCAGCATCTTTCTAAAATGTAAGTTATTTCTTCAGCAAGACTCAGTAAATGTTCACATCCAAGTATCGGCACTTGAACTACCTGCTCACTTTTATGTCTAGCACAGTATTCTTCAAACTACAGATCATTATCCACTAATGAGTCATGAAATCAATTAGGTGGATTATCACCTGTATTTTTTTTTTTTTAATGAACTACAATAGAATGTAATAGAAAACATCAGAATGCCTTAAATTATAGTGGGGGTGAATATTGCTTCATGAAATGTATTTCAATTAAACATGGGTATATATTGTGTGCCGCAACGTGAAATGTATTTTTTACTATGAGTTTCTGTCAAAACGCTCGAAAAGCACTAGTTTAACATGTTGTAATGAGCATACATGCTAGGGAATTTTCTTCCCAACAAACATCTCTTATCCGGGGAAATACTCATCCACCCACCCACCCACTTCTCGTTGTATGGGTAAATACATGTGTCACCATGTTTCTACATGAGCCCCACCTCCCTCATCCCTGCTGAGTGTTCCAAGGATGGACATGTGATCTATATTGATCTGATGAGTTCCCTGTGATTTTTTTTTAACTTGACCCCCAGAGAACTTTTCAGTGACCGAAGCTATAAAATAACCTGCTGGTGGCCATGTTTCCAATCACGTGGGAAAATGGTCTGCCATGAGAAGGAATGAAACAACATGCAGAAGAAGGTGAAAGGAGGAGAATTCTGTCCACTTTCAAGCCAACCTCAATACTGCCCTTCCCACAGTTTGGTGACTCAAGCCTTTCCTAAATTCTGTAGGTCAAGTCTCTGTTTTCTAAGTTAGTTTGATAGGTTTCTGACAATTTCAGTCAAGCAGGTAGATGTGCAATGCCTGTTTTTCTCTTCTCAAGTCTTGGGGGCTGAAGTGATGAACTGAAAATTTAAATCCCAATGAATGATGAACTGGGTTCTTGCCCTAATATCTATGGAACTCCCCCCACCCCCGCCGCTTCACTATTTATCATCTAAGAGGGAGCACTGGCACAACTCACAAAAAGCTACAAATATAAAAAGGCTGTTATTGAAATTCAACTTTGGTCTTCACTACCAAAATGAAATAAAGAATACTTTGGGATAAGCATGGTAAATGGAGGTAGGGCCCTCAAAGCCCCTTAAGCAAAGTTCACATATGTACCATTTATAATATTTTGTCCATCTTTGGCCAGACTTGAAGCCAGGAGCATTAAAGTAGAAAAGGTACTGCACAGATCTTAGTCAATAGGATATCTTTTTATTTTATTTTTTTAAGTTAATTCAAAATCATTCCAGCGAGTTCTTAGGCCCTGGAGAACAGAGGGAGGGCAGAATCTCCTGATTATAACCAAGTACTGCTGGGTGTGATTCAAAGACTTGGAGGCAGAAACGTGAGAGAATGAAGAGAGAGACTGCTAAAGGGTAGAACCCGGAGCTGAGAGGTGAGCACGATCCGAGCCAAGAGACTGGGAAATTGAATGCAGCTTTTAAATTAAAGGGAAACCCCTCTTCCTCTAAGAATATAACATAGCTTCCTCCTATATCTGCTTTACTGGAGGCTAGTTTGCCCTTGAAATTTATAATCCAACTGCCTTTGTGTGTACCTGAACATTTCATGCAGAATACTGCACAAACTGACCCATTTACACAATGCAGTTTATTCAGCTTTGGAAACAGCTACTGAGAAAGACAAGTTTAATTCTGGTGCAAGTAAGGTCTATAAAGACATTCCCTGAGTGTTTTGGTTGGCAAAGTGATCTCTTATATAATGGGACTTGTAATTATTCTGATCATTTTCTGCATTCCCTATCAATTCAGCTTGACTTGGAGACTGCCCAAATTATCAGAGGTTTCAAAAAGGCTCTCCAGGTTCTCAGTTGAACAACATTCATAGAGGGCTAGGGAGCATGTGACTTGCTTGCCTTTAGCTCTCTGAAAATGTGTGCTAAGGAATGAAAACTTATCAGCAGAGCTTTTACAACACAGGACAAGTAATGTAGAATGTTCTCAATCAAAACTTGTAGGGACAACACCTGGGGCGCCTGGGTGGCTCAGGTGGTCGTGTCCACCTTCAGCTCAGGTCATGATCTTGCTGTTCTTGAGTTCGAGCCCCACATCGGGCTCTCTGCTGTCACCCTGTCAGCACAGAGCCCGCTTTGGATCCTCTGTCCTCCCTTCTCTCTCTCTGCCCCTCCCCCACTCATGCTCGCTTGGGTGCATGCTCTCTCTCTCTCTCTCTCTCTCTCTCTCACGAAGTAAATAAAGCATTAAAAAAAAACAAAAAAACTTGTAGGGACAACACCTAAAGAAAAATCTGGTGCTAACAATCTCAATTTCATTTGCTTTTCATTTACTTTTAATCTTTATACTTCAGCTTCTCAGGGATGAGCAGCATTTTTCTGAAATGTTCCAAAGTGGTCACAATTGTCATTTTTTTCATACAGCTAGAAGGTTATATAAGAAAGAGCTTCTTCATAAATGTTTACAAAAGACTGAGACCAAATCTGGGTTATCCATGAATCTATCTGTAACATTCCTAGTCTGTTTTTCAAATGTCTGAACACTTAGTGCTGGGTGCACCTTACCTTAGATGGAGTCTCCCCCAGTAAATCCCACACTCCTGCAGGTCTGGGTCCAGCACAGGGCAGATGCTCAGGAAGGTCTGCTGGAAGCTCAACTCCAATCAGCTCCTGGGATGGGACTATAGCCTCTGCTTGGGGAGGTGTACTTTTTTTTTTAAAGAAAGAGCACACTGGTCTGGGTCTGGGGAATGAGTCATAACTCTTAGTCTCTGAATTCACTAAAGTTGCACTTTCCTTATGGAAGATATTTACTCTAGATTTAAAAAAAAAAAAAATTGTACATTACACGGAACAGTACCTAAGGTTCATTCTGCACTACCATTCTGATTCTAAGAATTAAAAAGACTCTTAAAAAGAGTCTTAAAAAGAATTAAAAAGACTCTTTTTTATCGGAGTATTAACTTGAAAGTCAATCAAGACGCTGCCCATTGATGATATTATACGTGCTCCTACTTGGCGCAACAGGAACTGGTCGCTAACCTGGATTTGCCGACTGTGGTTTTCTGTGCAGAAACGAGAGCGAGGGGTGAGGAAAACCAGGGATCTGGGTGTTATCAAAGTGCTTATTCCTGGTTTGGTGAAGGGAATACTGGAGCAGGGGGTCAAAAGACAGGGATTCCAGTCTTGGCTCTAGTATGTGCCTTGGACGAGCCATAAACGCTCAGAATTCTGCTCCCCATCAGAAGAGGAAAGAGCACGACTCACGAGGTGGCTGTGGCTGTGGCTGTGGCAAAGGACAATGCCCCTGAGGGTGCTTACAAACTGCAACGCACCATACACATCTGCGTGGTATCATTATTTGTAACAAATCTGCCAAAATACTATTTTTCAACAAACTCTGAAGTTTGTTAAAATAAAGTTAAATAAATAAAGTTAAAATAAAAAGCTAATGCTCTCATGAAAGGTTAAAATTAAAACTCTCCTTTGGTTTCTGTTCATATCATATTCGCCATGGAACAGACAGCAAGATCATTACATAGGAGTTAAAATCTAAGCCCCAACCTGGCGCTCCCGCTGCTCCCCGCCACTGACTTCAGTTATCGAACATCTGTGCCCTGCCCTTCCTACTATTTGTCTACAATTACAAACAGCTTCTTGCAGCGATGAGAAACTGCACTGCTGCTAAATGCTAAACTGGGACACTTCGGGCACGCTTTCTCAACTTCAAGCTGGCCGGGCAGGCCGTGGGCGCGGGCTTCCCGGAGCAGCGCCGGGGAAGCCCGCGCTGGGCCGCTGCTGCAAAGGTGGCTCCGCTCGGCCGCAGACCCAGACTCACCGCACAGCAGAAGTGAGAGGCTTGGCCTGGGAGCCGTTACTTACTCCTTATTCTCGGTCACCCACAGAAGAAGGGGAAAGACGGCAAAAAGGCAGTCACTCTGTTCTCCTTGTTAAAGCAGATTTTATGCACTTCAGCTCTATTCCTTCGGCCCGCCGTAATTTGAAAAGCCGGCAGCATCAGCTTTTAAAGGCCAAACTATTTTTTCCCATTTGATAAAATAAAACGCAAAATAAACAACCCTTTTGGTTCATTTTGCGTGATGCGATAAATTACATTTCTTTCACCCCAGGTGTACTTTTTTTCTCGGGTGTATTTTCGTCAACTACTGTACAGATGCTACCTTACAGAGGTCGCCAACATAGTTAACTTCTGATTACCACCACCTCATTTTAAATTCATTTTTGAGGGGCGCCGGGCTGGCCCCATCAGTGGAGCATGCGACTCTTGATCTCGGGGCTGTGAGTTTGAGCCCCACACTGGGTGTAGAGATTACTTAAAAAATAAAAAGTCTTTTAAAAATCATTTTTGAGTGCCTCCTGGGTGCCAAAGTGCAGTTTTAGACAGAAGCTTTTCTAAAGATTGTATTTGCCTGTTTAATACATAGTTTTAGCCATTTTTCTGTCAGGGTTAAGCTAAAATCAACATCAATTTGCATCCCCTAAACACACACATCAGAATCAGGGGAGCTGGCTCAAGGTGGGGGAGTCAGCAGAGAAGTTAAAGTACAAGTAATTTCTCGTGGATAGGTCACACATATTTAAACACCCTCCCTGCCTATTCTTTTTTTTTTTTTTTTAATGTTTATTTTTAAGAGAGAGTGACAGAGAGAGAGCAAGCAAGGGAGGGGCAAAGACAGAGGGAGGCAGAGAATCCCAAGCAGGCCTCCGCGCTGTCAGCACAGAGCCCAGAGCCCAATATGGGGCTTGAACTCATGAGTCATGAGATCCTGATCTGAGCCGAAACCAAGAGTCAGAAGCTTAACCGACTGAGCCACCCAGGTGCCCCCCTGCCTATTTATTCTTAATGTCGCACTGAAAAACCAACTCAGAGTCACAAACAGAAAACCATGAGTTGTCTACAAATCTAAAGTATCCCCAAGCCACATATGCAACTGTAAGTCATGGAAGGTAAAACTGTTCTTTCACTTTTTGTAACTGCCTGAAGTGGGCATGTGAGAAAAAAAACTATTTTACGTAACAAATAAATTATATTTTTACCAGTGGCTCGATCCTCCCCTCCTTCCCAATAAAAATCTAACTTCTAACTAATAGAACTGTTCTTTCATGTTGGTTTTGTCTCTCCCAGTTAATAACACAAAAGAATTATAATCATTCATTCTCGCAATTTTATGTCACTTTTGGAGGCCAAATGAAAAACAGGATCATCTTGTTAAATCTTTCCAATTACACTGGAGAGTGTAGACTTACATTCGATTTTTCAAAAGGCTCTCTCTGAGGCAAGGGAGTGGGTTACCTTACTGTCAAAGAGTTCCCAAATGTATCAAGACTCTATCTGATTTTCATGCACAGATGTCTTGACTGGAAAAAAAAAAAAACCTCATAAATCATCACCTCCACACATTTTAGACAGGAGGGGAAGTAACAGATTCGAACAGTTAACAATTACTAAAGAAGCGATTTAACATGGTGGAAAGACAGACAAAACCGTATCTGGAAAACCTGAATGTCCATCCTTCCACCACTTGCTCACTTTTTAATTCTCTGGACTTGAGCCAGCTCATTTCTAAAACAGGAACAACTCCACTTCTCCTGCTCATCACACAGGTTTCTTGTGAGGATTCTCTGTGCCAGTTCAAGGATAAATACCTGACCGACAGCTTTAAAGGGCTCGCCAGGATCCCGGACATTAATGAACCTCCCTGCATTGCATTTACTCGAGCGTGGCTGAAGATGACCAAAGCCAGCGACAGGCCTTCAACAGTTCTGCCCATTGAGAATCTCTAAAGTGGGTCCGCTATCACCACTGCGTGGGGTGACGTCAGGCTGTTGTTTATAGGAGAAGAAAGGCTGCCAATTTCCACTGAGCAGAAGACCGCAGTGGCCAGCCTCCTTCAGCTGCTTGTGAGCAAGAATGGACTCTTTATGTGTGGCATGTGTATACATGCAACGGTTCACTGGGGGTGGGGGGACACCAAAACATTAAACTGCTTTGTATGTGCCTACCAGCACACGCTTCGGGTCTGGGGTTTTCACTAAGACGACTCATCAAAACTGATCAAAATGCAACTTTCGCTTTTGTCACTCTGAAGAAAAAAAAAAATGCCACTCCCAGAAACCTCGTTTGATTTTCTAAAGTAAATTTTATTTTTAAAGCAGAACAGTCAATTCTTCTAGTTTTAACAGACTCCTCAAGTTCGATGAACAATCACTAACAGCAAGAATTACGCAAGATCTATTTCAAAGCACAAAATATGTTCAGACTGCACTAACCAAGTTTTATAGGAACGACTTCAATTTCGGAGTGCTTGGAGCTGCTTCCTCCTATAAGTTCAGGAAGTACGCACTCAAGTATTAGCATACACCAACTGAATCCACTTTGGGGAGATGCTTTGTTAGGTCTGTTACTATAAAGGGGAAAAAAGGTCTGGCTTATTAATATATGCCCATTCATGAAAGTTCCTGGCAGAAAGCAACCTTACGTTAAATCAAAATTAGAAGGGCAAAAGAAAATAGGGGCTGCATTCATTATATTCTTTCTTCAACTATCCATCACCTTCTGGGACACCAGTCAAATCAGGAATAATATGGCAACAGATCATGTTTATAACTGGCACTGAAACTTTACTTCAGACAATAAATCTAGTGTATAGCCTAACATTTGAACACTGAAGAAGAAACGTGGGAAATACTTTTGGTACCTGAAGATGTATTTTCTTTGGTCCTGTTGTGAGTATAGCGGAAAAGAAGAGAAACTGCGACTCAGTAACAAATGAGGTTGAGGACTAAGGACAAATTCTGAGTTCTGTTTTTGGCTCTGAAACTGATGATAGTATAATACTAGGTCAAACAGTTAGCCAAGGTGAGCCTTATCCTCAGCATCTGAGAAGTGGGGACGATAAGAGCAAATACTAGTTTCCAATTTTTAGGAAGACATAAGAAAAAAAGTCAACAGGTGAAAGCCTTATGTAACATTACATTACCTTACAGGAATTAGAAAATAATAGAAACATGGTCTGGGAACCCAGCCTGATATTGGCCAACTCCTTTGAGAGCTGGGGAGGAAAACGTGCTAAACAAGTAGGAAGTGTTATTAGCACTTCTTTCATTTTATAGTTAGACATAACAGTAGCATGAAAAGTATGGCGCCAGTTCAACTTTTTTAGGGCCAGTTCCAGCAAGTAACATTGGCCACATATTCTTAAATACATCAAGAAACCTGAAAGGCCATCCCTGGGCTCCTCCTTAACATGAATGATTAAAAAAAAAAGGATGCCAGAAAACCTTGTAGAAAACCATGGAAGCAGGTTTAGATTATACTTGAAAATGGCTATTTACCAGCTTCATTTCTTCATGTAGTAAAGAACACCTGAACACACAAGTCAATGATGATGCAAAACAATGATAAGATGGTGGCATGCAGGAACATTAAGAGTCTAACAGCCACAGATGTTTCACAATTACAGGAATTTTACTGACCGAACAGAGCAGTGATTACAGCATTGCTTGCCACATCCTGAATCGGTACAAAATTCATGAACTTTATTTAAAAAAAAAAAAATTTTTTTTTATTTTACATTTATTTATTTTTGAGAGACAGAGTGAGACAGAGCACGAGCAGGGGAGGGGCAGAGAGAGAAGGAGACACAGAATCTGAAGCAGGCTCCAGGCTCCGAGTGTCAGCACAGAGCCCGACGCGGGGCTCGAACCCCCGAACCGTTAGATGGTGACCTGAGCCAAAGTCGGTCACTTAACCAACTGAGCCACCCAGGCGCCCCATGAACTTTATTTTTAAAAGAAATAAAACTTCACATAAAGTAAAGCGGTCAACTGATAAGGAAACCAGCAAAAGGCAACATTTCCCCCTACCCAACTTACTTAAAAATTCTAAAATCAACTATTTGGGATTTATTTTTTTTTTTTACTCTTCCTGGTTGTCAAATCGGGAGGATCCCTATAAAGCAGTTACAAACGCACACTGAGAAAATGAGCGCACATGAAGAGTAGATAGTTATCACTGGATTGACCAAGTGCCTGAGTTTCCACTTGACATGTCATGGTGTAACTGTGTCACACATGGTACCAAAACATCATCCGCTCTGTGGCACACTATTTAGAAAAGTCATAATATACTTGCCTGCCATACATTTGCTTCATAAACTGCCTCCTTGGGAGTACAAGGGGTTCCAAGAACTCGATACACTAATGCTCACAGGTGACTACTGAATCATTTCAACTTCAAAGACACACCTAATAAAAGGAAACTCATCAGTTCCATCTCAGTAACTGACTGAACGGGACAGAACTGCTCTTTGCCAAAAAAGTTCTCGCTAGTCATAAACATGTCTCTTTTCTTCCCATCACATACTGGTGTGCTGAATTTATACTAATACCTGCGTCCAATATTCAAAAGTTAAAGAATAAATATTCCAAAGTGCATCTCATTTTGTACTCCTCAGGTAAAAAGTAGGGATACTGCTAATTTGAATGTCACCACTTGGATCAAAAACCAAACTGAAAGCTTTCAAAAGAGTAATTCTCACACCAACAATGCCTACAAGTGTGCAAGGGGCTAATAAAAGCTGAAGCAGAATAAACCGACAAAAGGCTTCCACTTTATTTCAGGAAATGGCAAATCCATTTTTAAAAAACACTTTCTTATTCATACGATTATTCAAAAATAAAAGTCAGAGTTTCTGCGAAGGAAGTGAAACCTAGGTCACCGGAACAGTTGCCAGCAGCCATATGAAATGATTAGCAGATCACGCAAACAAAAAGTGGTAGCCACAAGCAACTCTCCCCCATAACCCCAACAGAGATTCTTTGCTCATCTCCCCATCCAGTCATCACGTGAGAGCAAAACATTCAAAAAAAAAAAAAAAAAAAGGTGTGTGTGGCGGTGGCGGTGGGGGGGGGGGATGCCTGGGTGGCCCAGTCAGTGAGCATCCGACTTCGGCTCAGGTCACGATCTCCCAGTTCCTGAGTTCGAGCCCCACATCGGGCTCGCTGTTGGCAGCGCATAGCCAGCTCCGGATCTTCTGTCTCCCTCTCTCTCTCTCTCTCTCTCTCTCTCTCTCTCTCTCTGTCCTTCCCCGGTTCATGCTCTCTCAAAAATAAATAAAACATTAAAAAAAATTTTTTTTAATTTAAAAAACCAGTCAAATGCCTTTATGTGTCTACTGACGATCCTAAAACAGACCAAAGAGAAATGCTTCCGTTGTCATCGCATTGCTCTGATGGTGCGTAAGTACCACAAAGAACAAAACCAAAAATCTGTGACCCGTGTCAGTGTAGCGCACTCACCACTTGGTAGCATGTCAGCAATAACATGTGAAAGGAGCTGCTGTGAAACCTGCCGATGCTGAGAAGACAGGCGCGTCCCTGTACTACCAGGTTTTCATGCTCAGCTGGGAGAAAGACAAGCTGCATCACCAGCAGAGTCCACGACTCAGTCCACAATAAAACTAAATACGTGGCTGATTACAAATTTTCTGACAATCAAGCTTTTTCGACCATAACACAATCCCAATAATATTCTCAAATGACCCTGTGCTTGTGTCCCGCTGCAAATTTTTAAAAAACTACTTCTCAAAACTCAAGTTGACCAGTAAGTATCCCCAAATACTTCGTGACTCAGTCACACAGCATATAGCTAAAGATGGATAAACTGAATGGCATAATGCTCAGTATGGCTAAATGGACTCATGGCCCTAAAACTTTCTGTGGTACTGGGTCTTTCAGAAATAATAACAAAAATGATTCTCCAAGTATAATCCCTTTTCTGCATAATTTTTTAAAAGCTCCTGTAAAGGGGCACCTTGGTGACTCAGTTGGTTAAGCATCTGACTCTTGGTTTCGGCTCAGGTCATGATCTCACAGTTTCGTGAGTTTGAGCCCCATGTCAGGCTCTGGGCAGGCAGTGCGGAGCCTGCTTGGGATTCTCTCTCCTTCTCTCTCGACCCCTTCCCTGCTCGTGCTGTCTCTGTCTTGTTCAAATAAGTAAATAAACTTTAAAAATAATAAAATAAAATAAAATAAAATCTCTTGTAAATATATTTTTCTTAGCTGGGCAAGAATTTTTCACTGATCATGTTGTGATTTTCAGTGAAAACAAGAACTCTATATGAAAAGTGAAACGATAAATGACTTGGGACAAAAGCAGTTTGCCCTTAGGATCTATTGCAGACAACTTTAGACCCCATACATAAGAAGCTCCAAGACAGAATATAGAAATGATAGAATAAGAAAAGAAACAAAGACAAAGCTCTGGCAATTACTCTATCATTAAAGTCCTGGGTAATAAAGAGGTGGATAACGCATGGCTCTCCAACCCACTATCACTTACATTTTTGTTCCATTCTCTCAAGAAGCACAGTTGAAACATTTCTCAGTAGGGAGGTAAAAAAAGTTGAGTCAATCCCAACTGCTTAGCCTTCATTGGTTTTTACGTGCCTGACGGAGTGTCTGAAGACAGGAATACATGCCAATCCAACTACTAATCCCAGCAATTAGCATGGCCAACTGTATAGCTATGAACAAATGTTTCCTACATATGACTGTTCACATCACGGCAAAGCCAGCCTTATTCTAGTTAGGAAATTAAATTTTAGTTTGAGCTTTTGGATCTTGATCTTTGCTTTCATTTCATTTCTTTTTTTAACACTGGGTAGTGGAAATAAAAATAAAATCTGTTATTAGATGGGAAACAACAGCCATTTCACTTTTCATTTTAGCCTCTGAGCCACTGGTAGCAAACCTTAACCAAACAGTAAAAGCATTTGTTACACAGCAAAGGGAATCCTGTCCACAAAACTTTCCGGAAAGGGACTAAAATTAAAAATCTGCCCCAACAAAACCAAGCTTCATAAGTTATAATCACATATCACCCTTTTTAAAAGTAACTAATTCGAGACAATGCAATACAAATTTCAAACTTATTTTTCCCCCCAAACTCTAGTACTTTTAACTAACATTATGGCCACAGTGTCCCTTATCTGGCTTCTTTAATAAAATTATGATCTATATCAGAGTTCTGCTTTGATTGTGCTGCTTCATAATTAAACGTGTAAGAAACATCAACACACATGGGGCGCCTGGGTGGCGCAGTCGGTTAAGCGTCCGACTTCAGCCAGGTCACGATCTCACGGTCCGTGAGTTCGAGCCCCGCGTCGGGCTCTGGGCTGATGGCTCGGAGCCTGGAGCCTGTTTCCGATTCTGTGTCTCCCTCTCTCTCTGTCCCTCCCCCGTTCATGCTCTGTCTCTCTCTGTCCCAAAAATAAAAAAATAAACGTTGAAAAAAAAAAATTTAAAAAAAAAAAAAAAAAAAAAAAAAAGAAACATCAACACACATTTAAATTGTTCCTTTAAAAAAATCTCTCTGGCTGAAATGATGCATGCCAGCAGAAGGTTTGAATTATGATGGAACCACTCAAAATCTGACCATTTTCAATATTCAAAGAGCTTACTAGACCAATAGATACCTCATCAACAAAATTAAAGACAAAGCAAAAAAACTGTGACTAAGACAGGATAAGCCTAGGTCCAGCATCTTCCAAGTCAGGAGAGACACTCGGCTTGTCACTGTTCTTCTATTCCCTAGCCATGGAAGTTCGAAGGAATTAAATCTTCTACTTGAGGGGTCAAGAAGGAGCGGTAGCTCCCCTTCAAAAGAAATCCCATCGTTTAGGGAGAAAATTCAAAAACAAAGTGATGATCTTCCCATGTGATTGGGCTGTAATAATTTTGCAGAACTTCACAGGTGTTTCAGAAGTGCTTTAGAAATTCCATAGGGAGAAAAATATGACAACTCTTCTTTACATATTTTGTAAAGGCATGCCTGAACAAAGACCCTCCAGTGTTCGCATATATCGGAAAACATGACTTTGGAAGATGACTTTCTCACATTGGGGAAAAGAAGGTTCAAGACCAAACTATCAAAAAAAGATCTGCTGGTAAACAAGATTTTTTTTTTTAGAAAGTAAGTTCTGGGGAAACCAGAGTGGCTAAATGATGGTAAGCCTAGATTTTCCCCACATATCAAAGACCTGGTCTCTCCTGGACAAATAAGATACTACGTTTCAAATATAACATTTTATTTTGTTGACTTTTTCACAGATCATGGTGCACGTATTTTAATAAAAGGGGAAAACCTATTTCAACTTTTTTGTTTTTACAGATAGTGAAATTAAAGATATTTTTTGTTCACATTGGATCTGGATCTTGATCTTGATAAATATGTACCCACTGTTGACAGTTCCCCTTCTCTGGCTTTGCAATAATATAAAGTGAAGTTGAAATATATAAGAAAAAATAAGATGAGCCAAAATAGGTTAACGGAGGGTATCTGACAAATCTGAACAGTTCACCTAAAATGTTTTGCCTAGGGGTGCCCGGGTAGCTCAGTCAGTTTAGCGTCCAACTTCGGCTCAGTTCATAATCTCACGGTTCGGTTCGTGAGTTCAAGTCCCATGTCAGGCTCTGTGCTAACAGCTCAGAGCCAGGAGCCTACTTCAGATTTTGTGTCTCCTCTCTCTCTTCCCCTCCCCCACTCTCATTTTCTCTCGCTCTCTCTCTCTCAAAAATAAACATTAAAAATATATTTAAAAAAAAAGTTCTTCCTTACATGCTGAGGTGAGGGTATACAGAAGAGACCCGTTAAGGGACAATCACTTACACGTGCTTACTAGTAGGCAGTGCAGCAGTGTCAGAAGTTTCTCGAAGATGAAAAGGAGAGGAAAAAAAAATAGAAATTACCATCATTAAATTATCGGCTTCGTATTTGTTGCTTTACCTATTTCATGTCAGTTGATAACCACGGAGATAGACATCACTGTTCTCATTTTACAGCAAAGAAAACTGGGATCTGGAGGAGTACTGGACACTGTTAGTGGTACCCAAAGTCCATTGTTCCCTTCTTCTCCTGATGAAAACCCCATCCCAAGGTACTGGTCTGGAAGTGGGCAGAGGTGTCCAATCAGATACAAAGACAGACAGCCCACACCCATGAAGAGGTTTCTGACTTCCTCTGAATACCGTACCGTATAGATGTGAACCACCTTGAGGAAGAAGCCAAAACAGAAGCTGGAGCCAACAAGGCATCTGGCGCAGTAGAAAGACGCTAAGTACCTGAACTACAGAACTGACCAACGTGGAGCCTGTCCTACCTCTGGGTTTCTCGTGAAATAATAAAGTTCCTGATCACTCCAGTGAGCCTGAAGGTAGTTTCTGACACTGTCCTAACTGACACAAGAGTTTTATTTCTCCAAGGTCACCTGCGGTAAGCGGCAGAGCAAGTGTTTGAACCAACATTGTTCTGGCTTGAAACTGGGCTTTTTCCACTAAACCACGCTGTGGCATGAACTTTGACAAGTGTTTTTTCTCATCATATGATCATGCGATGTGAGAGCTAGGAAGGATCTTACTTCACCATATGTAGGAAAATACGTTTACCTCATCAAAACGATTTAAGCAAACACAGAGGAGAAACATATTATTGGCAAGAATTCCCAGGATTTCATATTCTGAAGAACTTCTCATTTCATATGCATTTAATTTTTAGTAGAATATGAATTCACATGCCTTTAATAAATGGAATTGAGCTCTTAAAGAGCATTCTAAGTTATTATTAATTTTCTTAGGTGTGATAATGGTATTGTGGTTATGTAGGAGAATGTCCTTGTCCACAAGAGAGGCATACTAAAGTATTTAATGGTAAAGAGTCACGGTGTCTGAAACCTATTTTCACTGGTACAATAAACTATTACATGTAGAGAAAAAGAGAGAGAGGAGTCATAAAGCAAATTACTGAGTTTAGGTAGAGGAAATATGGGTGTTCACTGAATTATTCTTCCAAGTTCTCTACATGTTTGAAAAGTTTGAGTGTGGGGGAATATGATGCAGAGACAGTGTGGATGTTACTGGAATGACCTGGGGACTTTAAAAAATACTTACAGGAAGGCCTCACCCAGGATTGTGGCCTAGGCACAGGTAATTCCAATGTGTACAACTGGTATGGTGGAAAGAGCCTGAGCTTTGAAGTCACAACTCTAATAGTCCCAATCCCAGAAAGACAGCTCTGAAAATTTTTCTAGGCTATGTTTTATTCATGAAAAATTGCCAGTGTTTTAAACTTAACGTAAGCATTAATCCAACAATAAAGAAATTTCCCTCAGACATATACTGGGTGACACAAGAAATATTCAGTTAATAGTAAACCATCTCATTTTAATGAAACATGTATTAAGCCTTCTGTGCATGGGGCATGAAGAGTGGAGTTGACTTAGTTCTTCCCAAACAAATCTATTCATAGAGTCTATGGCTCAACATGCCAAAAGTTAGTTTACAAAAATGAAAAAAAAGAAACAAAAAAACAGAGAACAATATTTAAGAAGAAGCATTAAGTAATTTAACCTCTCTTAAGAAAAAAAAAAAAGGTCTTACTAAAATCATGTTCTTTATTCCATGCCAAAGATGAGTCATAATCTGTTAAACTATAAGGAAAGGAGGATTTCTTGAAAAACACACAACTCCAATTCTCCAAATTCAAATTTGTGTAATTTACTTAAAGATACTCCAGTGAGCCTTACATACGGAAAAAAGCTCTCTAAGGTCCCATATCTAAATTTCAGCTGGAGCAGAGGCCTCCTCAGTTCTATTTGTCTTTCTTAAAACATATGTGTCTGGGGTATGGGATAGAGGTGAATAAGTGGTAGATAAAATAGAGAAATAAAAAACAAATGACAAACTTTAAAATATAATTCTTATAATACGGATTTTACCTTGAAAATATACCTTATGACCTAGGCGGCTTTTTAAAAGTTTTATTGATATACAACAAATGCACAGATTTAAAATGTATAATTTGGTAAGTTCTGACGTATGTATATATCCCTGAAACCATCACAGCAATCAAGATAATGAACATAACTATCCTAGGTGGCCTCTGAATCAAATAGAAGTGTGATGATTCTTGCCCAGATATGGTTTTCAGGAAAAGATATCCTTCATAGAAATTGTTATTTGAAACAACAATAACCACCACCACAAAGAAATCTATATACAAGTGTCCAAATAGTTTCATCAACAGACAAAATACACATTGAGGCTTTGGATTTTTTTTCCCCCAATTTAAATCTAAAAGAAAACAATGGATGCTATTCCATCTTAGATTTAGGCCCAAATAAACAAACAAATATACTCTAAAAACAAAGAGACTCTTAATACTTTCAAATGTCCAGGGAAATGAAAACAAAAGTCATGGGCACACAGCATTGTTTGAGAATTTAAATACACACACATATCAGGAATTTTGGCTAATTGTGAAGCAAAATAATTTAGAAAGATTGTATCTACATATTATAGCAATACAGACTTCCTAAATTTGACAAATTAGCCCATCTCACAGGCAGGGCTGTTTCAGGCAAAACTAAGGAAGAAAGAGTGCTCTCCAGTAACCGCCAAAAGGCTCCTTCCTCCCTTCTTGGTGCTTCTTCTGTTTCTCAGGGAACACCCCTTGTTTACAGGACCCTCGTTAATATATCAGTCCTCCCAAACCTATGGAATAATTTTTGGCCTCAAGAACCTGAATCATGTCCATGGTGTGTCTATATACATTCCATTCTTAAGTGCAGAGTTTCTGCTTCCAGCAGGCATAGCTAGTGAATGCAGTAAATGGCTAGGATGTATGCTCTATTCCCTTTCCTTCCCCTTCCTTGCTGAGCAGTTGCAGTAGCTGGAAAGGGGACTTCACTACCTTCAGGTGCCTAAGGCACAAAGAAGGCCTGCTAACCATCTTTGCCCAAAGTGAACAGAAAAGATGGATTCCCATGAAGACGAGCCAGGCACGTCCACTTGACCTAGGACTCAGCTTACTGTAGCAGCCTACAACAGACTTCCCATCAAGCTAAACCCCATATTGCCTAATACAAGAGATTTACTTTTCACGTGGGGATCTTTTGTTTCCCCAAATGGACTGTGAACACCGTTATGAACAGGTGTGATGTCTTACTTGTCTCTGATACCCCCAAGTACTTGGGACATGTATTAAGTATTTATGAATAAAAATTTAAAAATAAAAATCATTATAATAGATTATATCATACTAATGCTATTTGTACTGTAAAAACACTTAGATATATCTACTTTAATATCTGAGCTGGAAAGGTACACTTGAGGGTTTTGTTTGTTTAGGAAATTACATGGTTTTGACAATCATGGAAACAAAAAATTAGTTCTTTACATATACTAGACAAAGCAAACTTAAGATTTTCTTGTTAATTGTGCAATATAGCCAAGATGACTACATTGCCATTGTGCAATTTTCAGTGTTACACATTTTTTTCAGGCTCTGTCACAAAGAAAACAAAGCAAAGGGAGAAAACAACTTTAAAAGTATAAAGAAAACCAAGGAGAAATTTCAAACGGTATCCACTGTTAGGTTTCCCAGGGTTCATAAATGAGGATGATTTCATGATTTCTAGTGGAAACATCCAACAACATTTTAGGTATTTAATATTTCAACTCAAACTCAAATTGTACATTCAAATGGAGTTTCGTTTTAGGAGTTAGGATTCCTTTTTTTTTTTTTTTTTTAATGTTTGTTTATTTATTTTAAGAGAGTGAACGGAAGCAGAGGAGGGGCAGAGAGAGAGGAGGAGAGAGAGAATCCCAAGCAGCCTCCATGCCCAGCACAGAGCAACAACATGGGGCTTGATGCCACAACCGTGAGATCATGACCTGAGCCGAAATGAAGAGTTGGACATTCAACCGACTGAGCCACCCAGGCAGCCTCAGGATTCTTTTATACCAAGTCGAAGGACATAAAATCCATACAAAGGAATCTTACTTTTTTTTCCAATCGTTATTACACAATGTTTAGTTATGACTACTTCACGCAGTAAATAAAAAGCTCTATACACACCAGAATGGTTTGGAATATAATTCCTACAAGGACGAGAATATTTGTCTCTTTTCTCCACTGCTGTAATATATGTGCCTAGTAAAAGTAGCTGGCACATAGTAAGTGTTCAACAAATATCTGCTGAATGAACTGAATAAATGAATAAATAGAAGCTAGGAATGAGATATAGGTGTATAAAAAAAAATCAAGTTTTTTCTATGAGGTACAGATTTCATAAAATGCAATTTCTGGAAAACTCTCTTATTTAATCAACTCTAAAATGCAGTTTATCTAATCTTATATTTTAATTGTTTAAATAAAAAGTAACAACGGTCTGCTTGTTTTCTAAATCAAAAGGAGGAGTCATTTTGTTTAATCAAACTGAAAGGTTTCCTACTACTGATGTCTGAATAATGTCAGGTATTTAGAGAAACTATTAAACATTCACTCCAAATCAATGGATTTGGGTCCTTAGGAAACTTTCTACTCAAGGGATTTTTATGTAAATCTTTTTTGTTTAAAAATACATATTCATTTTCATACCCTTTGATTTTCTGGGTGAAAAGAACCCTTAAAATCAAAACAAAAGTTAACTCAAAGGGATACATTTCATTTGAGTTGAAGCCATGGAAGACAATAAAGCTGATGGTTACTTTACTAGGAACCATTAATCATTCAACAATGGTGAACCCTGGAAAACCTCACAGTGGACATGGTCTGATGTTCTGTCTGGTTTTAAGGAGTTAACAACAAAACAAAACAAAACAAAGGAGCTGCTCTTCCCGTCTAACTCGATGTTCTCAGGCCAGCCACCCCCAAGGTGGTCAGGTGGCGACGGTCATTGCTGAGACAGCTCCAGGACTCGCCAGCGCACTGGGTGCCGAGCGGAAGGAACACAACAAAGCTTGGATGTTTAGATGTTTCAAGGTAACGTGGACAGAAAAATGCTGTGGGTATCCTCCAATGAAAGAAATTAGTAGAAAAATAGTAAATAATGAAAAATTTTCACCATCCCACATAAACTAAAACTTGGTTTTAGGTTTACAAAATGGCCCCTGAAGTTTTGCATAGATAAGATGATCAGAGAGCTCCTCTGCTGAGATAAGGCAAAGCAAATTTTATAGAGAGAAAATTTTACATTTTGCCTCAGTCTCATAAGAGCAGACTGAACTAAGTGAAAACCCCTACTCCATACCTTATGCAGAGGCAAAGGCAAAAGAGAGCTAAAGAAAAAAACGTGCTGTGATGGAGGAAAAGAAAACAGATGCAAAAAGAAGACAGAGCAAATAAGAAAGATGCTGCATTAAAAGACACACAAACTCATGTGGAAACACTAAGAAAATTGAAAACAATGGTAGAACAAAGGGAAGGGGGTTGCGAAAAACAGATCAAGTTTAAATAAAGGATGGGCTGTTTTAATCATTTTATTTAATATGTTAAAAGTAAACATTCAGTACTACAGAGTTATACAGACCACCACCCAAGATTACAAACATCAATGTAGACTTTAAATTCAAAAGTGGAAAAGAAATCTGATCGTTCCAATTTTCCATCAGTTGGAAGCTGAACAATAAGGACAAAAAGACAATATATTTTTAAAAGTTGCTTTCTACTTAACAACCTTGCATTTGAGGATCATTGTTCCCTATACTTAATATTAAATGGGATGAATAATATTTCTCGTATGTGCCACTCATCTGAATAGGTCTTACTCTGAGTACACTAGAATTTCATTTCCACTTAAAAAAGTGACATCGTGAGGTTGTGACAACTCTTCTCTAATAACCAGAGAGGAAACGCTAAATTCAAAGAAACTTACATAATGTGTTAACTCCAGCTTTTGACTTTTAAAGACTGTTAACTCACTTTTAGGGACAAGAGGGAAAAAAAACTACTTCCATAAAATACAGCCTTTCCACGTGTGTCTTCACTCGCCTTCCTAAATAAAAGATTAGCTGGAATACGAGAAATCCTCCAGGCCAGTATACATATTCTGAATTGTGCACATTTCACTGCATTCGAGGTATAAATTAAATGAGCAAGGGAGGGGTCCTACAGCCGAATAATCCTTTTGAAATTTAAAAGTAAATAATGTGATTAATTTTTCCCTTTGGATATACTTCTAATGGAATCTGATATATCTGAACTTTTTTTTTCCTGAAATGCATGTGCAGGTTTTACAAGTTTTAACCTAATAAAATGTGGTATCTTCTCAGTACGTAGTTTATTCTTCAACATCAACATCTGCTATAACCCAGGATAAAACAAAACTCGGTGTTAACATTAAAGTCCCATTCAATTAAACCAAAGTTCCTTGCCTCTTTAGGAGTTACCTTACATAATCTTGTGAACACACCAATAAGAAGTCTCTTCAAATATAAAGTTAAAAGGAAAACGCCCTTCAGACAAACAAGCTAAAAGGTTACAATTTTTAAATAATGATAAACAAATATCCATTTCTAAATCCTAATGTTTATTTTGTATTTGCTTGCAACTTGTCCTTCTCTAATGCTTTTAAAAAGCACTTATAACCCCTACAACGTTCTGAGTGAGGGCAGGGTAACTGCCTTCTCTCTTCCCGCTGAAAGAATAAGAACGTGAACAGTAGTGGAAGTGAAGTGTACCGCTCAAGGTCACGTGCCAATCAGTAGCACTGCTCAGTCTAGAACTCCATGGACCTCGATTCTAAGTTTGTCAATAGATAATGCATATATTATTTTCCTCTCCTTTGGATCACTGACAAAGCACACAGTTAAGCATTTTCCTAATGTTAGAGGACAAGGATAGAAATCACAAGTCCTAAAAGTTATTTCTCTCTTTCCTCTTCTTTCCATGCAATTCTTCATCAGAAACACTGCTTCTTCAAAAGTTGGAGACATCACATACATCTGTAAAATGCTAATCAATATTCCAATGCCTTCACAACAGTGTTAAAGAAAAGAGATATGAGGTGTGGAAACAATGTCATGCTAAAATGTGTCAAGTGAAAACAAACCACTTTGCATCTCACAGACCAGACCCTTAAGTGTAGTTTCTAAGTGCCCATAACTTAATGTTTTTAAGTTCCATCTGAGATTGGTTGCTTTAAAAATATATGAACAAAAAAGGGCAAGTTTAGTAAATTGTTTTAGCCAATAAAAATGCAGTATATTCAACTAAATTGGGTAACTGAACAAAGGATCCACATTGTAGTAGATGGTTCACATTTTTGAAAAGTTTTAACAATGTTATGAAACACTATACACTTCTGAGTAGATTAGTATTCAGATTTCTTTGCTGAGGATATCTCTTTCATGAAAGCTATTTCTTGCATTTTATAATTTCAGAGAGCACAGTAATTAAACTGCATTATATTGACAAGTAAAACAGAATGATTCTATAAATGAAGCAGCTGGAAGGTCCCATCAATTTTGCTTATTTAAAAAAATATATTCTCCCATTGTGTAATGCCTATTAAATGTGCAGTCAGGTTTAAAGTTTAAGTGTTTTACCTCCTAATTACATATACCTCCTTTATGATTCCTGTTACACTATTTACTACAGGTATTTCAAAAGTTAATTATTTATTAAGACTGCTCAAGAGAAAGAGTCTCACTCTTGAATGGACAGAGAAATAAAGCTTTGGTCCTTAAGAAATGATACTACTTTATTTTCACAGTGTTAACTTGAAAATTTTTCTTTATTATTATTAATTCTGAAGCCAATAACAACATCACATCATCATCTGGGACATCCAAATTAGAATCTGTATAATTCATGTTAATTGCAATGACATCCAACTTAGTGGCAGGAAAGTGTAGGAGTCAGAAAGTTTTACAATAAAAATGGACATGTCAGATAACAAAGAAAGACATTCAATATGTACTTTTCAGACTGTTTTAAGTTTAATTTCCAAAATGAGAAATGTTTCCTTAACAAAACATAAGTTTTACTATAATTCCCCTTATTTACTCTCAAGTTACAAAAATAATAATTAAGAATGTAAAAATTCAATTCAGCAATACTAATAATAGCATTCTCCACAGTATCACTTATAATGTCATTCAACTACTCATAAACAACTTGAGAATAACAGTATTTAATTCACTATACAGCATTCATTAAGCTTCTTTATATATCCAACACTCTGCTAGGCACCAGAGATTAAATTATGAATGATACACTATTCTTACCCTCAAAGAGCTTTTTCTGTTTAGTAGAGGAGAAAATCGCAGGTAGCAGCAAATGTGTGATAGGTACCATTATAAGAGAGTTTTACAGTCTGCTATACAGTCATACAGTCATACGGTCTGTTATGTATATTTAAATGGAAGAGTGATCAACTCATCTAATAACTAAATTTCATAAAGACTCATATAAACTCTGGTTTAAAAGTATAAATTCAATTAAACATCATGCATATGGATAGGAATTCTGCATATTTCATGATGGCTATTATTCTCTATCGTTACCAAAATTTATTTCTAAAAAATATAGTCATCCATGGTTCAAGACAGACAAGAAACACTACACAGAATTAAATTCGAAAAGATGTACCAAACACTAGTCAAGATCTTTGAATATATGAATTCATTCCGACCTCACAATAACCCTATGAAGCAAATGCTTCTATTATTCCCATTTTACAGATGAGGCATCTGAAGTTCACTTGACCCTGGTCACAAAGATAACAAGAGGAAATTCTGGGACCTGAACTAAAGAGTGTGGTTCTGAAGGCCATACTCTCAATTTCTACACTAGACATCCTCACTGCAGATGGTGATGATGAGGGACAACACCCAACACTCTGTGACAGGCACTCTCTTATTTACCTTTACAGCAACCCTTTGAGGGAAAGTCATCCTTTCCATTTACAAAAGAAAACCAGCACAGACCGGGTTTGAAACTTGCCCAAGGTCAGACAGCCCTCAAGGGTAGGCGGCAAGATTCAAACGCAGGCAGCACAGCTCCACCGTGCTATGAGGTCTCTCAGTGATTCAGTCTTAGATTCAAGAAAAGGGCCCCAAGAAGAAATTTATTAAACAATTCCAAAAGGCTTTGTATAAGTCTTCCTGAAGCACTTTGCAAGGTTTTGGGGCTTATGACAAGCACTTCCTTACGACAGCATTTACATTTGAGTCAACATTACTACTTTGGGTTGATCATAAACACATTTCTGCTCTTTAAAAAGAAATCTCTGTAGAAACTTGGCAGATTTCAGTACAGGAACAATCTATTCTTTAAAATTAAATTTAGTAACAACTTATTCTGGTTAGTCTGAAAGAGAAGGAGAGAATGAACTACTAAGAGGCCTTTCTTATACTTTAATATTTCAAAACATGTTTGGTTTGGCCTAATTTGAATCTTGTGGACAACTAGACCAGACCTTGATTCAAAAAAGGTACTACCATTTTTAAACAGGCTGAATTCTCAAAAGTGACCTCAGATGCCAATTCAGAGTAACTATTTTTCATAATTTTTCTCCTATCTCAAATTAAATATTAAAGATCCATAAGGCAAGATTCTCATAAAGCATACATGGGCAGCAGGTAGGTGCACCTTTGAACCACCCACAACCAAGAAACCAATTAAATTTTACAAAATTCCATAGCATGACATTGTTTAAGAGCAATCAAGTATACAAAAGACAGATATCAAAAGAAAAAAAATCCATATTTATCCCACTGTGCCCAGTGCCTGAGAAATAAAAAATTCTGTTTTGTATGCCTCGCTTGAATAGAGGGGAGAGAAAGATGAAGTGTCAAGCTGGATTTCCACCTTACCTTGCACTCCTCCAACAGGTTCAAAGACTTCATAGTCTTTAATACTGAAATCCTTTTTTTTTTTTTTTCAAAAGGGAACCCATAAAACTATTTTAAAATAAAAATACTAAGCCAGGCCACTAGACAACCTGTCTTCCCTTGCTCTATCCCCACACATCCAAAATAAAAATACCTTTTGCTTTGCCTTCATTAAATAAAAGTTTAACTTTGATTTAGAGTAAAATGTACCCATTAGACGTTTTACACTTTTTGCAGGTTATAGAGTCTATTAGATCCCATCGCTGACTATTACCGCTCACTAAGCATCCTAAGACAGAAAACATGCCATTACCGCTCATTTTATAAGCGTTATAATGCCCCGATGGTGGAAGTCTGGCAATACCTAGAAATACAGCAAGGCTGGTGAATAAGGAGTCGAGGGGCGGGGGAAGAGAGAGCGAGGGAGGGAGGCAGTCGCCACCTCAAATCCACGCCGGACCAGGAACCTCCAGCCCACAACGTGATCCCTGCCCTCCTCAAAGTGGACCGGCTACATCTTTCCAGATCCCCCCCCCCCCCCCCAGAAAAAAAACCAACACGGTACTCACCCTTCTGCGAAGAAGTCGGCACCGGGTCCAGCTCCGAGTCGGGTCGGGGTGGCACCGAGGGAGGGGACGTCTGGGCAGTGGGCGGGGGGTGTCGGTGCGTCACTCGAGTGCAGGACGGTGAGTTCGAGGGGTGGGAGCGAAGAGGAACAGGGCAATCAAGTCACGGCCGAAAAAGGAGGAGAAACGGGGGTGGGGGTGGAGAGCCCCTTCCCTAAAATAAACCCACCGGCTCCTGCGACCCCTTACCCCAGGAGGGAAAATAAATCAGGGGAAATAATAGACTGACAAATAAATTTCTAAAACGACGAGGAGCGAGGAACAGACTTTAATTTAAAGGGGGGAAATTGAGCGAGGGCTGGAGGGGAGATAGAGAGAAGTGGCTCTGGATCTATCCCATGCCTTTGCAGTCCCCAAGCAGAGGAGGCTGGCAGAGGGGAAGTTGCAGCGGCTCCTGAGGAGAGGGAGGAGGAGGAGGAGGAGGTGGAGGAGGAGGAGGAGGAGGAGGAGGTTACACCGTAACAAGTACAGACAGACAGCCATGGATCAGAGGGGCGCTGCGAGCAGGGGCGGCCGCGGCGGGGCGAGCGGCGGCGGCGGCGGCGGCAGCACCCCCTGCTCGGCTCGCTCGAGACATTTAATTGGATTGATGGGTTGTGCAGTGACTCACAGACTTTACAGAGTCGTACAGCAGTCCCCGCCCAGCTGGACAGGGGAGATGCGGCGGGGACGGGCGGGGAAAGGGGGCCGAAGAAGAGCCGGGAGGGGAGGAGGCGACTGAGAGGGCGAGGCGTTGGGGGGGCGGGGAGCAGAGCGGAGCAAGTGGCGAATGGCAAATCCCGCCGCTCCGACGGGCGTGGGCGTCGGCCAATCACGACGCGGCTCCATAGGCGGCTGGCTTCGCCCCTGGCCCAATGAGTCTTCTAAGGACACTGCCGCGAACGGGGCGGGGGAAGTGGAGTGGGGGGTGGGGAGAGGTGGGTGGACGTTGAAGTGGGGGGTGGAGGGAAAGATGAGGCGCCGGAGATCGGCGGAGTCACTCTGCCCTCCTAGCTCCAGAAGTGCGTCTTCCGCCAATCCGAAGGCTGCGTGGGGGTGATGGACGCAAGCGTGTGACCAATGAGGAGGAGAAGGTGCCGCCCCGAGCCGGAGGGGAAGGAGTGGGCGGGCCAACGCCTTCCCCTCCCTCCCGCTCGGTTCGGGTCAGTCACGCAAATAACAGTGTGAGGGCTGGGGCTGCGCGGGGGGGCGGCGGAGGGGCAGCGCTGCTGGCGGCGTGACAGCGAAAGGGACTGGCTGTGCTGCCGACTCCGCACCGGCAGGAGGAGGCGGCGGCGGAGGCTGGCTCCTTACTCAGCTTGCAGGCTGCTGCTGCTCATCCCCTCTGCCTTGTGCTGCCGGAGAGCCCCTGAGGTCGAACTCCACTCCCTAGGGGCAACCAGATGTGGAGTGAATCGGATCAAAACTTTGCTCCACATCCCTTGCAGTGCCCACTCTGAAAGACAGCTCCTTGTGACGTCCTGTGGGGCTGGGATCTGGGATCTGAGGAAGCTGGAATCCAGAGACCCGAGGCTTGGCAAAGGCATGAGCGAGCCTCTCTGCTCGCCTGTTTTCTGGGGAAGTCAGGGTAGGGTGTGGACAGGTTGAAACAGCTCCCGAATACATACCATTTCTTTACTGATCTTCTGGAAAAGGCACTTCTTAACCTGGCAGGAGCGAAACTGTATGGGCTCTGCTTTTTAAGTATGTGTCTATGCCTTACCTTCCCTCCCGCGCTACTCTTTCTCCCACTTCTCTGCCCACCCTCCTCACCTGGTACCCTGATGGCAATGCTGGGAAGCTCTCACTGCTGGATCTTAACGCTGCTCATTCTCCGGAGCTATGGCTTTTTCTCAAATTTCTTGCCTAGTGTCCAATAATCATTATACGGACCTTAACAGTTTCTACGCACTTTTACTTGGAAATAACTTTAATTACCGGTAAACCTGAATAGAGATGCTCACAAAAGCAAAACATTGGCAAAAATCCACCTTTCCCACAAGGTGCATTTCTGTGCATTATTTGAAAAGTACAGCAATTGCTTCCCATCAAGAAACCAAGGAAAGGCAAATTATATATTGCATTTCTACAAAAATATTTTCAAATCCGCTTAGAATACCCCATATCCATTTTTCATAGACAAGTAAACTAGAGAGACCTAAGGGTTGATTTAGGGTCTTCAAGAGAGAAAGGTAGTTGTTGCTGCTGTTTTCATAATTATAAGATTAAAGCCTACAGCGGTCTGAAATTCAGAGGACAGATAATACGTGAACACAAAGGCTTACTCTAGCCATGTTGAGGCTTTCTTTGATTATTGTCATTTTAAGGTACTGATCCTTCCCCTGAGCCCTAGTTGTGATACTCAGCCTGACACGTCTTCTCTCTTCTCAGATTTTAGTCTTACTCCATGATTTCAGCCTGTAGACCTGAGTCCTGGTGAAAGTGTTATCTTACATACTGTGGAGGGTACTAATAACACAGAAGAAGATTTTGAGTCTAGACATACACTAGGATCTTCCAGAGGATTCCAAATACCCAGGTTTAGCATCCTGTGGTGGAAGTTGCCCTCTTGTCAGTTGTTACTGGCATGGCTTCAATGTCTAAGATGTGTCATTTTCTAATTCTGTGCTCTCTCAATTCCGGTATTTCTTAAATGATTGTCTAAGGCCCACCCAGATTACTGGGTCTGCACTCAGATCTATTGAATGATCATTTCTGTAGGTAGGACCTGGACATCTGCTATTTAAACAAATACCCCAGGTGACTTAAATAAATATTAAAATATCAAAATAAACATTTGATTTGAGAACCCCTATGTATTCATTCCTTTTGAAAATTAGAGAACTCGTATTTATTTGATTTTTTTCCCTTATTTTCCTTTTTCGCACATATCTATTTCCTTTCTCCTATATATTTCCTAGTTCTTATTTTTATGATGACTTCCTTTTCTAAATCTCTTGTACACAGGTCTGTGTTATACTGGCAGCGTGATCCCTAAAAAGGAGGTTGAAGCTGGCAAATTGTCTTTCATAAATATCATAAGCATACCTTATAACACTTAAAAGTATAGGGAAGTCAAATAATTTTATAACCTTAAAAATATCACTGTAATCGATCTTGTGTATGAACCTACAATATGTGTGAAACTTACTAGTTTATAGTTTCAAAGTACACAGAGACAGAATTTTTCATATGTATGGGGTCACATTTCAAAATTCAAATTTCGCCATACAAAAAATATGTTGTTACCATAATTTTTCTTCTAACCAGTGGAGTGAAACTAATGACGTACCAACAACTTACAATTGTTGTGATAATTACAACAAAAAAGTACCATATGAGATTTTTGTTGCCTCAAGGAGCTTATAATCTAATTAAGAGGCTCAAAAGTACACACAGGCAACATTTAAATAGGAACCTGAGGAAAAGTCTAGGAAGACTTCAAATGTGTTTGTCACAGATAAGCAGGACTGAGTTCATTTTTATCTAGTTTTCCTTTTGCTTACTTATCTGTACTTTTCAATCTGTTATGAGTCACATGTATAATTTTTTAAATCTAAAATCAGAAAGTATCCAAGAAATATGTGATTACAATATAGATCCCTTTTACTCTTATTTACTTATTTATATGATTGTAGCTGATCTCAATTAAATTATAAGCTCTTTTTTAGTTAGTTTGAATATATATTACCCACATGGATCAGGAAGAAAAGCATATCCTTTATGTTTTTGGATAAAGGATAGAGAATTCAAACCAGGCCTCACAGAATTCCCACAGATAGACACTAGACAAACATGAGCTCACAATCCAAATTACAAAACAAATGAAGAAAAAAGCTATCATGAGCAAAAGGAAGCAAAAGCAGAAAAAAGGAAACTAGCAGAATTAGATTCTAAATCTAATTCTCAATTTAATTCTAAATTTAAATTAATTTGAACCTAGATTCTAAATTCTAATTCTAAAAAGGATAGTTTATGAATAATATAGACCCATTTCACTTATCAACATAAGCACAAAAATTCTAAATAAAATATTAGCTAACCAAATCCAACATGCCTACTTCTGTGAACTAAGAGAAACCTTGAGTCTCATTTTTCTATCTTTAGCTTAGATATCTATCTAGCTACCTATCTAGCCATCCACATGAAGAATAATAAATCAAGTAGAGTTTATTCCAGAAACTCAAGCATGATTTAACATCAGAAAGCCTACCGGTAATTCATCTCAAAAAGACTCAGAGAGAAAAAGCATTTGAGAAAGTGTATCGCTTATTATTAATAAGAACTTCTAGAAAATTAGGAATAGGAAGAAATTAACTTTATGAAGAACCAAAATGTACAGAAAACCCTTACTAATAGATTTACTTAAAACACATTCCATTTAATTGTGGGATCAAGACAAAGTTGCCACTGCTATTTAACATGATACTGAAAATCCTGGTTAACAGGGTAAGATTTGTAAAAGGAAGAAGAAATTAAATAGTGAAATCCAAAGGAAAGAGATAAAACTGGGATTGCTTGTAGTAACTTGGCCAACCATATAAAACACCCAACAAAAACAAGCTATTAGAAGTAATCAGAGAGGGGTCTCTGTGTGGCTCAGTCGGTTAAGTGTCTGACTCTTGATTTTGGCTCAGGTCATGAACTCATAGTTTGTGAGTTTGAGCCACACTGGGTTCTGTGCTAACAGTGCAGAGCCTGCTTGGGATTCTCTCTCTCTCTCTCTCTCTCTCTGCCACTCTTCCATGCACGTGCTATCTCTCTGTCTCTGTCTCTCAAAATAAATAAATAAACTTTTTTTTATGTTTATTTTTGAGAGAAAGAGGGAGCACGAGTGGGGGGAGGGGCAGAGAGAGAGGGGGACACAGAATCTGAAGCAGGCTCCTGACTCTGAGCTGTCAGCACAGAGCCTGATGCGAGGCTTGAACCCATGAACCACAACATCGTGACCTGAGCCGAAGTCGGATGCTTAACCGACTGAGCCACCCAGGCTCCCCAATAAATAAACATTTTTTTAAAAGAGGGAATAATCTGAGAAATCAGCGAAGTGAAGATACACTTTTCTCCCTTTCTTCCACAGCACTATGCTTTGTTTAGATGGCACATAGCCAGCCAGAACAAACACAGCATTGGGCAGCATCTCTTATGCTAAGTATTCCCATGTTCCAGGCAATAGGTTAAAAGTGGAATGGTGTATAAGTCCTAAGAGGGAGAGGGTATGCCTCATCCTTTTTTCTGTCATCTGAAATGAAGACATAATGGCTGGAGCTTCAGCAGTTATCTTAGACCATGAGCTGACCTTGGGTATGGAAAACACACACAGTGGAGCAACAAGACAGAAGGCATCTGCAATACCCACACTAGCCTTAAAGTATCTACCTCCAGTCTTCTTGAATTTCCTGAATAAACCTCTAATTCATGCTACTGTTATCTTAGATTGTGTGTGTGTGTGTGTGTGTGTGTGTGTGTGTGTGTGTGTGTGTTGTGATGTACTTACAGCCAAACCCAATCCTAACTGATACAAGATCCCCAAATACCAATGCAATTCATGAAAACCAGAAGTATTCCTACAAACCAGTACTAACAAACTAGAAAGGAAGATACTATTTACAATAGTAAAGTCTCTAGCAATTAACCTAAGAAAATGCACAAAGCCTTTATGGAAAAAAAAAAAAAAAAGTTAACTCTGTTGATAGACTTCAAAGAAGACCTAAACAGCATTATATATAATGTTTGTGGATAGGATGATAACATTATTAAGATATCAGTGATATCTGGGCACCTGGGTGGCTCAGTCCGTTAAGCATCCAACTTTACCTCAAGTCTTAATCTCACAGTATGTGAGTTTGAGCCTTACATCAGGCTTGCTGCTGTCAGCACAGAGCCTGCTACGGATCCTCTTTCCCTCTCCCTCTCTGCCCCTCCCCAACTCTCTCGTGCACACTCTCTCTCTCTCTCAAAAATAAATAAAACATTAAAAAATATATTTAAAAAAGATATCAATGATCTCAAAATTTATTCACAAATTCAATGCAAACTATTCAAACTTGTAGCAGGAGTGGAGGAATTCAAATATTTTAAAATGCATATGGAGGGACACCTGGCTGGCTCAGTAGGTAAAGCATGCAATTCTTGATCTCAGGGTCATGAGTTCGAGCCTCTCGTTGGGTGTGGAGCCTACTTAAAATAGAAAATTAATTAATGAAAATGCATATGGAAGACTAAATTCCGTATAATCTGGTCATTTTTTAAAGTTTATTTATTTTGAGGGGGGTGGGCAAATAGAGGAAGGAGAGAATCCCAAGCAGGCTCTGCACTCATAGTCCCTGAAGCAGGGCTTGAACTCATGAACCATGAGATCATGAACTGAGCCGAAGTTGGACGTTTAACCAACTGAGCCACCCAGGCAGAAAATCAGAGGGGAAATTTACCCTCCCATATAGTAAGACATATTCTAAGTGACAGTAACAGACTTGTAGAGCAGTGGAACAGAATAGAGAACTCAGAAACAAACCATCTACCTATGAGAGTTTGGTATATGATAATGGTGACATCACAAATCTTTGAGGAAATCATGTTGAGATAGCCAACTATTGCTGCAATAATAATACTCCATGACAGACAACCCCAGAGAACCAGAGAACCAGTGGCTTACTTACAGCCATTTGTGTTTTCTCCTTCATGGGTCTGTGTGTGACCTGAGATTTGCTGATCTCATCTGGATTCATCAAGGCTTAATTGGGCTCCACCGAATTCTCTGGGCTTAGCTCCAGGACACAGGTTAAGTTCAGGTCTCCATCACATGTCTCATTCTGGCAATTACAGAAGCTCAAGAGGTGAAGCCAAGTCACTCAAACACATTTAATACCTTTGCTCCCATCACATATTCTAACATTCCATTGGCCAAATAAGTCACATGGCCAAGTCCGACATCAATAGTGGAAGGTCCTACAAAATCACATGGCAAAGGTCATGGGTATATAATTCAATAGCAAGGAAGACATGAAGGATTGAGAACAATAATCCAATCCAATGCAGAGGTTTTGTTTGATAGGTAATTTCAGGAAAATTGGTTCACCATGGAGAAAAATAAAGTTGCATCCATAGCTCATACTATATGCAAAAGTGAGCTCTTGATGAATTAAAAAACAAAAAAAGAACACTAAAAAGGGAAGGGAAAACTGGTAGGCTAATAGATATTAAAAATAGAATAGCTTTGGAGTCTTAAGATAGGAGAAGACTACTTAAATGTGACTCTAAACGCATAAACTATAAAACCAAAAGAACGATGAACTTGACTGCATCAAAATTAAAGTTTTCTGTTCAACAGAAACATCATAGACAATTTAAGAGACAGTTGGTAGATTGAGAGGTATTTCCAAAGCCTAAAATGAACAAAAGATTAATATCTAGAATATACTAGGAATTCTTGCAAATCATCGAGGGGAAAAAAAGTAAACAGGAAACACAGTAGAAAAATAGCCGAAGGATATGAACAGGCAAATTTACAGAAGGGAACTCTGAGAAGATGAGGAGATATACAACCTCCCTTATAATCAGAGAGATGCATATTAAAACAACAGGACACTTCTTTCTTTACATCCACAAACTGGACAAAAATGTGAAAGGTGGATAACACCAAGTGTTGGCTAGGATGGAGGAGAGTATGAACCCTTGTATATTGCTGTTTGGACTTAAGCCCTGGTACAGCCATTTTGGAGTCATCTGGCAATACTTAATGAAATGTAGCAAATGTTTTCCTGATGGCCCAACAGTTCCGCTCCTGGAGATATAGACCACTAAGAAACTCTTGTACAGGTCCATAAGAGGGCACAACTGAGGCTATTCATCACAGCAGCACTTGAGGTATTATAGGCAAACTTAAGTATATAACACCTGTACTACGGTAGGTAAGTAAAGTGTAGCAGATGCCGTGGAGTAACGTGAAGTAAGGTACTAAATACACATCTTGTAGCATGGATAAATCTTTAAAATGTTTCATAAGTGAAAACAGGTAAGAAACAGAACAAGATCATGTCAGCCACGGGCCTCTGGATGTTTTTCATCACAAGGATGTTTTTCATTTGTGCTCTTAACTGGAACACTTTGAAAGAAGGATAAGGAAAGTGTTGTTACAATTCACTTCTGACTCAAATATTTCCTTCTGGCTTCCACGTGATGCTGTGGCAGGTTTTCATATATGCCCTCCCCCTACACCCCAGGTCGACTCCTTCTGCAGGCTTCCACAGTTTCTACTGTTGTGGCCTTCCCTAGCACCTCCTCGCTCCCCCATGCATATTTAATATCCATGCATCAGGTTATAAGCTTCCTGATCCAGCTGGGTGGAAGTTGAGCGATGGCTCTTGAAGAGTCAGCCACAGTCAGGGCCACTCTGCTACCCACATCTGCCCGTTGCCCCATTTCCAAGTCAGAAACACCCAAACGTTACTGGATTTTAAAGAGCTTTATTTGGGTGTGCCCGGGTGGCTCAGTCAGTTAAGTGTCCAACTTTGGCTCAGGACGCGGACTCACAGTTCTTGGGTTCAAACCCCATGTCAGACTCTGTGCCTGGAGCCTGCTTCAGATTCTGTCTCTCTCTCTCTCTCTCTCTCTCTCTCTCTCTCAAAAATAAACAAGCATTAAAAAAATTTTTTTAAAGCTTTATTTCAAGACTGACCTAAAAATGTGTTTGCTTATGTATCTTTATATACCTCCTAGTGTGCTGTCAGTGCTAATAATAACCGTAAGGATGAAACCGTAACGGTAATTGTAATATTAGCTTTGTGTCAATGAGCAGTAGACACAAAAGGCCTTTTAAGGTTGATTGAGAGGGAGAAGATGAAAAAGATAATGAGCTGTAGAGATCTAGGTTAGATATCAGAAGTAGTTCCCTGAAATCAGTGTTGGATAAACAAGTGAAGGAGTTACCAGAAGGTTTGGGTACAGATGGGTAGCTTTCTGAAAGATTTGGGTGTTTTCTAACCTAAACGCAGGGGAATGGACACAACGGCTCTTAAAGTTTCTCCCAGCTCTGTCAGGTCATGAATCTCCTCAGAGCAGGCATGTTGGAAGTGCAATTGTTTCCCACAAAGGTATGCTGAGAATAGCCCCTGCTTGGATTATACTGCCTTAAAAGCCTGTCTCTGCCCAGAGCTTTCCTAATGGCTCTTTACTAGCATACGAAATTCTGACCGTTAGTAATGGCTATGATTTCATGGCCCTCAAATTCCCATTTGCAGGAGCTTGCCTGAGCCCAGGTAGGGAGCTCCACAGAGCAGCACGTGAGGCCCCGTGGCCCACACCCCTTCCCAGGGAACTAAGCCACAGCTGCAGGCTTCTCTCCAACTAGCTTTGGATGTCTGATTTTTGCAGAAGCCAGAATGTGATCCTGCAGAGATGACTATTCTCAGGATCGCATATCTTATGATTACCATTTGGGGGCTGTAACACTCATCACGCTCCCAGTACTGGGGCATTAATGTTAGCTGACATCTATTACATAAATCTAACCCTAAAAGGTCTAATGATTTATCCATCTGTAGTTTCTGTAACTCCTAGAAGCTGTGTAATCCAATCACTCCATATTTGTTCAACAATTACTTACTGAGTTCTAGGGAGTCTTAGAGATGTATTTGGAAAAGCAGATGGAGCCCAGATTATAGAACCTTAAATGCCTGGTTAAGCGTTTCAATTTATAGGATAAGGCAATAGGGAGCCTTTGAAGGTGTTTGAGAACTGGAAGAGCATGATGAAAAGAGTGTTTTAAATTTAATTGAGCAAACACTTACTGAGGAAAAGGACAAACAGCTATCAAGCCCCTATTACAGGAAAGCACTATGGAGGCACAGGGGAGAGAGAGAAAGTCCTTGTCTTCAAGAAATTTATAGTTTCTAGTTGTTGTTCTGTTTTTGTTTTTTAATAGAGAGGGTACTATTTTGAGATATTAACCAGTGTGCTTTCCCAGCATTTTCTCTACCCCAGTCCCTTCCCACAGGGTATGGATATCGTACAATAAAGATTCAGAAAGAAAGAAGAGTGAACCCTTGACTCCCAGGTCTGGAAATGGGCTTTAAGAACTCACAGGGGAGGGGCACCTAGGTGGCTCAGTTGGTTAAGTGTCTGACTTTGGCTCAAGTCATGATCTTGCAGTTCACAAGTTGAAGCCTTGCATTGGGCTCGGTGCTCACAGCTCAGAACCTGGAGCCTGCTTCAGATTCTGTGTCTTCCTCTCTCTCTGCCCCTGCCATGCTCACACTCTGTCTTTTTCTCTGTCTCTCTCAAAAACAAATAAAAACATTAAGAAAGAGAGAGAGAGAGAGAGAGAGAGAGAGAGAGAGAAAACTCACAGCAGAGATGAAACCTAGTTTTAGAGAAAAGACCTGGGTTTTCATAAGCTACAACACAACATAAGCCATAGACTTGGAAATACAATCTGTGTATCCCAGCATAATTTGTGGAGCCCAGAAAAAAAGTGCTGTTAAAGATACTAGAATAAAAAGGTTTTATTCTTTCTTTTACTCTTTCTTCCATAGTCTCTCTCTCTCAACTTGTCACATTTTTAAAAAAATTTATTTAATGTGACTCTCAGTAAACAAATTAAAATTAAGTTGAAAATTAAATTATTAGCCTGAATTTTACTGTTCATTTTATATTGTGAAATATATATAAATATATTGTTAAATTGCATTTTAAATGCAAATATAAGAGCATTTAACTTATAAGTAGAACCACTGAAAGTATCCAATTCATATGTTGTAGCTTGTATGTGCATATGTATTTTATTCTTACCAGAACAGTGGACACACTGCACAGAACTAATTCAAGTGTTTTTATTCTACTTCTTGATATGGGCGCATTCCACCAACACTCTACTTAAGTTTACCAATGGGTAAGGCAGGACTGAAAGGAAAAGGAACCATGGTGTTCTTTTCCCCTCCATGTTGTCATTTTCAGCCTATGTGCTTGCCTAATAGAGACAGCATCAAAAGTAAGAAAGGATATGATAAGGTTCTTTGCCTGTTCATGTTTTTAGAATACCATTGCCCTTTTTTCTGCCTTCAAAACACATCCTGGTTTGAATAGAAAGTCCGACCTCTGGGGCACCTGGGTGGCTCAGTCCGTTAAACATCTGACTTTGGCTCAGGTCAAGATCTCCTGGTTGGTGAGCTGGAGCCCCACTTCAGGCTCTCTGCTGTCACCGCGGATCCTGCTTCGGATCCTGTCTCCCTCTCTCTGCCCCTCTCCCGCTTGTCCTCTCTTTCTCTGTCTCTCTCTCTCTCAAAATATAAACATTAAAAAAAAAAAAAAAAGCCCAAGCGTCCCCACTTACTCAATCAAAGATGAAACACACTTGCATCTTGCTGAACTCCTAAGCATTGTGGGACAACCAGGAAACTGTGCTCATGCGGGGGCAAGAGTAGCAGATATTCATGTCCCTTCTGCTCATGCTCCCTTGTCCCATGGGACTTCACATACAAAACATAGGCACAAAAATAAAATCAAGACTGTTGAGACAGCACAGCGGCACAGAGCCCTTCGGAGCGCGGGGCCCTGGGTGGCTGCGGGGATGACACGTCTGTGATGCTGGCCCTGTCTGGAAGAACAGACGAAAGGCCAGGCTGCCCTGCCTCGGCTGAGAGAATGATGCTCTGGACTGAGGGTGAGAGAGAAAGCAGAGGTTCTAAGCACCAAAATGTTGCTGAAAAAGGGAGCTCTGTGTTCTTCTCTTGTGCCCCACACTCCCAGCTCTCCACCAGTCACACCCCAGAAACCACCGGGAAGAAGAAAGATCAAAGCAGGGAAGGACCCGAACCTCACTTTCAAGGTTTCATGTAATCCGTTGAAAATGTGGAAAATATAGAAAATCACAAAAACCGAAATTACCTATAAACCTCCTGCCTAGAGAGAGCCATTGTTAACATTGTGTCCAAATGTGATTTATAATATATATTGGTACAAAATTTGTCAACGTAACAAACATCTCTCACTGAATATGCTGCTAGAAAATAGTTTCACACGCAACTTTGCATTTTAGGGTGAATATTTGGTGGTGGTTTGCACAGCGAATTCTAGAAGGAAGAATCTGTCAACAGAGAGTCTGGCTGGGGGATAAAAGCGAGAATCCCAGAGGGGATCTGGGCTGGAGGTCTGCAATGAGGGGAGAAAGGATGGGGCTGGAGGAGGCTCACAAACAGAATGCTGAGTGAAAAAAGTAAGTCATCGAAGACTCCATCTACTTATAGTTCAAAGGTGGGTAAATCTAAACACTGTTATTCAGGAATAGGTACATAACCACTACAACCAGAAACAAAAACAAAATTCAGAAAGGTGGTTCCCGAGAGAAGCCAGGGAGACAGATAGGTTTGGAAATGAACACACAGGGGCTTCTAAGGAGCTGGTGATACTCTGTTTCTTAAGCAAGGTGATAGACACGTGATTGTCCAATTTATTTTTTTCCCTAAAACCACACTTGCCATATGTTCTTCTGTATTCATGGTATCATATAAGCTAATGTATCTCAGGCCAATTCCAAAAGATAAAGTTTTCCACAACCTCACTCTTCTGTCTCCTGAGGCTTTCCCAGACAGGTTATATACATGCTGGGACTCTCCTCCCCCCAAATACTCTCACCCTCCCCAAATTCTTCACTACCCATCTAATCTGACTTTGTTCTGAAATAGGTGACCAGAGTACATTCATCTGAAAGTGTCCTTTCTGAGCCCAAACCCAGGAGCAATGCAAGCATACACCAGAATATGGATACACAGACACTTGAATATACCCAGGCTTGCTCATGCATGGCCAGGAACTGCAAAAGCTTTCTGCTCTCAAAGTGTCTACCTTGCAGTGTGAGTAGCAGGTGGTTATCATGTTTTCCTGCTTCCAGAGCAGCCACCCCAAACCCAATCAAGGATGTCGAAGGGGAGAAGTAGCTGCCAAGTGTCTCGCAGGGTCCTCTGCAGGTTACAATGAAATTATCAAAGACAAGCAATTGCATAGCGATCTCTCCTTTTCTGCATCCCAAGAGGGTAGATACGCTACATGAGATACTTTCAGCAGGTTCACAGACAGTTTTTATTCTAATATTATGCACATAATGTATTTTGTCCTAATATTACACACACACACACATATATATACCACTGACAGCTAAAAGCCATGATGATTGCTTAGAGAGCAAAGCTAGGGGGAGAGTAGAGTTATCTTGAAGTAATGTTTTAAAAAACTCTCTAGAAATAATATTATAGCTGGTGCCTAAAGATAGTACAAGTCATGATTGTGCTTCACTTTTGTGATACTTGACGGTGGGAAACATTGCACAGGGACTTTGTAGTTCTTAAGAAAGTGGAATATGGGGGCGCCTTGGTGGCTCAGTTGGTGGAGCATCTGACTCTTGATTTTGGCTCAGGTCATGATCTTAAGGTCACTGGAATCTGCACTGGGATTCTCTTGTCCTCTCCCTCTGTCCCTCCTCCCCACCTCTCTCTCTAAAAAAAAAAAGTGGAATATGGTGCACGGGCAGCCTGATCCTACGACCCCAAACAAAACTTGTGGCCCAGGAGACTATTGTAAACTATTGTAAAATAATTCTAGGGGCACCTGGGTGGCTCAGTCAATTAAGCGTCTGACTTTGGCTCATGGGCTCAGGTCATGATCTCAGGGTTAGTGAGTCCGAGCCCCGAGTTGAGCTCCATGCTGACAGGTCAGAGCCGGGAGCCTGCTTCGGATTCTGTGTCTCCCTCTCTGCCCCTCCTCCACTCACGTTCTCTCTTTCTCTCTCTCTCCCTCTCTCTCAAAAATAAATAAACATTTAAAAATTTTTAAAATAAGATAAAATAAAATAGTAATTCTATTTTGAGTCCTTTTTAACTGCCAGACTCTGGCAAAGTGCTCTACACACAGTTTGTGTACACAAAACTTGCAGACATTTCTGTTTATGCAAAGACACCCTTCCTCCTCCTTGTCCTCATCATCATCCTCATCACAGAGCATTGGTGCTCGGCCCGGAGGGAAACCACCCTGGCAACACCAGTCCTGCCCCATTCCTGTTCTTATACTGAAGAGTAACAACATAAACTTACATAAACTTAAGTAAGAAATACTTACAAAGTCATTTTGCAATATGTAAGTGTATTGAATCAACACACTACATACCTTAAATGTATTTAACGTTATGTGTCAATTATATCTCAATAAAGCTGGAAAGAAAAAAATACCTACAATGAAATTGAAAATATAAATAATTTAGCTAATTTCTGGTATAATCTCATAGTACACACCCCTTGCCTACCCCAAGGCCTCTGTTTTTTTCTCTTTTGTAATGGAGGCAGATGTACTCTGTGCACATTACCTCACTAGAATACTTTGAAATCTAACCAACTTATCTCCATTATAGAAAATCATCGGGGGGCGCCTGGGTGGCTCAGTCGGTTAAACGTCGCACTTCAGCTCAGGTCATGATCTCGCGTTCCGTGAGTTTGAGCCCCACATCGGGCTCTGGGCTGTTGGCCCAGAGCCTGGAGCCTGCTTCCGGTTCTGTGTCTCCCTCTCTCTCTGCCCCTCCCCCGTTCATGCTCTGTCTCTCTCTGTCTCAAAAATAAATAAATGTTAAAAAAAAAAAATTAAAAAAAAAAAAAAGAAAATCATTGGAAGAAGCATGAATTCTGTTAAATAAGACTTGTGCAAAAAAAAAAATGGATGAATTATAAATCTCTTTAAATAGTTATTTTATAATAGAAGCTAAATAGACGTTTAACTCTGCCCCGGCTCCCATTTATGAAATGCCCAAGAATAGAGAAAAAACCAACAGAATGCTTTCTTTAAAAATGCTGGTAATAGCATTCTAGCCATATCAGGGCAAAGCATTTCTATGATGATTCATAGACTAGGTAGAGCTAGGTTAAACGAGTCCTGAAGATCAAAGCTTAGCTTGACTTTTCATCGTTTTCTTCAACACAGTAAACTTCTCTAAAATGACGGCAATCCCAAATATAGAACTTCTACAAATTGAAGAGAGATCTATCATAGCTGACTAAATTTATAAAGAAATTTAAAGGTATTTTTAGTTAAAAAAAAACTAACAGGTGATGCATGGGCATGGAACTAAATTCAAAGATACGAAAGGCTGGATAATAGAAAATATGTTTCTCTCCCATTTTAGACTCCCTGGTGCCTCCCGAGATGCAAACATTGTTACTAGTTTCATAAATATTTCCATATATATGCATTTAATATACATGTATGTATTTGAGACATGTAAAAGTTAATATGTGCATTTAGATTTATTTTTCTAATATAGCTGATAGTATTTTATATTGTTTCTGCATCTTTCTCACTTAACAGGACATCTTGGAGATACTACCCTGTTGGTACAAAAAGGGAGTGTTTTAATCTTCAAGGCTATGTAATAGTTCATCATATAGATGTGCCATTATTGCAGGACATTTGTATATTTCTAACCTTTTGTTTGTACAAACACTGCACCAATCAATGACCTCACATGTAGGTACTGCCTCTGTAGCAGAAACGCACAAGAGTAGAACTGATGGGTCCAAGGGCATGGACAGTTTAAAACGTGACATTTACTGCCAAATTGTCTTTCATCAGGGGCCTACCATCAAATGGGCATTTTGTAACGCACTGTAACAGTTGTTATTGAAGTCATTCTTTATCAAATACTTATACAGCCATGTACTCTCCACAGCAAAATCATGTTATAAAACTGTTATTATAGACACCCCTCACTTTACAGACTAGGAGTTGGCAAGAATGGCATATTGAACATTATTTGGCTTGCATTTTGCTGTCTTAGAATTATCTGCACGGTAACCAATTTGTGGTTTTGCTGTGTTTTAAATTTTTTTTAATGTTTATTTATATTTGAGAGAGACAGACAGACAGAGCACAAGCAGGGGAGGGGCAGAGACAGAGGGAGACACAGAATCTGAAGCAGGCTCCAGACTCTGTCAGCACAGAGCCTGATGCAGGGCTCAAACTCACGAGCTGTGAGATCATGACCTGAGCCAAATTCAGACACTTAAGGACTGAGTCACCCCTCACTATGCTTTTAAAAACAGGCCTACACAGAGCTCAAAAAAATTTCAGGCCAGTGAAAATACATCATGAGATATTATACAGATTAACGTATGTCATTATATATTTGTTAATACCCATAGAATTTACAACACCAAGAGTGAAACCTGAAGGTAAAGGGTGGACTTTCAGTGATTATGATGTGTCAATGTAGGCTGCTTCTTGGTAAAAAATGTACCATCCTGGTCAGCGGGAGGTTGCTCATGTGTGGGGGCTGAGGGCATACGGGAAATCTCTGTACATCCCTCTCAATTTTGCCGTAAATCTAAAGTTGCTCTAAAAATTGTCTTTAAAAAGGCCTATACGTACATATGTATATCCTTTTCCTTAATAAATGTAAAAGGCAGTATTTTGTTGGTCAACTCTGAAGTTTAGAAAGTGAAACTGAATAGAAACCAAGATGAAAGATAATAATCAGGCTTCCTCTTTAGCAGACTGCAGCCCAACCAACCAAATTATGAGAAATAAATTACAGTTTAAAAAAATTCCCCATTTTAATTACTGCAAATGTTAATGTGACTAGGTAAGAATTATTTTTAATCACCTATAATTATATAGTGTACATCTAAAAGCATAAAGTCAGGATCCAAAAGCCACAATTTCAAAAAAACAAAACAAAACAAAACAAAAACCGTAAGACAAACTTTGCTTTTGCTTGAAATGTGCAATATTTTCCCTTTATATGCTTCGTCTCCCAAATAAATTCGACGGCTAGAATTGGGGGCATGTAGCAAATACAGAGAGCCAGCAAGAAACCTCTTTTCTCTCAATTCAATGGGTTTACGTCTTAACCAGTTTGAGCACATTTTCGGCGCCTATTTCATGAGCTCAAAAGAGACAGATTTATCTGACATGTTTAGGAGACACGTAAAATAAAGTCGGGTAGGTTTTAAAGCTTCAGAAAATTGGGAATTCCCTGTGCCACAGGGAGTTCACCAGACCTGCAATTAATACTTGGCAATAATAAAGGAACGCACGAAATAGAATGCTTCCTTATCACTGTGTGTTAGGGTCTTCCCTTCTGGGTAGGATTTTTCGTAGCCTCCGTCACGATTAGAGCGAAGGAGAGAGAGGGCGAGCTGGGTCTGCGGTCGGAGGGGTGTCTATAAATAGAAGGTGAAGTGTTCTAATACCGGGAGGGTGCGTCATAGCGTCCCTCCCCCGAGCCGAGAGCGCCGGGGCGGCCGCGGGAGCCACTGCGCGGCACCGGGACGCCCACCCCGGCCTCCACCTCCCGGCCTCCGGGGAGCCGGAGATCTCCGCGAGGGACCGGGGAACCGGCCGGGGGAGGCGCCCGGCGGCCTCCGCGGACGCTCAGCCTCAGGTCGCAGGAGTCCCATCCCCGGGCGCGCAGTGCTCAGCGGAGAGCCCCCCCCCCCCGCCTCCTGCTCGGGTGCCAGCCGCGTGCCGCCGCCGTCCTCCTCCGGCCGCTTCCCCCACCCCATCCCATCCCATCCCACCCCTCCTCCCTGCCGGCGACGGCAGAACAATAACCCGAGCGCGCCTGGGAAGCAGAGACTCCCGGGCGGACAGCCAATGCGAGGGGGAGTTCCGAGGGGGCAGCCCCCGCGCACCGCGCGCTCCCGTGGGGTCCCGGCCCGGCGGCACCGCGGCCGCTGGCCGGGGCCCCCTGGCCCTGGAGGCCACGATTTAAGTCTGCTGAAATCTGAAATCTGAAATCTCGAAGTGTCTGTTCAAGGCCGCGGAGAATTTCCTCTAGTCTAGGCGGAACATCAGCAGTTGGTGAAAACACACAGCGTGTGTATTTGGGTCCTTTTCTCTTTCGGATTTGAATCTCTAAAGTCACTTGTGGAATTTCCATAGGCCTTTCTTTTTGTAAACAGATTGTTCTGGGATTCCCCACCCAGTCTCTAGTCTTACTCTGCCTGTTCTTCCAGCTTGACCCGGTCTAGATCTCAAGATCTCTCTCTCTCTCTCTCTCTCTCTCTCTCTCTCTCTCTCTCTGTCTCCCTCTCCCTCTCTTGCACACACACAACTTGGCCCCCTTTGCACTTTTCCTTTAATGTGTGTGTGTGTGTGTGTGTGTGTGTGTGTGTGTATCCGTGTCCTGCAGTTCTTTCTCCCTTCTGATTGGCGCCTCCATTGGGTTCTTGTGTTGGTTTCATTTCAGTCTCTCACAATTTGCTCCCTCCAATTCCTACTTTCTTTTGTCTTTCTTTAACAGGTAATACATTTGCATGGTTTTTTTTTTCTTCTCATTACCTTAAGTGCTGTCCCCTTAAGGACTCAAGGGTTCCTGGGGAAAAAAAGGAAGGTTTCATGACATTTTATGTCAGGGAAGTATGTTATACAGTTCCACTTTCAGAAAGTCTGGGCTAGCTGGGATTTTTATACTTACATATAGGTCAAGCCATCTTAGCTGAAGAATTCACAAACTGTAATATCTTGGGTGCTGGGCTGCTTGCTTCCAATAAAAAGGCATGCAGGAAAAGCAGGGAAAAAGTATTTTCAAATTAGGTCTCTGAATGTGGGTTTTACACTCCCTCACCTCCCCACCACACACACACACACACACACACACGCACTTACTATAAAGCAAAAGTTTGATCATACAATATTTGAAAGTCAGGACCTTGGAATCTTTCATTCACCTATGAAGTTCCATCTCCTTGGTCATCTTTTTGCACTGGTGTCCATCTATGAAATTTCCTACCACTTGACTCCTTCCTCTGAGTCTGGTGAGCAGTACAAAGTACAAGCATCTAGGGGCACTTGGGTGGCTTGGTTGAACTTCTGACTCTTGATTTTGGTTCAGGTCATGATCCCAGGGTTGTGGGACTGAGCCCCACATCTGGCTCCTTGCTGAGCCTCTCTCTCTCTCTCTCTCTCCCTCTGCCCTTCTCCCCGTTCACTTGCTCTCTGTCTAAAATAAAATAGAGTGCCTGGGTGGCTCAGTCAGTTAAACATCCAACTTCGGCTCAGGTCATGATCTCACAGTTCGTGAGTTTGAGCCCTGTGTCGGGCTCTGTGCTGACAGCTCAGAGCCTGGAGCCTGCTTCAGATTCCATGTCTCCCGCTCATTCTGCCCCTGCCCCCGCTCATGCTCTGTCTCTTTCTGTCAAAAATAAATAAACATTAAAAAAATTGTAATAAAACAAAAAATTTAAAGTAGAAGCATTTATCAACCGCACAAATCAGAAATAGCTCCTACACTTGGGACTTGAAAAACAAAAAACAAAAAACAAAACAAAACAGAAAAAAACAAAAAACAAAAAAATGCCAGGCAAAAGAATCAGTAAAGATTTAACAAAAGGCATACCTTTGTGGTTAAAATATTAGGAGGTGAGAATGTATGTGAGTGCTGGGACGTCAGGTAGGAGTGGGTGTTGTGCAAATTATTAGCATTTCCAGGAGGCAGTTTGCTTTGCCAGGGCTGACCCTCAGGTTGGCAGGGCCTGAACATAGCACATATCACATTTCTCTGCAGGTGGAAGGTAACTGGCAGATTGGTCTTTTCCAGCCCTACTGTGGGTGAGGGGCCTCTCGTCCATCCTGCCACTAATTCTGCCTGCCTTTCTGAGTTACCAAACCCACGTTCCTCCAGCCAGGACCTAAACTGAAGGTGGATCAAGGGCAAACTGTATATCGGTCATGAGCCATCCTATTCACATAAGCCACCTCACGCCCTTCAAAAAATTATAAGGATTTGGTGGCCCAAAGGTCAGGCCCAGTCACCAGGGTTAAGACTCAAAACTGATAATGTCATCATTTATTGAAGTTAATTTTATGCTTAGCACTCTCATATGAGCTTTAATATTGTATCTCATTTAATTTTCACAACAATGTTTGAGGCAGATATTACTACCCTCGTTTGACACGTAAGAAAACAAGAGTAGTGGCTGAAAGTTTATCTGCCCAACATCACAAGGCTGCTTGCTGAATGGTAGTCTGGGACTCAAATCGTAGCCTAGCCCCAAAGCCTAAACCATAATCCTATCTCAACCAAGGGAGGAGATCCAGGCTGTCCCATGAGGACATGGGAACCCATCCTGAGGTGGGGGCGAGTTATAGTATTCCTCCCTGTGTGTCACTAGCGGCTAGGTCTGTGTTTATGGGGGTCTGCATAAGTCTGCACAGGGTTGCTATAACAATCACCTTTGCCCCTTTGGACTCTGATTCTGGTTTTTCTAAGGAAAACTTGTCAACCTGAAAAAGCCCCCTCTCCTTCTGTGAGAGGACAAAAGGACTCCTCCCTAAACCACGCCATCAAGGGTGGCAGGGAGGGCAAACTTCCATCTATCGTGGACAGAAGAGTTGGCTCTTTACAGCAACAAGACAACAGATCCACTACCAGGAACAGCCACAGCAGCAGCCTGTTACCTGTGACGAGGCAGGCCCTGGACAAGTCACAACAGCTCAAGGAACAGTGGTAAAAGACAAGGGTCCAGAGAAGCAGGGTTGAGCAGAGACAGGTTGGCAACAGCTCCAGAGATGAGCCAACTCTAGGTCAGCAGGCATTCGAAGAGTCTCAGACACTAGCAGGGCTTTAGTGCAGGCAAGCCACAGGCTGGAGGTGTTTCTCCAGGAAGGAGTAAACTCCAGTGTTTAAGAGCAAGGGCTTTGGAGTCAGACTGCTGGGTTCGAGTCCTGCTGCCTTCCAGCTCTGGCTTTAGATGAGCCAATTAACCTCTGTGTGTGTCACTTTTCTTACCTGCAAAATGGGTATGATAATGCTACTAATGGCTCTTTTCTAGAGCTGTTAGGAGGATTAAATGAGAGAATGAATACAAAGCACTTAGTCCCTGGTACCTCAGTGTAGACTGTTATATGATAATCATCCAACTTGACACAGGGTGAGCCCTCTGGGATTGACGGGAGCAGAAAACAACAGGGGGATTCCTGCTTCAGATGTATATTCCCCCAATAAGAAAATAAAGCAAGTCAGGCAACAGAGTGACTTCTGGAGTTAGAACTCCAGCAAAAAACTGGGAAGAAGTTCCTGCATAGCATAAGACCCTTAATCTCACCCCCCTCCACCCCACCCCCTACCTTTCCTGTTGAAAGAGCTTGAAATAAAGATGTAAAAAAATCAACAGCTTTGTCGGGTAGTGAGCCAAACACTTGACTAGGTGCCAGATGAGTTGAATTTAAGTACAAATTGTAACCTTGAGTTAAGTCACTTAATTTCTCTGAGCCCAAATTTCCACATCTGTAAAATGAGTCAGAGTGAACTTTTTTTTTTTGAAGGGGAGGCAGTCTGCCCATCATCTTCGTCACTTCTTCTGGGAACTGTTTCTCTCCCACACCTCAACTGTTGTGACCTCCATTTTCTTACATGACTCCACCTCCCATAGTTGACTGGTCCAGGAGTGGGCACCTGACCCAAGCTGGACCAATCAGAGTGTTTCCTTGGGATTTTTGTTTGTTGTTGAATTGGAACTGGGAAAACAGTCAGCATTTCTGGGTAGATTGTGTAGAGAGGGGCTCAGGACCACTTGGCAGTCCTGTTTCTACCAGGTGAAGTGTAAGAAGCTAACACATGCAGTGAAAAGCAGAGATAAGAGATCATTGGGGGTGGGGGGTAGCATTTGGACCAGGTGTCTCTGAGACCTACATGTACCCCTGCCTTGCCTACAATTAAATGAGACACTCAGATTGATTCTAATTAATGCTTACTTTTGCTTAACCTGGCCAAGTTTGTTTTCTGTCATTTGTACACCCCAAACCCCTGATTAATACAGACTAATTTATTTCTAAGATCCTTTTAACTCTAAATGTCTATGCTTTCATAAAAAAAAAAATAGATAAATGATGTTCAAATAAGGCTATGTGTCTGAACCTTGGATAGCTGTGTGAAATAATCAAAGCCTAAAAAAAAAAAAAAAAAAAAAAGGAAGTCTCATTTAACTCACTTAAAAGTGTAGAAGAGGTTAAAGGCTCTGTATAGACTTTTATTATACCTAAATGAAAGAAATAAATAGGTCAAGAGCTGGTGTTTTGGTGAACTGTGAGGAAATCAGCCATTAAATTATAAAAATTGATTTCAAAACTGTTGACGTAGTGACCTGATTTTGAAATTGAATCCATTTTTGCTATGCCTAATGTAACACAAGAGGGAGAATAGTAACTTTGGCTTGGTGAAAACCAAGAATTTAGAGAAATTTGGTCACAATGTGGCAATTTGGGCCTAAATTTCCTAGTTTGTCTATACTACCTAGTTAGTAATGAGTGAGTGATATCTTTTCTTTCTTTTGATTTAAACAGATAATGTAAATAGCTACATAAGTCTCTCATTTCTGAATTCTACTCTAACCCATCCATCTGTCTCTGTGCTATTAAAAATAACTTACATTTTAGCTTTCAATAAAAAAATATTTTTAATTGTGGCTTCTTCGACATTTATGGATTTCAATGTATAAAATTTTGCAATTTTTCCCATGGCAAGATAACACGGGAAAATCGGATGGCACTAAATCTTTTTACTTCTAATGACTTTTCTTCAGTATTCAACTTCAGTATTAAACTTGAAATGTATGCACATGTGTCTATATCTATATCTGTAACTGTGTTTCCTTCTTCTTACTCTCCTCTAGTTAATTCTTGATAATTAATGGTCGGAGGGATGGTATTTTCGCATAGTGTTGAAATCCACAGAAAATGATGAGATCTCATTTTTTACTATTATTGTCATTTAAATCTCCTCCCCCCGAAAAAGATCTTAAGCCAGACCTTACACATATAGTATAGTACATGTATGGTAGTAAAACTACTTCGAGTTTCAAAGACTCTCTTAACTCACTTTTTTTTTTTTTAGTTGAAGACCTTCCAAGATGTAAAATCATAGGTAAGCAAGAAGTACCAAGAGGTAGGGGAGGCTGGAGCTTGTATAAGCCACTACAAAGGTATTAGTACGTTTGAATAACAAAACAAAGGTGTTGTGGGATAGACCCTGAATATCAGTGGTTCCTAATGTCTGGCTCTGACTCCCCAGATCATCATCAGGAGCCTAGCAGGAACCTAGCTATCAAGATCACCCCTCGCGAAAAGTGGGAGCCATGTATCTGGAAAGACTTTCACTTTATTCCCGCTTGATAACACCCTATATAATCCTTCCTGTCAGGTGTGTGGTCTAACCCATATATGTGACAACCCTGTCACCCTCTTCTTTGTCCCTAGCCCTTCTCTACTTTAAACTCCTGTCCGGGTACCTCCTCACCCTACCTTCATGGCCCCCATGTCTTGACCACGGAATTTCCTGCCTCCATAGACTATGTCTTTCCTTACGTCTTGGTACCACCTCACTAAAATTAGAGGGCCTCAGAGGCTCTGTTTCCTAGGAGACAGCAGGTGGGCGGAGTCTGCTGGGGAGCTTTCCTGGGCACTTGGCTGATCTTGGCTTTTAATCTTCTTTCACTCTGATTACTGTGTGTGGCCATTGGTGCCCATCAGTAGTGTCTGATCTTGGTTCAGTTCCTGTTTTGGTCCTGGCCAATTTGGCTTAGTCTCAGTTCCTTTTTTCCGTTCTTTCTTGCTTACACAGCCAGAGAAAAATACTCAGCTCTACCTGACAGAAATATGCTCAATAGGAGACGTGAAATCACTGTACACACCTGCAGGGTTGCATACCTTCACTTCTTAGATGCATGTTTAATAGAGGAAGCAGAAACCCCATATGTGTCAATGTCGGCTCTCTTGCATTTAGTTCAAGCCAAATGTCAGGAGACTGACGGTCAATAGACCAGCACACTGACGAGCAAGTGATGGACTGCAGACCCGGCACAGGTGGATGAGTTCAGAACAACGTTTAAAATGTATCTTTGGTGCAATGCAACATACAATTGCTACAACAATGTTAGCCAACAGTATTGCAATTTGATATAGACCTCTGTACGACTTGCTGGATGTGTGTTAAATACTAAAGAAGTTGCATCCAATGCTAGCATATGGATAGATGTATGGTCAGGTAGGTAGACCTCTGTCAGCACTGTAGATAATTGTATGGTTACTGGGAGACATTGCTTTGTAATCACTGTTCACTTCTTTAGTCATACTTTGCGTCTTTTTGTCCCTTCAAGTGCACAATCAGATTTTCAGGAATTTGAGGGGCGCCTGGCTGTCTCAGTCAGTCAAGCATGTGACTCGGGGTTGTAGGTTCCAGTCCCACATTGGGTGTCGAGATTTCTTAAAAATAAAATCTTAGATAAATACATAAAAATAAAATGTGGCGCAAAGAGGTAGTCTTGTCTTGCCGAGAGATAACAGGAGGGTCTTTCAGATCCTAAATTTTCAGGAATTTGAAAATGTGTCATGAGTACAAAAAATTTGAAATGTGTTGTGAGTACTGAATGATTCGAACGGCTGTGATTAATTATGTGGTGTGGACTGAGATCTCATAAAACCAAGAGAAAGAGCCTTGTCCGGCAGGAGAAAGAAGAGACCCTGGCGTGTGTTCGGTGGGCATCACTGGATATCAGTTTCCTGAAAGAAGAATGACATGCAGACCAAGTCCCAGACCCTGCAGGAGAGGCTCCCCAACCTACGATGAGAGAGAGGACTGCCTCTGACAAATTACTTGTTCGTTCGTCCATTCATTCATTCATTCATTCATTTTTAGAATTCAGCCAATATCATGGGTTCAAGCCCCGTGTCAGGCTCTGTGCTGACAGCTCAGAGCCTGAAGCCTGCTTTGATTCTGTGTCTCCTTCTTTCTCTGTCCCTCCCTGCTCATGCTCTATCTCTCTCTCCTTCAAAAATAAATAAGCATTTAAAAAAATAATAAAATAATAAAATAAAATAAAATTCAACCAATAAATGTTTAACTGGGAAGGTAGGATATGCCACATAATGTATCCTGGGACATGGAGATATAATGATAGGGGATACACTATCTGTGCCTTCACTGAGTATGTTATTCTAGTTCAGAAGGACAAAAACGAAGTAAACAGAGAAAACAGTGACAAATGCTGATGTGTTATGAAGGAAGCCAGCAAGGGGGTAAATTAGAGTGTGGTGTGTTTGGGAGGAGAGATTCTTTTTAGACAGAGTGACCTGGGAAGCCTCTTCAAGGACAGGATGGCCTTTTTTTAATGTTTTTTTTTTTTTTTTTTTTTTTTTTTTGAGAGAGAGAGAGACAGACAGACAGACAGAATGTGAGAGGGGGTGGGGCAGACAGAGAGGGAGACACAGAATCCAAAGCAGGCTCCAGACTCTGAGCTGTCAGCACAGAGCCCGACACAAGGCTCGAACCCATGAACCGTGAGATCGCACCCTGGGTCTGAGTCAGACGCTTAATCAACTGAACCACCCAGGCTCCCCACGAGCTTCTAATTTTTATGTCTCTCATCAGCGCTTAGCCGCCCACAAAAAAGCCTCTCAAGTCACATGGTGACTTCAGGGAGAGACGCTCTGTGTGTTGCCCTGTAGAAAGTGAGCTCTCTGTATTTTTCAAATGAATGAAGAACGGTATGGAGTCTCCACTCATCACTTAATGAGGAGAGCTCAAAGCCTCTCAGGGATGAAGGAAGGAAAGTCTAGTCTACCACCTAAAAGAACGGGGAGCTGACAGCGTCAAAGAGGAAAAAGGAGGGGATTTCAAAGATGATCACAAATGAGGTAAAAACTTAACATCCACACAAAAACTTGCACAGGAATGGTTATAGCAGCTTTATTCATAATTGCCCAAACTTGGCAGCAACCAAGATGTCCGCCAGTGGGTCAATGGATAAAAAAATTGTGGTACACCCAGACAATGGAATATTATCTGGCACTAAAAAGAAATGAGCTGTCAAGCCACGAACAGGCATGGAGTAAATTTAGATGCAGATTACTGAGTGAAAGAAGCCAACCGGAGAGAGCTATCGAGTGTACAATTCCAGCTATATGACATTCTGGGAAAGACAAAACTATGGACGCAGTAGAATGATCAGTGGTTGGCAGGGCTGTGGGGAGGGAGGGATGTATAGAGAGAGCACAGAGGATTTTAAAGCAATGAAACTACTCTGTGTGATACTATAACGGTGGATACATGTCATTATACATTTGTTAAAACGCATAGAATGTACGACACCAAGAGTGAACCCTAAGGTAAACTATGGACTTTGGGTGATTATCATGTGTCACTATAGGTTCATAGATCATGACAAATGTATCACTCTGGTGCAGTGTTTTGATACAGGGGAGGCAGTATGTATGAGGAGGCAGGACATATATGGGCAATGTCTGTACTTTCTACTCCATTTTGCTGAATCTAAAAGTGCTTTAGAAAAATAAAGTCTGTTTTTTAAAAATTCTAATTGAAATGTTTAAATTCTAAACATTTCTAATTGAAATGTTTAAAAATTCTAATTGAAATACATCAGCTATTGTGAGTTGGGCTAATGTGAGTCTAATTCTGAGAGATGGAGCCCCCACAGTGTGCCGGGTCTGCCCAGCTCCCTGGACTAAAATGAACGAGGCCTGGGCACAGGGTAGCATCCTTCCGTCTCACTCTTGGCCTTGCTAAAGGGTTCATTCTGCACTCCTCTCGTGATTGGCAGAGGCTGGTGCCCCGTTCTCTGGTGGCACACGTCACCTGGCTCTGCAGGTCATGGCCTCTGTGTGTCTCTCACCAGACTGTGAGTTCCTCAAGGGCAGGGATCATATTTCAATCTCCCCGGCATCTGGCACATCAAAGCTGTCCAGAGAAGTGATAATATCCGACCTATGTTTTAAAACAATTACACGGGCAATGATGGGAAGGGAGGGGTGAGGGCAGAGACCCTCCCAAGCTGCTTAGCGATGCTTCCCCTCAACAACGATGAGGTTCTACAAGCAGTCAGCAGAAGGACAAGGGGGAAATGTAGGCAGAATCATTAAACCTTAGTGATGGATTAGATGGTGGGGAGGAAGGGAAGGAGAACTGGAAACTTCTAGAGCCTTCTAACTGGTCTTTTGACATCAGTCCTTGCTCTCCTAAGAACTATGTAGACTGTTCTCAACACAGTGGTCTGTGAGCTGATTAAAAAATTAGAATCATTTTCCTCTTCCATGCAAAACCTTTCCTTAACGTCTTACTGGTGTCCTGGGAAAGCACATTTCTGCCAGGGCTCTGTAGGGTCCTTCTTGCTCTGGCCTCATCCCTGGTGCCCTTCCTCTCTGGAATCAGTTCCCACTACCCTCTCCTTTGCTTCCTCCTGTGCCAGGTTCTTGGTGTTTGCCATTCCTGTGGCCTGCAGTCTCTTCCCCTAGCTAGTGCCCTCACTCCCTGCAGATCTGTGCTCAGTTGCCAACTTTTCACTGAGGCCTTCCCAGGCCACCCTATTTAAAAGTGCAAAACCCCTCATTAATTCCTAGGCTCTTTCCCCTCTTCACATGGTCCTTTTCCCTCCTGCTATCTGACATGCTATAGATTTTACTTATTCTTCTGTTTGCCCCACTAGACTATCAGCTCTGTAAGGACAGGGATCTTTGTCTGTTTTGTTTACAAGGCCCAGAGTCTAGAACAGGCCTTATCCAGCACGTAGCGAAATAAACACTCAGGAAACACTAGTTGGCTGATGAAGAGGTTTCTCATGACTCATCTCCTGAACAGGCCACAAGGATTCCCTTATGTCCCATGCAGCACCCAGCACCCATCAGGTGTTGGACATGTGGCAGATGACCAAATGGACCCTGGGGAATGGGCCCTTTCCAGTGTGCTGGACTGGACCCTGCCCCCATCAGGGTGCCTTTGATCTCTGTGTTCTTGATCTCACAGCTTACTGACCTGCTTACCCCCCTCCAGACAGGAATACGGTGTGGATGGGTGACAAGCTGGTGTCCTGTGAAGAATGAGCCCATAAAACACAGTTCAGCAAGGTAGCTGTGCAGGCAGCACGGAAGACTAAATTCACTTAGGAGGCCAAGATCATGCTAGTTTTGTCCCTTCGTTAAATGAAGCAGATAAAGTCTACCTTGCAAAGCGGTTGCAAGGATCAGGCATGATGAATATGACGCAGCCAAGGCGATGCTTGTACCCAGTAGGAGCCCAACAGCTGAGGGCTCTTAGACGACGAAGCGGGGTCAGCTCTCCTACCCAACCACCCAGGGCAGGGACACCGTTGATGGTGACGAGGACATAATGCATCATGAAGCCCAAGGCCACCTGGCAGCCTTTACCTGCAGCCTTTACCTGCGTTACTGTGTCCGAGGACACGGTTATTTCTTCAGGCTGTAGGAGCTGGCCAAGACCCACTCGGGCATTTCACACAGCCTGTTTCCTTCCTCAGACAGCAGCATCGAGGACTTTAGACCTTACACATTAGGAGAATGCATCTGTGTCATACTTTAAAACTGATTAGGACTGAGTCCAAAAATAACGTCAAAAGAATTCCCCAGTTCCCAGATAATAGCTACTGTTTTGCACTGTTATAATACGACAATTAAAGCAAGAGGGATGCCGCCACCATTCTGACAGAGAGAATTCTCCTCTCTATACACAGAGGGAAAATGTTGTCTCCACCACCGGTGAACTTAAAAGCAAGCAAATCATCAATCAGCCCCCACGAAAGCCTGTATTTTGACACTGCCTGACTTCTCTGAAAGTTTTCCTTTTCCTTTCCTCTCTTTTGCACTTTGAAATTTCCCCTCCGGTTATTACTTCCGTTTGGACCCTCCCTATTATTCCACCTTCCTGTTTGCCTACCTTTGGTTTGGTCTGCTTTGCTTCTCTCCTATAGCCTGGTGTCCTTGGTCCTCAGCGAGTTAACTGGGCACACAGCCCTTCCAGGTAGGATCTTAAGTTCCTAAGCCCATCTCCCCTCCTGTGTCACAGCTCTTCTGGCCTTTATGATACAGGTGATGCCTCCAGGGCTCCAAGTTTGTAGTTCCCCTTTTCCACTAAATCCGGTGCGTTTTGAGGAAGGCTTGGTTCCTTCTATTAATAGCTAAGGGCTCGGAGAGACTCTCAGACCAGGAAAAGTTCGGTGCATCCTTGCTTCCTTGCAGCCTGCAGGAGTTAACTTGCAAACAGCACTTAGGAATACTAAGGAGAGACTGAAATACAAAGGAAAAGAAAGTGTTCTGCATGCTGCTGTCTCCTGGAGAACAGTGGTGAGGCCAAGAGAGCTCAGAAGCCTTGGCAGCTATGGGTAACCCATTGGCCCCAGGCCACAGGTTTAATAGGGGCGTCCTGCCGCTCCTTCTCCTCTTGCGTCCCCCCATCCCCACCGACCCCAAGTGCCCAACTGCTCCAACCCTTTGGCAAACACAACACCCTCGAAAGAGTTGGACCTTGGCCCACTGCTTCTCCATTGCCAACCAGCCAAGAGAACACCTGCTTTTCATTCTCTTCAGGGGAAGTGTGAATTTTTCCCTTGGGGCTGTAACCTGTGCCTGTGCTATAACCCTTCTCCCTGTTTTCTTTTTTGACATCCTCTAGCCTCACTCCAGAAGGTGTCCAAGTGAGCCCCAACATCTGCTCTCTTCACGGTCCAGGATCACCCTTGAGTTTCTGCAGCCAGTCAGGGACGGTCCATGGCGGACGACTTTGCCTCTATGGTTTTGTTTTCCTTTGTCTACGTTTGGTTGGCATAAACACTCCTGAAAAATGGTCTGCAGCTAATGCCTTTTAGTTTGGTTCCCTTTAACGAGGGGTTTATAAAACGACTCTTACTATGCAGAACACATGTTCTAAGTATACAGTTACTTGATGGATTGAAACAGTGCTGAGGGAAGCAGAACACATGTTTCCAGATATTCCTGAAATGCATAATTACCCGGTGGACCAATCGGGTACATAATATACATTTTAATACACCATTTAATTGCTGTTTACCTAGGAGACAGGAACCTTTCTGGTCTCTTGGGTTAAACTACAGATTTTTAGAAACTGTCTAAACACATATTTACTTGATTCATTTTGGTCTCTTGGGTGAAGAATCCTTTTCCAAAGAAGTGGCCATACATGCAAAACCAGAGAATTCAATGCACTGAGGTAGCAGCTACCAAGGAAAAGACAAAGGCTTTATCTCTCATGTTTCAGGGATAGCAATCCCAAAGCAGAGGCTGAACCCAAGAGCCCTAAAAACAAGCCATACCAATAATTCACTGAAACCCACCCCCTCCCAACACCTGCGTATTTTTTCATCATAACCCTTTCTGATAAAAATGCATAAATTGCATCACAGTGGCTTCTTTGGGAAAGAACATTAAGGAGAAACAGCTGAAGAGCTCCATCTCTCGAACCCAAGTCCAAGGGAGACCTCCTTGTCTCTCTCCCCCCTGCAACCTGCCTCCCCTCGCACGCGCCCCATCTCAGCAAGTGGCACCAATATATCCACCTGGTATTCAGGTCAGCAACCAAGTGTCATCTTTTACTCATTCCTCCTTCCCTCTCTCTCTTACATTCAACCAGTCAGAAACTATTTGGCCATGACATTTAGCTTCTCTGTGCTTTAGTTTCCTTGTCTGTAAAATAAAGATTGTGGTAGTAGAGACCTCATAAGGCTGTCACTGTAAGTTTTAGATGTCAATGTTCAGGACAGTTCTTAGCACGCAGTAAGTTGTCCTTTTTCCTTCTCCTGTCCGTATATAATATTTCTAAAATCTGTCCACTTCTCTCTATGACCACAGCCAACGCCCTAATTCAAGCTGCCATTGTCTCTCACCTGTGTCCCTAAGTGGTTTTTGAGCATTCAGTCCTTCTGACCCCACTCTGCCCTACTCCAATCCATTCTTTGCAAGGAAGCAAGAGCTGTCTCTCACCTCTAAATCTGAGTGTGGCATTCGTAAGCCTAAAAGCGTTCCATGGCTCCTCCAATATTCTTAGGGTAAAAACCAACTTTTATTTTATTTTTTTAAGTTTATTTATTTATTTTGAGAGTGAGAGAGAGCAGGGGAGGGGCGGAGAGAGAGAGAGAGAGAGAGAGAGAGAGAGAGAATCCCAAGAGAGAGTTCTCAAGCAGGGCTCGATCTCATGAATTGTGAGATCATGACCTGAGCTCACACCAAGAGTCAGATGCTGAACAGACTGAGCCATCCAGGGGCCCCAAGACCAACTTTTATAAATGGCTTTCAGGGGTACCTGGATGGCTCAGTCAGTTAAGCGTCCAACTTCTGCTCAGGTCGCAATCTCACAGTTCGTGGGTTCGAGTCCCAAGTCAGGCTCTGTGCTGACAGCTCGGAGCCTGGAGCCTCAGCTTCTGTGTCTCCCTCTCTCTCTGCCCCTCTCCTGCTCATGCTCTGTCTCTCTCTTTCTCTCAAAAATAAATAAAACATTAAAAAAAAAACATTAAAAAATGTTTTTTAAATAAAAGAAATGGCTTTAAGGCCCTTCATGATCTGGCCCTGGCTCCCACTCCAGCCCCGAGTTCTAGAAGGTTGTGGTAATCAAAAGCCTGACTTCAGCCTAAGTGGCACAAAACTATACACACGGGGCATGACAAAGCCTGGGTTCCTTTCTGACAACAAGGGGACCCTCTCAACATGTTGGTTTTAAGAGAACCATGAAAGCCGTGCTATCTCCCCTAAATCCCTCTCCTTCCAAAGCCTGAGATTCCACTGTTAGTTGTCTTGGCCTCATAAAACAACAGTACCCCTGAGAGGGGCAATGCTTTAAGTTCCTTCCTTACCTCTGGTAGATACCTGACTTCTCATAACAGAGTACAGAAAAGTTTGGCACATGGCCCACAGATCTGGGCATGGGCTCGCAAGGGTTGGCCACTTGTCTAAAGTGACAAACCGCAACTACCCAGGAAAAAGTCCCTTAGTCTTGTGAGGGAAGTGGACCTGTTTCCTTCTAGGAGAGAGAGGATCAGAAGGAGCCACAGGAGAACGGTTCTCAAACTTGAGCACGCCTCAGACTTCCCTGGGAGGTTTGTTAAAACACATTATGGGTCCCATTCCAGAGATTCATATTCAGTGGGTCTGGGCTGGAGCTGGTGGGAGGTCAAAGGGAGGTCAACGGGTCACCCGGAACCTCTGCCCGGACTTCATCCTGAGACCGCAGTGCCTCAGGGGCCCCGTTCTGTGGCAACCTCTTTGCTTTCTTTGCTTTGTCTGTCCTCAAGTTGGTGAGGCCTGAGGCAACTAGGTCAAGGAGCAAAGACCACACGGTGACAGGCCAGGAGGCCGGCTTTGGCAAGGGCGGGACCATGAGCAGGGCTCACCGGAAGTAGCTGCACCAAGGCGGAGCTGAGATAACTGAGGCCTTTTCTCCTGGCACCTCAGAGCAATTTATTCTGCCTCGGCACACCCTTAGCTTCCAAAGTTCTGGGATCAGACCACAAGCCTCAAATTCTCTGAAGGGGAAAGCCTCTCTGCCCCACTAACCAACACCCGTGTCTGTGTCTGGGTCGATCAGCAGGGACTGCTCAGCCGCACATTGGAGTCCTGGTGTCCATAAGGAAGACCGAAGACACTGGGCTGGGCACCTACATTCTCAGCCATTTCCACTTGCCCGTGCGTGAGAGTAGGTTTCGACGGTAGGAAGGCAGGCAACGGGGAAACTGAGAGGGACGGAGCTCCTGAGAAGGTAAGCACCTGGGGAATGCGAACAGACAGGAAGGGGGATGTAGTTTCTCTACGGCATCTGTTTCCATGGTAATGGTCCAGAAGGGGAGCAGAGGTCTCACCGGTACCAGGCCCTCACTGCCTGCTTCAGGCCAACGGGGAGACCCAGGAGGAAAGGTTGATGATTACAGAGACTTTCTATTGGCTTTTTCAGCAGAAAGCGGCAGCGCCCGCTCGGAGCCCTAGGGAAGAGTCAAAAACTACCATTCACGATCGTAGATTTTCCAGCAGAAGGTGCCAGGTAAGGCCAGCTTATCTGAGCACGGTGACAGATGCTGGGCCAAATCCGCTAGGGTTTAAGAGAGCAAATTTAGAGGCAGAGAGAAGGTAGGGACCCAGGGGCAGACGCCAAGGGACTGGGACCAGGGCAGGTGCAAACGCTGGAACAGAATTGAGCATTCCCTCCCAGCACAGACTGGGGTGGCTGAAGCCACGTGCCCTACAAGACAGCCAGCTGTCCAGTAACCAGGGGGACCACTGCAGTTTCCAGGGAAGTCTAAGAGGTGGTGATGCAAAAGTTAAGCTTGTCTGGTGCCACAGCTGATGCAGGCAGAATTGCTGCCTGACAAGATTTCCGAGGACGTCTGTGTGATAGCAAAGGATGCTAGCAGATTGGGGTCCAGGTAGTAGCAAGCCGGGTTCAGACCCTAGCTCAGTCACTCACCGACTGTGTGACCTTGGGCCAGTCACTTGAGCTCCCTGTGAATGTTGGTCATCATTTAGAGAGGAAAATAATAGTACCTACTTACTAAGGTGGTGTGAGATGTGAAATAAAAAATGTGGAAAGTGCTCAGAATCTCCCCCGGCACCGTGTGAGTACTGAATTTATTATTATCGTTGACAAGCCATGATGTCTATGACATATTATTAAGTGAATAAATAAAACACATGTATGGCACAATCCTCTTTATGTAAAAAGGCACCATTGTATTTCCCTCTGTGTGTGCGTGTATAAACACATAAAGAAAAGTCAGGGGGAGAAAAGAAAAGTCAGGAAGGATCAAACTGTTAACAAACAATGGTTAATTCTGGGGAGTGGAACAGGGGAAGTAGGTGAAAGAGGGTTTCACCATCTCACTTACAAGCATCTGGACTGTTTGGGCCTTTCGGGGGTGAGGAGGGTGAGGGATGTGAAGGTGGAAGGCATTTTCTGTCTTAAGAGGCTGTGATCTGCAAACAGGGCTTTGCTGAGGCCTCGGTACTGATTTATTGGTCTGAGAACCTCCTATGTGTCCTTGGGTAGCACTTACCAAGTTTCTCTCTACGAGTGATACTGTTTATAAGGCACACACTGCCTTTGCTTAGTGGCCCTCTTTTCCCTATGGCCAGGGCTACCTGCCTGACTTGGCCCCCGTGCAGTCTCCAGACCAGTCTAGAGCCAAGCCAGGAAAACCTGAAAAGCTAGACACAGATTCTTTGGTACACAGCCCTGAGTGGGTTTCACGGCATTGATCAGAGTTTCCTGATTCTGATTGCTGAGTGATGCAGAGACCGTTTTCTCCTTTTTCCTCTTAGCAATAGAGTGCCCCTGTAGCAAGCTGGATAATGTGCGCCCCTTCCCCGGCCCAGATATCAGTTTCTAATCCCTGAAACCTCTGAGTGTTACCTTACTTGGAAAACAGATCTTTGCAGATGTGATTGAGGGTCTCCATGATCTGGAAGGAGCCTAAAAATGCAATTACGTGTATCTTTATAACAGCGAGATAGAGGGAAATTTTTACCTGGACAGAAGAGAAGCCAATCTCGTTCCAGAGGCAGGGAATGGAGAGATGTGGCCACAAATCACAGAATGCTAGAAGGCCAGGCAGGCATCAGAGGTTGAAAGAGGCAAGGAAGGCATCCTCCCCCAGGAGCTTCCACAGGAAGAGCCGCCCTCACACCTTGATTCCAGCCCAGTGATACTGATTTTGGACATCTATCCTCCAGAACCATAGAGGATCACTTTCTGTTGTTTTAAATCACCAAGTTTTTGCTAATATGTTACAGGAGCCACAAGAAACTACTAGTACCACCCTCCTCCCTACCACACAGGTAGGGACTTCATCTCCCAGTCCCTCTGACAACTGGGAGTGGCCAACATGACCACGTTTGGCCCACGAGTCGAAGTGGTGTGTGGGGGCGCCTGGATGGCTCAGTGGGTTAAGCCTCTGACTCTTGATTTCAGGTCAGGTCATGATCTCACAGCTTCGTGAGTTTGATCCCCGTGCCAGGCTCCACACTGACCCTACAGAGCCTGCTTGGGATTCTCTCTCTCTCTTTCTCTCTCTCTCTCTTTGCCCCTCCCTGCTCATGCTCTGTCTCTCTCAAAATAAATAAACTTAAAAAAATTATTTAAAAAAAGAAAAGAAGTGATGTGCATAATTTCTGCTTCCCGGGTTTCAAAATAAAGTGTCTTACCCCTCTCTCCACCCCTGCCATGTTTTCTTTTCCCTTTCCACCGCCCAGAACTCCATCATGGTGCTGGTCAGCATGCCGTGACCAAGTGGAGAGGACTCCCGGAGCAGCCGTCTCAGACACAAGGGTGGACACGGTGAGCAGAGGGGTCCTGGGGTCCTGGGCAACCTCACGGAGCCATGTCCTTCACTGCTGCAGTTGCACAAGAGAGGAATGAGATTCTGTACTATTTAAGGCATGCTATGTCAGGTGTCTTTGTAACAGCAACTATACCCAGCTTATACTCCAACCAAAACATTGGGGTTCTGTCTGGTTCTGCTAACCTGGGCCTCTGCCTACCTAGAAGCCCTCCCTACAGCCTGTGCCTGGGTCCTGGCTCCTGCTGATCTACCTCAGCAGGGTAAATGGCCCTCTTCCTGGATTTCTGAATATCACCCACTCCAGGATTATTGACTCTCATACTTTGCTTGTCTTTTGGGACATCTCCACTGCTCTGTGTGGAGCTGCCCGACCTGGACTCCTTGCAGGCACTACCAAAGTTGGCTTCACACCGCACTTCCAGAGATCAAGCTCTACTTTCCCTGCTCCTTCAGCTGGTCGTGTCTCCCCGGAGCCCGTCCACTCCAGGAGGAAAATTGGCTTCCGGGTCCTGACTCCTCCTTGTCCATCCTGTCCTGTAGCCACTAGCTAGACCACGCCTGGCTATGTTCTGAGATACGTGGGGGGAGGGGTGCCTGGCCCCTGGCAGGAAGCACACCGTCTAACTGCCAAGTCTTCCCTGACACCTTCCCCTGCTGACCCCAAGGCTGCCTGGAGTTTCTGCTTTCCACACACACCAGCAAATGACTACGCCGGCTTTTTGTAAGAGATGCATCTCGTCGTTTGGCAGTTTACGCTTATGTTTGTTTTCCTTCACACAGCTTTACGGTTGATAATGTATCATCAGATAGGATGTTGGCCCGAGGACGTATACGGTTTCAGGAACACACATTTCACATTTGCCGAAGCACACGGGCCTAGCTTCAGGTAAAGAATCACCTGGGCACACGGCGAGAAATGCGTTTGATTAACTCTGAGCTGCCGAAGGAAACTCATCCAGTGCCCTGGATTGGGCGGCTACTGTTTATTTATGCAAAGAGTAAGAGAAAGTCATTAAAGCCCCCATTCCTGGTAATTGTCTCAGAAATTGCATTCCCTGGCCTGGCAATTAGTTTTATACAAAGCAAGAAGATATTTGGGTTAATAACCTCGCGTTTTTATGACTCAATCAATATTTTGGTTGCTGCAGGCTGCTTTGCTACTGTAAATTTTGAGTACAGTGCTTGTGGGGTGTATAAATATTTAGCTAGCCATTGAAGCATCAATGAATGAAATCATTTCTTCTTTTCTTTAATTTAGAAGATACCGTTGGCAGTTTCCTGGCATGCGGTGTTTATTTTAGCTGCTGTCATAGATGGGGAAACTAAATTGCTGTTGTGCTTTATGGTTTATTACTTTGTCACTTTGCATCTCTATACAGCAAGCATCTCTTTTAGAGTCATCTCCTTCCAATAGGCCTCGAATAACCTAGTCACTTGCTTCATATGGTTTTGATCTGATTTTAACTTTACAGCCATGTTACCCTGTGTTAAGCTTTGTAGTATTTTGTGCATGTGTGTTTATGTGTGTGTGCATGGTTTAGTATCACAGACATAGTAGGAGTCACAACTAGGACTGGTTATGAAGTCCTTCCGTTTAGAATGTGATGACTTTAAAAACAAAACAAAAAAAAAACCCCAGATAATCAGAGTCCAAAGCTGTAGCTATTCAATACCGAAACAGTCACGCAAAGTGAAGCCTTCTTTCAACTGGTTGTTTTGTCTAAAGCAGGCTTTCCCAAAATATGTTCCTCAGAAAGTATATTCCTGGGGTGCTAACGGGATTCTATTTTGTTTCTATTGGGAAAGTCAAGTGGAAAAAAAAAAGGTAGTACAATCCAGTTATTAGTACCTGCACTAGCCAAAGACATCTTGAGAGGGAAGGACTGCACATAATTCCGCCCAGTGTTTTTCAGGCTGAATTATTAAGAGGGCTTCAATTCTTTAACAGTGTTCTAGAAAAGAACTATCAACTATTGTGCTTTTTTTGTAGCATGTGATTGCTTGGTGCTGGCACTTGCTTACAAAACTGAGTCAGTACAATAATCAGAGAGTTCTGGGGCGCCTGGGTGGCTCAGTTGGTTAAGCGTCCCACTCTTGATTTCAGGCCACGATCTCATGGTTAGTGAGTTCGAGCCCCACATCAGGCTCACGGCTGTTAGCGAGGAGCCTGCTTCGAATCCTCTGTCTCTCTGTCTCTCTGTCTGTCTCTCTCTCTGCCCCTCCCCTGCTCATGCTCTCTCTCAAAAATAAATAAACATTAAAAAAATAAGATAATATTAAGCATGTTTCTTTACCATAGGCCTTCTCAGGACCTTTATATGTTAATGTGTGTAAGTCTTTTGTTTATTTTCATTTTTTTAATGTTTTTGCAGAGCATCTTAAAAGACTGATGTTCTGCCATATATGCTGACATACTTTAGGCAATACTGGCCTAATCTCTACCTAACAACCCGCTTGGATTGAATTGCCTGCACTGACTGTTACTGGAGTTCATGATGGAAGTGAGAAGCCTGTATGTGTTTTTCTCCCCATCTCTCCATCCACGTAGGTCCACACCGCCGAATCCTGGGGGTTGAGATTTAGGAACATCAGATGGGCTGAGGTTTGGACCTTGGCTCAGCCACTTACGACCTCTCTAATCTTCAAGTCATTTAACCTCTTTGCCCCTCAGTTCCTTCATCTGTAAAATGGGGATAATCATATACCTTCCTCACAGGGCTGTCACATAGAGTAAATGAGATAATGCCTGGCAAGCATTTTGTACACCGCCTGGAACATAGTAAGTCTTTAACAAATCTGAGATTTTATTATTATAACCCATTCTGTAAAGCCCAGCTTAGACCGGATCCTCTTTGTGAAGCCTTGTGGGTTTCCTCCACACAGAATCAATTCCTTTTTCTTCTGTATTCTGGTCATTTCATACCTTTAATGCGCGATTCATTATAAATGCCTCAAGGAGAGGGGCTGTGCCTTATTCATCTCTGTGCTTCAGTAGCCTTCTAACAGGCCATCAAACCCAAAGGATGAGAAATGGACTCATCCCAACAGATTCAGCTTCCTTTAAGTCCTTGAAAGACCCATTCAAAAGTATCATTTACATGTTATTGCTCAGCCACAAGAGAAGCTGAGAAATGCAGTCTTCATTCCAGACCTCTCCTTAGTTAAAGCAATGCTGTGTACTACCTACGAACGTATCTTCTATGTCTGCCTGTCTGTCTTGTCTGTCTGTCCATCTGCATCTATCTATCATCTATCTATCTATCTATCTATCTATCTATCTAAGATGAAGCCAAAGGGTCAAGGCTAATCCTGCAAAAATCCCTTTACCTGCTCTCTGGTGAGTGGAAAAGACTCTCACTGCCTTTAAGATAGTGATTTCAGGATAGGAAAACAACAGCTTCCTGATGTTATTAATATCACTGGGCCTTTGTCACACTAGAAAACATGTTTCATATCGACACACTTGAATACTACTTTAGAAAAAAAGCCTTCCAGGAAAAAATAACATAAGCGCCTCTGCAGCAGTAATGTCCCCACTGAGGCAGGGCGAGCACACACACTGAGCATTTCGACAGGAAAACATGCAGATATTTACTTTGGCATCAGCCAGATTTCACAGTTAGTACTTCCCAGGTCTAAGCTATATAGTCATATGTCTTCCAAAAGAACATGCAGGCAGCAATACGAAATCCTAGATTTAATCAAATTATACCTGTTTCTTTAGCATGAGCAAAGCTTTCTGCCAGTTCATAAGCATCTTTTCATTTGATTTTCCTGATGTGATATGTGAGTGAGAAATCGGGTTAATCCAGTAGTGAGGACATGCAAATAACAGAGACCTGATCTGAATAAGCGTTGGGCAGACAAAGCTTTACTGAGTATCTTTTCTTTTCTCGTTGAGGCAGAAAGGAGTTGATACAATCAAGGACACACAACTCTTCAATTCCCATGGGGAATAGCTAACTAATTCATGGAGAACAACAAAAATCCACAGATGATCTAAAACCATCATACTGACGGGCAGATTTCACTTTCTCTTTCGATGAGATATCACCCAACTGGCAAACAAGCATAAACAATGATTACTTGTCCATTTTCCCTTTGCCCCCTTCCCCTTACGTCGTTTCTTCTTATTGAACTTCATAAAAAATATTAATGGAGTATTTGCTATTCAATGTAAGAAAGACAAACTGTAGGAGGGCATTGACCTCACTGAGTTTCGTTAACAATGCAGTTGGTTTTATTTGTAGATTTTGTTCGTTTTAACCCAGATGGGGGCTTAGTTATATAACTACTGTCCACCTCGGTTTTTACTTGTATATTGTAGAAAGGCTCCCACATTAGTATATACAAAAATATGGAATATATAGGGATATGGAATATTCCTACAATGGAAATATGCAATAGTCACAGATAGGAATATGGAATTCGAAAGGATTGAACTACCTCATTCTTTTTTAAACAGCTACATACTATGCCTTTGTGTGAAAATACCATAATTGACTTCACCAGTCCCTAAATAATGCACATTAAATATTTCGCTATTACAGATAATGCTACAATGAATAAACTGTATGTTTTTATTATTATTTTCTGGGCAAATACATCTGTAGGATAAATACCCAAAAGTTGAACTGCTAGTTGAATTGCAGAGAACATGTGCTCTTGTGATTTTGTACCTATTATAATGTCACACTGTCATTCATGAAAGAATACAATTTAAATACGTACTTCACAAACACTTATGTATTTACTCTTACATATTTGGCACTTTACTGGTGAGTGCCTTCTCCAAGAGAGGAAATTGCCAAATTTTATGAATTTTGCCAATTAGAAAGATACAAAAAAGTCACCTCGTTTTTAAAAAATTTTTTGTAACCCTTATTTATCTTTGAGAGACAGAGAGACACAGAGCACGAGCAGGGGAGGGGCAGAGAGAGGGAGACACAGAATCTGAAGCAGGCTCCAGGCTCTGAGCTGTCAGCACAGAGCCCCACGTGGGCCTCGAACCCGGAAACCACGACATCATGACCTGAGACGAAGTCGGTGCTTAACCAACTGAGCCACCCAGGCACCCCTTCACCTCATTTTTAATTTGCATTTATTTTATTATGAATGAAGATGAGTACTTTTTGTATGTGACAGAGGTATTGAGGTCTATTCCTGGATTCTCTATTCTGTTTCATTGATCTGTCTGTTATGTGTCTTTTTCCAGAATTAAGAAGGATGATTTTCAATTGAAAAAGAATGTATAAGAACAGCCAAGCTCTACCACTGATGGGCTCAATTGAATGAATCCCTTCATCTCTTTGCTTTTAGCTTCTCCAGCTATAAAACAGGAGAGTTGGATCTGAAGAGCTTGTTTACTCCGTATATGTTGTTGAGTGTTAGGCTCTGCTCTGGGGATGCAAAGGAGGGGTCAAGGCAGATGCTGTCTCTGCTCTCATGGAATTTACAGTCAGTATGGGGAGGGGGGCAGACACTAGTCAAACCCTGACACAGATCATTGATAGTCCCTAGCAATGGAAACAGAAAAAAGTGGGGAGCAGGAGCAGGGAGAGGACCACAGAGATTTCCTTTGGAAGGAAGTGAAGGAAGTGAAACAGATCTGCTGGAAAAACAGCTAGCCAGGTGAAGGAGGGGGTGGGTGCGTGGAAAGGAACAGTTTTCCAGATAAACTTTCTGGCATGTGAGGATCTGATGTGAATAGAAAACTCTCTACTGTAGCTGAAGATAGAAAAATAAGGGGAAAGTGATAGGAGATGAGAGAGACTACAGAAGTAGGTAGGAATCAATCCATGTAGAGTCTTGGGTAAATATTTTGGTCTTTATCCTAAACATTTGTCTTACTTGGGACCTCTAGGAAGTCAATTCTGAGTTGAAGACTAAAATGGTGTGTTTGTCCAGCATACAGAATTTCTCCAGAAAGCTTACGAGGAAAACCATATTTCAGAGCATTTCTTATCAGAGAGAAAGGAGGGAGTGATTTATCTGCCTAGTATTCTCCCAGCTTCCGTTGCCCATTGTTCATGTTTCACTCTACTGAAAGCTAATTCCCCTGTGCTGAGTACATCACTCAGCCCCTCAGTGGTCATGACCAAGGTGGGGCATTTCAACCAAACCTAGAAGTTGAGGTGTATGTGAAACACCAAACCCAGAGAAATAAAAGGAAGGAGTCCAGGGAGTCTGAGAGGCACACAGATATTGTGTCCTATATGCCATTAAAAGAATCCACGCAAGAGAGTGACATAGTGTAGCAACGTTGTGGAGAACAGCTTAGTGAGTGTTGAGAATGGATGTATGGAAACCAGTTGGAAAGCTATTGAAATGGTCCAGAAGAGAGCAGATGATGCCCATGGTTGGTGGTGGCTGTGGAAATGGAGGGAAGTGAATGGATATGAGAAATTTTAGGAGGTAAAATCACCAGACCTAAGGGAATGGTTAGATTTGAGAAATAGAGCAAGTTACCAAGTGTGTCAGGTTTATGACTTGAGCAACCGGTAGATGGTGGCATCATTTGCTGAGATAAGAATCTGAGGTACAGAATCAAGTTTAGGAGGAAAGATTATGACTTGGGGTTTGAACTTGAGGCTACGAGAAGTCCAAGTGAAGATTTTGAGTAGGCAACTGAATATATGAGTCTGATAATTGGCGCTATCGATGTGTTTGGTAGTGACTGAATATGGAGTGAGAAAATCATTTTTAGCTTAAGAAACAGAAACATTTAATGGCTCTGTGGAGAAGGATGGTAATGGAAATAAAGTAAAGAAAGAACAGTGCAGGAGTAGGAGGAAAACAAGAAGAACCCAGGGAAGAGGGTTTCAGGAGAGAAGGGTCCCAGGGAGACTAGGAAAGGTGAGTACTGAGTCCTTTGCCTTAGCAACATGGTGGCCATTAGTCATTTTAGCCAAAGTAATGGGGCTGAGGAGTGAAGGAAAATGATGAAAATGAAGAGTAGCATAATAACCTATTTGAGAAGTTTTACTGGGAAGGAGTAATATAGCAGGAAGGGAGTGTGGGTGGAGATGGGTGCCTTTGTGTTATCTTAAGAGGGACTTGAGTATGTTTAAGTGTAAATAGGAGCGATTTAGTGTCAGAGAAGGATGAGTATACAGGGGAGAAGAGACATGTTATAGTGTCAGGCTCTAGAGAGGAAAGGAGGGGCTGGGATCCGGAACACAGGGCCTGACCTTAGGGTAGAAAGCATCAGCCAGGATGGGAGGAAAGGAAGGGGGATGGTGTCAGGGTAGGTGGGGCTGTAGCCAGAAGTTGAGGGTCTGGTTCAATGGCTTCAATTTTTGAAAACTTGGTGGCAGGTTATATGCAAAAATGTGTGATGAGAGTTGGAAAGGTAGGAAGGAGAATAGAGAGAGTTTAAAATAGGAGAAACTCCCAACTTAGTGATCTTGAGAGAACTTCCCTCACGGGCAGCTTGGAGAAATGATAACTGGGTGGAGGGAAGAGGTGAAATGCAAAGAGAAGGAAGGGGGTCACAGCCAACCTCCTGACTTCTGCCTCTCTACTTACCCTCCAGCCAGTCTTCGCTCTGGTCCTCCAGCTCATAGACAAGGAAGGAAACAAGGCTGGTCTGATACAGCAATTCAGTGTTTCTGGCTTCCAGATAACGAAAAGGGTGTCACTTTTGTGATCCACAAATAATAGCCTGACACAAGAACGAATCCATGTTTGAAACTTCTTTTATTGTGGCGTCATGGTGATACTTCCAAATGTTGATGCTGGCAAATAAAATATTGTGAGCATCCACTAAAATTTTAACACAGAAACATGTTAAAAGTCTTTTGTTCCTTGGGCTTTTCTTTTCGGCTAGAACAGGACCTAACTGTTTAACTTGCGGTTAAGGATTATTTGTGCGGGGCACCTTGGTAGGTGAAATGTAGGGGATTTGGCGCTCTGCCCATGGAACACTGGGCAGGAGCTCCAGTTACAAATTGCAGCTGTATAAAATAACAGGAAACGTGGGGCTTTGAAAGATTCCACTGGAAAGATTAATTATTTGGGAAAGAGTTATGCCACAGCTTCGTGTGTTTTTGGAGAAAAGGTGGCCCACGCCATTTTTAATAGTGCAAAAGAAAATTCTGCTACTAGACTAAAAGAGGAGAAGGGAGGAGCTCTTGTTTCTTGGAAGGGCTCACATTTAGTTTAAACACCACACTTATTGTCTTTGTTAGAAGACAAGGAGCTAGAAATGAAAGCCACATGGAATCCCAGAAAGATCTGAGGCCTGTAAAAGAAAAGATCCGGATTTCCTAATTCTCTGAGATGACCTCCCTGTTTGTTTGTTTGCTTTAACTTTTCTCCCTACTGTCCTCCATCCTGCCCGTCAACATCTAACCATGTTCTATACGTCAATCCACCATGGACATTCGCGTTCCTGTAGGCATAACGATGTTATTCAAACAAATCCACAACTTCTGTGTGGACACTGACTTTGGATGACTCCGTGATATCCAGAAGGATAAACCAGCATTTACTGCACAGCTGGGATGACCCCAATGATCGGACAAGCCAACACTCAATAGATTTGAACACAGCTTTCTGAGAACAATGTGTTTCTACACATTTGAGGTAAAATAATGCAGTCTCTCCAGGATGCTCTAATTGCGAATTGCCAAGAAATTGTAGGGGAGTTGGTATTTTGATGGAGGGAAAGGCATTTTCTTGAGTTCCAGAGACATCTGTCTATAAATGTATATAGAAAAGGGATATATGTTTCCATGTAGGCTCATCACTTTGTTTCATCTTGAACATCATTCATCTGAAATCGGCCTTGGAGAGATTTATTTGGCATGAAGGTTTACTTGAGCTATGGAAGAAGCAAATTTTCTCCCTCCATGCTATGTCTATCACAGTTGAGCCTCACCACTAAGTACGAGAAATGTTTGTTATCTGACATGCTTGGGGAATGGGATGTTCAGGTTCATCAATTACTTGGATTGATAAAGGGCAATCATTTGAAGACTTGGCGTGCAGTAATATATGCTTCACACCCAATTGTGGTGCCGTAGAACTCAGACTTTCTCAGAGGATCAGGACTTCAGGTCTTTAGAATCTTTCAGTGCCTTGGGTCATCTCTAGGAAGAGCAGTTCATCTCATGGAGAGTAGATGTGTAGTAAACTGGATATTTCCAGTTAATAGAAGGTCAGAAAAACAAAGCTTTTACTATAGTTCTGTTAAATTTCTTTCTTTCTTCCTTCCTTTCCTTCCTTCTTTCTTTCTTTCTTTCTTTCTTTCTTTCTTTCTTTCTTTCTTTCTTTCTTAATTTTAGAGAGAGCTTGAGTGGGTGAGAGGGGCAGAGGAAGGGAGGGAGAGAGATTGAGAGAGAGAGAGAGAGAGAGAGAGAATATAAAGCAAACAGAACTTAAAAGACCTTAAAAGAGACTTGAAAATAACTCAAGCCAATTCTTTTTCCACTACATCTATGCTGGCCCCATTCTGCTGGAGAGACCCTCTGAGGCCCTTGGTGGGACAGAGGCCTACTCGTTCCCAGCATTTACCTTGCTCACTGTGAGGAGCAGGGCAAACAGCACCTCTCCTCTGAACTTTTCCAGCCTTCCTAATGGTAGGAAAACCATATCAAGTGCACTGGGACCCTTCACCCAGCTTGAGAAGGGAAACGCCTAGGAGCAACTCTCTCCCTAGTGTCCCTCACTACTGACACTTAGAACAACAAATCACTTAAAGATGAGTGACTGATGGGGCACCGCGTGGCTCAGTTGGTTAAGCATCTGACTGTTGATTTTGGCTCAGGTCATGATCCCAGGGTCGTGGGATCGAGTCCTGCACCAGGCTCCTCACTGAACATGGAGCCTTGGAGCCTGCTTGAGATTCCGTCTCTCTCCTCTGCCCTTCTCCCCCACTCATGCTCTCTGTCTCTCTCTAGATGATAGAGATAGAGATAGAGATAGAGAGAGAGATAGAGATAGAGATAGAGATAGAGATATAAACTTTTTAAAAATAGTTGAGTGACTGATAGACTCATAAAGGCAGAACTCTGATTTTTGGCGTTTTGTTGTTCTCTTTAACAAGTCCTGACCAGAAGGTCCAGGACCTTTTTTAAAAAGGGAGTTTATGGGGCGCCTGGGTGGCCTAGTCGGTTAAGCAGCCGACTTCGGCTCGGTCATGATCTTGCAGTCTGTGAGTCTGAGCCCTGCGTAGGGCTCTGTGCTGACAGCTCAGAGCCTGGAGCCTGTTTCGGATTCTGTGTCTCCCTCTCTCTCTGACCCTCCCCCGTTCATGCTCTGTCTCTCTCTGTCTCAAAAATAAATAAACGTTAAAAGAAAAAATTTTTTTAAAAAAAGGGAGTTTTCTTATTACCTATTTTATTAATTTAGGGAGCCTCACCTGTACCTACCACAACAATAAAAGTTCTGTACCTCTCTATTATTCTTTTAAAAAACTCATTTACTTATTTTGAGAGGTGGGGGGAGGGACAGAGAGAGAATCTCAAGCAGGCTCTGCACCGTCAGTGCATAGCCCCATGTGGGGCTCGAACTCATAAACCATGAGACTATGATCTGAGCCGAAGTTGGACACTTAACCGACTCCTCTCAATGATTCTTAATAAAAGTAATATTTAAAATTTGTACGAAGCTTTCTCAAGGTACCACTAGACATTGTATTCTATGTGGATGGCACCCTGGAGTTGTGCAGTGAACAGCTTGTGCAGTTGAGCTGAGAGTCTTGTGCTTTATGGTTTTATTTTAAGAGAAATAGGCTCTTTCATATATATAGTAATAGTAATTATCATAAAAACCATTGCTACCATTTTTTTAGCATATAGGATGGACCCGTATATGTTACACAGTACAGAGTATACATCATATTTCATCTTCACAAGAAGTAAGTAGTTGGGATTTGAATTCAGTCCTGTCTGTCTGCCCAAGCCATGTTCTTTTCCCCTTCCTTTCGGATCCAACCACTCATTCTACAGGTGAGCAAACTCAAGCTCAGAGAGGATGCACGACTTGCTCTGGGTCACACTGGGTCTTCTACTCTATTTCACAGAGCTTATAGGACCTTGATAAGTGTGTAAGAATGTGGCCTTAAAGGAAAGTCTCAGAGAGACATAATAATATTGAACTCATACACACACACACACACACACACACACACACACACACAACATATAGCTCAAGCTCTTTGGAGCATTTTTCTGTTCCTTTTCCTTCACACATACTTGGCATCTTGTGGGAAGGTGGGGTTGGGTGGAAAACAGATCCCAAAAGAGGGGAACCCTGAGGGTATTTCCCACAGGCAGGTGTTTGGTTCTCAGCCTGGATTAATTGGAAGGAAAGAGGTGTTGTTTTTTTTTTTTTTTTAAGTTTATTTATTTATTTTTGAGAGAGAGAGAGAGAGAGAGAGAGAGAGAGAATGCACGCATGAGTGGGGAAGGGGCAGAGAGAGAGGGAGAGAGAGAATCCCAAGCAGGCTCCATGCTGTCAGCACAGAGCCCAATGCGGGTGTGAAATCATGACCGGAGCTGAAACCAAGGGTCCCATGCTCAACCGACTGAGCCCCCCAGACGCCCGGGAGGGAAAGAGTTTAAATGTGAGGTGGGTTCAATGCAAGTCTGGAAAGTTAAATTGGAATTCTAATAGTTGTGTGTTTTCAAAAATGAATATTGTAGGTTTTTTGTTCTTATTAAAGACAGCCCATGCTCATATAGAACATTTATATGATACTGCAGAGAATAAATAAAAAAAATAAAATCCTGTTCCCCTGAAAGACTAATGAGGTTTGTTTATTATTTAAAAAAAGTTTTTTAATGTTTATTTTTGAGAGAGAGAGACAGAGACAGAGTGCGAGCGGGGGCAACAGGGGTTTTTATTGTCCTTAGGTTTTTATTGAGGCTTCATTACACAGGCAAGGCTGATGAAATCATTGGCTACTGGCAATCAGTTCAACCTCCAGCTCCTCTCCCCTCCCCAGAGGTCATGCATGTGGGGAAAGAGGGGTGACAATGTTCCCCCAGCAACCAGCCCCCATCCTAAGCTCATCTTGGGACTTTCCAAAAATCACCTCATTAATGTAAACCCAGGTACGGTTGAAGGGGCTTTTTATAGGAATAACAAAAGACACCCATTTCTTTTTTCCTCCTGTTATCACTTAGGAAATTCCAAGGGTTTTTGGAGCTCTCTACCAGAAATGGGGACAAAGACCAAATCTATATCTGTATCTATATCTATAGCTTAATGTAAATCACAATATCATAGGATCCTTACAGTGTCTCACATGTTACACCAATGCTTTCTAAATTTCTTTTTTTTATTATTTTTTAAATGTTTATTTTTGAAAGAGTGTGAGCAGAGGAGGGACAGAGAGAGAGGGAGACACAGAATCTGAAGCAGGCCCCAGGCTCCGAGCTGTCAGCACAGAACCTGATGTGGGGCTCGAACTCACAAACTGTGAGATCAGGACCTGAGCCAAAGTCGGGTGCTTCAACGACTGAGCTACCCAGACTCCCCTTTCTAAATTTCTTTATGCTTAACAACCATATTATGGATTGAGGAAGATCTTAGCCTAAAATACTCTTAATTCATGCTAGTTGTGGAAGCTTGGGGAGATCACTGACTTAGTGCAAAAGAAGGTGAAGAAATGCAACACCGATTTGTTAGTTATTCCTGGGGAAGTGACTTCACATTTGCAATGCTGGAAGTTGTCATAAACAAACCTTTTATGATCATTTGAAAAAGCAGAACGGTGAGTAGTTATGTCAGAGAGACCAGTGAAAACATGAGCTGGTCAATGCTATGCGAATGGGTACTTTGTAGTTTGGGAAAAAATTTCCAGGGACAGCATCCCATGCAGGGTCCAAGAGAGTCCCCAACAATCCAGATGGAAGTGAGAGTGAATGCCTAATAAATGGCTCCAGGGGCAATGAGGACACTGATGACCAAGAGGTGTGCGAAGAGTTGGAATAGATTTGTTTCATGGAATAGAGTGGGAAAACAGTGATATTTACAAATTAATTTTTTCTATAAATTAATTAATTGAATAAATGATATTAAATATGTATAATAATTCATAAATTTAATAAGCATATCACAGTTTTATCTATGTCACTAAAGTTTTTCTGTGCTCAGGTTGACCAAAACACTATGGGAGGATTTCCCCTTTGGAAAGTTTAGGTCTGCCTTATATTTGGTGCCAGCTTCTGTTTGGGCACATGTGGGATCTTTGCCCAAAGTGAAACAACTAGGAGGGCAGAGTCAGATGGGTCAGACTTTTTTGCCTTAACGTGTTTGCCTTAATTCTCCAATGAGACCAAACTTCATAAAATCTAAGTCCCTGGCCCCGTTGTCCACTTACTTCATTCAATTTCAGCTCAGAGCATTTATTAAGCACCTACTACAATGGAGGATTCATTTTTCAAACCTGTGAATCACTTTTAGCACTGAACTAAGAGAGAAAAGACTGACTTTTAACTGAATATTGAGAAAAAGGACTAATTTGACTAAGAACAGCTCTGGATTCAGGTTTTGTAGTCCATTCTCCCTGTTAAGCAACATGAGTTTTAATCTTCCCTGTTCTCTTGTTTACTTCCTGAGAAGGATTAAAAGATGCCTATAACCTCAGCCCCAGTAGGACAGCCTGCAAGGAACAAATCAGCATGCAATTTCCCTTTGTCACCTTTAAAATAAACAAACAGGGGCGCCCGGGTCGTTCAGTCGGTTGAGTGTCCGACTTCGGTCAGGTCATGATCTCGTGGTCCATGATGCGTTTGAGCCCTGCATCGGGCTCTGTGCTGACAGCTCGGAGCTTGGAGCCTGCTTCAGTTTCTGTGTCTCCCTCTGTTCCTCCCGTGCTCATGCTATCTCTCCCTGTCTCTCTCTCTCCCTCAAAAATAAATAAAGATTTAAAAAATTTGAAAAAAAAGAATTGAGTTAAATTGTAGGACACCCAGCTGGTGTCACATGGGCTTGGTGTGTGGAAAACCCACACATCTGGTGACCAGAAATGTCTTAAGTATTGAGTAAGAGTAGTAAAGGGGACACACAAGAGTGTGTTGTTCCTTTACAGACCCAAAGATAAAAGTACTTGCCTCTTTTCTGAATGACAATTTCAGGAAAAAAACACCTTGCCTTACTGATAGACATATGCAGTGATTAACATCTTTAGACTCTACATGCCCAGGTAGAAAATGTGGATAATAATTGTAATTAACTGTGGACTCCATTGGAAGGTAGGAACCATCCAATTTATTCATCTTTGTCCTCTATGCCTAGCACAGTGACTGATTCATAGCAAGTACTTAACAAATATTTGTCTAACGAGTGAATGAATCCAAAAGCATGACTCTATTTACAAGGCATGCATCCACGTCTGTCTGCCAGACTGTCTTGACACCGGGCTCTTCTTCTTGCAGGTTCTGGGGCAGGAAATAGAGAACCTGGCAATGTACCATGATACATAGTACTCCACACACTTTGATTTCAAACCCACCTAAATTTGAATGTATTCAGACAAGATGATGCTAGGGTGTTCCTCTCCCGCTTTTTTTATTAAGTGAGCTCTACGCCCAACATGGGGCTTGAACTCATGACCCCACCCAACATGGTGCTTGAATTCATGACCCCAAGACCAAGAGTCACATGCTCTACTCACTGAGCCAGACAGGCACCAGGTAAGAGGCCTATTTTAGGTGCTGCTGCTTCCACTCACTCTGGACATAGCCCCATAACTTCTGGTTCTGGGACCTGCACTATGGGAAATTCCAGCTGAAGTAGAGCAAAGGTTTCCTCTGAGAGACTAGTCCAGGCTTGGGATGGGGGTAGGAAATGCTGGGGCCAGTGCCACACCAGAGAGGGGAAAGGACCCACGTATTACTAAAACAATAGCTAAGGATAGGGACTAGCAGCCAGAACTGAGTTTCAGTCAACAAGTCAAGAGTATGGAGGAGCGCCTGGGTGGCTCAGTCAGTTAAGCGTCCAACTTCAGCTCAGGTCATGATCTCACGGCTTGTAAGTTCATGTCCCGAGTGGGGTTCTGTGCTGACAGCTCAGAACCTGGAGCCTGCTTAGGATTCTGTGTCTCCCTCTCTCTCTCTGCCCCTCCTCTGCTCACCTTCTGTCTCTCTCTCAAAAATAAATTAACATTAAAAAAAAAAAAGGGTATGGAAGTTAGGTGGCAGTTGCATGGACAATTCAGAACCCAGGTAGAGAAATCACAAGAAAACTAATAACCAGTCAGAACATGATTGGAAAATCAACACCAAATTTATATTTACTTAAATAGGTATCACTCCATCACCCTGATTATTAAGGGGACTTTACCATAGACCTTCTGTGCGTGTGGGTGTATGTCTGAGAGATGCATGTGTATCATGAACTATAGGGGATTCTCAGCCTCGTAAAAGGCTGAGAAAATGAGAGAAGGAGAAAACAAACATCTGCCAAGGACCAGGAAGGCCAGGCACAAAGTGCTCTGGTTCCACTGCCAAACGGCCTAGATTGAAGACCCAGCTCTCCTGCTTACCAGCTGGCTAAACTTAGCCAGTAATGAACACCTCTGCTCTCCGTTTTCTACTTTCAAATGTAGATAATTCTAGTACCCATCTGGTGGGGCTGTTCTGAGGATTGCATGAGTTAATCCGTATTGTTGTTGGTTAAAAAGAGCCACAGAAGCTTTGTTATTCCTCCTGTCGAATAGTCTATATCCCCTCCCCTTGAGCCTCGACTGTCCCTGTCACTAGTTTCGACTGATCGGCAGAATAATGGCCCCCAAAGATGTCTGTGTCCCAGTCCCAAGAAACTGTGACTATCTAATGTTATACGGCAAAGGAGAATTAAGGTTGCAGGTGGAATTAAAATTTCTAACCAGTTGACCTTGAGGTAGGGAGGTTATCCTGGGTTGTCCACCTGGTCTAACGAAATCACAAGGGTCCTTAGGAGTTAAGAGGGAGGCAGAAGAGTCAGAGTGACATAGGGTTAGCCCTTGTTGGCTTTGAAGATAGAAGGAGGGGCACAAGCCAAATAATGCAGGCATCCTCTAGGAAGCAGAAAGGGAAAGAAAATGGATTCTCCTCCAGAGTCCCCAGGAAGGAACACAGCCCTGCTGAGATCTTGGATTTAGCCCAATGAGTCCCATTTTAAACTTCTCACCTCCAGAACTACAAGGTAATGTATTTGTGTTATTTTAAGCCACTAAATTTCTGGTAATTTTTTTTTTTCTTTTGCAGCTGCAATAGGAAACTAACACAAAGCAATAGAATTGGGCAGAGTTGTGCCGTGTAATATCTAAAGTAGGGCCTTAAGGGATCTGCAGTTTCTAATTTCATCCCTCTGAAGTCAGATGTCATGTAGAAGTCCATTATGGCTAGTCACCATGCTGTGAGGAAGCTCAAGCTAGCCAGATGGAGAAGCACCAAGACGCTAGACATGAAAGTGAAGCCTTGTGGGTTCTTCTAGCCCAGTCCAGCCACCAACTGAATACACCTGAGTAAATGACACCTGTGGAGCAGAACCACCCAGCTGAGCCTGCCTCAGAGCTGTGAGAAAGGTTATTTTAAGTCACTAAGTTTTAAAGTTTAGGGTTTTTGTTGTTGTTGTTGTTCTTTGTTTGTTTCAGGGTTTTTTTGTGTGTGCAATAGATAACCAAAACTCTTAGAAAGCACTTAGAACAGTGTCTACCACATAATAAGCATTCAATAAAAGTTGATTATTCATTATACTAATTTAGTTATACATACAGAAACTTCTCAATAATCCTGTTAAACAGGCCTCCTAGTCCATTTGGGTTGCTATGACAAAAATACCACAGACTGATATTTACAAACACACAAAGTTATTTCTCTCATTTCTGGAGGCTGGGAAGTCCAAGATCAAGTCACTCTGTGTGCAGACTCTGTGTCTGGTGAGGACTGGCTTCCTGTTCGTGGATGGCTATTATTTCGTTTTGTCCTTACGTAACAGAAGGGAGCTCTCTGGGGGTCTCTTGGGTCCCTTTCATAAGGGCGTGAGGGCTCCACCCTCATGACCTAAACACTTCCCAAAGGTCTCCCCTCCAAATGGTAATTAGGTTTCAACAAACAAATGAATTCTGGGAGAACACAGGCATTCAGTCTATAGCCTCAGGTATTATGCCATCTGTGTTGATAGTTGGGATTATGGTTGTGTTCACTCCCTTTCCCCTCTCGCTGTGAGCAGAGGGTACTCTCATGCCACTGATGTTGGGTCTTCTGGCTTGTTTTGGCCAATAGGATGTTAGCAGATGTGACACCTGCAGAGGCTTTACATGTGCCTACACAGTGGGGCTTCCCTACTTGGCCTTCCGCCATTGCCCTCAGAAGACGCCCAGGAGGTCTGTGGTCCTCAAAGAGCAAGACGTATGTGGAGCAGAGCCACCCAGCCACCCCGCAGACCTGGGAGCCTGGTAACTCATGCTCGTTGTTTTGTGCCTCTGAGGTTTGGGGTAGTTTTCATGCAGCCGTAGCTGGCTAACAAACAGTCTTTAGGTGAGAAAATTGAGGCCCAGGGAGCTTTGTTTAAAAACAAGACAAAGCCTATGGACATGTTCATAATAAAAGAAGCTTTTTATTTAAAGAGCCAAATGAGATCCCTGTGCTGGTTTCCTAGAGCTGTCAGAACAAATTACCACAAACTGGTGACTCCAAACAACAGAAATTGATTCTCTCACAGTTCTGGAGGCTAGCAGTCCAAAATCAAGGTGTCAGCAGGCCACGCTTCTCCTGAAGGCTCCAAGGGAGATTCCTCCCTTGCCTCTTCCAGCTTCTGGTGGTCCCAGCAATCCTTGGTGTTTCTTGGCTTGGAGATGCCTCACTCCAATCTCTGCCTCTGTCAGCACATGGCTTTCTTCCTCACCTGTGTCCCTGTGTGATTTCTCCCTCTCCTTTCTCTTAGGCAAACACCAGTCGTGGGATTCAGAGCCCACCCAAATTCAGGATGACCTCATCTTAAATAATTACATCTACAAAGACCCTGTTTCCAAATAATGTCACATTCGGAGGTTGTTGGGTGGACGTGAATTTTGTGGGAACACCATTCAATCCAGAGCAGTCCCCCTATTTAATCCTAGAAAACTAGGGATATCATTAGACAGACCATGCTCAAATGAGAGCTTCAGGCAAAAATCCAGAGGGCGAGTAGTTCAAACCTTGAGGGAAACAGGTGGGAGAGACCTCAGGTCGAAGGTAAGACTGAAACTCCACTTAGACATTTTATACATCTCTGACTGTTTGGGAGCTATGAAGGATGCCTTTGAAAGCTAGTGCTCTTAAGCTAACCATGAAGGTGAGCATTGCTCCCTTTGAGTACAACTCTCAAGCCATTTTAGAAGCCCACATGATGAGGCACCCTTTTCTATCCATGCTTTTCCTGTCCGTGCCTTCTGTGATGTGCCTCTATCCTGATGAGCCCCCTCCCTGGAGGTGGGGAGCCCCTGGACACCATCTCTCTTATTCTTGCTCTCCTCTGGGAGATTTATTACAGAGGAATGTATTTCAGAAGTTTGGGAAAACAAATGCACCCACGTGACCCTTGGCAAAACTACTTTCGAGAATCTACAATCTGGCTATTTCAAAATCAAATCTGTGTGTGGATAAGACAAAGCTTGCAATCCTCAGCTAATCCATTGGGCATCCCAAGTTCAAAAGTAGAAAACACCACTTCCTGGGCTAGTTGATCCAAATACAAAACAGAATGTAAAATGTTATTACTATCAGAAGTCCTACTGGGCTCTGAGGTCAAGCAGACCTGGGTTCAAATCCCATTTCGACTATTAAGCAATGATGAAACCTTGATATGTACTTGCTCTGAGCCTCAGTTTGAAAATCTACAGAATGGTTCTAATACTCAGGTCAGAGGGTTGCTGTGAGGATTAATTGAAAGAGTAAACTGTGAAGTGCCTGGAACAATGCAGGGTGTGTAGCAGGTCCTCAGGGGTAAATTGTTCAGGTCTGTTGTTCTTATCTTCCTGCACGGACAATAGGTGCCAGGAGGTAGAGATGTGTTAGCCATCATTGATCTCAGGAGAGTCCCCAGGTGTCAGGATTGTGCATCCTCTCCTCTCCCACCAGACTGTCCTCAGGGCACACAAAGGGGGAGGGGGGGGATGGCAGGGAGACCCTGGAGTTGGGAGTTTGGAAGGAGAGTGGACAATGCAAAGATTAAGGGGCAAGTGAGACACAAAAGCACTAGGAGAAGAAGCGGTTTCATCTTCCAGGGGTTGCTGTGGGCTTTTTTGCCCCTCCTGAAAGGAGGGACAGGCAGTGATGAAGGATTGCAAAGAATGAGGGCTCCCTGGTGGAGGGAGCAAGCATGAGGGAGGGGCGTGAAAGGGGATGCAGAGACCAAGAACTGGCTCAGGCAGGGAGAGGCGGGACTCCGTTAGGCCAAGGCCAAGTCACAGGGGGAGAGATGGAGCAGGGACAGAGCTAATCTGGCCACCGGTAATCAGCACTGGGGCCACTGTGTCTGGGCCACCTCGTATAATAATGAGAGCTAACATTTATAGAGCGCTTACCATGGCTATATATCAACTCATTTCATCTTTATTACAAGTCTACAAGGCGGTCACTGTTACTGCCTTCTCTGAGGCTCAGAGAAGGTGTGGCTGCCAGTTCCAAGAGGTGAGCCAGCGATCCTCACCTCCCGGTGTTACACCCCCGAGGACTTCCCTCCTACCCTGAACTGGAGTTGCTCCCTCCCTGATACTTGCCTGTGACCCTGCCTTCCGAGGGCGTGTTTCTGTAGCTCAGCCTTGGCACCCTTCATACAAGCTGGTGGCATTTCCCCTCTGCTGTAGGTGACTCCCACCTCGCCCTGAGGTCCTGACCCAGCCACGCCTGCCCCTTCCTGCCCGTCCCCCGAGGGCTGGGAAAGGACGGGTTTGATTCTGGTAGTGAAGGAGGGAGATGAGGAGGAGATCGCCCCAACTCCCAAATATATAACTGTTCCTCCCGTCAGGGGATCAAAAGGCCTTAAGGAGACAGAGTCTTTTGTTCTATAAATATGATTGGCAAGAAATCGAAAGAGCGAATACTCGGAGGAGAAAAAAGTAGGCGCCGACTCGAACTAGCACCAAGTCTAAATGATTCTGAGAGCTGAGGTCAGAGCAGGGAGGGTCCAGAGCCTGGGGCCCAGACTGGAGTTGAGAGATGAAAAGACCCACAGAAGGAAAAGGCAGGCAGAAAGGGAGGGCTTGGTTCAACCCAAAAGAACAGTAGTTCCTCCAACTAGTCCCGTCTGGAAGAGCTCCTGAGGCCCTTCTTCCCCAACCTCCAGGTCTCGGCCAGGACAATGCTGGGCAGGCAGCTGACTGAAGGAAAGGGGTGGGTGAAAGCAGTCGGATCCGTTCACCGGACACTGATTTGCCAGAAAAGGAAGTGGGGGTGTCAGGGACATTATTTCCACTTCCTGGATACGTATTCAAACATGGAACAACTGAGTCCTAACAGGACAAGGCAATAAAATAGGCGACCACCCCAGGTGGTACCACACCCAACACGGCTCAGAAATGAGGAAGAACTACTAGCAGTATTTTTAAGGCTTCAAGAGAGCAGCATCTGGTTGCCACCTTCCATCTAAAGGACAACAAAGATGCCTCAAGAGTACTCTAAAAGGAAAAAAAAAGGCCAGCTCCAAAAAGGTGGAACACAACCTCTTTGCCTTTTAGTGAAATTAAATTGTGGTACATTCCGACAAAGGACTGCTATGTGACCACTAAAGAAACTTAGCTGCTTTCTATGTAGTGATATGGAACGATCCCTGAGATAAATGTGGAAACATCCAGAGGCAGATCGTCCTGGAGAATAGGCTACAGAGTGCGCAAAATACATCTTTATGGGGTGGGGGGTGGGGGGGGGGGGCTCAGTCAGTGAAGCCTCCGACTTCGGCTCAGGTCACGATCTAGAGGTTTTTGAGTTCAAGCCCTGCCCCACCCCACATGGGGCTCTGTGCTGACAGCTCAGAGCCTGGAGCCTGCTTCGGAATCTGTGTCTCCCTCGCTCTTGGCCCCTCCCCTGCTCATGCTCTGTGTCTCAAAAATAAATAAATATTAAAAAAAAATTTTTTTAATACATTTTTACATTTGTGCAAAATAATAACATCTGTATTCTTGTATATGTGTGCAGTGTCTCTAGGAGAACACACATGAATGTGTCTGAGCTACTGAAAATAATGAGGTTATGAGTCAGGAGAGCGATTCTCCCTGTGGGGGGCTCTGGGGTGCTGCTAATATTCCATTCTCGACCCACGTGCTGGTTATACGATGTGTTCAGTTTATGAACGCTCACTTGCCGGTACTTAAGATTCATGTACTTTTCTGTTATACTCTGGTACAGTTTTCAAAAACAAAAAGCCAAAAAAACCTATGAGGAAGAAATGACATAAAATAATTTTGAATAATAATGAAAACATAACTCCAAACTCAGGCCATCCAGGAGGCTCTCAGTCCCCCTCCCAGCAGATTCGTCCTGACTGTTCCTCACACACCCAATTCAGCACAGGGGGTGAAAGAGACTTAGGTTTCAACGTTCCCCAATCTGGCCTCATTTACTCTTCCTTCACACTGACCTCAGCCTCTCAGCCTCTTTATCAATTGCTTCAGGACTTTTTTTTTTCTTTTCCCCAAACAGATTAAGCCACAGTTGTTCATCTGTTCAACAAAGTCTGCCCGCTGTGCAATCTGTGGCTCTCCAGGGCTGGGGTGTTGAAGAAAACCTGCTGGCTGTGAAACAGAAGGGGAGTTGTTTTATTTCATGCCGGTACTTTTCAGTGTGAGCAAGCTTATTTCTTGTTAAAAAAAAAAAAAAAAAAAAAGAGAGGCAAAAACTTAATCTCTCGATCCTTTGAATTGAGGAGAAATTTTTAAAAACATACAATTTTCTTCATACAACGTAGTGGTATTTTTCCTAAGGGGGACACAGATTGCCCCAGAAAGAAGAAAAAAATGAAGTTCTCTCCAACCCCATTTTCAAATTCGATCCCGGGCATTCCCTTTGAGGGAAGTTGGGTGTTTGCCCAGGAAGTTGTGAGCGGCCGCCAAGATTCACTCACACCTGGGATATATAACCTCCTGCAGACGCGGGCAGGGGAGAAGCCTGGCATTTATTGGAGGTCCTACTGGGTGCCGGGCACCGCGCTCACCACTTCCACCGTTATTACCTTCGTGTGACAGTAACTAGGAAGTAGACCTGCTCTCTTGCCCACTTTGCAGAAGGAAACTAAACCTCCAAGTGGCTAATGATCTCCCCCGAGGTCATGCTCCATACACACCCCCAGGGCGGAAAGCAGCACTTTACTATTGTTGCTTCTGGTTCTCTGCAGGTGTCTGCGTGGTTCTCACTTGGGGCTCAGGCATCTACAGTTAGATGTTGGCCATGGCTGTGGTTACCCAGAGGCTCCGCTGGGCTGGATGTCCCCATATGCTTGCTGAGCAAATGAAAGCTAGAGCCGTCACTCAGTGTCAGAGGTAGCCTCTCTGAGAGGGACTGTCCTGAGAAGCCCAGGCAGAGGCCGCACGTCTCCTCTAGCTCTGGCCTTCAGCACTACTTCTGCAGGTTCTTAGCCAGAGTGAATCAGAGGCCAGGCTTAGGTAAGCAAGATGGGGGTGGACCCCATCTCTCTCTCTCTCTCTCTCTTTTTTTTTTTACATGTTTATTTATTTTTGAGAGAGAGAGAGTGTGCAAGCAGGAGAGGAGCAGAGAGAGAGGGAGACACAGAATCTGAAGCAGGCTCCAGGCTCTGAGCTGTCAGCGCAGAGCCTGAGGCAGGACTCCAACCCACCAATCGTGAGATCACGACCTGAGCCGAAGTCCGCCGCTTAACCCACAGAGCCACCCAGGCGGCCCTGGACTCCATCTCTCAATGGGAGGAGGCGTGAAAAGAATTTGCAGCCATCCTTAATCTACCACACCTTGAAAGCAGTGAAGCCAGGATTTGAATCCAGGTCACCTGACTCCTTCCTTTATAGTCTCTACAGGCTTAACCGCGAACCTTCCCAGCTACTGGAAATGGCCATTACTGATTCTGGCGTTTGAAAAGGCAGTTGGTGGCAATATCAACACCACTCGGATACCTCTTACTAAGGATGCCAGCGTTGGCTGCACCAAGCTCTCCTGAGAAGCGCCTCAGTCTCCCCGCTACCCACGGGAAGCCGCCGTCTTTCCTAACGGAAGGTGAGTGCCTTCGAAACCATTGAACCCAACGCCTGCAAAGCTTCACAGGTGCCAGGTATCCCTCCTTCTGAGGTTGCTGATTCTTCTACCGTAAGATGCTGAGCCCTTGTTGAACCTGGACACGCAGGTTAGGAGTTCTCTGGAGGTTCTCTGATAAGTGCTGTTTGGAATCCTGGGCAAAGGTCTGTGCGCTTCGAAAACCACTTTTTACCGTGGTTTCCTTTAGAAGCGAGAGCCCCAGCCACGTTCCCCTGCCACCCAACCTTGGTTACTGTCCCGACCGTGACCTGCCCTCTCCAAACATCCAGCCGCACACTTCTCTTTGGTTCCTCTCTGCTGTTGTGTCCCATGCTCCTCCAGATTCTTCTGCGGCGCTGTCTGGCACTAGGATACCAAGGCGTGATGGGTTTCCCTGGGTATAAGAAAAGCCCAGTCGTCCTGGGGCACTGAGGGTCAGTCAAAACAGGTCAGGAGGAAGACATCTATAGAAAATGGAGGCACTGTCCCCAGAGGGGTCTTCTATTCCTTCCACACCACTGCGGTGTTTGTTCATTCCTCAGATCCTCAGGCTCCTCGTCGGCACCCGTGCCATGCCAGCCACTGTCCCCCTCCCCCCTCCCCACGGTTCTAAGCACCTCTTTCCGGGCCCCCCACCCTCTCTCCTCTGTGAGGCTCCCAGAGCCCCCTCTGGTGCAGAACCTCCTGCTTCCAGTGTTCATTGAATGAAGAAACCTTGCTGTTAAATTTTAGAAAAAGATTTTAAAGCTGGGGGGAGGAGGCAGCTCAGGGAATCTCAATGCTGCAAATTGGAGAGTTTAAAACCTAATTACTGTCTGGCCTCGGCCTCGAAAAAGGCCTCAATCAATATTTATTGAATGATTAAGCAAACTTTACATTCACACTGTTGGTAAATAAAAGGATTTTCCTAATAAGCAAATCATTAGAAGAGATTGCTAGAAGGAGTTTAACTTAATTAAGAGGATACTTCTCGAATGTTTTGTTCTATCCATTCCAAATAATAGGCTTCTTAAAATTTTCAAGTGTGCCTTAGGTATTTGTTAAAGAATGTCTAAGACTTGTCTCCATTAGATAAGATTTCCTATCAGTTTGTGTTGGCGCTTAAAAGTAATAACAGTGAATGTCTTGTAAATGGCCTTTTCTCCCAACTTTCTACCGATTCAAGATGGAAATAACTTCTTTCATCCGCCAAACACCAAAACGTATCCTGGCAAGGTAGATCTTAAGAATACAGCTTAGTGTTTTCGTGGGTCAAATGGAGATAGTAATGGCCATCAGAGAGCGGTCGTTGAGAATTCAACGAGATTGTGACAGGGAAATATTTTGACAAATTTACAAATGCTTTTTAAACGGTGTATTTATTTCCTAGTGTCCCTTGCCCTCCTCCTGATTCGGTCTGTAGTCTTTCCTTATCGCCTTGAAGTCAGCTAGCTTTTATTGCCTCAGGGGAGGAGTGATAAGGCAGAAAAGCCACAAAACTACTTAGGAGTGGTAAGGAGGCCTTTCGAACTGCCAAATTTAACCCTTGAATGATGGAAGCATCAAGTTTGTGGCATAAATATTAAACATGGAAAAACAGAAAACTAGGCATATAAAGATTATCAAGGCTATGGAAGGGAGGAGAGAAGCCAAAGGGAGGCAAAACATTGGTAGTAGTGTCCCTGAGAAAAAGGCTTACCCCAGGGAGGTGGCTCCAGGCAGCAGAATTTGTCAGGCAGAAGGGCTGAGCGGGGAGGTGGGAGTATCAGTCTCTCTCCAGATGCCGGAAACTGTGGCTTGTTCTTGGTGAAGTAGGAGGTAGTTTTGAGGTAGCAGAGAGAACCATGACTTGGAGGTGTGGAGCGAAGGAGTAACCCAGGCAGGGTCCTGATGGGATGTCAAGTCTGGCAGTTGGGATTGATAAAGTTAATTTGTATACCGGGACCCACAAAATGGAGGCTCACGTCACAAATCTAAACCCAAGTCAGCCTGTGCTTAGGAAAAACATCTGTCAGGGAAACCTAACACACACCGATCACAATCCTCCACCTCAGCTTCAGCGAGCTTACCTTACCCTAGGAAACAAGACCTGTTAGTCTTAGAAGGAAACCCTCATCAATCATGCCCTGTTTCCACATTGCCTCTTCTAACGCCCTATAAAACTCGCTCTTGCCCAAACACCCTTGGGAACAGTGCTCTACTACTTGTGAGGCACTACTCCCCTCGTCTGTGGAGGGTTTTCCCTTGAATAAAGGACATTAAACTCAAATTGCTTCAGCTCTGTCACTTGACAGGATGTAATGGCAGATGCCACTATGGATAGATGGACACCAGGACATGGAATCCCAGCCTCTTCCCATCACCTGGAAACTCAGGCAAAACCTGGAATAGAGCAGGAGCCAAAATCAACCGGAATTAAGTTTCTGCCACCCAGAAGAATGGGCATTAAAAATAGAAGTTAAAGCCATTTAGGGGCTCCTGGGTGGCTCAGTCAGTTAAGCACTCCACTCTTGATTTCAGCTCAGGTCATGATCTCAAGGTTTGTGGGATTGAGCCCCACGTCAGGCTCTGTGCTGACAGTGTGGAGCTTGCTTGGGATTCTCTCTCTCCTTCTCTCTCCACCCCTCTCCTGCTCGCATGTGTTCTCACATGCTCTCTCTCCCTCTCTCTCAAAATAAATAAACATTTTAAAAAAAGGAATGAAAGCCATTTATAGAAAAAAGTAAATTAAAATACATTACTAATTTTACATATTTCATCCAGATCTTAAGATTTGCCTCCATCCTAAGATAATGATATAAGTACCTGATTATATAATATGTGCTCGATAAATGCTAGTTACTATTACTACCTTTGATCCCAAGACAAGATACTGAAGAAAGTCCTATTATACACTTTAAGAAAGGCCTACTACCAGATGTGAGGGCAATCTGGCTGAGACATCTGTCATTCCATTGATCGCCAGGGTTGATTTGATCTGGCTGGCTAAGTGGGTGTCCCCTTCCTCCCTTACCTCTCTGTGTGTTCCCCCCTGAAGCTGCACACTTGGTCAAAGAGGATAACCTTCCCCATAGAGGAGGACCATTCTTAGGTCGAGGGTGTCTGGGTAGTTGCACTCCCCTGCTAGAATCTCCAAACAAGCTCTCAAGGTCCATTTGTAGAAGAACGTATGGTAATCAAGCTTCCAAGACTCCAGACATATCCAAATGAGGTGCTACATGTGACAGTCTGCCTTTCTTTAAAAAAGGAGGAAGGAAGGAAGGAAGGAAGGAAGGAAGGAAGAAAAAGAAAGTCCTATTACTTTCCCTTAGAGAACCAAAGAGGGAAAGGGGGGGTCATTTTATTCTTGCTGAGGGACACTCAAGTTAGAACAGTCGTGGGAGGATGAGCCATCAACAACACAGAGAGGACAGCAATGACGAGCTTCTATGACTGGTAGGGCAAATTTCCTCTTTGCTTATTTTTTAACAGATTGAGTTGACTACATATGGTCTTCTAGAGAAACCACTATATAGTCATCAAAATCAGCTTCCTTTAGGGCACACAGTCAGACTACATTTCCCAATTCTCCTGAGAAGGTGGGTGAGATCTTGTGACCAATTCTGGCCAATGGAATGGGGTAGAAGCAGGATTCTGCTTCTTTCTCCCTAAAAGCCTTTCATGTGATCCTCTATAACTGGAGCCAAAAAACCCCGAGGATCTAGGAAACAGTCAGAGCCTGAGTCTCTGAGAAGCCACTTGGAGGAGAGCCATTGAAATAGGGCACTTGGGTTGGACTACTCCTAAGTAAGGAATAAACTTTCCTTGGGTTAAGCCATTGAAACATCATGGCTGTTTGACATAGCAGCCAACTCTAATGCACACTGTATAAATGCTAGAGTAAGGGTATGGAGTTCCTTCCAAATGTGATTATGGCTCCCTACCTCTGAACCCCCACTTTCTACCCTTTTGCTGCATTCAGCCTTTTTAGTAGCCTTCCCAGACATCCAGGAGTGGGTAAGTACAATAGCGGCTTGCTTGCCTCCTAAATGTTCTTTGGGATTTAGGCATTTAAGAGAGTGAACATGAAGTGGTTTCATGGTAAGAACTTAAAAATCCGATTGAGAGAATTTTCGTAAACAGAAGGCACGTTCGTAGCCATCTGGTTCAACCATTAAAATAAGTGAGAAGGAAACTGAAGCCTTGGGGGCACAGTTGTGGCTTAAGACCATAGGCTGGATAGCACTCACAGCAAAATCAGCACCCACGTCTTCGGAGCTCCCACCAACGTGCCCATTGACGCCTCTGGACATCCAGTGCAACACTGCATCTACAACTCAAGCTCTAGGGTTGGACCAAACTGGGCCAAAGTTATGGCTCCTCTTCTTACCAGGCGGACCACCCCAGAAATAGTATTTTACACCTCTAAACAGAGTGTAACCTTATCTGTGAAGTGGAGATGATGATAATAATAGTACTTGGGGCACCTGGGTGGCTCAGTCAGTTAAGCATCCACTCTTGATCTCAGCTCAGGTCTTGATCTCAAGGTTGTCAGTTGAAGCCCAGCACTGGAATCCCCACTCAGCATGAAGTCTACTTAAAAATAAATAAGTAAATATATAATAATACTTTCCTCTTAGGGTTGTTATATCAACTAAACAAATTAATGCATTCGGAGTACTTAGCACACATCTGACCCTACTTCAATTTTGGGAGCTTCTGCCATTATTTAAAAGAATACCATGGGACCCCTGGGTGGCTCAGTCAGTTAAGCGTCTACCTCTTGATTTCAGCTCAGGTTAAGATCTCACATTTCCTGAGACTGAGCTCCGTGTCAGATTCTGTGCTGATAGGGCGGAGCCTACTTGGGATTCTCTCTCTGCCTCTCTCTCTGCTCCTCCCCCACTCATGTACACACATGCTCTCTCTCACACAAAATAAATAAACTTAAAAAAAAAAAAAAGAATACCAAACTTGTATAAAAACAATGCCACAGCCTTGAAAGAACAACATCCCACACAGCTTGGGGATTTCTTCCTTTGTGAACAGAACTCTGCGTTTTCTACTCATGCTTTTGAAGAAGTTCAAAAATACGCTTTGCTATATTGATTATTTTGAGCTGAAGGCACTTGAAAAACAGCAGGTACAGGGGGAGGCTCTCTCTGAACTCCCCGCATCTGCCTAAAGACAGATCCTCTGAAAGGAACTCCATTGTCATCAACCCCCAACCCTCGAGTTTCATCAACCAGGGAAGACTGGCTCCTGTCACAGGAGAGGAGACTACGAGTCGACACCACACCCAGGCAGACTTTGTCACACACTGTCATACTTCCCATCTGTTCTTCTTAGGGGCCCTCCGTCTTTCCCCCAAGTCACTTACTGTCCCCTAAGTGACCTGCATCCGCACCCCCTTCTCTGTTAAGATGGTCTATAAGCTCTCAAATCTCATCTCTTTTTTAGGCATTTGCTTTTTTTTTTCTCTGTGATGCCCTTATCCATGTAATATTAGAAATGAATAAATTTGTATATCTTTTCTTCCATTAATCTGCTGGTTGTCAAGTGATTTCACAGACCCAGCTATTGAAGCTAGGGGGATAGAGGGAATGTCTTCCCTCTCCTACACTTTATTTGGGGCATTGGCTCCCTTCCTTGTATGCCTGATTCTCTCCTCTACCAGATGGCAAATTTCTGGCTGTCTTATCTCTGTCTCTATCACTCAAGGCATGCAAGTGTGACTTGCACAAAATTGGTGCTCCTTTGAAGTGTGTTGGGGAGCAGAGCCTATCATGGGGAAGACGAATGTAAAGAACTTGTGAATCTTTAATACCCCATTCTTGGCCGGGGTTGACCAGGCCCCATCCCTGCCTCCCTCTCCTGGGCTCCAGCTCTTGCTTTGAGGAAAAGCAGGCAGTCACTGTTGACTAGCTGAATGACCCTTGTTAGGGAAGATCTTGACCTTAATAAGCCCCAGAGAAGGTGGTGGCCCCAGAAATGTCTGACCAGCTCTGGCCACCAGCAGGCAGACCTAATTTGCTGGGCTCTTGCCGTCTCTCAGTTTCATCCTCAGGCAAGAACTGCTTTATGAAAACCAGAAGCCTGTAGAGTGTTGATAAGTCTAGCTCCTTGTTCCAGGCCTTACAATGCACAGTTGTGTGCACTCTGCCTCTAGATGCTGGCCTCGCTTTCAGAATCCTGACCACTTTACACTATAGCAGCACCCCCAGAGCAGGGAGAGTTGGGGAGGATGAAACTCAAAATAGACTGAGTGTAGTTCTGGGAAATGGGAAGATTTGAAACTACTTCTCTGAGAATCAGTCTCGCTGTTTGTTGATTGAATTTGAGGATTATCCAGGTGAATGAGCAGTTTCCAAGCCCCCTACAGCCTAAAAGCCCTAAGGGGACCCCCATTAGGAGTAAAAACTCAACTTTCCTTGGCTTGGGTCCCCACTGGCATAACCCAAAACTTTGGTTTCCTCTGGTGCCGATTTTAGGAGGCCCCAGAGGAGCATATGAGCTCACTGTCTTGGCTTTTACAGCCAAGGCAAGGGCTGGCATTGCCACTCCTCCCAGAGGCTGCGAGGAAGCTGAGGTCCCAGCCAAGAGCCCTGACCCCAGGCTCCCAGCCCTGGAAATACCAGCTTACAACCTACACCCCCGGAGGTCCTTACTACCCAGTGGGCCACACCATGTGCCCCTTGGGGCGGAGTGAGATGGGCCTCTCCCGGGCCCACATGGCACCGTGGCCCCTTCACACCCAAGTAAACTCTACCCATGCTAGCTGTGCAGTTCAGACCTGAGGCCGGATCCTGTCTGTCACCTGGCAGGCCAGTGAGTATAATGGGGTGCTTGGCTAAGCAAAGCTGATATTTTTTTTAGCCCCTGAAGCAGCAATTTAAGGGCTGCCAGCTGCTTCCGGGACTTGGCGGAGACAGGAAGTCATCGTGAAGCAGATTTTTTTTGTTCTAGGAAGATACTTGGAGTGGCCCCTCTTGGTCATGTTCATGGTAAGGCTGCTCTGGAAGAAAAGGGTGCAATCAGGATCTTTTGTGGAAGACAAAGTCCTCTCTACCCCCTTCATAAGCAGAACTGTTCTCAAGGAAAAGAGGAGGGCCAACTTGCAGACAAGGTCCAGGAACTCTCTGGAGCTCAGGGACGCTAAGGACGCTGAGTAGAACAGGAGCCCACCTCCAAGGAGGCAGCACTGGGTATGACCAGGGATCAATCAGAAGCCCTGATGGCACGAAGGCTTGCCTGGTCCTGCCACCTCCTGGCTTCTCCACCTGCTCTATGAGGAGGCCCGGCTTTGAGAATAGGGACAGCACATGAAGAGCCTCCAGCATGTTGGAATCAGTCAAACAGCATCTGAAAGTATACATGCAGAAACACTTCACAGCTATTTGTGCACTGACATTCATAATGGCATTATTCATGATAACCGAAGGGTGGAAATAATCAACACCCCAGATGAATGGATGAACAAACTGTGGTGTATCCGTACAATGGAATATTATTCAGCCTCTCCAAGGAAAGAAATTGTGTACCATGCTACAACATGGATGCACCTTAAGGACCTCACGCTAAGTGAAATAAACCAGTCACAAAAGGACAAATGAACGCTGTAGGATTCCGGTTACATGGCCTACCTAGAGTAGGCCAATCCATATAGAGAGTGTAGAATGGTGGTTGCCGGAGGCTGCGGGGAAGCAGGGAAGGGAGCTATAACTTGATAGGCACCGAGTGTCAGTTTGGGATGCTGAAAAAGTTCTGGAAGATAGTCAGTGGTGATGGTTTGACCAATGTGTGAATGTATTTAATACCACTGAACTGCATACTTAAAAATGGTTAAAATGATAAATTTTGGGGCGCCTGGGTGGCTCGGTCTGTTAAGCGTCCAACTTCGGCTCAGGTCATGATCTCACGGTTCGTGAGTTCAAGCCCCGTGTCAGGCTCTGTGCTGACAGCTCAGGGCCTGGAGCCTGCTTCTGATTCTGTGTCTCCCTCCCCTCAGCTCCTCCCCTGCTCACACTCTGTCTCTCTCTCAAAATAAATAAAGATTAAAAAAAATTTTTTTTAATGACAAATTTTATGTTATGTATATTTTATCATGTATACACACACACACACACACACACACACACAAAACCCAATTAGCAGAGAGGTAATGTGGGACTTCATTCTTTTTTTAAGTTTATTTATTTAGAGACAGAGAGTGCGAGCACGGGAGGAGCAGAGACAGAGAGAAACAGAGAGTCCAAAGCAGGCTCCACATTGTCAGCACGGAGCCCGACATGGAGCTGGAACCCGCGAACAGTGAGATTGTGACCAGAGCAGAAACAGAATTGGACGCGCAACCGACTGAGCCACCCAGATGCCCCAGAGAGGTAATATGGGACTTTAAAAGTAGGTGACAAAAACAGTTTTTTTAAAGAAAGGTGCTGAACCTTCTAGGCAGGACTGGTTAAACGGAAAAAAAAAAAAAAAAAAAAAAAACAACAACAAAAAAAACAGAAACACCTTCTAGGCAGGCCTGAGGCCCTAAAAACAAAGAAAGAAAAAAACCCCTTCAGAATTCTGCTTTTCTAAAGGCCTCAGGGTGTCTTCAAGCCATTAGTTCTAAATGTTAGCGGTGACCGCACCAGGGAGAGACATGCTCTGGGGTCCCGGGCATTCCCCTTCCCCTCACCCAACCTCAGGGACCAAGAGGTGATCATAGAGCGCTGACACGGGTCTCCTGTGGAGGGGGGCAGAACATACCTCCCCAAGATATGCCTCCTCCGCATGAAGACTATTTTGAGCTAAAGACAGTTGAGACGACGCAGATACAGGAAAGGCTCTCTCTCCTCCCCCTATTTGCCTAAAAAAGCAGAATATAGATTGGTAAAGGTGTCCCTCCTCCCCCTCTCTGTCAGGAAGGACCAAAGTCCATCACTGGACGCTACCCTAGACCCTTATCAGCCCAGAGACAGCACCAGAGGAATCCACATCACAGAACATGCCAATACCAGCCTTCATCTTCCATTAGTTTCCCCAGATATTTGCCTTCGCGCAATCTACCCTTGGAGGTTCAAAGTCCTTTTCCTCCCTCTTGTCTCTTTTTCAAAGGGGCACCCGGGTGGCTCAGACAGTTAAACGACAGAGTCTTAATTTCGGCTCACGATCTTGCAGTCGTGAGGTCGGGCTCCGAGCTAAGCAAGGAGCTTACTAAAGATTCTCGGGGCACCGTCTGGGTGGCTCAGTCAGTTAAGTGTCCGCCCGACTTCAGCTCAGGTCATGATCTCACAGTTAGTGAGTTTGAGCCCTGCACCAGGATCTGCGCTGACAGTGAGGAGCCTGCTTGGGATTCTCTCTCTCTCTCTCTCTCTCTCTCTCTCTCTCTCTCTCTCCCCCAATAGCTCTCTCAAAATAAATAATAAATAAACTTAAAAAAAAAAAAAGATTCTTTTTCTCCCTCTGTCCATCTCCTGTGCTCATGCCGGCTTTCTCTTTAAAAGGAAAAGAAAAAAAAAATACATTGTTATTTTGTTCTTTTGTTGGTCTCAGAGCACTGCATGTGTATGCATGATGCACACATTAATAAAGTCCTGGAGGCCTGGGTTTCTCAGTGGGTTCAGCCTCAGGTAATGATCTCACGGTTCATGGGATTGAGCCCTGAGTCCAGCTCTGTACTGCCAGCCAGGAGCCTGCTTGGGATCTGCTCTCTCTCCCTCTGTCTCTGCCCCTCCCCCACCCACACTCTCTCTCACTTGCTCGCTCTCAAAATATACAAATAAACATTAAAAAATAAATAAATAAACTCCTGCTTATTTTTCTGTCATTATTCTATCTTTGGTTAGTCTAATTTACAGAGTTGCAGCCAACGAAGTTAAGATGTTAAGAGGGGGGTTGTGTCCTACCCCCACAATTGGGAAGACTAGAAAAGTTCAAGACAAGTGCTGGCTGCCCCGGCTCCTGATTTGATGCGTTTGCTATTTGCTATTTGCAGAAAGGAACTTTCGGAGGGACTGGAAGCTTTCACATCTTGAATATGGATCTCAGTAGTAGTTGCCTAGGTGCAAAAATTTACGAAGGTGTATACTTAAAATTTGTGCACTTCGCTCTATTTACATTATATCTCAATTAAAAAAAAAAAAAAAGCAAAAAAAACAAAAAGCTTACCCCTCAGAAATTCTAGATTTAAATGGTCTGAGGCAGGGCTCAGGCATCAGTATTTCTAAAGCTCCCCAGTTAGTTCTAATATGTAGCCAGCCCTGAGAAACACAAGCATATCCTTGTGCAGGCTGGCTGGTGACTGATCTATGCCTGGCTTTTGGAGGCAGCCTATGTAAACTAAGTGAACTCCAGGGGTTCTAGGGCAATCCATGGGGTGAGAGAGAGGAGCATTATACTTTGTGAACTCCTATCTGTCCTCCTAGATCCTTCTGAGATCTCCCTCTCCCCTTTCCCCATATAGGTAGATTTTGCAAATCCACCCTGCAGGCCACCACCCAGGGACTCATCGGCTTTTGCTTGGATATCTGAACTCCAGTGACAGGGGCCTCCCATGGCAAAAGCCAGAATCCAAGACTTCAGCCTCCAGTGCCTCTGGCCAGAGCATCACCTCCCGGTAAGCCCGAGAGTCAGAGGCTTATTGCTGCGGGAAACCAGGGCCTACTGCTTCAACCCGGCGTGTAGACACATGGCCTGCAAGAAAAGGGGGTACACAGTAAGGCGGGGGGGGGGGGTGGGACACAGACGTTTCCAAGGACCCTGGAGAAAAATGAGCAAGATAATTTTGGCTGGGGAGCCCTGAGTAAATGCAGTGTAAAAGCTTTGTGACTATGGCCTGGGGAGTCGTTGGAATGAGTATTTATGGCTGTATTTTTCATTGAGCTTGGCTAGAAGACTTCAGAAATGAAAGATTTTTTGGCACCGGAAGCTTTGCACCAACCAGCATATCTCTAAATTAAGTAGTGAAGCAGACAGGCTCTGAGTTACTGGACACAAATTTCATGTCACGGCGTGAAAATTCAACCTTCTTGAAATGAGTTCTTGCAATTAGACATTTAAAAATACCTAATGAATACCAATGAAGAAAGGAAAAACGAGGTGGTGTCTACTCAAGTAGCTCTTTGATGGCAGAAAGAGAGCGTAGAGTTCATTTGCAGGGCAGCCCACGGCAGGGACACCCCTTCTCTTCCCTTTCTTGAAGGTCAGAGTCACCCTAAACCACTTATGGTTTTCCTGAATAACTTCCCAGAGTCTCCTAAGCAGTTGGGATACATCTAAGACACGCCGTCTTTACCTCGACCCCAAACATAAAAGTGGGACCCCCTCCCACACCCCTTGGCCCTCCCCTCCCTCACTGCACCGCCTCTGCTGCCCGCTGGTATCCCCAGCCACCCCCTTGTCCCCAAACCCCCCTACCGCCACCAATTTCACTTCTCTTATTCATATGTTTTCTCTCTCTTTTCTTCTTTGTCTTCTTCCCTTTTCTTCTGTGTTTCAGCCCGAAGTTCCAGTCATTTTGTGCCACCCTCGTGACTTTTGCACAGCCTCGATTCATTTAAATTTTTTTGACATTGATTTTTTTTTTTTTCCTTTTGGCTCCCTTTTAAAAACGTGAATAAGATTACTTTTTAAAAAAGCTTTCCATCAGGGAAAAATCAGTACTCCCGCTATAAGCAGGAGGAAATTATAAAACAGTAAGACAAATACAATGAAAACGGCAGCAATAGTATGAAATTCTAGCTGGATGCTGCTGGTGACTGGAAGCTCAGAGCTGGAGGCCTACCCGCCCTTGATTAAGAGATGAGATAGGAAATGTTAGAGAGGTGTTGAAGACAGACTAGCACCAAACTGAGGCTTTCTCCTTTACATGATCTGAAGCGTCAAAGGGACAATCTGGGCACTGTTATTTATTTAACGCTGTGCCCTTGGATCATTTTGTGTAGCCCAGGGAATCATGATGGGAAGTGTCTGTACGCTGCCCTTTGTGCTCTCTATCTCTCTCTCTCTCATTTCTTCCAGTTTCCATTTGTTACCTCATTTCCTCCCATCTCTTTCTCCTTCTCCCCCCCCCCCCATTTTAGTAGAGTAAGCAAGTAATTCTGTTATATTCAACGTTCTAACAACCCATGAGCAAAAAGACGCTAAAGAATTCAAACCAGGAAACATGACCCAGAGAGGCTCCTAGCCAGGCTATCTCCCTGTCCCATGAAAGCCTTGCTCCCGGGGGCTGGCCCTCTGCCTCTCCTCCAAGACAGCTTCATGTACTCAGAACTAGGTATGACTTTCCTCTCTGACATAGTTTTTGGATACAGTGTCAGAAAAGGAACACCAGTTAGTGAGTGGGGATGCAGGGCCCAGGTCAGCCACTTGGCCCTCCCAGGTCACACCGTCCTCCCCTGCCCCGGGCAAACCCAGAGAAGAGTAGCTCAGAGAAACAGACCCATCCAACAGCTTCTCACCACAGCACACAGTGGGATGGCCGTGTCTCACGGATGAGGTATGACACTGTTATAAGGTAAAATCGTGACTTCCGTAAAAATATTCAAAAATGAACACGTGTTAAAGAATTCATTCTGCTCAAATGATATGACAGAACCAGGCAGATCGATGTTATAACTGGTTCAAAGGAAAAGTCAAAACAGCACAAATTTACATGGAGTAAGGGAATGTTGAGATGAATTGCAAATGAGGACAGAAGTGGGCTTTTTTTTTTTCCTGCCAACGTGGTGGGGGTGGGAAGAAGTGGAATCTACCAGATAGGACAGAATTTACATCCCTATCAACTACCTACGATTTGCAAAATAGCTTAAAGGCAGCGAACAGGGCTTGAATCTGGCAACCCTGGAGGGTGTGCTGTAGATGATAGTACGGATGATTCAGTTTTCCACTGAAACACAAAATTGTTTCTACATGAAGTTTCGAACCCAGGGGAGACCCCATTCATTTGATTAGTGTTTCCCTAAGATCAGCTCCTTGGAGTGTACATCTCCCCCACCAGCCTTCCTCCCCCCACCCCGCACCCCGTCCCCCCCGGCAGGTAAGGCTGGGAGCAGATGCTTATTTGACAATAGGTGAAAGGACGGTTGGGGACTTGGGTTCTAGATGTGACTAGTCATTAACTAACAGCAGCAACAGCATGGCCTGGCTCAGGTCACCTAACTCTAGGTCCCTTCATTAAATGAGAACCGACAACTACGGGGGGGGGGGGGGGGGGGGGGGGGGGGGGAGGGGCTTAAGGTTTCTCTAGTTCGAAAGTTCTAGAATTCTGGGGAGTAAGAAGCTGGTGTTCATAAATCTTAAACTAGCCCAAGGACTTCTGGCAAGAACCTAAGAGGCAACCCACAGACTGACTGATTCACTGCCCCCCCACCCCCCAAGTCAGTCACTGCCCCTGCTCAATGGCAAGTAGGATACTATCTTTGGGTTCCTCCTTTGTTTGGTATTCTTACCCACTCCCTCCCACCACTCTTTAACAGTTTAGGGCCCCTGACCAATACTGCAGAGACCTGGTTCACTGGCTGAGAAGATCTCTTCCCCTTTTTCACATGGTTTTCCAGAGAGTGGCTGCAGAGCGAAACCACGCACAGATCTCTCTTCTTACTCGGCGTTTTCCCCCAGGGCGGGCCGGCTGCACAGGCTCCACACGTGGCAGGCGGAATGGGAGACATCCAGAGAAGGCTCAGGGAGGCTGCACACCCGGGCCAGCCACGCACCACCCCGGGGATGACCAGGGCACGTGCCACCTAAGGGGCGCGCCCAGCAAGGCCCCAGGGGCTCCTCAGTGGGCCCCCACGGCCCCCACAGTCGCCGCCGCCACCGGGCAGGAAAAAGTGTGAGTCACCCCGGGGGTGGCATGCCCAAGGAGCAATTAACACGACGGCTCTCCCACGCGGCTCTCCTGTGCCCAGGGGCTGGGCCAGCAAACAGTCCTCAGCCCTTCCTCCCGGCCCGGGGAGTCTCCTGGCCTCGGGAGCAAGGGGTAGGAGGAGCCAAACCCGAGAGGGGGAAAAAGAATCTAGTTTCCAGTCGCTCCAGCCCTAAATTCTCCCTGAGACTGCCAGAAAAGATGCTAATAAAAGACCAGTTGTGTGGCCAGAGTGTTTTCTTCGGACTTCTGCCCGGGGAACTGGAGAGGAAGCCCACAAGCGAGGTCACCAGTCCCATCCTATGGCAACACCTTTTGCTCGCTACTGACCCCTCCTGGGGTGATGGGGACAGCCAGTGGCGGGCTGGGAGGCAGTAGAGAGCAATAGGATTCACCTGGACACAACTATTGGGTTCTTAAACCCAGCCTCTGTGGGAGGATGCTTACCTAAACTTCAGGCCACAGACTCCGAGGCTCTAATTTTGGCAATTCTCTTTCCTCCAAGGGGCCCCAGAACCTTTCACACGGGACTTCTCTTTTTCCTGAATCTCCCTAACGTTTTGTCCTGGGGAAATGGAGGGGGGGCATTGAGGACCCTTAGGAGAATGAAATGAACATAGTTAGGTGTTAGCAATGTGACCCTAACAGCAGAGCAAAGGGTGGATTTGGGGGCAAGGCTAAGATCAGCCAGGGATCCTTAACAGTTCTTTAGGTTATTGTAGGCGCTGACTCTGGCTTTAGCAAATACCCCTTCGAAAGACCTGGAGGGGCTGCGGGAGGGCAAGGGCACTAAATGGAAAGAAGAGGATAGGGCCTCCTGATGGGATGGGTGCGGTGAGGCTGTAGAGGGAGAGAGCAGACTAGCACCACTTCCCCCCTCCACGCCCTTCTTTCTCCGAGAGAGTTGATTTTTGCTGACAAAATAAATGCTACATCCTTCTGGCAAAACAGGACTCTAAGCGGAAGGGCAAGTGTGAGACGCAGAAAAGAGAACGCATGTTGATTTGATGTTGAGAGATGGGTTCATTGACGTGACTGAGAAGGACTTTGGCATCAGTCTGTTCAAAGGCCAGCTTGGCTCTGCTGAGCTGTGACCTGATATGAGATGCTTTGTCTTTCAGCCTCGGTTTCTTCACCTGCAGAGAGACTACAACACCCACCCCATGGGGCTTTAAATTTTTTTGTTTTTAATGATTGAATGATTTCCATTGCTTAGTGCCTGGTAGTTCAGGACACAAATGCTCAAAAAAAAAAAAAAAAAAAAAGAGTAATAGGCAACCGAATGCTATAAAAATAACTGCATTGATTGTTACTATGAGCCAGACATTATATTAAGCATTCTACATAATCTCATTTAATCTTCTCAATAGCCCCATAAGGTTGGTATATTATGATCTCTGGTTCACAACTGAGAAAAGTGAAGCACAGAGAGAGCTTAAACACCTGACCAAAGTCACGCAGCTGATAAGCCAGGACTCAACTGTAGATCTGACTCCAAAATCACAGACTTTAACAATCACACTGATGACTTCACAACACATAAAGGTCAGGGCACAGAAAACAAGTCTTGGCCTGAGCTACAGATTGAGGAGTTGTCAGGATTTGGTAACAGTCGAAACCATATTTATAGATGGAATTATCCGAAAGAAGCGAATACAATTGAGGAGAGAAGGAAAGACCAATGTTTCCAGTGCAAAGAAAGAGAAGAAACAGACCGAACGGGAACAGCCAGAGGTAGGAAGGGGTGCGGCCAAGGGAGGAGGGCAGGCTTCAAGGAGGGGTTGGTCAACAGGAGCGCCGTGGGCAGCCAGCTGTGGCCTGAGAGGAGCCCCGTAATGGGTCCTTTGAGATCTTGGCAAGAGCAAGGGTGAAGCAGAGGCCAGGCTGACGGGAAAGTTAGAAACAGGCAGCAGATGAGACTTGGAGGGAGAGTGAGAGAGGGTGATTGCTATAGGTGGGTGCAGAGGGAAGGGGGGTGGCCTCTGGATTTCTGATGAATGCACTGAGATGGAGAAAGGCTTCTTCTGGCAGCAGGAAAGGAGATGCATTCTGAGGATGCAGGAGAATGGGGGGTTTTCTGGCTGATGGTCTCTCTTTCCTCTGTGAAATTGGAAATCAGCTGCAAAGGGAGTACAGTGGGAGCCCAGTGGGCAATTTGAGAGCCATGGTGAAGATTGCAAGCCAGTGTTGTGGAGAAAGGGGGCAAATGCTGTCAGGCTAGCCAGACTGGGTAATAGGACCGCCAAACCCGGGTAACCTGCTGCAGAGGTTAGAGACTGTGTGTTGGGAATGGCCAATGGCCTTATTTTGGGGTGCATTTCCCAACAACTTCAACAGCCCCTGATAGGGTCACCCACCATCCCAGTTTACCCAAGGTGGTTCTAGTTTTAGTACTTGAAATCTGGGATCCCAAGATTTCTGTTAAAAAGAAAGAGGAGGGAGGTGGCCGTTGAGGGCAAAGCCAACAGTGTCCATCAGAGAGGCAGCAGGGGGCAAGTGGGGTCTGAACGCCATTGTAAAAACTATTCAACTGTAGGTTTTCACCTGCTCAAATTCTCCCTGTTTCTCTTCTGCCTGAGATATGTTATATACTCACTAGCTCTAACCAGTGTTGTAGCAAACCTGTCATTTCTTCAGAAAAATCCTCTATCCAAGCATGTCAACCCCCTGAGCCTCGAACACACTTTGTACTTTCTCATTTTCTTGCCTTTCCCAGTCCTTGGAATATAATAAACCCCTCCCCACCCCCTCCACCTACCCTCTAACAGGTAGCCAGACCCCACCATCCATCAGAGCCTGGCCCAAACCTAATCACTTGGTCTATAACCACATAATATTAGTGCCCTGAAGAACCTTTAAGACCATCCAGTCCAGTATCATGTGTCTTCAGGGATCTCCCTGTGTAGACATAGCTCCTGGAGAGTGGGTCCAATTTTACACTTCTCAGGGGTCCTCTTAGCCCCCAGCACAATGACTGATACACACAACACATGCTCACTAAGTACTTATCGACTGACAGATTAATCAATAAATGCTCACAGACTGAGGAGTGAGTGCGGCCCGCCTTGCTTTTTGAATCTGCAGACAAGCTCTCAGGAGAGAGGGCTGAGGAAGGTGGGGAGGAGAGGCTGGCTGTGAACCAAGGAGGCGCTGCTGGGCAACCCTGGGATGTCGGGGTGGGAAAAAGAGCAATTACATAGCCGAAAGCCGCAGAAATTCTCACCCCTCAAATGGATGCATTAAATGACAAATTATAACCCTTGATTGTCTTCTATAATACACTTTGATATCACCTCTGCTAAAGGAACTGTGCCCGCTGCCACACCCCTCACTGGCCATTTTTATCCCAGCCCTTAAGGTTGGGATCTTTGGTGGGAGGGAAATGAACAGGGATCCTTGGACTGGCCCAGGGAGACCTCTCTACGAAAGCTGCCTTTCTGGGCCCTGAGAGGGGTGGGAGCCCCGGGCTGGGAGAGGCACTCTTCATTCTTGATGGTGGCAATGCAGCAGGAGGAGGTCTGGACCCCCCGTGATTATTCTGGATTTCCAAAGAGCCTGGAAGATCCTGAGGATTCTACTCTAAGATCTGAGGATTCTTCACGGTTAGGTCTCGTTTCAGTGATCAATGGTCCTGGCCAGGCTTGTGGGTGTTGACAGTTCATCAGCCAGCGAGCAAACATTTACCGAGGGCCCGCTTATTGGGGGACAGCACAACAAGCACAGGAAAGAAGCCCCACGAGGAGCTCACAGAGTAAGTGAGACCTCGACACCCACAACCATTAGCAGATATGACAATAATGATCTGTGCGGTTCGACTGCCCTGGGCTTCTGAGCCCCAGCCGCCTTCCAATTCTCTTCAAAGGCTTCACAGCCCCAGCCACTGGGGAGGGTGCCACCAGGTAGCACAGGAAGAGGTCACTTCTCGTTTTGAGGATGGAAGGGGAAAAACAGAGTAGCAAGGCCATGTTCCTGCCTTAGGGGGCAGCCAGCTTGACAGGAGGAAACGAACCTAAAGAGAAAATCATACGAGGAGGCACCAGGCAGGGAGAGACAGACAGATGGAGTTTAAGTCTCTAGCTGACCAGCATCCTCCCAGCCCCCCACCTCCACCCTGAAGCCACAGGATCTAGCTTGGAAGTTTCCTCAGGTTGGTTATGATGGGAAGGACATGCTACCCCAAAATATGGCATCTTAGCATATTGAATATTTTAGCCTGAGGGAACTGGGGAGAAAAAAGCAGAAGCAGGAAAGTCACTCCCAGTGCCACCCTCCCCTCCACCACCCCCCCCCCCCACCACCAAGACTGTTCCCTGAAACAAATCATAAAACCCTCATGTGCAAGGTGCCCTTGCTATACTCAGAGGAAAGTGGCATCCTTTTTTTGTTTATTTATTTATTTTGAGAAAAAGAGAGGGAGAGAAAGAGAGAGAGATCGTGAGTTGGGGAAGGGCAGAGAGAAAGGCGGGGAGAGAGAGAGAATCCCAAGCAGGCTCCATGCTGTCAGCTCAGAGCCTGATTTGAGACTTGAACTCACATACTATGAGATCATGACCTGGGCTGAAATCAAGAGTCAGACGCTCAATCAGCTGAGCCACCCCAGCACCCCAAAAGAAGCATCCTTATCTCTGATGACGAAGGGACGCCAAGAAGAACCCTACAACGAGGCCTTACTAAGATTCCCCCCAGTTTACTACAATACCTCATACTCCTCTACTCCTTTATCTTACTCCTCTGTGACTGTCCACTCTTCGTCAAACCTAGCATAAAATACTCAGGTTTCTTCAGGTCTTCATTTCCTTATGAAGGTTCCTGTGTCACACAAGACTTAGATGAACTAAATCTGTATGCTTTTCTGCGGTTAACCTGTCTTTGTCAGTCTAATTTTCAGACACGGCCAGGGGCCCTAAGAAGGCTGAGGAAAACGCTTCCGTTCCCTAGTCATCCGCTTTCCCTGCTTTTTATTTTTCACCAGTGCAAGCCGGGTGCCCACACTTGTAGTCAAAGGAGCCCCAGGAATGGACACAGCAGTGTTCAGTGAGGGCTGGAGTGATTCTGGAGGATGGCCTTGAAGGATGGAGAGGAGAGCGAGCGGCCCAGGTGAGGAGGAGGAAGAGGAAGAGGAGAAAGAAGGCTCTACAGAGACAGGAGCAGGGATAGTGGCCACACAGGCCAGAGGGTGGGTCCAGAAGAGTGCTGTGGAGGTTGGGGGCCCATGGGGCAGAGGGCAGGAGTGAACTCTCTCTCCACGGGTCCTGGGGCAGGGAGCTTGGGTTTCTGCTGGTGAAGGCAGGGCCCTGAGCTCTGCAGGAGGCCAGCAGCTGTCTGACTGGCCGCACACTTCCTCTCTCCACGGTAATCCCTTTCCACTTTATAAAGCAGAGCTGGGACTGCACACTCACATTACACCGTGACTAACCAGCAGTCCGTCCTATAGCTGGCGTTATTTCATTTTCGCATTCTGTCCGCATCCCCTCCAACCATTCTATTCTTTCGACTGGCTTCTAAGCCTCAGCTTTTCTTACTTCCCATTTTTAAAATGTCTCGAAGCTTGCTCATGCTTGAGATTCTCGCCCTGGGGAGGAGTGGCAGCTGAAGGACCCTAAGTCTTACTTTTCAGCATCTGTACTGGACGCCCTAGCCCAGCAACTTTAGAATTTCAAACCAGACAAAGGCAAGCTTCTGGATGTTCTCATGGCAACCCTGATTTACATCCCAGAAGGAGCCTTCTGGATCACCAACTGGATCCCGGGGGGTGTTCGCTGGGCAGTGTTTTCATCAGAGGCCTGCTTGCCAGCCACCTCTGAGATCCGCTGGGGCCTGAGACAGCCGGCCTCCCCTCCCTGCCCCACCCAACCTCTGACTCTTCTGACCTTGCTTCTTCCTGCTGCACCAAGTGGGGCCAGCCACCCTCCCGGACTCAGTCCTCTGTGACTCAGTGGAAGCCAGTGGCCACTTCCCCCCACCCCTCCCACACTCACATTCCAATGGCCAGCTCACTGGCTTCCTGGCACTCGACCCACACCCACCAGGCCTCTGCCTAGAGTAAATAGTCATCTCTTTATGGGATGGTTTACCAGGGTCAGGGCCAGCCCTGTATTGGAAGGGGTCACGTGTATCTTAGCCTCTGAGTGCATGTCTTTCTTTCCACAGCTAACAGCTGACCTCTGTGAATCTTCCTTTTGACCCCTGGCTGACCTGGGACATTTTGTTTAAGGGAACTAAAGACTTAGTCCTCAGTATCGTAGCTAGCCTAGTGCTAGTTCAATACATTTGAGGAAAAGAGGGTTTTTTTGTTTTGTTTAGTTTTTTTTAAGAAAGAGATTAATACATGGAGGGTAATTTAGGGGTACCCAAGGCTTCCCCAGCACCTGACAGACCCTGCACCTCCATGAGGGTTCACTGGGGCCGAGTTAAAGGTGGGGTTGGCAATACCTGGGCTGAAGCCTCTGCTCTTTCACTCCAAGGTCTCAAGGGCATTGTGTGACTCACCTGAGCCTCCTTTCCTCACCTGTATGCTGGGTATGGTAGTTCCATTTTTCATCACTCCAGGATGTACAGTTTTTTACCTTTTAATATCCCTGGAACTGGGCTATGGCAGGATATGTCTTCCAATCGATACAGAAATAGGGAATTGTAATACTGTTTGCTACAATGCCCCTCTCTACAGGAGCATGCATCCCATCTGCTGAGCTGGGGGGAGTGGCCCTGTGACTTGCTCTGGCCAATGGGGTGTGTAAGGAAGTGTCATGTGTCACATCCTGGGTGAAGCTTTAAAAGACAGCTAGTGGGGCACCTGGGTGGCTCGGTCTGTTAAGCGTCCGGTTCCTGATTCTGGCTCAGTTCATGATCTCACCGTTCGTGAGTCCAAGCCTCACGTCAGGCTTGTGCTAACTGTGGGGAGCGTGCTTGGGATTCTCTCTCTCTCTCTCTCTCTCTCTCTCTGCCCTTCCACTGCTTGGGTGAGTGCTCTCTCTCTCTCAAAATAAATAAACTTTAAACAAACAAACAAACAAAAAAGGCAGCAAAATTCCAGATAGAGGCTGTCCCAGGGTGAAGACAATGTGGGGCCAATGGGCATTTAAGGGGAGAGAGGAACATAAGCCTCTTTAGCCATTGAACTTTGGGGTTCTGTTTTCACAGCACACTCTTCCATATCCTGACTGGTACTGCATCTTCCAGGTAATTGACAGATTTTTTTTTTCTTTCTTGACGGTGCGTAATGACGCAACTCCCAAAGGACGGTAATGTCGACTCAGTGAAACACGGAAGTACCTCTCCCAGACCAAATGAGTTAATCCCTGAGCACAATGCTTGCCTACAGTAAGCGTTTGATTCATGTGTGCCATTGTTCTATTTCTAGCCCTCTGCACATGGCCAGTGTTCATTATAGGTTTGGAGTAATCTGATGACACAGAAAGTTGACAGCCCCCTCAGATCCCTTGTGGAGTGAGAAAGGGTATAAGTAAGTTCAAGTAAAGTGTGGCTTGGGCACTTGCTTTGAGGGTATAGGTGTTTTCGACAGGCTTCCCGAAAGCCAGCCATTAAAAAAGCCACTTGTTTTGGTAGGTAACTAGGAATGCTGATTTTTTTTTTTTTCTTCTTGTTAATTAACAGTTTGTCACCTGGGACATGAGAAGGTGGGAGAAATGACTAAATCGTGGGATGGCAAGTTTTTGGTGCAACAAAATAAAGAAATTCCATACTCTTTGTAGATGGAGCAAAAATTAACAGTCTTGAATTTCTGCGGAACTGGGTACGGGCTGCAGACCCGGTCTGAAGAGATCAGACTTCCAGCTAATTCTTCACCTTCTGTATTATACCCCTGTGCTTTGGAACAGCTCTCTCCAGGAATTTTATAGCCAACTCCTGCAGACCTGAGGGCAGGGAGAGAGCTCTGGATGCAGGGCTGAGCCAAAGCACAACCATGAGGACGGGCAGGTCTGTCCCTGGAAAGGCCCACCCCTTGGATATCTGCTCACCCGCAGCTCCTGGTGCTGCCAGCCTCCTGCTTCACTTCCTCCACTCAGGAAGATGACAAGTCATTTGTCCTAAAGCGTTAGTGACGTAGGCATTACTTCCTCAGGAGCATTTGCATCTTAAAAGGGAACCTAGAAAGTTAAAAAGGAAATTACAGGTCAGGTTGTAGGGTTGTGTTAGGTGTCTGTTAATTGCAAGAAACAGAAATTCGCTCAAATTGGCTTACGTTCATTTTTTTTAATCTTTTCTTTTTTTTTTCCTTTTTATCTTAGTGCGAGTGGAGAGAATTTTTTTTTTAAGTTTATTTATTTGGGAGAGAGAGAGCAGGGGAAGGGCAGAGCGAGAGGGAGAGAGAGAATCCCAAGCAAGGTTCACGTTCTCAGCACGGAGCCCAATGCGGGGGCTTGAATTCGTGAACCTGGGATCCTGACCTGAGCCAAAATCAAGAGTCAGATGCTCAATCTACTGAGCCACCCCGGTGCTCTCAAGCTGGCTTAGGTTTAAAAGAAAAGGCTCATTAATAGGAAACTGGCATTCACATGAAACTTGATTGCAGATAGTACAGTTATGACCTCGAGGGAACAGAAATGTTCTCAGGTAGCTGCCGTCTCCAGCTCTCTCTCACTCTCCAGGGTTCCATGGTCTCTCATCTCTCCTGCCTGTGTCTACTTCAATCTTTTCTCTCAGCAGACTGCGTGAAAAAAACATGCAGTTATCAGCACACGGCCCCATAGTGGCTGCCCTAAAATGGTGGCCTCAGAACCTCACAAGTGTGTGACTTTCTATGTCAAGCCTCAACACCGACTAACTAGAGTTTTTCTAACCTAATTCCCAAGTCCTGAGAGGGAGGACCTGGCTTCATATAGCCCATAGGTGATTCCAATTGGGCCAGTTTCTCTAAAAGACAGCATGGTTCATGTGTCATACCAAATTTGGTTCAGCAGCATGTGGCAGAATACCAAAATAAGAGCAGCTGAAAATAAGAGCAGCAGAAAAGTATTTCTTTCCTATCTAAGAGTTGAGCAGTCCAGGGACTGGTATTAGTGTGGCCTCTTGATCACTATCTTGGTATGTGGCTAACATCCTCAAATTTACCTCATGATCCAAGATGGCTGCTGAAGCACCAGTCATCACATCACATTGGGTTGCAGGCTGGAAGGAAGAAAAGAAAGACTAAAGCTCTCTCTCACTTCCTGCTGAGTCAAATCCCTTTAAGCAGCCTTATCAGGAGTCCCACAGAACACTCCTGCTTACATCATTGTCAGAATCTAGTCACATAGTCACACCTGACTACAAAAAAAAAGTCTAGGAAATGGAGGAGTTTTTGTTCTTGTTTTTGTTTTTCTCAGCCACAGTCAGGAAGGAAACATAGGACATCTTCAGTATGTTTTTTTTTCTTTCTTTCTTTTTTTTTTTTTTTTCAGTATGTTTTTAAGTTTCCTTTCTCTGTAAGAAACGTAGGCCACTTTGGAAATTTAAAAAATAAGTAAAAGAATCACTTTGGAAAAACAAGAAAACCCTGAAAAAGTAAGGTCAGCGTTTAACCCAGAGGAGTAGTATCTGGAGGTGGAATTTCAGGCATCAGAGAGATAAATGGTGGTGTTTTAGAAGTGGGAGTAGAGACCTTGCCAGAAACCGTTGTCATTCCACGTGAACATACGGAAGGCCTACACAGTTTGTGTGAGAGTCTTGTAGGCATGGATGTCCATCCCCTTCTCTACTTGAAGCCGAAATTGGTCTACGTGTCTGTCCACCTTTCTCATCTCCATCTGACCGTGTTATTCATGGAACATAATATTCACGGTCCACTCCGATGCGGTTCTCTCTTCTTCTCCCCACAATCACCCCAGTGCAGCTACTTGAAAACTCTCTCCAAAATGTAAGGCAACCCTGTTACTCTGCTGATTATATCCTTCCCAGGCTCCCTGACCAAGGCAGGAAAACTCTCTCCCTACGGAGCCCCTTCCCTTATTTTCAGCCCTGACTTCTGCCTCCTCCCTTTCCCCAGATCCAGCCTTCAAGAAGCTGCTCCCTGGGATCCTCTGAGCCTCCTTTGTCTACTAAACAAATTCCTACTTTCTCTTCAATCCCCTGCTCAAACCCACCTCCTCTGTGAAGCCTTCCTTGATTGCCCCCAGGCGCAGCCCTTTTTCTCGTTCTTTTGTGTCCCTGTGACCCTTTGTGTACCCATCTCTGCCTGTTTCTGTCAGCAGGCCTCTCTTCTCCACCAGAGCATGAACTTTTTCAGAGAAGGTACTGGGCTTTATTCCTCTCTGTGCCTTGGTGCCAGGCACAAAGCCTAGCGTGACCTAGGTACCCAGTGGAAGGCAGTTACAAAGCAGTAGACCATAATGAGCACAGACTCTGAGTTCAAAGCCAGGCTGGGCTACTTACTGTGACTTAACATCTCTATGCCTCTTCCTGTAATTTCCCTTCCTGTAAAAAAAGGGGAAAATGATACTTCTTATCCCACAAGTTTTTGTTGACGTTTACATGAGGAGACATATACAAAGGGTTTGTCGCTTGCTATGTGTAAGTTATTACCATTATCTTTACTGTTTCTGAGGGCACACATAGCCCTCCTCCTCCTCAGCTCAGTGATTTTGATTAGGCAAGACTATCCCTCTGAGAGATGCAGGCTGATGTTACTGAAAGATATTTTGTGTCAATGACATACTGGCATGTTGACTTCCTGGAGAAATTCAGGGAAGTTACAAAACTCCATCTCTGTGCTTGAACGCGCTTGCATATTTCCTCTGCTCTTGTCCATTTGCAGGGAGCACACTGAGTAACCCAGAGGGTTGGAAAAGTCTCGGCTGGAAAGGGTTAATCCCAGAGCCTTAGAAGGAATCAGGCCCTGGGGAAAGTGGGGTTTCTAGCGATGATGGAGAATGAGGCCTTTCTGCATCCATCTGAGGTGCTGGGAGGCATCGCCATGGTGATGCAGAGTGTGGGTCCGCTTTCCATTTATGTGGGGCTTTTTATCTCTCCTGTGCTGGTGAGGTTCAGTTAAACTACATTACAATGAAACGAGGCACAAAGGGAAATGCTTTGTTCAGCCAGGGTGACATGAGAAGTTATTGGACAGGCAGGGACTTGAGCCCTGATTCATGCAATAACAAATATTTATGGAAGGAGTCTGTTCGGTGCCCGACCCAATCCCAGGTATGGGGACTCAGCAGAGAACGAGTCACCTCTAATGGGGACGGCAGGCAATAATCAAAGGAGCAAATACATGCTATATCTCACTGATTCTAGGGTGCCCCTCCACTTTAAAATGTCCGAAATCAGAGTTCATGTGTCCTATAATTAGCGGTGGTCTTAAGAACATTTTTTTCTTTCACAGTGATACATAAGACGATGCTGCATTTTACAACTGATGGCATCTGCGATTTAATAGAATACAATAATATGTTTCAGGGAGTGGCCTCCTAACCCTCCTCGATGCTGCTTTATTTCCCTTCTGGGCAAGTTATAGTAGAAACTTGAAGCCTGAAATGGACAGTGATTTCTCTGACTGATATATTTCTGGAACTTCCTTAGAAATACTCAGCTCTCTCAGTTATATTTCTGTGATCTACTTTACTTTGAAACCAGTAAAAATCCTGCCTATAACAGTAAAGAATTTGTTTGGCTGCAAATGAGAAGAAAATCCAACCAATATTGACTTACGCTAACTCGTTTAACCCTAGGGCTGGCACAGCTGCTGAAATACGTCATCAGATACCCAGGCCTCTTCTGTAATTTTGCTCTACCATCCTCGGCTCATGACTCTAGTCCTCATGGTCACAAAATAGCTGCTGCAATTCCTGGCCTCATAGCAATGCTCCCAGTGGGAAGAAGGAGGAAGGGCAAAGGGCTCATTGGTCCTTTTGTTTTGTTTTGTTTTTTTCAAGTCAGGGAAACAAGCTTTTCCAGAAGTCTCACTTCGCTGACTTTACCTCCATCTCACAGGTCACTGTGATGTCCCACGCTCACCCTGAGCTAGAAAGGGTGATGAAAAAGACAGTTGTGGATGAAGATGAGAAGCAACAGTATCTGCTCTGCTGAAGAAACAACCATGCAGTTCTATGAGTGCGTCGCACATATGTGTGGGATAACACTGGTGGTGGGAATCAGAAGGAAGAGGGGATACGTTTCCCACTCCTGAAGGGAAATCACTAGACAGATTTGTCTCACCTGAGAATGCGACAGAAGCCAGTTAGTACACATTGAGACAGAGCCTGGGTTTCTTCACACTTGTCTTCAAATATCCAGCCAATTTGAGAAACAGGGTGACCTCATGGACCCTGGCCACACGTTAATACCAAATAAGGCGGACATAAACATTTCAGATCAAGGTGATGAACCTCTAACTGACAGAGGGTCCATTCTTGCCGGAGAGACTGAAATGACTCCAAGAAGACAGCAGAAAACAAGGACACAGGATTGCTAGATGGGGAGCTTCATGAAAGATGGAGAAAGTCACCTTAACCACACACTCGTGTCTTGAAGGCAGGCCTCTGGACTTGGGTAAGGCCCACCCAGGTCCTCCCATCAAGGGGAGGGGGAAGGGAGGCTGGATCAGAGGAGGGACCCTGGGCACGGGGGTTGGCTTTAGGGGAAACCAGCACATGAACAAAGGTGTTGCCCTCTGACTACCTTCTGTATCAGTCTGATGGTCTTGCTTTTCGAGTGTCTTTTCATCCTAGGCGTGGCAACTGACACATCAATATCATTCCTTTTGGAAATGGTAGAAAAACTCTACGTACTCACAGAATATACCGGTGTCCGCAGAAGTAGATTGCACAAATGGCCACAATCTTTCCTCATTCCCTTTGTAAGCACCGCTTTGCAAGATGACTGCTCAGCCGCTCCCACCAACAGCAACAGCCTGTTTCTCCACTCTTTGAATTCAGGCTGTGCTAGTGACTTGCTTTGCCCAGGACAGTGCAGTAGATAGCGTGTGTTCGGTTCCCAGTCTACGCCTCAGGAGAACGCGCCTATTTCTCTCTGGGAACTTGTGTGAATGGGCTGGGCTAGCCTGCCAGAGAAAGAGGGGCCACGGTGTGCAGAGGAGTGGCCCCAGCGGAGGCCATCCTAGACCAGCTGACTGCAGAGAGTGAGCGAGCCAGCCTAAATACGCCGAACTGCAGAATCATGAGCTAAATAATGGTTGTTGTTTTAAGCCACTAAGTTTTGGACGGTTAAACAGAAAGAGCTAACTGATATACTTCCTATGTGCCAGCCACTGGCTATGTACTTTATGTCATTGTCCTATTTCTTTTTACTAGATTAGTACCTATCAGTGTGGAGAATGTTTGTGAGGGAGACATAGCTCCCAGCCTGCCCCTCAGTTTGCTTCTGCCTATTCTTCCATTCTGATTGAATTTCTGTAGAGTCATTTGCTCCAAGGGGCTCTCAGGCTCTGACAAAAGGATGGGAATGTTCTGTGATAACCCCCTATCACTCCTTAGTCTCTTGTCACTTAAAGGTGTGTGGGGTTAGGGAAGTGGCACTCCAGCTGGAATCCATCCAACTTCTCATTCTGCAAGCCGTTCTTTTGGGAGCTTTCTGGCTGTTTTTAAGCATATGCAGGTTCTGAGATGTCAGAGACCAAGAGATGATCCCTTAGTGCACTTGTCAGACGGTCCTAGGGCACCAAAGGAAGAATGTAAGATACTTGATACTTTCTATGCAGAAAGAAGTGGGAGCAGATGAAAGGTAGTAGCTTAAAGCCTTTGGCAGGATGACAGTCACCAAAGCAGTGGCCATGGTAGGTGCCAAGCCAGGGCAGCCTCACGCCAAAGAGGGAGAGACGGCCTCAGGCTGGTGGTGCTCCTGCCTGGGTAGCCACACTCCTGGGTGGATATCCTCATTCTGGATCTTACTGTGGGATGCTAGGCACAGTTTGCCGCAGCCCCTTGGGGTAACAGACACTTATTTAAAGTCAAGGTGTCTGCCAAAAGATAATAGCTTTAAATGTAAAATTACAAATCATTATGGGTAATGTGATGCAAATTGCAATAGAAGCATTGGCAGTATTTTACTTTGATTTCATTTTTGCTTTTCTTACACTGCCAGCCAGGTCTAAAGTTGCTGCGAGAGACACCTTATTTGCACGCCATTTACCTTTTGGCCCTGGCACTGATATTGTCCACTCAAGGAGGACATGAGTGGAGGCCAAGGAAACTGTGGAGGAGCCCTCCTATCCTCCTATCCTATTGGGTAGCCCAATATCCAGACTGTGGTTATTTCTTTTTTCTTGTTATTTTTTTTTATGTTTATTTTTGAAAGAGAGAGAGAGAGAGACAGACATAGCATGAGCGGGGTGAAGGGCAAAGGAGAAGGAGACACAGAATCTGAAGCAGGCTCCAGGCTCTGAGCCATCAGCACAGAGCCCGACGCGAGGCTCGAACTCATGAACCGTGAGGTCATGACCTGAGCCCAAGTCAGATGCTCAACCTACCGAGCCACCCAGGTGCCCCAAACTGTGCTTATTTCAGAGAAACCCAGTTTTCACTTTTTTGGTGTTGGTGTCTTCATTTACCCTGCGTGCAGTGCCTGGGTGCGTTTAATTTCTGTTGGGAATTGGAAGTCAATTTTAATGGTTAATCCAAATGGCATCCTTCATCAAATGCTAAGTGAAGGCTTTCAAATAGCCAGTTGGCTGGATTTGTTTCCTTTGCTGTCTATGGGCCTTTGCTGGAGGAGGAAAGACTTGTAAGCCCCTAGGTCCTTAAAAGTTCAAACTCAAGTTCAGTGTTCTTTCTTCCCAAGGGACGGGGGAAATTGAAAAATGGTCATTTCTCAACTGCTTCCCCTTACAGCCATGGGGAGGCCGATGTTGCTGAATTTAAGGTCTGTCTCTGAGCAGCAAAACCAGAGAAGAAAGGAATAAGAAGCAAAAAACACAGACATGTCAAAACTCTGTTTTGAAGTGTTCTGTATCAAACTTCTTTCAAGGAAGGAGGCTCAAATTGGCTGACAAGTCATTCACTGAGAAAAGCCTTACCAAACCTAACCCCAAATACAGTGGATGTCTCCAAGGGGCGGCAGCTAAGAGTATTCTTGACAAAGGTTTCCCGAGTTTTCAGGTTGAAATTGAGAACTGTCTCCTTCAGGGGCTGTGTGGGTCTCGCTTCATCTTCCTTTCTTTCAGCTCCCCTGCAGCTACCTGTTTCTGAGGAGCTCAGTGCTCGTAATAACAAGAAAATCTGGAGGCTGAAAATAGAGCTGATTTCCCAGAATCTCCGGTACCAAGAGGGGAGAGGGTGGGGACTTCTTGGACACAAGCTCACGTGAGCTGTGGTTGTCATGTGCCCCAGAGCTCTGTCCAGCTCCTGGTGACAGGGAGAGAAGGGAGGGAAGCCAGTTTCGCTGGGAAATACTGCAGAGGTTTTCACGGTGTTTTCACGGGAAGGGCTGAGCTTCCACGTGCTGGGAACATGGGCTGGACTCAAATGAATCTGTGGCTGGGACTGCCTTTTCTGATGAACATGCTCCATCAGCTCCTAACTGTGGGAACTGCATTAGGTCAACAGCCCCAGAAAGTCTCGCTTTGACGTTTGTCACCTGAGCGCTTGGGGTCATCTGTGAATGAAGACTATGGGCCTTGGCATCTCCTCCCTGAGACCTTTGGCTTCGGAAGTGCACTTCAGATTGGTGTGAAACGTATCCTTTCAAAAGAAGCTTTGAAACCTGTCCGGATGGTCCTTAGCCCATCACGTTATACACAACCTGGAAGCAAGGTGCCCTCAGCTATTAACACTGTTCACCGCACACCTGAGTCAGAACAGTCCCCAGCTTCCCTGCTCAGGGTAGCGACCCTGGAAAATAGTAACAGCAAACATTGTGCGATTGTTCTCTATTGCCGTGTAAGAAATCATCTCAAAACTCAGCCGCTTCAAACAGCAACGGGCTTTTATTATCTCAGACAGTTTGTGTGGATCAGAAACTCGGGAGTAACCTAGCCTAACGGTTCTGGTTCAGGGTCTCTCGTGAGGTTTTAGTTAAGACACTAGCTGGACGAGCCGCAGTCACCTGAAGGCTTGACGGGGGCTGAAGGTCCCACTTGCAACGTGGCTCCCTTACCTGGCTGGCAATCCGATGCTGGCTGTTGGTGGGAGAGCTCAGCTCCTGAACTAGGTGAAGTTAGTACTTTTATTAAATCTCAGTAGATATTAATTCTTAATATAATTAAGCAAATAATTATCTAAGGAAAATACGAAGTAAATGAAGGCTCACTAGGAGGGCTCTAAAAACCAAATTTCCCTACTGCTGTAATTTTGTCAGCGTCCCTCCATGCTGCCACCCGGCTCCTCTGGGTGTCCGTCTCCCTGCACTGAGCCGCATGCTCCATGGGGTCAGGAGCCTCGAGTTAGTGATATTTCCAGAGCCCTGCCATCACGGGTTCCTGCCCAGCTCCTCTTCGCCCATCGCCCAGGCGTTTGCTCAACCTGGCGCACACACAGGGTGCTCAACATGAAAAGAATCCAGTAAGATCGCCATCTACCTGTAGGACATCCCACAGCGGGGGTGAGACTGACTCTAAAGAGAATCTCCACACATGGGAACGAGAGTGAGCAGAAGCATGGATCCCACGTGGCAAATAAGTCCCCAGACGGACTGGTAACTTCAGGGTTGTGGAGAGTGGCAGTCAGTGGGAATGAAGCAACAGGAGCAGAGGCTCCAGTGGTTTCTTTTCTAAGCTGGGTCAGAGGCGTCACTCTACCCGGAGTCCCAGGCAGAGTGGACATGTCTGAAGGTGGCTGGCCGCCCTCAGATGTGGTCCCGAGGGACCTGTGGCTCATCACAGTGGAGAAATCAATCCCTGGCAGAGCTGTGGGAGGTACACAGTGAAACAAACCCTTCTCGTTTAAAGGGAAAATGTGTTCTCTCCCACCCAGACTGCCCCCTGTTGGCTCATCCCTGTGCAGGCAGGCGGGCGGGTGTTGGCTGGAGGGGGAAGAGGAATGAATAGAGGAGGAGGGGCACTTCCTCTCCCAGACTGGATCGCTGAAGCAGCTGCTCTAAGATTCCTCTTCCCTTGGGTCTTCCACGCAGTATATGCCCTGCTGCTTGTTCAGAAAATACTTTCTCACGTCGCTCTCCCACTCGAGAACGTATTTCCTGTTGTCTCCCATATCTCCGCTTGTCCGCTCTCTCCAGGTAGGACACTTAGTTGCCCAGGAAAGAAACCCATTTCACATTAAACTAGAAAAGGAAGGCATGGGCATAAATCACCATATGGCCCAGAAATTCCACTCATAGTTATATACCCAAAAGAATTGAACACAGGTATCCCAACCAATACTTACAAATGAATGTTCACAGCACCATTATTTATACTAGCCAAAAGGTAGAACCAACTCAAATGTCCATAAGAATAAACAGGGGCGCCTGGGTGGCCCAGTCGGTTAAGCGTCTGACTTCGGCTCAGGTCATGATCTCTCATTTTGTGAGTTCGAGCCCCGCATCGGGCTCTGTGCTGACAGCTTGGAGCCTGGAGCCTGTCTTGGGATTCTGTGTCTCCCTCTCTCTCTGCCCCTACCCCACTTGCACTCTCTCTCTCTCTCTCTCTCTCTCTCTCTCTCTCAAAAATAAATAAACATTTAAAAAAACTTAAAGAATCCGGGCGCCTGGGTGCCTCAGTCAGTTGAGCGTCCGACTTCGGCTCAGGTCATGATCTCACGGCTCGTGGGTTCGAGCCCTGCGTCGGGCTCTGTGCTGGCGGCTCAGAGCCTGGGGCCTGCTTCGGATTCTGTGTCTCCCTCCCTCTCTGCCCCTAACCCACTTGCATTCTGCCTCTGTCTCTCTCAAAAATAAACATCAAAAAAAATTTTTTTTAACTTAAGGAATACACAAAATCTGATAGGTACATTCATAGGGTGGAATATTATTCAGCCCTAAAAAGGAGTGAAATCCTTAGACATTCTACAACATGGATAAACCTTGAAAACATCGTGCTAAGTGAAAGAAACCAGACACAAAAGGTCACCCACTGTGCGATTCCATTTACATAAAACTTCCAGAGCAGGTAAAACCATAGAGACAGAAAGCAAACTTGTGGTTGCCAGGGATCGAGAGGAAGGGCAGAATAGGAAGCGATTGCTTGATGGGCGAGGGGTTTCCTTTTAGGGTGATGAAAATGTCTTGGAACTGGATAGAAGCAATGACAACATAAAACTGTGAATGTACTCAGTGCCACTGAACCACACCCTTTAAAAATGGTTAATGGTTGGGGCGCCTGGGTGGCTCAGTCGGTGGAGCATCCGACTCCAGTTCCGGTCATAATCTCATAGTTTGTGAGTTTGAGCCCCGCATCAGACTCTGTGCTGACAGCTCAGAGCCTGGAGCCTGCTTCGGATTCTGTGTCTCCCTCTCTCTCTGTCCCTCCCCTGCTTGCACTGTCTTTCTCTCTCTCTCTAAAACAAGTTTAAAAAAATTTAAAAAACATAAAATGGTTCATGGTTAATTTTAAGTTATGTGAAAAAAAACCAATGCTTTGTTTTTTAACCAATGCTTTTTGTTTTTTTGGATTTTTTTTTTTTTTTTAAATAATCCAATGCTTAGAAAATAAAATCTAATGGGGAAAAAGAAAAAGGAACGTCTGAGCTCATGTAAATGAAGAGTCCAGGACAGAGCCTGCTGGCTTCAGGCATGGTTGGTACCTGGGACCCAGTGATGCTGTCAACGTTTGGTCTCCATCTCTCAGCTCCGTGTGCGTCTCAGCAGCCCTCCCTCACTTGGTGGGAGGAGAGGGCCATGGCCAGTTCTGGTGTCACATGATGCTTAGCATGCGAGAGAGGAGACTTCATCCTGGTTTGGTCGTGTGTCTGTCCTTGGATGAATCACCCTGATCAGGGTATGGAGACCTCTGACTGATCTGGCTCCAGCCCAGGATGGGGTAGGGGGAAATGGTGTGAGGTCAGCACCACCAAAGAATATGGGCTGAGTGAGTTACTGTGGAATGGGCAAAGGGTAGCAAAAGTAATCCTCCACAGAGCCTCCAGTGGGCCCCCTCGCCATCTTCCATGGAAGACCTCCCCTCTCCCCCACTCACCGGGTGCCAAGGCCCAGCTCCTTCCCCAAAGCATCTCTTCCCAAGGTCCAAGGGCTGGGGGGGGGGGGGGGGGGGGGAGAGGAAGATGGCTAAGACCATTCTTATGTCAATATGTCAATCATTTTACCCCTTGTAAAAACATAGGTGCACATATAGAAAATAGTAGGGAAGAAATACACAAAAATGTTATCCAGGCTATCTAGCATTGGGTGGTGGGATTATACTTGATTTTCTGCTCCCTTTTTTATACCTTTTGTCTGAATTTCTTTTTATAGAGCATGATCTACTTTCATATTCAGAAAGCAGCTTTTTTTATAAAACACAACAACAAGAAGCCTTCATACTGTAGCATATTTCTTTTTATTCTTTTTTTTTTTTCTTTCAAAATTTAGCAAAGGAAAAAGAAAATTGAGACCCTGGATCTATCTTCAAACGTAGGATTTCTTTTTTCTTTAATTTTAGAACTTTTAAAAAGTAACCCCCTTCACACATTACAAGAAATATGAATAAAAGGATTCCTTGGTAGGTTTATAGCTTTTACTCATAACAGGCTACTGTGCATATTCATTTAAAATAAAGCAAGCTGAGCACCATCCTCCCCACCCCCAACCCAAGAGCTGAGTCTGTTCTGAGCTCAGGTCAGTCCCTCCATAGCCTGGGGCTAAGGGGGGGGGGGGGGTGCTGCCCTCCCTCCGCAGCTGCCTCTACAAACCCCTTCTTCAAATAAAAGCTGACCCATGCAGCCTGGCTACTGTGTGTTTAGGACTCCACGCTGCCACGTTGGAGTTTCTGAAACCCCTCGTGGGAACTTTCAGAGGTTCTGAGTGACCTTGGCTTTGTGCAAAGCCACTGGGGAACTTCCTGCCCCGCAGACTTGCTGTATGAGAACCCTGAGGTCTGAGCAGGGTAAAAATTACCCCTGCTGCCTGCTTTCCTCTTCCTGCTGGGTCCCTCCCCGGCTCCTCCACCACCTCCCCTGGGTCCTCTCTGGCCAGCTCAGCTTTTGTGTTTGGGCCAGGCAGGGAGGGGTGGGGGAAGCATTTGGCTCAGCTCCTTGTTTGTCAAGAGTCCAACCTTACCAGGGGTCTCGCCTGGTTTCAAGTATTTCCCGGTGCCTTTCCTTGCTCCGTAGTCAAGTTTCTAGCCAGGATTTCTTGGCTCTGGGAAAGATTGAGTGCCTGTCTGAGCCTTCTAGGCCTGTGTTTCATTTGCAGCCGCCTGGCTCTGACTGGGTGACAGTCCCAGCCCTCCCTGGTCAGCCCATCCCCTTCTCCTTGGCCAGCAGAGGAGGCCCTTTGTATCATCTAACTGGCGCTTGGAAGGGAGGAGGCTCCTAGTTTCCATCCCCAGCACAGTGTCCTGGGTTTACTGCAGCCCCAGCACAGGGGCAGGGGTAGCACTGTCTTCCAAGCGCGAGCAATTCCTGCCTGTCTGCTCAGGCAAGAATGCCAACCCCAAATGGCCCCAGCCCCTAAGTAAGTCAGACTGAGACCTGTTCAGCACCTGGTGCTTTCCTGATAGAAATTTCCAGCTGTTCTGATCTTTCACGACACGACTTGGCAAGGCTGCAAAGGTCTGGAAGCAAATGAATTCAGGAAGCCTGCAGAACCTCAGGCCTGGGCTGGTGGGCACCTCTCCCTCTCCCTGCTTAAGGACCCCCTTGCACTTCCCAGACACTTCCTGCTTTTGGATTTATCTAGCAGGCCTGATGGGGCGGCCTGGCCCTGGAGTCCAAGTCCCAAGAAAGAGAGAACAGTTTATCATTGTGACATTGTGCCCCAGGCAAGGTGCCCAAGGGTTGCCAGCCCAGTGCAGAGGAAGAGTGTGAACCACTCCTGCAGGTTCCAGGAGGCACCTGGGAGCCTGTTCAAGACACAGACACAGAAGCCAAGAACTCAGGGGACCCCCACATGTGTGTCCTCAACACCACTGGCAACCCACACCTGCTACTTTGGGGGTGTGGGGAGGCTATGAATGTTAAAATAACGCATCCTTGACAAAGACTTCCTCTCTTTCTCTTCTTTCAGACTGTAATGTATTTCCTGAGCTCTCCATTGCTTTTCTTTTGGGCACCATGATGGCGGGTTTCGATCAGACGCATGAGAATTTGTAGCCTACAGACGGTAATGGTCAGGAGTGTGCAGTTTTAATTTTTTGAGGAGGAAAAAGCTATTGCCGGTGAGGGTTTCCTCTTTACACTTCTTACACTCTAGTAAGTATATAGGAGATAAAGTAGGTAGTTGGAAAAGTGCCCGGACTGTGCTCCATCCTGCCAGCGCAGCGTATATTTCCAGTTCCCTTCCCCCAGGGTTACTAAACCCCACCAGCTGACTTCTGCCTCGGGAGAGACGAGCTGCAGGAAATGCCTGTACTGGGGGTGTCAGGGAAAGCGGTGCTGGGCTCTTCCTTTGAACCCAGGGAATTCCCAGGATGGTGGGTGGAGCCGGAATGGCGGGTAGGAGGAGCTGCCGTTCCCATCTGCCGCAGGGCAGGTGGTGACAGGTCACAGTGGCTTGGGTTTGGCCCGTCCTCTGGTTAATGTAGGAGGACTTACACGCCCTTCACTGGTTGGGTGCTCACCCCACCCCACCCAGAGGTGGATAAGCACTTGCCTCAACTACAGATGAGGAAACTGAGGCTCAGAGAATCCATGACTTCACAAGGGCCCTTGGCTGGTCCCCGAGAGGGGCCTACAAGCCAAGTGTCCCGACCCCTTGGGCTGGGGGAAGGGAGCAGAGGGGGCGGGGAGCCCGACTTGGCCCGCTGGGGGCCACAGTCTGCGCCGAGCGCCGGGTCCCTTTGGCCTTCAGGCCTGGGGCCGACAGCGGGAAGGGCCCGGGCCGGGCTCCGGGCAGAACGGGGCGGGCGGAGAGCCCAGGCGGGGGTTTGAGCCTGGCCGCTCGAGTCGCAGACGGGCAGCTCTTCACCTCCGGGTGCCCCAGCTCCAGCCCGGCCGCGCGGCGCCGCCAGGGCCCCGCGACTCCCCGCGGAGGCTCTGGCCGCGGCCATTGGCCACCGGGAGCCGGGTCGGGAGGGGGAGCGGGCCCAGGCGTCGGGTTACTCGCCCTGCCGGCTGCGAGGGAAGGGGGGGGGAGGGGCGGCCGCGCGGCAGCTGGCCGGTGGGGGTGGCGTGGGGGCCCCCGGGTAGAAGGACACCCCCACCCCCCACCGCACCGCCGCCGCCAGACGACGGGCCCCACTCTTGGCCTTAAAGAGAACCATTACCGCATTGTATCCAACTCAATCAACAAACATTTGAGAAGCGCCCGCTTCACGTCAGGTGCTGTGCTGGACTTGAGTGGGTGCAAAGTGGCTCATCTGGGGTTTCCTACCACCCGAACCTGCGACTCATTGAGGACACAAGAAATCCACAGAAGAACGCTAAAGACACCTAGAAGTAGATGATAAGGCCTGAGAATCATCAGCAACAAAAGTTACGGGGGTTCCGGGGAAAAGGAAGTCTGTTCCCACCTCCTGCCTCCCGGGGGTAATCTGGGAAGCTTCCACAAAGGGGCCAGGTGTGGGTGCCCTGACCAGGGCAGGGAAAGCACACCCATCTGCTTCGCGCCCACTTATCCCAGCTCCAAGCCCTACCCCCTAGTGCTGAACACTCCCCAGCCCACACCCCCCTCCCCTCCCTGCCCTCCAAACCCATCCCCCCTGCCTCTACTCTAAATCTCCAAGACTAGGACCCTCACTTCCTTCTTCCTGGAGTCTGTCTGTCCCCTGCCAGCACAGCTGTCCCCACAGGTCTCTCCATGAGAGGTTCTTTTTCTCCCACAGACCAAGCACTTCAAGAGGTCCTCATTCACCAATTTCCAATCTGTTTCCTCTGCCTTGGAAAACCCAGCTCCTTTGGAATGCATTTCATCTGAGTGTACTACCCACCACTTCTCCTAGTCAGTGTCACCTTATAATCCTGGTCGCTTTCTCTGTTTCTTGATGATTTTGACGCCAGGCTCTTTCTCCACTGTCATCACTCTTGGTGACCACAGCTTCAGTGCTGATGACCCACCCAACACCCCGGCCCCTGAGTCCCTTGACTGCCTTAGCCCTAACAGTATATTTTCTCCTGCCCTGCTTTAGCTTTCTGGTCAGACCTTGGACCTTGGAACCATGAATGTCTACACCATGCCCCAAATCTCAGACTCAAAGATCCCCCCCCACCTGCCAGCCCCCCCCCCCCCCAGCTCATCCCCTCCAGTCTTTTGGCTCCACCCGAGACCTCCAACCCATTGTGCCGCTGTTCCTTCACTATGTGTCTCCCCTCAGTTCACTTCTCAGCCAGCTGAGATTGCCCGTTCCGGCACACAAATATCTCCCTTGCAAACAGTCTTAACTTCCTTATACTGGTCTCTCTCCATCATGTTCACCTGGCGAAAACCCAACTGAGCTTAAATCAAACTGTTTACTTCACACCTGCAACCGAGCAGTTGAGCAGTTGAGCACCGCTGAGGAAAATTCCCCAGCTGCTCTGGATGGACTCACTTCAAATTTATAGCCATAAATTTCAAATAGGCATTTGAACTGCTGGACAATCCTACTACAGTGTCTTAGAAAATTCCTTTTCCCTCTCCACAGGGCAACAACTTCACACTTTCTCCTCTCTCTGCATATTTTCAACACTCTTCCTCTTTCACTCTCCATCTGACCTCAGACTATCCTTCAGAGACAAAAGAGGTACAGTCAGACCAAATGTGTGATCGTGCTGCCACCAAAGCCACCAGAAACTCTGCAGCTTTGTGTTCTCTGCACCCATCTGTGGCCAGCCCCTCCAGCTGAGCCCTGGGCCCCTTCCCCTTTCACCACACAAGTATTCCCTGTCTTCGGTACACCTCACTTCTTCCTCTCTACTAGATCCTTCCCATCAAAGTCAAACAGACTTAATTCCCTAACTTTAAAAACATATTAGCCTTAGCCTCACATCTCCTGCCGGCTACTCCTCTGCAGAGCGGATGTTCCTGAGAGAGATGTCTCTAGACTGACAGCCCTCTCCCCCACCTCCCGTTGTCACCTCCACCCACTCCACCCGGGCTTTTATCCCTTTCATTCTGGTGTAATGGCTCTTAGTAAGAGTGCCAGTGACCCATACCTTGACTAGACTGATGGCCAGTTCATGGCCCTTGTCTCACCAAATCTCCCAGTGGTATTGAACATGTTTGATCACAGAGAATGATTCTTGATCCTAATTCTTGTCACTCTTCCCTGCGTCCATATCTCTATGTGATATTGCAGTCTCCACCCCCTGCCCCCACTGGAGGCAGAGTATACTTTCTGGCTCCTTGACTTTGGGCCTGGCTGTGTAACCCTGTTTGGGCCACTGGAATATAGGAGGAAGTGACATGATGTCCGTTCTAAGCCTGGGCCTTAGGAGGCATCTCATGTTTCCACTTGCCTACTTGTGGCAATGTTATTGCCATGGGAAAAAACCTGCCCTAACCACCCTGCCAGTGCAAGGATGATATATAGAACAGGCTCGGACCCAAGTGCAGCTCAGAGCTGCCCAGCCAAGGTCAGCCGCATCTAGCTGACCTCCAGATGACCCACAATGCATGAGTAAAAGAAATATTTACTGTTATACACCACTGAGATTTTTGTGGCTGTTTGTTACCCAGCAATAACAGACCAATACATCCTGCTTCTTGAAATACTTCCTTGGCTGAGTTTCCTTAGAATCAGAATCTTTTGGTTTGTCTCCCAACTTCACAGGTTGTTCTTCCCAGGCTTCTTTACTGGTTTCCCTCTACCAGAGCCTTAAATGTGGCCATGGCTTCAGGGCCAGCCCTCTCTCTTCTGTCTTTACTCTTTCCCTGAGTGGAATTATCCAGGCCACAGCTTGGAACACCATCTACATGCTTAGTCTCAAATTTAAGTCTGAAGGCAAGACACCCCTGAATTCCAGACCCAAACCTGCCTCCGTGTGTCCAGCTGATGTCTGATAGGTCTTGGCGGGGGCTATCAAAACAGAACTACTGATCCATCTCTTGCCCCAACATGGGCATCCCTTCCATCCACTTGGCCTAAAAATGGAGGCATCATCCTTAACTCCTCTTTTCTGTCATAGGTCAGAGCATCAGTAAGTCCTACCTACTACACCTCCAAAATTGTTCCAGAAACCAGTACTGCATCTCACCATCTCTATAGCCACCACCCTGGTTTTGTTTCTTCTTGCCAGGACTTCTGCAATCGCATCTTAACTGTTCTCCTCGGCTCCTAGACTATGCTTTGCAAAGCAGCAAGAGTGATCTTTCTAAAGGGTAAATGAAATCTCTTCACTCCCAACTAAGAGGCTCCAAAGGCTTCCTACAGCAATCAAAATTAAACTCACACTCCTTACCTTGGCCCATGAGGACTGGTAATCTAGTCCCTGCCTATGTCCCCTGAGCCCCTCAAATCTCCTTGTTCACACTGTCCTCCCCCTCCCCTGCCACCAGGCAGTGGCAGTGGCCTCCCTGGTTTGCCCACCCTGGAACACAACAAGTGTATTTCTGCCTCAGGGCTTCTGCACTCACTATCCCTCCTGCCCTGGAACACTCTTCCCCAGATCTCCACAGGGCTGCGTCCTTCCCAACCAGAAGGCCTCGAAAGTCACCTCCTCAAAGAGATCTTCCCTGTCTAAATAAAGCAGAGCCACCGACAAGCCCAAGGGACCATGAGGGGCCAGGCTGGCTTCAGGGGAAAATGCATGTGGGGAGCTGGGGAAGAAAAGTCTGCATGGTGAGAGGGCTTGGACACAGTCACCCTAAGCCCCTTGAAGTAGTGGGTGCTGCTGAGGACCAGAATGAGGACATGATATATTCAAAGCAAGAGTTTTAGGATGATGAATATGGTTGAAGGGTATGCATTTCTGATGTCCTTAACTAAGTGCTGTCCCGTGGGAGCACAGAATTTTAGAAGACAAAGCCATCTAGAAGAATCTGGGAGCCCAGGGGAGCCAGAGGTCTGTTCCCTCAGATTTCAGATGCAAGAAAAACCCATTACCCAACCTTTTAGGGACCAATATTGAGTTCCCAGTTTTGGAAGGTCTTCCTGAGTAATTAAGGGTTTGCTGAGCACACAGCAGGCACTCATACACATGTGTTAACGAGCTGGTGCCCCTTGCCTTGGGCTCCCTTGCACCCTCCCCCCAACACACACACACACACACACACACACACACACACACGACTAAATTGCTTTTTTCATCCAGTGACTGCACACAGCTTTACCAGACCCCCACCCCATGGATACACCCAGACCCAGCTACTTGCCTTCCCAGCCCCCTCCACCCAATTCCATTGTCAGAGCTGAACAAAAGGCCCAAGGCATCCTGGGTTAAAGGATTTTAACTCTGCCAATCCCAGGAGGCTCCAACAAGAAGCAGCTTCCTGCAGGAGAAAAGTGACTGAGAAATCTCCCCAGGGGACAGGGGATTTTTTCCCCCCCCTCCAGGTCTGAAAAACAGAACCTAGCCGCCAATCAGACACTCCCCCCAGAACCTCACCCCAGCTCCCACCCCGGGGATTAGGAGCTTTCTCTGCCCAAGACCTCCCAGCAATCAAAAAAAGGTCTTTGGGTCTTTTCGCCCATGCCTTCTATTTGTGGCGGTCAGGCTTGTTAGCCTCCACCCAAGCCCGAGGAACCGTCCCCGCCACCCCCATCAGACAGGACGCCCCCTCTGCTCCCGTCATGGAGCCCCGGCCCTGTGCCTCCCCGACTTCGCCCTGCGCCGGCACTGCTGCCCCAGAGCGCCCGCTGTCCCCCCCGCCCCCCGCGGAACCTCGGGGCCCCGGCCGCGCGCCCCCCTCCCCCGAGGGCCACACTCCGCCCGGGGCACCGCGGGAGCTCGGGGCGCGGCGTGGCCCCTCCGCCCGGCCGCGGCCACCAGCTCCAGAACCGGCCCGAAACGGACCCTCCTCTGGAGCCGAAAGCCTGCGGGCTTGCTGATTGTTAGCAAGAGCATTTCCAGGAACTGGGTTCGGTGTGCTGGTTCAGCGTGCCTCCGTCCTAACCCAGGGGTAGCGTCTGGGGAGCCCTTGCTGGCTGCTCGGCCCCAGTACCAGAGGTTTCTGGAACCACACCGCATTTGGTGGCAAACCCCTTTGCCCACCCTGGAACTAAAGTTAAGCGTGAATTTTTCTTCTTCTTCTAAAGTTTTTCACGTAGAAGAAATACCGGGTAAATTAGAAACACGTTTGGGAAAAGAGTCAGCAGTAAACGCTGGCATTTAAACAACACAAAAAATGCCCACGCCAGGCCACACGCCCAGGCGGCCTCGGCGCACCCGGCGACTGCGCAGCGCCCTCTGGCGGCCGCGGGGGGGGGGGGGGCTCGGCCGTCCTCTACCCTCGCGCTCCGGAGCAGGAGGGCCTGGTGGGGCGGGGGTGGACAGAGCCGCTCCCCCAAGTCCGAGAAACACAGGGGCAACTTTGGAGGAAGGGAATTAAAAGCGTCCGAGGCCGAGGTCCCCTTTTTGTGGTTCTGCGGCTGGCACTGAGGCCAAAAGCCCGGGGAAGTGGCCCGCGTAAAAGAAAAACCCTTGCTCCACTTTTCAATGGCTGCCTGGAATTCTACCAATACAGGATCTCCCCTTTACCTGCGGGCTTTGATTCTTTTTAAAATTCAAATCCCTCAAGGAAGGGTGATCCTTCAACGCAAGGGCAGATGGCAGGCTACGTCAAAAAATTACCAATGTCATCACCAGAAACACTTGGTTATACCATAATAGGTACATTTTGTACGGTGATGACACTTAGTAAGTATCCTTTAATCTTTCCATCTGTTCTGTTTGTTGCGGGGCATCCTTTTGTACTCTGAACGGCAGTGTTATTTTAGGCCGCCCCTCCTCCGCAGTGGCCATTCCCCCCATTTCAGTTGGCTCCAAGGTGCATCCTAAGCATTTCTCCCCTCTTCCCACTCCTCACTCGCACAGCTGCTGCTTGAGTTGAGGCTCCCACAGCTCACTGTCTGGATCCCTGCTACCCAGATGGGAGCGGCTGGAGTCTGTCCAGGGTGGACGGGGCTCTCTCAAGGCCTCTCTCTGCCCACACGCAGCACCCACCACTGTATCTGTGGAGAGGAGAGGCGGCCACCTCTGCCTGGTTGGGGATTGTCTTCCCAAAGTCAGCTGACAGCTTCTTCACTCACCATCTTGTCATTTCTCTCCAGAAGAGTACTGCCATTCCTCTCCACCTGGTGGCAGTGAGAAGAGGTGAGGTGCTGGGTCCTGAGGGACCCAGGCAGGTTCTCCCCGTCATCTTCCTCTGAATCTCTCTTCCCTGCCTCAAGGGTTTCTACTTATTCATACCGCCTGGTGGGAATGCCTCCAACTTCGTATCTTCCTTCTCCTCGAGGTATTTCTTGCTGTATTTATGGCTACATAACAAGCCACACAGCAGCGGCTGAGAACAAGAAACTTGTATTTATTTACTCACGACTCTGTGGGTCAGCTGGGTGGCTTCTACACAGGCTCTGCTGGGCTGGCTTATGTGTCTGTGGTGAGCTGGCAGGTCACTGGGGCCTTTAGGACTGCCTCACTCACACGGCGGGCTCAGCCGGACTGAGAGGGTGACTGGGCCACGCATCTCTCAGCCGGCAGGCTAGCCTGCCCAAGCTTCTGCCTGCGGCGGCAGGGTCCCAAGGGTGGGGAGAGCGGAAGCTGCAAGACTTCTTGAGGCCTAGGCTTGGCACTGGTGCCCCCTGGCTTCCACCATATTCTCTTGGTCAGGGCAAGTCACGAGGCCAAGCAAACTCAGGGGCTGGGAAGCGGACTTCGTCTCCCGGAGGAAGGAGCTGCAGAGTTCCGAAGCCACTTTTGCAATCTGTCACGCCTGCCCTCTTCTTTCCTGGGGTGCACTACCGATCGGCTAAGCACACTTCAAGCTGTTACATCCCTTATAGGCATCTAGGACAGGCAGCACCACACAGTTCTGAAGCACACAAGCCCGGCAATCAACGTACTGGCTGTGCATGCCGGCCCCATACTTACTAGATACGGAAGGTTATAACCTATAACCTGGGAAGGTTATCTTCCCTTCCCGGACCTCAGTGTCCTAATCTGCAAGAATGGGGATTATAAATAGGAAATAAGTTAATCCATCCTAAGCACTTTGGCGTCTGGTACACTGTAAGTGCCCAATAAGTGTCAGCTATTGTGCCACGAGGTGACTACTGGCTGCCCACCGTGACCGCCGAGGCCACCAGCACCGTCTTCCACCGCGGCTCTGAAGCCCCTCCCACCACTGCTGACCCCGGTAGCCCCCAGCTGGAGGCTCTGCAGGCAGTGGCACCTGGTGTTTTATGGTGTGCCACTGAGAGGCCAGTGACGTGGCCTTGTCAGCTTTTACCAGCTCCTTCACCGAAGCCCATCTCTCTAGAGCTGGCAGAGATTAGCTCTTACAAGACGGGCTCTGAATGATACAGACCTAAGGGTTGCTTCCTAAATCCTCAGGGATTTAGACAAGTGAATTCATCTCTCTGCATTTCAGTTTCTTTGTCCATAAGATGGGGGTACGGATGGTCCCCTACTCAGGATGGTTCAACTTAGGAGCTTTGGTCTTGATGGCAGTGCAAAAATGACACGTTCGGTTGGAACCGTACTTGAAACTTTGAATTTGCATCTTTTCTCAGGCTGGAGATGAGTGGCGCTATTCTCTGCCATGGCTCCCGGGCGGCCATGAGACCACGAGGGTCAACAGCTGACACACTCACCCCACTCTGCCCCCATACAACCATGCGTTTCTCACTTTCGGTACAGTATTCAATAAGTCGCATGAGATACTCAACACTTTATAATAAAATGGGCTTTGTTGGGGCACCTGGATGGCTCAGTCGCTTAAGCGACCAACTTCGGCTCAGGTCCTGATCTAGCGTTTTGCGGGTGGGAGCCCCAGGTGGGGCTCTGGGCTGACAGCTCAGAGCCTGAAGCCTGCCTGGGATTCTGTGTCTCCTTCTGTCTCTGCCCCTCCCCCGCTCACATTCTGTCTCTCTCTCAAAAAATGAATAAATGTTAAAAAAAATTTTTTATTAAAAAAAAATAAGCTTGGGGTGCCTGGGTGGCTCAGTCGGTTGAGCCTCCGACTTCGGCTCAGGTCACGATCTCACGGTCATGGGTTCGAGCCCCATGTCGGGCTCTTTGCCGACAGCTCAGAGCCTGGAGCCTGCTTCAGATTCTGTGTCCCCCTCTCTCTCTGCCCCTCCCCCATTCATGCTCTGTCTCTCTCTGTCTCAAAAATAAATAAACATTTAAAAAAAAATTTTTTTAAAAATAGGCTTTGTGTTAGATTATTTTGCCCAACTATAGGCTCATGTAAGTGTTCTGCCCACAGGTAAGCTTGGTGAGGCTACTTAGATAGGTTAGGTGTATTACACACAGTTTTGGTTTACCGTATTTTCAATTTATGACGGGTTTGTCAGGACATGAAGCAATTAAGAGCCTGTGCTTTAAAAACGTTGGTACTCGCAGGTGAGAGAACCTGTGTTGTCCCTGAAATTGCCCTTCCTTAGGTACTGAGAAATTTCCATGGATAAATACTTTTTCCCAAAAATATCCTTCATAGAGCCCTCCCTCCCTCAGTCCACCAGCATGGGCCAGGATCCTGGGGAACAAGCTGAGCTCTCTTTGTAGATGCTGGTTTAATGTCTGGTCCCTCCACTATACCCCCTAAGGCCTGGCCTATATTTCATTCAACCTAGTATCTCTAATACTTAGCATGGGACTTGGCATGCTAGGTGCTCAATAAATATCTGATGAAAGAAAGAAAGAATGAATGAGGATGTAGGAAAGACATTCCCTCTACCCCCCTCCCTTCAATAGCTGGGTCTACAAAATCACTTGACAACCAGCTGATTAATGGGAGAAAAGATACACAAATTTATTCATTTCTAATATTACGTGGATAAGGGCATCACAGAGAAAAAAAAGCAAACGCCTAAAAAAGAGATGAGATTTGAGAGCTTATAGACCATCTTAACAGAGAAGGGGGTGCGGATGCAGGTCACTTAGGGGACAGTAAGTGACTTGGGGGAAAGACGGAGGGGCCCTAAGAACAGAGGGAAAGTATGACAGTGTGTGACAAAGTCTATCTGGGTGTGGTGTCGACTCGTAGTCTCCTCTCCTGTGACAGGAGTCAGTCTTCCCTGGTTGATGAAACTCGAGGGTTGGGGGTTGATGACAATGGAGTTCCTTTCAGAGGATCTGTCTTTAGGCAGATGCGGGGAGTTCAGAGAGAGCCTCCCCCTGTATCTGCTGTTTTTCAAGTGCCTTCAGCTCCAAATAATCAATATACTGAAGCAGCATATTTTGGGGTGGTATGTCCTGAACTCCCGCGAGGACTTCATTCTGATAGGTTTTTCTCCTTGGGTGAAACCAACTTCTTCTGGACAACTTCCGAACCAAGTCAACCTGTAACTGAACTCCCACGAGCTCGCTCCTCGGCGAGTCCCAGACGGAAATTACACCACATGGAGGTCTCCTACAAAGGAGACTTTCTTTGCAGCAATAAGGAGATCACAGGAATAAGTTCCAAAGCCTTGACTCCCCAAGCAAGAGTGAATGGGTTCCTTTTATTTAAGGTCAGGATGAATATTTAGAAATGGGAACCGTGTCCTTGTATGTAGAGGTGGGCATAGGTGTTGCCAGGTGCCTTAAGGAAATATAGCTCCATTGTATGTTATGTGAATGAGGCTTGTGCTCCCCCTTGGGTGAAGATTTTAGTGTTTTAATGAGATAAAGGTAACTGTCAGTCACACTATGGGTCCCTCCAAGGTCTATCTGTGCAGGTGTGAGTGGGGGGTTAAGTCAAACTGGTCTGGGTGGTACTGGTGGCTGGGCTTGTTTGGGCAATTGTTACTACTTGAGGGGTAGTTTTCATTTCCATGATTTTTAACATGGGATACTGTGCCCCAGGGGTCTTTTGCCTGAGTTAAGAGATACGCTAGAGGGGCACCTGGGTGGCTCAGTGGGTTAAGCATCCCACTCTGACTCAGATCACAGTCTCATGATTCATGAGTTTGAGCCCCGCATTGGGTGAGCTCAAGCCCTCCTTCAGGATTCTCTCTCTCTCTCCCTCTCTCTCTGCCCCTTGTTCACTCCCACTCTCTCTTTCTCAAAAAAAAAAAAAAAAAGAGAGAGAGAGAGAGAGAGAGAGAGATAAGCTTAGAAAGAAGAGCTCAAGGAAAAATGTGTGACAAAAGTCAGTGGGTGAGCTGTTAAAGGTCAGGTCTTGGGGTCTAGCTGGTGACAAACTCATTAATACAGAAGGGAAGATGTTTCCAGGAGCAGAGTGGGAGTAGGGTGGTGTTCCTCACCCTGGCTGCCAGTTACAATCACCAGGGAAGCACAAGCCCACCCCCAGAAACTCGGATGTAATCAGCATGGGAGCAACGTGGGTGTCCAGAATTGGGAGGCAGCCCTGCTTTGTGCACACTCATCATTTTCACCATGCCTCTCCCAGACTCGAGTCTTCCAAAGCTGACTGTGAAGAACTCCAGATTTCGTTGATGGTTCCCATAGAGTTCAGACGACAGCACAAAATGAGTGAGGCTGGGCACCACACAAATGTGTGTTCGTATGCGTTTAGACACAGTTGGACAAAAAAAAATCCACTCATCACAACTTGATGCTTTAAGGAACTCGTGAAATGAGTTAATGTTCACAAATGTGTGCCACGCAGAGTAAATGTGAATCTAGAAGGAAAGCAGAGTATGAGGAGAGCTGGCTTCGGAACAGATTCCAGGGACCCATGGACCATCCCTAGGGAGCCAGGGTCCAGGAGTCCTGGTAGGAAAACCCGTGAGCCAAGGGACAGGCAGCCATTCCAACCAATGGCCGGGGGAGGGAGTGGGTGGAGAGAGAGAAGCAGCTTCTGTGATGATGGGACTAAAATATCCTCTACAGAACTGGAGGAGAAGGAGAAGCGGGGCTCCTGGTATGAAGAAAGCTGAAGTCTTAAATCTGCCTTTTTTTTTTTTTTTTTAAATATATCCCTGCCATCTTTAATTCGGCTTTTCTGAAAGATGGACATGTATCCATCTTCACACACACTGACCCAGACCTAGATTAGAGAAGGGTGGAGGGAGGTGTGCATGCCGGGAAACGTGGGCACAGGCAGTGCTCAGGCCGGAGCCCAGATGGAGTTTGAGAAGATTGGGTCTTCTTGGAAGGTATGGTTCTGGGATTGGGGAGGAAGGTTGTCACCTGCATCAAATGAGGCTTGGAAACCCTGGAGTTTAAATTTAGATACCCATTCCCTCCTCCTCCCCCCCCCCCCCCCAGGAAAGGGTGTGATTGTTCAAAGGATAAGGAAGTTAGGCTGAGGGTGATTCTGAGTTGGGGCCTAAGATCTCTCTGTGACACACAGATATACCGACTGTAATAACCCTGGAGGAAAAGGGTGGTCCTGGGTCATTTACATCAGAATGAACGGAGATGCTTGTTCAGAAAATGTTCTACGGTCTGTCCCAGATCTACTTAAACGGGTTCTAGGCTTTCTAGGGGTTAGGCCTGGGGAATTCAAAATTTTAAATACATGCCTCACGTGGTTGCAAGGTGCCTAAGGACGGAGGATTTTTAGAGTTGGTAGACTGGGTTAGAAGAGGGTTGGGAGTAGGCCTGCAGCTTTAAAATCAGCCTCTACTTTGGTTAATCTGAGGTGAGACCAGAAGTCAGTATTTTTATGCCATTCCACAGACGATGAGGATAATCATCCAAGTTAGGTATCCTTGGACGGAATTAACTGGAAAGAAACTTTCCTCATTTGTAACTTGACTCTGCTCTTCTCCCCACCTTGCCTCTTCATTCAGACTGGGGCATTCTGCACAGACCCCCAGAGTAGGCCTAGGGGCATAGAGATGCTGGAGCCATTGTGTTATTTCCCCCTCAGCTTTCCTGAGATATAATTGACACGTAAGTTTAAGGTGTACAATGTGTTGGGGGCGCCTGGGTGGCATAGTCGGTTAACATCCGACTGTTGATTTCGGCTCAGGTCATGATCTTGTGGTCCATGGGTTCAAGCCCGGCGTCAGGCCCTGCGCTGACAATGCAAAGCCTGTTTGGGATCCTCTCTCTTCCCCTCTCTCTCTCTGCCCCTCCCCCACTCACTGTGTCTGTCTGTCTGTCTCTCTCTCAAGAATAAACTTTTAAAACAAGGTGTACAATATGTTGATTTGATACACTGATACATGTAATGCTACCATAGCATTAGCTAACATCTCCATTACGTCTCATAATTATCATTTCTTTTTTGTGGCGAGAACACTTAAGATCTACTCTCTTGGCAACTTTCAAGTATACAATACAGTATTATTAACTATAATCACCGTGCTGTACATTAGATCCCCACAACTTATTCATCTTATGACTGAAAGTTTGTTCCCTTTGACCAACATCTCCCCATTCCCCCCACCCCTAGCTCCTGGTTACCATCATCCTACCCTGTGTCTATGCATTGGCTTTTTTAGATCTCACATGTATAAGAGATATCATACAGTATTTGTCTTTCTCTGTCTGACTTGTTTCACTTAGCATAATGCCCTCAAGGTCCATCCAGGTGTCAAATGGCAGGATTTCCTTCTTTCTTATGGCTGAATAATATCCCAGTGTGTGTATATATACATGCGTGTGTATATATATATGTGTGTGTGTGTGTGTGTGTATATTTACATACATGTGTATATATGTTTATATATATAAACTTAGGTTGTTTCCATGTCTTGGCTGTTGTGAATAATGCTGCAATGAACATGGGAATGCAGATATTTCTTTGAGATCCTGTTTTCATTTCCTTTGAATATATACCCAGAGGTGGGATTATTGGATCATGAAGTGGTCGTTCTACTTCTAATTTTTTGAAGAACCTCCATACTGTTTTCCATAGTGGCTGCACCAATTTACATCCTACCAACAGTGCACAGGGTTCCCTTTTCTCCAAATCCTTTGCCAACACTTATTATCTCTTATCTGTTTTTTTTTTCAAGTTTTTATTTAAATTCCAGTTAGTTAACATACAGTGTAATATTAGTTTCAGGTGTACAATATAGCGATTCCATAGCGCTTATTTATTTATTTATTTATTTTTTGATGACAGCTATTCGATCGGGTGTGAGGTTGAGTGGGACATTGTTTTGAAACATCTTTGAATTGATAAGAAGCCACAAAATGGGTTCAAAAATCAGTAGATTGTCTGAATCAGAAAAACAAGACCATCCCCGAGGAGAATCAACTTTCTCTTATGCTTTTGGCCTCAAGAGAGGGAGGCTGGCCACCATTCTGCCAGCTGCAACTCAGAACAGCAGACAGAAAAAAGTCAGCTGTAATAGAGTTCTACCACACACAGGATGGGAGGGAACATATAACAGGCATGTGTCTACACCAGCTGAGGCCCTGCTTTCTGGTGTCAGTGGCCATGAAGGCCACATCTTTGCCAATGGGTGAATTGCAAGGCAGCCTGGCCTCAGCCCTCAGCCCTCAGCCCTCACCAAAGGCAACCTTTGTTTTAGAAAAGTCTTTCAATTCTTCTCCAAGAAATAACACTGTATGCAATTAATACTCTATTTAATATCAAAACGGGCAGGGAGTCCACAAGGTGAAAACTATTTTCACAATAAAATGTTATTTGCCTTTTTCCCTCCTATCTTCTCGTGAACATATGAAGCTATGTGCTTTGGGAAAATTCAGTCTGATTATCACAACAGAGTGAGTCCAAAAACAGATATGAGGCTCCATCTGTCTTTTATCAAGCTAAACATTTAAAAATTTTCCAGGAATGTAAAATGGTGCCACACTTCTCACTAACAATTTTTTGTTGTTGTGGAAAATATAGTTAGTTTAAAAATTATGTTAATACGATAGGTTCATTATTGTAATTTTAAGTCAATAAGTATGCGTTTTTAGATTTTCAGTTTTAATTTCTAATACGGTAAAATTGGGGAGGTACAGCCCATATAAATAAAAGGTTCTTTGAGGTCCTCAATAATGTTTAAGAGTATACAGGAGTCCTGAGATCAAGAAGTTTGAGAGTCATCGCCTTAATTCTTCCCCAAATTGTTCATTGTCCTGTAGGCTCCACCCCCAAAGTTTTCTAGTGTAAAGCTCCCCTTCTCAGCCAATGATTGGGCTCCACCCGGTGACAACCTATCATCTCTCACTTCTTTCCAGAAAAGCTGCCTCAAAGCTCCCCCAAGGGCCTTCTTTCGCATCCCTCCTCTTGCCCCCACCTTCTCGCCTTCCTGAGTGAGAATGCATCGTTTGACTCTACTCAGCAAACCGAGGGTGGGGGCAAGGGACTTGTGCAATGGAGAAGCAAGGGAAGAAAGCACGGTCACTAGCCTCAAGGAATTTCTGATTTTGTGGGGAGACACGGACTGGGAAAGCAGCTGCTCAGGAGGTACCTGTCCTAGCTGTTTGCTAACTAACACCCCGCAGGGAGTGTTTGGAGCCGAGCCCTCCCGCCGCTTTCCCTCCAGCAGCCCGGAGTTCCCGCGATCCTGGGCCCGCGCGCCCCCCGGTGGCCGTGCCTCGTCTGCGCAGCCTTTTCCCTCTGGAGCTGCCAGATGCGCGCACTAGGGCAAGACCTCAACCGGCGAGGCATCCCAGCGCTGGGGGTCTGTCGCTGAGAGGATCTGTCTCGGTTTTTGGCGGCCTTCTGTGTGTCCCTCTGCTCATGTTTACCCCAGGATGAGTAAGCCCAGCCTGCCTCTGCCTCTGTGCCTGCCGTTTATGGGTGCTGGGCATCTTGTGGGTTCGGTTTCTGCCACCAACCCCATTAGTAGTTGACCGAGTATGTCACGGTAGAAATAATAGATGCTGCGGCTTGGACCCGAGTCCAAGGAGCACGATGCCGAAGTTCCACTTCCTACTGGTACGCCCCATAGTAAATAATCTGATGTCTAAAGCAGCCCTGCACATTGGCGAATGGCGGATATTCTACGTTGGGGTCAAGTTCCTTCCAACAGGAGAAAGTAAATGAAGAGCATCTCAATCTCATCAGTTTAGGCTGGATTCCCTGCCCTTCTGGAGCGCACCGTTGTGTTTCCTGCATTCTAGTGTGGAGGTCAATACCCTAAGACCTCCAGCAGCCCTTCTACCAGGGCTTTCTTCGAGGGAGGGAGGCACTTGCTCGCTGCTGTTGTAAACAGGACTCCAAGCAGTCTGCTATCAAATCTCAGAACTGCTCAAAGTGAGGATGCAATGAACACTTTGACTCCGGCTCACGCAGTACAAAAAGTAAGCCCTGAAATCGAGGAAGGAAACACAAAACTGTCTCTCTTTTAAGCAAACCCTAGAAATTCAGAATGAAAATATTCTCAAACTGAGAACAGCATTGGAGGGTGGAAGGGAGTTCCAGAGACAGCAAGAGACCCTCATGGACCAGCCTGTAGATTTCTCCAACAGCTCTGACCCCGAGTCCATTAGCAAGAACCTCACTGCCCCATAAACAAACTCAACCATCTTAAGCTAGTGGTTTCCATGGTAACCATCACAGAGTGATCCCCTTTCTTTCCTACAGATGTTCCTCCTACCCCTCCCCTCACCAATCACTTTCAGACATGGCCTAGAAGTGGATTCTATCCAAATATATTTGCAAACCATTCTCCCCCAGTTAATCCATATTTTAAGAGAAAAAACCAGTAATGTCAGGTACATGAGAGCATGAGAATTCGTTTCATTATGCCTTTTGAGTGTGCTTAAAATTTCCTACGATGAAGAAAAATTTTTTAAGTAAATTAAAGGCGTGTGCGTATGTGGGCTTTAAGTAATCTCTGTGCCCAACATGGGGCTGGAACTCACAACCCTGAGATCAAGAGTCGCATGCTCTACTGACTTGAGCCAGCCACGTGCCCCTAAAGTAAATTAAAGAAAAAATTTTTTTTTCTGAAAAAATTTTCAGGCAAAAAAGAAAAAAAAATTCAAAACCCTCTTTCAATATATCTGAAGAAAATTTGGCTTTTGTGAAGAATGAGGACAGGTTATGAAATAAATACCATTTTCTACAGAAGGAACTAATTGTAAGCTTTCGTCTTTGTTTGGGATATGGTAAAGATGACAGAGTCTTAAAACTTTAATTTAGTATAATAAAATGTAGATATTTGGGGGAAATGTTTTGAAATCGCTTAATCACATTGTCCTTCTTCCATAACCCTCTCCGTCTGTTCCCCACGTAGCCCACTCACCCTTCAAAATCTTTCAAACTTCCACAGTGAGAAACCCGGCAAGTGTGAACACCTGTTGCTCTTGTGCTACAACAGGGGTCGGGTGAACTATGATCTGTGGGCCACGTCTGGCCAGCAGCCTGTTTTTGTGTGGCCAGTCAGCTAAGGGATGGTTTTTACATCGCCGAAGGGCCATAAAACAAGCAAACACACAAAGAAGAATATGCAAACTGCCTTAGATGTCCACCCTCTGGCCACGTCTGATCCCTGAAACATCTCTGCTGCAGGCTGGCCGGAGTCCTGGTGATAGGTGGCTTTTCTTCCATCCAGGCAGCTATGACAAGAGGTACAGCCGGGAAGTTGCCATGCCGACAGGGAATTCAGTTCTTAAAATAGTCAACTGTGCTTAGGCATTTTCGGGGTGGGTGGGTTTGGAGGGAGGGGGTTAGGGAGAGGGGTGGGGAGAGATGATAAACTAATGAGTCAGACCCAACTGGTGACAGCTGTTCCATCATCCTTCTGGCCATACAAGGTGGAAAGGGGACAACTCTCTAAAACGAGGTCTGAAAGAGACATTTTCCATTCAAAGAGCAGGAGAGCTCTGTTTCCTCACACTACTTTCCTGCCTGACAGAAGGAAATCCCCCTCCCCACCTCTCCTCCCTCTGTGGGTCCGCCCTGCAGAGAACAGAATTAGAAACCTCACCTCGCAGAGAGCCTGCGGAATGGGGATACTGGTTGTGGGACCCAGAGGGACAGGCTCTCATGAGCTTCGTCCAGGGGAGGCCTGAGTCTCCTCCTCATCGTCACCTTTATCATCGTCATGGGATGGTAGGGGAGCAAAATTTGCCACCCCCAAAATGTGTCTCCTTGGCATGTGGATTATTTTAGGATGATTATTATTATTAATGTTTATTTTTGAGAGAGAGACAGACAGAGACAGAGCCAGAGTGAAAGCGGGGGAGAGGCAGAGAGAGGGAGACACAGAATCTGAAGCAGGCTCCAGGCTCTGAGCTGTCAGCACGGAGCCCGACACAGGGCTGAAACTCACGAACCATGAGATCATGACCTGAGCTGAAGTCGGGCTTAACCAACTGAGCCACCCAGGTACCCCTAGGCTGATTATTTCTAAGAAACAGAGGCTCAGGGAAGAGCCTTTGACCTTCCTCTAACTGCCTAGAACAATTTAGATGGTGGACCCCCTCCAGGAAGGGAGCTATCACCATGGATAAGCACCACATACTACGAACTAGGGGTGGTGGACAGGGAGGGACTTCGCAAAGTCCGTTTGTTAAAATTCCTCCCTGTGTCCTACTGCTTCTATATGGCCCCACAAACATTTGTTTCCCAAACGTTTACTATTTTTCTTCTTCCTGTGAATTGTTTTCCTTCCCTTTGTAGTTCCAGACCCCTACCCCCTTCTCCTTAGCTCTGGGTGCCATATAAGCCTCCATTGCTTGACTGCCTGTGGGCCTCATATTCCTATGGAGCCCTTTAATACGTACTTAAATTTGATTTTCTCCTGTGAATCTGTCTCATGAAAGATTTAATTTTATTTAATTCATAGTCCAGCCAACAAAACAAAACAAAACAAAAAAACCTTGAAAGGTAGAGAAAACTTTTTCTTCCCCAACAGGACCAAAATGAAAGTATATCACTAAAAATGCCTTTTGTCCAGATGGCCCAATCAATCCACAATCATTCTTTGAGCATTTCCTTTCGCCCCTCTGATGTGCCCTCGATGCCGGAATGATGAGCCAAACACTTCTTTTTTATTGTGGTACTATGTATAACAAAACATTTACCATTGTAACATTTTTTTAACTGTGCATTTCAGTGGCACAAAGCACATTCACACTGTCGTACAACTATCACCACCGTCCATCTTCGGAACTTCTTTATCCCATATTCTGAAACTCTACACGTAACTCCCCATTCTGTACCTCCACCCCAGCCCCTGTCAACCACCATTCTACTTTCTGTCTGTACAAATTGGCTGTAGAGGAGTCTTATAATGGAATCATACAATATTTACTCTTTTGTGTCTGGCTGATGTCACTTAGAATATCTTTAAAGTATGCAGAAGCTTGTGTCTGAATGGCATTCTGTTTTAAGACTAAATAATATTCCACTGTGTGTATATGCCACATTTTGCTTATCCATTCATCCATCAATGGACCTTTTGGCTACTGGGAATATGCTGCTTTGAACACGGGTGGACAAATAATTGTTGGAGTCCCGGCTTTCAGTTCCTCTGCTGGGCTAAGTCCATTTTCAGAAAGAGAACAAGAAGAAGACTGAGAACCCACCAGGGCATAGAAGACACTACAGCAACATTTTCTTACTTTTCCCATTCCATCCATCCAAAGTCCGTCTCCGAGGGCAGCAAGCCCCTTGTCTCCTGCCCTCCTTCCTCATCCATACTCCAGCATTTTACTTACTTCCCATTACCATGAGGTCATTACCATGGGCACCTCTAGTCCCAGATCCATCATCAAGGACAGTGGGGAGCTTTAAGGTTGATGGTTAGCTCTCATATTTTTCAGAGCTGAGTATTATTAAAATAAAACCAATGTTATCTTCTTAGCATGGTTTCAACGTGTGTTTGTAGCAAAGGACTCATTTCCCACCAGGGGCAGGGAATGGAAACCCTCAGTGCACGGCATACCACAAGGGATTTTTTGGTTGGGAATGGGCACATGGTCTCATTTGGCTCAGGCCGAAAGGGAATTTCATGGCTGGGAATGGTTTTCTTTGTTCTTTTTTCTTAGAAGTGTCACACTTGATGCTGATCAAACGGAAGCTGGGATGTGGATACAACGGACACCTAGGAAGGAGGGCAGAGCTGAGAAAAGAGCAGAATATCAGGTGCTAGACCCCTGATCACGCAATGCCTGAAGCCTGAACTACTCCAGTTACCTCCAAAGAAGCTAATAAATCACCTTGTATTTTTAGCCAATTTGGGTAGGGCTTTCTGACCCTTGGTGCCAAAAACATTCTAACAGACTCAGTCTGCATGGTGTTAGGATTTTGCTTGTAACCCAAGAAGAGTGGACTGTCATTATGAGGTTTCAGCAGGGAGAACCCAGAGAGAGGTTGGCCTAATCAGATCTACACTTCAAAGCATCTCTCTGGCAGTGGGTGGAAATGGTTTAGTGGGGAGCTGGGGTGGTTGCAGTTAGGGACCCTGCTGTGCTAGTCCTGGTGGAAGGTTATAGAGGAGAGAAGGGATCTGGGAGATTTTAAAGAAGTTTGGTAACTTTGACAGAAGTTAGTAAGGCAATAAGGGTGACAAGCCTTGGTGACAGTTTGGGGGGACAGGAGGGAAGTGTCAGGGGTGACCCCTAGGTCTGTGACTTGCTTAGATGGATGGATAGGGGTGCTACCCACCAAGACAGGGTTGATGTTGAGGAGAGAAGATTGAACACTGACAGTGTCAGGTTGCTGGAGAAACTGGACTTCAGTGGGAAAAGTAACGGCCAACATTAGCTTAGTGTTTGCCGTGAACCGAGTGTGGTTCAAAGTGCTTTACCTGTGTAACCTCATGAGCACAGTGACCTCACTGCCACTTTATAGATGAGGAAACTGAGAGGTCAAGTAATTTCCCTAACACCATACAACCAACTAGGAAATGAGATTTGAACCCAAGCAGCTTGTCCCTGTGAATCTCCCAAGGAATATATGTGCCTAGAAGGTTCAGATGAGAAACACCAGGTAATATAGTACTGTCTTCTGGGCCCTGAGCCCCCACCTCCAATGCAGAGTGCTCTAGGAAGCTGGAGTTTAATTCCTGGGCCAGCTCCACTTCCCCAAGTCGGTTAATACCTAGATGGCTTCTGATTAAGCAGCCTGGATCCTTATCACAGCCCCAGCCGTCTCGTGGAGTCTCTGATTTTACCTCTGCAATCAATGAAACCTGACCCTAGGAGACCCCAGCAGGGCCTCTAGGAGAGGCTGCAGGCTTCCTCCCGCTGTGCCATGCAGGCACTGATCTGCCTAGGCTGCCCAGGGTCCACAGCTTCAGCCTGCTGCCAGCCGGACGGGTGAGTGCCACACAGGAAGGAGGGCGGGGGTGAGCCTGCTCAGAGGGCGGGGCCAGCCTGTACCGTGGTCACCCAGGAAGAGGAGAGACAAGAGAGAGCCACCCACGGTGCTCCATCTCCTTGGAAAGCACCGCCCTTAGAAGTCTGTGCTCTGGAGTCCATAGGTTCTCATCCGCACACGTGGGGATGTACTTCTCCGTCACGGCCTTTCTTTCGTCAACACACGGTGCTAAGCAATGTCCTCAATAACATCCTTCCAGAAACACACGGGGCTGTCCTAGAGCATCCCTCAGCTTATAGAGGATGAAGAGCCCAGTTGGGCACCAAGACTACTGAATGTGGGGGAGCGGGACACAGCTGTGTGTGTGGGTATCAACACCACCACCTCATCATCTTCTTCATTACCATCATCACAGTGGTTTTGATTTGCTGGGTGAATATACTTGAGCAAGGCACTTCAGACCTACGTTACTGTTTTAGTAACCCCAAACGTCAGATGGGGGCTCCCTTCCCCTTCCGATCTGTACAAAATCACACCGATAGCCCCCCAAACACACAGACACGTAGATTCCAGAGTCGATGGCTACCTAAGACCCACCCAGGGAACTGGGTGGCTCAGCTTAGTGTTCGACTTTGGCTCGGGCCACGAGCTCACGGTTTGTGAGTTGGAGCCCTGCATCGGGTTTCCAGAGTCTGCTTTGGATTTTCTGTCTCCCTCTCTCTCTGCCCCTCCCCGTCTCTCTCTCTCTCTCTCTCTCTCTCAGAAGTAAATAAATTAGAAAAAATTTGAAAAAAAAGAATCTCTGAAAAATAAAAAACAAACAAACAAACAAATAAATAAATAAATAAATAAACAAATAAATAAATAAATTAGAGACCCACCCTTCACCCCATTTCTACTAAACTGGTAGCAAAGAAGAGCTTTTATTTCTCATAGACTTTTCTGCCCCTTGGGCTCCCACTTATTTTTATTTTTGAGAGAGAGGCCGCACAGGAGTAGGGGAGAGGCACAGAGGGAGAGGGAGAATCCAAAGCAGGCTCCAGGCACAGCACGGAGTCTGATGCGGGGCTTGATCCCACAACCCTGGGATCACGAGCTGAGCCAAAATCAAAGAGTTGGTGCCACCTAGGCGCCCCATGCTCCGCGGACGCTCCCTTCTAAGAGTGCTTTCATTTGTTTTGCCAGGTCATAGCTGATATAAAACTCAGTCCTTCACTGGTTTCCACAGAAACAGACCCTCACGTAGACAGCCCTGATGAGGTGGACTCTGCCATGACCATGTTGTCTTGTTCTCCATCATATCCACTGTACCCCTCGCCGTTCTGGGCACGTGTGCGCACCTTGTGAAACTGATCAATGTCCCCACTTGTTCTGAGGCAGCCTGGCCACAAGCCACAAGCCAGATAAATCCAGTGTCTTTGGGAGGACTACAGGCTTAAGAGGAGACAATGATTCATTGGTGGCTCTTTTGCATAGGAAAGACTCGAAACAATTTCATTTGCAAATATTTGTTGAGCGTTTCCTGTGTGCGAGGTGCTGCGTGTGGTGCTGGGGCAGGCAAAGATGAGATCAGATCATCACTTTGCCCTCGAGCGGCCCTGCTGCTGATTGCCAAGCAGCGGACCAAGGCAAGTATTGCCGAATATGGACAAAGGGATCCCAAAAGGAATAGAGTCTGGGTTTTTTTTGGGGGGGAGGGGCAGGGAGGTGGGTTGAGGGAGTTTTACAGAGGACATGACACTTTAGTGGGCATTCGAGGTGGAACTGAAGAGCCATGGAAGTGCCTGGTCCCTTCTGGGAGTAGGGAGTGGTCAGCACAGGATGTGTGTCTAGAGTTGGGATCAAGGGGAAGGTCCTGGGGACATGTCACACCTCGCCCAGAGGCTGTGCAGCTTTCCTGTACGTAATGGTCGGGTACCCGGCAAAGATTCAGCTTGATTCCTCGTGTCCATTCCTCCCTCCATCCGCGCCGGGAGACAGCAGGGAATGGGATGGGCAAAACCCATAAGATGTTTGCTTCCTTTAATCAGCCCCCCAGGCTGCTGACATTCTGGCTCCCTGGATTCTAAGAGGGAAGAAAAGAGTGGATTGAAAATGAGAAAATACTCATATGAAGGAGTAAAAAGCAGCTGGAATCACAACACTCATTTGGAGATGGAATGATACATGAGATAAAATCCTAAATAAATATCTTGCGTGGTACTAATTGCATTTTAAAAGCTGCCACCAGAGAACAGATAAAACGATGCTGTATTTCATTAGTGGCTCCCTTAATTCTATGGTATTTGCCAGCAAGCCCTATTAAAGCACTCTGTAATTAAAGACCAGTTTTGGGTCCTGTAATTTAGAACATTATCAAAATATGGCAAGTGACTGGAGGTAAGGAAATGAAAACAAACACCACTTTCATGAGGTCCTTGTAGATCACACAGAATGTGAATTTTAAAAGCTCAGCTTTTGTACTGCCCCTGCCAGAGAGGTCTGTTCACATCAGTGTTTTTCATTTGATGGGTGACCCGTTACATTTTTATTATCCCACAGGAGTGTGGATGGAGAAGTCAATCGGTTCTTTTTTGTAATGATTTTTTATTGCAGTATAATGCTTGTAACATGAAATGACCACGTTAAAGCGTACGATGCAGTGGTTTTTAGTGTATTCAGAATGTTGTACGACCATCACTGCTATCTAAATTCCAGAATATTTTCATCATCCCCGAAAGAAACCGCATGCCTATTAACAGGCCACTCCCCATTACCACCCAGCCAGCCCCCACCCCAGCCCCTGGCAACCACTAATCCACTTTCTGCCTCTGTAGATATGCCTTCTCTGAACATTGCATATCGACAGGATCATATGATACACGGTCTTTTGTGACTCTCTTCTTTTGCTTCCAATATTCCTAAAATTCATCCATGTTGTAGTATGCATCGGTATTTCTTTCCTTTTGACAGCTAGATAATACTCTGCTGTCTGGATATACCATGTTTTGTTTATCTAATCATCTGTTGATGGGCGCTTGGGTTGTTTCCAGTTTAGGTTATTACGAACAATGCGGCCGTTAACGTTCATGTACACGTTTTTGTGTGAACGTATGTTTTCAATGCTCCCATTGAGTGGGATTGCTGGGTCATATGGTAACCTTATGTTTAACCGTTTGAGAAGCTGCCAGACTGTTCCACCATGGCGACACCATTTTACATTCCCACCAGCAGTGCATGAGGGTCCTGACTGCTCCACATCCTTGCCAACCCTTGCTATATTCTATCACTTTTCTTTGCAGCCATTCTAAAGATGAGAAGTGGAATCTCATTGTGGTTAAATTTCCCTTTAACCATGAACATAGATGTTGTGTGCCTTTGCCCTTTGTAGTAAACCACAGAGGGACTCTCTGTCAGGCCTGCAGGAGATAGTCTGCAGTTCAGTCCCCTCCTTCTCCAGTCATCTCCCTTAGGAGCTGGCCCGGAGACACCTCCTGACCCAGGATGCAACAGGGGGTGGTTATGGGAGCTCAGCTCTTCTACTTGTCCTGTCAACTCTCCTTAAGAGGCTCGCTTGGCAGGTGTGGTGTTCTCCATATGATCTGTGTCCCTAAGACACCTTTGATACGGCACAATTCCTGCCCCTGTGTCTTCTGTATGCTGATTTCTTTGCCTGAGATACCTTCATCCCTGACCTCCACACATCCAAGGCCCAGTTCATAGGCCATCTCCTCCAGTCAGTCTTCCTTGATTCTTTCCTTAAATGGAAGAAATTGTGTGCTCCTTTAAACTCCCATAGGAGTGTTTCTGTCTATCTCTCTAAGGGCACCTATCATTTACTAGAACAGAGTGTTAAATGGGGCTCTTCCTGCTTTGTTTTTCATAATTTTTGTTAAAGAGATATCAAATCCTAAAGCAAGTTTAAGAGATCATCAAATGCAGAATTCAGGTTTTAAGACCTTTGGATTTTCCCCAGAAGGTTTCTTGGGAGAAGGCTGTGCTGTAAGCCTAGAGGGGAGGAAGGTGAGATCATGTGAGGGTGTCACCTCCTTCCCCTTGAGCTCAGAGAGACTGGGCTTCAGTGGATGCTTGAGGGATTGACGTGGGCTCTCTACAGTTGGGAGCCTCTGTGGATCAGGGCCAGACTCATGCCTGTCTGAGAGAACTAAGGCTCTGCTAGGCAGGGCAAGTGGAGAGTGTCACTGTTTCTTCTGGACCAAGGAAAGTTCTCCAGGGCGGGCACTGTGGGGACATCTTAAATCCTACCCAATGTGGCCGGGGTGGTAGGGGGCTGTGAGGAAGTGGGAGGTGAACCGGATTCCATGGCTACACCATGGCAGAATCCTGGGAACTACAGAGAAGTCCCCAGTTTGGGGGATGTCTGAGTAACAAAGGTGAGCACGAGAGTCACCTTTACCAATCTGCCATCCAGAGGACCCTGATGTTTGAAGATGAGGGCACCACCTCGGATTTTGCCCTTTCTCCTGTGTCCAAGGAACTTGTCCGCCTACTGGTGAGAAGAGTGGGTGGGGAGGGACAAAAAGCCACCTCATTTCCCTTCTCAGGCAGCCAGGGAGATGGAAGAAAATGTAAGCCAAGGGTGCCTGGGTGGCTCAGTCGGTTAAGCATCCGAATTCGGCTCAGGTCATGAGCTCAAGGTTCATGGGTCCGAGCCCCGTGTCAGGCTCTGTGCTGACAGCTCAGAGCCTGGAGCCTGCTTCAGATTCTGTGTCTCCCTCTCTCTCTGCTCCCCCTGCCCCCTATCATGCTCTGTCTCTCTGTCTCGAAATAAATAAACATAAAAAAAAAAAAAAAGAAAATGTAAGCTAGATCAAATGCCAAGTTTTGATTATTATACAGGACTGGACGTTCCACGGACAGGAGACTGTGCTTGTGCCTGTTTTCCGAGAGCGACAAGGCAATCTGTAGCCCTACTGCGGCTTTTGATTGTTTATTCATATTTGCTTGAAAGGTGACACACACACGCATACACACACGCGCACACCCTATGTGACCTATTTATCTCTCTCACTATGATATATGTCTTACACCTACTTGGTGGCTCTTTGGTGCCCAGCACCACTGCTGGCACATGCTAGGCACCACAATGTGTATCTGCCCACTTATTCCTTTATTATTTCAGTGTTTATTGGGAACCCATGCTCAATGCCAGCACTGGGCGGGAAACAAAACGGATGTGCCTCTGGTCTTCCAGGATCTTGCTGTCTGCCGGGGTGCTGTAAGAGAAGCTTCAGTAGAAGCTGGGGGCACCAGGGTGACTCAATCGGTTCAGTATCTGACTCTTGATTTCAGCTCAGGTCATGATCTCACGGTTTGAGAGTTCAAGGCCTGCATTGGGCTCTGTGCTGACTGTGCAGAGCTTGCTTGAGATTCTCTCTCTCTTTCTCTCTCTGTTCTTCCCTCCCTCTCTCTCCCAAAAATAAATAAATAAATGAAAAAAAGAAAAAGAAAAAGAAAGGGGGAGCTAATTCAAATCGGGGCCAGGCAGGTAACATGAATAGGTGCAGTGGGCATGTATAAGACAATAGGAGTCTGGCGACCGACACAACAGGACGTGGACCATGACCTTCAGAAGGGAGCAGCCGCTCTGAGAATCCACGCCCAATGTTGCCACATTGCCCACTTGTTCAAAAGGACTAAGAAATCTGGATTTCCGTGTTAAATGTCACCAACAAAACACATCTGTGGGCTGCTTCAGTCCAAGATGGGTGTTTGGGGGACCCCGTCTGGTGCTGACTCTCTCCCTGCTAGTCCCATGTAGGGGGAGGGGCTGCCAGTAATTGAGAGCCACGTGCTGCTTCTGTAGGAATTAATTAGTCAGGGTTTGAAGAAGCTTTATACAAAGAATTTAACTTTATTAAAATACTCCTTTGGCCCAAAGAGTAAATATTTTTCAAATCCCAACCCTAAGTGCTTAATCTGCTAAAATGTGCAACAAATAGAATGAATGCTGAAAAGAGCTTGTTTCCTATTTCAGAAGAGCCCCTGTGACCTCTGCAATCTGATTAGGAGAGAAATGGACTTTTCTGCCAGGAATATGACAAGAAGCCACGGAAAAACCAAGTCCCAGTTTGAAGGGAACCAGCCAGCAGGTTGCATTAACTGCAATTTCATTTTCTTGAAAATGATTCCATCGGTTGCAGACCTAGTGACAGCTTCTGGGCCTGATTTTGTCTTCTGGAGCTGTTCTTTGCTCCCTGCCCTGAGACTGCTGGGATCACGAGACCCAGGAGCCAGGCTGTGGGTGGAGCCAGAGAAGTTCTGGGAGACAACAGATGATATGGCAGGCAGCCCAGCAGAAACAGCTACCTGAAATGCCCTCTTTCCAAGTTCTGTGTCCCGTCCTGTTCTGGGTCTGTCCCCAGGACAGACCCCAGTGTGGTGCTCTGTATAGGTATGATGTAGGACTCCCTCAGGGTACAAATACAGTCAACATTTCTTTCTTTTTTTTTTCCCACCCCACCCCCACTTACCCACTAACAACCACCAGCTTGTTCTCTGTATTTAGAAGTCTTGGGGTGCCTGGGTAGCTCAGTCAGTTAAGCATCTGACTTCAGCTCAGGTCATGATCTCACAGCTCGGGAGTATGGGCCCCACATCAGGCTCTGTACTGACAGCTCAGAGCTTGGAGCCTGCTTCGGATTCTGTGTCTCTTCATCTCTCGGCCCCCTCCCCACCTTGCACTCTGTCTCTCAAAAATAAATAAACATTTAAAAAAAAAAAAGAGTCCTTTTTGGAGCACCTTTTTGGAACTCTTGAGCTTGTGGTCGTGAGTTCCAGCCTCATGCTGGGTGTAGAGATTACTTAAATAAATAAATAATTAATTAAAATTTTAAAGAGTCTTTTGTCTCTTCTTCAGTGGTCGTTCCTTAAATTCCACATATAAATGCAATCATATGGTATTTATCTTTCTCTGTCAGACATTTCACTCAGCATTATACACTCTAGATCCATCCGTGTTGTTGCAAATGGCAAGATCTCATTCTTTTTATGGCTAAGAAGCATTCCATTCTCTTTCTCTTTATATCTATATCTATATCTATATCTATGTCCCTTCTTCTCTATCCGTTCATCTATGGACGGGCACTTGGGTTGTTTCCAAATCTTGACTATTGTACATAATGTTGCAATAAACACAGGAAGGCATAGATCTTTTCGAATTAGTGTTTTTGGGTTTTTGGTTTTTTTTTTTTTTTTTTTTGGGAAAACAGTAGTGGAATTACTGGATCATATGGTGTTTCTATTTTTAATTTTTTGAGGAACCGCCATACTGTTGTTGGTTCTTTTTATATTTATTTTTGAGAAAGAGACAGAGAGTGAGTGGGGGAGGGGCAGAGAAAGAGGGAGACACAGAATCCAAAACAGGCTCTAGGCTCTGAGCTGTCAGCACAGAGCCCAGAGCAGGGCTCGAACTCACGAGCAGTGAGATCATGACCTGAGCTGAAGTCTGACGCTCAACCGACTGAGCCACCCAGGCCCCACCCTGTTTTCCATACTGTTTTCCACAGTGGCTGCACCAGTTCGCATTCCCACTAACAGAGCACAAGGTTTCCTTTCTCTCCACAAAACATTTCTTATTTTTATCATTAATAATGTCTCTCTACCTTTATTATCAGGAAATCTAGTCATCTACTTCTTGAAAAATACCTTTAAATTTTCTAAGAATCCTAAATTCTCAGTCGGGAGGGTTCTGTATTGCATCATAAGCACTGCTGTTTCAGCTTCTGCCACAAGGTGTCGCTGTTGAAAACTGGTTTTGCACGGGCCAGCATACGCTTGCCCTATACTTTGGTGATGCCCTTGCAGGTACAGGTCCTTGCCAGCCCACAGCAGTGCCACATGCCAGGCTTGAAGGTGGCAATGCTTTTAATTAATGCACATATGTAATCTCAAAGCCTGGCACTGTGCCAGGGAGGCTGCTTCTGGATTGCGTTTATGCAATTTGTATGGAAGTCTCCATCCCAGATTCCCCATAGCCTCCTGCAAACCTCCTCTTCGTGGCCCTAGGTGTCCTTTCCTGACATCAGACGTAGTCAATGACACCCTAACAAGTTTTTGCAAGTTTAAATCTCAGAAGCTAGGGTCAAGGGGACTTAGCTCCTTTCCTCCTTTAAGCTTTTGAGATCGTTCTGCAAATGTGTCCCGCCTTCAGAACACAGCATATCAAGGGGTCGTAGTGAGGGATCGCCTTGCTAAACCAAGCAAAAAGTCCTGTCACTCCTCTTGTCAGAGATAAAGATCTTATACTTAGGGCAGGGTGTTTGTTTGCAAAATACATGTATTTTAAAGTTAAGGGAGCAAATAACAGCTCCTCTCATAACAAAAAAAAAGCTTGCCCCAACATGACTCTCTCTTTCTAACTATACAGAGAAGCAGTTGTCAACTTCTCCTTAAAAATTAATTCAGACCTTGCCTCACTATGCTCCCTGTCCCAAGATGCTGAACACAAGAAGAGACCATTGAGACTCAAGGAAGATAAATAAATTGTGCAAGATCACACAGGAAGTGGGAGAAGAGCCAAGATGAGACCCAGATCTGTCTGGCGCTAAAGTCTGGGCACTTTCCAATGCTCCTCTTCCTTATCCAAGAGGTTCTGTAGGAAGAAGGAAGATCACTGGAAGTCAGGTGAGGCATAAGGGGGAAGTCAAATCTTGACCTGAGGGGTTGGGATTCTCCCAGAAGACTGGAGGGGGAATTGCCTGCATGGATCATATCTAGGAGTCAGGGATAGACCAGATAGCTGTAGAGTTCCCAAAGAAGCCAGAAGTGCCAGATTCTGTCTCTACCTGTATTTGTTCCACCCTATTTGTTAGTTAAAGGCTTCCCAGAATAATGCTTACATGTCCCAGTCTCCCTTTCAACTATGTGTAATCATATGAGTTGGCTTTGGCCAATGAGATATAAGAAGTGTTTTATAGAAACTTCTGAGAAAGCCCCTTAAAATAGAATAAGTTCTCCCTTCGACCCTTCTTTTTCTTTTCTATCCTGATACCTGAAAGATGTGTGTGATGGCTGGTTCTCTAGTCAGCATATGAGACCACGAAGATAAGAATCACTCTTTAGAAATGATGTAGTGATAAACCTGTAGCTCTTATAACTACGTGGAGCTGTCATACCATCCGTGGACTACCACTCTATGACCTTTATTTAGGTACTAGGGAGAAACCTCCATATTGATTATATCATGGTTATTTTGGGTTTTCTATTACACTCAACTGAATCCATTCCTAACTGATGTAGCCTGCTGAGATTATTAGGGGGGGGGGGTCCTTGAATGCCAGACCATAAAGTCTGGTCTCTACCCTATGGGTCAACAGGAGCAGGAGAGTAACACATCAAAAGCTGTGTTTTAGTAATATTCATTTGGTCACCAGATAACAATATCGACTAGTGTGAGGAACGTCCAGGGCTATAGACTAGCTAGATGTAACACAATTGTTGGGTTGGTGAGGGAGTTGAAGGTCTGCCTAACCTGACTTCTCAGTTGGTCATGTAAAGTTGACCACTAGAAGTTCTGTTTCCATAAAGACTCCGTAGCTTTCTAGAAGGTAGCAAAATTTTGGGACTGACAGATCCTGGCATAGGAGGGTTAGTTCTCCTGGGCCAACAGAAGGCAGTGGACAGTGGGTGAGGGAAAAGTATTGGAGTATTTGAGTATTGGAGTCTGAATAAGGTCAGATTGACCTTGTTCAAATTCTGGCCCTCCTTTTAGCAGCTGTATGATTTAGGGCCCATGATTTAATCATTCTGGGCTTCAGTTTTCTCATCTATGGAATAAGGATAAAAGTACCCATTTCACAAGATTAGGAGCTATAGCGTGTGAAAAGCGTAGCATGGTGTCTGAAATGACCACACCTATGTGTTTTATTCGGGTCCCAGTTATCCCAACATTTTAATCAAAATGAACCTTTTTGTAATTTGGGCCAAATTTTAATTTAATAACTACAGGCAATGAATACATTTTGACTTGAAACTTTTGGATGAACTGGATACACTGGCTAAGGCTGTCAACCTGTTTTGTCTTCTTATTTTTAAGAATCTAAATCATAGCAAAAACTTTATTCTCCAGCCCTCTTCAGAGGTGGCCTTGGCTGGTACTTGACAGAGCAAGTTAAATTGTCAGCGTCTGGTTTTTAGCTCCCATGCTTTTGGACAACAAACACAGACGGCCATGGAGACGATGCACAGCCCACTCCCCAACCTCTGAGCACTTCATAACTCTCTCAGCCTGACTTTCTCAGTTCTCTTCCCACAGAAGACTTTACTGCCTGCTTCGTTGAGAAAATGGAAGCCATTAGGAAGGAACCACCTCAACTCTATGCTGCCAAGTTTCAAGTCTCCTGCTCCCGATCTTCCCTCCGCCATTCCCTTGTCCAAGTAGAGTAGTGTCCCTCCCACCACTAAGGCCACCTGCACACCTCCAGCTGGGCTCTGGAACCCCCTTCCTTCTGCCTTCTCAAGACCCTTGCACTTAAACCATCATCCTGGATCACCGTTTGTTTTCAACCTCGTTCTCTTGGCTTCTTCCAATGAACCCTGGAACATGTTAAAAATTCACTAAAAACAAAAAAGTAAAAACCCTTCTTTCCACCTGTATTAATTAGGAGGTAGATTTGACTGCTGTGAAACCCCACAATAACTGCAGCTTAAAAGATGAAAGTTTACTTGTCTCTCATGTCAGCCTCTAGGCTGACGTAGCCCAGAGCTGGCAGGGCAGCAGGCACCTCAGTGTCAAGGACTTCAGCCTCTTCAGTCGCCTTGCTCTACCATTCTCGGGGTGTGGCCGCTGTCTTCATGGCCAGTGATAATTCACATTCCTGTCAGCAGAATGGGGAAGGGGCTACAGGGAGGACAGGAAGCCCTTCCTTATAAGGGTATAACTTCCACTCAAATCCCAACGGGCCAGAACTTAGTAACATGGCCACACCTAGCCGCAAGGAAGGCCAGAGCCATTATTCTGGTACCCACCTAAACACAGAGGCTCTATTGCCATAGGAGAAAGGAAGATGGACACTGGGATACAACTAGCATCTTCTACCAGGCCACACCATGTTTCCTCCAAGTATAGCCCAATCTCCATTTTCTCTTTCTCAGTCTATTTTCAAAAGAGTTGTCCACATCCATTACCTCAATTTCCTCCCTGTGTTTGTTGTCCATATGCCATGAGGGTTTGAAAAAGTCTTTGGGAGAAAGAGAGGAAAATATTACACAGATCCATTACTTGAAGGTGGGCTATATTGGTGGTTGGGTGGTCTCCTGGAGAAGACCACGCATGGGAAGGTGAAGTCAGAGGAGCCAGGTCCAACCACAAGAGGCACAATTGTCCAGAAATGTGCTGAGCCAAAGAACAGACTCAACAGCATGCTGAGAAAGATGGATAGGAAGGAGGTGAAGGCATACATGGTGAAAAGGTAATGAGGTTGGCAGCCAAGAGTGGGTGGGAGGAGGGTTGGGTGGGACAAATGGGAGAAATAAGGGTACCCCTTTCAAATTCCTGATCTTCCAATTCTTTGGGTATGTGGGTGATGGAGGTGTTTTCTCAGAGTGGAGTAGCTCCTTAAAGGAGTCATACAGTAGGACAAAAGTAGGACAAAAGTCTTATATACAGAGATTCCTTTCTGCTTACGTCTGTTCATACTTAGAGTGTTTACAAGGTAACACATACTTGGACATTGGCAGATAAAATTTGTGCAATCTGTGAAAATGCAGCATTTGATATCAATGCAAAGCACATGTTAAGATTAATCTGGATTGTGACTTTGGGCAAGTGACTTACCCCTCTGTTCCTAATTTGTAAACTGGGAATAATAATGGTACATTTAGTTTCAGTAAGGTTGGTTGAAAATAGCAGAAAACCTAATCCAAACTGGCTTTAACAATAAAAGAGAATTTATAGGTTTATGTAACTAAAATAAAAGCTAGTGGTAGGGCTCTGGTGTGGTTGATCAAGGCTCTGCCTCAGGTTTTCTGACATTTCCTTTGGCTTTGATCATGGTGGCAAATTATGTAGGAATTCAGATTCACCTTTGCACACCATGCCTTCCAGGGAAGAATGTTTGCATCCCATAATTTCTGGCAGAAGTTCTAAGACTCACTCCAACTGGATTGGATTGATGATTGCAGGGGTGATCATCACCGTGAGGCAGATGGGCTTAGCATAGGTGCGGTGTGGCACCTTGGAGTTAGGTAAAGAACAGGCTTCCCTGGAACCTGCTGGACTCCTCAAATCAGAGGCCGAAGGCAAAATGCAAGCATGGGAAGCAAGCTGGAGGAATCTACTGTATCCATATGCATTGCTTTGATCCAGAGCCCTTCCCTCTAGTAGCTGTGGCTTTCTGGGTGTCCTGATATAAACGTAAAGGGGCAAAGACAGCCAGTTTGTTGTAACTAGGGAAATTTGAGCATACTCATAAAGGAAAAGGCAATGCCATGTCCATACTCATCTCCAAGAAGTGCATCGTGGGGCGCCTGTGTGGCTTGGTTGGTTAAGCATCTGACTCTTGATTTCAACTCAAGTCATGATCTCATGGTTCATGAGTTCGAGCCCCACATCAAGCACTGCTCTGACCGTGCAGAACCTGCTTGGGATTCTCTCCTTCTCTCTCTCTCTCCCTCTCTCTCTCTCTCTCTCTCCAATAAATAAATAAACTTAAAAAATGCATTGTAATCCAGATTGATGTCAGTTATGAAATCCTTTCTCCAGGGCTACAGTATGATTTTTGTGTGGGTCCCAGGCACTTTTACCTTTGTGATCCCCTTCATCCATAAAAAATGTTAAAAATTATGTTTTATTACTGAATTGGTATCAAGGTGACCCTTTTGATATCATATGTTAAAACGTCCTCCTAATTTAGATAAGAAATTAATGCATTTTCATGCGCCCCTAAGTGTGTTGTGAGCCCTGGGCATGGTCCATTAGGTACCTATTGTGCCTGATGAATACATAGGCCTTGCCTTTATCCTAAGTGTGCAACAGGAGAAAACTTTTGACAGCCACTTTTTTGAGAATCTGGTCTTCTTTTTTTTTTAATTTTTTTTTTCAACGTTTATTTATTTTTGGGACAGAGAGAGACAGAGCATGAACGGGGGAGGGGCAGAGAGAGAGGGAGACACAGAATCGGAAACAGGCTCCAGGCTCTGAGCCATCAGCCCAGAGCCTGACGCGGGGCTCGAACTCACGGACCGCGAGATCGTGACCTGGCTGAAGTCGGACGCCCAACCGACTGCGCCACCCAGGTGCCCCAAGAATCTGGTCTTCTTTATGTTGCCCACCTCAGCCCTTCTGGAACTCAGTCTGCCATCTTGCTTTTGAAAACTCCCAAGTCGTCTAATGTTTCCATGGCAGGATAGGGAATTCAGCTCTCCACCAGGGCATAAAATTTTATAGGCAAGATGGAGTCCTGGCAGAGGTGTACCAAAAATAGTTACCTGGACTTACTTAAGAGTAGGAAGGAAAGTGTTCTGTGCAATTTCCAGGCATTGAAGCCATCCTGACTTACGGCCGCTGTAACCCCTGTCAGTGAATCAGGAATGGAGAAGACCCATAAAAAGGTCCCAACTGCCTGCATACTTTCTGCCTTTCTGTTTTAATAGTAAGCCTGTATAACCTTGAGTGTGTTCATTCTTTTTAAAAAGTTTAATCAGTCAGGTCAGGTTAGGTTATGTTGTGGTAACAGATAATGCCCAAACCTCAGTGCTTAAAGCAACGAAGTTTTATTTTATATTAATTCTACACACCCGTCTCAGGTGGCTGGGGGCTCTGCACAACGGTCCCGTGCTGAGGGAGTAACCACCATTTGGAATGGTGACAGCAGCCACGGCAGTAAGAGAGAAGATGTGACAAATCATGAATTAGTTTATAGAGTCTGCCACTTGGCAGACCCACACGGGTCACTTCCACTCACTTCCCTGACCACCAAAACTCACACGGCTTCATTAGGAGGGTGGGGAAGTGCAATTCCACTATGTTTCCAGAAGGGGGAGAATGAGACTATAGGTGGTCAGCTTTAGCAATTCCTAGGATACTTTTAATCCTTCTTATTCCTACTGAAGTCTCATGAAACCTGTTCTTGGTAACTAATAGCTCCATTTTAGGGTTGACAAAATGGCTTGGGTCGCTGCAATCCCTGGGGACAGGAAATGCATCTACCTGCCAAGCTGTGGGTGTGGCAGCCAAGAAGCATCCGACTCCCTGGGGGGAGAGAGTGAACTGGTCTCTTGCCTCCAGGTAAGGGTTCCCAGAACTGGCCTGGCCTGTAGGGCTGAGGAGAGGTGGGGGTGCAGCCGGAAGACACAAGTGGAGGGACGAAAGGTTGGGGAGGGAGGATTATTATGGGTTATGAGAGTGCTGAGGGCTTCTGGGAAGGGAAGAGAGCTTCTCCCGATAGTGTCCATGGGGCATGCGGTCTTCGCGGCGTGAACCACTTTGCACTCCCAGCCAGTGAAGCAGGACAAGTCACGATGAGTGACACTCTATGTGATGGGATACTTTGTGGCATGGTCGGGAAGGATAGATAATGACTTTGCGTCATCTCCACAATATAAGCTAAGTGAAAAACTCAGGATACAGCAAATATGACTACAATCTACAGTTTTGAAAAATAGTGTGGGGGGCAGGTATGAATCCTAGCAAGAAATGTTTAATTCCTTTATTCCTCTGTAGTAAACTTCATTCCGCGTATGAACCCTCACTGGTCCTGGTGGGTATCAGGGCTTTGCAACACCACAGTTGTGCTGGGGTTTCTGGTCCATAGCCACCAGTGCACTCCTGGATTTGGTGTCATGTATAAGCCCAGGACCCACTGCCAGCCTTCCCCTGCCCGCTCAGCGGCTGTGGGCTATAGTGACTGACCAGCACACAGGAATCTTGGTGACACGGATACTCCTTCTCTTAGAGGCACACCCCCCTCCCCGAGGCATCACCTCTGAAGTCTTGCCACCTTCCTTCTCCCCCATTGGCCTTTCCTTTCTTCCTTCATTCCTAACTCTTTCTGCCACCTCAAGACCGCTCTCCCTCCTACCCCCCCCCCCCCCCCCCCGCCCCGGTCAGGACACATAATGTCTTCATTGGGTTTAAGTTTTTCAAAAGGAAGAAGTATTATTACAGTGTTACAATCCTGGAAAAAAAGGAACTATAGCAATATGGGAACTGGATGATTTGAAACATTTCCTACTACAAGCTCCTAGAAATGCTGAGCATTCAAGAAAAAAAAAGTGGGGGGGCGCCTGGGTGGCTCACGCGATTAAGTGTCCGACTCTTGGCTTCCACTCAGGTTATGATCGATCTCACGGTTGGTGAGTTCAAGACCGCACTGGGCTCGGCGCTGACAGTGTGGAGCTTCTTTGGGATTCTCTCTTTCCCTCTCCCTATCTTTCTCAAAATAAATAAATTAATTAATTTTTTAAAAAGAAAGGAAAAAAAAAAAAGAAAACTCTAGGTACCAAGTCTAGAGACAAGATTTAATCTTGCTTCAGGATGCAAGAAGCCAACAGTGAGTGAAGAAACAGGTAGACCATGGGTACATCTACAAATACAATAATAGTAATTTATAAAACTAATTTAGGATATATAAAAATGGGATGGGACTAAATACTAGATAATGATATGTTCAATGGGAGGGTGATCATCCGATTTAATGTTTAGGAGGGGAATAAAGACATTGATTCATTTTATATGTTGTAACACCAAATAAGCATGTTCGAAATTTAAGGTATCCAATAAAATAATAGAAATTGAGTTTACATCTTCCACAGGGGAAGGAGATTAAAGAAAGCCTGAATTTTCATCTAAAAAGGGAGATAGAGGAAAAATGCAGAGGATGATACACAAGTGAAGAGTCAGACAAAAAGTCTGCCATATGTTTTTATTTTTATATAAAAGACATAAAGGAGGGGCGCCTGGGTGGCTCAGTCGGTTGAGCGTCCGACTTCAACTCAGGTCACGATCTCGCGGTCCGTGAGTTCGAGCCCCGCATCGGGCTCTGGGCTGATGGGTCAGAGCCTGGAGCCTGCTTCCGATTCTGTGTCTCCCTCTCTCTCTGCCCCTCCCCCGTTCATGCTCTGTCTCTCTCTGTCTCAAAAATAAATAAACATTAAAAAAAAAAAAAAAGACATAAAGGAATTACCTGTCAGTACTACAGTGATCATTTTTGGAGAGTGAGTAGTCCTCTCCCAGAAGGCAACAGGGTTACTCTGGGGGCTGGCTCAGTTGGTAGAACATGGAACTCTTGATCTCGGGGTCATGAGTTTGAGCCCCATGTTGGGTATAGAGATTAGTTAAAACTGGAATCTTAAAACAACGACAACAACAAAAGAAACCAGGGTTAGTCCGTGTGGCCAACAGAATGCAGCAGAAGTGATAATAGAACACTTTGTGTTAAGGTTGTGAAAGGTTGAGGCTTCCAGCCTTGGGCTCTCTCTCTTGCCTTCTCATCATTTACTCTTGGGGAAAATTGTCATTGAAGGAAGACTCCCACTACCTCCATTTTGACCTCAAACTTCCTAATTAAGTTCTTCTTTCCAGCTTATCTCAACTCAGGCAGAAGACACCGTGGGCAAATCATCCCCTGATGGGAATGGAAACTACCCCCTCAAGTAGTAAGGACTGCTCTGAGCCAGCAAGACCCTGCCCTTGACTGACTCCAAGACCATGATCAACTTGACCTCCACTTCACCTGCAGTACCCACCGACCTTTGTCCCACAGTTTTCTTATATAAACCTGAAAGCATCTTTGGCACTTTGGAGACCGTCTTTGCGACGCTAGTCTGCTGTCTACCCTGTGTTGGCCTTGCTGTTTCACCACTGCGGTCCCTCTGCCTTTGCATTTTGTCAGTAGCGAGTAGCCAGACCTGGTCTGCATGGGAGCCAGGCGCTCTTGCGCCCCTGCACCCTGGCTACAGCATGAGTAACCCTATCAAGAGAACCACCTGAGGTCTCTTGCCAACAGCCACAGGAATGAGCTTGGACACGGATCCTTCGGCCTCAGTCCAGCCCTCAGATGACAATGGTAGCCCTGGAGGACTCTTGACTGCCGCCTCTCAGGAGCCCCTGAGTCAGAACCATGGGGCTAAGCCTCTCCTGCTAATTGAGGTAACAAATGCTTGTTGGTTTAAGCTGTTAGGTTCTGGAAATCATCTTTTATGCAGCAATAGATAACTAATAAAATACTTTTTGTGCAATATTTTATTTCTAGATAACATACATATATTGCTTAACAACCAGAAAAATTTTTTTTAATTTTTAATGTTTATTTATTTTTGAGAGAGAGAGACAGAGCATGAGCAGGGGAGGGGCAGAGAGAGAGGGAGACACAGAATCCGAAGCAGGCTCCAGGCCCTGAGCTGTCAGCACAGAGCCTGACACGGGGCTCAAACTCACGAACAGGGGAATCATGACCTGAGCCGAAGTCAGATGCTTAATTGACTGAGCCACTCAGGCACCATGAATTTTTTTAATTTTTAAAATTTTTATTTTTTGAGAGAGAGAAAGAGAGAGAGAGAGAGGTTGTGCAAGCACACAAACGTGGGGGAGGGACAGGGGGAGAGGGAGAGAATCTCAAGCAGGCTCCACGCTCAGCGGGAGCCTAACTTGGGCCTTGATCTCACAACCGTGAGATTGTGACCTGAGCTGAAATCAAAATTCTGACACTTAACCAACTGATCCACCCAGGTGCCTCCAGAAAAAATATTTTTCAAATGATCGGTCAAGGAAATCTTTCGTTCCAGTGTGACAAAGGACAACCTGTTTGGTCACCTTGTCACCACCAGTGCCCAGTGCACTTGTACCAGCTAAAGTCAGACACATCTCCTGTGCAAAGGCACCAGCTACACCAGTGGGGCTCAGACAGGGACTGCCTTCAATTTGTGTTTGGCCAGGGACCCTGGCCTTGCAAAACATCCCACAAAAGGGGAGAATTCTTTTCATGTGACCCAGGTATAAAAATATAAATATGATATAGCAGAAAATCAGTTAATTTCCTTGGAAAGTTGGTTAACTTTTAAACTTGGTGAGCTGATTCATATAGTATATGAAGTAATAAATAACATTTGATCCCAATCTATTAGCTATGCCATTGTATTCACAGAGGAGTTGCTAAAACAAGGAACATACATTTTTCTTTTGAAGGCCAGTGGGCCTAAAAGAAAGCATGAGTGGTGGAAGGAATGCTATATTAACTCTGTGGCTCTGGAACAAGTCACTTCGCCTCTCTGGGCCTCAGTTTCCTCATACATAAAATGGCAACGCTGGGGTATATCAATCTCTCATGACTCTAAAAATCTGTTGATTGATAGTCCTGCTTTAACCTGCCAAGGAATTTTGGCTCTTCGATGACAAGCCATCTCAAAGCCAGCCGGAGCCCCCCTCATGAGGGACACTGCTCTGTCCAGTATGAGAGACACTAGCCATAGGGGCCTTCTTAAATTTATATTCACTGAAATTAATTAAAATTAAATTTTAGTTTCTTGGTGGCAGTAGCCACATTTCAAGCACTTAATAGCCACACGTGGCTAGTGGCCAATGTATTAGACAACACAGAGTTAGAACACCTGCATCATCATGGAAAGTTCTATCAGACAGCACTGCTCGAGGTCTTGGCTTTCAGTGTGGGCCGCAACACTGAATTGGCATCACCTGGGAACCCTTAGAAATGCAGGCTCTTGTATCTACCCAGATCTGCTGAATCAGAGTCTGCATTTTAACAGGATCCGCAGGTGCTTCCTGCACATGTGGGCTCGAAAAGCACGACTATAAGAAGGCCTCCCCACTGAGTAGGTAGCTGCAAGGACACAGCAGTGCTCCTGTGGCTTCTGTATAGACTCCAGCGACTCCTAGTCTGGCTCTTATTACGTGCATGATCTTATCTACTGAATAGGAAAATCTGAGGCTATAACAACAAAAAGAAATGATCATGATGCCTAATACATAGTAAATGCTCTTTAAATGGCTGTTTGATATGTTTGGATTTGATGAGATTCAAGGTCCCTGCCAACCATAAGCCCAGTGCAGACTGCATGGCCAAAAGTGGCTCTTCCCCTCGCCGCCACAGGGTGGTGCTGTGTCACCAACGTCCCTTCTTCTTCAACAGGCTTCCAGCCAGCTCCCGCGCAAGAAGCCAATAAATTGCCCCGCGACTTCCAGGTCTCTGTTTCGGATTACCGAGCACGACCGCACGGCTGGGACACCAATCCAAGCATTCATCTGACAGATAATGGGAGAACAGGCCTCAGCTTTGTGCCCAGTTGGAATGCAAAAGTAAGGTCGGCACAAAGAGTTGAATGAGGACTGTGTGAAAGTCTTATTGGAAGCTGGAGGCTTCTGTTGGAGAGCTAGGGGGAAGGGAAGCCTTATGATTTTCTAAATCTGCTTCTCCACGACCTGGGCTCTTCTAGCCACAGATCTGAGCTATGGCTTTCTGCCAGTCAAGTGTGTGTGTGTGTGTGTGTGTGTGTGTGTGTGTGTGTGTGTGTGAGACAGACAGACAGCCAGGCAGAGAGACAGGGCGGGGGTGGGGGGAGAGGAAGGAGAAAGAGAAAGAGAGACCGAGACTGGGGGCTAAGGATTGCATGGTGATCTGGGGTGGGATGGTGGGGGATTTTTTTTGCTGCTGGGCTCCATCTCCAGTTTCCAATTTGGTGGGAGGGCTGGGGTGACCTGGTAATTTGCATTTCAAACAAGTTCTCAGGTGATGCTGCCTCTGCTGATCCAGGGACAGCCCTTTGAGAAACAGGAAACTTCTGAAAGGCTCATATGGAACAGATTATATAATCCCAGTTCAAAAGAAGGATGTTACTCCAAAGGAATTATTCCAAATCCACCCCCCACACCACTGCCTCCCTCCTTGCCCCACCCCATGATGTCCTCAGCTCCCTCAGGGTACTTGTTAGTCAAAAACCCAGCATGAACTGGAAGGGTGGCTGGGGAACCAGGAGCCAGAGCTCATTCCCAGGTGATGGTGCCCCTCCTTTCCCTGCAAGACTCCTAACTCCTAATCCTTGACTTGTTCTGAGTTTGATTAAGACTCTCAAAGCTCACTTAGCCCCACTTTAGGGACAGACCATGCAGAGACCACTCTCTTTGCTTGGTGCCACCAGTTCAAGGCAGGGTCACCCCATAAATAGGTGGAAATGGCAGGAACCTGGATTGTAATGGGAGCATTGGACATCTCATAGGGATTCAGACAAATCAGATGGGCCCTCAATGGTTCGTATGTGGTGACTGGGGCACTTGTCACTGGAGGGGGAGTTCTAGGAAAAGAACCTGAGTTCTTCCTCTGAGTTCCTTAAGAGCCAGTTTCATTTCTAAAGGGGTCTCCTCTCCTATACCAGGAAGAGGAGGGCTACTCTGAATTGCCAGAGAGAAGTCTTTTATGCATGGAGGCTTCAACTTCAGTCTGTATGACAATAACTCTTATCTTCCAGTAATTTCCCCTGTATAGTTACCTTCCCACAATTTGTATCCCCAGAAGCCAACCCCTTTGTCTGACTTCACAATTTATCACCCTTAGTTAAAATGGTATGTAAGTCCCCCGGTCTTACCACGTGTTTGGAGTTTTCACTTTTCCCTGTAAGACTTCCCCATATGTATGTAAAATAAAACTTTCTCCCATTTTTTTTTAAGTTTATTTATTTTGAGAGAGAGAGAGAGCGCGCGCACACGCGCACGCAGGGGAGAGAAAGAGAGGGAGACAGAGGATCCCAAGCAGGGTTCATGCTGTCAATGCAGAGCCCAATGTGGGGCTCAAACTTACGAAATTCCAAGATCATTACCTGAACAGAAACCAAGAATAGGACGCTTAACCAACTGAGTCACCCAGGTGCCCCCAAATAAACATTTCTCCTATTTAATCTGCCTTTTATCAGTGTGGCTTGCGTCCCCTGTGAAATGGTGCAGCTACTAACCCTAAGAGGTAGAGGAAAGGGTTTTTTAACATCCCCTACATGCTAAGACAGCATTTCCTAGAGTGTGTGGTGGTGAGTTCTACTGGGGGCCCGTGAGATGAGTGATGGAGTTCAGAGGCTAATGTGTCTAATTTAGATAGTTTTTAAAATTGTTCTTTCATGGGGTGCGTGGGTGGCTCAGTCGCTTGAACATCTGACTGTTAATTTCAGCTCAGGCCATGATCTCACCGTTGGTGAGACTGAGCCCCGTATCGGGCTCTGCGCTGGCAGCACAAAGACTGCTTGGGACTTTCTCTCTCCCTCTCTCTCTGCCCCTCCTGCCTGAGCTCCCTTGCTCCCTTGCTCTTTCTCTCTCCCTCTCGCTCAAAATAAACTTAAAAAAAATAAAAATAGTTGTCTTTTTAGGATCGAGATGAACATGAAATGAATTTGGTAAAAGTGAATTGATTTAGAGAAAAATACTACATTATAGAATAGATGTTTATCTGAAGTTTAGGAAACACTGGTCCACCGAATCCACTCACACAAAAGTGTTGGTGAGCAGTACAGATTTGGCTGGAGATTTTACAGTGGAAGATTGAAAATGGGGTCTCTAGGGGCACCTGGCTGGTTCAGTTGGTTGAGCATCCGACTTCGGCTCAGGTCATGATCTCACAGTTCGTGAGTTTGAGCCCCGTGTTGGGCTCTGGGCTGACAGCTCAGAGCCTGGAGCCTGCTTCAGATTCTGTGTCTCCCTCTCTCTCTCTGCCCCTCCCTGCTCTCTATCAAAAATAAATAAACATTTAAAAAAAATTTTTAAAACAGGGTCTCTATATAGCACAGCCCATGCCCCACAAGGGCCATAAAATCCCATAGGAGACATTTGTGTTCTTCCCAATCCATTAATGGTACCCAGTCACTGGATCTTTTAATTTTCAGTGTTTCTGCCACAAGGGCACAGATTCCTGGCTCCACCTAGGGGCCCTACCCCACCCCCAATTCTTTCCCTTTATTATGAGGAAGAACTTAGCTCTGCAACTCCCACCCCAAATTCTGTGACTGAGGAAATCTTCTATAATTTTCATGTAGGGATCAATAAACACCGGCAAAACCATTTTTAAAAAATTACTTTTGGTAGTTAAGATAGCAACGTAAAATGGGGTAACTACTTTGAAAACATTTTAGCATTTTGTTGAAGTGTTAAACATACACCTCCTGTATGTCCCTGCCATTCCACTCCTAGGAACTTACTGTATTTACCTAAGGTAAATGAAAAACTATGCCCAGGCAAAGACTGGACATGAATGTTCATAGCAGCTTTATTTGTAATGGCAAAAACTGAAAACAACCCAAATGTCCATCAGCAGGCAAATGAACAAACAAATTAAGGCGTATTGATTCAATGAAATACTCCTAGCAATAAAAAGGAATGAAGTGTTGATGCACGCAATGACGTTTGACATGGATGGATCTCGAAATAATTATGCCGAGCTAAAGAAGCCATACTAAAAGGATACATACTGCATGATTCCATTTATGTGAAATTATATAGAATGCAAACTAATCCATGGTGACAGGAAGCAGATTTCTGACTGCCTGGGGTGGAGTGGCAGCAGGAAGGGTAAAGGAAGAATTATAAGGGGGTATGAAACTCTTGAGGGTAATGGATAAATTCATTATCGGTATTGTGGCGATGGCTTCACAGATGTATGTTTACATCAAATTTAACAACTGTACATTTTAAACACATGCAGTTTTGTATTGTAGGCCAATTATACGTGAAACATTTCTTAAAAATAGTAATGCAACTCAACAACAAGACAATAGAACAGAAGTGCGTAAAAGATGTTATCAGGCACTGTACCAAAAAAAGATGCCAGGGAAATTAAGCACATGAAGCAATGCTCAACACTATCAGTCAGTAGGAAATGTAGACTAAAACCATGGTGAGGAATTACCACACATTTCTCAAAATGGCAACAATCTAGTTCAAGTCCTGGAGAGGATGCAGGGCTGCTGGGACTCTCCTATATTTTTTTGTTTTGGAAAGCAGTTTGACAATTTCTAAGAAAGTTAAATATACACTTAGGGCGCGCCTGGGGTGGCTCAGTCAGTTGGGCATATGACTCTTGGTTTCAGCTCAGGATCTCAGGTCATTTCATCATTCGTGAGTACGAGCCCCGCATTGGGCTCCATGCTGACGGTGCAGAGCCTGCTTGGGATTCTCTCTCTCCCTCCTTCTCTCTCCCTCTCTCTTTACTCCTCCCCCATTTTCTCTCTCTCTCTCTCAAAATAAACATATATATATGTATATATATATATATACATACATATGTATATATATACATATAAATATATTTACATATATCTACACACACACTTAGGACATGACCTAGCAATCCTATTCCTAGATATTTACCCAAACTAAATTATGTCCATTTAAAAACCTGTACATGAATGTATATAGCTGCTTCATAACCATGTTATATGGTTATGTATAGCTTGTTCATAACCGTGAACAACCCAAATCCAAATGTTTTCCAAGGAGTGAATGAATAAACAAACTGCGTATGTCATACAATGGAAAACTGCTCAACAATAAAGGAATGAACCCCCAGTACATGCAACAACATGAATGAATCTCAAAATAGTGGTGTGGACTTAAGCCAGACTCAAAAGGCTGCCTACTGTAAAATTCCATTTATATGACATTCTGGAAAAGGCAAAACTATGGTGATGAAGAACAGCTCACCGGTTCCAAGGATTAGAGGATTAGGATAGAGAGAGGACTGTCTATAAAGGGATTTTTTTTTTTTAGGTGATAGAAATATATTCTAATTGTGGTGGTAGTTACACAAGTCTATACATTTGCCAAACTTTGTAGAACCATACACCCAAAAAAAGTGAATTTTACTGACTATATAAAAACTTAAGGATCAATTTAAAAATAATTCATATTGTTATAAATGTTGGAAACAATAAAGAAGTGTGGGAAGGAGAAGGTAGAAGGGCCCTTCACACAAACACAACACAGAGCCTTTAGCCTACCCATTGTTAGCTGTTTACTAAGCATCCTCTCGGATTACTTCCCACAAATACATATGAGTTTACTTACAACTTTTAGCTTCACAGGAACGGGTTTATATCCTACATATGGTTCCACAACTCCTTTTTTGTGCAATGTTGTGAGGGTCTTGGAGAAATAAATCTTAACTCCAATATACAATTTGGTGCAACTGAAAACCACTGCACCATTTTCTAGGTTACCTAAGTGGTTATGCTATGCCTGTGCTACCAGTCTGGGGAGAAATTAGAAATTAGGCTGGGCCTAAGCCAAATCAGGAAATCCCTAAGGAAAATTTAGAATTAAATACCCATTGCCTGTTTTATTAGGTTCTCTGTAGGGATGATAGTCGCTGTACTATAGGGAAGAAGGCACAAACCTCTCTCCAGACTTGGGAATGGGGTGGGAGTGTCTCTGAAGAAGCCTGATGAGCATGGCAGGGGCTGATCATGGTCAGGGTGGATAGAGACAATGCCCATTTTCTAAGGTGAGACAGAAAATTCTTACCAGCCCAGCAAATGTTTTAAATCTGTTCTTTGAGGGGCTCCTGGGTGGCTGGATCAGTTAAGCGTCCGACTCTTGATTTCAGCTCACGTCATGATTCACAGTTTGTAAAACTGAGCCCCAAGTTGGGCTCAGAGCTCACAGTGCAGAGCCTGCTTGGGATTCTCTCTCTCCCCCTCCCTCTGCCCCTCCCCTTCTTACACTGTCTCTCCCTCTCTCAAAATAAATAAACTTAAAAAAAAATAAATCTGTTCTTTGAGAACCTAAGATATGCTCTCTTTTCTTGATACAGAGTCTAAATCATGCTTGTGTCCTTGTTGGGAGCTGGCATCGTGGAGGAAGCCAGGCTCTGTCTGTATTGGAGCAGACGGGCTGGAATCACAACTCTCAGCTTTACCAGCTGGACAACCTCGGGCAAGTCATATGACCCTCCTCTATTAGATTCATGGGCTTGTTGTAAAGATTAATATACAAATGCCTGGTAATCAGTAGCTACTCAATATGATCGGTAACTGTACTGCTGTTCTATTCAAATCCCGTCCCTTATTTGCTGGGGAGGCCTCTGACCTCAGATGTAAGAAAGATTAGATTTCTTCTCTTGTGGGAGCTTCCCTGAGTGACTACTAGATGGATTTTGCCAACAGCCTCCCCTTCCTTGCAAGGCAGCTGGGGCCCCTCTCGACTCTCCAGTTCAGCACCCACAAATGGCTAAAACTTGCTATGAAATCTTGCCTGGCAGGACCTGTATTGATTTTGTTCTCAAAGTCTTTCCAGTGGCCTCTAATCTCCCTGTAATGCCCAGTTACAAAACATGGTGGCTTCGCTCCACAGCTGCCAGAGACTTGTGTCTTTCTGGACAGAAACCCAGGCCCCCCTGTACCCCTAGGGTCCACCTTGTGTTTACCTTCAGACTGCAAGGTCTCAGAGTTCAGCACCTTCCACCAGATTATTGAACAGCTCCACAGATCAGGGCTAAGGGGTGCGGTCAAAGATTCGTGCCTCATCTCTGCCTCCTTTTCACTGTCGTCAGTTAACAAATATTGATCATACCCTGCTGTGTGCAAGTGGGGAACGAAACCCTACACAGTGTTCTCAAGACCTTTTATGGTCCAGTGCTGCGTGTTGGCTAGGTCAGTGGGAAACAGAGGACAGACAGCCTCAGCTGAGCCCCTGGCACCATTCCTGCCAATATTTAAACCAGGTCAATTCTTCTGGCCTGGTACACCATTTAACTCTTACAGTGGCTGAACTGTTTGCCAGTCCTGAAAGCTAAGTAAGGACTTGGAAGGGCAGGAGGTTCTGACCTAGGGCCAGCCTTGTGTTTATCTTGAAACCACAAGGTCTCAGAGCTCAGAATGAAACATAGAGAGACAAGTCACATGGCCCAGCTGGGATCCTGCTGCTGGGTCCTCCTCTACCCAGGTGTGTGGCCTTTAAAGTCACTTACCTCTCTGGTTTCACTTGTTTCCTAATTTTTATGGAAATAAGGCAAGAGTTTCAGAGTATTTTCAAATGTGACTTTTGCAGTTTACTAATAATTCCTCAGGGAGGAGTGAGGGGGAATAGCCACCCACCCAAAGTGCTAACTACTTTTTCTGTTTTAACCTAGCATTTTTGAGAGGTCTCCCCAAGCATCTCCCCATATATACCTCCCACCCTGTCACACTCACTTTTCCAGCAATGATATTGGGAGTCACAGAAGAGGGAAGTCTTGGACTTATAAGTACACAAACTTTTCTTATACATTTGGAAAATAATTTAAGTAGATATTTTGAAAATAGGTAGAGTCACAGTAACCAAAATAAAATATATTCTTGAAAAGAGATTCTATATAAAACAAAAAGAATCTCAGCAGACAAGGTAAAGCAAACACCTGAAATAGTTCAGAGATACACTATAAATTTAAGTTTATAAAGGGGCCATGGTCATTAGAGACTTACAAATTAAAACAACAGCGAGATACCATTACATACCCACTAGAATGGCTAAAATCCCAAACACTGGGGCGCCTGGGTGGCTCAGTCGGTTGAGCGTCCGACTTCGGCTCAGGTCATGATCTCACAGTCTGTGGGTTCAAGCCCCGCGTCGGGCTCTGTGCTGACTGCTTGCTCGGAGCCTGGAGCCTGCTTCAGATTCTGTGTCTCCTTCCCTCTCTGCCCCTCCCCCGCTCAGGCTTTGTCTCACTCTGTTTCTCAAAAATAAATAAAACGCAAAAAAAAAAAAAAAAAATTGAAATCCCAAACACTGACAATACCAATTGCTGGCAAGAATGTGGAGGAACAGAAACTCTCACTCGCTGCTGGTGGGATTGCAAAATGGTACGGCCACCTTGGAAGCCAGCTTGGAGGTTGCTTACAAAGCTAAGAATACATTTACCGTAGGATCCGGAGGTCACCTCCTTGGTATTTACTCAAACGAGTTGAAAGCATGCATTCACACAAAAACTTGCACACACATATTTGTAGCGGCTTTATTCATAATTGCCAACACTTGGAAGCAACCCAGATGTCCTTCAGTAGATGAGTGGATAAACCATAGTATACCCAGATGGTGGAATATTATTTGGTTCTAAGAAGGATTGAGCTATCAAGCCATGAAAATCTATGGAGGAAGCTTGGATGTGTATTACTAACTGAAAGAAAGTCAGTCTGTCAAATGCTACATACCCAGTAAACCTCAGGGGGCTGGAGAACTGCTCTAGGCTGGTAATGGGTTTTGCGTTTCATTTTCTACGCTGTGGCCAAAGTAATCCTTCTGACCTGCGAGTGAGGTCCTTCTACTTCCCTTTACGAAACCATACTTTGGCACTGGCTGCCTCCAGGATAAAGCCAAACTCTTCTGATCTTCCTGATCTAGCCCCTCCTCTGCTCTCCAGACTCACACTCCTCACTTCCTCCTTTTTCCCTTCTGCTTTTTGGGCCATCATCGCATTGTTGAGGTCTGCTGCTGCAGGCAGAGGAGTGTACTGCTGGCCTCAGCTTCCATCCTACGGGAAGCTTCAGTGCATTCACACCAAGGCCACACGTCCCCTGAGCTACTCCCAGCCAAGGGCTCCTGATCAGACCCATTGCTCTCTGATCTCTTCCTGGCTTCTGCTTCTCAGAGGACCCAGACTAACACACTTGCCGTATTGAATTACTTGCTGTAATGTCCTCCCCTTCAGTCAGGCTTTGCACGTGCTGTTCCCTCCATACGTTAGCACTGTATCCCCTAAGCCTGGCACAGTGTGGACATTCAGTAAATACTGATGGTAATAGCGGTCAGTTCATTGAGCATTCAGTGTGTACCTGCCTCTGTGCTCAATGTTTTGTGGGTATTTTCTCACTTAATATTCCTAAGAGCTAAGTGGGTAGCATTATCATCCCCACTGTAGAGGGCCACAACGGGCCCCACCCACCACACTTTCTCTGCAGGCACGAGAAAACTGAGGTATGGAGAGTTTAAGTCACTTACCATGGCGATATAGCTGAAAATGCATAAAAAGTGGTCAGGCTTTGAATCCTGCCAGGCCAAGAACTTAGCCACGGCATTCAAGAGCCTCTCCCGTTTCTAACACAAGGCAGGACCTGAAAAACTTAGTAGGAGCTCAGCTCCAAGGCAGGGAGAGCCCAGCTCCGAGTGGGGTCTCCAAGGGAGGATTCCTAACCAGAGGCTGCCAGTAAGGCAAGGTCACAGGGAGCTGAAGGAGACCCACCCCAGCCCCTGCCTACAAGGATACTGAGCTAGAGTGCTGGAGTGATGTCGAAGCCATATTACTGTTCACTCTTTCCTGCTCCCTAGCCCAAGCTTAAACCCGACAGTGAGGATTGCAAAAGCCATTTGATCAGCGGCCTCGCGCCACCTGCCTGAGAAAACACGGTGCTGTGAAGACAGTGTGCGAAGAGGGGATACGGCTGCCGGCACCCAGCTGGAGCCCTGCAGCTGTGACTGTGGTGTCCTGGCCGTGGCGGGGGGGCTTCGGCAGTGCGTGCTTCCTCCCTGCCTCAGCATCGCCATTCTCCTGTCTGTGATGCCAAGTGGCTCCCGTGTGCCCACCACTGCTGCCCCTTTGGCAGTTTCTCTGGCGTTCCTGGTAGTGTCAGGCACTAGGCCATGGTACAAAAGACCTCAGAGTTACTGCAGGGGGACAAGCTACAACCAGCGCCATAGTTTCACAGAAACGAAAACTGAGCCCCAGGGAGATGCTGTGACTTGCCCAAGATCCCAAGGCCAGTTGGTGGCAGAGCCTGAGAAAGACCCTATCTGTACTTTCTTCCTCCTGTCTGTCTGCTGCCTCTTGTCTGGCTCATTTCCCCAGTGATGCTCATGCTGCTTCCTCTCCAGACCTGAGAGCCAGCCTCTCTGTTCTTGCCCAAGGGCTGGCACCGGTCCCGCCCTCCCTGACTCATGCCTAACTGCAGCAGCAACCTCCCCTCCCCCACCTCACCCCACCCCTGCCCCGGTGCCTCTCAGCTTCCATTTCTGCCCCCTCCACTCCATTCTCCACCCTGAAGCCAGAGTGACCTTCCCAAAAACCAAGCCAGGTTATGCCACTGACCTATGAAAAGCCTCTGGTAACCCTGTCACCCACGATGGAGCCTCGGCATGACATCTGGTCCTCTCCAGCCCAGCCTAGACCCATCTCAGCAGCTTCATTCCCAACACACCCCTTATGCACACCTGACATCCCAGCCACACAGCTCACCTAACTCAAAGCTGCTGCAAGAATTAAATGCTATCTGACTGTGCACAGCACCCGGAGCATAATAACAGCTCAGCAAATATTAGCTGGCCCGGTAGCCTGGGCACCTCCCCACCAGGCTGGCTTCTAGTACACACCCGTGCGGGATGGATGATGGGTGAGCTTTGCTCTGCTCTCTGAGCCAGGAGACACGCCCTTAGCTGAGGCCCCAGTCAGACCTTTAACTCCCCAGATCCAGGTATACCCTCTAAGTAAAGGGGTAAAATGAAGAACACTTGCCCGCCCCACTATTTATTTCTCAGGGATGTTTTTGTTTTGTTTTGTTTTTTTTGAGAAAAAACTTGGAGATAGTGCATATGGAATAGTCACATGGTTTATTCCCATCCCCCGAAAGCAGGTGAGCCAGTGTCCCCTGGGATCCATACCTGCACCTGCAGGTCTCAACTTGGGACTGGGGAAGGACGCCAGGGATATTCACCCTGTGGCACAAGGGGGATAATTGGCGGTAGGTACTCAGTGTTCTAACTGCTTAGTACCACATGTAGGTGCTTGTAGGTTGACAGGCAAAAGCACAAGGGGCCTAGCTTCACGAATGCCTTGTATCACATTCACAAGTGATCAGTGAGCAGTCCCATAGCTGCAGGGGATGGCCTCTGTGAGCCTTCGTGATGAAGGCAGATTCCAACCTGCACCGAGAACCTGGAAGCCACTGGTTCATTAGGTTGCCTACTCATCCATCCATCCATCCATCCATCCTTCTATCCAGTCATTTATCCAGAGTACATTAATTTTGCCTCCCTCTCTCTTTTTTTTTTAAAGTTTATTTATTTATTTATTGAGAGAGAGAGTGACAGTGGGATCATGACCCAAGCCGATATCAGGAGATATCAAGAGTCAGATGCTTAACCGACTGAGCCACCGAGATGCCCCAATTTTGCCTCTCTCTCTTGTTTATCACCAAACAAACCGGGAAAGAATACTATGGACCGAATGTTTGTGTTCCCCAGAAGTCATGTGTTGAAGCCCCAGTCTCCAATGTGATAGTGTTTGGAGGTGGGGCCTTTGGAGGTGATTCCATTTAGATGGTGTCAGGAGGGTAGATAGAGCCCTGATGGTGGGATTAGTACCCTTAGAAGAGGATCCGACAGGATGGTGGCTGTCTACAAACCAGGAGGAGGACCCTCACCCCACACAGGTTATTCTGGCACCTTGATTTTGAACTTCCCAGCCTCTAGAACTGTGAGAAAGAAATATTTGTTGTTTAAGCCACCCAGTCTATGGTATTTGGGTATAGTGGCCCGAAGTAACGAAGACAAAGAATAAGGAAAATCAGAAAAGCAGACTAGCTCTCCCAAACTCATCATGATCCCTCCTTCTTCCCTCCCTCTTTCCTTCCCTGCTTTCTCCTATCTGGACAACAGACAGGGAGTTGCTAAGATGATACATGACAAATAAGGTATACTCAGTCCTTTCCTCCCTTTATTGAAGTTAATCTTTTAGCTGATGAAGTATTTCAAATGTATGGAAAATTGTGGAGAATGCTGTTAACTAGTCACCCAAGTACCCATCACCCACTCCAATACTCCAATGAACATTATTTGCTTTGAGGTTCTTTTTTTTTTTTTAAGGAAACAGAATGTCACGGCTCAAAGTTGCCTCTCTCGACCCCACTACACCCCCGTCCGTAACAGCTCTTCCCAACTAGGAGGTAGTGTTTGGGCAGGCTTAGGGCTTTTACTACCTAGGTATAGCCCCATAAACAATGCACAGTATTGTGTTTTGTAGTTTTGCATTTTATATGCATGATATCATACTGTATGCTTCCTTCTACAACCGGTCTTTTAATTTATTGGATTTTTAAAAATTGCATGTGTAGTAGATGCCAGTTGTAACAAGTCAGGCAACACAGAGCTGGGTACCAGAAAAGTTAATCATCTCCATCTGCTGCTTCCAATCCCACCACTCAAGGTAGCCACTGTTAACAGGTGACAAACATCTTTCTGCACCTTTCCTTTGCTCACACAAACACACAGATGGGCTCCGATGCTGAGGGAAGAGGCAGGGAAGGTTCAGGACAGGCTGGAGCAGCCAGGGGTGGCCATATGAACAGATGTTGCAGCCTGGAGAGGAAGAGCCGTCAGAGGCTGTGGGGGGAGGCATGCAACTTCCCCAGCCGTTAACCCACAGCCGGTCAGTTTCGCCATCCATATGCCTCTCATGGCGGGCCCTGTGGTCTGAAGGCCGTCCAGGTCAGTTGATGAGCAGTGTCCTTTCCATAGAGCATCCTTGGGCTGGGACATGAAGAGGGTCTGCCTCTGGCCAGCTGGGTGACCATGCCAAGCCGTGGAACCTCTATAATAAAGGGACCACAAGACCTCTCCAGTCCTTTCCTATTGAGGACTGTCACCCAGATTGTCCTAGTTGGAAGCTGACCTGCTAGCGGGTCCAAGATGTAGGAGAAGCTTTGGGAGGCCAAGCTGGCTTTAGTTGTGACCGAGAAAGGGTTCGCAGATGATATGTGTTTTTTGACCCCTCCAGGAACCTGGAATGAGAACACAGAATGCCAAGAACATTTCCAAGTTTGTTTGTTTTTTCACTTTTTATAAGTGAATAGGACCAGACACGTTATGCTCAGAGCTGGACTGGAATGTTTTTTTCTTCCTTGCCAAAACAAGAACCGATAATTAGAGCTTAAGTTATTTTCACAGGGCAAAACAGTGAGAGAACATGAACGGGAGACCAGAGTTGCTGCACAGTGGAGACCTGCCCAGGGTTCGACCCCTGAGCCTACAGTGGTGTGAGGAAAAGTATAAACCTTGCTTGGGCTTGCAAATCAGGGTCTGAGCTAGACCATAAGAGCCCTCCCATTGTTAAATTCTGTAGTTCTGTTTTTCCTTTTTCCCATTCATTTATTCAACATTTTTTTTGAGTGCCTACAATGTATCAGTCGTTGTAATAAGAGCTGGGGACATCAGTGAAAAATCAGAGAAACCCTCGCCCTTGTGGAGTTCAGAACTCCTTGCAAACAATCTCAAAACACAGAGACTTCCGCTCTTTGTCACTATTCCAATAATTCATTCATTCATCTTTCAAATGAATTGATTTCTCCAACATCCTCATGTCAATGGATAGGACAGATATTCCTGGCCCCATTTTCCCAATGGGCAGACCAAGAACTAATAAATACAAGAAGCATTAGCATGACCATTGCAACCTTTAAGGAAACACACACAGAGGTGGAAAGGCCCAGATCCCACTTCCTAGAACCCCTGTCAAGCTCCTCTCATGGGCTGGAAAAAAAAAAATGGAATGTATGGATTTTCTGATTAAAAAAAGAAAATTTATGTTTATTTATTTTTAAGAATGAGAGAGACAGAGCATGAGCAGGGGAGGGGCAGAAAGAGAGGGAGACACAGAATCCAAAGCAGGCTCTAGGCTCCAAGCTATCAGCACAGAGTCCAATGTGGGGCTCGAACCCACGGAACGTGAGATCATGACCTGGGCTGAAGTCGGACACCCAACCGACTGAGCCACCCAGGTGCCCCTGGATCTTCTGATTTAATACCAATAAGAAAGCTGAGTTTCCAGACATGACTGAAGGAGCAGTGGTGAATCTAGAAAGATGATACTGCAGTAAGACAAGTGAGGCTTCCTGACTCCTTGGGCAAATAAACACTGCTTGTCTTGCTCCGTTTCTCCAAAATGTTCACATCCCCCTTTGGCATCCCAAACCACACCGACCTACAGCTCTTATCCAGGCTGGGATACTGACACCTCCTCCGGGCCCACAGAGAGCTTGGTGGCCATTGAGTCCCTTCCATTGATGCCATCCAATAGCTGAGCCTGGCACTCCCTAAATTGCCCAGTGGGGCTTTTACAGGGCACTTAATAACTTACCCATGGCTCTGGTTCCCCCAGCTCCAGGCTCCCAGCCAAGTTCTCCGAATTGTTTTCATTAGCAATGAAAGGGCTTTTTAGCCTTGCAGCAGAATGCAGGGGCTTTTGTCTCCTTTCCTCACAGGGCTGTGAAGTCCCTTTCAGGCTGCTCTTCTCTCCCAGCAGGGCCCACCCATCAGAAGGCATCCAGTCCTGAATGTGGGCCCGCCAGGCCAGAAGGTGGCTCCCAACAACTCCCCAGGTGTTCTCAAGTTGGCAGCATGAGCAGAACAGGTTATCTGAATCTAATCTGCCCAAAAAGTGTGCTGGAGATTTTAGGATATCGAGTATCTATAGTGCATTAATTAAAATGGGAAAAATAATAATGCGTTCCCAACCTAACCAAAAACCCCAACCAATAGCCTCTCAATCACTAAAACACTCAAACACTTATAAACAATCCACTAAGGAGCTCTAAATAATATAGATCAGTGGTTCCTAAAAGTGTGGTTGCAGACCAGCAAGCATCAGCATCCTGTGGAAACTTAAAAATGCAAATGTTCAGACCCCAAACTAAACCTACGAAGTCAGAAACTCTGGGATAGAGTCCAGCTGTCTGAGCTTTAGCAAGACCTCCAGGAGATTTAGATGCATGCTAAGGCCTAGGAACCACTGATACAAAGCATTGAACAATTACCTATTTAACATTTAATGAACACATTGGTGGGTACCTTTGGGGTTTTTGTTCGTGTTTAAATTTTATTAAAAAAATTTTGTTGAGGTATAATTCAACTATTACATTCAGGTGTACAACAGTGTTAACCTTTGTAAACGTTGTAAGCCAGTCACCACAATAAGTTTAATTACCAACTGCACCTTACAAAGTTCATACAAGATGATTGACTATATTCACTGTTCTGGACATTACAATCCCACGACTTATTTATTTTATAACTGGAAGTTTGCACATCTTGATCCCTTTCACACATTTTTTCCCCCAACACCACTCCCCTCTGACAACCACCAATCTGTTCTCTGGATACATGTGTCTGGGTTTTGTTTTGTTTTGTCTTGTTTGTTTCGTATTTTCGATTTCATACGCATGGGAAATCAGGTGATATTTGTCTTTCTTTGTCAGACTTATTTCGGTCCTAATACCCTCAAGATTCATCCATGTTGTCACAAATGGCAAGATTTCATTCTTTTTTTATGACGGAGTAGTATTCCATTGTGTGTGTGTGTGTGTGTGTGTGTGTGTGCATGCCACATCTTCTTTACTCATTCTTCCATCGATGGGCATTTAGTGTTTATGTTGTCTCCACATCTTAGCTATTGTAAATAATTCCACAGTGAACATAGGGGAGCATACATCTTTCCTAAGTAATGTTTTCATTTTCTTTGGATAAATACCCAGTAATGGAACTACTGGGTCATATGGTGTTTCTGTTTTTAATTTTTTGAGGGAACTCCATACTGTTTTCCATAATAGCTGCATCAATTTGCATTCCCACCAACAGTGTGGGAGGGCTCCCTTTTTTTCACATTCTCACCAACACTCGTTATTTCTTGTCTTTTTGAGTGTAGCCATTGTCACAAGTGTAAGGTGATAGCTCATTGTGGTTTGGATGTGCCTTTCCTGGATGATTAGGGATGTTGAGCATCTTTTAACGTGCCTGTTGGTGGTCTATATATGTTCTTTGGGAAAATGTCTATTCAGATCCTCTGCCCATGTTTTAATCAGATTGTTTGTTTGTTTGTTTGTTTTATTATTGAATTGTATAAGTTCTTTATCTACTTTGGGTATTAACCCCTTATCAGATATGTCATTTGCAAATCTTCTTCATTCAGTAGGTTGCCTTTGTGTTCTGTTCACTGTTTCCTTCACTGTGCAGAAGCTTTTTAGTTTGATGTCGTCCCATTTGTTTATTTTTGCTTCTGTTTCCCTTGCTTTTAGAGTCAGATCCAGAAAATCATCACCAAGACCGATGTCAAGGAGCTTACTCCATATGTTTTATTCCAGGAGTTTTATGTGCCTGAGCTTTAGAAGACAAAAGCCTATTGATTGCCCCATGAGGCAAGAGAAGTTGCTACTTCCAGGACATACCTATGGGGGTGGGGAGGCAGGTGGAAATATAGGTACGCGGGTATCATTTATCCCTCAGTGAGCCTTAAAAGACACCACTGATTTCTTCATCAGGAGAAGCTGCTAAAGCCACCAGTTTGCACAGCACCTCACAGTTTTTCCACCCCAGAAAGGAGAGGAAGGCCTCCACCCAGATCCCAGACTACATATTTGGAATGGGCAGACCCTGTCCACCCTCCCTTAACACACACACAGAGTCCCTTACCTGCAGAGGTCACCTGAAGCAGCAGTGTCAGGGTAAGGACTCCCTCACTATGCAGCTTCTTATGGGAAGCAGTGAGCACAAGAGTTTTTGTTTTGTTTTGTTTTTGTAAAGAATGCAACACATTCTCTATAATGATTATTTATAGTGATTATGCATAAAATTACAGTTATGGTTTAACACATAATACAGGAGAGACATTATGTGGTGAGGTCAGCCTTCCCAGGAGACAAAAGACTTGAGTTTTTCAGAATTTCTATTATGACTCCTCTAAACTGTAAGCCCTCAGTGGTCAGTGTCCCAAGTCTTAATCATCTCTGTCCTCCCACACTCAGACACTAATGGCCTCTGTAATGATTTAGTGAATTAACTTCTTTCTGCTCCCTTTTCTTTATTGAAGCACCCAAGTGAAGATTAAAGATAAAATCCTTGCCCGATAGGGGCGCCTGGGTGACTCAGTCAGTTGGGCAGCCCACTACAGCTCAGGTCATGATCTTGCGGTCTGTGAATTTGAGCCCCGCGTTGGGCTCTGTGCTGACAGCTCAGAGCCTGGAGCCTGCTTTGGATTCTGTGTCTCCCTCTCTCTGCCCCTCCCTGCTTGCTCTCTATCTCTCTCTCTCAAAAATAATAAACAACAACAAAAAATCCTTGCCCAACATGTCCCTGTGGACCTGTGGGAGGACGCACTTGTGATGTTTGCATCTGAAATGAGATCAGTGTGGCCTAACTCCCAGAATTCTGTGAACAAAGGGGTTGAGAGTGTCCATAATCCTTCCAGGGAGTAAGAGTTAGTTGGCCCCTAAAAAGAGCCCACTGTACATGGCAGGTCCAGAATTGAGGCCAGCATCCATCAGTCCATTAGAGAAGTTTTCCTCAAAGAGGGAGACCCTTGTTTCTCTCCATCATTAGATACCCAGAACCATCTGAACTCTCACTCTCCAAATGTTTGCTGCAAAAACAAGGCAACATTTTTACTCAAAATTCACTATGTGAATCCAACATCATCCCATCAGAGAATTGTTGTGGCTCCTTCAACAACGTTGAAGTTTCTGGAATCCCGGATAGGGGCTGTGCTATAGACACATCTCAGCTCTTAGTAGTTGTTCGTACATATTGTGAACATGTTTTGTAAGGAAGTTGAAAAGCCTGTGAATTAAGTAGCTAGCTTAAAAGACCTAAAAATCCCCATAACTTAGAAGAAGAAAAGTTGAGAAGTGATAAAGTATATTTGCAAGAGGTGAAAACATGACAGGCATAAATGTAGCCATGCACATATCCCATCTAACATGTGTACAATTTATTTCTGTGCACTCTGTGCATTAATTTTGGATCTTTAACGAATAATTTCAATATTTATATTACATTAAGGGACTGCCTATAAACTCCTCGAGGGAAGTTGTGATGCAAAAATGGGGATCATATGAATGTAGGTCTAGGTGTAAAGCTATTTCTGATGTTTAGCAAAAGGATATGAAATCAAAGCAATTGTCAGCGAATTTTATCAAACCGCCAAAAAAATTTGTTAAGAGAGAGAGAGAGAGCAGGGGAGGGGCAGAGGGAGAGGGAGAGAGAGAATCTCAAGCTCTCTAGGCATGGATCCTCCTGCGGGGCTTGATCTCACAACTGTGAGATCATGACCTGAGCTGAAATCAAGAGTCGGACACTTACCAGACTGAGCCAGCCAGGTGCCCCAAACAGCCAAAATTTTGGTTAACTGGAACCCTCAAGTAACTATTAGATTTTTCTAAACTCTAAAATTATGAGGAAGAAGCAAGTCCCCTGACAATAAATTCAAATTAGGACTATAACCAAAATGAATGAAGCCAAAAGCCATCTCACAGTGCTGGAGTATAGCACCTCAGCTCATGCTCATAAACTACAACGATCAGTCCTTGCATCATGAAGGACCCTGATTAGGAAAATGGCAAGACGATCTGGAGATGGATGGCAGTCGCAGAACAGTGTGAATATACTTAATGCCACCGAATTGTACACTTAAAAATGGCTCACATGGCCAACTTTATGTTATGTATATTTTACCACAACAAAAAAAGAATATGGTGAGTCATTGACTTTCTTGGTTTTGTAGGCATTATTCCAGGTGTTTAGTTAAGACTCTTTGGGGGCGCCTGGGTGGCTCAGTCGGTTGAGCGTCCAACTTCGGCTCAGGTCATGATCTCACGGTCTGTGAGTTCGAGCCCCGCATCGGGCTCTGTGCTGACGGCTCAGAGCCTGGAGCCTGCTGCGGATTCTGTGTCTCCCTGTCTCTCTGCCCCTTCCCTGCTCATGCTCTGTCTCTCTCTGTCTCAAAAATAAACAAAAAACATTAAGAAAAAAAATTTTTTAAAAAGACTCTTTGGTTGCAGAAAAGGAAAATTGTAAGGAAGCAGGGGTACATGCAGAACCCAAGGGCAGGAATGCTAAGAGGTCTCGGGGAGGAATAGAATCGGGAACTGACGGGCCATGGAGACTCTTCTTTGTCTCAGCATTTGTCAGTGATTCTATTTCACCCACATGCTCTCTACAGCTTGGTTTCTCTGTCTCTCTGGCCCGCTGAATGGAATATGCTCACTGCCTTCCTCTCTCCACGGCTCCCGAGTTCACTCCTCATGCTTATCCTCCCACATTAAGAAACTTGCAGTCTCTCACTCCCAGCTCCATATTCCGAAGAAAGGGAAGCTGATTGGCATCTCCTGGTCAGGTGGCCTCCCCTGGTCCAATCAATCCAGGGGTGGTACAAACATGCCAATTTTCTCTGGGGAACCCTGAATGATGCAGCATGGCATACGTGGTTTTTTGGTTTTTGCTTTTTGTTTTCATTTTACTCTGTTCCTTCACAGTTCAATACAAGAGTCAACTACTGTAAATAAAACAAATCTCCAAATTGAGGTCAACTATTCAGCATGCCTAACGATTTCTAGGTTTGCCTTAACTGAACGAAGTCTGAGCTCTTCATTTTTGATCGCCAGGGTGAGCATTTTCATTTTCCACTTTACATTTGTTTTATAAAATAACCACTGCGGGGCGCCTGGGTGGCTCAGTCGGTTAAGCGTCCGACTTCGGCTCAGGTCATGATCTGGCGGTCCGCGGGTTCGAGCCCCGCGTCGGGCTCTGGGCTGATGGCTCAGAGCCTGGAGCCTGCTTCCAATTCTGTGTTTCCCTCTCTCTCTGCCCCTCCCCTGTTCATGCTGTGTCTCTCTCTGTCTGAAAAATAAATAAACGTTAAAAAAAAAATTTTTTTTTAAAAGTAAAATAACCACTGCAAATATAATTAAATATTTAAATAATCATCCCCAAACTGTGACATTGAAAAAAAAATAATAAAACTCCAGAACAGAGCCGTTGGCTGGCAAGTGACTCCACTGTGTGAGAGCTGGAAATGTTCATTTTTCTTAGCTGATGCACGAGTGTCCGAATTTGGCATACAGCCCTCAGTTTAGGAGAGTCAGTTCAAGGGTAAAAAGGAAGTTTAGGTTGTCTTAAACCCCAGCCATTAACGTGGAGAATAACCTACGCTAAGTAGCAGTGAGGTGTAAGTATGTAGTAAGTCTCAAGCCAAATTTGGCAAGTGACCAAAAGCAAGGCAAGGAAGGCCATAGAAAGACTGAACCAAGGACAGATTATGTCTACTTTCAGGAGGAAGGGTACTAGGGCTGGCATTTGGTCTGGGCCTTAAAGGATGGGAAAAATTCTGACACATAGATAAAGATTGTTAGTGTTTTAGGAAGTCAAAGAAATAATATCCTTTTTTTTCCTCCCTCCTGAGTTTTGAACTATTTGAGACACAGACATAGGAGTCTGTCTGATGGAAATGAAAATATCATTCTTGTTATTATAGAGCTGTTAAGATAACATGACTAAAGTCTGTGGCCAGTGGGTTTATGAAGGCTTAACCTCTGAATTAGACACATTCCCCGGTCTGGGGCCCAGTTGGATGAATGCTTTAAAATGCACAGCAGGGATATCAACCAGAATACAGGCCCATCCTAAAAGAGGAAGGGGCTGGGGCCAGTGTGCCCAGGTCTTTCTCTTAGAGCCACCTACCAGATTGTTACTTCTGAGATGAAGACCGAGGGAGAGGAGGGGAAAGGGTGTTAACAGTTATCTAGGAGAGGGAGCTTTTGTTAGCTAAGACATAAATGGGTGTTGTTGTTGTTGTTGTTGTTTTTTACGAGTGTGTATTATTTTCATAACAGGTATTATTTGTATACTTAAAAATGAAGCCATTCCCTGGAGGACATTTGTTCTGTGCTTTGAGTCAGGGGTAGCATTTACCAAATGACTTGTGAGCTCATGGTTGCATACCCTGAAATTGCCTCTACAACATGCACTCTACCCACTTCCCTTACCAGTAGAACCCTGGTTTTGTCCAGGGTGCCCAGGTCATAAGACTTGATTTTTCTGAGCTCCTTCACAGTTAGTAGCAGTCATGTAGCAGGGTTTGGGGCAGTGAGATATAAAGGTATATCTACTGAATGGGCTTCCAGAAAGATGTTTTCCTGATGGAAGGAAAAGACTCAGTTGCTTTGAGACTTTTGCCTTTTGTCCTTGTCCTTTCTCCTGCCTGAGGCACAGATAGACTTGACATCTGGAGCTGCAGCAGCTCACTTGTGACCATGAGGACAAAAGTCACATGCTAAGGATGGTGACCCAAGGAACTAGACAATGTTGGGGTCCTTCATGACATCATAGAGTCACTGTACCTATTCTGGTCTGCTCACCTCCAGATTTCTTATTGTGGGGGAAAAATATATTTAGTTAAACCATTGTCAGATTCCTGTTACATGCAGGCAAATGCAATCCTTTTGTATGCCTGCCCATGTACATCATTGATTGATTACTACAAATGTCACATACCTGATCACATAATTTCAGCTTATGTTCGTGATAGTAAGCAACGCTTATTCAATATTAAACAATTATACAACACTAGCATGTGTAACTTTGATCTATGACCAAAATAAGAAAGCTTTAAATACAAAGAAGGATCTTGAGGTTCTAAAGTATCTGAACCAAACACAAATTTAGACCACTTTAAAGTGAAGATAAGCAAACTGAGCTTTAACTTTCTAAAAGAAAAAAAATCTAGGTGTTTGTCACCCCAGATGAAACAATGAACACTATTTAGAGTAGCCTAATTTAAGAGGACACAGATATCACACAACATATAGCTTCACATCCTTTCCAACTTTGCTCCAATGTACCTGGTCAAGGTGGGACTATTCACAGCACGCAGCACTTCAAGCACAGGCCAGAGCTGCATCTGATAGACCTCTCAGCCACAGCAAGGCTGTTTCCAAAAGAAAGAGAGGTGACTTTTAAAAGACATGCAATGTTTAAAACACAAATACATAAAAGACACAAAATATACAAAAATTTAAAACACAAATAGATAAGACACAACATATATTAAAACCATTTTAAAAGTTTTATAAGGGGTACCTGGGTGATTCAGTCAGTTGAGCATCTGACTCTTGATTTCAGCTTGGGTTATGATTTCAGGGTCATGGGATTGAGCCCCATGCTGGGTGTGGAGCCTACTTGGGATTGTCTCCCTGTGCCCTTCTCCCCTGCTTGTGCGCATTCTCTCTCTTTCTCTAAAGTAAAAAAAAAAAATAATAATGAAAATGTTTAAAAGTTTTATAAGAACATGAAAAATAAAGACATGTTTTGCTTGAATTTTTTTTCCTTATGGAAATTCCTCTGTGAGACCTTTACCGCTGCCTTCTTTATACCAGCTTGCGTTACAACAGACCCATGTCCGCTGGTGTTCTATTGATACATTATCATTCTTAATGTATTCCATGGTCAAGGTTAAGTAAGTTTGGGAAACTCTATCCTAAACTGATAAGATCTCTAGTTTAACCTAAGAAAAGTTTAAAAATCATAGTCCAAGGGACACCTGGCTGGCTCAGTCAGAAGAGCATACAACTCTTGATTTTGGAGTTATGAGTTCGACCCCCCACATTAAGTGTAGAGATTACTAAAAAAAATAAACTTAAAAAAAAAAAAAACATAGTCCAAGAATAGGAGTTGGTGTGGTCTAGGAAATCCAGGTTAACATGCACAAGGAGAACCTGCTAGTTGTCACTTTGATTCAGCTTTCTATTGCATTTTTTTATTTATAAAATAATCAGATTTTGCAAGTAGGTCATGTTCATTGCGAGAAATTCCAACAATGCAAAAGTATACAAAGGCCTTACCTGCTGGACTGTACAGTCTGCAAGGGTTGGCCAGAACCATTTTATCTACACACAGTAGGGCTTCAAAGTGGCAGCACGCCCCTTCCATGGCTAACAGGCTAAGGTGTTGCATTACAGGCCTCTCTTATGCAGAATTTTAACAAATAAACTTTTAATTTAGAATAGTTTTAGATGTACAGAAAAGATGTATGGAAAAGAGTTCTCATATACCCACACCCACCTTCCCCTGTTTTTAACATCTTCCTTTAGTATGGTACATTTGTCACAATTAATAAATCAGTCCTGACACTGCATTCAGATTTCCTTAGTCTTTACCGAATGTCCCTTTCCGTTCAACATCCCCTCCAGGAGGCCATACTACATTTAGTCACCAGGTCTCTTTAAGCTCCTCTTGGCTGTGACAATGTCTCAGACTTTCACTGTTTTTGATGACCCTGGCAGATGTGAGTATTGGTCATGTATTTTGTAGGATACCCCTCTTTAGGGATTTGTCTGATGTTCTTCATGTGATTAGACAGGGTTATGGGTTTCAGGAAGGAAAACCATAGAAGTAAAGAGCCATCTTCATCACATCACATCAAAGGTATGTATTACCAATATGACGTACCACTGTTGCTGTTGATCTTGACTCCTATGCAAATTTAACCATTCCTCATATACTGCTAAATGGAACCTTGTGCCTTTCACATCAAGGTGAAGATCTGGTTCCAGTTCATAATAGTCAGTGTCCCCAGTTAGCTTGGACTTGGGCAGCCTAAACACAGAGATGATTCAAAAGAGAGATGTGTGACCTTCATACTGGCCCTGAGCACGGGAGGAGATACAGGGTGGAGAGGAGTCAGGATGACCTGCCCACTCCTATAGTGTGCCAAACCCATGAGGGAGGCTAGTCAAGGGCAAAGGTCAGCTGCCAAGCAGGGCCAAGTGCCCAGGCCTCTTCCTGTTCACTGGGGATGACCTTTCCTGGTACAGCTTGGATTTTCAACATCCTCTCTTCTGCAGTGCCTTCCTGAGGGTGACTCACTCCCCAGCACTCTCAGAGGCAATAGGAGTCCAGGAAAGCTAGTCCAGAATACAAGGAAAGGAAAAAAGAAAACAGGAATTAGATTTGACAGGTTCACTAGAAGATGTCTACCCTGCCCTTCTGTTACACTGCAAGGTTTTGCTGGATTCTTTCTTGCAATAATCAGACAAGAATTCAAATTCGTTTTCCTTGGATGGAATTAGGAGTTGGAATGTTGTTTTCCCCTCCTCTTTATTCTGATATGTTATTTAGTTCAAGAAACTGACTAGACCACACAAAACAGTAATAAAATCGTGTTATATAATTGTTATTTTAGGCAATATGTTTAAGCATTTTGCAATGTATCAGGAGCTTTGCTAATTATTTCGTATATATATATAGGTCATGTAATTCTCAGGAACGTTTTGCAGTTGTTAGCTCTAATTTCTAGATGATTATACGTGGCACAAGAAGGTTAACTAACTCGCCCAAGATCACATAGCTAGTAAGTAGCCAGGAAAGACAGAAACACAGTCTGACTCCTCACACAATATGCTATACCACTTAACAAACCAGAACTCCAGACTTCTACACTGCTCAACAAACCACCACATAGCTACTCATCAACAAACCACCACTCCATGTTGCTACCCTGCACAGCATGTCCCCATACCATACAGTAGCGTCTACAAGGCTCTGAGCAACTTGCTGGGAATAGGTGGATACATAAAGCAGAGTCCTGGCCATAAAGGTCTCACTGTTGGTCCACTTTTCCCCAAGAGTGCAGGGGATCCAGAAGTCCCCACATGCCCATGAGCAGATTCAGGGGTGCTGGGAGAGTTGGCTATCTAAAGGAGACCTAGGTCAGGATAAAGAACTTCAGCCTGTGGTGATTTTGAGACCAAAGGAAATGGCATGGAATTTGACCATGATCCAAAATAACAAACAATATTCAAAATGTTGAATAGTCAATTCAAACCATTAGAAAAGACATACACCCATCAAGATGGAGGATAGGCCCATCTAAATAGTGGCAGCTAGGAATAGGTAGGAGGGGTTGGAATTAGCCCCCAGACAACTCGCAGAGATGGAGGGGTACATACCCAAGAAGCCCCTGTATCACCACAGGATCATCTACGTGGCCTCTATGCCATCATGAGGGGCACCAGAAGCAGGAGGAAGGTTGGCTGGATTTTCCGCATCCACAGGTGTCATTGTGTGCTGGAAAAAACACTAAATGTTACTTGTGTTTTCATTAATATTGTATTAGCTAATAAACCTATAAATCTATTTTAGCCTACTAGCCCAACATGCAGATTTTATTTATTTATAAATCCAGCAATTTTTGTGTTAAAATGAAAAACACTCACTTGCCATTTATCTTTGATTTGTTCTCAGTTGATACATTTGAAAGATTCATTTTTCCCTAAATGTCAGACACATTTACAAACTTGATTCCTTAAATTCCTTTAGAGATTTCAAACCGTAGTCAGAAATATAACATATCTGATTCTCCCAAGAACTTCAAGCACCAAACAGCAGATGATAAATCTAAAAAATACCTTCCTGATTACTCAAGTAACTCACAAATTGAAGCAGATTTATGAATTTAATAAATAAACCAGATTGACTTTAATCATTTTAAGGCACCTAAACAAACAAACCGTAGACGAGCAGCACAGAAATTTAAAACCTTGGCGTTGTACTTACTTAAGCACAATTTACACTAAGTTATCAGTGTTGTTGATTCGTTACTTCATCTGTAGTAACACATTACTATGAAACCAAAGTCTTATTATATTGACTGGAGTCAATGGGCTCTGGACTGGTGACCCCCCAGGGCTCAGCCCTTGGACTTCTCGTTTTCTGTATCTGCACTCACTTTCTGGCCATCTCATCTAGTCCTATGCCTTCAAATGCCATGTATGTGCCCGTGACTCCCTATTGTGCACCTTCGGCTCCAGTAGGCATTAATGTTGCTCACCCGTATTCCTGGTGCTTCTTTTGCCAGGAACACAAGACAATTGTACTTTCTCACCCCTTTGGGGTGAACTGTGGCCACGGGACTTATCTTGGCCAAGGAAATGTGAGTAGGAGTCATGGGCCACTCCAAGGTGGAAGCATTTCATTGCGGGTGTGAGGCTCTCCGGCTCTTTTTTTCCCTCTGCCCACAGCAATAGTCCAGGTAGGGGAGCCTCTATCAGTCTGCATTCCACGGTGAAAGTGACAAGGAGCAGAGCCCTTCGCATAAGAAATCCAGTGTGAATCTAGTGAGAGTGCGATTGTTTGTCACTGCAGCCTTGCCTTGCCCGTCCTGACTAGTATTTATCGGTCTACACCTCTCTCCTGAACTGTAGATACTAAGTCAATAGCTTCACGAGGATGTCTAGATAGATATTTCAAACCTAACAGGACCACAACTGAATTTCTTTTATTTTTATTATTATTTTTTAAATATTTATTTATTTTTGAGACAGACAGAGTGCGAGCAGGGGAGGGGCAGAGAGAGAGGAAGACAGAATCCAAAGCAGGCTCCAGGCTCCAAGCTGTCAGCACAGAGCCGGAGGCAGGGTGGGAACTCACAAACCTCGAGATCATGACCTGAGCCAAAGTCGGATGCTTAACTGACTGAGCCATCCAGGCGCCCTACAACTGAATTTCTTATCTTCCTCCCTAAAAACCCTGCTGTTCTCAACCTTCCCACCTCAGGTGGATGTCAGTTCCATCCATCTCATTGCTTAGGCCAGAAACTCAGAGTCATCCCTGTCTCTTCCCTTTCTCTCACATCCTATGTGCAATCCATTAGCAAATAAGAGTGGCCCTTCCTTCAAAATACATTCAGACTTGAACCATTTCTCACCAGCTTCTGTGCCACTTGCCCTGACCTATAAGCCGCCATCGCCTCATGCTTGGATAATTACAATAGTCTCCCAGCAAGGCCCGCTGCTTCTATTCTAGATACCCGGACAGTCTTATTCTTAACACAGCAGATATTTTAAACCAGCGGAATCATGCCCCAAAGCCCTGCAGCAGCTCTCCCTCTCACTCACAGCAAAAGCCAAAGTCAGTGTGATGCCCTACAAGGCCCTGTTTGGGCAGTTCTCTCAACACCTCTCCGACCACAGCTCCTGTCACTCTTTCCCTTTTTCATTTCACTCCAATCACACTGGCCTCCTTGCTGTTCCTTGAACACACCGGTACATTCCCGAGTTAGGGCTCCTGTCGTGCTCTTCTCCATATAGAATGTTCTTTCCAGATACCCACTTGGTTAACTTCCTCATCTCCTCCAGTTTTTGCTCAAATCTCATGTTTGCAATGAGGCCTTCCAATTTCAAACTGCGTACTGCCCACCTCTGGATCTCCTGATCTTTTCACCCTGTTCCACAATGTTTACTACCCTCTAACCTACGTGTATAGTCTCCTTCTTTATTTCATTTATTTATTTTTAATTTTTTAAATGTGTATTTATTATTTTTGAGAGAGAGAGAGAGAGAGAGAGACAGAGACAAAGCTCGAGCAGGGGAGGGGCAAAGAGAGAGGGAGACACAGAATCCGAAGCAGGCTCCAGGCTCTGAGCTGTCAGCACAGAGCCCAATGTGGGGCTTGAACTCACAAACTGTGAGATCATGACCTGAGCCGAAGTCGGATGCTTAACTGGCTGAGCCACCCAGGGGCCCCTAGCCTCTTTCTTTATTAGGCTTATTGTGTACTGATCTCTCCTAGCTAAAATGTAAGCTTCGTGAGGACACATGTTTTTGTATTGTTTTGTTTTGTTTTGTTTTGTTTTTTTCCTTCACGGCCACATCCCAGATGCCTAGAATAGTGCCTACAATAATAGCCACTTGATAAATACTGAAATAATTGGTTGAATTATAAAATACATGAATTATGATCTGGGACTGAAACACAGGGTCAAAGTTCTCTTTCCAGGGTGATCTTGTCCCAAGCAAGTATTGTTTTGGACTAAGCTGAATTGCTACTTCCTGGATTTTACTGGTGGTGCCTAGGTGCTAACTAAATCTGACTCTGATGTGTGTATGGTTTGCATTAGCATACAGAGCATTTTCTGCAAACACTCTTTGAAACTCTTAATTGCTTTGTCCTTGAATGTACTATATTTCACTTTTTTCCTTTGAGTATCATTATGTACTCTTGTTTTGCACAGATTTTTTTCCCCAGTGCTCAAGTTGTTACAATTTGGCCAATGGAGTCCCAGAAATCTCTGCAAGCATTTTTGCTTCTTCACAACAGTGAGACTTTCTAACCCATTTCTGCTTTCTGCTCCAAACAGAGGCCTACTCTCTGTCAGCTACTCTCCAATGAACCTGGTTCCTTTCAGTAGAAAATACTAGAGACCAAAATCTTGCTGCTATAGGGATCCACACCAGATTGTTCCTAGGAACACAAGGGGAGGCAGCATCACTATCAGATCACTTTACTGACAGATAGATGTGGTATATCTTTCAAAGTTTCCATCAAGCAGGATCCAGGCAGAAAAACAGAAATCACACTACAGAGGGGCGCCTGGGTGGCTCAGTAGGTTAAGCATATGACATCGGCTCAGGTCACGATCTCACAGTTTGTGAGTTCGAGCCCCGCATTGGGCTCTCTGCTGTCAGCGCAGAGCCTGCTTCAGATACTGTCTCCCTCTTTCTCTGCCCCTCCCTCACTCATGCTTGTGCTCTCTCTCAGAAATAAATAAAACGTCAGAAGAAGAGGAGGAGGAGGGGGGAGGGGGAAAAGGAGGAGGAGGGGGAGGAGGGGGAAGGGGAGGAGGGGGAGGGGGAGGAGGAGGAGGAGGGACGCCTGGGTCCAAATCTATTTCAGCTCAGGTCATGATCTCAAGGTTCCTGGGTTCGAGCCCCACGTGGGGCTCCACACTGGCAGCACCCGGCCTGCTTGGGACTCCTTCTCTCCCCCTCCCCCACTTGTGCTCACGCGCTCTCTCTCTCGCTCTCTCTCTCAAAATAAATAAATATTATTTTTTTTTAAAGGAAATCACACGAGGAATTTCCATCAGATGAAATATAATATAGGTAGTTGATTACAAAGGTGTTAGGAGGCTGGGGGCGGGTGGTTGGGGGGCCGGTGGTGAAAGGGAAAACAAGAATGCTGAGGTAAACCGGAGATTAATAACCTAGCAGCTACCACCGGGCTGGGGAGCAAATGGGAAGAGGTGGTATTTCTAGAAACCAAGGCTTCAGAGCAGGGCTCCGCAGAGCTGACGCCTGGACCTCTCTCTGCAGGTGCGCGCTTGGTCCTCCAGGAGGGGCGCGGCTCCGTGGGAGCTTCGTGTCTGGGGAAGACGTAGCTGGCAGGCGCTGGCCCCTTGGAGGGGCTGTGCGAGCCTGGGGAGCGCAGGTGGGGCTGCGGAAAGAAGCTAGAAGCTGGAGCTGTCTGCTGCTGTCAGTCATCTCCCAACAGGAGGTAGGAGCAGGGAAGAAGCCCTCCTCCCCCTTCTTCTGCCCCACCAGTGCCTCCCGGAACCGCAGGAAGCTGGCTGGCAAGGGAATGTGGGAAATGTGGGAACTGTGGCTCAGCCCCAACATCCCGGAGCAGGGAAGGGTGGGCCGGGAGTGGGTGGCAATAGCCGGATAAACAGCACGAAGGGGCGTGAGGTCGCCAGGACTTTCCAATTAAACTCCCGCTTCTTCCAGTTATTATTTTTTTAAATCTTGTCCTGGGGTAAAATATTTTTTGACTTACCAGTTCTCCACGTGTCATATCTCTCATCAATTGTAATATGACATCAAATATATACGTATACGCATTTGTATGACACTGTATTTAAATATCCATCGAATATCAATGGCCACTATTACACACTAGTATCCATTTCTATTTTTCTCAGAGTCTGACCTGGGCTGGAATTACATTCCCTTTCTCTCTCTTTCGTTGCGGTAAAATAGACATAATATAAAATTTACCATCTTAATCGTTGTTAAGTTTAGTAGTGTTAAGCATATATTCATATTGTAGTGCAACTCATCTCCAGAACTCTTTTCATCTTGCAAAACTTAAGCTCTGTATCCATTAAACAATAACGCACAATCCCCCTTTTTCCCCTTCTCCTCAGCCAACGGCAACCACCATTCTACTTCCTGTCTATGAATTTGCTTACTCTAGGTAACTGGTATTGGTAGAGTCGTGCAATATTTGTCCTTTTGTGACTGGGCTTATTTCACTTAGCATAATATCTTCAAGGTTCCTCTGTGTTGTAGCATGCGTCAGAATTTCCTTCCCCTTTTTTTTAAAGATTTTATTTTTAAGTTATCTCTACACCCATTGTGGGGCTCAAACTCATGACCCAGAGGCCAAGCGTCACATGCTCTTCCAACTGAGCCAGCCAGGCACCCCTGGAGGCCTTTTAATATTCTGTTATGTATATGTGTACATACTCCACATTTTGTTTATTCATTCATCTGTCAACAGATACTTGGGTTGCTTCTACCTTTTTGGCTGTTGTGAATAACACTGCTATGACCACGGGTGTACATTTCCCTTTACTTTTGTAATCCATATATGGCTTTTTGACCCCCCATTCTACAGGAGTGGTTCTTAACCCTGTCAGACGTAGCACTTTCATTCATCCAAAAATGAAGTTTAAAAATAATATAGCTTACCTATCACATAATTTCAGGAAAATCAACGTAATGGAATAATATATATTTTATTGTAAATACATGCCTGGGAATGATCTCACAGGGTATGTAATGAAATAACTAAATGTTTGCACATTGCACATCAATGTAGACTGTCTCGGGACATCATTTTGGCAATTCAAATACTGCAAGTACTGTTGCTTGGTGGCATGATTTCCTAATATGGGTCACATACATTTAGTAACGTTTGAAACGGAGCAATCATTCTTCAAGGTCCACAATAACGGTAATCATAGACACAGTGCATATTTGTGTTGGGCAAAAAAAAAAAAAATTTTGATGCTTCTGTCTAAAACAGAGTTAGGTTCTTGGCTCAGATCATTTTAAACAGATTATTCCCTTTGTGGATATCAAACAGGACATTGAAACTTCATGAAGCACACAGGATGGTTTCTTGTGTAGAATGGTCCAGGAATTTACAGGACATCAAGCATCTTTGGCCAGTGCCCACTAAATGCCAGTAGCACTGCCTCAATCATGATGACAGCCAAAAAATGCCCCCATTCGTTTCCAAAATTCCCCCCAGGAAGCAATATCAGCCATGTTAAGAGCTGCTCTTCTACAAGTAAGTAGATTCTTGATGCCTCTGTTAAATCTCACCACGATAATGCTATGTAGCTTTGGCAGCCATGAAAAAAACACCTTGCAGACTTATGAGCCTAGTTGGCCAATTAGTGTGCTCTGAAACCCACTGCCAATTTTGTGCCAAGGCCATGCTTCCCATAGGTTTCTCCCAGCCAATGGCTGCATGTAGTGGGGATACTAAGGCAGACCTGTTCCTGGGAGGCTCGAGACTCCTCTGACAGTTGACTTTGACTGAGCTTCCCCATAGCCTTGTTGAACTTTCTTTAGACTGCATGGCAGACATTTCTACCCAACTTTCCTTCCCTCTTTCCTTCCCTCTTTCCTTCCCTCTTTCCTTCATGTGGGTCAGACTTGCGTGGCCTTCTGACAGCTGTCCTAGCTCACGGTTGCCTCTCTATTTTCTCTCCCATTGGTATTTCCTGAATAAAATCCTTGTACATTTTATTCCACCTTGGCATCTGCTTCTTAGAGGATCTGGACTAACACTGAACCACAAAACCTCCATGGCACACAACAGTGGTGTTTATCGCTCTCATTTCTGAGTGGCGGGGGTCAGATGACTAGACAGCTCAGCTGACTGGCTGGAGAAGTCTGTCTGGTAGTTGATCTAGGATGACCTCTGCCATGATGACTGAGGACTCAGCTGTGCTCCACGTGTCTCATATCTCCCAGTAGGCATGTGATAGTGCTCACACAGGCACAAGAGGAAAGCCTCATGTGTAAGCCTATTTCAAACCTCTGCTTGCCTTGGGTCAGCTATACCAATTGGCTAAAGAAAACCATACAGCTGAGCCCAGACTGAGTTAGAGGACCCTGAAAAGTAAGATAACAAAAAGTCAGGATACAGGAAGAGGTGAAGAATGGGGCTATTTTCATAATCTACCACCATGTCCATGCATGTTCCCTATTAGTAAAATACCACTCTTTCTCAGTTTATAAAAAAGTGTAACCTCTCTTACAATTTTCTGTAACCACATCATTGCAGAGTAACTTGATAGAGAGGAAGTCTGAAATGCTGACTACTTACCAACAGACTCTGAGTAATCCACAGGAAGCTATTTAAACTGGAGAAAAACTTCCATTACATTCACTGTCAAGTTAAAGTCATCTTCTCCTCCCCTTGGTGACCTAGTGCTGTGACTGCCCATGACAAAGATTAGATCAGCTACAGACAGCAAATAATCTATATTTTCTTTGTGCATTATAGTGACTGGTTGAATTTTCAAACCCCTTCCACACAAAAATAGAGAAGTCTGGGCATTATTATTTTTAAAATACATTTGAATGAGGGGTGCCTGGGTGGCTCAGTTGGTTGAGCCTCTGACTCTTGATTTCGGCTGAGGTCATGATCTCACAGTTTGTGAGTTTGAGCCCATGTTGGGCTCTGTGCTGACAGCGTGGAGCCTGCCTGGGATTTTCTCTCTCTGCTCCTCTCCTGCTCTCGTGCACATGTTCTCTCTCTCAAAATAAACACATAACTTTATAAAAAAATAAATAAATAAATTTGAAAGAACTCAAGGTTATCCATATGATAACATCACTTACTTGCAGGCCAACATTCTTTCTTAAGTAGGAGGAAAATCTGTCGTGTGACAGGTCAGTAGCCAGGAATTACATCTAAGCCTAGGTTCACCCCTAGCCGTGGGCACTGAGTAGAAGCATCATTTGTCATGTGTGTCCTAGAAGGAAATGAGTGGAGAACCTCAGCTGTATCCCACAGTGACCTCTCTCTCACTGCTTCAAGCTTTTGTAGCCCATACCTTCCAGTAATGGTACTCAAATCCCTTGTGCAACAAAATCAAGAATGGAGCTCTCCTACCCCATGCACTTCCCGTCCCCCATCATTTATGCCCTCTTATAAAAATAATTAATGTTTTATGATCTTGAAAACCTTTTAGCCTGAAGATAAGGTCTCAAGGGCAAAACAGTTAACATCCATACACTCCTCACCTAGTTTTATCAGCCATTAACGGCTTGCCTCCCTCACTGCTTTGCTCTCTGTATATGTATACACACTCGCTCTTTGCCGAGCCACCCGAGAGGGGTGTGCAGACACCATGACACCATCCCTAAATACTTCTCCTCACTCTCCCAAGAATGAGGCCATCGTCCTACTATCCAGAACATTGTTGCCACATTTAAGAAACCCAGCATTAGGTTTAACATACATGAAATTTCCCCAATGGTCTCAAAAGTATGCTTTGCTTTGCTTTGATTTCAGATTCCATTGGATTTGGTTGTTATATCGGATTAATCTGTTAACTGGAGGAATAAGAACATATATAGATGCATTCGTCCTACCCCAGTGCTACAAAAATAAAATTTTCAGGGTTGGAGCCCTGGAATCTATCCTTTCTAAACTGTTTCAAGATGATTCTGATGAGAGTCAAGTTTGGGCACCATTGAGTTCTACTTGTACAGTTAGTTATCTTTTCAAAAGTCCACCACTGTTTCCCAAACAGACCACAGAGAATTATAGGGCCTGGCTTAATAAGTTCTTGGGAGAACCATAACCCATTCTAATTAATATCCATTTCCTACCCTACCCTCTAATCCCACCTGCTTCTCTTAGCATTGGACAGGTGGTGTGGCTTATGATAGTTCAACTTATTATTTTTTTACTTTACCATAATGTGAAATTGATATGCACTCAGTTGAAATAGTACTTCAAATTTTAAATTTGGATCTTTTCCTGGGCTAGCGATATGCAGTAAGATCCTCTCTCACGACGCTGGGGCAGTGGCAGCCCCAGCTCCCAGTCAACCACACAATCAAGAGGGTCAACAGCCAATACACTTAACAACCATTCTGCACCTATGCAATCATTCTATTTTGTGTGCCAGTACAGTATTCAATCAATGACATGGATAGGTGATTTTGCTCAGCTGTAGGTTAATGCAAATGTTCTGAGTACACTTAAGGTAGGCTAAGCTAAGTTATGATGGGCTATAATTTTGGTATTTTAAATGCATTTTCAACTTACGATATTTTCAATTTGGGGATGTAACCCTGTAAGTCAAGGAAGATCCCTACTCAGTAAGAAGGACTTGGTTTATAGGCTTCGAAAGCCTAGCCCTAGACTTTTTATTGAATTTCTCTTTCATTCTAAACTCTCTTAATTCAATACTTCGTAAATACTTTTTTATTGAATAGTGGGGTGGGGTAATGCAGGAGAAGAGGAGTGGCTTGTTGAAATGTAGGTTCCTAGGCCATCCTCCAGGCTCAGGAATATGCATTTTGATCAGGTCCCCAAGTAACCTACACTCCTTTTTTTTTTTTGTATTTCACTCTATGGACCTTACAGAGTGATTTATATTCAGTAAGCCACTCAGTAAACATCCAGTGGTATTGTTGAATTAAATCTCTACCCTTAGAGGGGCGCCTGGGTAGCTCAGTTGGTTAAGCAGCCGACTTCAGCTCAGGTCATGACCTCACGGTTTGTGAGTTCAAGCCCCGCATCAGGCTCTGTGCTGACAGCTCAGAGCCTGGAGCCTGCTTTGGATTCTGTATCTCCCTCTCTCTCTGTCCCTCCCCTGCTCGTGCTCTGTCTCTCTCTCAAAAATAAAAAATAAATAAACATTAAAAAAATTTTTTTTAAATCTCTACCCTTAGAACCTTTGTCCACAAAACACAGACACCCAACTAATTTATATTCCCATCTTGTAACTCATTTCTTCTGATGCTTTTATTTCACTGTTCTGTTTAAGAAGAACATGTGAGTTAACATAGCTTTAGTTATTCTCTAAAACCATAGAAACATTATTTCTGTTTCATCCTACCTTTTACTCCCACTCTGACCAAATTCCCTTTTAGTGTTGACTCACTGTGTTTATCTGAGTCTGAACCTGAACTTTTGGTTCTAGGGGCATTTTTACGACCCCCTTTTTTCTTTTCCTTCTTTTTTGTGGGTAGAGATGATATTGAGGGGAGCCTGGAGGAAGGACTACAGATTACAAAGTCACCAGTACTTTGACTCCACAATGCTATGGCACACTAAGGTGTCCACCACGGAAGGAAAGTACCTTATTCATTATTTTGGATTTTCACCTTGCTTGGTTTGTTTGTTCAGTAATCTAATCTACTTGAAAGGCAAATATTCTTTTTTTAAAAAAATCACATTGCATTTTCTACAAAGCTGTGTTTTGCTGACATGGAAAGAATTAGACTAGAGTTTAACTTTTTAAATATAATTATTAGCTCTAATTGCTAAACTATCTAGTATCTCTCAGTAAAGGTACAGAAGTACTCTAGAATCCAAATTTGCCTGTGAGGGATACCATTTTCCTTTTTCAGTCCATTTGTGGCAGAAAATAATTCCCGCTGTGTGATTCCAGTGATGCCATGATCATTCAAGTGAAATAATGTGGAAATACTGAACTGGCATCAGATGTGAAATTCGAACTGAGATTATCTCTTTACTAGCAGAAGCCTGCAAGTGTGTATAATACAAACCATCAACCAATGCATAAGTATATTGGAAGTGAAAAACAGTCACTTTGACAATGTAGGAAAAACACCATTCTTAGCACTTCATAAGTAAAAAATCCATAGCATTGCTTTCGTGAGGGAAACAAATTCTTCACGATGGATGATGAACGATGGAGTCATGGTTTTAAGAACATGACTAAATGATCCCAAAAACTTTCTAACAGAGGTGTCCAAAGAGACATCAGAGTGAAGGCATTTTTGGGAATAGTGACATATGTGTGCAGCACTGTTCTAGAATGCATGCACATTTGAGCTTTTTTTTTTTTAATGTTTTTAATGTTTATTTATTTTTGAGAGAGAGAGAGAGACAGAGACAGAGCATGAGAGTGAGCAGGAGAGGTGCAGAGAGAGAGAGAGAAACAGAATCTGAAGCAGGCTCCAGGCTCCAAGCTGTCAGCACAGAGCCCGACGTGGGGCTCGAACTCACAGACCGCGAGATCATAACCTGAGCCCAAGTCGGCCGCTTAACCGACTGAGACACCCAGGCGCCCCCACATTTGAGCTTTAAGGACGTTACTGTGGATCAAAGATGGCAGCAAATTTTTTGCTTCTCCCCCCTTTTAGAGGTGGAGCCTAACTCTCCTCCCTTGAATCAGGACTGGCCTTAGTGACTTTCTTGGCCACCAACGTGTGAAAGAAGTGATATTGTGGAACTTTTGAGTCTAGGTCAGAAGAAGTCTTGCAGCTTCTAACCTAGATTTCTTAGAACACTCCCTCTGAGGGAAGTCAACCACTACGAGAAGTCTGACTACACTGAGATCACTATGTTGTAAGGAAGCCCAAGCTAGCCACACCGAGAGACAGAGAGACAGATGCTCAGCCAGCCCCAGTTATTCCAGCCACGCTAGCACAGGCACCAGTGGCGTGACTGAAAGATCTATCTTAGACATTCCAGCCTCAGTAGATGTAATGTGGAAAAGAAGCAAGGATCCCAGCAGATAGCCAGAAGTGAGGCCACAGCAATATGGCCTTGGTTGAGCTATTCCAGCCATCTCCAGTCATTAAGCCACCCCAGCCAAAGATCTAGTCTGAATTTCTGGCCTACAAAATCATGAGCATAAGAAAATGGTTGTAATTTTATGCCACTATGTTTTGGAGTGGTTTGTTACATAAAAATAGATAACTGGAACAGATGTAGAAGAGAGGGTTTATATTATTCAACTATTGCCACAATGATAAAGCATAACACGTGACTCCAAGACTCAGTAAGTTTCAACAACAGAATTTATTTTTCTGAAACTCAGTAAGTTTCAATAAACAGAATTTATAGGTCCGTGGGTTGCCTGGGATGTCTTCTTTAGGCAGCAAGGCAGATGGGTTTGCAGCTGCAGGCCGGATTCAGACACATTTCTCATCTTTGTTCTGATACCAGGCCAACAGGACAATATCTACCTGGGGCATGCCTAGTCACACGTAAGCAGGAGTCCAAGTGCAACTCCGTAAAACATTTTGCTGCCTCTGCTTGAGTCGCATCCACTTATTTCATTGGCCAAGTAGGTCACATGGTCAAGGTCAAAATCTAAAAGGTGAGTAAATATACTCCCATCCAAGTGGGAGGAAGAAGGGAGGAAATTCTTGCTGAACAATACTCCAACCTATTGAGAGTTTCAAACATCAGATGATGGTGGTGGTGGTGATGGTGGTATCACACTGGACCACTTTTAAGGTATTTTGTAATTTGATACTTACATATCCAGAATCCAGAGAAAACACATTAAGTTTTGTAGGGGAAGGTGTCTAAATACAGGAGTCAATAATTTTTCGTACTACACACTAACAAGGAGGAGGCACATAAAATTATGAAAAGATGGAAGAAATGTAATGGTAGAATGGAAGAAGAAGAATTAAGGGGGAAGAAAGGAGAGAAAAAGAAAACAGAAAGTTAAACCCTATACCAACTGTTGGGGAGGCTGAGAGCAGATATCCCATTTCTTGGTTTGCCTCACATGTAGGCAGAGCAGCTATGGAGCAGCCAGTGCCTGGAAGAAGCCCCCGAGACACCAGCTCCTACTTAAAGAGAGGTTTTGCTAGTTCAGACATTAGGCATGGCATAAGGCACCGCCAACACCACACCACACTTATGTCCAATGAAAGTGCCAGCAGGGCAGGGAGTTCCTCACTCCCAACTGAGGGTTAACTATTAACACACCTCTGGGGTACACACAGCTGTGTGCAGCAAGCACAGCTGGAGCGAGGGGGATTACGAAAGGCTTTGGGAGAGAGGTTAACTGGGACTGCGTGGAGAGGCAAGAAAATGTGGAAGAAGCACACAGTCCTGTTTTTGTAGCATGCATAGATGGTGAGTAAGCCAAGGCCAGATGGTGGTAGGTCTTGAATGCCAGGATGAAGAGCGTATTCTTAATTTTTTTTTTAATGTTTATTTATTTTTGAGACAGAGAGAGACAGTGCATGAACAGGGGAGGGGCAGAGAGAGAGGGAGACACAGAATCTGAAACGGGCTCCAGGCTCTGAGCTGTCAGCACAGAGCCCGACGCGGGGCTCGAACTCACTGATCGTGAGATCATGACCTGAGCCGAAGTCGGATGCTTAACCGACTGAGCCACCCAGGCGCCCCTAGCGTATTCTTAATTCAATGGGCACCGCTGCAAGCTGTTGAACAAGAAGTGGCATGAAGGAGCTCTCCTGGAATACCATTCTTTCTTGTCACAGAAGCACTAATTCCTAAAAGAAATGTATTTATGGAAGTATAGTTGATGCACAGTGTTCCATTAGCTTCAAGTGCACAACACAGGGATTTGACAAGGCTATACCTTGTGCTGTGCTCCCCACAAATGCCACTACCATTTGTCATCGTACAACCTATTACCATACCATTCTATATTCCCTATGCTATACCTTTCACCCTTGTGGTTTGTTCATTAGGAGCACCATTTTTTAGCTGGGGATATGCCTGTGCAAAATAAATATTACATTTCTTAACTTCTCTTGCAGCTAGGTGAGGTCATGTACTAAATTCTGGTTAAGGAAATGTAAAGCACATAGTGTGAACAACTTTTAGGAAATGTTCTTAAAGGGAGAGGACATTTCTCCTTTTTTTCTTGCTGCATGGAAGCTGAACCTAATCCTAACATGTATGTTATTCATTAGGAGGATTGGTCTGGGGTAAGGCAAAATATAGGATGGCTGGAACAAGAAGAGCATTGGAGGCGGAAAGACTAATTAGGAGAACATTTTAATAGTCAAGATAGGAAGTGAGGAAATAAGAACCGAGCCAGAATGGTAGCGGTGGGAATGGATGGGTTGGGGAGGGGGGTGGATGTGATAAATATTGCGAAAGGAGTGTCTGTGGGAGTTGGCAATTGATCAGATGAGAGGAGACACTAGAGAAGGAAGAACCAAAGGTCATTCTGAGGCTTCAAACAGAGGTGACTGGATGGACAGTAATGTTGGTAACAGAAGTAGGGGATTCAGAAGGGGATTAGCCTTGAGGAATGCAGCCATGAGTTTGGTTTTGGACATGTTGTGTCGGTATGCCTGCAGGATATTCAGGTGGAGATATAAAGCAGGTTAATTGAAAATTCATTTCTGGGGCACCTGGGTGGCTCAGTCGGTTAAGGGTCTGACCCTTGATTTCCACTCAGGCCATGATCTCCTGGTTCGTGAGATGGAGCCCCACAACGGACTCAGGGTTCTCTCTCTCTCTCTGCTTCCTCCTGTGTGCACTCTCTCCCTCAAAATAAATAAATAAACATTTTTTAAAAAGAGAGGAGAAAATTCATTTCTGGAGCATGATTTGAGAGTCCTTTGCATCAATGTGGTAGTCCAAACAAAGGCAAGGGCTGGGTGCCAAAACAGTGTGTCTATAGAAAATCCTTCCTTCAGTGCACACAAGAGAAATAAACTGTTCTGAAAACATAAAAATATGCTGGTCACCTGACACATACTTCCCTCCCTTCGTCAAAAAAAAAAAAAAAAAACAAAAAACAAAAAAAAAAACCTACAAAGTCCAGTCAATGGCTTGGCTGGCTGGCTTCAAGCAAGGGAATCCTCAGTGTCTCAAAATTTGGACAGCTCCTTAAAGTTCCTTAGGAAGGCATTTTGATTTGCACAAATATCTGTGTGGACGTTTTAAGATGATTCCTTTTCAGCAAGAGATTATTATAGCAAACTGCTTTCCTCCTTAACTCAGGTTAGCCACATGCAAGACTTCCTTTCCACTGGTCTTAAAAGAACATGTATTAAACTAATACATGTGACAGAGTAAAACGACCCTGCAGAGGTCTCTGATATCTGCCATGACCAGAGCAGCTATTAAATAAAAGTTAAAATAAAAAGGAAACGAATCGGATGTTAACATTAAGAAACCATCTTTGCAGGCTGGCTAAACCACTGTATGTACTGGTTTCCTGACACTGCTGGAAGCCAAGAGATGAAAAAGGGTAAAACCTAGTGCCTTCTACGTGGTAGAAACGCAACTGGAAGTCAGGGCGAGAGAGCTGTGGATCCTGGAAGAGTTTTCCGTCTTCAGCCCACATACTGCAGACAGCTGCCGGGTAACCCTGGGCCTATACCGGAGGCTTTAAGCCCCACGCCTCGGAGCGCGCTAGCGCGCGCAGTGGCACACCCGTGCGCTGGGTTTGGTGCCACCCAGAGCTCCGTTTCACTTACAGGTGAATCTTTGTTAGAGCCTTTAATGAACTTGGGATAAGGTTTTTCTAATTCATCCAGCCATCCATCTCCTGTCTCAGGGACAGAAGATGGACACCCCGGCGTGCTTTATGGTACAGGGCTCCTGGAGTCCGTGGCCCCCTTACAGCGCGCAGCCCCTTTGCAAGAAAGGTTGTCAGATTCTCCCGCAGACCGCGGGGCCGCGCGGGGGCGAAAGCACCAACCCCGGCGGGAACCCCTCCCCTCCCCCAATCCCCAGGACAGTGAACGCCGCTGGGTTCCACATTCTCCCCGGCCCTCTGACCCTGAGGGCCCAGACCCCGGCCGACCCGAGCGGCCCCGGCAGGTGCCAACGAGCGCCGGCCGTCCCTCAGGCCGCGCCCCGCGGAGGTCATCCGAAACCGGCCCCAGTTAGCGGGGCCGGGAGGCGGCAGCCGGCGCCCGGATTGGCCCGCTCAGCAGGCGCCCCAGCGGCCTCAGCAGCGGCCTCAGCAGCGCCCCCCGCCCGGCCGCCCCTCCCCCCGCGCGGGCAGCCAGGGCGAGGGGCGCGCGGGGGCGGCTCCCGGGCGCTGATTGGCCGAAGTCGGGGGGGGCGGGGCGGCGGGTGTGAAGGGGCGGGCTCGGGCCGCTCCCAGCTCCCTCGGTTCTTCCCATCTGCGTCCGTTCTCGCGGCTCCCGCGTTGCATCATCTCCAGCCCGCGACCGCTGTGGGAAGGTTGGGCGCGGCGCGACACACTCAGGCCGGTGCTCCAGCCCTCTCTCCCGCGCCTCTCCTGGCCCTTTCCACACCTGCTTCTGCGCCCAGGTCTGGAGCTCTCCGCGGGCCGCCTCCCAAAACCCGCGGGACACAGCTGGCGGACGTCGCCAGCTCCGCCTGATCCGTTCATTGAGAGCCTCGTCTTATCCCAGAGCAAAGTCCCCCGCCTCCAACAGCTCGGGGCCGCGGGCACCGCCATGGAGAAGAGCAGCGAGACCAACGGCTACCTGGACGGCACCCAGGCGGGGCCTGCGGCAGGGCCTGGCGCGCCGGGGTCCGCGGGGGGACTCGCGCGGCGCTGCGCGGGCTTACTACGGCGGCACGCGCTCGTGCTGTTCACCGTGTCCGGAGTGGTGGCGGGCGCCGGCCTGGGCGCGGCGCTGCGCGGGCTCGGCCTCAGCCGCACGCAGGTAGCCTACCTGGCCTTCCCCGGCGAAATGCTGCTCCGCATGCTGCGCATGATCATCCTGCCGTTGGTAGTCTGCAGCCTAGTGTCGGGCGCCGCCTCCCTCGACGCCAGCTCTCTCGGGCGCCTGGGCGGCATCGCCATCGCCTACTTCGGCCTCACCACGCTTGGCGCCTCGGCGCTCGCCGTCGCTTTGGCGTTCATCATCAAGCCTGGGTCTGGCGCGCAGACCCTTCAGTCCAGCGACCTGGGACTGGAAGAGTCGGGGTCCCCTCCGGTCCCCAAAGAGACAGTGGACTCTTTCCTCGACCTGGCCAGGTAACGCTCCCCCACCTCGCCAAGTGCACAGTGAAGAATGCCAGCTCTCAAATACACTCCAGTGCGCGCGCGCGCGCGCGCGCACACACACACACACACACACACACACACACACACATCACCCTCATATACTGCTAAGAGTTCATTCTTAATTGGCTGCTGGTGGACTTTAACATTTTTTTTTAATATGAAAACGCCGTCTGCATGTTATAGCCAAGAACCAGCCCCACCGTTAGGTACGAGTGTGTGTGAGGGAAGAGGCAGCTGTCTCACCTGTACTGTACTCCTTAAGCTCTCTGGCCACCCTCACCATTAAAAACGTTCCAATCAGGCCGGATATCTTCACCCCATTTTATCTGCACAGTGCCTGAAAACTTCTGGGAGCATTGGTTAAATTGTACTTGTTGGGTCATCCTCACCTGTAATCTCTGGCCGTCCCTGTTTCAGCCCTTTGGCTGAGAGTAAGGTGGCCATTTTTGGAAGGCAGCTGTGCTCACCACTATACCACCAACGCACACGGATGGTGGCAATTTTTGAAGAGTTGTCAGTGGTCCCAAGGATAGCAAGGGTGGGGTTAGCTGTATGAGGCCCATAGCCCAGAAACCTGACTCTTCTGGTGGCTTGGGACAGGTTACTGTTCACCCCATAGTCAAGACCACTGTAGAGTATTGTGAGTTTCAAGGAGCTTTATTTCTGGAAGAGTGAGTTCTAGATGGGAGGAAGTTTTGCCTGCTTTTTGTGACCGTTAGAAGTTGCATTTTATCCCTTGAGATGCAGTGTTGTTTCTGTTGTTTTGGATTATCCAAAGCCTCAGCATCCCTTGGTTTCTCTGTTAGCCTAGAATTCACAGATGGGAAAACTGCACCCTGGAGGCATCTTCTGGCCTGGCCAGGTTCAGCTGAGTGAGGAGCTCAGCTGGCTCCCTCTCCAGGTTTCCGATAATTCTAGATTCAGAGCCTTGGAGGTGTGTTTTGTCTTGAGTCACGAAGCAAAGCTCCACATTGCTGAGGCCGTGAAAAACAGCAAACCCTGGGCAAAGTGATTTGACTTCCTGCTACTTCCTTTGCTCCCTCTGGAAAATGTGATGACTGTCTGCCACTTAAGAGAGAATGTGTTCATTTGAAACTATAACAACAGGAAGTCCAAGACTTGTATTTGGAAAAAAAAAAAAAGACGTCTGATGAGAGGGACCAAAAAATTCTTACCAAAAGGGCAGGTGGAGGTGGCCCATTAGGACTTTGATATGATCGCAGTCTCTGGTATCTGGCAGCTTAATATTTGGAGTCTTTAGAGATCCTTAAAGTTTTGGAACTTTTAAATAGGGCGCTGAAAACAAAGTCTGCTGAGGTTGAGACTGCCTTTCGCTCATTACATTCAGTACTATATCAGTCAGCTTTCCCTGGGAGGGAAGGTGGTTGGGGGGTGTGCGGGGGGGGGGGGGGGCGGGGGTAAAGGATTCTCTTTTGCAGGGATCAGTAGCCCAGGGAAGGGAATGTGGATGCCCAGCCCTTACCTGCTGGCGGTATCCCATAAGGAGGCTCAGTAGCATTCTTTTCTCTCCAAAAGAGGGACAGTGGCCAAAAAATGGGGCAAGTTAAGGTGAGGGGTTACTTTATTACCACCCTTCCCAGAAGGGACATCTTATTTCCTGATCATGGTTTTCTAGTTTTAGATCCAAGCCCCTACAGCAGCTGCTTCTGAAGTGAATGGTGGCCCAGCATCATGGCTTATTGACCAGTCTTGGTGCAGACTTTTCAGTGACTGGACTGCAGGAAAGGACTAAGAGAACCTTTGTTGTGGCTTGTTGGGAATAGGTTGCATTTCATAATGCTTCCAACAGCCAACCTCCTTTAATCCAGCAGCTCTCGGATAAAGGTAGGGCAGGTGGTATGATCCTATTTTACGACTGAGGAAACTGAGACTAGAGAGATTAAGTGATTTGCTCAAGGTCACAGGGTGGTTTACCAAAAGAGGGATTAGAAAAACTATGGGTCAGGGCGCCAGGCTAGCTCACTCAGTGAAGCATGCGACTCTGGATCTCAGGGTTGTGAGTTCAAGCCCCATGTTGGGTATAGAGATCACTTAAAAAAAAAAAAATTTTTTAAAAAGAAAGAAAGAAAGAAAAAAAAAAACTACGGGTCTTGTGTACCAGGGCTCTATTTCTCCCACTCTCCCCTTCCCCCAGTCAAAATGCCATAGTAATGATGCCATGCTGCTGGTCTAGTCTGACCATCTCAGAAATATTTGCTCTGGGCCAAATGGGAATCAGGTAAGAATATAATTTGGGTCAGGGCCAATGCCCACTTCCTCTAAACAGAGGATCTGAGCCTCTTCAGCAAAGAAAAGCCTATTTACTGCTGCTCAGATTTGGCTTTGACGTTGAGCAGCTTATGAGAGGAAACTGAGTTCTGAGCCATGTCTAAATGCTTCCTCACTCTCTGGGTAGAAGTTTTAAATTTGCTTCCTTCAAAGAAACCCCACAGATGCTGATTTTATGTGATTCTGGGCGTGTTTCTTGGCAAAGGCAGGGTGTGGTCCTGTCTGCCTGTGGGCAGTGAATGAAATGAGACTGCCAGCAAAAACACCTCAGTTATCCAGCAGGCCCTCAGCGGGTAAGGGCCCAGAACTTAAATACCAGAGAGAAGTCTCTGATGACTTCGTGCAGCTGCTGCCAAGGCTTTGCTAAAGCCCATGAGCTTTCCTGGTGGTGAGGGCCTCACAACTCCCACAGGGTCTCTCTGCCTAGATTTTGAATTTTTCTCAAGATGGAGCTACAAGCCAGAAAGAAATGAAGCTAACAGATATTCATTGTAACTTTTAGAAGGTTTTCAGAATGCCATTACTGAGTGGTTTGATTTTCCAACACACAGTGGATTAGAAATAACGGGCTGGGAAGTGGGTGTGAGGCACTGCTAGAAGCAGGCCCTTTGAGAGTTGAGAAGGGATAGAGTTGGTGGATGGCAACTGGCAGGTGGGAAAGTCCCAGTCTCCTCCTGAGCAGCCCAGAGCCCTGTGCCCAGGCCCCGGAACCGTACAGGACTCTCAGAACTGGATGTGACCCAAGTGATTGAGCTGTGACTTTCCATCCCAAACGAAATGGTTTTGGCACCAAAGAGACAGAAACAGGTTATCAGGAACTCAGTCATTATGGAACTTCTTGGCAAACCATAAGAGACTTAAATACTGAGAACAAACTGAGGGTTGATGAGGGCTGGGAGAGAGGGGAAAGTGGGTGACAGGCATTGAGGAGGGCACCTGTTGGGATGAGCACGGGTGTTGCATGGAAACCAATTTGACAATAAATTATATTAAAAAATAATAAAATAAATTTTAAAAAAATTACGGAACTTCTTGGTCCCTAACAATACTTCCTGATCATGAGTGCTAGAGCATGTCCCTAACCTCTGTGTCATAGCTTCCTCATCTTTGTAACGGCCATCATGAAAGTACTACTTCAGAAGATTGTTCTGAGGGTTAAATGAGTTATGTCTGTAAAGCTCTTAGAACAGGGCTCGCCCAATATATGCTTGCTCTTGTTATAAATGGAGCAGTATTAAGAGCGATTGGGATTTTTGTTTGTTTCACGTGACTCTATGGGGATGGCCCTCTTTCCGTAGTCTGAAAGAAGCGAGAGTAAACAGACGGGGACAGCCGAGGAGGACTTGAAGCTAATGTAGTCTTTCAGTGTGTTGGGAACCACACGAGCTTGGAGAAAAAGAAGTGAACAGTTACTATATTTTGGACTGATAGAATCAGCACTACGGGAAATTTGGAAAATGTGGAAAAGTGAAAACTAAACACAGAAGAGCCTTCCATTCTAAAAGGGAGCAGAAATCTTCACATATCCTCCCTGACATTCCAGTTTTGTTCCTCCCTGCATTATATGTTTGTGATCTCCAAAGTTGACCTCAATTTTCTTCAGCTATAAGTGGAAAGGACTGAGACAACTGGCTCCTAACATTCCTTTGGGTGCTAAAATTTGTAGTTTCCAAATGGAAAGCCAGAGGCTTATCTGCAAAGGTAGCAGGTAGGAACAGCTCTTGGGCTCAGGGCTCCGTCTGCACTGGCAACCAGAAAAATGGACCTGGGCCACTGTTTTTTGCAAAAGCGTAGCAGGGTGCAGCCGTGTGCATGGTAAACACAAATGAGATTTTGCCTGTTGCTCAGTTTTCTAGGCTTTTTTTTTTTTTTCTCGTGCTCATTTTCTCAACAGTGGATAGTGCTACAAGCCTTTCCCTTCGCAGAGGGAGACATAAGGGACTTCCTTTTCCTTTCAAGGACTGGTGTGAATAGGATGCCTTTCTGCAAAAAACACATTTCTTTAATAGCTGCAAAGAAACCTATCAGACTGAGCTCTATTATTAGCCCCAAGATCACAGTCAAGACAGTGAATAGTGAATAATTTCTTTTAGCTGTTGGGCCACAGCAGGTTGTTTGACCCATGCCCTATGTCTCTCTTCTATAGGCAAGATGAAGACTCTTAGCAAATCTAACAAGGATCCAAATTAACCGAGGGTTCTCAGCCTAAGTAGTCACTAAAGGGAAAAGGTGACACTTTGTTGTTTTAAAAAAACAAACACTAAAAGGTTTTAACCCGACATCTTTCCTTCTGCCACCCAGGAGGCTACCTGAATAGTTGAGAGACTGAAAAGAGCCCCCGGAGAGGCCACATGGGTGGTGATTAAAAGCAGACACTGAAGGGGGCTCCTGGGTGGCTCAGTCAGTTAAATGTCTAACTTTGGCTCAGGTCATGATCTTGCGATTGGTGAATTTGAGCCCCGTATCAGGCTCTGTGCTGCCAGCTTGGAGCCTGGAGCCTGTTTGGGATTCTGTGCCTCCCTCTCTCTTTCTCTCTGCCTCTCCCCTGCTCGTGCTCTGTTTCCCATTTTTTTTCTCTCTCTCTCTCTGTCAAGAATGAACCTTATAAACAAACAAACAAATAAAAACAGACTTGGGTTTGAATCCAGCTCTGCCACTTACTAACTGTGTGGACAAGTCAGCTAGCCTCTCTGTGCTTCAGTTTACTTATCTGTAAAATGAGGCTAATAATAATATCTACTACTTACACTTGTTATGAGTATTAAATGAGTGAATATTGGAGTGTCTTGCTAATATTCTCAAGTGTCCCAGCCCCTCAAGGACAGCCCTCAGGCTACTTGCTACAGAGAATTAGTGCTGTTCTTAGCCTCATTTCCCCAAAAGTCCCCCACCCCGGGGGCCCAGCAGTAACCTTACTAGCTGGAATCTAAAAATGGATATGGGCCTTAGGAAGAGGGTAGATTACTCCCCCTGCCCCCTACTGTCACCATAGTGCAAGCCCAGGACCCCCAGCTCTTCCTCTGCTCCCAGCCTTGTAGGGGGTAGCAAGATCTGAAGGGGCATGTCCCTGTTAACGGACTCTAACAATAAACACTAAGGATAATAAATATATAGCAGGCGCACATACCGTGCCATATCCTGTTCTGAAGAGTCTTTGAAATTTTCATAAATTTGGTAAAGAATTTTTGAACTTAAATAAAAGGAAATATTTCTGGAACAAAAAATATACCTAAGCAAAAGTAAATTGTTTTCCATTCTTTTCATATAGGACAGGGAAATGCAGACCACCCTTGACAAATAGGATCAGAAGAGCAAACGGTACCCAATGTATAAAGAAGAAACATCTTTGAAGTGTTTCACTGTGTGAGCTGCGGGAGCACATGCTACCGCTGGCAGAAGTTCTCCTTCCGGCAGTTCAGCCTCAGCCCACACCAGTTTTTCTGTTTAAGTAGTGTACCCAAAGACTCCTATAGCACTGGAAAGGCTTGTCCGTTCACTGTCTCCTCATTTGGTCTGACTTGGCTCTCTGAATTTAGTACGGACTTGACACTTTTAAATTATGGCACCTGTATCTATATACCAACCCCCCCACTCCCCCACCACCTACAACACCAAAGGCACAATCTGTCAAGAGCTCAGAGAAATGTTTTGCTTTACTGCCACAATCTCAGCTCCTTGCCCTTGGTGTGGGCAAGAGGGACTGCGCATGTTCTGTGGTGACCAGAGGGACCAAGGGAGAGGAGAATGATTTTGTGGATGCATGAGCTCCATCTCACTGCCCCCAGGTGGTGCCTTCCCAGGGATTCACATCTGAGAGCTGAGCTATAGAAAGTTCAGTCATCCCATTGAAAGTATGCATTTTTATGGTTGTAAAATCTTCTTTGCAGTTAGCACTGTATCTTTTTATTTTTTTAAGCAATTTTGAGATGTGATTTAGGTACAATAAAATGCACCCATTTTAGGTGTACAGTTCAATGAGTTTTAATAAAGAATGAATTGCAATAAAGAAAGTCTTCTAGCAAGAAGGAAGCCACGATTTTATGTAACTGAATCTTGAAAATGACACCCCATCACCTTTGCTGTATTCTACTGGCTAGAAGGAGGTCCTTCTAGCCCACACTGAAGGGAAGGGCATTGCACAAGATGTGACTACCAGGAGCCTATCTTAGACCGCTTGCCAAGCCGGGTTGCAGTCAGAGCTGCCTACCTCTGAAGCCAAATGCATTGCGAATAGTTGCATAGAGATTCCAGTGCTAGGGAAACAATTCAACCACAGAAGTCAGAATTACTGGATAAGTTTGACATAAATTGTAAAGGATGATTTGGAGTGGTTCACTCTTTTAGACTTATTCTTTTTTTTTTTTTTTTTTAAAGGTTATTTATTATTGAGAGACATAGAGAAACAGAGCATGAGCATGGGAGGGGAAGAGAGAGGGGGAGACACAGAATCTGAAGCAGGCTCCAGGCTCTGAGCTGTCAGCACAGAGCCTGATGCAGGGCTTGAACCCACAAACTGTGAGATCGTGACCTGAGCCAAAGTTGGACAGTCAACCAACTGAGCCACCCAGGCACCCCTCTTCTAGACTTATTCTTAAAGGAAGTGGTACAACCAATGGACAGGGAAATGTCACTGGAATTTTGTTATATATTAAGACCAGCATCTTGCATAGAGCCTGATCCAAAGGAGGCTCTCAGTAAAAACTGTTTGCATGAATAGATTTTGGTTTCAAAATCTAGCTTAATTTGATCAGTTCTATTGCCCTCCTTTTATGACAAATATTTTATAAAACTCTTCATCCTGAAATGAAATCCATAAATAGAATTTACCTACACACATAATCTCAAAGCATCAACATGACTCAACAGTAATATAAAAAGATAAAAGGAGAGTAATGTATAATAAAAAATAATATGTTTTAATACATAAGTATCCTAAAACAAAGTGGTTAGGTGCTTGCTTCTCAATTTACATTCACTGTGAATGAGACAGCTGTAAATGCAGGCTGGTACTTGATACTTGTGTGGGTAATTAAGGACTCAGATCCTACAATTTGCCATTCGTGATGCGATTTTCCAGAAAGATGAACAATTTTTTGCAAGATTCTGAATAAAGCAAAAAATTCTCCCACATTTTACACAGTAGTTGCATTTCTGGAAAATTCAGTGTAAGTTCAAATTGTGCAAAAAACCCAAAAGCCAACCTTGTTTTGGAGTTGGTTTAGGCTGAGGTAATTATAAATAAGGTTTTCATCTACAGGTATATAGGACATTTGGACAGCGTGAGGGCCACGTGAGGGCCTCAGTAGAATGAATAGCTGGGACCTGGCACCTTCCGCTATACACACTCCCCCAACTGCAGGAATGCCCCCCAATTATTTTGACAATGAAAACACTCCCTTGGATTTCACCAGTGGGCTGTACCACTCTTGCTGAAAACCTCCGCAATAGGGCTTAACTTCTTGGGGAAAAGAGAGTGCTATGGTTTTCCTGGAGTACCACGAGGGAGATGAGCATAAGACTCTGTGCTCTCAGAGCATCTATTGTGGCCCAGCAGCCAAGGCATAGTAGGGTGCCTGGGTCAAGCAGGGGCCACAGTAACTTCTGGAGGTGGAGAGAGAGGGAACATTGTGTGTTGAGCTGTCAGGAATGGGCATCTTAGAGCAGACGCTTTGAATGCTGAATCTTAAGAACACTGACAAAGTGCTTTCTTTTCCAACAGAAACCTGTTTCCCTCAAATCTTGTGGTTGCCACTTTCCGCACGGTAAGGCTTGATGCTTTGTTAAGAACAGGAAACTTTGATTGGGGTGGTGTATAAATTCGGCCGTAGAGTTAGGTAAGGCGGGACAGGCCAGGTAGTATTGTTAACAAAACTTGGTACGCTGGCTTATAGAGGGGACCCTGGAGTAAAAACAAACCAAACCACAAAAAACAGAAAGGTTTCCTGAAATATCCCCCTTGTTCCATCATCTTTTCGTATCACCTGGGAAAGATATATATACTTTTATCTTTTTTTCTGATTATAAAAGTCATATATGCTCATGCAAAAAAAAATAAAGTGCAAAATATGAAAAATATGGAAGAAACTAAAAATCACCATAACCACTACCTAGAGATATCCATTAACATTTTGGTATGCATCCTTCAGATATGTTTTTTCTCTGCATGTGCACACACACACACATTTTGAAAATAAAAATAATTATACTACACATTTTAATAGTATGTACACATACTACACATATTGTTTTTAATCTCTGCTTTAAGGCAGCATATGATAAACATTTTTCATGTCAGTAAATATCCTTCTGCGTAATGTTAATGGCCGTATTCCACTGTATGAGCATATCATAATTTCTTTCTGTCAGTCCCGTATTGATAGATGTTTCTGTTTTTCTCTAATGTTTGCAAGACTGCAAGTAACGTCCCTATAGTCCTGCTTTGTGAGGAGAAGGAATATAAAGGTCTAGATTAGATAGACTAATCTCATTACCTTTTCCAAGCAAACGTTTCTGTTTCTACTTACAGCCCTCTCTCCCTCTCTCTTATTTTTATTTTATTTACTTTAAAGGTGTATTTGTTTATTTTTGAGAGGGAGAGACAGCTTGCACGTGAATTGGGGAGGGACAGAGAGAGAGGGAGAGAATCCCAAGCAGGCTCCGCACTGTTAATGCACAGCCCAATGAGGGGCTTGATCTCACGAATCATGAGATCAAAATGATGATCACGAATCATGAGATCAAAATAACCTGAGCCAAAATCAGGAGTCAGTTGCTTAACCGACTGAGCCACCCAGGTGCCCCCCCCCCCTTTTTAAGAACTGCATGTAAACACAGCTGTGGCTTGTATTTATACTGTGAGATAGGAAAAAAGTAAAAGGTTTATGGAGTTTTCAGTGCTTGTCGCAGAAGGTGTAGGGTGGGTTTTGTTTCCCCTGTCACCCTTAATCACAGGACAGCTGAACACCTCTGTCTGTCTGAAAGCTTGATAAATCAAAGCTGAAAGAAACCAGACCTCATCAACAGTAGGCACAAAGCAGTATATCCTAAAGGGCTCCTCGGGACAGTTCAGAGCCAGGTGTTCTTAGAAGAGGTCAGGAAAGGTGTTTTATAACGGATTCCATTCAATTGTGCATACCGCCACAGGGAGACAGCTGTGTGCATCAGGCAGAAGTATGTGAAGTCAACTGTAGGACCAGAGTTTGGAGAGTCATTGTACTTATAAGTGAGTCTCCCAGATGACTTAGCCAGAAAATGCCATCTTGCCTCACATCCTTTGCTTTGGAGAGTAGAGGCCAAGGCAAATTAGAAGTAGATGTTGAAAAAGCAGTCAAGCTCAAACAAGTTCTGGAACAAAGTGGAGCATAAATGTATGAATGAAAATAGGGGCGCCTGGGTGACTCAGTCAGTTGAGCTTCCGACTTTGGCTCGGGTCATGATTCTGCGGTTTGTGAGTTTGAGCCCCGCATCAGGCTCACTGTTGTCAGTGCAGAGCCTGCTTTGGATCCTCTGTCTCCCTCTCTCTCTACCTCTCCATTGTGCTCTCTATAAAAAAATAAATAAGTAAACATTTAAAAATATCAATTAAAAAAAATAAAATAAGACATTGAAAAGTAAACTTCAGCATTATGAAATTAATGTTCTCCAAATAACATAAAGTGTCAGCTGTTTGAAATATCAAACTATCAGGATGAAATTGTGCAGACCTCCTCCTCCAAACCATTGTCCCTAACGCTGTGGGTCCCTGAGTAATGCAGAGGCTTCTTGGGGTGTATGCTGCCTTGGCCTTAAGTAACTTTTGTACAGTTCTCATAGGCCCTTGTCAGGCCAACCGAGTGAGGAATTCTGAGAACACTCGGAGTGAATAGTGAGGAATAACAAGAGGCCCCACAGTCGTCTCCCTTCCTCTGATTGGTCTTCACCTGTGAACTAACAGCGAGCGGGTTTTTCTTTCTCTTGTTCCCAGTATGCAACTGATTATAGAGAGATGACCCACAACACGAGCTCTGGAAACGTAACCCATGAAAAGGTAAAACTCTTTATAAGATCACTTGTGGCAAATGACTTATAAAGCAAATAATGCTTTTAATTGCAGGAGCTTATGTGATGCATCTTTTCCTCAGCAGGGTTGAAAACTCTGGTGTTTGAATGAACTGTCCGAAGAACATACATTAGGTTTGTTCCTTAGGTTATTTACCAACATGGCCAAAGGCCAGCATCTGTAGTATTGGAATCTTTAGTAGATCCATTTCATTGAATCGGAACTAATATCCCCTTTCTTCAATATATTTTATCTATTTTTAAATATATTTTATATGTAAATATATTAAAATATATTAAATATATTTTATATATTTATATTATATATATATATATATATATATATATATATATATATATATATATATATTATAACACCCCTTCTGCCATCCTGAAATATAACTAATAAAATATAACTACCTCTACACATAGAACTTATCTTGGGGCCTTCACTCACTATTGCCATCATTCATTCACACATGTTCTTGGAGCAGCTATTATTGGCCAGACACTGGGTGAGGTCCCAGCCTTCATGGTAGAGCTGGAAGGGACAGGGGACCTTGAGGATTATTCAGTGCTTCTCCAGAGCTGTCATGGGAAGAAGCCGGTACTTTACCCTTTCCCCACCCCCACACATACAGCTTCTGAGGGCTGAGGGGCTCTGAGTTATCCCAGTCTTTCTTTGATTGAGGAAACGTTCTACTTAAAAAAAAAAAAGTTGAAAACTACTAATTAGTCCAGTTCATTTCATCTGACAGTTGAAGAAGCTGAAAGTCTGAGAAGTCATTTAATATCAGAGCTGGGACTAGAACTCAGATCTGTGGTAAAAATGCTGTTTCTATTTCTGCCGTGCTGACATATGTTTCCTGTTCAGAATTTCATGGTGTGTTTTGATGGAATAAACATTACTCCAGTATATGCTTGTAGTAGTGCGATTGAGCATTATGGGGAAAAAAAAGGAATACAGTATGTCTATATATTTTAAGTCAGTGACTTAGGAAAGAATATCCTAAAAATATCCATGTTGATCTTGAAAATCTTTTGTGAAATTTGTCAGCTAGGAGGGCCACCACAACAGTCTAGCAACAAAGAATTTGTGGACATTTGGGAGGCACGATTGCAATCATTGACTCTCGATCTGAAGAAACTTTTCACCAACCAGCTCTTTTATTTTTTTAAATTTATTTTTTTATATTTATCATCAAAGTGTAGTTGATATACAATGTTATATTAACCAGGTCTCCTAAAAGCAACCCTTTGAAGTGATCGTCTGACCTCTACTTGAATTCTCACTCATAGATTATAAACTTAGATCCTCTGTCCCTTCTGATCCCACAGATCCCCATTGGCACCGAGATCGAAGGGATGAACATTTTAGGACTGGTCCTCTTTGCCCTGGTGTTAGGAGTGGCCCTAAAGAAACTCGGCTCCGAAGGAGAAGAGCTCATCCGTTTCTTCAATGCCTTCAATGAGGCAACGATGGTGCTGGTGTCATGGATCATGTGGTAAGTTTGGCCTGTGCATTAGTCTCCCTCTCATTTCTCCTGCCATCCAGAAAAGAATCCCAGTCTACTGTCCGAGGTCACCCCTGTGGGGCCAACCTGGCTCAGAACTCCATCTGTGGTTGATGCGCCTTAGGCCAGACTTGATAGAGGGGGTGGTGGAGGTGGAGAGGTTTCTCCTCACGTCCCCAGTCTCAGAGAATCAGGAATGTGCCATAGCTACCTGTGCCTTCTTCACCACCCACGGTGACCCCTTATGGTTCTGTCACTGGTGATTTATTTATGGGTTTCTACCATTATCCATATCATATAGGATGCCCATACCATCTTGTGGGTCAATCAGCTCCATAAATCTGCTATCTGCTATGTAAAATAAGGCTTATTTATCTTAAAACCATACACCTCAGGCTTCAAAGGGGCCCCTTACTATAATATTTCACAGCATGGAGGACAAATTCATTTTCATCCCACGCATATATAAACTTGGAATGGTCTCTTTTTACATAAATGTTTCTTTATGTGCATCAATAAAAGGGCAATTGTTTAATAAAAACCATTTGATTGATTCTGGCTAACAAGTAAAAATTGGACCAGATCTCTCAAAATGATTTCTTAGAAATCCTACCAATTCCAGCACCTATCCCTTATAAGCTTTATCTTGCTGTTTCACTCAAGTCAAACTTCTATGGGTTTTAACTTCTCCACATACATTGTCAAAAAACTTAGTTTATCCATTCATACACAAAGCATTTTCCTTATTGTAAACCCTTAAATATCCCAGAACTTCTATCAGATAGCATCAGGGTGGCAGATTTTAGGACAGAAGCCTGGAATTTGGTAGTGAAGTTTATCATTAATGGGAGGTCAAGTTCAGAGCCCCCACTGGTGGTGTTTATCTTCCCCAACCAAAAATTCCAGAATCTGACTCTATCCTTGCAAATATGACCCTTCATATGACTGTTGTTGTTCTGGGGAGAAAAATATTTTCAGAAAGGAAAAAGTATTTTCATCACATGTCAGGTTCTTTTCCTGGCTTATATTTTTAGTCTAAAATCTTCTCAAAAATTTAGATTACAGGAGATTATTCAAGAAAGTGATGTTCTTGGGTTAAGACACTTTCAATCTGGAAACCAATTTATAGTCATTCCTTCAATTCAAGGTACTAGTCACAGAGGCAGAGCCTGCCGTGTGTCTGACTGGAGTGGCGATCTGTTGCCCAGTAAGTGCATCTCACCAGAATTAGGGTTTAAAACGCCTTACCTGGGGGCGCCCGGGTGGCTCAGTCAGTTAAGCATCCAACTCTTGATTTTGGCTCAGGTCATGATCTCACGGTTCGTGAGTTCGAGTCCCACGTCAGGCTCTGTGCTGACAGTGCAGAGCCAGTTTGGGATTCTCTCTCCCTCTGTCTGCCCCTCCCCCTTCTCTAAATAAATAAATAAATAAATAAATAAATAAATAAAACTTTTAAAAGTCTTAAATACATACCTATGTATCTAAATGCATAGTAAGCAAAGTAGTTCTCTGAGGAGGAGTCTGGCATGAGGGTGGTGCCTAAAGAGGATTTTGGCCTAATCTGTGTTCTAATTTTTTGAAAGGACAGTGCATTCATGAGTTGCTATGGAATTTAAAATTAATAATACTGCTTAGAATATCCGTAAAGAAAATTCAAGAAACCAGTGACATTGGCTATCTCCAGGGAAGGAAACTGAGTACTTGCAGGGAGAAGTGGGAGGGAGACTTTATTCATCCTTTGGAACACTTTCACATTTGAACTATGTGACATTATATTTATGTAATTGAAACTTACAAAGTCAATGGTTATAAAATTCTTCCTAAATTTATATTAACTTCAAAACAGCTGACTTTTGTTTTCTGTAGCTCCCAGAGTTCATTTCTTACCTTTTTTTCCTCCCATCTTGCCATTAAAAAATTCTTCACGTTCGAGGAGTGTTCCCTGAGGGTCATTGTTAATGACTTTTTCCCACGGAATCATGTTTTGCAAACCACAAGGATTTTAAAACTTAACAAAAGTCCCAGCTTTGGCTCAGTTCTGTATCACAGCAATTCTGCAAAATAGGTGTTAGTCTTTTGTTTTTCTAAGTTCTCAGAACAAGCCTGACCAAGGCTGAAAGTCAAGTTCTCAGTCCGAGAGGCTTTGATCTTGAGGAGTTCCTTGGCTTTCCACTAATGAGCCCAGGTGGTTGGTAGCATCCCTCTGTTAAGAACATAATATACCCAAGGGGAAAGAAGTCTGGGTTCTGGTCCTGACTCTCTTATCCCTGGTGATTTATCATGTTAATTTTACTTAGTTTCACAGCCTATAAAATGGGCCCATCCTTTTCTATTCCTCAGAATCATACTAGGGAGAGCTTCATTTTTTTCTTTTTTTTTTTTTTAAGCAAGTCCCACACTCAAGGTGGGGCATGAACTCACTACCCTGAGATCTAGAGTTGCATGCTCTACCCACTGAGCCAGTCAGGAGCCCCTAGGCTTATCCTAAGGAGAAATGAAGACCACTTAGTTGGAAGTCCCTGTGTTGTGTTTCAGGAAGGGTCTGCATCTCCCAGCCCCATCATCATGTCACTCTTACTGACAAGTACCCTATGCTCATGCCCTAGGTATGTGCCTGTGGGCATCATGTTCCTGGTTGGAAGCAAGATTTTGGAAATGAAAGACATCATTGTGCTGGTGACCAGCCTTGGAAAATATATCTTCACATCCATATTGGGCCATTTTATTCATGGAGGAATTGTTCTGCCACTTATTTATTTTGTGTTCACACGAAAAAACCCATTCAGGTTCCTCCTGGGCCTCCTCACACCGTTTGCAACAGCATTTGCCACGTGCTCCAGGTGAGTCGGTTTCAAGCGGCCTTGGCTGCTCGGAGCCATATTACTGTGGGACCAGAGCCCAGTCGGTGATGCACAACCAACATCTCGACATATTTTAATTTCTTGAAAACTCTCAATTGGTCTTGTCTGGTTTTTCCAAATTACCAGTCCCACAGTTTTATGGAAGTGGGTTTCTGGGGTTGCCAAAAAGAGGGATTGCCTCATTCCCTCCTCCTTCTTGCTCCTTAGAGGTCGAATCATTATTTAACCCAGTTGTGGGTCCTCACCCTAATTAGTAAGACCTTTGCCTGAGTAAAAGAAGGCAACCACTTAACTCAAAATGCACCACAGGGAAGTTCCAGAATGACACCTCCCCAATTCTACCTCTGGATACATGAATTAGAAAATAAGACCAAGGCATCATGGTGAGGGATGCGTCATCCACGGTATTGTGGGATTATTTAATTTAGTACAAAAGATGCACCTTATCATTATTGGAAATCCTTCAGAACAGTTGGGCTTTCCAAATATGTTAAAAAAAACTTTCAAAGGCTGGTGGCCCATTGCGTTTATACATTTGGTTTTTGCCTCTCTACTGCATGTTTCCTCCCATCCTGACTGGCTATTTATATGACACAGTAGGAGTGGTAAAAAGAATTAGGTAGGTAAATTCTCTGGCTTAGACAGAAACAAATCTACTTCTCAGCTGTGCCAGCTACCCTCTGTGGAGCCTGCAGAGCGGGCTGGAGAGAGTAGGGCTTGACCTTCGAGTTATCTAGGAACACAGTTACTCTCCAGACTCACAGCCACTGCTACTTCTTGCCCTAAAAAGGAAAAAAAATCATAGCTTGCCTTTTACTTTTTTGGGGGAAAAATTCAACATAGGAGATGTGCATATGAATAAATAGTTCTTTGTTCTCTTGAGAACAGTTTGCACCATGAGGTAGTGTGTAGTTTCTTGAAATATTTTGAACAGGTGTATGCAGGTAAATAACAGGTAAATCTAGGGAGTCAGATCTTGAATACTTTGGGAATTGACAAAACCCCACATCATGACAGAAACTTTGAAACAATTCCGATTCTTCTCCGATTTCGGAGTGCGGGGGCCAAAAGCGAGGACGATGCTAATTGCTCTGTTCCTGGATCTGAGCTGAGTGATATATTAGCCTGGCTGGGAAGGACTGTTCTCACGGTGGGTTGTTCTTCCATTTCCAGCTCAGCAACACTTCCCTCCATGATGAAGTGCATTGAGGAGAACAACGGTGTGGACAAGAGGATCAGCAGGTTCATCCTCCCCATCGGGGCCACCGTGAACATGGACGGAGCGGCCATCTTCCAGTGTGTGGCCACGGTGTTCATCGCCCAGCTCAACAACATCGAGCTGAAAGCAGGACAGATTTTCACGATTCTGTAAGCGCACTATTCTTTTCTTCACCTCTAGGCCTGGGTCAAAACTCGAGGGGTTTTGCACGTGTGTGATTTCCTTCGGAAAACCTCATGAATACCAGTCTCATTAGGAAAACGACAGCGTGAATTCATTACTTGAAGAGAGTGAATCATCTCTCAAGGGCACAGCCGGCAGAATCTAGGGTTGTGTGGTTTTCAGTTTCTAAGCCATAGCTGCCATATTTTGCATATTTCTCTGTGCCCACACCATGTTCTGTGTTAACGGCTAATCTTCTGTGCCACCCCCTAGAGTGACGGCCACAGCCTCCAGCGTTGGAGCAGCTGGCGTGCCCGCTGGAGGGGTCCTCACCATCGCCATTATCCTGGAGGCCATTGGGCTGCCCACTCATGACCTTTCTCTGATCCTGGCTGTGGACTGGATTGTGTAAGTAGCAAGTCCTAAGGGCACTAAATAAAAGAAAGTCTGTGCTGACTTCCCTGGGAGCTCGGTGCCCTGCAGGGCCTGGGGCATGCAGAGAAACTTCACACATGCTCCCTGCTTTGTGAAGGGAGCCTACAGTTGAGCTGGCAAGACAAAATTTAGAGCTAGAAAAAATTAAACAATATGAGAGACAAAGGCCCATGAATGATCATGAAATGTCATTACTGAGAACTTGGTCAGAGCATCCAGGAAAGCAGGGGTCCAAGGCCCAGGCTGGGCCCCCTGTGCAGGCCGAGGCGGCACAGGGTCTAATGGAGATTGTTGGCTGCAAGGAGCCTTTGGGAATGATTGTCCTTGGCCTGGAACATCCAAGGAGTGATTTCTGAGAGGGAAGTGAAGATGAACCCAGCTGATGTGAGTGGCTTGGGCTCAGAGGAAGCGGACTTAGGGGGTATAGCTCAGTGGTAGAGCATTTGACTGCAGAGGAAATGGAGTGAGGAAGGAGGTGTGATTCGCACCACCATCACCAGCGCTCCTGTAACGGCACGGAACAGTGAGTGTTGATTCTGAGTTCTGATTCCTTGAGTCATGTGATACCTTGTTTGAGTATAAACAGTACTTATTTTATAGGGAAGTTCACCTGAGTTACTAATGTTGGACAGTAGCAACATATGGATAAGAAAATGAGCCGTGGAGCCCAGGTACCTGGGTTTACATCTCAGCTTTGCCATTTATTAGTTGTGTAATTGGAACTGTTCTGTGTTTTAATGTGCTCACGTGTCAAGTGGGAATAATTGCACAACCTACATCAGAGCTGTGTTGAAGATTAAATGAGCTAGCACCTCCACAGTGAATAGAAGAGTTCCAGGATGGTGGTAAACAAGTACCTTAGTGAAGAAAGACACTCCTGGCTAGCCAGAGCCAGGCATGGCATATAACCTAAACTGGAACCTGGCACTGGGCTTGCGGCTCTGCCCATTGTGGCTGGGAATGGTGGTCTCCAGCCCTTTGTGTAAGCCCTGGAAATTTGAAGGAGCCTCTCAGAATCCTTATGGCTCCTCAGCACAATGAGGTTGAAATGTGCAGCAGAAACCCGCATCATCCGGACAGCTCATCAGATGGAACTCAGTCCCTGAGCTGGTGAGTGGGACAGGACCAGAGTGGAGCATCAGAGGCCCCGTCTGCTTTCTTACTCAGTTGCCTCTGCATGGGGAAGGCAGGCCTTTAAGAGGCACTTAGTCAGGAACAGGGAAATAGGGCCCCAGGTGGGCCACACAGTAGAGACCTAAAGTCTCTACTTCAGGAGGTGAGCCCTCCACCACCCTGTGGCCTCTGCTTCCACAGCCCTCAGCTTCTCTGGGGCAGTCAGGCAAGTTCACGCCTTTTCCCCTCTGTTCAAAGTGGGCACTGTACTTGTTCTGAGCCCCAGGAGAGAGGAAGGTTATTGGGCTAATCTATGGGAAGACAAGCTTCTGGAAAGGACAGTGCTGTGAGATGGTGTTTGCCAACCACCATGGAATACATACGAAGATTAACATTCAGCAGAGACGCAGTGTTGAGGTGAGAAAAAGAAGGGGTGTTCCCATGGTGTACTGAGAGTGGGAGAGAAGCTGGATACAAAACCACGTCTACACCATCCATCCTAGTTATATGTGATTTTCATATGATGATGTCTATTCTACCAAAAATACATACACAGGAAGATGACTGGAAGGAAACAGATCAAATGTTACTAGATTCTCTCAGAGTTGTGAGGTATGGATGGCTGACTTTTGTTTTCTTCTTTATATTTCTCTTTCTTCCAGGTTTTCCACAATCAGGTTATTAGTTTCACGAAATAAGAAATATTGAAAGAAAATCAGTTTAGAGTAAAGTGAGGCCTGTGCCCTTAGTAGCCTGCTGTCCAGAAAACAGCAGGGCCTGCAGGCTGCTGTCACCGCAGCACCGGTGTGAGGCCTGCCTTGTCTTTTCCTGCAGGGACCGCACCACCACCGTGGTGAACGTGGAAGGGGACGCCCTGGGTGCGGGCATTCTCCACCACCTGAATCGGAAGGCGATGAAGAAAGAGGAGCAGGAACTGAGCGAGGTGAAGGTGGAGGCCGTCCCCAACTGCAAATCGGAGGAGGAGACATCGCCCCTGGTAACACACCAGAACCCCGCCGGCCCTGCGGCCAGCGCCCCGGAACTGGAATCCAAGGAGTCGGTTCTGTGACAGGGCTCGCTTTGGGCTTGCCTGCAGCGGCGGTGCCCGGCCTGTTAGTGCAGCTGCCGAATGCCAGACACCGTGCTCGCTCTCTGACTTTTAGCCTCCAAGCAATGCTTTGGCCCAGTCACCAGTTTGAGGATTACCTCTCGGCACAGGCATTGGGCTTCCCAGTGGGAACTGGTTACCGAAGACCAGGGCACTCTGATATTCAGCTTCATCCGTGTCCAGGTGCAACTGCGTGTGCTCTGTTTGGAAACACGCCCTTCAGCTGCCAGGCTGGGTGCGTAGCACGCTCACAGGTCCTGGCAGTCAGAGTGTGGAACATGTACTCCTCATTGCGCCCAGTCAGCTCTGCACTGGGTGCTCTCTGGGCAAACCCAGGGGGTTTACAGTCATCTGTTGCATTGCCTCATAAGCCGGAGTAATTGGAAAAATTCCTAAATTCTTACCCTTGGCTGGAATTCACTGAGCTGGGACTCGAGGTGTCTAGATTTTGTACTGTTGCGAGGTGTGGCTGGCTTCTGATTCACTGGTTGCTTGGGGGCTTGGAGGCACTGCATGTTGTCAAGTTAGAAATACTCTAGATGGTGTTAGCACTGCGGGGGTCTCTGGTCAGGGGCACTAAGTAAACAGTTTAAATTCTGAGGTCAGAGAAAGGAGGGGGCATGCAGCCTGCAGGGGAAGGGATGCACCCTATCAGGATGGGCGCGCGCACACACACACACACACACACACACACACACACAGTCATCTTTATTGTCGTCCCAGCCCCTGGGGAAATTTGCTGCTTCTGTGACCTGGCCTCTGACCACACTGTAGCTTTATCCCCATCCACTCTGATCTGGCAATAGGCAGAGAGGGGCCTCTTCCTCCATGGTCATCACATTCAGAACCCTTGTTGGTTTAATCAGCCTATTATTATAATTCAACCAGACCCCTAAAATGCTGCACTACAGCAAAACAAAGACAAAAAGAAAACCACAAACCCATTCACTAATTAGGGTGGGATGCCCCCGTTCCAAGGTCCCCAAACCCCCCAGCTTTGGCTGATTTCTGTGGGCTTAGTTTCTTTTCCTGCCAGTATGTCAAGATTTAAATTATAAGCCACATGTCCGCTTCCTCCAGATGCCTACTGACTGGGTTTGAATGTAGGCAAGGAGGCTTCATAAAGAAGACCGGTGTTGCCAGGGATAGGGAGGACTGAAAGGCACAAGAATGCTATTTCACTGTGGCTGTGGTGTGTATCCTTGGTGTGACCTGCAGCAAGTCCTGGGCCTCACTTTACCCCATTTGTAAAATGGGGCTGATGTCACCTGCCTCTTACCTACCTCAGAGGGATTTGGTGAGGCAAAGTTAGTGAATCCGTGAAAACAACCATTTCAGCTCTTGGATATCAAATGCTGACACCCCAATGCTCTTAGTTTTTACCTAAGTGATACCTTTCTCCACAGAGGCCTCATCCTGCTGGTAAAAATATCCCTTACGACCAGGGCTTTGTGCTCCGTGTGCATTAACCACTTCTATCACGCCCCTCGTTCTCTTTGTAGTTATTTGATAGCATCAAGTGCAACCTCCTGATGTCGTTCAAGTGTTCCTGAATCAGCCACCCCCACCTTCCACCACATTTCTGGGTCCCTGACTTCCATGTGACTCCAAGACCCGGCAGCAGCTCTGCCACTCACAACAGGCCACAACGGCTCCCAGACTGTCGGCATCCTTCGTTTTCTTATTTTCCCTGTTGCCGTGGCATTGCTGTCACCCAGGCCCTGCAGAAGCGAAACACACACACACACACACACACACACACACACACACACACACACACACACGTTAGGATGTGTGTCCCATTGTACTGAGAATGGGCGGGCAGGACGGAAACCGTCAGACTTCTCCGTTTTAAAACCGGGGTTGTGTTTCTGAGTGGAAGGAGTGGGGAAGAGCCCTGCTACACAGAGCCAGTCCAGCTGGTGGGGAGGCCCAAGTCCCTCCAAATCTCTTTAAACCAGCTAAGTCTCTCCTGTCCCCTGTGAAGCCAGGAGTGACCAGGAACCAAGCTGAGAAGTGCCTGGAAACCTTTACACTCTGGCTGGTTGTTGATCCCCTTCTGTTTTTAAAAGAGAGACAATCACACTGATCCCAAATCGCAAGTGAACATTCACGATTTTTCTGCCTTCTAGAGATCTTATCTTTCCTTCTCCCACATATATCCATGGCTACATATGCACATGAATGCACATGTGTATGTGTGTTAGACACATTGTTTTAGCTCCAATCCAAGCAAGTTTGAGTTTGGATAGAGGTGATCTAACCCTAAGTTTTAGGGCTTCTGCAAACTGATTCTCCTGTTTCTAAAAGTGAATTCTTTCACAAAATATAAACATCAAAGCCGTACATCCAGTGACTGCACACTCTCTGTCCCGAAACTGGCAATGCAGTAGGTAGCATGCTGTGGCCTGGAGAAGGGTGCTTCTCTATGAAATCCTGATGATCGCCCCACTTCTCCTGGGAGGAAGAAGGTGCCGTGTTTCTCCCCGTGTTTCAGTCCACAAGAGGAATCAGAGCAGGAGTGACCCAGCTGGGGAAAATCCCACTTTCTCGTTGTCTGAAGCTGTCTCCCCTGCTATTCTAACATGTTGTCATAAATACTGTTCAGATACTGTTAATCTCTGACTGTTTTATATGTGTGACATTTGCCTTAAAACATAGCAGTCCTCAAAATGAATACAGTATTTCTACTAGGATCTGCACGCTCCTTTATTCCTTTCTTATGTTTGAAGTGGCATTTACCACTGCTAGGGCATCGCCTGAGGGTGACTGAATTGATTTTGGTTCTAGCAGCTCTTAACCAGCCTGACCCCCTGAGGCAGGGTAGGCTGACTCAGGGGGGCAGAACCCTGCAGGACGGTCACTGATGCGGCTTGCAGGAGGTGAACGTCCAGCTGCTCCTGGCTGCTTCCTGTTCAACACTAGCAGGGCTCGTGAAAAAGTGAGTGGTTTTGCCACATACCTCCATAAAATTAAGTCTTGTCAGAACAACTGGGTCAACAGGCCTTAACTAAGCATCTGTAAGCCATGAGCTACACTGGAAGAATGCCCCCGTCCATAGAATTACTGAGATAGTCCCTCCATGAGGCACTGGCCCAGGCCTCCACCATCATCCACACCACACCCAGCCCATTCTTTTATATAATCTCATGTTCAATGATACCACATTCCAGCACAATTAGGGAACTTAGAAGCCTCTTATAAAAGATTATCCTACAAGTTCACACTGGAAGCCTTAGTTTCCGGACCCTGGGGCCTCTGAAGAAACAGGTCCCGTTCTGACCTTGGACATTTCCAGCTCTCCGTATCATACGGACACCAGTTTTAATTTCTGGGCAAGGCCCAAAGGGATGAGAACAGAGTTTACACAGACCAAGGGCCTGATGGGGCCTGCCACTAAGGACAATTTGGATTCCCACCTTGGAGTGCAGCTGTCTTGCTTCTTGGTTTTGAAGAGTGTTTGAAGGTTGAGATCAGTACTCAGTGCTTCTGCTTTTCAAGACAGCCAAATGAAGAGGAGAAATTCCATAAGCTGCCTCTTCCCAGGGGACCAGAAATTATGCTGATCTGTTGGATCATCTGAGCCTGCTTCCAACAGCATCAATGAAGATATGACGCAGCAAGGAGGAGTGCGCACTGTCTGCCTTCTCTGTGACCCCAGGCACAATAACCCCTCCGTGCCTCAGCCTCCTTTAAAATGGGGATAATTTTTTTTTAATTTTTTAAATGTTTTATTATTTATTTGAGAGAGAAAGAAACAGAGCACAAGCAGGGGAAGGGCAAAGAGAGAGAGACACAGAATCTGAAACAGGCTCCAGGCTCTGAACTGTCAGCACAGAGCCCAACGAGGGGGTCAAACTCACTAACCGTGAGATCGTGACCTGAGCCAAAGTCGGACCCTTAACCGACTGAGCCACCCAGGTGCCCCTGAATGGGGATAATATTCTTACCATTGGCACAGGCTATTGTGCATGGAATGTGCTTTGGCAGTTGTTGGCTCTCAAATCAGATGCATTCAAATGTCTCTTATTCACAAAAGAAGCCCTCCACTCATGATTTCTCTCAAGCTACATCCTCCCAAGTTGCAACTCAAGATGCCGCCAGCTCCCGGGAATACCCTGCCAACAGAGATTTGCTTTCCTGGTCAAGCTCCACCTCTATTCATCGTGCTCAGGGGAGTCAAAGACAGGCTGTGGTGTGGGGGTTCTAGTCTGCCTCCCAATCGCAGGGCCTTTGACCTACATTCCCCTTTACTTGGGACCATTGATGAGTGAGTGAGTACACAGCAAGAGGGAGAATCTTAAGTTATTTGAAAGAAAACTTCCCCCTTTCGAAAGAAGACAACCCTGAGTCCTCACTGGCTTTTGTTCTTTTCAGAGAATTGGAACTGAGTATCCTAGAATTTCTCAAATCAGAATCTCAAACCTGAATTATCTGTCTTAGAAACAATATATGAAAGAGTATTGGGTTGAATTTTTAAAGAGATGTAGGATCATTTGGAGCAAGACACAAGATTGAGGTGATAGCTTTGGGACTCCTACAGTGGTTTTTAACAGGTGAACTTGCCCCCGGTTCTAGGGCACAACTGTCCCCAGGCTCTGTCTTTAGGGGAAAAAGAATATCATGCCCAAAGCTCAGAAGTGTTCCTTCTCCGAAAAAATAGTTTCAGGGGTGTCCTGAGCTCAGTAAAGATTCAGTGTCTCTTTACTTTTTAAAAGATACAATAGTTTTGTCAAGATTTAGTCCACACACCATAAAATTCACCCTTTTAAAGTATACGATTCAGTGGTTTTCAGTATGTTCACAGAGTTGTGCAGCCGTCACCACATTCTAATTCCAGACACTTCCATCACCCCAAAAAGAAACCTAGGAATTCTGGCATCCACTAATCTGCTTTCTGTCTCTATGGATTTGCCTGTTCTGGACACTTTGTATTTATAGATAGGGATGTTTCCTTTCATAGATACATCCCAGCTAAAGAAAATTGATATTCAAAACATAATCACTGCCCACATTCTCACTATACTCCATTCTCCCTGCACACACCCAAAGGAGATCCTGTCAGATATTCTTAATGATTAACTACAGACTCAATCATTTTAGCACGTTGGTCCAAAAAAAAAAAGAAGAAAGAAAGAAAGAAAAAGAAAGAAAAAAGGGATATCTGGCTAACCGGAACACTTAACTAATTTGAAGCACCTCTCCCCAAACGTGTATAACTGATGAAGGCCCTAGACCACAAGCTAAGTTAAAATGTGGTCTGGATTCAGGCAACTGGTTGTGCCAACATTCTGCTCCCTGCACTCTGTAGCTCCCTTGTATTCCATGTAAACGATGCTCCCTGGAGTTGTTAGTGAGGCTTCAGGGTTATAAGTGACAGCTCTGAATTCTGGAGGTGAGTTGCAGTTAAACTATCATCTTATACTCAGAGCTTGTTGAATGCCCTGTTAAAAAAAAAAAATTCTTTTTAATAAGTGGCGGCAAATGAATCTCAGAGGCAATAAGCCTGAGGTCTAGAGGGACCTGTTTCATCAACTTTAGCAGTCAGGTTGGTTTTCCCAATGGCTAGTGTTCCTGTCACAAGGCATCTGGGTCTGTTGCTAGGCATTTGGCAGCATCACTATACCTTCGTCTCTCTAGTCTGCAGAGCACCCTGGGCCCGCTGGCTGGATTATTCACAGCCCGCCTCCCCGCCCCCACTTACCTCCAGCCGAGCCCCTCTAAGAGAACCAATCTCAAGACAAAAGGGTGGCCCCAGGAGCTTGTGAGTGGTGGTCCACTACATTCAGTCCTTCCAGAAACACAAGGACAACAATGGCCAGGACAAAAAAAGGACAGATGCCAAAGAGTAAAATGCCATATATAGTATCATTACATTTATACCAACAAAACTGATGTATAATTGATGTGTTCATAGCCTCTTTCAGGTGGAGAGAGGGGGTGGTGATTGGGAGGGGGGAAAGGGGGCCTCTAAAAGTGTTGCCAGTATTCTATTTCTTGACCAGATGGGTGTATGCTTTGCAATAACTTTAGTTGTACGCATATGTTTCACATACCTTTCTGTAAATGAGTACTACTTCATCAAGAAAAAAATAATAATAATAAAGGCAGGGGGACAGGACCTGGCAGGAGATTTAACCCTCTGTAGTGGTTACAGTTCACTTTGAGTGATCACATCCTTTCTAAGGTGTCCTACAGGCCACTGGAAATTCGCTCAGCCAACTGCATCTTGGCCATCTAGAGCAAAGGGCAGCTAACCATGACCCACAGCTTAAACCCAGCCCACTGCTTGTTTTTGACAGCCCTCAGGCACTGCTCCAGCAGACTAGCTAGCACTGTGGGCCATGGAGACCTAGCTCGGGTGGCTCCCTCTGCCAGAGTCAGGGCTAACTTACCCATTAGGCCCAGTTCACATGGGGCCTACGGCCCACAATACTTTTAGGGGCCTATTTTAATTTACTTTAAAATCATAAAGAAAGAACCTAAGCTAAGCCTGTATTATGTCTTTTTTATATGAATGCAGTTATAAAATATAACCTTTAATATGTTTTTATGAAGGAAGGGCCCATGAAGGCTAAAGTGCCAGGGACCCACAGAAATCATATGTGCCCCTAGCCCCTGTTCCCCCCCTCTACTCCCAGCACCAGCCTCCCCAGTTGGTGACCACACCTTACCCCTGCCCGGGGCCCACCCTGCTCACCACTTACATGCTAGGGACCAAGCAGTGGAATCCCAGTCCAAGCACTGGCAACTTGGCAAATTGCCCCCCTTCTGACCAGTGGCCCAAGCTGAGATGACCAGACTCGTACTGACTAGCAGTCACCCAACCCACTGTCCACCAACCCCCTACCATCAGGCCAATGGCTCTTTGACCTGAGAATGTCTCTGGCTACTGGCAGCTGGGCATCAAGTGTATCCAGCCTTGGAGAGGGCCCATGGCAGGCAAATGGGGCACGGCAGTGTGGGAGTTTTCTCTTCTGCTATAGAAGCACCTACATGATATCCTTTATTTTGCCTCTTGTCCTAAAAGGCCTAAATAACTTACTATCTGGATCTTTAGGAAAAAAAGTCTGCCAACTCTTGCTCGAAATAAAATACCTCCATAAAAGAAAAGAAAAAAGAAAAATTTTCCCTGCTTTCCTAACCCATTTGTCCCTGGTATCATTTAGTGGAAACCAGAAAGTCATGTAAACTGTGCTGTAATGTTCAGCCCAGGAAAGAGGGCTCAGCCATCCCAATCTTAGACCAATAACCCGAGGTTTGTTGTTGGCTGGTTGAAATTTGTATTAGCTGGAAGACAAACTAAGGTGCATTTTTAAGGGAGACTCTAACGTGGCCCCCAATGATTCCTGTCTGCTGGTCCTGCAGCCCTTGTCTAGGTCCTACCCTCACCAGATAGGTCTGATCTGTGTAAGACAGACAGTCTTTGAATAGGAAGCTGGCCCCTGGTCAAAAATATTACTTACTAGAAAAACCTATGTGATTACATCGTCTTAAAAATCCTCAGACACCTTCCCTCTCTGGAGAGAGAAGAAAAAGTCACATTCACATGGATGAATGTGGCGAAGTAGAAAGCCTTACCCAGTGGTTCTCAACCTCGAGGGCTTATTAGAATCACCTGAGCTTTAAAAAAAAATGTCTAAGCCCCACCCCCACAGGGATTCTGATTCAATTGGTCTAGGTTTGGGCCTGATTATTTACATTTTTTTTTTAAAGTCCCAGATGAGGGGTGCCTGGGTGGTTCAGTCAGTTAAGCATCTGACTCTTGGTTTCAGCTCAGGTCATCATCTCACTGTTTCATGGTTTCGAGCCCCCTATTGGGCTCTGCATGACAGTGGAGATCCTGCTTGGGATTCTCTCTCTCTCTCTCTCTCTCTCTCTCTCTCTCTCTCCCTCTCTTTCTGCCTCCCTCCACTTGGGCTATCTCTGTCTCTCTCAAAATAAATAATTTTTTTTTTTAAGTCCCAGGTGATTCTAATATGCAGCCAAGGGGACAAACCACTGGGTTAGTGCAATATTATGATTTATAAGAAATGTATATTTGGTCTTTGTCCACAGTTACTGGCTCACAGTTCCCCAAAACCTTGGAATTTCCTGAATGGTAAGAGCAATGGGAGCATCTTTTATCATAATGTTTGGTCTCTTGTCCTCAGTTTCTGAAATAACTTAAGAGCCATAGAGGTAAACCAAGCATCTTGTTATTCATAATAAGCCCCTTTCCAACACAACTGAGTTCATGCTGATGAGGTAACTTTCAGAAAGTGCCGAAGAATGGGGGTTGGCTGCCAGGGGAAGCAATCGTGAATAAACTGTTAGAACTGTCAGTCCCTCCCCGTGATTTCCCAGGAGGAGAGAGGGTGAGTGCTGGAGGTTGAGTTGATCCCCAATGGACAAAGATTTAATCAACCGTGCCTATGTAATGAAGCCTGCAGAAAAGCCCAGAAGAGCAATGTTTGGAGAGCTTTCAGGTTGGTGAACATATGGAAGTGCTAGGGGCAGGCACTCCTGGAGAGGGCACAGAGCCTCTGTGCTCTCCCCCCACACCTTGCCCTGTGCATCTCTTCCATTGCGCTGTTCCTGAGTTACCAGTGATCTAGGAAGTAAATGTTTTCCTGAGTTCTGTGACCTGCTTTAGGAAATTCATCAAACCCAAGGAGGGGATCGTGGGAATCTCTGATTTATAGTCAGTTGGCTGGAAGCACAGGTAACAATCTAGGCTTGCAACTAGCATCTGAAAAGGGGGGAGAGTGAGGCAGTCTTGTGGAACTGAACCCTTAACCTATGGTACATGTTGCTGGCTCCAGGTAGATGGTGTCAGAAATAAGTCGAATTGTAGGACACCTCGCTGGTGTTGTAGAATCGCTGGGTGGTGTTGGGGGCCACCCCACACACATATACACACAGATGCTCTGGAATTTGGTATCAGAATCAGAGCTTTTCGTAGCAAATGTGCCTTCTTTCACTAGTTAGTGCTACTGACATGATGCATCTCTAGGTGACTTTTAATACCTATATTCAACATTCCTGCCATCTGCCTTTTTGTAGAATAAAAGCATACTACATTGGGGCTCCTGGGGGACCCAGTCAGTTAAGCATCTGACTTTAGCTCAGGTCACAATCTCATGGTTTGAGAGTTCGAGCCCCACATTGGGCTCTACACCGACCGCACGGAATCTGCTTCGGTTTCTCTGTCTCCCTCTCTCTCTGCCCCTTCCCCGCTCATGTGCTCCCTCTCAAAAATAAATAAATACTTTTAAAATGTTTTTAAAAATTAAAAAATAATAAAATAAATAAATAAAAGTATCCTACATTTAGTTCTATGCAAAGCTGATGGTGGCATTCACATGAGGAATTACAGTACTGAAGAATAGTCAACACAGATTTTCTTTCTTTCTCCCTTTTTCTCTTTCCTTCCTTCTTTCTTCTTTCTTTCTTTCTTTCTTTCTTTCTTTCTTTCCTTATTTCATAATACATGTCAGCCAGTATTTGGAAAATTATCCTGCATCCTCAACCAGTAAGTGCCCTCATGGCAGGCCCTATCGTCAGCTCTGGATCAATGAGCACTTGTGTCTATTTTTTCATTTTGAGTCATGTAAGCCAATGTGTTTACTTCCCCATGGTGCTTGTGTTCTCATCGCAATAGCTATCAAAACACATCCAAGTGACTGCTGGAGGTGCCACAAAAGTATCAAAGAAGAGCGTCCAGCTGGATGTCCAAATGAACACTTTCAAGGAACCAATGAAGAAACAGGACAAAAATCGGCAGTCAGGTATGGAGTTCTGAACCCCTCTGACTGATAACATCAGACACATGAGAGGAAGAGATGGAAACTGTGAACAGTAACTAGAAGAAAGGGTAATAGGAGACTTGTCACAACCTCAGTGGGTTTGAAGAGAACGATATCACAACACATCTCCTTGAGCCCAGGCTGGATAGTTTTGATCTGGATAGAGTAATCTATGAGTAAGAATTCCAAGTTGCAGACAACAGAATCCACTGTAGTTACGAAAAGCAAAAAAACCCTGGTTACATGGTTTTCGTGGGGAGCATAGAGAATTTCTGAGGGTAAGGAAGCAGGTGGGTTGCTAGTAGCCAGGAACAATGCAGCTAAGAGTTCTGAGTTCTGGAAGGACTGTTCTAGCAGAAGTTCCATCGATGCCACTGCCCACCACACCACACCTGTGCTAAAACTATATTATTGAAGAATATGTCTGATGGACGAAGTGTCATTAGAAATTTGACAGCCTTGTTTACCTTTCTGGGAGTGGAAACCCCCTTGCGATTTGGAGGACTATTTTTAACTTTTGCACATTCTCACGTGGAGGCACTTTTAAGACTCCATTAATATATCAGTCAGGTTTCAGTCGACAAAGAAAGGGAAGCAAAAGAACAGGTGTGCGAGGGGGAAGGAGGACTCCTACACCGAGCTTACTCAGGTCCTGCCCCCCTGCTGGCCCTCACCACCGTGACCCATTAGGTGCCAGCCTGGCTTCTCCTCTTGAGGTCCCCAGGCCCTCCATCCTCGATCCTTTTCTCCCAGGCCTGCTTATCTGGCTGAAAGTGAAGACATCAGGGAAGGGTAGTTGAAGGAAAGGTGCCCTTCTCACTACAGCAGCAAGGGGTTTGCAGGGGCGTGAAGGGCCGATCAGCGTCTATTGTGGGCGGGGCCACATGGACTACACAGAGCTCAACACTTGTCCCGTGTATGCCGCGGCCTTGTTGGCTACAATGAAATCTCCTTTCACCTTCTGCTCTGACGTCTTCTCACACTTACAAACATACTTTCCCCTGTGTCATTTCTACCTGAGGGATGCTGGGGACTTCCAACAGAGCACAGAGTTCCTCATCCGCCAGCACGCTCATGAGGCATTCTTTTGTGAACAGCAAACTACTGGTCCTACAGCTAAGTTTTCTGCTTTTTCTTCTTTTTTTCCTTCTCTTTCTTTTTAAAAAGAAATGGTTTGGAATTTCTCCAGATAACCAAAGCCATTTTCATTGGGGACCAATAGAGTCCTTACTGGAGCTAGGGGGCCACCCTGTGGCCAAGTGTCAAAAAACGAGGTCCAGGGTTCCCCACCACTACCCGACCCCCATGCATTTCTGCAATTAATCTTTTCACTCAAAGAGCAGATAGGAACACCAGGATATTTGCTAAGCTTCTGCTCAGAATGTTCTATTGGTCTTCCAGGATAGACTATTTAGGCCACATATGTGGCTAGACCAGCATCATCAGCATCACTGAGGAACTTGTGAGAAATGCAGATCTTCAGGCCCACCCCAGACCCACTGAATCAGAAACTAGGGGTGGGGCCAGCCATCTGAGTTTTAGTAAGCCCCCAAGTAATTCTGACACCAGGTAAAGTCTGAGAACCACCAGTTTAGACCCACTGGGTAAAAGGGCATCTCGCTGGGCTAGGCTAGCACAGCCACTGTACTGATGGTTACTGATTATAATTATTGTGGCACTCGTTCATTCAGCAACTGTTGTCTTTCATTCATTTAACTTTTATCCAGTATGTGGCAAGAAAGTCTATGTGATTGGAGCAGAGTGGCTGAGGGAGAGTGAAGGGAGGGAGTTTTGAGAGGCAGACAGGGGGCCAGGTTGTGTAGACAAGTAGATCATGATAAGGCCTAATGTGTCCTGGCAGCCCCTGGAACTAAGCAGGGAAAGATATAAGACTATCTTATAAATAATCACTTCGGGGGTTGTGGGTGGAGGGATGGGCTAAATGGGCAAGGAGCATTAAGGAGGACACTCGTTGGGGTGAGCACTTGGTGTTGTATGTAGGGGATGAATCACTGGAATCTACTCCTGAAATCATTATTGCACTATATGCTAACTAATTTGGATGAAAATAAATAAGATAAAATAAAATAAAACAAAATAAGATAAGAAAATAAAATAAAATAAAATAAAATAAAATAAAATACATGCACATTAAATAAATAATTGCTTCGGCTACGGATGGAGAGCAGACCATGGTGGAAGCAGAACAGATAAGAAGCTAGAACAAAGCTCAGGAGAGGGGGGGTGGTGACTTGGATGGGGTGTGGCAGCTAGAGGTGTTGAGATGACTGGATTCTGGGTGGATTTTTGAAGGTAGAGTCAGTAGGATTTACAGATGAACTGGATGTGAGATGAGACTGGGGGAAAATCTAAGTTGATTCTAAGATTTTATGCCTGAGCAAAACTATATTTAATGAGAAATAATTAAGTGCCTACTAAAGATATACTTAAGGTGTATTGCATACAGACCAAATATCTCAGTAGGCAGGACCAATTAAGTGAAAATTATGGGTTGTTTTTCTTTGCACATAATTCTTTGTTTTAGTCAAAATATTTCATCTTTCATAAAAATAGGTTTTAATTTCGATAAGTAACTTGGTGGAATTTCATAGGCCATGTTTTCATACACTGGTATCTGCAATGAAGGCAGAGGTTGTGCTTAAGGTAATCAAGGGCTATTCTTCATATTAGAAGTTGAAATAGAATTCCTTTACCAATTTGCTACTTTTGTGCTTCCTGCGGTACAAATTAGCAGCAATTATGCATGCTTGCAAACATACATTTTAATATATAATAGAGCCAGCCATACCCTCCCCCATTTAACTTAGGAGTCAGATACTTGGCAACCTCAACTATTTGGAACTCAGGTATGAATTCCCAAACTCTACTCAGCAGCTTAAGTGATGTGTCCGAAATTAAGGTTAATGATTTAATAAGCTTAATTATTTGATTTCTTCTGGCAACCTTCCATTCTTCCCAGGTTTAATCCAATTCAATGAATGGTTATTGACTGCCTACTGTGAACTGGGCACCCTATTAGGTAGGCTGCAGTGAGGAATGTAAAAGGGACAGCAGAGAGCAGATTACAATCACATGGGGGACCGGGGCGCAGACCAGCTGTCTGCTGCAAGGAGGAGGGAGGGCATGGGAAGACCACCGCCTACGAAAAAAGAAGTCTCAGATCTTCTGAATTAGCACTATTAATAACACCAGATAATTAAATAGCTCCCTAGGCTAGAGTACAGCCAGCTCAGTGTCTGAGCTTTCCTAATAATGACGAGTCATAAAATTAAAAAGGAAAACAATTGTTAGCAACTCAATTTCGTATTGGGAAATGACACAGACATTTTAGAAAACGTTTAACCAAAATAATTAGCATTTAACTTAAAGGGGGTCTTCTCTAGTTGTCTAAGTGATTAATTAAATTTGGACTGTCTCATTTTCATTAGAATTAATAGGATGTTAATTAAGTGTAAATGTATTGTAAATGTACCTGGAAAGTTCTATTAAGGAAGAGTTTGAAAACTGAATCTTGACCGGCCAAATAGACTGCTGGTTTGGATCTTTTCACATTAATGGGCTACAGGCTAGGTGAATGTGTGGAACAGGGAATGGGGAAGAATTGCTAACTTGTTCTTGTTACCTTGGGTTCTTTCCTTTCTTTAAAATCTCCCACAATAAAAGGTTTTTTAATACACATAAAACTAATAGAATAGCGTAAAGAACCTCCATATATTTGACCCACTGGTTGACGCATTGATAAATCTCATTTCATCTATACCCACCCACATCCCCCTCCTGCATTACTTTCTTTAAGTTTATTTATTTTGGGAGAGAGAGAGTGAGCAGGGAAGGGGGAGAGAGAGAGAAGAGAGAGAATCCAAAGCAGGCTCTGTGCTGTCAGCACAGAGTCCAAAGCAGGGCTTGATCCCACGAACCATGAGATCACAACCTAATCCAAAGAGTTGGATGCCCCCCTCCTGCATTATTTTGAAGCAAATCCCAGACGTCATGTAATTTTATCCATGAATATTTCAATATATATTCCTAATAGGTAAAGACTCTTTAAAGAAATTCCCAAAATTCCATGATCATATCTAAAAAATTAACAGTAATCCTTTAATGTACTCAAACTCTGGTCAGTTCAAATTGCCATTTGCTTCATAAAGTTACATTATGTATTAGTCTGCTATGAAGATAAATCCACTTGTTTATGACTTAAGTGCAGTTGTTTTCATCCACTTGCTTATGACAAAGACAAAACCCAGTTGTTTTTAGAAGTTGTTTTGCTATAAGACTGAGGTTAAGTTGTGTCAAGATGCCATCATCTCTTCTGTGGAAGCACTCCAGAGCTCAGTGCTGAGGGGCCCTGCCCGGGCTTATACATAAGGACGTAAGAAACAACTCTGGCAAGGGGACAGTTAGACTATAAATACCGAGAGTTTGTGAGGACATCAGAGAGTGTTTAAGCACACCTGTACTTTGCTGATCTAAATAGTTCTCTGAGGACCTTGGGCAATTAGGTCCTGCCTTGGTAAAGGCTGCAGTAAAGATGACTCTTTCCCCCAGTCGTGAAAGCTGAGCAGCAGCCGTAAAGGAGATCCTCTAGCCCACCTGCAATGTGTCCTAGCAACTGGAGATTTTTACTTTTGCCCTGGCCGCTGGACGTCAGATCTAGGTTAGTTAAACCGTCTCTCCTGAGTATAATCATATACCTCAATTAAATTTAGACTTTGCTCCTTTCGTCTTTCCTTGCCCGGGACAATTATGTGATTAATCTATCATTGGTTTGGAGATTGTTATTTCCTTGCTGGCTTGAGACATTATCCTGTATGCTATTGGCTTGTGAAATTCCCACAGTGAACCTGTGTTGAACACAGCTGACCCTTGAACAACATGGGTTTGAAGTGCCCAGGTCCACTTCTACGCAGATTTTTTTGGATACAGTACTGAAAATATATTTTATCTTCCTTAATAACATTTTCTTTAGCTTACTTATTCTAAGAACACATATATGTATATAACATATATATATATATATATATATATATATATATATAACATACAAAAAATGTATTAATTATTTGTTATCAGGAAGGCTTCAGTCAACAGTAAGCTATTAGTGGTTGAGTTTGGGGGGAGTCAAATTTATACGTGAGTTTTTGACTTACATGGGAGGTTGGTGCCCCTAACCCCCATGTTGTTCAAGGGTTAACTGTAAATTGCTAGCAAAGTCATACTCGGTCCCTGAGCATTAACTTGCCTCCCCAAACAAGTTATAACTTTTAAAAAGTTTATTTGAATTAGGATCTATATCAGGTCCACACTGCAGTTGATTGGTATGTCTTAGTCCATATATCCCCCATGCCACCCCACCTGTGCCCTTTAAAACTTTTCAATTGCTCGGGGCGCCTGGGTGGCGCAGTCGGTTAAGCGTCCGACTTCAGCCAGGTCACGATCTCGCGGTCCGTGAGTTCGAGCCCCGCGTCAGGCTCTGGGCTGATGGCTCGGAGCCTGGAGCCTGTTTCCGATTCTGTGTCTCCCTCTCTCTCTGACCCTCCCCTGTTCATGCTCTGTCTCTCTCTGTCCCAAAAATAAATAAAAAACGTTGAAAAAAAAATTAAAAAAAAATAAAAAAAAAAAAAAAAACTTTTCAATTGCTAAATGAGAACTTCTCCCTCCCATTGAGTAGTGTGGTGTGAAGATGTACGATTTGGGACTGCTGCAAACCATTTTGCTGCTGTGCAAGGGGAAAGCCCATCAAGGTCCCAGCGGGAAACAGGTGGCACAGCTAAACTGGGCAATTTGAGGAGCAATTAATATATATATAAATATATATAAGGACGATTCACCGTTATAAGCAAGGTGTAGGGAAAACTCCAGAATAGTGAGGTATCTTAGGGCTATTACCACTCTAGATCTACAGAGGGTGGTGACTGGAATACAGAGACAGCAAGAGCTCTATGGAGACAATCACCTCACAGGTGAGGGCTGATGGTAATCTGTTGTGTGCCCCAACAAAGACAGAAGTTTAATAAATACCCCAACTGTCCTCTGAGATCTTCTAGTGCTCCACACTGGCCAAACCCAAGTGGAAGGCAGAGGGCAAGGGAGGGCACCAGTGTAATCCAGTAAGTGACTCTAAGGTCACTGAACAGCATGCAGAATAGAAAGACATGAAGAGGCAAAAAGAAGATATGAAGCATAGGTATTGATGCCAGGAGAGGGGAGAGGGAGCCAAAAGGGGCAGGAGGGGGTGTGAAGACAAGCTGACACTACAAAAGGTAAAATAGGAAAACAGCAAAACCAGATCACTTGCGGTGCTGAGTTGCTGGATCAGATATCACTTGAAGCTAGATGCTTCTGTATTTCTCAGTTCTATGAGCTAATAGATTCTCTTTATTGTTTGAGTATTACATGAAACATAAAGAAACCTCATAGATGTAAGAAGTCTCCAAGTGTGATTGAGCTTTCAATAAGCAGAAATAGAGAAAGAACTTTCTGGAAATAGGGAACAGCATAAGCAAGGCAAAGGTGGAAAAATGGGGGGCACGATTAGGGATCCACATTTGGGTAGGCAGTTAACTGGCCTACCCAAGTAGGCCAAGTAGAAAAGTATTAGGAGAAGATACAGGAAAGGTAAATTGGGTCTGTAGAATGGAGGTCCTAGAACTTCGAGGTTGAGGATCTGGGAGCTCCTGCAATTGGCAATGGTGATCCGTGAAAAGTTGAATTGTGCTTATAATTACTATTTTCTTGATGGTTTTCAGGGGGTTCTGGGGAAGGGGCACCAGAGCTGGTACATGTAATTGTGAATAACTTGATAGCACGAAAAATCAGTCACTACAAAGCAGGAGAAAGAGGCTAAATGGGACCCAGCTGCAGAGCTATACTGAGGGCTCCTTGGCTGCCATGAAAATCTGATCCTGGTCCCTGCTAAGCACCTCTCCTGCTCAGGTTAAGCTAGCCCCACTTATTGTGTCCTCCCAGGAGGCCCCAAATTGTTGCCCAGCTGACTATAATAACCACTGCAAAATCAGCTCTCCTCAAAGCTACTCCTAACACCAAGGAAGCTGGATGACAGCTCAGAGCTTGGAGCCTGCTTCAGATTCTGTGTCTCCTCTCTCTCTGTTCCTCCCCGACTCATGCTCCGTCTCTCAAAAATAAATAAACGTGGGGTGCTTGGGTGGCTCAGTCGGTTGGGTGTCTGACTTCAGCTCAGGTCACGATCTCGCGGTCCGTGAGTTCAAGCCCCACGTCGGGCTCTGGGCTGATGGCTCAGAGCCTGGAGCCTGCTTCCAATTCTGTGTCTCCCTCTCTCTCTCTGCCCCTCCCCCATTCATGCTCTGTGTCTCTCTGTCTCAAAAATAAATAAATGTTAAAAAAAATTAAAAATAAATAAATAAATAAACGTTAAAAAAATTTTAAAAAAGAATACAGGTTGTAGAGGTGCCTGGCTGGCTTAGTTGGTAGAGCATGCAACTCTTGATCTCAGCGTTGTGAGCTCTAGCCCCATTTTGGGCATAGAGATTACTTTAAATTTTTTAAATTTTAATTTTAAAATATATTCTCATCACAAGAAAAAAAAATGCTAGTTGTAGAACCAGACTATTTGGTTCAACTTTTAGCTCCATCACCTACTAGTTGTATGGCCTTAGGAAGTTAATCTCTATGCACTTCAGTTTCCTCATGTATAAAATGAGGATAAAAGAGGCACATGAATACCAATAATAGTATTTGATAGTAAAACTCTTGCTGAGATTAAATGAGAAGTATTAATATGTGAATTTCTTAGCACCGCCTGGTACATAGTAAATGCACCAGGTACACAGTAAATGCCCATGAAATGTTAACTAGAATTATTGTAATGGCTATTAAATTAGAAGTTTCAATGGAGGCACCAACATACAATAGATTTTGGATACTAATGTGAGTTGTGAGTTAGCCTAATTTGCAGGATTTTCCAAGTAGAGAGCTGAGATCTATTAGAGAAATTACCCAGATCGAGGCTATCAAAGAGTCCTGGTGGTTGGACATGAGGAGAGAAGAATTCCTGGAGCATTGCTTTAGAGTGATAAAGAAGGGGATTGGTAGGCATTGAGCTAAGTATGACTCCTCAGCTTGAAACCCACCCTCTGCACTAGGCTTCAGGATTCTGGGTGGGGGCTCTCCCTTGCCAGCCGCTCATTTTAGGCGCTGCCAGTAGGGGGCGGCAGAGGAGATCACAAGACTGGAGGAAGAAGGGCTTTTTCCTTCCTGCCTGCATACTGTTCCTGTCGCCACTACCCTAGCAATGTTTCTTCACCTTGGCAACAACAGTTCACGCCACTGGGGTCAGTTGATTGAAATTTAGTTTGCCACCTCCCTCTGATGGTAGCTCATCACACCCCCTTGGGCATCCTGCGTGAGCCGGCAGGCACCCCCTCCTCAGAGGTCTGAGTTTCAGCTCCGCAGGCCCCTCAACAAGCTTCCACATTAAATAATTCCAAATGCTTCTCTTTGCGCCCCCAGCCCTCGGTGTGGTAGTGGCTTCATGCAGATGCCGTCTCCATGAAATCTTACTGTCCTTTTGCCTTTCAGTTCTACTTAGTTAACAACTTTCATGTTAACTTTTCTCAGTTAAAATCAACTATGTGGTTTCCGTGTCTTGACTGGATCCTAAGAGGTGGGGGGTGCCTGCCTTCACCCAGACTAAGTGAGAGGGGCATCAACCAGAGCCCTTAGAGAGCTGGATGTGTGTCCTCTGCAGCTATGGAGGCAAGTGGATGAGTGTCTCGCCCTCACTCACGAAATCTAGAGGCAGGAGACAGGCTGATGAGCTGCTTTGGAAAGAGAATGGATGGGCCCTCATGCCCAGTTTCTCAGGGCATGGAGCATGAGAATGTGTCTCATGGACGCGACCGTAGCCGAATGAGAGAGAGATGGACCAGCGGGGTGGTCTCAGCCAGCCACTGAAAGGCCTACCTGAAGGACTAATGGGACCACAGCTGAAAGGAGAAGGTCTAGGTGATGCTTAGAGACCGTGTGGAGGGAGCAAAGAATCTGCTGCATCCCCACGTTGAGAGGACTCAGGTGAAGCCAGCAGTGGTAGGGTTCCTGAAAGCGGACCCCACGAGAAAATCTGTTTATATGCCTCCGGGCCGGGAGAGCAGGGAGCCATCCCACTATAGTACCAGGTGCAAACATACTTGGCCCCCTCCAGCTCCTACCTCCTGTAATCCGAGGGATCTAAAAACAGAGTTAGAACGCTGGGGTGGAGGAAGGAGGACTGGAGCTGGGAGCAGGTGAAGACTGATTACTTCTTCCCCTCCCTCCCCCACCACACCTCATAGCATGCCCTTGTAGGGAGAGGGGAGAAGATGTCACATCAGATTGAGAGTTCTGACTACTTAGGGCTGATATCATAATGGCTACACTGGGACTTTGTGATTTTTCTTTTTTCTTTTAGCGAGAGACAGTGAGAGCATGAGGAGGGGAGGGGGCAGAAGGAAAGAGAGAGAATCCCAAGCAAGCTCTGTGCTCAGCGCAGAGCTTGGCATGAGGCTCGATCCCACGACCCTGGGATCACGACCTGAGCCAAAATCAAGAGTTGGATGCTCAACCGACTGAGCCACACAGGTATCCCAAGACTGTTTATGACTTAAAGCAATAACCTCTTTTTACTTAAAGTGACTAGAAAAATAACGAGGCTTGCAGGATTTGATGCAGGTGAGGGAGAAGAATTACTAACCAGCCCCCCAAAGAGATGATGGGATTTAATTCTAATGTTGCTGTTTGGTGGGGGGGGTTGCCTGGGTAGCTCAGTCGGTTGAGAGCATCTGACTTTGGCTCAGGTAGTGATCTCCCAGTTTATGAGTCTGAGCCCCACATCGGGCTCTCTGCTGTCAGTGCAGAGCCTGCTTTAGATCCTCTGTCACCCTCTCTTTCTGCCCCACCCCAGCGTTGTCTCTCTCTCAAAAATAAACATTTAGGGGCACCTGGGTGGCTCAGTCGATTGAGCGTCCAACTTCAGCTCAGGTCATGATCTCACGGGCCGTGGGTTCGAGCCCCGCATTGGGCTCTGTGCTGACAGCTCAGAGCCTGGAGCCTGCTTCAGATTCTGTCTGTCTGTCTGTCTCTCTCTCTCTCTCTCTCTCTGTCTCTCCCCCACTCATGCTCTGTCTCTCTCTCTCAAAAATAAACATTAAAAATGTTTTAAAACATAAACATTAAAAAAATAAAGTTGCTGTTAGGATTATACATCATACATTCAGCTTTTTCAACTTACAGTCAGATTAGTAATGCTGATAACAGTGTAACTCCTGTTAGTAAGGCATCTTATGTTCTCTAGATATCAGAGATGTTTGTCCTCTACCACTCTCTGCAGGAAAGCTGTGAGCCTTCAGTCAGATTTGCCCTGTTCAAATGTGTCCATGTTCTCTTTGTTTTTAATGGAGAGTAGGGAAGAGCTTTAGTAAAAAGCCCCAGGAAATCTCTTGAGTTCTGTTTAATGTTCCCTTTTTTCCTAAGTACATTTTCAGAAATAAAAAGTACTTTTAGCTCTTAGGGAACTAAGTTTTGCAGTTGACTCTGAACCTGGTCAGACATAGCAGTGGCCATCCGGGAAGGAACATTTTCCTGATCAGGCCAAGGGTGTAAGTAGAAACCGACTGCCCTCCCACCATACATGTCAGGGAGCTTCCAGAAGGCAGACTCCAGCATAGAGAAGATGCTCTGCTGATGTTTTGCTGAACAAACACCGCACTTGCCTCCTCTGTCGACAGTCTGTGAAACTCTTTGTGACAAAATGGACTCCACCTTGTGGTGATACTTGAGAACTGCACCACTAACCTCTGGTTTCCCCCAAGGGCAACCAGGATCACCATCCCCTTTTTCCTAGTCCCTTCATACCTCCAGGTCTCTTAAAAAAGGAAAAGCAGGGGCGCCGGGGTGGCTCAGTCAGTTTAGTGTCTGACTTTGGCTCAGGTCATGATCTCGCGGTCTGTAGGTTTGAGCCCCACATCTACGCTGTCAGCTCAGAGCCTGGAGCCTGCTTCGGATTCTGTGTCTTCTTCTGTCTCTGCCCCTCCCCTGCTCATGCTCTGCCTGTCTCTCAAAAATAAACAAACATTAAAAAAAAATTAAAAAGAACAAAGTGTGTGATGTCAAAAATTTTTTTAAAAACAGGAAAAGTATACTGGGGCTCAGTTGGTTGAGCATCCAGCTTTTAATTTTGGCTCAAGTCATAATCTCATAGTTATGAGTTCAAGCCCCACATCAGGCTCTGCGCTGACAGCATGGAGCCTGCTTGGGATTCTCTCTCTCCTTCTTTCTCTGCCCTTCCCCCACTTGCCTGCACACACACAATCTCTCTCTCTCTCTCAGAATAAATAAATAAACTTAAAAAAAAAAAAAAGCCCCAAGTATATCAAAGTAAATATCATGCAGGCATCTTAAACACAATTTGCCTCAAACTGTTGTGGAATCACTGAGCACAACAGTCAAGAAAGACTTATTGAGATGTTGTATGGTGCAACTTAGTACATTTAAGTAGCATGGGGACAGGACCTGTGGGCCAAAAGATCTGCACTTTTACTGTATGAAGCTGGTGGTTATATGCTTAGTGCTCTAGAAGGAGGGGGTGTGCAGGGAGTATTAGATCATAAATGTTTTCTTCAAACTTCTACTCGTAAAATTACTTTCGAAAGAGTTCTCTGGTGCTTATCATTCAGCCTGATACTAACTATCGGTGAGATGTACAGGCAGTCATGAGACCCTTTAAGAACATAGCAACCAGGGGCACTTGGGTGGCTCTGTCGGTTAAGCATCTGACTCTTGATCTCAGCTCAGGTCTTGATCTCAGAGTTGTGAGTTCAGGCCCCATGTTGGGCTCATACTGGGCATGGAACCTACTTAAAAAAAAAAAAATGTAGCAACCAGTAGGTATTTGATCCTTGTCAGAACTACGCAGGTTCTAGACTGGCCTTCTAGGTCAAAAGTAAACATTTTTCTGCTTCTATCCCTCATCAAAACCATCTATATTCTTTATTCTCCAAGTCTCTATATCCTCTTCTATCAGTATTATGCATTTTCTTTGATTTCTTCAAAGCCACAATAGGCTAGGTGCTTTAAAAACATTTTCACATTTAATCCTACAATAACCTGAGAGACTGACAGATGTTACCATGACCATTTCACAAATGAAGAAATCTAGGCAGATGGGCTCAGAGGCTTTCAATAACTTGCCCAAGGCCACGCAATTAATGAGTGGGGGAGTAGGATTTGAACTAGGGCACCTGGATTGACAAACAGACTCTTTCCACCAAGCCACGCTGCCTCTTGGTTGATAGGATTTTCATCTACTCAGGTTTAGAAACTGGAAATTAGTAAGGCGTTCTTGATTCCTCTCTCTCCTTCATCCACATGTGAAGACGGTTTACTGACACCACCTCCTAAATGACACTGGCACTTGTCCTTTCCTCTTTCCCACCGTCACCATCTTACTTTGGCCCTTCCCCGTCTCTCATATGAAATACTTCAAGAGCCTCCTAACAGGGTGCCTGTCTCTCCTGCACACTACCCCACTGAAGAGAGGTCCTGGTTTTAAAATCTAGATCTGCAGAGGTACAACCCTCCCCAGAGGACATTTGGGCACATGTATCAAGAGCCTTAACAACGTCTATACCCTTTCAATCAGTAATTCTATTTCTGTGACTCTACCTACAAAAAAGAATCCCGCGTCTATAGAAAAAGCTAAATGCACAAATAAATGATGGGGTTTTGGAATGGTGGGGGTTAGGAGCTGACGGCCAAGAAAGAATTCTTGAGATGTCTTTGGTGCAAAAAAGGTGATTTTATTAAAGCACGGGGGCAGAACCCGTGGGCAGAAAGAGCTGCATTGGGGTGGTGAAGAGCGACTGGTTATATACTATGGAGTTGGGGGCTGTAAAGGCAAAAGGGAGGCCCCCAGAAAGACTTTCGTATGCTAAAAAGGACTCAGAAGATGCCAGGGACCTTGCCATTGTCAAACTAAGGCTGTTTTCCCTCTAGTAAGGCATTACCATTACAACAATAGGGGGTTCCTGGAGAAAATATATACTCTGTGTTTGTCTCAAGTATTTGTCAATGGGCTACAGGTTATAAGGAAAATTAATTTTACCTGCTGTTTCCTTATTGCCTTTGTTCCCCACATCACTATGGTGGGGAGGGTGATATTGGGACTCCAGGAAACTGAGTCTACAGGTTTTTGGAGATTAGGCTATGGATAAGATTGCCTTTTTCTTGTAATTTACTAAGATAGTTGTAAACTGATGGAGACTCCTGTCCTGCACGACTGTGATCTCTATCAGCTGTTTGTTTTTCTTCCTTTCCTTTGTGCCTGAGGAATATCACATATGTTCCACCTGGGGATGGGGTGTCAGCTTGCCTTATGCTCCCTCATCACAAAGACGGTGAGAGTGATGAGGTTTTTGGGTGATAGTTCGGTTCATGGGGTCCTGAGCCAATGGCCAAGAAAGAATTCTTGAAGTTGTGTTTGGTGCAAAAAGGTGATTTTATTGAAGCACAGGGACAGGACCCATGGGCAGGAAGAGCTGCCCCAGGATCATGAGGAGAGATTGGTTGTACACTATGGAGTTGGGGGAGATAAAGTCCAGGGGGAAGTTTCCAGTGAGCTTTTCATATGCTAAAGAAGACTCACAGGATATAGGAGGGCTAGCTACTGTCAAGCTAAGATTGTTTTCTCCCTAGCAAAGCATTAACATCAAGATAATAGATGGGGCGCCTGGGTGGCTCAGTCGGTTGAGCGTCCAACTTCAGCTCAGGTCACAATCTCGCGGTCTGTGAGTTTGAGCTCTGTGCTGACAGCTCAGAGCCTGGAGCCTGTTTCAGATTCTGTGTCTCCCTCTCTCTGACCCTCCCCCGTTCATGCTCTGTCTCTTTCTGTCTCAAAAAAAAAAAAAAAAAAAGACAGTAGGGAGTTCCTAGAGAAATGTTTTACTCAAGTATTTATTTGTCAATGAGCTGCAGGTTGTAGGGAAATTTAGTTCTATCTGCCATTTCCTTTTGCCTTTGTTTCTCACATCAGGGGCAGTATTATTGTTGTGGTATATTCATCCTCTACAACTTTTTTAAAACTCCATTAGGGAACAAACTGTCTAAATTAGTTCATTTCGGGGCCTGGGGGGCTCAGTTGGTTAAGCATCCAACTCTTGGTTGGCTAAGGTCGTGATCTTGAGGTTCATGGGTTCAAGCCCCGCAACGGGCTCAACGCTGACAGTGTGGAGCCCACTTGGGATTCTCTCTTGTGCTCTCTCTCTCAATCTCTCTCCCCCACCCCATCTCCCCCTCGGCCCCTCCCCCATGCTCACTCGCATGCTCTCTCTTCTCCCTGAAAAATAAATAAACTTTAAAAAATAGTTCTTTTCAACTCTAAACTAATAGGAAATTGTGCCCCAGGCCATCCTGGGGAGGTCCTTGGAAGCCCCTGCAGCATGGGTCATCCTTTGTCACTGTGGAGGCCCCCACTATCTCAGTTTGCCTGGTTCCCTCAGGTCTAATATCTCCCTAGCTTACATGCCACCCTTGGGGACACATGGATATTTGGTGGGGCCATTCCTTGCTGTTCCTTTCCAAGGTCTGGCCACCTCCCAAGGTGTTGTCCAGGAGCAGGGCACCCAGCCCTGGACCCCTCCCCCAGCCTGAGGATCCCTCGCCTGGTGAAAGTTCACCAGTGCCTGCCCTTGCAGGTCTCCCTCAGAGCCATTCCCTGTCTCCTCCTCCAGTCACTGAATCACCCTGGGGGGGGGGGGCGGTTAGGCTTTTGAAAACAAAGCCAGGAAGGGAAGTGTTTTGTAGGCAACTTCTTTCAGCTCCCACAAATCTCCTTGGAGGAAAGTAAATACAAAGCCCACCACCTGCTTGAGGAGGAAGGAAGAAAAATAGGGGGGGAAATCCCACATTAGTATCTTAAAAAATTATCTTACCTTGAGAAGCTGGAGCAAGCAGTGTCAAAGTGTGAATATTAGACATGAAGTCTGTGGGCTGCACAGAGATGCTGACGTAGTCTGGGCATCAACGCATTCACCCACTCATTTATTCCAGATGCAAATTTCTGAAGTTTTGGTGAAGATGGCTGAAAGAACAGATATTATCACAGCGACTGCACTTGGCTTTTCCAGTTTTATAGTCTCTGAATGCCTATAGAAATCTCTCTCCTGCCTGTAGCTTTTTCTTGGCCCTATGACCAATGATCCCATGTTCATCTCCTGCCCTGCCTTCTGAACCTCACCTCCATGTCTCCAGCCGATGGAGAAAAACACGCCTCCTTTCACTTTATGTCCCAAACCAACCTTGTTGTTGTTGCCCTGAGCCAGCTTCCTCTGCACATGTCATTCCTGTCAATGAGATGGGAGTGTATAGGCCAAGCAATGTTCCTCTCTACACTGTCCCCTTCTGGGAGCCTCAAAATGCCTGCCAAAGGCCCTAATTTAGGGGCTTCTTTGCAGAAGTTTTTCTGTCTGGTACCATCTCAAAGGCAAATGTGGAGGGAGCCCACATTTCCCTTCCACTGAAGGGAACCCACTAGTGGGAACCCAGTCACAAAGGCATCCAAGCTAGTGGCCAATCTGGACCCTCTCAGTAGCTTGGAGTGAATGTGCTAGCCAGCCAGAACACCCTCTATTACATGGTGGCCAACCACTCAGATCATCTCTCTGGGGGCTTCAAGTGTTGGAGAAATGAATAAAGTACTGAGCTTTCAAAGATGGCCGAGGGGACTAAAACAATCCCTGGTGTCTAGCTTGGAGACCCCTCTTCCGGGTTCTTCTTTGGCCCTGTTTGCCCTGTTTGCCCTGCACACGAAAACCCGCCACAGATATGGAAGCTGACAACTACAAATTACCCTTCCCTCCCTTCATTCGGAGCTCAGATCTTTGGAGAAACGGTCTCCTCTGAGCCCGCCAATGTTAAATAAATCTCTGACCCACCAAGATCTCCGAGTGACGCTTAACCAAGCGTTCCAGCCTGGTTCTGTAACACAAGGAGTTATAGTCAGAGGGAGTTGAGACAGCAGGAGAGTCAAAGTGGAGATGGAGATAGAGTTACCTTAGTGAGTCCCCATGGATTTAAATTCGGGCACTGGGACCTCTGTAGATGTTCTTTCTCCTATAGCAGGTGAACTTTCCAGACAGTTGGGGAGTAGAGAAGAAAGTGTAGGAGATGTTTGCTCTGTCTCTTCCCTCTCTTCCTACTATCCTTTTTCTTTTCCTTTCTCCTTTATTTCCCCTGCCCCCTCCCCTCCTCTTCTTTTTCTCTGGCCTACCCAGCATCTGAATAACCTCCTGGTCTGAAGGGACGCCCCTGTTGCCTGAGCTTTGGGAGAAGACAGGTCACAGTACCCGCTGTGAAAGCTGACAGCGTGGGGTACTTTCTGCCCCACACCCTGGAAGCTGGAATTTGGCAACATCAAGACCCTGCTACTGAATCAGACACTCAGAATCAGTTGAGGAATAATTGTAGCATCATCAAATGTCAACAGTGGCAGCATTTAGAAAGTATACAGTGGCCTTGGTGCCAACAGAGCATGCAAGCCAAACTGTCCCCATGGGGAGAAAAACTGCAAATCTCCAGGAACTGTGAAAGGGGACAGGGATATACCCTTTATTTAGTGAACTAGTCATCAACTGCCGTGAAACCAAGGACTCCAAAACACAGCAGGTTCGAGGGACAAACACTTATTGTGCCACAGCTTCTGTGGCTCAGGAATGCAGACCCTGCTGCCTCAGGGCCTCCCACCGAGCTGCAGTCTGGGTGTTCACGAGATTGGGGTCTCACGTGGAGGCAGGTCTTGGGGAACATCTACTTCTAAGCTAGCTCCCTTGGTGGGCGGCGGGATGCAGTGCCTCACAGGCTGTTAGACTGAGGGTCTCCATTCCTCACTAGCTATTGGCTCGGAGCCTCCCTCAGTTCCTTGTCACATGGCTCTCCTCTCCGTGGGGAAGGTTACAGCAGCCAACTTGCATCTGAGTCAGCGAGGGAGACAGAATGTCCAAGATGGACGCCCCACAAGTGACATCCCATCATCTCTGCCACCTGATGTTTGCTAGAAGCCAATCACTAAATCTATCTAGCTCATACTCAAGGGAAAGGGATTACACAAGGGTATGAATTGTAGGAGGGAAGGGCGGGGTTCACTGAGTGCCATCTCAGAGGCTGCAAACCACAGATTCATGGAATATTAACATTTTGCCCCATTTGCTCCCCCTCCCCTTTATGAAGCCATAGCTGCAGATACAGATATACGGGCTTAGGGACGCCACCCCCCCAGCCCCGCCCCACGGTTAAAAAGCCATGTTTAACTTTTTTTTTCCTTGATTTTAAGGAAGCCCTACACCCAACATGGGGCTCGAACTTATACCCCCAAGATCAGAAGTTGCATGCTCTCCCAACTGAGCCAGCCAGGTGCACCTCCATGCATAACTTTGACTCCCCCAAAACTTAACTAATAGCCTACTGTTGATCAGAAGCCTTAAAGATAACAGAAACAGTCGATTAACACATATTTTGTATGTTATATATATTTTATACAGTATTCTTATAATAAAGTAAGCTAGAGAAAAGAAGATGTTATTTAAGAACATCATAAGAGAAAACATATTTACAGTACTGTACTGTATCGAAAAAAGTCTATGTGTATAAACAGATGCATGCAGTTCAAACCTGTTCAAAGGTCAACTGTAGATTTGGATATATCTGTGTGTATATCATGTATACATACATACACACATACACATACATACTTTTTTTGGTAAAAGTGTCAAAAATAAGTTACAGGTATCGAGACATTTCACCTCTAGTTACTTCAGCATGCATCTAAGAATGAGGACATTTTCCTCCATAACCATAACATAACCACACTATACCTCTCCCCAAATTTCCCAAAGTATCTTTTATAGCTCTTTTTTTTTTTTTTCTGCTCCAGTATCCAGTCGAGGTCCCCATGTTGTTTTTGATTGTTTTATCTATATCTATTTGGTCCCTTTTCATCTAAAACAGTCCTTCCCAATACCATCTGTTTCTGGTTTTTCACACTGTTGACATTTTTGGAGAGTTCAGGCCAATTGTTTTGTAGAACGCCCCATATTCTGCAGATGATTATGTTCTGATTTCTTTTATTTATTTTGAGAGACAGACAAGAGAGAGTGTCTGTGTGTGTACAGGCACGCGCGCAAGAGGGGGAGGGGCAGAGAGCGAGGGAGAGAGAGAATCCTAAGCACGAACTGTGAGATCACGACCTGAGCTGAAATCAGAGTCAGGCGCTTAACCCACTGAGCCACCCAAGGGTCCCTGCTGATGGCGGTGTTTAACTTCTCCCTGTATCCACTGTGGTTTTTGTAAGCAGGAAGTTAGGTTAAACAATTCTGGAAAGAATACTTAGGTGGCACATGTCTGGTAGGACCACTGTTAGTGATGTTCGATGACTGCTTGATTTCTCTTTTATAAATGCATAATAACTTCCCTCTTGTCATTAGTCATCTGTGGGATGGTACTGGGAGTCTGTGTGAATATCCTGTTCCCCAACAACCTTCCTCCCAGCCCTTTAGCACCCAGGAATAGTCCTTGACTTGCTTAATTACTACATTTGGGGTTGCAAATGCTGATTGTCTAATCTATCATTCCTTCTACATGTGTCACTCTGTAAAGATGAACTTTTCTTTTGCTCCCTCTATTTCTCATGCTCAGTTTCTTCATTTTAGAATCATGATGAATTCATGTTTTTAAAAACTTATTATATTATAATCAATTAGCATTATTCCTTCAATGTACAAATTGTCCCAAAGTTGGCCAGTGAGAAACCCTTTCAGGCTTTTGGGTTTTTTTGTTTGTTTGTTTTTTAAAGTTTTACTGGGATAGAATTCACCTTCTGTACAATTCACTCATTTAGAGCATACAATTTCATGATCTTTAGTTCATTCACAGAGTTGTGCAACCATCAGCAAAATCTATTGATTGATTGATTGATTGATATTTTTTTAGAGAGAGAGAGAGAGAGAGAGAGAGAGAAAGGATCTTAAGCAGGCTCCATGCTCAGTGCAGAGCCCAATGCGGGGCTCACTCTCACAATGGTGAGGTCATGACCTGAGCCAAAATCAAGAGTCCAACGCTCAACTGACAGAGCCATCCAGCCACCCTGTCAAAATCTATTTTAGAACATGTCATCACCCCCCCCCCCCCGCAAAAAAAAAAAACATTACCCATTTAGTGGTCCCTTTCCATTCCCCCAACTCCCTCTGGCCTAATCAACTATTAATCTACTCTCTGCCCATATAGATTTGTCCTATCAATGGGCTCACATAGTATGTGATCTTTTATGAATGGCTTCTTTCACTTAGCATTATGTTTTCAAGGTTCATCCATGTTGTGTCAGCTTGTATCAGTACTTCTTTCCTTTTTATTGCCATACAACATTCCATTTTATGGATAGGCCACATTTTGTGTGTCTATTCATTGGTTGATGGACATTGTAGTTATTCCCACTTTCGGACTATTATAAACAATGCTGCTATGAACATTCATGTACTGGTATTTGTGTGAACTCACGTTTTAATCTTGGGATATATGTAGGAGTAGAATTGTGGGTCATATGGTAAGTCTATGTTTAACCTTTTGAAGAGCTGCCAGATTTTCCAAAGTGGCTGCAACATGTTACATTCCTAGCAGCAATGTAAGAGGACTCCCATTTCTCCGTATCCTCACCAACACTTGTTATTACCTATCTTTTTGATTGTAGCCATCCTAGTGGATGTGAAATGATGTCTCATTTTGGTTTTGATATGTATTTCCCTCAGGCTAATGATACTGAGTCCATCATTGAGTCAATGATATTGAGTCCTATGATAGCTTTGTTTTACTCTTATGTTTTTCTTCCTTGGGGACCCTGATGATACATATGTTGGCTCTTTGTCTTCTGTGTCTCTCACTTTTTCTCTGATATTTTTACTTCCTTTCCAAATTTACTCTTGGTTCTCCTGTTTAAATTTTTTTCCTCAATGTCCTTTTTTGAATTCTTTGTCTAACCTATTTTCTCTTAGACATCATATAATTTAGTTTTAATATCTCAAGATTATGTTTTTCTTTCCTGAGTTCAGTCAATCCTCATTTTGCTGCTTTCTATTTTGAGCTTTTCAGTATCTGATTTTTAAATATTCTTTATAGCTGCTTTTTGCTCCCTAAATGATATTTAATTTATGTTAAGAGAACTGTGCTGCAGTTTTCCTCTGCGTTTTGGTTGTATTTTCATTAGCTAAAACGGTTTGATTATTATTTTGTTCTGCAGTTATCTTATATGGATGTCAGCTGCCATTTGCTGTTTATTCCAAAAAGTCTTGGATCCTCCTAAACCAGAAATAAGAGGTGGTTCAACTGAGGGGAGACAACAGTGTAGGAGGCCTAAGTAATAGGTCAAGGTTCAAGCAACAGCTCAGAAGGAAGGAAGGAAGGAAGGATGATTTCTTAGGAAAGACATCTCTGGGGGAAAATGGAAATGTTAGATGACTGTGAGCATTTTAAAACAAAGTGCTGGTAGAAATATGACACATTTAATGGAAAAAGTAAGGACAGATACAATGAAATCTGTGCAGGTAAAAAAAATCTTTAGCTCCAGGAAAAACAAAAGCTGTAAGAGAAAGGAAACATACCATTGTACAGAACTCATTAGTAAAGAATATTTGACTTAAATTATGAAAACTGTGTTATAGCAAGTATAAGGTGGATGACAGAAAATAGGAAAGGGGTATAATAGGGCTCAATCCTCATCAAACACAGTAAAAAGTCAGCAGATCAGATCCCATATTCATAAATCAAAAATAACAGTACATTATTTGAAAATATGTAAATAACATAAGATAAAGGTAAAAATTTGAACATGAAAGCCTCTAATAAAAGAGATTATGGGGGTTGAATGGGCCGTAGACTCCTTTGTCTTACAAGTCTTTTAGTAAGACATGATTTTTTTAAGCTTATTTATTTATTTTGAGAGAGAGAACAAGCCAGGGAAGGGCAGAGAGACAGAGAGAGAGAGAGAGAGAGAGAGAGAAAGAGAATCCCAAGCAGGCTCCACACTGTCAGTGCAGAGCCCAACATAGGGCTCAAACTCACAAACCAGGAGATCATGACCTGAGCCAAAACCAAGAGTTGGAGGCTTAACCGACTGAGCCACCCCGGCGTCCCTAGTACTACATGATTAAAAAAAAAAAAAAAAAAAAAAAAGAATATATGTACATATTACTTTAATAACATAAAAAATATAATTAAAAAAAAGATCAGTTGAAATGCCAGCTGGGAGATAGTACCCTGAGAGTTTATAGTATTGTCCTTCTGGGTGAAGTGCACACTCTGAGCCAAGGACCGCTCCAGTTTCCCCCACAGGAGGCAGATGTCAGTGAACCAGCTGGTGAAAGCAAGTGTGGCACCTCTCAAATTATTCCTAATGATTCTCCTCCAAAACGTGTGCTTCCCTTTCCTCCACATCAGTTGGTTTAGATATTTAAGTGCAGTACTCACACCAGAGCCTATAACAGTGGTTCCTACGGACTCGAAGCTGAGATTGGTGTGGTCCTCTCGTGCCACTACAATGTTGGCTGGTGACTGGTCCTGACCAAGGGGACAGAGGCAGGAAGAGTATGACTAGAGCCTAGGAGATCTCCTGGGACACCTTATCACTCCATGCCAGAGATACACGCTAATGGAAAGGTACTGCACTACATGCAGGCAGGTCCACTAGGGCAGACTCCTCGAGAATAAAGATTTGGTTCACCCTATCGGGTAAAGAATCCTGGCCAGCTTGAAGGTAAGGGGAACCTGGAATGGGTAATGGAGAAGGGAAATAATCAATGTCAATGAAGCCTTATGATGAGGTACACCACTTTAGTGGTGTTTCTTTTCTTGCTGTGTTATGTACAAGTGTAGATTTTTTACCTCTCATCCTTTTCTTTCCTCTCCTTTCATTATCATATTTTTTTTTAAATTTTTTTTAACGTTTATTTATTTTTGAGACAGAGAGAGACAGAGCGTGAACAGGGGAGGGGCAGAGAGAGAGGGAGACACAGAATCTGAAACAGGCTCCAGGCTCTGAGCTGTCAGCACAGAGCCCGACGCGGGGCTCGAACTCACAGACCGTGAGATCATGACCTGAGCCGAAGTCGGACGCTTAACTGACTGAGCCACCCAGGCGCCCCTAATTATCGTATTTAAAGTATATTAGTGATGGTTTTAAATTTTAGTCTACTGCTACAACACTGAGATAGGATGATGGTGAAAGTTAGAGGAAGAATGGACGCTCAGCTACAGATGTGGACTTGGGTGCTGGGAGCCAAGGCCATGCTGCTCCAGCACTCTGGTTAGGGTGCATGCTTGCACTTCTAATGCCACCATTAATTGTTTTTCAATTCTTGTGATAATAGTTATTCACTCAAGACTCAGTTTTGTACAGGACCATTGGCTCGTCCTACTCTAGGTCATGCACCAGTGTTCTAGCTACCAATAGGCAAGGAGAGTTCTGGTTTCTATCGTGGCTTCCTCTAGACCCATTGGCTTCTAGTGTGGGAGGAGAGGCCCGGACTCCTTCCAAGACTGAGAGTACGGGAGGCTCCCTCCAAATTGGATATTCAGATGCTGGGTAGCCAATAGGAACTCCATGACAGTCCATCCTTAAGTCTGCCCAATGCAACCATCTCTCCTACAACAACAACAAAGGCACTCATCCTCTCCACAAAAGACGACAGCTCAGTCTCATGAATTATTTTATCTGCCCCCAAGTCCACATCTGTAGGTGATGATCCATTTTTCCCCTTTCAGGGGATTTCAGGTGGTTCCTCAAAGATAAGATTACTTGTCAAGCAAAAACAAAAGATGCTCAACAGAAAATTACAAAATGTCAGAGCTGAAAAGAACCTTGGGAGTCATCCATTCTACCCCCTCTTATTGATGAGTAAACCATACAGGGTAGAAAATGATAAAGGCCATAGGAAAGGTACACACACACCAAGTGCTGCAAATTTCAAAGGAGGGGCAGTGCAGGTCTCCTTGAAATTAAGGGGAGGCTTGATGAAGGTAGGGGGACCTAAGCTCGGACCTGACACACAGTGGGTGGACTATCCTGGTCTTTTGCTAAATTCTGAAGTACTTTTCTGCTCATAGTCTGCTTCTCTTAAATTCCTCCAGCCATAACTTACTTGGCTTTTTGAGATCTTACTCGTTTGGCCGTGATTTTTTTCCACATTCCCTTCATTCGGATTTTGGTGTCTTTGACCTGGTTGCCTATTTGGACTTGGCCCGGTTCTCTTTCCAGCTACGTGTCTTGGCTGGAAAACACCTGAGTCTCAGTCCCTGGGATTAGGTGACTCCCCCAGAAGTCTTAGGAGATTCAGAGAAGTCCAAGGGTCACAAACGCAAATGCCTTCTGATTTCAAGCAGGTAACAAATGTGTGAAGTGGCTGGCTGTTCATTAATACACAAGTGGTGCTCACGGGATTTAAATTTTTATTGAAAACCAAAAGCAAATAAAATTAATGTGCTGCCCAAACAAAACCATCTGTAGGCTAGTTTCTGCTTTTGCTGTCAAAAGTTCCTGACTCTTGGTTCAGACAAAACCTGTAGCTATCAGGGCAGGTTCAGGAAAACCCAACAAGTCTTTATGTCCTAAACTGCCTGCGGCCCAGGAGTTCCGTGATAAGGAATTTATTACGCTGTCCACAGCTGAGGTTCAGACATTTACAGACCTGTTTTATAAATTAGTGAGGCATTCAATGTAGCCCATATTGCCGAAAGTGCTGTTGATGCAAAAGGATCAGAAAGGAGGAACAAGTCTATGGGTTACAATGTGACCCCTTCCCTACCCCACGGTGGTAGTCCCTCTAAGCCCCAGGATTCCGCTGGGCAGTAGACGCTAAAGAGCTGGGTCATTAGACTCCTAAGTCTCACTGCTGACGAGGGTGATGCATCATAGCCTTCCACAATCAGGATCTCACTTCCCCTCGGACTTCATCACCGATTTCCTATCAGACCGGGCTGCTCCCAGAGCCTCTGAGTGTCTGCCGGCCCATTATCCAACCCTTCCCACACTTTCCGAGCCTGCCTAGGTCCCACCTCACTGCTGAAGCTGTCCCCATCCACTCGTCCTGGACACTGCCCTCCCAACCCCGCGCGCTGGTGCCCGGTGGCACCTTTTGGGCCAGGGTCACACGCCTGCGTGTTAAGATGCGAATGCGAACACGCACAGAAAAAAACTCTGAGACCGCCCCCTCCCCCCCCCCGCCCCGCCCCGAGGCGGCGCTCCAGAAACACAGCCGCGTGCCCTGCGCAAAAATGAATGAATGAACACGTGACTCAGGGTGCGACCTACACGCGGGGAAAGAGCACCCTTCCACACACCTCCAAGACTTCATGCCCCCGCAGGACCTGACTCGCCCAAAACAGGAGAACCTGACCCCTGAGCGCGGAAGGCGAGGGAAGAAGGTTGCACGAAAATCAGGCTTCCCACAGGCCAGAACGGCACGAGGGGCGGGCTCTTTTTCGAACAGGTCGCATATTGGTTGAGCCTCCAGCCTTAGGGCTGGGATTGGCCGCGACGCGCCAAAGGATGCCTCCGCGCGGAGAAGGGGCGGTCCCGAAGGGCGTGGCCGGGGCTCGGTCCCGCCCCGGGCGTAGCGGGCTCAGGCGTGAGGGCCTCGGTCTCCACCTGGGACCCCCGCGTCGGGGCCGCAGCGTCGTGTTGCTGGCGCCGCAGGCCCGGTCAGGGAGTCCGAAGCGCTTGAGGCAAGGTAGGCAGCTTCCCGCACGGGGGTCGGGGTTCTGCAGCTCCCGCCCGCCCGGACCCTCTGCCCAGCGGTCGCTCCAGGTCTGCGAGGCCGGGCTGGGCGCGTCGCCGGGCCCTGAGTACCCCGCCGGGAAGGGCACAAAGCCTCCCTGGGGGGGGGGGGGGGCAGGGGGCAGGGGCGCCTCTTGCCTTCGCCTCCATCTTGCAGGCGGCCCGGCGGGTGCGGGGCGCGGCGGCAGGAGGCCCGGGTTGGAAAAGCCTGAGCTCGGTGAGGCCGAGCCGAGGGGGCGCGCGTGTCCACGTATCCTCCGGTCCGAGCAGCTGCGCGTCTCGTTGGCCCCGGGCGAATTCACTTTCCCTCGCGGCCTCTCCCGGGCGTGTGCTGTTTACCCTGTGCGCTCGCCGGGGCCCAGGGAGTAAGGGGCTCGCGCTGCTCCGGTCGGGGCTAACGCCGAGACCCTCTGTCACTAGCTCACGGCCCTTCCCACGAGAAAGATGGAGACGAATGATGCTTTCTTCGTGCCGTGAATGCAGCAGCCCCCGGCTGCCGAGGGGAAAGCGCAAAATGTCTTGCTTTTTTGCTTAGAAAGGCCACCCTTTTCGGCTGTCATCACTAGAAGTGTTCTCAGCAGCCTGGAGGCACATGCTCAGGCCCTTTGTAATTATTTGGTTGGGTTCGGTGTATTGTTTGTAATAAAAATCAGCGGAAACCTGCCAGTGCGGGAGCAGATTGGACCTCACTGGGAATTCCTCGGGGGGTGGGGAGTGGGGCCTGCACGATACGCTGTATTCATAAACACCCTAACAGCTCCCAGATCTAGGGTGGGAAGGATGTTGTTAAAATGCCAGGCAAAATGTACTAGATCAGTTTGCCTAGGGTTTGGTTAAAAGAAGTACAGGTCACCACTTCTCATCCTGTTGCCTCCATCACCTGGGTCAATGCTAGACCACTCAGTACTGAAAAGAGCAAAGAACTCCGTTTCACCTCTTCTGAAAAGCTTTTAAAGCTCTTCCCCACCCCACAGCTAATAATCTCTTGTTCCTTTAGGCTACCTTCTATTGCCTCTTTTTTTTACAAGCGTCAAGTTGTGTGGTTTCCTCAGCTCCTCGCACAGTGCTTGGAACAGAGAAGGCACTCAGTGGACGAAGCCAAAAGAAAACAGAAAAACAGCAGTGTAGCCAAAAGTTGGCAAAGCAAAAATTTTCATTCCTTTAATTTGTTGGACCAGTTATTATTACTGGTTAGGGAAGCTGTTGACTTCTGGCTCTCTTAAGTCAAATCAGGCTTTATCTGCCAAGTTACTAACTCTGGATACATTATTTAACTTCTCTGTGCCTCAGCTTCCTTATCTGTAAGATAGGAGTTATAATAGTACCTGCTCCATGGGTTCTGAGGATTAAATAAGATATTGACATAGGGGTGCCTGGGTGGCTCAGTTGATTGAGCGTCCAACTCTTGGTTTCAGCCCAGGTCATGATCCCAGGGCCCTTGGTCGAGCTGTGCCTAGGGCTCCACAGTGAGTGTGGAGCCTGCTTAATATTCTCTCTTTCCCTCTGCCCCTCCCAGGGTTCCTGTGCTCTTCCCTCTCTCTCTCAAAAACTAGTACAAAAAAAAAAAAAAAAAGATATTGATATAAAGTGCTTAGCATAGTTCATGGCTCAAAGAAAACGTTCAGGAGCAGTTAGCAGTTGTTAGGATAAAAATAAACAGATACTTCAATAGATTTACTAGAATTAAGTATCTATATAGTACTTGACCCTTCAGGGTCTCTCTGCCTTTTAGTCCTTATCTGTGGCTTGATTTTAAAAAGTCCTTAAGCCTTTCGTGATTTTCCCCCCATAGCAAAAGTATTCCATAGGAGACTGTTATTCATTTAGAGCCTTACCACCCACTACAGATTGATGAAGTGCCAAATAATAACTTGGCCAAGTACTGCAGTAGGAGCTGATATACTCTTAATGTGGTCTGATACCCAGAATGGTCCTGTAAGAGCAGAGGAGTAAAACAGATGGGGCCTGTTGTGGCTAACAGGAAATCTTCAGGATGATTGCTTCAGCCAGAATGGCAGAGCTTGTGGAGATGGACTTGGGGTGGCTTCTTTTCTTAGAACTTTGTTCACATGAAGAAACTGTCTCCTGTCTTTGAAGTTGTTCACAAACACTGTGAAAAGTGGAAGAAGCCTTCTCATTGGCTTTAGACCTGTTTGCCAGACCTAGAGGTGGCAGATACAACCCCTAGGGGCTATTGCCTCACTTCCAGGTTTTCCTGTACCACCTTCTGGGGGCAGGAAGCAGGCCAAGTTGTACATTTCCTTTCAGCTGGAGGTCCCCTTGAACTGTGTTGATTTCTCTTAAATTATTTGGAGTCATCAAGACAAATGCTGTCTCTTTTTCACTTGTAACTATCACAGGAGAATTCTGGTCTCTGATTCTGTTTTTAATGTAGGCATAATGAATCTTGAATCTTTTCTAGGGAATACGGTTCTTTCTGGATATGCCTTTCCAGCTGTAACATACTTATAATTAGCTATTATATTAAAAACCTGCCACAGATGTGAACTTTTTCTAGTGTCCTATTGCAAAGACTTTAAGGACATGGATCATAAATTTCCTTCCCAAGTGTACCTGGCATAAGATAGGCAATCACTGGGGCACCTCGTTGGCTCAGTCAGTAGAGCATGCAACTCTCGATCTTGGGGTTGTAAGTTCGAGCCCCACATTTGGTGTAGAGATTACTTGAAAATAAAGCCTTAAAAAAAAAAAAAAAAAGAGAAGCACTCAGTGAATGGTTACAAAGCCACTGTAGTGGTTCCTTTCCAGCCTGCTGAAACAGGCTTACTGATTAACCTGGTGCTCCTGAAACATTACTAATCGCTTGAGATCTTGCTCAAATGCAAATTCTGATTCCAAGACTCTGGGGTGGAACTTTAACATCTACATTCCCAACAAGCTCTGAGGTGATGCACATACTGCTCGTCTGTAGACCACACTTTGTAGAAAGGTACTAACATAAGTACTTGCATTTGGTTTTTAGAAGTATTGCTAAAACAGATTATGTTTCCTTATGGGTTTGGATTTACGATCTTTTTTTTTCCTATTATGTTATTCTATTTTTAACAATTCTATTTTAATTTTTAACTTTATTTATTTTTATTTTAGAGCATGCAAGTGGGGGAGGAGGCAGAGGGAGACAAAGAATCTCAAGCAAGCTCCACACTCGGTGTGGAGCCTGAGCTCTAACTCACAACTGTGAGATCATGACCTGAGCCAAAATCAAGAGTTGGAGGATGCCCAATCGATTGAGCCACCCAGGCGCCCGTTTTTAACAGTTGATATATTTTGTTCCAAAAAATGATTCGAGAAGTCATTCCAAGGTACTTTCAGTATAACAAGATTTTTCAATAAAAGTAATTGAGGCAGATAGGTTGAAAGAAAAGTAGGAGGAAGTCAGGGGTGAGAATAGTATAAAAGGTGAGTGCCTTTCTGTCCTAAGCTTTTTGCTTGAGGAGGATTGCAGATTTGGCCCTGAGCTTCCTAGTAGTCAATGCAAAGAGGAAAATTTTATCAGTTTTGCCAATACCTATGAAGTGAAAACAAACTGGCTGTTCAGTGAAACAGTTGTTTTTGTTACTGAGACCAGAGAATTCTCCAGTGGTTTCTCCAAAAGAGGATCCTTTGGTACAGTGAGTGACATTGTTATCAGTCTTCATACATGTGACCTGACTACCTCACAGAAAATGCCCAGGACAGTAAAAGCAGTGGCCTCTGGAGCTGCAACCCTGTATGCCAGGGCCAGCTTCCTTAGACAGCAGGAGAGATTTTTGTTACAGGAAAGCTGGTTTTCTGCCTGCTCTATGGTGGGAATAGAGGATACGGTTGTTAACATGTTGAGTCCTCCACATCCTTGTAGTTTTTTTGAGTTTTGTTGGATGGGGACAGTTTGCAGAGGAGGCCAGAGAGCTTGCGTTCCAGTGGACAGGAGGCTGGGAGCTCAGCCAAGCTCCTTGTAGGTGTGGTAGTTGCATCTCTTTTGAGGCCTTCTGAAGACCTGCTTGATGAGTTAGAAGACTGGCCTTGCTGCACGGCTATCTGGTGGTCCCAGTCAGCCTGTGAGTGAGCGAGTGAGAAAGTGAGGGGAGCAGCCTGGCCACAGCCCTCCCACCAAATTGATTTAGAGGAAGCCAGTGGCTCCTCCTCAGGCCCTGGAGGACTGTCTCTAACTCTAAGCAGAACAGAGGGAAGTCGCCCTAGGAGGAAAAAGAAAGGGGCTGCTGGTGCCCAAGCATCCTGAGGATGGCATCAGCCCATTACCAATCACGGGAAACACGTTTACCCTCCATAGCTTTGAACCTCTTCTTCCTTTTCACTTGGCTTGAACCTTCAAAGGAGGTGGACGCGGCGCTCAGGGTGACCTGCCCCACAGGGAAAGACAGGGTCGGTGTGGAGGACTAAGGGACTTGGGGTCTTCAGCAGCCAGGGAAGGAGCAGGTAGAATGGCGGTTGCTCTTGGCTGTTGACCTCCCAGTCTCAAACCTGTGGCTCAAAGCCACAGCATTCCTGGCACCCACCCCGCTCTGAGGCAGGCCCTGGCCTCTTGTGACTGCCCCTTTTGTTGGCCTCCCCCACATATATATTTACCCCCAACATGGTGCTTCCCACGCCTGGATTGGCTTCTGCCTTTAAGCTTCTTTCTCCCATAAATTAGTTCCCCCAGAAGCTTTCCAGCAACCTGAAGATGTTGGATCCTACCTTGCCCCCTCCCCTGTTCCTTGTGGGCAGTTTTATGTTTTTAGGGAAAGAGCAATAGTACTAAGAGCCTCTTTGTCTGGTTCTCTGGCCAGATTCTGCCGCAATGTGTGCATGGCATTTGCCGCCTATACCTGTGGCCTCCTGTGAAAACACAAGGAGTTTGAAGCCTTTGGCCCCTAAACTGGTAGGGCTTGCTCTGTCAAGTAATACGTAGTCTGCGTGGCTGGTACAGGTGGCTGGCTGTGTGCTTGGGTACAGAGATGGGCCTTGCCTGTACACAGCTTCCCTGGCAAAGTTGGTATAAATCAGATTATCTCAGAGGGAGGTTGTGATTTAATGAGTCCTGGAGATAGTCTTTTTTTTTTTTTTTTTTGGCAGGTAGTCCTTTTTTGATTGGAGGAGGATTGATCCCTGGTTGACCATTCCTCTCTCAGAATGGTTTAGTTAAGAGAGGGGCATCATCCCTCCCCCTAATTCCCAGCCCTCCTTTGTCCATCCTGGATGGGAGTGAGTGGGAGGAAGGCCTGGCAGCTGTGACAGGGCTGCACGAGAAGGGTCAGATGTCCAGGCTTACAGAGTCAGCGTTGCCACATACGTGACGTATGAGCGTATTTTTACTGTAGGGCAAGCGGATGCCAAGCCTACATCACTCCTAATTATATATATCTGGTAGGTCATATGGCCTCTGCCGGAGACTAATGAAGAATTTTAATAGAGTCCAGGTGGTTGCTACACTATCCTGAAGCTTATGTGGTTTGTCTCTTGGTTTGGCCAAGGACAGGGCAGTTCTGGGACATACAGATTTTTCAGATGGAGGGTTGAATTCATTGTTCGTTGTCTATGCTCCGAGGGCTCCAGGCACTCATTCCGACCTTGTGGTTCTTCCCTGGTAGGGAGGAGGCCGGCTAGCTCGCAGGAACTCTGTAAGATACGTTATCTCTGAGCAAGGAGGCCCCCCACAGAGTAAGTAGTAGGTTTTGTAAAGCTGTTGACCTGGGAGACAGTGTTGGTTCAACACCACAAGTCATATTCATGGTCCAGAGCAGACCATTTTGAAATGGTCTTTGAAATGGGTGCTTTGAAAAGGAGTTAAGCTGCTTCTCATTGGAAGTGTCTAAGTGGAACCCCTACCTCCGTCCTCACCCCAGAAAGTTAGAAGAAATGATGTGTAATGAAGCTATAGAAATGAGGGCTGGACCTTCATGCAGTATTACAGCTGCCCACCTGGCAAGCGTGGATGGAGTTGAGGCTCAGAAATCTAAAACTTGTGCATTTTCTAGGCCACTTCATCATGTTTGATGTTTTAAAAATGCCTTTGCTTCCAACAGTCATCACTTTCAGTTTTCCCTGATTATTTCTATCCCGGTTGACTTCTACTTTTGTATTCTGTAGCATCTTATATACAACTTGAAATGCACTCTTACAGACTTTGAAATCTTTTCTTTCACATGTATCTGTCTCCTCATAACTTGTGGAGCCAAGGGGAGAGCATGATTTGGTAGGCAGATTAATAAGTAAGATTAGGAAAAGACTGTTTATCCAGACTGAGGAAATAAACCTGCCTTTTATGCAGTACTGTTTCCATGAAAATCATTCAGTCTCAGACCATCTTACCTGGTTGCTCAAGGGCCTCTGGCGACAGTGTTAACCTAGTTCAGGTTTGTCTGTACACTTGAAAGTTACCTAGGGTGTCTTCTAAGTAGCTTATAATTCTAGCTCACCACTCCCAACCCCCCAGAATAAATGGATAGCTTCTTTTTGAATAATGAGGTCCAGACAGGACAAATTAAAACTACATCATCAAAACAAAGACCGATCATTTGCACCCTTTTTTTGCCCCAGCATCATATTTCAGCCCTCGTTGCAAGACCACACCCTTTTGGTGGAGGGAGAATTAGCCACCCATCAGGCCTGACTCTAGCCATTGAGAGAGTTTCTAGGAATGGAGCAACAGTAGAAGTTGGGGGTTACAGGTTAGATTTTCCCAGTTCATGGTCTCCACGTATTTCTCTAGTTGTGAAAACAGAATTTGCCTGTCAACAGCTTCATGTGTAGTTTTTTAACTAGCCACAAGGTGAGGATGTGGCTCCATGAACATGTTGCAACAGGACTTGGTCACTCATCTCTTTGTCCTGTCATTCTCTTCCCTCCTTCATGTACTTTTCTGCTTTGTAACTTGTTGCCTTTGATGGTTCAGAAAGAGCTTGGGTTCTGGAGTCACACAGTCCTGGATTTAAATCTCTCTGAGCCTTGGTCTCCCCCTCTGTGAGGGAAGATAAGAGGACCTGCCTCCCGTGGGAAACTCACTCTGGCATGCTGCTGGTTGGGGTATAAATTGATGCCATGCCTTAGAGGGCCACTTGGTAACGTATGCTGAGGTATGTGCAGGTACCCTTCGCCTCAGCAGCTTTTCTTCTGGATGTTTCTGCTGTGCACGTGCTAGCATGCATGCAAGAGATATGTGCCCTTGATGGTTCTATTTGGTCAGTTGTTCGTTGAAGCATGGGTTGTAATAAGGAAAGATTGGAAATAATCCCAGTATTCACAGATAAAGGGACAGTGACACTTTTAAGGTGGACTATGGTACTGGGCAGTGACGTAAAAGAAAGAGGAAGCTCTCTGGGTATTGTTGAGAACAGATGTCCAAGATACTGTGTGTGTGTGTGTGTGTGCGTGTGTGTGTGTGTGTGTGTGTGTGTGTGTGTGTTTTAGAGGGAAAAAAGGAAAGAAAGCGTTCTGAACAGGGTGTCCTGTACAGTGCTACTTTTATGAAAAGAGGGAGAAGGGTGAAATAGATTGTTGTGTTTGCATGTACATCAAGAGCTCAGTGAGAGACCTATGTACAGAATCAATGAGACTGTTTACCTGTTTTTATGGGAGTATCTAGTAGTAAATATTTTGCTTGAGTTATATGAGAAATTGGCTGCTTTTTCTCTCTCTGTTGGACTCCTTTGTTGCCTGTAAGGTGACTTGTTACACTGATTCTGTGCCTTACACTCCCCCCATGACACTGTTGGCACCAGCTGACCCACAGCACACTCCGTGTGCCAGGCAGTGTCTTAATGCCCTGCATCATGCAGGAGCTTGTTACAGTGAGGAATGGGGACAAGGACAGAAGGAGACTTATATCTGCAGTGCATTTTATATTTCATCCACAGATTACCTGTCAAAAAAATTGTTCTGCCCCATGCAGCGGTTGTGAGAAGAGAGTCAATGTGAATTGTGTGCTCTGCTTTAGAGTCACCTCCGAATGGGTCTGGAGCCTCGTGTGCCCAGGCAAGCAGAGTAGGACCCTTTTCCAGTACCGGGCGGGGTGTTCTGAAGACATAACTGTGCCCCGCCTGGTTTCCCCGGTGTGCAAGCTGAGCAGGATGAGCCCCAGTCTTCAGCCTCCGCCTTCCCCGCTCCTCCTGGCACCTCCTCTTGCTATCACTGCTTCTCCTGGTCTCTGAGGAAACAAGGCTATTTTTGTCCAGGTTCTAGCTTTGAGGTTCGCCCAGTGCATTCCAGGTGACCGCCAAAATCCTGGGCACTTTTGCTTCCCTTGTTCCCCTTCCAAATCTTATGGGAGTCGTTCCCTCCTTCCAGCTTTTTGGCCTGGCCCCGTCCACCGGTGCCCCCAGGGGCAGTTGTTGCGTATACTGTTAGGCTGAGGGGAGCTAGTCTCTGTCTGTAATCCCTGAAGCTCTTACTGGAACAGGCCTATTTCACTTTCAGCTCCCAGATTGTTCCGTCTTCCCTCCGTGAGTGCTCGCCCAGGTTGTCCCTCACCTGCCTGCCCTCCAGCCGGCCCAGGGCTCTCACTGTCATATGCATGCATGCTTTGTGGCCATTACCACTGTCACCCACCTGGATTTCCCTCAGTGCGAGTTAATCATAACCCGAGCTGGTGGGAGAAGAGCTGCTGCTTGCTCTCTCTCTGGCAGGAATAAATCGCTACCTGCTCCACCGCCTGGGATGTGGTTTCTGTGCTTTGAGAGAGGGTCCTGCCTCCTCTGCCAGGCAAAAGCAGGCACTGTATGAAGACCCTGGGCTCAGCCAAGCCCCGAGCCTGCCCTGACTTGCTGTTCCCTACGGCAGAGCGGTCAGAGCCAGGCCAGAGCTGCCTGCTGATGGGAGTATTGCAGCAAAAGAACTGTCGTGGGGCTGGCCCAGGGAGGGCCCAGGCCGGGCCCCTTACCCCAGTGGCACTAGGCCAAAGGGATGGGGACGAAAATGTGGATTTAAGCCTGGTCTCTGATTTGGACCTGTATTGACCCTCCTGGGCACCTGGTGCTGGGGCTGGTACAGGCCATATAAAAGCAGAGGACAAAATGGTTTGCTCCTGCATCCCCTTTGGAAGGCTCTGGGGCCAAGGAAAAGCCAGACCTGTGTTCTCTTCAGAGGAAATAGACACCATTTGTTCTTTCTTTTCTTTGGCCAAAACAGGGAGAGAGGGAGGGAGGAAAGAGGTTGTCCTTAATTTTCTTTTTTTAATGAAATATAGTTGACATATTAGTTTTAGGTGTACAACATAGTGATTCAACAATTGTATACTTAACAAAATGCTTACCACAATAAGTGGATAAGTATGGTCACCATACAACATTATTTCAGTATATAGATTATATTACAATATTATAGACTATATTCCCTATGCTGTGCTTTTCATCCCTGTGATTTACTTACTTTATGACTGGAAGTCTGTACTTCTTAATCCCCTTTATCTATTTCACCCATCAACCCCACCCGCCGCCTCTCTGGCCGCCACTAGTTCTCTATATTTATGAGTCTGTTTCTTTTTGTTGTTGTTTTGTTTTTTAGACTCCACATATAAATGAAAACATATGGTATTTGTCTTTCTCTGAGTTCTTTCACTTAGCATAATACCCTCTAGGTCCATCCATGTTGTCATAAATGGCACAGTCTCATTCTTTGTTTATGGCTGAATATTCTTGGTAATATTCCATTGTATGTATGCACCATATCTTCTCTGTCCATTCACTATGGATGGACACTTAAGTTGTTTCCGTGTAATGCTGCAATAAACATGGGGGTGCATGCATCTTTTCAAATTAATGTTTTCAGTTTTCCTCAGTAAATATCCAGAAGTGGAATAACTGGGTCATCTAGTACTTCTATTTTTAGTTTTTTGAGGAGCCTCCATATTGTTTTCCCCAGTGGCTGCCCCAGTTTCAATAATTTACATACACTGCACAAGGGTTCCCTTTTCTTCACCTTGTTGCCAACACTTGTTATTTCTTGTCCTTTTTGTTCTAGCTGTTCTGACTGGTGTGAGGTGATGTGTCATGGTTGTTTTTTGTTTTTTTTTTAAATGTTTTGTTTATTTATTTTGAGAAGGAGAGAGAGGATCCCTAGCAGGCTCCTTGGTGTCCGTGCAGAGCCCAACAGGGGGCTCCATCTCAGGAACCATGAGATCATGACCTGAGCCGAAATCAAGCCAGATGCTTAACTGACTGAGCCACCTAGGCTGCCCTGTCATGGCGGTTTTGCTGTGCATTTCTCTGATTAGTGATGTTGAGCATCTTTTCATGAGTCCATTTACCATCTGTGTCTTTTTTGGAAAAATCTCTATTCAGGTCCTCTACCCATTTTTTAAATCACATTATTTGGTTTTTTGGTATTGAGCTGTATGAGTTCTTTATATATTTGGATATTAAACCCTTATAGGATACACGATTTGCAAATATCTTCTCCCATTCAGTAGGTTACCTTTTCTTTTTGTTGGTGGTTTCCTTCACTGTGCAAATGTCTGTCTTAATCATTAAAAAGCAAGGTTTCCTGGACACAGATGCAGAAAATACATCTTTTTTTTTTTTTCTTTCCCATTTTGTAGAGAGCTGAAGGCCTCAGGGGAACACTGACCTAGTGACATCTCAATGGCTTTGGGAGAAGAAAAGGCGGAGGTGGAGGCCCCCGCAGACACCAAGGCCCTGTCCTATGGGCAGTGGAGCTGCAGGGAGCAGGAAGTGGACACCCCAGGGCTCACGAGCGGGGAGCAGGAGCAGCCACCACACCTGGAAGCTGAGGGAGGGCTTGCATCCCCGGTGTGGGGAACAGAGAGGCTACCTGCCCCTGCCTGCTGTGACAGGGCTGGCCCCAGCCCCTCTGGAGCCTACCAGCCACAGGCCAACAACACCAGAAGGGAGCCAGTAGCTGGTAGATCTCAGCCTGCTCTTGGTTGCCTGCTTCCTTCTGCTGGCCCGGGGACTGGAGACCTTTTGCACTCTGTGGAAAGCCAGGTAGGTGATAAGGCAAATGGGACTTTAGATTTAACTAATGTGGTCATTTGGCAGTATGTTCTAGCATTCTTCTCACCCTCTTACCTGCTTTCCCAGCTTCTGTACAAGGTGGGGACTTAAGGGAGTCTGGGTGTGATGATTTCTGATTTACAGGCTCACCTGGAGAGTTGGGCCCTGGGGACTCTGTCCACAGTGTCTCCTGTTCCTCAAAAGTGTGACTGGTGACCTTGTGAAGACTGGGGATGCTATGGCCAAGATCTGTTGCCCAGAGGGCTAGACCACGGGGCCGTGTCTTGTTTCTGACTTGGTGGTCTGAAGTCTTCAGGGGGAGCCCTGAGGAGACTTGGGTCCAGGGCTGTGGGCTCCGAGACTGGATCCCCTGGGACCCAAGGAACCTGGCAGAGGCTTGGAGCCCCCGTAGTAGGCGGCACCGTCCTTGGGGAAGAATTTCTTGCGCCTCCCTGACTGCAGGGAAGCCTTGCCTAGTACGAGTCACATGGATCAAGGAGTCCTCCTTGACTCTGTGACCTCAGACGTATCACCAAGTCTTTCAGGCCCTCAGAAAGGTGAGGGCCTTGGGAAGGTGACCTGAATGATCTGTCCCTTCCGGCTCTGGCATCCTATTATGTTCTGCTTGCCAAGGCCTTCCACAGAATGGCTTTGATCTTGTTAGTATCACTCTGGCCTCGGCTGCTGAATACTGCCCCCATGCAGTTCTGTCCTGTGAGGATGCTCTGAGTATGCCTGTCTGGGAGAAAACAGAAACTGGACCCATCTGCCTGGGAACCAGGGGTGGTGGGACGTTCAGGGCACCCGTGAGAGATTCAGTGAGGCAGGAAGCACATAAGCAAACATAGAAATGGGCTATTTTGTGAGCTTACTAAAAATGGGCTGCTTGTTGTAGTACCTGTTGTTTGTTGAGCTCTTACCCTGTGCTTTTCACATGTGAGCTCCTTTCATCCTCGTGTCCTGAGGAAGTGGTACCGTTACCATCCCCATTTTACAGATGAGGGAAGTGAGGCCCAAAGTCATACATCTGGAAGGTGGAAGTTAGGGGTTGGCATCGAGTCTGTCTGGTTCCAAAGCCCACGCCTTTAACCGGTGTGCTATCCCGCCTCCCCCGGGGCAGGTTCTTCACTGAGCAGATTAAAAACTCAGAGGGAAGAGGCTGAAACGCGTGACTCGCTTTGCCAGCGTTCAGTTCCCGCAGGTGTGAGCGGAGCAGGGTGTGGCCTGGTGGATCCCTGCCCGTTGGTTTGGATGTGTTTCCTTCACACAGTCAGAGGTTTCTTCTGCCCGGGATGCGCTTCTCAGAAGTTAGGTGGCGGGCTCTGTAGCACGACAGAGCTGTCGGAGTTGCACCTGCTCTCTGCTTGCATGGAGGCCAGAGGGCGAGATCGGTTTGGGGAGGGCAGTCTGCTTCCCGGAGCACGCAGAGTTTCCGTGCCGGAAACTAGCCGCACGCTGTCCGGTTCTTGCATCGGATAGCAGACTCTAATTTCAAGACCTTTCCTGAATATCGTCTAGGCCCCCAAGGAACATTCCAAAGTTGTCCTTTAAGAACGAAATTTGGTTTGCTTTGCTTTTACTTGACTGCTTTTTCTTCCCTCTGTCATTACAGATGGAGGAGACCAGGCTTTCTGCCTCAGAGGAGCTACCTCAGACTCTTACTGTTCCCAGAGCCACAGGTCTCTGCTCAGGACATGATGCTGATACCGAAGATGACCCGTCCCCAGTTGAGTCGCCACGGGTGCTGGACCTCAGCCAGCAGCCTCACAGCTCAGGTTTCCCTTTCCCGACAAGATGGAGGTCTGTGGTGAGCCAAGGGACGGCTGTTCCTCAGTTCTCCAGCCGCAGCGTCTCTGCCTCCTCCCCGGGCAGCAGTCTCCAGGGTCACCAGGAGAAGGCGGAACCTCAGAGTTGCTCCATTGCCAAGGTCTCATCCTCCCTGGAGCTGGCCATGCCCCACTCAGCCCCCTCTGTGGGGTCAGTGCCACGGCTCCAGTGGTCACCACAGCCTGCGTCCTCTGGGGTTGATGCTCCTGGGCTGGGCAGGAGGCGCCTCTCCTTCCAGGCCGAGTACTGGGCCTGTGTGCTTCCAGACTCCTTACCTCCTTCCCCCGACCGCCACTCCCCACTCTGGAACCCGAATAAAGAGTACGAAGACCTGCTGGACTATACTTACCCACTCAGGCCCAAGCCTCACCTCCCAAAGCACCTTGACAGCCATGTGCTGGCTGACCCTGTGCTGCAGGACTCAGGTGTAGACCTGGATAGCTTTTCTGTTTCCCCCGCGAGCACCCTGAAGTCACCCACTAATGGCTCCCAGAATTGCCCATCAGCAGAGGCCTCTGCCCTGCCATTCTCTAGGCCCGGAGAGCCAAGCCTTAGGCGGTGGTCCTCTGGCATACCCCAGAAGCAGGGCAGTGTGGGGTTGGCGTCTTGTAACCAGCTCACATCTACCCCCAGAGCCCCGGGCGGTAGGGATGCTCCTTGGGAGAGCAGAGAGCCAGCCCCGAGGGGTGCGAAGGACTGGCTACCCATGGGCAAGCACCCTGAGGCAGGCTCTCCCCAGCGGAGGACATGGGAGAGAGGGTGGCCCTTGCCCAGGACAGAGAGAGAGAAGGGAGCCAGCCAGGGTGTCTGGCACCCTGCCTGCACAGAATCTGGATGGAAACCAGAAGAGGAGGTGGAAAGTGATGACGAGTATCTCGCCCTGCCCGCTCGGCTGACGCAGGTTTCTAGTTTAGTTTCACATCTAGGTTCCATCCCCACCTTGGTAACCCTGCCCACGGGGGCTGCCGAAGGGCAGACCTCCCTCGACGTGTCAGACAGCGATGGGCCAGCTTCCCTCCCGTCGGACTCTAGCCAAAGCCAGCTTCCTTCTGAGGCTGCCCTCAGAGGGTCCAGGGGCCCTGAGGGCCAGAACCACCGTTTGCTCTGCTCCTTCATCCATGCAAGGGGCTCTGCAGGGGAAGGCGGTCTGGGGAACAGCCAGGCCCTGGGAGTCTCCTCTGGACCCCTGAGAGCACACTCTTCTTTGCCAGCTGTGTGGGATCGGCATGCGTTCTTAGACCTAGATGCTGCAGGGCAGCCTCCTGGGAAAGGAGAGCCCGGAAAAGAATCACTCGTGCAGTGTGTGAAGGTAAACTCCACGTTCAAGAGGCTTTGCCTAGAGGGAGCTCTTCTGCCAGTGCACGGGGAATCAAATTTAGTGACCTTGAGCACTTACATGTGCCAGGCACTGTGCTGTGCCTTAGTTTACTTGATTCTCACACCTCTGCCCGATAAGGACTATTGTTGTCATTTCACAGTTGGGAGAAAGGCCTTGAAGGGGTAGGTAACTTGCCCACCCAAGGGCTGGAGCCTAAGTTTAACCATTACTCCTGGCTGCTTCCTAGAGCTCTTGACCTTGAGGATTAAGAGGTATTCTGCACGAAAAAGGTCCGGGCTCGATTGTCTGAACTAAACAATGGTAAATGACTTTCTTGACTGCAGGACTCCTCAGAGCTTCAGTTTGATAAAGTGGTGGCACTTCGGAGTTAGAGTCACTTCATGTACTGTTTCCTAAGACATTTTGATCACCAAACCTCTTGTGGACTCATGACTCTCTGGAGATAGAATTAATACCCTGTGGAATGAGGTCGTCAGCATCAGGCAGATCTGAATTTCAATCATAACACTGCCATATTTGGAATTTCAGCTTAGTCTTTTGAGTTTGCTCATTTGTAAAATGTGGAGCCTTGCCTCTCAGGGATGTTGTATGGATTACAATGAAACTTTTTTTTTTTTTTAATGTTTATTTTAGAGACACAGAGTGCGAGTGGGGGAGGGGCAGAGAGAGGGAGACAGAATCCCAAGCAGGCTCCAGGCTCTGAGCTGTCAGCACAGAGCCCCATGCAGGGCTCGAACTCACGAACTGCAAGATCATGACCTGAGCTGAAGTCGGATGCTTAACCGACTGAGCCATCCAGGCACCCCTACGTGAAATAATTCTTGTTGAGGGCTTTGTATAGTCCCTGACACTAGGACGTTCAGGTATGTGGCTCTCTGCACATGGAGAGTCCCACATATGGCCTTGTGTCCTGGGTGAGCGCATGGACACTGCACACACACAGCAGCACAGGTGGCTGGAAAACCTTGAACCAATGAGCCAATGCAGATGTTTCCATTTGTCCCGTGAAGCAGGTAGGACAAATGTTAGCATGTGCCTCTTTTGTGATAAAAGACTGAAATACTGCGAGGCAAAGTGCTTGTCTCATAGCCTCCCTAGGGTGAGTGGCCAGCAGGAGTCTAGGAGCCAGGTGCCCTGGGCATTGTGGGAACAGAACAGGGACGAGCAGTTGTAATTCACTTGGTTTCCTGCCGTAGGTTCAAGTTAGTCGCGATTATAGTCATTTATCTTCTGTTTTCCTCAGGGACAGTTAACAAAGTTAGCACTGGTGCTCACTCGAGAATTGGTTTCCGTGGTTGGCATGCTTTTGGGCCATTCCCTGTCCACGGCCCCTCCCCTTAGCTGCTCTCTTCTCACGTGCAGAGCAGGCTTTTCTCAGCCTGTCATTTTTGCTGTCACGAAGGCTGAGGGGAGACAGCCAAGGTGGGGCTCTTCATATTGCGCTGGCAGAGGTCTGGAGTCCGGGTGGGAACAGGTTGGGGGGAGGGAGGGGAGTGACCCCTCAAGTGAGGGAACGCTCCAGCAAAGTGCAGTCTTTCTCCTAGAATCCCTTGGATTGCAAATGTAAACAGCAGTTTGGTCAGTAACACCATGTGTTCTTTTATTTGCCTACAGACATTCTGCTGTCAGCTGGAAGAGCTGATCCGCTGGCTGTATAACATAGCAGATGTTACCGACCACCTGATTCCATCCAAGTCCAATCTTACAGGTCTCAAGTCTTCTCTGCAGCTTTACCGGGTAATACGTGGTCCTGGCTTCTTAGCCACCAGAGTGGTGGCTAAGTACTTGATTACAAAGTAAAAGCTCAAATAACTGATACTCGGTATGTTACGGCACAATTGACTGTTCTACCTGAAATCTAATCAGAGGTCCTTTCCAAATTCTTTTTGTTGAAAAACTGCAAAATGTAGTTCTCTCCCAGGCCAAGAAGAGTTTGGAGAAAATCTATTCATCCTCTGTCTAATATCCTTAGGGATGATTTGTAATGTAATTTTCCAAATGTCTCAGGGATTAAGTATAGATCTGCACTAGTCACGGAGTCACCAGTCACATGTGGCTCTTCAGATGAAGGAGAATTAAAGATTCCTATTTCTGTTACACTAGATACAACCACAAGTGTCTGGGCATCACATTTGTCTAGTGACTACCATATTGAGCAATGCAGATAGAACATTTCCATCATCACAGAAAGTTCTTTTGGAAAGCACTGACTGGAATTTGCTTCTGTGTGTTTTGTTTTGGGGTTTTTTGGTTTTGGGGGTTTTTTGCCTCTTTTTCATTAAGGTTCCGTTATTTTTAACGTCTCTGTGTGTTCTGGTTCATTTGACTTTAGATCAGGTGTATCTGGAATGATAGTTTGTGCCTGTTCTAGAATAATTATCAACAGGTTCCCCCTTCATTCTCAGAAGTGTTCTGAATTGGAGGATCAATTCTACAGTTATGCAAAGTATAACATTAACCTTGACTGAACTACCCAGAGGCCCGTAGCACTGTCTGGTTGGCCAAGCATTTTTAACCTCTTCTGAAGGAGCAGAGGTAGTTAGGAATTGTGGTCTGAGCCTGATGCTAGTCTCGAAAGGGTTTTCTGAGACAGTTCTTTGAATTTCTGTAACCTAATCAAGTGCCTTCAGAGGAAGATGTTATTGACCCTTGCCTCAGCCAGAGTAGCACCAACCCAGCCCCCGGCACATCCTGGCGGGAGGGAGGAAAGGCCTTTGGTGTTCCAGCTTGGAGCCGAGTAAAATTTAGGGAGGGGCCTCGACTGGGTAGCCAGCTGTCCTGCCTTAGTGGGAGTGCTACTTCCTGCTGTGTGGAGAGAGGTGGCCCTGAGTTCCTTGCCCAGAGTGTGCTGGAGGGAGGAGGAGAAGGCTGAGTGTGACAGCGCCCTCTGCGCGCAGCTCCTGAGTGTGCTTGTGTAGCTGAGCAGGGTTCACCCCTTGGGGGTCCAGGGGCAGTACCGCTGTGGGGAGAGGAAACTGCCTGGAAGTTGCCCTCAGAATTATCTGGGTGGTCTCTCCAGAGTGCCTCGGCCCCATCCCCGTCAGAGCAAGTGCCAAGTAGAACAAGTCCATTCCCTCCATTGTATCCCTCACTATCCTTCTCTGCCTCACCTTCCAGGCTGGCCAGAGCAGCTGTCTTGTTTTGTGGGTAGAACTGAGATTTGAGCTGGGAGTTAACCCTCACAAGTCAGTGAAGACTGTCCCTCTTGTGTCACCACACAGCTGTGTCATAAAGCACGACAGCTCTGTCAGCCCCTTCCCCACACAGAATGGTGCAGGACTCATGAATATGTATGAGCTGCCTTGGCGCCCCCCCCCCCCCCCGCTTAGATAGCTCATACAAGCAAGTGTGTGTGTGTCCACATGTTGTTACTGTGACTCTGTCTCACTCTCTGTCTTAACACGGTAGGTTTATGGCAGCATATAAACTAGAGAATACTAAAGAATAAAATAATCAGCATAGGTATTAGGGCAAAAGAAAACTAAAGAATATGGTTAAATCCAAGAGTAAAACGATAACTTGAGAATGTGAACCACCAAGTTCTGTACCCTGTACTAAAGGTTGTCATGGATTTGACTTTACACGTCTTAGTGTTAAAGGAACATCAAAACAGTCGGCTATAATAACACTTGGTACCCATGAGGAGAAAAAAAGTCAGCTACTTGGGAGACTCACAGCTTCCCTGATGCCTTCCCCAAGGTCTGCACAGAGTAGGACGTTCCGGGAAGAAATGGGTCGAGGCACCTCTTACGTGGCTCTCACTTCCCAGGTCCGTTAGAATAGAAGACATTGTATTTTGAGAATCCCATAGTGAGTTGTGAGTTTAAAGAAAACCCAGTGAGGTATAACAAAAAGAACCCCTGCCCCCCAAGCTGTTCATGAACCAGGCTCTGCCAGGGAAAAGAAAACTCTTTTGTCAGACTGTAAACAAAAGAAAAGATTGACTCTGTATTTATTTTGGGTTCAAAGAATCAAAGAAGGGAGAGTTAAACTAATGTACTGTTTACTTGGGGAATTCTGAAGATCGAGTGGGTTTGTCTTCCAGGTGAGAGGGGAATAGAACTACCTTTGCAGAGGATCATTTTGAGTAAGTTTTATAGAACAATAGTAACGAAGCTTTTTTTCTTTATTTTCTCATATGCTTTAAGCAATTTAAGAAAGATATAGATGAACACCAGTCCCTGACTGAGAGTGTCTTACAGAAAGGGGAGATTCTTCTTCAGTGCCTGTTGGATAACACCCCAGGTGAGATGCTTGAAGATTTGAATTGAGCCCGCGCTCCATCCCTCGGCAGCAGGTCCAGGGAGCCACACTGTCACTGGTAAAGACCCCCCTCCCCCCAACTGCCATAGATTCCTGTGGCTGCGGCCCTCCCACTGTCGTTGCCCCACGGCCACAGGGGGAACCAGTCACGGTCAGAAAGGTAAGTTGAGTAGAAGGCCTGGAGCCTGCAAGAGTGACACACTTTTACCTTTTCCTGGTAGTGACCTGCACAGGAGTGCTGGTTTTAATCCAGCGGTCTTTGGTTCTCTGTTAGGATATACACAGTAGGGAGCCCTCAGGGGTTCCGTTCCTATCCCAGCACAGGCTGGACCCCTCTCTGGTTATCTGCTTTGTGTTCTGCCTTGAAGGAGACTTGTTTCAGCATCTGAGAGCAGCCAGTCTGTTCTAAGGGAGCAGACTAAGGGAAGAAGTGAATTGATGAGAGAAAGGGACAGGTGGATAGTGGTATACCAAGTAAGCTCAAGTTCATTCTGTAGGATGGGCTCCCCACTTAGGAAAATGTGAGGTCACAGACATTAAGAGTATGCCTAAGCCTGCAGGGTGCAAGGATTTACAGTCGGCCTTGCCCTTGCTGAGGGCAGATGGGAGGGGGAGGATGAGGTGGGGAATGCTAGCTTTAAAGCAGAGAACTGATGGATCGCCAAAGCAGCCCCTCATTTCCTAGAAGACTAAACAACCAAGAGCTAAAAGAGCCCATGTAGATTATGCCTCAGTTTTGGAGTGAGGTGTGGTTTATCCCGGGAACAGACCACATTGTCAAAGCTGGGCGGGGCCCTCGGGCTCGAGAGGCAGTGAGGTGGCACTGTCCTGACCAGCAGCGGTGGGTGCGTGTTAGGCAGGCGGTATAGGGCGGTTTCTCGACCTGGGCATTATCAACATCTTGGGCCACGATACTTTCTTTGTGAGGAGGGTTGTCCTGTGTGTTGCGATGTTTGGCAACATCCCTGGCCTTCGGCCATTATATACCAGTAGCACCTCTTCTCCAGTTGTGACAACCCAAAATATCTCCAGACATTTCTTCCCCTGGGGAGAAAAATGACCAGGGTTGAAAGCTGTGAACAGGCAGAAGGGTTTCAATGGGACAGGGAACTACTGAAGGATTTCTGGCGGGGATTATCCAGTGTGAATTATGTGAGCCCTTGGCAATCCCCTGCCCTCAGGAGGCCTTTGTTTTGGCTCTTGCACTAGGGTTTTTTGGGTTTTACGGGGGCAGAATTCAGTACGTCAGCCTGCTCTGCTGCATGTAGTTACATCAGCATCGTGCTGAACACCGTGTGCCAGGCACTGTGAAGTAGTTAATGTACCAATTTTTTTTTCCCATTTAATCCCAGCCTCGTGAGATAGGTACTCTTCTTACTCTCACCTCGGAGTTGTGAATTTGCCTGAGACCATACAAGGAGTGGCAGCCTGGCTCAAACCCCTTTCTGCCGACTCCCCTGCTGCTGTGTCTGGAAGTGCAGGGGCCTGAGCAGGAAGGGAAAGCCCTCCATACCAGGAAACTCTCCCAGAGGCCGCATGAACAGTGGGCCTCTTAAAAAACTACAGGTTCTTTGACCTTCATTTAAAAACCAATCCAGTAATAGTTCTCGGTGCTTAATCTGTAATAACATTTCACTTTGCCCTTGTCTCAAAAGGAGTCTAAAGGTATTTTACTGCCAAAGTAAGGCATTTGGGGTTTCTGTGATTTTCAGATACATGCGCAGGCTCTTTAAGACTGACACACTGCCCCTCCCGTCCTCGGCTTGGACTAATGAGGAACTTTGGTGTCGTGTGAACATCACAAGTTCCCCTAGACGTGCACAGGGTTTCTCCAGCTATGTGCAGGACTGCTTAGCTCTCTGTGGGGCGCACCTCCAGAGTCCGTAGAGCCTGGGCACAAGCACTCCTACCCAGTTTCACGGCCTGCTTCCTTCTGCAATCACCAGTGCAACTGTAGGGACAAGAACCAAACTAACTCCCCCTCCGAAATGTCCATCTCAGCCTCCTGCCGAGGCCTCCCTGTGGGCAGCTGGCTTTTCGCTGCGCTTAGGCTCAGTGCTTGGGTGCCCGTGTCGCCAGTCCTTTCTGGAGCCCACACTCCTTAGCAGTGACGATTCAGGCTCCTGTGTGTATGTGTTCAATTAAAACAGGAAAGTCTTACTGGGAAAGATTACTTCATTCTTACTCCCAGCTTTCCTTTTACTTGGCCCCAACCAAATACTCTAACATCCTAAAATAAATGTTTAGAAAAAAAAAAAATAAAGGTCCCCGAATTCTGACAAACACACAGGAGGACTGAGCAAAGGTCTGGAGGGGAAAATCCAGCCCAGTCGCTCTTATAGACGAGCTGTACCGTGCACCCTGGCCGCACTCCTCTGCCGGGCCTCGCCAGGACGGCACTCCGCCCAGATGACATGGCACTCATGTGGCTTCCCCGGGGGCCTGATCTCGGCACAGCGAGCCTATGTCCCTTCTCCTGCCACCCGTCTGCCAGCATCCCCTGCAGATACGCAGCTTCCCCTTTCCCTTCCGCTGCTGGCAGATGTTGCAGCTGTAGCAGGAAACCAGAGAGAGTGTTAACACAGCTGATAAAGGCTCAGGAAGCTAAAGCAGCCTTTGTGTTTCACAAAGGAAATAAGGTTTCTCAAAGAAAAACAAGCCTGCTGTGTGTGATGCACTCTGAACCTAGCCTATCCCTTCCGCAAATGAACACTTGGCCTGTAGGAGGAAATCTTGGCCTTACTAACCTCTTGTCTTACTTAGCCTGCTTTCAGGTAATTTTCTTTTGAAGTCTGTTCGCTTAGGGCCCAGAAAAGGTTCACGAGCATTCCCAAATACGTTCCCAGACTAGCTGCATACATGCCAAGTAACAGTTCCCCAGCCAGTAGAAGCTGTTAGGAACCTGGCAGCGGGGCCCAGTGTCCTAATCTTGGCATATTGTTTCGTCTCATTTAAGCCTCCTGCCCCGTAGGGTCTGGGTGTGCCCTGTGTCTTAACTCTAAAGGTCAGATGATGATAACCAGTCACCAGAGCACCCTGTTTCTGTGCCTTTTGGTGAATTACGTAAATCCAGAGTGAAGCCAGTGAGATTCTTTGCTCCGCTTTAATCATAAGTTCACAACACAGATTCTCCAGCACAACAAACACCAGTCAGTGAGATTCTTTGCTCCGCTTTAATCATAAGTTCACAACACAGATTCTCCAGCACAACAAACACCAGTCCCTAGAGAGTCACCGTTAAAAAGAGTGGACATCCTGAAACTATTGCCACGTTCCTGTTTTGTGTAAAACACTGCACCCTTATATATGATTCTTCTAAAACACACATGTTGGGTGTTGGGGTTTTTTTTTGTTTTTTGGTTTTTTTTGGCTTAAATGCTTTGAACTTCATTTGTTAGTGTTAAAGGATGTCCTCGGGAGGATCTCGAAGCAGCCCAGTGAGCTGGAGAGCCATGCAGATCGCCTGTATGATGCCATCTTAGCTTCCCTGGACATGCTGGCCGGCTGCACCCTCATCCCTGACAACACGCCAGTGGCGCACAGGAGCACCGACGTGAAGGGGATTAGTCTGGTGAGTAGGCAACCCGAGAGAAGAAAACGTGTCCACTGGACCCCAGTGCCAGGTGAGGGTACAGAGCTCCTGCTCTAAAGGTTGGCTGTCTCTTTGAAGACTGTTGAACCAAGAGTGACTGAAACAATGAGATGCTAGAAGACCCAGACGCTGAAAAAGGGAGATGCTGCCATTGCCAGGAAGAAGGTTGGGGGTCTTCCTGTGGGAAGCTGGCTCACTGAGGTGCTTTCCATTAACTCCGTTTCATCCCCACTGCCCACTAAGGACTAGGGTGCCCCATGCTCGCACTTCCGTGGCAGTCCCTTCACCTCCAACCCCTCAAAGACAACAGTGGCAGAACTCCTCTGTGCCTACTTTTTTATATGTGTGCGTCTCCAGTAGAGGGCCATTCTCAGGCTGCCTGTTCTGGAGGCTCTTCTGGCCCATCTTCAAGCAACTTACTGATAAATCCTCACCCCTCCCTTCCCAACAATGATCTCTGCAAACTCCCTTCTAAAAAGGGCTAGGGGATAGGTGGGGTAACGTGCCTTGGAGACTTAACAGTACAACTTTCTTTTCATCTTTGGGAAAGTCCAACAGGGAATGATAGGGAAAAGGAGCTGAGAGCAGAGGGGGTTCGTGCCCAGTGTGGGGCCGCCACTGCCCAACCTGCTTTCCCTGAAACTTCCTCTCCTGCAACCAAAATGTGGTGCGTCACTCACAGACCTTCTAGGTAAGACTTCACTGTGAAAGTAAAGGATAAAATCCAGGTGTGTCCACTTGGGACAGGGAGGCCCTGTACTTGCATCAAGGAAATCTGAGCAACAGTCATTGTAGTTCTAAAATGAACACAGTGCCTGCGGGTGTCCTTTCTTCCTCTGCTGCATTCTGCCTGTAAAAATGTTTCTCTTTCTCTTTCAGGCATCTTCTAAGGCAGAGATGTAATCTGTCGGCTAAAACCTGGCTGGTGGGAAGCTTTCAGGAAGCCCTTGTAAGAGCCATTTATAACGCTGAAATCACAGGGGGAACTTAACTCTAATGTAACTAGTTTTAAAATGCCTTTCTCTTCCCTGAAGTAAGGGCTATTGAGTTCCTATCTTTATTTAAAATGAATCCTTCCAAACTAAGGTTTTCCTTTTGGTGCTTCTCAACAAAAGCATGTGGCTTTGCAGTTTTTGATAAAATAATGCTAATAAGGCTTACAGGCCTTTCATCCCCTTCAATCCAGCTAAAAAGAGCAGAGCTCCTAAAATAGTCTACCTGATACAAAGGTCATTTAAAGAAGGTTCGTTTGAGAGAGAAGGTACCAAATACGTGGAATTCTCAGGCATACCAGAAGACCCAGGAGACTGAAAAAACTGAATGGTTGGCCAGGAACTTGAGTCTTTTCATAAACTTAAGCTTAGGTTTATAAATCCCCCTTGAAGATTTTAGAAGAGACTTTAAGTCTCCAAATCAATAGTTCTCAAATTATTTTGGGTTGTTAGGACACCTTTTAAGTTATCTTAGGGGCCTAGTAATGCTCCGTCTGCCTGCCTAAGATCTTAAAGGAAAACGTGTCAGACAGAGGGAACTGCTACTGAGCTTTGCAAGACTATGGACCTGATTATCCACACCTAAAGGGCACCTCTAGGAGGACGCATCTATCCACGCATTCCTACTCTGTCTTGGAAGAACAGTCCAAGATCAGGGAAGAAAAGGGCGTGCGGTCAGTAGGGAAGGAAAAAAGGGAAATGTTTGGTTGCATGATCTGTAACTTGATAGGGAAAAAAAGAAATCTATGGATCAACCATTTAAAGCATCAATTGTAAAGCTTTTTAAAGCAAAACGATCAGCTATTGCTGGTAACCAATTCTGCAAAAAATCAAAACAAAACAAAAAACAACCTTTAAAACATTTCTCTTGTGCCATGAATGAACACGGAAGAAAGCATGTCTGTCCGTGTCCCCCCCCCCCCCCGTATCTGTAGCGTTACAGTGGGCTAGGACTTATGGAAAGGATTTTTTGCACTTAAACATCTTTCTTCAAACTCCTTCCAGATTCTCATTTGAGGAGGGTTCTTTTAAGAAAGGAAGAGCTTATGTTTATAAAAAATGCACAGATCATTTTAAATCTAAAGGTGACATTAGAACAATTATTCTCACGAGATTTCTGATACTCCTCAGAACAGAACATTTAATACAAAATTACCTTCTTTAAAAGAAATTCAGGCCTTTAATCTTGGTTCCATAGTGAGATTTAAGAAGATAAAACCCCTCCAGAGCAAATAATTCTATATGTAAAATTTCCTTAGGAACGACAGATATGTCTAATGGCCTTTGTTCTTTTACTTTTTTTTAATGTTTATTTATTTTTGAGAGAAGGACCGAGTATATGTGCAGGGGAGGTGCAGAGAGAGAATCCCAAGCAAGCTCCGCACCGTCAGAGCTGGACGTGGGCCTTGATCTCATGAACTGAGCCAAACCAGGTGCCCCTAATGGCCTCTGTTCTTGAATTGATCTATTTTCTCTTCTCTTTGTGGCTAAAATTGGTACGTGCCTTTCTACTGAGTGTTACGGGATAGCCCTGAGGCATTAAACCCACTTATTTGCTAGTATATGAGAGACAGTTTCTATTAGGTTCACCAAAAAACCTAAGATGACAACCCTACAGAAACAGACTGGCCAACGATACAGCAACTGAATGCTGAGTATGCCATTCTGTTCCCATCCAGCCTAGTAATTACCAGCTTCACCTGACAGGAATTTTCAGAGTATTTTATTTCGGAATAACCCGTTTCCCAGGAAAGTATTACTTTACTTAGAAATAGGATCTAAGATACTTTTGTTTATCTCCTTTGAAATAAGGTGTGAGACTGAAGATACTCGGGACCTGGCTATGAATGCCACTGAAGAGTATCAACAGAACCGTGAATTATGTCTTTAGCAGTGCTTATAAGCAGTTTAAGACCACCTTGAAGACTCAGGTTGAAATCGTTTCATCCCAGGAAGGTGCTGCCAGCAGCATTTCCATGGGCAAACGTGGCGGGGTCAGACTCGCAGAGAGCCCGGCTGGCCACTGCACCGACTGCAGTTGGTACACATGAGCCTGAAGGACAGCGTTAGCTTGCACTGACATAGCCATAGTTACCTGTCGTAAACTTTCCTAGTAGTCCCTTTAAATCAGTAGAATTGAAGTCCACGGGCAAGTGGTAGTACTAAGAGCTGGACTGGCGGTTTCGAGCCCTGGGTTTGTGTTGCAGCTCCGTGGCTAGGCTCATCTGCAGATAGGAGACAGTATCAATACGGGGCTGTTTTTCAGCTTAACTGGGGACATAAAGTAGGGCTGACCTAAAAGATGCTGCAGTGGCAGCATGCATGCTAAAGGCAATTTCAGTCGCAAGTCAAAGAACGGGACATTTTGCTCAGGCCAGAATGGCTATCGTTCTGCAAGGACTTCCCAGAGATTGCAACCAATCAGGCTTAGAACACTTCCCTTACTCCCATAGCTAATTCATGGAAGCCACTGACATTAAAATATGACAAGTGGGAATTCCCCTTATTAAATGAACAAATTATTACTTGAAGCGTTTGTACTCGGAGACATCTTGCGGGAAGCCCAGTCTTGACTGCTGTGGGGGAAAGAACACTAGATTTTCAGACCTAAATAAGTATGTAAATATGCTTACATCTTAAAATAAGTTCATGTAATGTTTCTTGCTAGCTCACCAGTAAGCTGACAGTTGGAACAGCTTGCTGTATAAACTGAAGTGCACAGCATCACACTAACATTTGTATTCTTCATCTGTTCTAGGAAATAGCTTCTGAATTCTTTCCCCCTCTATACGGTATCAGTAAGGCAAAAAACAAACTTCCGAAAAAAAACACAACTTCACCCACATAACTGTTGGTAACTTGAGGGATTTTTCAGTTGCCTTATGCGAGGATGAATAGATCCAACAAGCACATCTATAATACAAAGTAAACTATGATTTTATTGTGAAATTCTCAGATGGAAAATTAAATTGAATATTCTGTCCATTTCATTTTACAATAATCTTACCACTTATTTTTGTACCATGTATTTCAATTGCCTGTTCAGTGAAAATAAAGAAACCTATCATTTTTGGCTTGTTTTTAGTTAAAATTTTATCACTGGATTAAAGATCCCACCGTAAAATGTGTTGCCAACAGCCACATCCCAAGTGCCTAACAATGTTTTGGCTGCTATTTCAACCCCAAGGAAACCATCTCTGACTTTACCACCTCAAAATGCCATCGTTAGCAAAAGATTTTTGTTCCCCACAATAAAAACAAACCTTAGGCTCTTTAACAAAATTTTTCACATGTGCAAAATTCCACTGAAATAAATACATTGTTTTCATTTATCATTCCCACCCTGCATTTGTGTTCTTGGTTAATTTTTAGGGATATGATTCCTAAAATTAGGGCAATCAATAGTAAATTTCCTGCTTTCTACTTTAATGCTTTAACTCTCCTCCAACCTAAATTATACAGTTGTGGAGGATAAGATAGTTGACATCTGACTCAGAGCACTGAAGAAACAGTATCAGCACACAACATTAGTCTGATCACTTGCCAGTTAGGAAAAATGTGCTGCTTTTCACCTCTACCGCAGAAGAATTAACAAAAATGTTGATCGATGAAGCCGTTTCAAATGGTTTTCGAGAAGGATCAGAGATAAGAGACTAGACAGCATACATTCTAAACTTGTTTTCCATATAATTTAGTCTCCCTGAACCACTTAGCCTGGTTAAATCCCTATACAGCACAGAAGCCTCCCTAGGTCATTTACTGGATATATTATCTGAAAAGCATATTGGATGCTGCTCTAAGATAGGTCTACAGTGCCCTGGTTGCACACACAAATGGCTGTTTTGAGTATAATGCAAGGCTCTATTTCCCTTTAACCATAAGAATTAAAACAATACTTATCACCATACAGTTTGATATTACTTCCAATAAGTACAATATTTATTAAACATATCTTCAGTTGTTTTGTTACATAGTGTGCAACAAATTACAATATTCTGCAGCCACAAATTATATGCAGAGTATGAAGAAACTATTAATCAGATAGTGTAATCTTTCCGTTTATAACTCTACAAGGAAAAACTAGCAAATCAGATCTTACATATAACATCTCACTAAACTTTATGCATGGAAAGTGACAGACACTGGTTGTGCTGTTTGATACAAAATGGCTGAACTTCATCTTCAGAAGACTAAACCTGACATCTAAACATGCCAATATAAACATCAAAACAAAATATATTCTAACCAACCACGGGAAACAGTCTGGTATCAGGAAAGCAACAAGGATTACACACATTATTTTATAAACCAGCACACAAAGGTTTAAAACAGTTCTGAAAATGAAGTTAGCTGTCTTGAGTCAAGGGAATAAAAAAAAAGTCAGTATTGACCATTTACAATCTCTGACCTTTGTGGAGACGGTAAGAATCTGTTGTAGTGCAGCTACATACAGTACAATTCAGGCAATTTTGTTTTTTTCACTTGGGTTCAGATTGCAAATTCATTGCTGTGAGAGAAGGGCGGAGGCAAATTTTAGCAGCAACCTCCACCTGACTGCTTGACCGGAGTGCTCTGAATTTTAACATTGGACTTCTCTGCACCACCAGCTGTTGCTCCAGGACCCATTCGCTTTTTAATCTCAGCTGCCATCGTCATGAAAGACTGTTCTACATTCGTTGCATTCTTAGCACTGGTTTCCAAAAATGGAATTCCAAGGGAATCCGCAAATTCCTAAGAGAATAGTAAGGTTTAATTAACACAAAGTTTCTTCCACTTAGTGCATTTCTGTCATCTGAAGCGGGGAGTGAAGGAAGGACTAAGTTTGCTGAATCCAAAAAGACACTACGCGAACTGCCATTATCAGCATATGCTACTGCACGTATTTTATTATTTTTTAAAAGTTTTTATTTACTTTGAGAGAAGGCAAGTGTGGCAGGGGCAGACAGAGGAGGACAAAGAGAATCCCGAGCAGGTTCTGCGCTATCAGTGCAGAGCCTGACACGGGACTCAATTTCACAAAACATGAGATCACGACCTGAGCAGAAATCAAGAGTTGGGTGCTTAACCGACTGAGCCACCAGATAGATGCCTCTCCAGTGCACGTATTTTAAAAGCTGTAAATGGTCGTGGCTGTTGTGGGACTCCATACCCATACATAAATAATTCAAACTAAACACCTTCAAATGCAGTTTGAAAAACCAAACTTGAAACATACCTTTGCTGTTGTGTAGTCTACTACTTTCTTTGTGGTCAGATCGCATTTGTTCCCTACCAACAACTTGTTGACGTTTTCACTGGCATAACGGTCTATTTCCTGCAGCCACTGTTTAACATTATTGAAGGACTCCTAAGAAGACAGACATTTTTAAGAATGATCATACAGTCTGGACACAACTGCTCTAAATAAGCACGTAAAAACAGAAGTGTCTTTCCTGGCCTGAGGAGAAGTAGACAAGTCTAGCTACAAAACAGTAACTAAAGTGCTGGGAAGAAAGTGAAGTGATATATTACAATGACTATACATATATGCATAAGACATTAGAATGTGAAAGCTTAAAGGAGGGAAATACAGTTCACCATTAAACTGCAGTCAGATCTGTTTTGGAATAAACAACTTAAAAGCACCTATAAAATCTTGTGTTTTGACATTTGATCAAATTTTAGTTTATGAACAAGAGAGCCTACCTGAAGTATTAATACTAGAGATGTCAAAAGGTATTATTAAATAAATGAGTCCAAGGTAAAGATGCTTGTTTCCTTTCCCACAAACCTATTTAGGGGAGGGAGATTTTCTTATTTAAGTATTTCATGGTAATGACTAGAGACATTTTTAATTAGCACTTCTTTGTTTTCCTGTTGATACTACTCCCCCAATATTTCTAATGGCATGGACTCTATAAAGTCTATGATTCTAGTTATCTCCTAATTAGCTATGATTTCATAGTTGAGATGAGACTTAACATTTGACGCAAGAAAAACAAATCCTAATTTTCAAAGTTTATTTTTCATACTTTGAGAGAAAAAAAAGACCCTGAAATTCTCTTTTTGATCAAAAGAACAATGATGGCCCTCAGACCACATTATTCACACCTTCTCTACACCCTCCTTCCTACCTTCTTGTAACAACTAATTTTTAGATCCTCATGGTCCTCTTAAAAGAATCGTCCTCTAGCTCATCCTATTTCTGAACCACCTGCAGACGCAGAGATCTCTAATCTTGCTTTTGGCAACTCTGAGAGGTCTAAATTACTAGCAAATTGCTGCTAAGTAATTAGTAATTGCTAAAACCAAGAACACAGTATACACCAAACAATCCACAGCTCCCTATGAACTCTTGTCAAAATGATCAGTTATTAGTCCATAATAAATATAAACAGAGTCCCTTGCAAGCAAATGTAAAACCAATTACTAAGTTTTCTATTTGCTAAAGGAAAATACAAAATTTTGGTCAATTTATTAGTATAACAGAGGGGAGAAAAGTAACAATATACCTGTTGTTCTTTTTTAAAGTACTGCTTTAAAATAAGTATTTTTTAATGTTTATTTTATTTTTGAGAGAGGGAAAGAGTGGGGGGAAGGGGCGACAGAAGATCCAAAGCAGGCTGCATACTGACAGCTGAGAGAGAGCCTGATGTGGGGCTCGAGCTCATGAACTGTGAGATTATGATCTGAGCTAAAGTCAGACACTCAACCAACCGAGCTACCCAGGTGCCTCTAAAATAAATGTTTTTTATGTGACTCATTTATTTGGGAGTGGACAAAGTATTCTGCGCTATAAATAATACTGATGCCAAATACACAAAGTAAAAGAATCTGGTATTTATCCAATAGTAACCTCCTACTTTGTCACTGTAACACGACTTCCTCCTGGAACTTACCTGATCTGTCACATCATACACAACTATGATGCCATGGGCTCCTCTGTAATAACTGGAGGTGATTGTTCGAAATCTTTCTTGGCCTGCTGTGTCCCACTATTATAAAACAATCAAGAAATCCAAACAGTTCCATTAAATAAGAGGTGGGGAAAGGGCAGGAAGGAGAACAGTTTCGTTTACGCAGCTTTGGAGATTATCAAGATTTGACATGGGAACGTTAACCCTCAATGCTCACACTACTAGATTGCACGGTAATTGCCAAATACCTGAAGGTTCAGGATGAAAAGGTTGTGCCAATACTTCAGCTTGTGGTAATGCTCCCGATGAGTTCTTTGAGTCACAGACTATGTCATTCTCTTGATATTCCTTCCTACAGCCTTAGCACTGTGCAAGGCATTTAGTATGAAGGCGGACAGGTTGACCTGATTAGGAAAGCTAGTAGCCTAACACCTCTTGAACAGTATACTCTCACAAATAAGACAAAATCACTTGTTAGGACATTTTACCTTCATGGAAAAGCACTGAAAGGACCTAATTCAGATAACTACTAGTCACGATAGCACTTTAACCATCTCAGGAAGATACTATCTCAGTTCTGGGAAAAACAATGTAAAGAAGATGATTCTAAATACATTAAGATTCTGGGTTTAAAAGACTAATTGTTAAAAATATCAAGAGGCAAACTCAATGGTTAGATTTTAAAAGCCTTGGTTTTAAGAAAAACAGTAAGTTTGTTTGAATTGCTCCTAGTCAATGACATCTTCTTAAAATGTGTGTGTAATCAGAATAGCTACCTACCCCACTAAAAGCACCTGGTAAAAATAACACCTTGACTGATGGGGAAATAGCAAAATGGGAATTGTTACCATTGAAAACAAAAACCAAAAACGGGCTTGATGCCTAAAGCAAGTGGAGATTAACATGCAACAGCCTTTAAATTAAGGGAGGGAACTGTAAAGTTTTGGATCATATAGCTCATGAGTTTTACACTGATCTCCATTAGTGTCTTAAATGGCAAAACTAAAGGTTCAGTTGCACTCAGTGAAATCACTTCCTTTTTTTAAGAGCCAGCCCAAACAGGGCTGTTGAAAACAAGTTACAATTTTGGGGAAATGTGAACACAGCTCGGATATTAAGAGAATATTATGGCAGTAGTGTCAATTTTGTTAGATGTGAAAGTGGTGAAAATAGTAAAACAGAGATGCATACTCAAGTATTTTTGGAGTAAAATATGATGTCTGTAATTTACTTTAGCATGCTCCAGTAAGAAAAAGAAAGAAAAAAAAAAAAAAGATGTTAAAACTGTTAATCTAAGGCAAACCAAAAAAAGTCACCACAGCTTCATTACCTTTTTTGTCCAAAGTACTAAGCTGGAGCGTGCAGAAGACTATGTAGATATGCTGTGTAAGTAAGGAGGCTCAAAGTCTTTCAGGATATCCATGGAGAAACAAGAACTTTGGAGTCACACCAACCTGACCTCCAATCTAGGTTCCTGGTTATTTAACACTAGGGAAAGTCACTTAACAGTTTCCTCATCTACAGATCACCTTATAGAACTGCTAAAAGGTTTAAATGAACTGATGTTTATAAACTGCCTAGCCTGACTATAGAAGCTGCTCAACAAAATCTTAGCTCCCTTTTCCACCAGCCCTTTCACTAACATAGCAAAGTTAGACAAGAAAAGGAAGAAATTGTTTCTGAATAAATGCTAACAAATAACTGTGACTGGTGAAGCAATGACGTCCAAAGAGTAAAATTTCTGCTCTCCTTGCCACTCTGAAAACTCCTGAGTTTTCATCCTAACAGTACCTACCGTCCTCTCTAATTGATCACCCTTAGTATATAATTCTCATAACCCCTCATAATCACAGGGTAACTGATTTTTCCATGTTTGTCTCTCCCACTGAAATGGAATCTCCTCCTATGGAGCTCTGTTTCCTTCATCTCTGTAACCTCGTATCTATTTTTGAATGGATTAATTATGAGGAAAGGGCAGGAGTCCTGAAGTGCAGGAGAGGGGGGAAAAAAATTCAGAGTCCAAATCAAAAGAAAACTTAGCCCATGTAGCCCACACTGGCTAGACTCTTATCTCATATTTGATTTTAGGAATCATACCTTAATAAAAGGCACTTCTATCATGCAAGAGTGATCCAAATTGTGAAAGGTTCTGGAAGCATGCTTCCAGAAAGGAATGACTGACTTCAGAGGTAGAAGGTTGTGATAAGACCAATCTAAAGAGCACAGGTTGCCAACAGAAAACAAATTAATCGTGTTTAGGCAGCTCCAAAAGGCAGAGGAGTAAGAGAAATTAAAGGAAATTGGCTTTAGCTCAACATAAAGAAACAATCAGAAGTTATTTATAAACAGAACTAGCTGCTTCCCAGAAGTGTTCAAAAAAAAAGGGCACCAGAGAGCAAAAGGAAATTCCTACTGAAGATGAAAGGAAGACTGAATGACCTGTAAGATGCCTTCTAGCCCAGTAAAGTCATAATAAATGAATGTTTCACAAATAGATATTCAAAGCTTACCGAGACCAGTGATCATACATGACATAATCATTTCACACCAGTAATTAGATTAAAGGCTTGAGTACTTCTTTTTTGAAACAGTCTTTGTGCTACCAAGTATAAAGTCGGCACTCCACATACAATGGGAAAAATCAATATAGAAGGTAATCTGTTCACTGGTTGAAAGTATTTAAAGCTATTGCTATCAAAGGCAGATAAGAAAAGGGAGCAACTAAAAAAACAAGAAGGAATCAAACATCCATTTATTTGGGTATGTCACATCACCAGTAACATTTACATAATGCCCTTCACAAAGGCCTTTCGCACACATTATTGTATCCACATACACAGAGCTACTGGGTCTGGTTCTCACAACTACCTTACGAGTTAGTAAATCAAGTATCATCATGGTCATAGAAGAGGGAAGTCCCAGTTTGAAAAAGGTTGAAGTGAGTTAAATACACGACTGACTAGTAAATACCAGAACGAAGACAATAAATCCAAGTTTTCTTTCTGACTCCAAATCCAGAAAACCAGCAGTCACTGGTTTTCTACACCAACACCAAAAGATACTCAGAAATTAACGTTTTTAAAGACCACTGATGTGTACACTGGCAGTACCCAGACCCATACAAAGCTGATATAACTGAACTACCACAACTGCCTACTTTTAATTCGGGGTTGGGGATGGAAGGATGGATAAGCGGACTCGGATGCCACAAGGGCACCAAATACTGAAAAAAGGGAGCAGTGAGTCACTCGGTTCTGCCAGTAACTGTGGGCAAGTCATTAAATCCCTTGGCGTTAATTTTCTGAGCTATGAAACATGTTAGAAAAGCTAAGTTCCTTTCCAATAAAATTGTTTCTACAGAGTTGGTACATATAAACTAATAAATACAAAAGAACTAAATAAAACTCATCTAAGCCACATATGAAGACCCTCTCCTACGTTTCTTTTAATGTTCCACAGTATTCAGCACGGTAAGGCATCAGAAAATACTCAAACTACTTTCACTATTAGGACAAAGTAAACTTCAACTTAGACCCCCCTTCCTCCCGCCCCCTGATAAAAACACAAGAAAAAGAACTAGGACCAAGTCTGACTTAAAACGTATTTCTCTGCTTTATGAACAGAAAATTCAATTAGGAAGGTAATCTTAGAGAAAACGTTTTTAACCTAAACAATTCTGATTCTCCCACTCTACCACAGGTACATGAGATTCTGAAGATCATAACAAATACATTCTAAATTTACCAAAATAATTTCCAAAACAAATTCTAGTCTAAAAATGACTTACTATTTGAAGCTTGATTGTTTTCCCATCTAACTCTATAGTTCTTATTTTGAAATCCACACCAATTGTGCTGATGTAGCTTTCTGTATATGTATCATCCTAAAGGGAAAAAAAGTTAATAAAATTAATGTTCAATAAAGTAAATAAGAAAATACAATTTCAACTTTTATCTATAAAGTTGATAAAGTTTATAAAGCATAACATGTTGAGAACAGCTACTCCATCCCAATACTCAGTTTGCGTTCTGATTACAATGCACTATTTAATAGTTTCTTCTTGGGATTTTCTTAATAGCTGTTCTTTAATTTTATCAAACATCTATTTGCAAATTCTTTACATACATCATATAGAAAAAGGTTTCATATTTTTAATGATTACAAGTGATGTTTCTAGTTGTTAATCAGCAGAACACTCATTCCCCTCCGTGACCCTCCATCCAATATATTCGCCACAAAGGAAGGAGGTCCTTCTCTTCTTCCATTTTTGTAGAAGTCAATTTTATTTCCTAGTTATGACTTTTAAAAGCTTGTGCAACCATCACCGTTATTTAATTGCGGAACATTTTTATCACCCCAAGAGGAAACCCTGTCCCAGTAAGCAGTCACTCTTCATTTCCTCCTCTCCCCCAGACCCCAGAAACCACTACTAAACCACTTTATGTCCCTGTGGCTTTGTGTATTCTGGACATTCATGTGAGTGGAATCATGTATATGTGGCTTTTTATGTCTAGCTTCCTTCACTCAGGATAAAGCTTTCAAGGTTCATTCATGTTCTAGCATGTACCAGTACTTTATTCCTTTCTATGGCTGAGCATAGTTCATTGTATGGATATAAGCCATTTTGTCATCCATCGATCAGTTGATGGACATTTGGGTTGTTTCCACATTTTGGCTATTACGAATAATGTTGCTTTATGAACACCTATGCACAAGTTTTTGCGTGAACAATGTTTAACTCAATAAACTTTTAAAATTAACACCTATTTTTCTCAAGTATCTGCCATGACATTTTATTTAGAATGGAAACAAAACTTTTTTTTTTCTCTTTAACTGAAAATGTTTGTGAAAAGATATGTGAAAGGAGAGATCAAGCTATCACCACCTAAACCCACTGAAGAATCTTAGCAAGCACAAGGTAACTCCTATGAAGTATTCTGCCAACAAAGATGGGCCTAAATCTATTAAGAGCAGCCCTGTCAAACAGAACTTTCTTTGATGATGGAAAGGTTCTACAAACTGCTAGTCAATACAGTTACCACTAAGCTAATGGAGAACAAGGAACTGAATTGTAAATTTTATGCATATTTAATTAATTTAAATTCAAGTGACTACATGGGGCTCATAGCTACCATAAAAACAGCATGGTTCTGGGGCTTCCAATTACTGTAACAAGAAGGATAAAGGAACAAGTTTTAAGACACCACAAAAAAGCAAAGTGACAAATCTAAAATGTTGGAAAATCTATGTGACAACTACCCAGGTTCTGCAAAAAGTAAAAGACATAAATAAAAAAGGAGGTTGGAACAACTTAGATGAAGCAGCAAACAACCAAATGGAATGTATAGAACATGCTTGAATCCTGATTCAAACCAACTGTGACACCACATTTCTGAGACAATCTGGGATATTTATTCATTTTGTAAGCTCACAATGGCAGTGTTACTTTATAAAATGTCCAGTTTTTCATTAAGATTTTATTTTTAAGTAATTTCCACACCCAATGTGGGGCTCCAACTCACAACCCCGAGATCAAGAGTTGCATGCTCCACCAAGCTGAGCCAGCCAGGTGCCCCGCAAAATGTCCAGTTTTTAGACATGCACGGTTTGTGAGATCAAGCCCTACATCAGGCTCACACTGACAATATGGAGCCTCCTTGGGATTCTCTCTTCCCTCTCTCTGCCCCTCCCCAGCTCGTGCACACTCTCTCAAAATGAACAAACGTTTTAAAAATCTTATTTGTTTTTAATTGATTGTCTAATAAACATCAGATACTGCAGAAAGTGGACAGAGAACAAAATGAGCGCAATGAACATTCACTTAGCACTCCTACATGATAGATGCTTTGTTGGAAATACTTACGAATGCTTTGTTAGAATTCTTATAAATCCCTACATGTGCCTTATTTGCATGCCTCTGAGCCACTGCACATGTTCTTCCTTCTGTCCAGATTTTCAACATCTCTCTCTGCATACCTCCTAATCCCCAGTCCCCGGGTCACAATTTTTATTCGTTCTTCAATTCTGAGCTCAGGCAATACTGACTGCCAAAACATTCCTCAACTTCCTTGGCCAATTCTTAGAGTTTCTTCCCTCTGTGCTCCCATAGCTTATTATACATTTTTTTTTAAGTTTATTTGGAGAGTGAGCGAGTGTGCAAGAGCAGGGGAGGGGCAGAGAGAGAATCCCAAGCAGGCTCCGCACTGTCAGTGCAGAGCCCGATGCAGAGCTCAAACTCACAAACTGCAGAGACCATGACCTGAGCCAAAATCAAGAATCAGATACTTAACCGACTGAGCCGCCCAGGTGTCCCTATACATTTCTTTATTATACGTTTTGCAGCTCATCTGTATTCTAGGGGCCCAGGAATCAGTATTCTCTTAAATGCTTAAATGCTACCATGTAGGTGGGTAGTACTGAAACCCGTGGCTTAGATCAACAGGCATCCCAGAGAGGATTTTCTTTGAAACAGACACCTCAGGCTATAACCATTTTCATCAAGAGATGCCAGATTCTTCCCACATACCCAGGATTGCTGATTTACTATTATGGATGATTCCTGATTTTAATATTTGCCAATTTAATAAAAAGTACTACCTAATTTTAAAGTCTTTACAAATAAAATTGAACTTTTGTCAATTTTTATTTCTTCTTTTGTGAACTGCTCACTCATGTTATTTGCCCATATTCCCATTATGACAAATATCCTTTTCATACTAATATGTACATTTGCTTTATATATTGAGAATATCCCCTCATGTATATTTTTTTGCTAGTATCACTGGTTTTTTAACACTTTTAAGTGCTTGATATTAATTTTAATGCAATCAAATTAATAATCTTTTCTTTCCTGATTTGTTTCCATATTAGGAAATATTTTCACACAAGCTAAAGAGCCACCTATGTTCTATTCTAGTAGTTCCTTAGAATAAAACATAGGTGGCTCTTTAGCTTGGTTCCTTGGTTTCATTAACTGTTTTATATGTATATACACATATACATATATACATATATATATAACATATTTTAAGTGGTATTAATACTGTCAATCAGAAAAGTCAAGTATGACATGCTGTCAAGTTCACAGTGAATTTCAACTTTTCTAAACTTCTAATTTTCCCCTGAAAGCTTAAATTTCATTACATACAGCAAATGCTATCAGTTATTTTCCTTGAAATGACAGTCTCAGTACATTGGAGAAAATGTCTGCCCAATACCACCAAATTCTACATAACTACAGTTTGTCAGCTGTTCTTTCAAATAAGAAACAAGTGAAAAGAAAAAGAAAAAAGGAGCTAGTTCAGCTCACAACTCAAACAACTATACAAGTGTTTTTATTTTCCTCAAGACAACCAACATACTTCAGTCTGCAGTTCAAGTGCTTTATATTTCTCCTCATTTTTTCACACAGAATATTTAAAAAAGAATACTCAAGGGTCAAGACTTTTAAAAATTAATCATTTTCACTGTTTTCATCAAAGACACTCTTAAGTGAAAATCACCCCCTGACCCCCCTGCCGCCCCGCCATCCCATGAGTAAATACAAGTAAATACTTTGACTAGAGTACAGTTTGGCACTTAGCACTGCCTTGATGTGGTGCTAAGGCACCAGAGGTTTAACCCACCACTGCATTTGCATCATCAGAGCAAATGTCAACACGGTGAAAAAGGCAAATGTCTTTTGTCTTAATACTAAGTAAATACTTACTTAGTAAATACTAATGGCTTAGTATTATTAAGATAAAAGTTTTAATCTCATGGACCCTCTGAGAAAGTCTTGATGATCCCCAGGGGTCTTTGGACCATACTCTGAGAACCAATGACCTAAACAGTGAGAAGGAAAACAAGCTAAATTTGAAGGCAGTTGATAAAGACTATGGAAGACTGTGGATTCTATTCAGTAGGTTCAAAGTTACATATCTGTTTGTGAAGTGTAGCATACAGACTATGCCATCGTCAAGAAAAAGAAAAAAGAAAAAAAAAAGTGTACCAGGCCCTGCTCTTTCTTTTATCCTACTAAAATTTTACTTGAAGATTCATTTCTCATCAAGTCACTTAAACACAAGCCAACTATTTGAACTCTACCAAGAGCGTTAGACATTCTAACTTTATAATCACACTTTGCTGAATTTCTTTTAAAATCAAGAGCCTAAGAGTCCAACATATCACTGGGAATGTATACTTGGAGACTTTCAAATATATAAATTCTGGAAGAACTACTTTATTCTGAATAAAATTGTTTAATCCTTTGACTACCTAGAAAACACAGCATAAACTTCTTTAAAGGCATTTCAATTTCAACTTACTGCAAACCTAAGGAGGAGGCAAGACTTTCCAACCCCAGAGTCGCCAATCAGAAGTAACTTGAATAAATAATCACTGCAAAAAAAAAAAAGAAAATCACATTAATAAAATGCATACCGCACTGTAGGCTCTACAACCAAAATATAAGCCAAGAATAATAGCTCACTTGAGGACTCCTGAAAAGCCCGTGAATGGCTTCAGAAGCCAAAACTGCAACCAAAAGCAAAAGCCCTTTTCATGAATCACTGAATAGGACACAATTCTATAAAAGTAAGACAGGCAATGCCACCCGTGATCTCTATCAGTGAACTTCTACTTCCAAGGAAAGAATGAAAGGAAATATAATTTCCTTTATTTATGAAACATAAATCTCTCCTTCAAATTCCAAGATCAGATCATTATTTCTTAGCAATCCTCCAAAGAAGGGGTTTTTATGTTCCTTTCCTAACATCTGCCTGGAATTCTACCCTTAAAAAAAAAAAAAAGAATCATTTAACTTCTGAAACCTGTATTAAAAATATTTTAGACTAGAGACACCTGGGTGGCTCAACTGGTTAGGCATCTGACTCCTGGTTTTGGCTCAGGCCATGATCTCATGGTTTGTGAGTTCGAGCCCCACTTCAGGCTCTGCACTATCAGTGCTTGGGAGTCTCCCTCTCCGTCTCTCTGCCCCTCCCCTGCTCTCTCTCAAAATAAATAAATAAACTTTAAAAAAATAAAAGTATTTTAGATGAGATTGGTAAAATCAAATGCTGCTTCTGTCAACATACTTTACCAACATTCTAAGTTTGATATTTAAAGCATTCTTCAGAAAATGCTGAAAGCTAGGTTCTATTTATGTATATGAAACTGCCAGGACTAACTAAAAAACCAGCCCCAGGGATTCCTTCACGGAGCAGGATTCCTTCCTGGACCAGATGGCCTCCATACTGCCCAGTCCCTCATATCTCCTTTCTAACTCGGACTACTTCTGTGTTCCTTTAAGAATTTCAAAAAAAAAAAAAAATCCAGAATTTGTAGATTTTTTTAAAGAAAATCTATTCATAATTTTCAGTTTTGTCCTTTGTGATTTTAAAAGATGATACTTACAAAGGGAAACAAAAGCAAAAATGAACTATTGGGACCTCATCAAAATAAAACCTTCTGCACAGCGAAGGAAACAATCAGCAAAACTAAAAGGCAACCGACAGAATGGGAAGATATTTGCAAACGATGTATCAGATAAAGGGTCAGTATCCAAAATCTACAAAGAACTTCTCAAACTCAACACCCAAAAAGCAAATAATCCAGTGAAGAAATGGGCAAAAGACATGAATAGACACTTCTCCAAAGAAGACATCCAGATGGCCAACTGACACATGAAAAACTGCTCAACATCACTCATCATCAGGGAAATACAAATCAAAAACACAATGAGATACCACCTCACACCTGTCAGAATGGCTAACATTAACAACTCAGGCAACAACAGATGTTGGTGAGGATGTGGAGAAAGAGGATCTCTTTTGCACTGCTGGTGGCAATGCAAACTGGTGCGGCCACTCTGGAAAACAGTATGGAGGTTCCTCAAAAAATTAAAAATAGAACTACCCTATGACCCAGCAATTGCACTACTAGGTATTTATCCAAAAGATACAGAAGTGCTGTTTCAAAGGGGCACACACACCCCAATGTTTATAGCAGCACTATCAACGATAGCCAAAGTATGGAAAGATCCCAAATGTCCATCGATGGATGAATGGATAAAGAGGTGGTGTATGTATGGTGGTATGTATATATATAATACACAATGGAGTATTACTGGGCAATCAATAAGAATGAAAGCTTGCCATTTGCAACTACGTGGATGGAACGAGAGGGTATTATGCTAAGCGAAATCAGTCAGTCAAAGAAAGACAAATATCATATGACTGCACTCATTTGAGGACTTTAAGAAACAAAACAGATGAACACAAGGGAAAGGAAGCAAAAATAATATAAAAACAGGGAGGGGGACAAAACATAAGAGACTCTTAAATATGGAGAACAAATGGTTACTAGAAGGGTTGTTGGAGGGGGGATGGGCTAAACGGGTAAGGGGCATTAAGAAATCTACTCCCGAAATCATTGTCGCGCTATATGCTAACATGGATGTAAATTTAAAAAATAAAATTTTAAAAAATGATACACTTAAAGTGAAACCCAAATATCACAATTTAAATTTAGATTACAATTATTTAAATGTAAGCAATATGTAAAACGTTCAGAAATGATTATCTCTGTAGATATCCATCAACTGCTACCTAGGTTTACACAGTGATTATGTATTACCTAAAATGTTTTTCTAGTTTTACCAAGTTATCATAGTACACTTATTGTCCCTAATTATATCTGAAAAAAAAAAATTAAAAAAAATCCAAAGTGCCCTACTCAGCAACAAAATAAAAATCATAGAAGGAAACAAGAAGCTCTTAAGTCATAAAGGGGATTTAAGCACAGGATGAACTAATAAATAATTAACATCCTTTCCAGTTTGAGATCCTAAAGAAAAAAGGAGGGGAAGGGAATAATGACTGTAAAATTTACCCATAATAAATAATACTGAACTGACGTTAGTACTACTGACATCCTGCTTAGACCAAATAAAATTTTTTTAAGTTTATTTATTTTTAGAGAGAGAGAGACAGAGCATGCGCACATGCGTGCACAAGCAGGGGACGGGCAGAGAGAGAGAGAGAGAGAGAGAGAGAGAGAGAGAATGAATGAATCACAAGCAGGCTCCGCACAGTCAATGCAGAGCCCAACATGGGGCTCAAAACCACAAACTGCAAGATCATGCATGACCTGAGCTGAAATCAAGAGTCGGATGCTTAACTGACTGAGCCACCCAGGCGCCCAAGACCAAATAAATTCTTAAGAATGATGAACATTAGCAATGAGTACATGTTAACAATTTACATTGCAGTTAGCAAGAATAATCACACCACTGATACTACTTTACTTAGCTTTTAACAGAAATTTAGACACAACAAATGCCCTGAAATCACCAATCTCCCAGAGCACAGTGCCAGGCATCCAGTGAACACTCAATTAACACCCCCTGAATCAGCTGTATTGGACCCTGTTACAATAAAAGACAGCACTGGGCCACAAATGTTGCCTGAATACTGTTCATTACCTTAAAGATCAACCTTCTCTATTTCAGCATAAACATAAGGCTGGAAAAAAACAAGAATGCTTCCTAAGTGTGTTACAAATTACATTATGGTTAAAAGAAATTAACAGTTAATTTTCTAAAAATCAACTTTTTCATTTATCACATTTTTTAACTTTTACAGTGTTATTTTAAAACAGTTAACTTATGAGTTTCTGATAATTTACAGTTCACAGCTATTATAAATAATATGAACAGTTGAGCACTCTTCTCTGCAATGAGCTAATCACTGGAAAAAGTAAAAACTTTTTCCAGTTTTACTAACATGACAAGAGACTTGGAGGAGAATGGCAAACAAAATCAAACTCACAAACTTCTTCCTCTTACTGAATACACATACCTGGAGAGTGCGATCAATAGCACGTTACTTGCATTGGAACATTTAAAATTGCCTACTACTGTAGTAGCTTATTTCTAAATTATTAATATACCAAATGTTCAAGAGAATTCAGAGATTCGAGACTGCTTAAAGATATTTCTCTAACTATAATTTACAAAACAGAACACAGTAAAAATGCTGACAAAAACACAAAAATCTATAACTAGAAAGCACGAGGTGACAATTCTGGTATAGAGTCAAGAACAGTTTAGCAAATGTGTTTTCATTTATTCCCCAAGAATTTGGATTTTCAGTTTACAATATAATTTTGACCAGAGTGCAAAAAAAAATAGATTATTCTAGTTCAGAAATCTATAGAGTTACAAAATCACCACATTCTTCTAAATTAGATTCTCTAATTTCAGTTCAGGTCATGACCTCATGGTCCTGAGATCAAGTCCCTGGTTCCTGGTTGGCTCCACATTGGGCGTGGGACCCTGCTTAAGATTCTCTCTCTCCCTTTGCCCCTCCCCTGCTCAGACACTCACTCTCACTCTCTCTCTCAAAAAAAAGAAAATCCATTTCCTTAATTCCCTTCATTTCACAGACATACCTGTGAGTATGAAGATAAACTAACTTACTCATCTGTATATCCAAAAATCTGGCATTGTACCTTTTACAAAGCATGTGCTAAGAGACCAGAGAACATTTTAAATTTGCATTTTTAATCAGGTCTCTTTTGTTGTGAGACACAACTAAAGAAGATCTATGGCCATCCTTGATTAACATTTTGGCAAAATCCTAGGGGTAAAAAATGGATGGGGACACGGCATGTTAAAAGGACACAGGAACCAACAGAAAGTTCTCTCACTGGCCAAGGAAGAATAACCTGAACCACAAAATAAACCATGTATTGGGTTATAGGCCAATGAATAAAATAAACAACCATGAGTTCATACTGGTATCAATTATTAAATAAATAACTGGGAGATCAATCTTCCTTATAGGAGTCCAAATAATACATGTAGAAGGAATAAGAGAAGTAGAAAATCATCAATAGATCACCACAGTAATAACTGCTGCAGGCAAAATCCAACAATGAATTCTAAAATTTGGGGGTGAAACTTTAAGGAGAAACAGGATATATACATGGCCTCAAAGTATGTCCCCTCAAATATTTATTACTGTGGTGGCTTTAACTTTGCCCACAAATTCTTCGAATACTCCTCCATCTAGAAGATGGACTTAATTCCCTTCTGTTGAGTGTGCGCTCTTCAAGACTGCTTTCTAAGAGTATGGAAAGGGAAATATAGTAACTTCACAATGGAGGAACCAGACAGACACCACCTTAACTGATTAAGGTGAATATCATCAGTAAGAAGTCACGCTGATTTCATGTACCTTCTGACACAATGTGATGAGTAGAGTACTCCGCCTCTAAGGTATCTTCTCAAAGTCCATAACCCCAGTTTAATCATGAGAAAACATCAGACAAATTAAAACTGAAGGACATTCTACAAAATATCTAATAGCACTCTTCGAAAGTGTGAAGATCATGAAAAACAGGAGACTGAGAAAAACACAGACTGAAGAAGGCTAACATGTATAACAAGTAAATACAACATGGTATCCTGGACTGGATTCTATAATAGAAAATGGACATTAAGAGAAAAACTGGAGAAACTACAATAAAAGTCTGTAGTTTAGTTAATAATGTACCAATGTTAATTTCTTTTTTTTTTATAATTTTTTTAACGTTTATTTATTTTTGAGACAGAGAGAGACAGAGCATGAACGGGGGAGGGTCAGAGAGAGAGGGAGACACAGAATCCAAAGCAGGCTCCAGGCTCTGAGCTGTTGGCTCCAGGCTCTGAGCTGTTAGCACAGAGGCCGACGCGGGGCTCGAACTCATGGACCACAAGATCATGACCTGAGCCAAAGTCAGAAGCTCAACCGACTGAGCCACCCAGGCGCCCCCAATGTTAATTTCTTAATTTTGATAAATGTACTTTGGTATGCAAGATGTTAATATTAGGGGAGGCTAAGTGAAGGATATACAGGAATTCTCTGTACTATTCTTAAAACTCTTCTATAAATATATTTCAAAACAAAAAGATTTTTAAAAAACCACAAAGTAGGGGCGCTTGGATGGCTCAGTTGGTTAAGCGTCCGGCTTCAGCTCAGATTATGATCTCAGTTTGTGAGTTCAAGGCCCACACTGGGCTCTGCTGTCAACACAAAGCCCACTTCAGATACTCTGTCTCCCCTCTGTGCCCCTCCCCTGTGCGCGCTCTCTTTCTCTCTCTCTCTCTCTCAAAAATAAACATTAAAAAATAACATAATAAAAAAATAAAAACAGGATAAATACAAAGATGGAAGGAGTAAAATATTTTTTGAAAAAACACTAAGCATGAGGACATTAGTGAAATGGGCACAGAATAACAATCTCTTTGAAAAGCTATCTCCTGGGGCACCTGGGTGGCTCAGTCGATCATGCATCCAACTTTAGCTCAGGTCATGATCTCACGGTTTGTGGGGCTGGTTTGTGGGTTTGAGCCCCGTGTCAGGCTCTCTGCTGACAGCTTGGGGCCTGGAGCCTGCTTCAGATTCTGTTTCTCCCCCTCTCTCTGTTTCTCCTGTGGTCACACTCTGTCTCTCTCTCTCTCTCAAAAATAAACATTTAAAAAAAATTTTTTTAAGAAAAAGAAAAGCTAGCTGTTATTTTTTAAACATAAGAGAGACATATTTTGTGTTTTCTCAAGTTAAATCAACAAATCAGAAATCTTGCTGGAATCTACAAAATAAAGACTTAAAAGCTGCTTTTGAGGCACAAGTATTAGAGAAAACTCTTGAACTGCTTGAACTTATATTAACATGAGCAAAGATTACATTTTAATTTAAACAGGAGATAATTCAGTGAGAAAGCAAAGACAGTTAAGGTAGACTGACAGATTAAGGCTGGATAGAAAGAGACAGATTCAGGGAAATAAACAGCCTTTTTAACGGGGCATCAAAGATAACGGTGATTGAAAAAAAAATTCTTTCACTATCTCCTGTAAGTCAATTCATGGTCTACTTCAGCAATATTGGAAATTCTCTATTTCCATTATTTATGATCTGAATATAATCTTGATACCTCTGCCATTTTTGCATGCAAGCACTAACAGATAATTTTCTGTATTTTTAAAAAAGTCCCTATCGTGAGAACATGATTATACTTTAAACAAGTTACAAACTTTGGTTCAAAATTCTACTTAGGTAAAGTGGTTTCCTTCTCATGAAGTTACCACACTGTACATAAAATGCGTAGTAAGGGATGAATCCACTTATGTCTGAATCTAAAATGCCACTGGGAGGGGTGCCTGGGTGGCTCAGCTGGTTAAGCTTATGTCATGATCTTGCCATTCCCAAGTTCCAGCCCCGAGTCAGGCTCTGTGCTGACAGCTCAAAGCCCAGAGCCTGCTTCAGTTTCGGTGTCTCCCTCTCTCTCTGCCCCACCCCCACTCATGCTCTCTCTGTCTCTGAAAAATAAATAAACATTAATAATAAAAATAAAATAAAATAAAATGCTACTGGGAATTCTAAAACCTGTAGAGACTGTTTATGTGAAACACTTGTGAAAAGATTACATTTTGTTTAGTATAATTCATTTCCCACTTTTGTTTTTAAAAAATGTTCACATACATAAAAGATTTGGGAGAAAATGGACACTTCTAAATTTTAGGATTACAACTGATATCTTCTTTACTTTTTTCACAGTCTGCAATAAATACATATTACTCTTATAACAAAAAACAAATTATTTGAGAGGAAGAAAAGTTTTAACGAGAGGTTTTTTCCAAAGACTTAACACCTCTGCAAGTTCATCCAGCATTACTACCATAACATAAATGATTTCTAAATAGGTAGAGCAGAGTCAAGATAGCACTGGCACATTCCCAATATAGCCACAAGTATATGAAGTCAATTTTTTGGATTAAATAAGAATAAACATTTTTCTTGTATGAAATAAAATTTAGATTACCAAACATAGGTCATATGTAAGAGAAAGCTGACTGACATTAACCCAACTTTCAATATTCCACCCTCTGGAAACATACCAAGGAAGAAAAGACAAAAGCAAAACAATTGGCTATAATATAAAGTCGTTTTTATCCACACAGTACTCCCAAAATACAAACTTCATGTCACCTATATCTTAGAAAAGGCCTACTATTTTTAAAAGTTAAGTGGAAAGTAAATGTGTTTTTCATCCAGAGCAAATTCCCTTGCATGAAAGGAATGTTATTCTACCTTTTTTTATAAATGTCATACTTGAAAATAACCTAAGCTCACATAAAAAATTTAAAACAAAATTAGGACTATGATATTATGACACAGTGGCCAAATTTTAATTCACTATTAAACTATACACTGTTCTATTAGACTCTAGGGTAAGGAATGATTAATAAAAACTTGGGCTGCAGTTAACTGTGTCTGACATCAACTTTTCTTCTTCACTTTTTTTTTTTTAATGTTTTATTTTTGAGAGAGAGAGAGCGCACGCGCGCACACGCACGCTTGAGCAGGGAAGGGGGAGGACAGAATCTGAAGCAGGCTCTGTGCTGACAGCAGAGAGCTCCATGTGGGACTAGAACCCAAGAACTGTGAGATCATGACCTGAGCCGAAGTCGGACGTTGAACAAACTGAACCACCCAGGTGCTCCCCTTCACTCATTTTAAGTATGCTCCACAGAAAACAATTCAAAATTGACCATCAGGCTGGAGAAAAGAGGTAAAAACTTTTAGTTCCTTCACATATTTCCATTGTTTGAATTTTATAAAGCACATATTACTTTGAAGACTAAACTACATAAAAAACAAAACAGGGGCACCAGGGTCCGACTCTTGTTTTCAGCTGGATCATGATCTCATAGTCTGGGAATTCAAGCCCTGCACTGGGTTCTGCACTGACAGTGCGTTGTCTGCTTAGGACTCTTTCTTTCTCTCTCTCTCTCAATAAATAAACAAACAAACTTAAAAACAATAAAAAATAAATTTTCAGCTATGGACAAAAGCACTGTCAAAGTAATCATCAAGTATCTCAGAGTACAACAGTCTTTCTTCCAAATTTAACGAAATACCCAAGCAATTTTTTAAAAATTGTCCCCATGAGCTATTCATAAAAGTACACGTTTTTCTTTGATATTTAGAGACAATAAATTAATTTTCCAGGTTCCATTTCAGCTCAGTTTAGAAGTGTTCCAAAAATTCAAAGTTGGAATTCTGAAAATGAAGGAAACTTTGGTAGCTCTAAACAAAGCGGCAAGTCATACAAGAGGACAAAAAAAGTAGATAGGTCTTACAACCTATGTAACCAGTATTTGCTGAAAAATATGCCAGGGAGGAGATGTAAATATCCTCTACTTCTTTTACCTTTCAAAGCCTGCACGGGTTTTAGAGCTGGAACGACCTGTATTTGAATTCAAGCTCCACCCTCTACCTTAGGTTTCTTGTCAGATTTAGAAAAAAATGCCTCTAAAACCTGTAGCACAGTATCTGGCACATTACAGAAGCACAATAAGTGGCAATTATTATTTTTCCTTCCTCCCTCCAAACCGCTAGGTAACCTGACGAAAACCTTTAAGAGCTTTGACAAAAACTTTAAAGCTATTTATCCAAACCCTCTGTTCAGATGATGGTGACAAAATACCACAGGAATTTACTAGTATAATCTAAAATAAAGGTTTAAAAATTACCAACTAACAGTTATAAGTACTATGATCACACCAGTCACAACTCCCAAAGCCTAGCATAGTAACATGGCCTGCAGCAAGGGTGCCCTCTCCAGCAAAAGAAAGGCAGTTCTCTGCTCCACTTGCTTTACTCACAGAAACACATCCATGACTTCCAAGGCCCCAAGTATAAATATTCAAGAATAGTCATGAGGGTAGAAAAACTGAGAATGGATACAGTAATTGACTTCAAGCCTAAGGAAGCTTTAAATACCAACCCAAGATGTGAAAGAGAAAGTCAAAGACCATAATATGTACCTCGTAACATGTATTTCACAAACCTTTAACATTTTTAAAAAGACCTCTCTAATCATAAATTTTAAAAGACACTGACCACAAAAATGTTAGTCGCCTAATTAACTGGCTCAAATTTTAAATTTCTAGAGTTAACCACACACAGTAAGTTGGAAACCGCATACTAGGACTGTGAAATCACAGGCCCTTGAGTTAAAATTCCAATTCTGCTGCTTATTGAATGCCCTTAGGCAAGCCATTAAACTCTCCTCTGCCTTTGTTTCCACATCTATAAACCTAGGACACTATTTCTTCACAGGACTGAAGGAAAGAATGTACATAAATAAAATTTCTGGCTATTGATGACAACTCAAATTGTTAGCTCTTGACTACATCCCAAGACTAGCATCAAGGGTTCTGGAGAGTCCTCCTCAGTACTCTGTTACTCTCCAGCTAAATAAAACATAAGTAAAACTTCCTGTTAATGATAGAAATCATAAGCCCTTTCTCTAAATCTTCTGTATCACCTATTCTGCCATGCTATTTTTTAAAAGTATCACAAGATTTAATCTGTGATAATACTGTGATACCAATTATACTTGTTTGAGCATGAGCCATTTTTTTTTTTTTTAAAGTTAACTTATTTATTTTGTGAAAGTGAAAAGCATGGATTGGGGAGGGGAAGAGAGAGAGAATCCCAAGGAGGCTCCATGCCACCAGCACAGAGCCTGACACACAGCCTCCATCCCACGAAGAGATCATGACCAGAGCCGAGATCAAGAGCGGGACACTTAACTGATGCTTAACCTACTGAGCCACCCAGGTGCCCCCATGAGTCATCTTCTTAACAAATTGGTATGCACCTGCGAGCAGAGTCCATCTTTCACAATCAAACCCCCCCCCCCCCATCCCCTGCCCCAACTCCTAGCATATTCTAACTAATGACAGAGAAAGGGCTGGCTGTTTTCTTTACCAAGCTTTCTTGTAAGGTTGAAATTACCCTTGTGTGTGTGTGCATGCATATACACACACACACACACATAGGTATGCATTTACTAGAAGATTTTTTTTAAATTTGTATTAAGAAAATTGTTAAAGTAGACAAAAACAGACTAATTGGGTGATGAGTAATCATGTGTGAGAAAAGCTTTAAAACTGAAACCACTGGCCATTTATAGTCTAATATCCCTTATTAGAATATACATGTCAAATAACATCTCTATAGCACTGTACAGTTTACTCTTGAGACTCAGAACTGAGGTGGTACTAATCACATTTTATAGAGAAAGAAACAGGCTAAAAACGCATAAATGACTTGCAGAGGTAAGTGTCAATCTGAACTTAAACCTAGGGTTTGTAACTCCAAATGCTGTTTTTTATCACACCATATTCCTTCAGTGATGTATTTTACATACTCAGATGATAAAAACCTTAAGTTAAGTCATACATATAAAACCTATCAGAAGGAGTCAAACGATTATGAACTAGTACACAGGACCTGACCAAATACAAAGTAAAGTGTGATTCACTGCTTAAATTAACTTAGAACATTTGTGTTGGTAGAAAATAAGTCAGCTTGGCTCAAAAAAGCATGGTAAATTTTACAATTCAGACTTCATTAGCTTTAGTAAGTGATGAATCCAATTGGTCTTTATGAAGACAGGTGCTAGCCACCAATCTACAAATAAAACACTAAATGATTATCCAGTGTGTATTTCACAAAGTTGCTTCAAATGTCCTTTTATAAACCTAGCTATTCGACTATTTGTATAAGTTTCATCAAACACTTAAGACTATATCACACTTGGCTAGGCATTATCCTAACTATATCCTTTACTGAGGTAGTAAAGATACTACAGAAATGATCTATTGTTCTTAATGCAAACACTAATGTTCTGTGAACTTCATGTGCCTGTTTCAAGGCTCTTGGGAACAACTCATATTAGTAATTCAATGAGAAACAGAAAGGTAGCATTTTAAAAAAAAGAGAAGAAAAGCACAGAATAGTTCACGAAAATAAAGCATACCCAAATAAATCTCACATTTTAAAGCTAATTAGCTCAATACCAGACTTTAAATTAAACTGAGTATAAACAGCATGCACTTTTATGCAAAATGTTGTAAGTATGTATGCACAAAGGGAGCATGTCCACAGATTTCATCAAATGCTCCTAGGGGTACATGACCATAATAAATGGGTTAAGAAAAACTGCTTTATATTTACCCAAAGAATACAAGAACACTAATTCAAAGGGATACATGTACACCTATGTTTATAGCAACACTATTTACCAGAACCAAGATATGAAAGCAGCCCAGTGTCCATCGATTGATCCATGGACAAAAAAGATGTGGGGTGTGTGTGTGTATATACACAACGGAATATTATTCAGACATAAAAAAGAATGAAATCTTCCCATTTGCAACAACATGGATGGAGCTAAAGCATATGATGCTAAGGGAAGTAAGTCAGAGAAAGACAAATACCTTACTTCACTCATATTTGAAATGTAAGAAACAAAACAAAAGGGGAAAAAAATGAGAAACAAATCAAGAAACAGGCTCTCAGTTATTGAGAACTGATGGTTACCAGAGAGGAGGGTGATGGAGCGTGGCTTAAATAAGCATGGGGATTAAGGAGTGAATTTGTGGTGATGAGCACCAGGTGATGTATGGAAGTGCTGAACTGTTGCAGGTGTAATTGTACACCTGAAACTAATATAACAATATATGTTAACTGGAATTAAAAAACAAAACAAAAAAAGAATAACTGCCCTAAATCAAGTTATTGGAAAATATCTATAGGCAGAGTGAAAAAAACAAAGAATAATTCCATTTAAGTACTATTGTTATTCAAAGGAAATATATTCAGACAAGTTGAATCTATCACTGTTCATAGAAAACTTCAATTACATAATTTATGTAATTGCTCACTAGTTTGAAGCACAGACTGCAAAAAAAATGCCCCCGAAGCCAGGTGGCTGGCACATAGTAAGCACTCGTTAAATAGTAGCTTCTGTTAAAAAAAAGATGTTTCCAAAGAATGGTCCCCCTTATAAACAAAGGCGTTTACATGAACACCACCTGTCAGAATTAGGAAATCTACAAACAGGGAACAGTGTAAACTTAATCAGAACCTATCACAACCTTGGATTTAATAAAGCAGAGTGCTCCTAGCAACTGAGCCAACCAGTCACAAAACTACCAAGGAAAACTTCATTTCCTACTCCTCCTCTGTACCCCATTTCTCAACAAACCAACACTTGTTCTCTCGCTCCTCAGGACTATTATTTTTTTCCAAATATCACCCCACATTACCCTTTTATTATCTGAAACACTCACAGAGCAGTTTGAAAGAAAAGCCAAGACCTAGGTGTTCTTCCCTAAATAGTATTCTAGACATCAAAAAAGCAATCTCAGCTCCACCTTCTACAGGAAAAGAGAGGAGTAGTCTGACCATGCCTCTCTCCTTGGTGGGGGAAGGGGGGAGGCATTTTGCCTCTTTTACTGAAACTCCAAAGTTGAGCTCAGACAGTGGTAAAAAGCTGATAAGCTACATATCTAAAATACCTCATGCATTGGCATTCTATATCCATTTTTAGTTTATTTTCATCTTAAAACACTCAAAGTATTTTTTAGCAAACCTTAAATCTCAGAAACCTTAAAAAGCATTTTACTTGACCTTAAATATTTTCATACATTAGAAACAGACAAGAAAAGATAACATTAGCAAAAAAAAAAAAGCTATTAATTATCAAAAATGAAACTTTACTACAATGGCAAATAGTAAAACTATCCTAAACGTATAGTCAAAAGTTGCCAAGGAAAGAAATACATGCACACAAAGGATTGCTAGTAGGATGTGAATATAACAAAATGGTAGCACATAGATAAATTACTAAGACTGCTTTCAGAATACAAAAGACTGAAATATCCAAGAAACAAAATTAGAAAGCAAAATTCTCTTTAAAAGTCAACTAAAGAGTTTTCAAGAGAACACTGGATTCTGAAGCTCTTTCATCTTTTAATATTTTTTAAAAATTTTTATTTGGAATATGTAAGAAACTGTCAAAAATTCTCATTTTAACTTAATGATAAAAAAAATATTAAATGCCAAATTTCAGTTCTCTTCAAATGACCTGACAAGATCATATATTCACACAAAACTCTTAAGATTCATGCTGCAGATTCTACATAGCTGCCGGAAACACACTCCCCCAAAAAAATCACACATGCTGATTCTCTACAGAAATTAAGAAAGTATATTCTGGATGGTGAGAATACTGGTTATTTTTCTTCTTTAAACTTTTCTGAATTTTTCAAACCATTACCAACACCACCCAAAACTCATCAAGACAACCAAAAAAAGGCAACTTACTTTAATTGATTTCTTTTCTAATAAAAAAAGTTCTAAAAAAAAAGTGTATGAAAGCCAATTATGACATACTTATTATTGTCAGATAACAAAACATATTAAGTTGCTTTTACTTTCAAACTCTTATGTTAAAAGTGCAGGCAGAAAAAAAAAAGAAAGAAAGCAAAAGGCAAATGTTCATTAAGTCTACTATTATTGGTCTCCTGTTAGAAGAGCAAAGTTTGAAAGACTGATTAAATCCTGAGCCATGATCTCAAACATCATTCGGAAGCCGTGTTAAAACATAAACAAGGCATTTACTATAAAACTTTTTTTTTAAATGTTTATTTATTTTTGAGACAGAGAGAGACAGAGCATGAGTGGGGGAGGGGCAGAGAGAGAGGGAAACACAGAATCCGAAGCAGGCTCCAGGCTCTGAGCTGTCAGCACAGAGCCTGATGCGGGGCTCGAACTCACGGACCATGAGATCGTGACCTGAGCTGAAGTCGGACGCTTAACCGACTGAGCCACCCAGGGTCCCCACTATAAAATTTTTCTACATTAAAGAACTACAGGTGATCCACGAAGACGACTATAGTCCTTCCTATTGTAGTTAATTGGTATATCCATGATAAGTACCCACACTTTATTCTTAACACACTCCTTACAGATGAAGTAGCCAAAATGGTTTTCTTGACATTAAAAAATCCACCAAAAGCTTATGGATTAGAAAAAAATGTTTCTGGTATGACAATAATGCTAAGTATTTCTTAACCAGTGTGCTGAAATAATCACTGCCTGCTTCACCACCTAGCTCAAAAAATCTTCAGATCTCCAGAAAAAAGAAGGATTTGATCTTTTCACCTACTTTTCCCACTATTCAGATTCCACTTCCAGTTGCTTTTTCTTTTTGTTTGTACTTGAAATTCACAAATCAGTCATTACCCTTAATTTCTGCCATAAAGATAACCCAGGATTGTCATTTCTCCCATATTAGCCAAATAATGTAGAAAGTAGTCAAAGGGACAGCTTAAAATTTAATCTTTGGCTGCTATATTTCTCATTCTCCTCCTCCCAAACCAAGTTTACAACTAAAAGATCATAAAGTAATATAAGTAATATAAGATTGCAGTAGGCAATCTTATATGTTGATCAATAATCTAAAAAAACCCTGTTCCTTCTGAGAGAACCAAATTTTTTCTTTTATCAAGAACCCATTTTCATTTTATCAAATTCAGTGGCACCCATGAAGCAGACTTTAAAAGTTTCTAAAAGGAATAAGATAAATTAGATGATAAACCAAAAACAAGGAATATTTAGAGAGCACTTTTAAACATTATCTAGTGTTCTACCCTTTCACATCAACATATGTGTATGCCAAAATACACACGTATTGTAACGTATATTATACCTAACATATACGGCTATAAGTATAAGCTGTTAAGACAACACCATAGAATTGTGAAAGCACTCACCCATTAAAAGTTTTAATTTAAGAAAAAATAAAAGATTTTAAAGTTTAGAACAGGTACTAAAGTAAACAGACTTATAAGAATTTTTGTTCTTTTCTCTATTTTCCGATTTTTCATTAACTACTTTTATGATGGTTAACTTCATTAAAGACAAAAAGAAAAAACGCAAGTCACATTGTTAAAAATCTGCTTGCTGCTTGCCCTTGTGACCTTCCCTAATAAAATACCCATCACCTCCTCTCCAAGTAATTTTCACTAATGCTCTTCAAAGGTTTTCCCAACTCCTATTTTATTAGACACAGTCTAGACTAGAAGTATTAATTGGCCAGTTACGGGCATACTCGATAGCAGAAAAAGTATAAAAATGACTTCTGGGTTTGATCCTGTTGAGATCATTCATCTAACGGATGGTTTGGCACTTACTTACGAATTACTATCATTGCCATTTATTAACGATTTTTCTTTCTTCTCCCTTGAAAAATCCTCCCCACTCCCTGGAGCTTCTCTAAATCTACTGCTAATAATTCTCTCACAAGCCTCTTTTCTATGAATTCTTCCTGAACCCAACTGCCCAACCACAACCCTCCACCCTCCTGTGAACTCTTGTTGTTCCTATCCATGCTGCACATCTGGAATGAACTCTACTGGCATTTACCAAACCATTTTCTACATTCCATTATACACTCCTTAAGGGTAAGGATTATATTCCTAAATCCTAGCACTACTAGAATGTCACACATGATAATGACATGACACACACCACCTGGAGTGCTCTTCTTTTGCATACACTTGAATCTCACAACTACCCTGATAGGAATACTGACTGCTATCCTATTTTATAGAAGGAGAAACAAATTCAGAGGCCAAATAATTTGTCATGGTTCTGTTAAACTAATCTTCAAAATCTATTTATAGTACTAAATATATTCAGCAAATAGAAGGAACTCCCCTAATGGACAAGATTTACAGGTCTCCATAAAGTGACAAATCCATGTACTTTATTGTTGCCAGGAAAACCACCAAATTAGGATCCTCAAGTTCAACTCTCCCTAAATGTGCAAAACCAACTTTGTCCTAGGAGTCTGATAAAGAAATTAAAAACTGCCAACATAGCAAACATGGCACTATGGGAACACGATCCTCAATTTCTTAAAGTATGTAAAATGTTAATGAAATAGAATGGCTTCTGTTTAGTGCAAAAGGGGACATTTCAGCATCAAACCACCGTATTACAAAACTTGAAGTCAGAATGCATTTTGCAAGAACCATGTGACACACACATGACAGTCAGCTAAACTGATGGGTAGACCTTTTAGGGGAACTGTTTAGCACTAACTGACCAAAGAAGCAAATAAAGTCAACTTTTAAAATACTGACTTTTGCTTAAAAAAAAAAAATTCCCTCTCTACCCCAAAGCCTTCTGATGCTGAAGAACACCAATTAAATCTCCTCCATTCATTAATTTATATATGTAAGCTGAAGGAGGACTTTTTTTTTTAAGGGCCATTAAAGAGAGCCCAAAGAAGTCTTCCCAAGAAAAGTGAACACCAGTTCCCAGGAAAGGTGCCAGGTGTGTCACATATGCTGTGGTGACTTCTTGAGTAAGAAAAAGAAATGCATTAACTTTTCATGACACGTCATGGAACCTCATTCCCTATCTTCGAGCATTCAAGAAGGTAATCCAAAACCTACAGATCATAGAGCCCATTCGTTTCTCTTTCAACTTGACAGCAGTCTTCCTTTAGTTTGATAACATCAGAAAAATGTTCCTACGTCTTAGTTGTTTTTCTTTTCTCGACCTACACAAGACAAAATGACTTGAGTGTCCTCTAAAAAAAAAAAAAAAAAAAAAGGCAATGGGCCCCGTGAGTTCTTGAAGAACCCCAGGGAATAAGTTAAAAAAACAAAACTAAACTAAAAATGTAAAATAAAATCTCTTCTCACCATCTACTCATTCCCCTCAATCCCACGCAGTGGGAAAAGCATCCATATTACCTGCAGCCTGGCCGGGAGAGTGAAAGAAAGAGCCAACAAGCTCAAGATTTACAAGTAAAGCAGGTTTCCACCCTGACGATTCTGACAGCTCCGCAGAGTGCGGGCGCAGGGTCCGACAGTGCCCTCTAGGACAGCTCTCCCAGTCTATCCTCTCCCCCCTTAAAAATAAGTCTTCCTTCAAAAGTCACTGCCTCTGCGAGAAACTACCCCTTCCCGCCGCCCCACCACCGACTCCCAAACTCCCCAACCCCCTCAACAGACTATTCCTCTGCACCGGCCCGGCACTGAGGGCCTCCAACCAGACCCGGTCCAGGCCCGGGCGGCTCACCCCTCCGACCCGACCCCTCCCCCCGGCCACCCCTCTTCCGTCAGACAATGGGGCCCGACTCCGGGCCACCAGCATCTCCTGCCTTACCACCCTCACCTCACCCTGGCCGAGGCCCTCACTCCCGCCTCAGCCCTCTTCGCCCCTCTTAAGCTTTTCCAAGCAGGCCCACGGACCCAGCCGACCGGTGCTCTCCTGCACTCACTATTCGGGATTCATGCTGGACATGTCACTGCAGCTGCCGCCGCCGCCACCGCCGCCCTTGCTGCTGCAGCCGCCGCCCTGACTCTCCGCGCCACGGGTAATCGAGGGAAAGGAATGAGATAGGCTGTTCCGGGAGAGCAAACGTCTTCCCCCACTCCGTCCCCTAAGAACACAATCAGCAGCCGCCGCCACTCAGCTATCGCTTCCACCCAAAATGGCCGCTGGCGAACCAGGAAATAGGAAAGCCTTAGACCGAGGGGTCTTTACACAGCCCAAAGGGCGGCCGCACCGCGTGGGACGCCGGGAAAGAGAGTTCGAACCCACAGCGGGAGCTGGAGATGGACGGTGCGGTGTGTCAACCAGGACTCAACTTCCCGCCACACCCCGCGCCTCTGGCGCATGCGTACTTGAGAGCTTGTCGCTCGCCCCATTCCCCACTCTCTCACCTCCCCACCCTCTTGCCCCTCCCTGGTCCCCGCCCCGCTGACTCGCTGGCTTGGACTTCGCTCGGACTCCCCCTAGCGGATTGGCTAAGACCGAGCGGCCCTGGTGATGTCATCAGTGAGACGTGGCAGCCGGACGAGTCAGCCCCCCAAGGGGGAGGGGGAGGGGAGGGACAGAGGGCGGTGCCGGCCAAGGCTGGAGGATGAGGGTGGGGGGTGATCTGGGGACTCCCAAAGGTGAGGAGAGAAGGGTAGAAACCAGAGGGACTGCTTTAGAGCGGAGGCTGCGAGGACGGGCAGGCTGGAGGATCTGCCTGGCGGGTCCGCCTGGCGGGTCCTTCCGCCTATGCGCCTTTTGCTGGCCTGACCAGCCTGAGGCTGGAGCTTTCCAGTTGATCCCAGGACGTCCGCGTTAAGGACGGAAGAGGAATTGAGGGGCCTCTGTTCACAACTTCGGGCCTCTGGAGAACACGGAGCCGTTCTTTCAGTTCACTTCCTCACTCACCCAACCTTACTGGGTCTGTTTATCGTCTAGTGTTGGTTGCAGACACTATTTTCTTTTTTCATTTCTTACCATTTCCTTTACACCCCGGCTCTGATCACCTCAGCCTGGATGTTACAGTAGCCTCCAAGTGGACTGCCTCTATCTCTTCCTTGTCCCAGACATTTGCAAACGCAGCCAGATTTATCTTCCTGAAACAGCAGTTCCATAACAAACCCTTAATTTTCAATGGTTCCACTTTTCGTGGATGCGATGCAGCCCAAAGTCAGCCAGAAATTCAAGGTCTTCCTGCTCTGGCCCAAGGCTTGAGGTTGAACTGTAATTTTAGTTGTTATTTAATGCTGAGCTGTTCTGCAAGATAGAAAAATAATAAGCGATGGAAACATGCAATTCATCACTACATAATGCCTAGAAACTCTGGGAGTAATATTAACATTTTAAAAACCTAATAGTCTTAACTCTTCAATCAGCTCAGGAATTTAAATCTCCACTAAACTTTAACGTATTATCTTGGGTTATTTAATTGCAAAGGGCATAGTATAATACATTGTCCAAAGTTTATCTTCCAACTTGTTCTAAGAACCAAGAAAATTATCTCCCAAGAGCGATTGCAAAATCACTTTAAATTCCCATGACACCGTAATACAGAAGGAAGGCAGTTCTTATTATCCACTTACTAACTATACCCCTTAGCCCCAAAATTCTGCCATGTTGCCTCAGCTGACAACCTCATCAAATAGCACACTAGAGTTCCTTCACATCATACTGGCTTCAGAAATGAACATGGTGGCCACACCAGCAGAAAGAAGTACCTTGAGCTGATCAGTGATAGACCTAAAAAAAAAAAAAAAAAAAAAAAAAAAAAAGTTTATTACCCTGGACTCTTGTCCTTTCTTGCTTATTGTGATTTCACAGAAGAACAACTGCAAAGAACTTATCCTGAACTAAAAATAGTTTTTAACCTGCCCCTTCCTTTGGAAGTATACCCCTAAACTTCCTTTAATTATCTATTTCCTTTCCCAACAAAGAGTTACTTCCTACTTACTTTTAACTTCAGTGAGAAAGTAGTTGTGAGAATTAAATAAAACAGTATAAAGCATATAACACTATGACTATGGGTTGCTTAGCATTACCTTTCTCCTTCCTTTAACTCCCTCGGAAGTTTTAAGTGCATGTGCTGTACACTAAGAACAAAACATCTCATATCTCAGTTATGATGGTGTGATATGCAAGGAGATCAGAGACAGCTTAGCCTGGGATTGGTGGGTGGTTGTTTCCTACCCACTAGCAAAACTTAGGTCACTTACATTAAGACTTCCTTGGGGCACCTGGGTGGCTCAGTTGGTTAAGTGTCCAACTTTGGCTCAGGTCATGATCTCATGGTTTGTGAGTTCAAGCCCCGTGTCGGGCTCCATGCTGACAGCTCAGAGCCTGGAGCCTGCTTTGGATTCTGTGTCTCCCTCTCTCTCTGACCCTTCCCTGCTCATGCTCTGTCGTTCTATCTTACAAAAATAAATAAACATTCAAAAAAATTAAAAAAAAAAAAAAAGACTTCCTTCCCAAACTTAGAGTGTCTGTCTTGCTGATTCAAACTTCAATATATTTTATGTTTAGGTGTTTAACTGCTTTTGTAGCTCGGATTAAGAAGTCAGAATAATTCATTAAACTAGTGTGTACCCTGTCAACTGCCCCACTGCTGAATCAGAATTCTCCTAGGCCTATTTGTCCATTCTTTGGCTCATTCTTTTCTTCCTTTATTTTTTCTTTCCTTCCTTCCTTTCTTCTGGTCTTCCTTTCTTTCCCTTTTCTTCGCCTTTTCATTTATCAAATATTTGTGACCTGGCACATAATGAATGTGTTTGGAACTTGTGCTTGGAACCATGAGCAATGCAAAGGTGAATGATTATAGCTCTCTGCCTGCAAGGCGATTACAACCCAGTGAAAGAAAGATGTGTACACAAATGAAGCCTATAGGGGGAAATGCTATTTAAACGATATAAGGTGCATAAGGACAAAAAAAACAGACCAGTGATTGCCAGGAACTAGGAATGGGAGGAGGGAATTGTCTATAAAGAAACACAGGAAACTTTTTGGTTTCACTAAAATACTCTATAACTTCATTGTGGTAATGGTAAGTTACTCAACTATGTATGCTTGTCAAAACTCATAGAAATATACACTTTAAAAGGGGTGAATTTTTCTGTGTATAAATTATATCTCAGTTATGAACCTGACTTTCAAAAAAACGATATGAGCTTAAAGTACAGAGGAAGGAAACAATTCTGACTCAGACTATTAGGAATGTTTTCATGAAGAAAGTGACATTTGAATCAGGCCTCGAAAAAAATAAAATACTGATTATTGGCAGAAATGGGGGAGAGGGAGCCATTTATCCTAGAATGACAAAAGAATGTGAGCATAACCCTAGAAGTGTGAAGATGCACATGTTTAAGAAATAGAAATCACAGTTTCCATGGTAGAAAAGGGAGGAGGTGTTTAGGTTAAAGCAAGTAATGGGGGCCCCCAAATGCCTGCTAAGGAGTTTCAACTTTGTTCAATAGGTCATGGAGAGAGCCAAGAAAAGTTCTGAGAAGGAAAGTGAAGTGATCAGCTCAGTTATTTATTTATTTATTGTTTTTATTTATTATTTTTTTTCCAGCTCAGTGTTCTAAAAGGAGCACTTTGGAGTTCTGTGGAGACTGGAGATAGGGACATTAGTTAAAAGGTAATTAGATTCACTTAGGCAAGAGATGATGTGTCCTGACCTAGGGCAAATTGCATCCAGAATGGAAGGAGAGGAGACTCCAGAGAGAATAGAACCTGAAGGTGTGGAGGGAGGAGAGGAGCTAAAAGTGACTCAGAGACATCCAGTTTACCTGCCAGCATGTAAACCAAGGCCCCAATTAAAGCCAGAGAACAGAAGAGAGGGGCATTGGAGAGGGTGCAGGTGGAAGACTGGCAGTGCTATGCAGTTTGAGGGCAAAGTTAAAGCTGCCCTGGTGTAGAAGCGCTAGAATGACCAGGAATTGTTCCCCTTCTATATCAGCAAACACACACACACACACACACACACACACACACACACACACGATTGTCAAAGACAAAACCAGAAAACCGTAAAGACTCCACCAAAAAACTACTAGAATTGATAAATGAATTCAGTAAAGTCACGGGATCCAAAATCAATCTACAGAAATATAGTGCATTTCTATACACCAATAATGAAGCAGCAGAAAGTGAAATGAAAAAAAAAATCCCATTTACAATTGCAGCAAAAATAATGAAATATCTAGGAATAAATTAACCAAAGAAGTGAATGATCTATACTCTGAAAGCTGTAAAACACTGATGAATGAAATTCAAGATGATGCAAAGAAATGGAAAGACATTCCATGCTCATGGATTGGAAGAAGAAATATTGTTAAAATGTCCACACCACCCAAAGCAATCTACAGATTTAATGCAATCCCTATCAAAATACCAACATTTTTTCACATAACTAGAACACCCCTAAAATTTGTATGAAGCCACAGAAGATCCTGAATAGCCAAGGAAATCTTTTTTTAAAGCACTTTTTAAATAGAATTATTTTATTTTAATTTTATTTTAAGTAGGCTCATACCTAACGTGGAGCTTGAACTCACAAGCTTAAGAGTCACATGCTCTACCGACTGAGCCAGCCTGGTGCCCCAGCCAAAGCAATCTTGAAAAAGAATAACAAAGATGGAAGTATCACAATTCCAGACTTCAAGTTATATTACAAAGTGGTAGTGATATTTTTTAAAGATTTTATTTTTAAGTAATCTCTACACCCAACGTGGGGCTCAAATGCACAACCTTGAGATCAACAGTTGCATGCTCTTCTGACTGAGCAAGCCAAGTGCCCCACAAAGCAGCAGTAATTAAAACAGTATAGTTTTGGCATAAAAATAAACACATAGTTCAATGGAACAGAATAGAAAACCCAGAAATAAGCCCACAGTTAATCTTCAACAAAGCAAGAAAGAGTATCCAATGGGAAAAAGACAGTGTCTTCAACAAATAGTGTTGGAAAAACTGGACAGCTATGTACAAAAGAATGAAACTGGACCACTTTCTTTTACCATACACAAAAATAAACTCAAAATGGATTAAGGACCTAAATATGAGACCTGAAACTATAAAAATCCTATAAGAGAGCACAGGCAGTAATTTTTCTGACCTTGGCTGTAAGCGACATTTTTCTAGATATGTCTCCTAAGGCAAGGGAAACAAAAGCAAAAATAAACTTTTGGGACTACATCAAAATAAATAGTTTCTCCACCATGAAGGCAACAATCAGCAAACCTAAAAGACAACCTACAGAATAGGAGAGATATTTGCAAATGATATATCTGATAAAGGGTTAGTATCCAAAATATATAAAGAACTGATACAACTCAACACCCCCCCAAAAAATAATCCAATTAAAAAATGGACAGGGGCGCCTGGGTGGCTCAGTCGGTTAAGCGGCCGACTTCGGCTCAGGTCATGATCTCGCGGTCCGTGAGTTCGAGCCCCGCGTCGGGCTCTGGGCTGACAGCTCAGAGCCTGGAGCCTATTTCAGATTCTGTGTCTCCCTCTCTCTGACTCTCCCCCGTTCATGCTCTGTCTCTCTCTGTCTCAAAAATAAATAAACATTAAAAAAAAAATGGACAGAAGACATGAACATACATTTCTCCAGAGAAGATATCCAGATGGCCAACAAACACATGAAAAGATGCTTAACATCACTCATCACCAGGGAAATGTAAATCAAAACCACAGTGAGCTACTACCTCACACCTGTCAAAATGGCTAAAATCAAAAACACAAGAAACAAATGTTGGTGAGGATGTGGAGAAAAAGGAACCCTCTTACCTGTTGGTGGAAATGCTAACTGGTGCAGCCACTGTGGAAACAGTATGGAGGTTCCTCAAACAATTAAAAATAGAATTACCATATGATCTGGTAATTCCACTGGATATTTACCGCAAAAATACAAAACACTAATTTAAAAGGATACATGCTCCTATGTTTACTGCAGCATTATTTACAATAGCCAAACTATAGAGGAAGCCCAACAGTCCACTGACAGATGAATGGATAAAGAAGAGGTGGTATATCAGAGCACCTGGGTGTCTCTGTCAGTTAAGCATCTGACTCTTGATCTCAGCTCAGGCATTGAGTTCAAGCCCACCATTGGGTTCCGTGCTGGGCATGAAGTCTACCTTAAAAAAGAAAAGGAGAGATGGTATAAATATACAATGGGATATTATTCATCCATAAAAAGGAATGAAATCTTGCCATTTGCAACAAAATGAATGGAGCTAGAGAGTATAATGCTAAGCAAAATAAGTCACCCAGAGAAAGACAAATACCAAATGATCTCACTCATATATGAAATTTAAGAAACAAAACAAATGAGCAGAGGGAAGGGAGAGAGACAAACCAAGAAACAGACTTTTTTCTAAAGAAAATTTTTAAGTTTATTTATTTTTGAGAGAGTGAGAGAGAGAGCATGCACATATGTGAGAGAGGGGCAGAGAGAAAGAGGGAGAGAGACAATCCCAAACAGGCCCCATGCTCTCAGCATGGAATCCAACAGAGGCCTGATCCCACAAACTGTGAGATCATGACCTGAGCCAAAACCAAGATTTGGACACTTAACTGACTAAGCCACCCAGGGGCCCCCAAGACTCTTAACTAGAGAGAACAAACTGATGGTTACCAGAGTGGAAGGAGGTTGGGGGACGGGTGAAACAAGTGATGGAGATTAAAGAGTACACTTATCATCAAGAGCACTGAGTAATGTATACACTTAAAAAAAACAAAACAAACAAACCAAAAAAAAAAAAAAAAGACAAAACTAGACAAAAGTTAAAGTGGTAAGAGGAATAGACTTCATCAATAACAACAATTGCAATAGTTGGAAAAAGGCCCAGTGTGAACTGAACTCACCATCACTAAAATAAAAGCTACACTTTTTAAAGCTGGCATGTGCTAAGGAAAAAGCACTGAGAGGTGTTAACAGGGTTAACACATGTCTAGGGGTTAGTCCATGTGTCTAGGCCACCTGCGTTTGTTAACTGGCACTTATCCAGAAGACAAACTTTGTGCATCTTTATGACAGGAAGCAGCAGTGCAAATTAAAGCAAGGTCCTCAGTGCCCACTGGGCTGAGAGTGAGAGTTATCTCCTTGAATGTTTGCATTTCCAAGAGACAGGAAGCAAGGAAGGATTTATAATAGCAAGCTTTCTAAAGTGACTACTCTAAAAGGGGTTTTGGAGACCTCTCTCCCTGCCACCATGTTTTGCCTAGAACAAACAATAAATTCCTCAGGCAGCACTGAGCTTTCTCAGGCAGGCTTGGGTCATCCCAAAGACATGGCCTTCAGCAGTTAGAAACTATCCTGGTGTTTGTTCAAATCTCTTAGTGTATGGGAGCAGATAAAATCATTTATGCTGAGAGTCAGTCATTTTTATAAGCCAAGGTTGAGACCTGTTTGAGAAGAGGGCTCAAAGGAGCCTGACTAGAGTTTGGTCAAAGAGAGCCTTTGTCAAAGACAGAATCCTGCATTTAAGATGTCCAGTGATTGTGTAAGAAACATTTCTTTATGTCAGTGGCTCCAATGTACCACATTTGATCTGCAGGCAGCAATGGCAAAAAGTCTTAGGGGAAATTGCAAAGTTGGAAAATGTTTCCAGGACTTGAACTTCCCAGCTACCACCACCCCCTTCTTTCAGACACCCTCTTCCCATACCCAATCTTACCCCAAATATATACTCTCAATATACATTAAACTCATCCCTACTTCACTCTAAGGTGCTTCCCTCTTCTATTCCACCTTTCCACACCTATTACCTTAGGGGTGAGAGACTTTAGAAGTGAGGTTACTACTTCTTTACCTCTGCTTTGCTCCTCCAAAACAGAAGGGTGTTGAGGCCGTAGACTCTTGCATCCATATATCCTCCACCCCCCATATCGAGTTCCATTCTCCACCCTGAACAAGACTTTAAGTTGGGTGACATTGGACTGCACCATTTTGTTCCACTAAAATATAACAGGAATCAGAGAGCACTGGCACAGGACAGAAACCTGGAGAACATTTAGTAAAGAAACCTTGATTTCGTTTTAGACAAAAAACCTAAATTCGTGTGTGAGTTAATGACACAGCAGAAATAGAACCCATGTCTCCTGACTCCCATTCTCGTGCTCTTCACATTGCCCTTCAGATTATTTGCTCAGACCCCTGGAGAGGAAGTGTCAAAGGGCACGAAAGAGAGACAATTGCCTCATAAAATCCAACCATCTTTTTAACACAATAGACGAATGAAAACCAAAATAGGACTCTACTCTGTTCCATATTTACTCTCTGGTACCCCCAACAGTGCTGAGAAAGTTCCCAGAAGCTAGTGCTATCTTCTACATATTCTTCTCTCAGAATGCTACGTATTCCTAAGGACCACCTGTAATCACACCCCTTTCTGGAAGCCTTCCCTGTCTACATCAACCTGAAGTAGATGACCTTCGTCTTCTCTTATCTACCTCAGCTCTTTTGTTAGTGCTCATGTCATACCTCATACAAAACTATCCAATTCAGAAGCCATGATCCACATATGGCTATTTAAATGAGTTAAAATTAAGTTAAAAATTCAGGTCAGTTCCTCAGTTGCATTATCCACATTTCAAGTACTAAACAGCCACAAGAGGCTAGTGGCTACCATATTAGACAATACACATTAAAGAGCATTTCCATCATTAGTTCTATTAGAACAGAAAGTTCTATTAGACAGCTCTATATACTATTATGATTTTTTTTGAGAGAGAGAGAGAGAGCACACATGCACACGTGGGGAGGGGCAGAGGGAGAGGGAGAGAGAAAATCTTGAGCAGGCTCCATACTCAGCGTGGAGCCTGATGCGGGGCTCAATCTCACAACTGTGAGACCAAGACCTGAACCAAACTCAAGAGTTGGATGCTCAATTGACTGAGCTCCCCAGATGCCCCTAGTTATAATTTTGTATGTATATATTTTATTTTCCCAGATAGACTATGAGCTCCTTGAGGGCGGGGACCACACCTTTATCAACTCTATATCCCTCCCCACCAGCATTTAGCACAGTGCCTTATACCTAAGAAATATCCAACATATTCATTGATTGGGTCCTCAGGAAAGAATTGCCTCATTAGGAAGCTCTAGGATTACTCAAATCTTTTTCTTTTATTCTCAACCAAAAATAAAGCTCAGTCCATCTTTCCATAAAGAAGAACAATGTGTCAAAGCCTAATAGATAAGAAACTCCAGTCCACACAGGCATGGTCAGCAGGAAGAAAGGGCAAAGGAAAGGACTGGCTAAAATGTGCTATGCCTGCCATAGATGTTGAACTCCAGACCTTCAACACTCCAAAAAGAACCTCTGTCTGCACAGCTAGTTCTCTGACTTCTACCTCCCATGGAGTCGTCCCCAATTTGGAATATTTTTCAGGTCAAGGTGCTGCCAAGGTCACCACAGTGTTCAGCAAATGGCAGGTCAGGGGCCACGCCACAGGTGTGTCAAATAATCAGATAAAAACAATTCCCTAAATAGGTCTCAGAACCATTACAGACGAGTGTAACACCTGTGACTAAGGGCTCGGTGCACCTATCTGAACCTGTTTCAGAGCTCACCTCTCACAGCCTGACCTTCCCCAGCTCTCACCTACCTATCTGATCTCAATCAGAGAGGCTTTTGGATTTAGTTACCGAAGGCTAATCTCTCCCAGAAATCCTCCAGCAAGCCAGAGCTGAACCACACTTGACTATATTCAGTCCAGTGTTTTCCTTCCCTATCATCTTCTGTTGTTTTCTGATTGTTCCAACTGTAATACTTATGTCCTGAGAGGAAAGACCTCATTGTCATCCTTGCCCCCTATATTTTTTTTAACAGTTTTTTTTTTTAACGTTTATTTATTTTTGAGACAGAGAGGGACAGAGCATTGTCCCCTATATTTTTTAAGATGATTAAAGGAAGGTGATGTTTGTGAAAACAACTGCTGTGGAAGACGCCTCAAAATTGTCTCCAAAGACACCTCAAAATTTGGGCATCTAGCCCTGAGCTATAGCTCCTTTTTCTCTTCCTCCAAGGAAGGTACATTTAAAAAATTTTTTTTTCAACGTTTTTTATTTATTTTTGGGACAGAGAGAGACAGAGCATGAACGGGGGAGGGGCAGAGAGAGAGGGAGACACAGAATCGGAAACAGGCTCCAGGCTCTGAGCCATCAGCCCAGAGCCCGACGCGGGGCTCGAACTCACAGACCACGAGATTGTGACCTGGCTGAAGTCGGACGCTTAACCGACTGCGCCACCCAGGCGCCCCAGGAAGGTACATTTTAGAGTCTTGTCCATTCTAATGGTACATTTTAAAGTCTCCTTTATCTCCATGAACTCTCTCCTGACCACCCAGGACATGATCCCTCTCTCCTCTGAACTCCCACCACCACACTGCTGAGCCCCTCAACACTCTGTTGGCATGAATATTGTTGCTTTCCATTAGGCATCTTGAGGATTTTTTTACTTGGTGCCTCCAGCGCTTAGCCCATAACAGATTTTCTATAAATAACTAGTGTTTGTTTATAAAATCAACAAATATATATATTTTTTTATTTTTTTATTTTAGAGAGAGAGAACGCATGAGTGGGCAAGAGGGGCAGAGGGAGAGAGAGAGACAGAGACAGAGACAGAATCTTAAGCAGGCTCCATACTCAGTGTGGACCCCCACATGGGGCTCGATCCCATGACCCTGGGATCATGACCTAAGCCAAATCCAAGATTGGACACAACCCATTAAGCCACCCTGGCACCCCCAAATCAAAAAATATATTTTAATAAATAGTTAATTATATTAAACACACAGTCATCAGTCATCAGTCATCTTGCTCCATAATAGAATATATTCAGGACAAGGCTTTTCTTTTTCTTCTCTTTTCTTTTTTTAAGTAATTTCTGCACCCAACATGGGGCTTGAACTCACCGGCCCAAGATCAAGAATTACATGCTCTACCGACTGAACCAGCCAGGCATTCCAGGACAAAGATTTTAAAGTGCTCTTCAAAAAATATTCATATTTCAAAGCACTTTACATAGTGCCTAAGATGTTTTAAGCGCTAAGTAAATGTTGAGTGAGTGAAGCTTCTAAATAAGCCCTATAGAAAAGCAAGTCACAGTCTTCTGGTCACTTATATTCTTTTTTTTTTCTTTTTAATAATTTTTAAATGTTTTTTTAATTTTTTTAACATTTATTTATTATTGAGAGACAGAGAGAGATAGAGCATGAACAGGGGAGGGGCAGAGAGAGGAGGAGACACAGAAACCGGAGCAGACTCCAGGCTGTCAGCACAGAGCCCAACGTTGGGCTCGAACCCACAAGCCACGAGATCATGACCTGAGCCAAAGTCGGACGCCCAACTGACTGAGCCACCCAGGCACCCCTTAATGTTTATTTTTGAGAGAGGGAGAGATAGAGCGTGAGCAGCAGTGAGGCAGAGAGAGGGAGACATAGAATCCCAAGCAGGCTCCAGGCTCTGAGCTGTCAGCACAGAGCCCCACCTGGGGCTCAAACCCACAAAGCACTAGATCATGACCTGAGCTGAAGTTGGACGCTTAACCAACTGAGCCACCCCGGGACCCCTGGTCACTTATATTCTAATATGTGTATAACAGTGATGGGCTTCGGGTGCCTGGCTGGCTCAGTTGGTTGAGCATCCAACTCTTGATTTCAGCTCAAGTCATGATCCCAGGGGCATGGGATGGAGCCTCACATTGGGCTTTGCACTGAGCATGAAGCCTGCCTAAGATTATTTCTCTCTCTTCTCTCTCTCTCCTTCTCTGCCCCTCTCCCTGTCTCCCCATCCCCTTTCTCTAAAAACAAACAAACAGGGGTCGCTGGGTGGCTCAGTTTGTTGAGGTTCCAGGTCTTGATTTTGGCTCAGCTCATGATCTCATGGTTTCAGAGATCTAGCCCCTCACCGGGCTCTGTGCTGACAGCACAGAACCTGCTTGGGATTCTCTCTGTCTCTCTCTGTCTGTCTCTCTCTCTCAAAATAAATAAATAAACATTAAAAAAATAAAAACAAACAAAAATCCAAACAACGCAGCGGTGGGCTTGTATCAGCAACACTACTGACTGACAAATATCAGCAATGGCTCTTCTTATGTCCCAGTGCTACTGCCAAGGCACCACCCATGAGTGTAATGCTCTCATCTTCACAGGATCACTCAGGTTCCAGTTGATGCTGTTTTAGGAGAGCATCTTTTTCCCTCTATTCATCTTAAGTTCATTGGTGATACCCTGTAAATTAAACTAATAAAAAAAACAAGATGAACAAGAGAAAAACAGAAGCTTATTAGCATGTGCATCATGCATACACATGGGAGCACTCAGAGATGAATAACTCAAATGGGTGTTTAGAACTTGGCTCTTACACGGGCGCCTGGGTGACTCAGTCAGTTGAGCATCTGATTCTTGATTTTGGTTCAGGTCATGATCTCATGGAGACTGCTTGGGATTCTCTCTCTCCCTCACCCATTGCCCCTCCCTTGCTCATGCATGCATCCTCTCTCTCTCTCTCTCTCTATCTCTCTCTCAATAATCTCAATCTCTCTCTCTCTCTCTCTCTCAATAAATAAATAAATAAATAAATAAATAAATAAATATCTTGGCTCATACAGCATTTTAACATAAGAATAATACATTTCTAGAGAAGTGTATACAAAGGAAAAAGACTTTGAGTTTCTACTGGCAGCATATTGTGGGAAGGTAAATATTTGGGGAATGAATGGAAGACAAAGGCTAGTTAGTAAAGTTGGTTACATAGATTCCTCTGGTGTCATCTCTGGGCTAATAAGGGTCTAGAGTTGCCTCTGATGATTAAATCCTGTCCTTCCAGATAGAAAAACAAAAAAAGAAGGGTATATCTTTAGAAATTTATATCCTGCTTTTAGGCAAATAGGGGAGGACAGAGAGTTTTTCTTAGATCTGCTTCTTCTCAATTGCTTTCAGCTCAAAATAATCCTCATGCCAAAGTGGCATATTTTGGGGTGGCTTATTAGCTACCCCTCACTCTTCAATTAGCCAAACCACACTGACATATTATGGGCCACAAGGAACTCATTTTCATTCACTTCTCAAACAATGGCATCCCTGTGGACAACTTCTATTTCACCTAATTGCAATGTTACATAACTAGGTTGGGGAAATCAAAATTATAAACTAGTATATAAGCATCTGTATGACAACATGAGATTACTCTCAGAGCCCCTTGTAAAATCCTTATAGTTGTGTGACGTTCTCTGGAATTGGGTTAAAATGGAAGCGTGAGAAAGTGGAGCTATCTTCTCTGATTCATTTTGCCCCAAGATTCTCAGCCAGGATGTCTCATCAGTAAGAGTTGCCCTTGCACTCCATGAAATCCCTCTTGGTCTGTCATCCACTCATTCATTCAACAATTATGTATTAAGCACCTATTCTGCTCTGACATGAAGATAAACCAATGAAAAAAACCTGATCAGGTCTATGCCCTCATGAAAAACGTAAATTATCATAAGAGACATATCAGTTAACTACTATATTTCCTCAAATCTAAGGCACTGTTGATTTCCATCATGTATTTAATAACAGTTTTTTGAGGGGAAAAAAGAAGTGCTACCACATTAAATATGCACCATCAAATCGATGTCACCATCAAAAATTCCTCCCCAAACATATCATTAAAGCAATGTGTTGATACGACAAAACTCAGTTTGTTGCTTACCTAGTTAAGGGAAAGCATTATCTAGATAAGCTTTGTAGCATCTCACAGAAGGTTAAGGGAAAAATTGAGCTATTTATTGAACTTTAAAAGTCTGGTTTAAGGTGGATCTTTCACTGGGGGGAGATGGAGTCTTGGTGAGCATTGGATAAGGATCATGATATAATAGTTTATGATTGGTAGACACAGCAATTGAGGCAAAGGGCTCAAAGAGTTTTGAAATAGAAATTGTCATTTGATGTTTTATTTTGAAGAGTAGATGAGCCTTTTATGCAGGTCTTGGAATCAACAATTAAGTCATGTGTAACATTAACCTTCCTGGTAAAGAGTTGCCTGGACTAGTAGAGTCATGTTGATGACAGCAGTAGAAGAGTAAAGTCATGTTAATGTATACAGTAAGCTACTTAGTGCCATCAACATGTGAAAAATATACTCCTTCAAAGAAATAAAGTAACTACACAATTAAGGATATGTAATTGAAATTGCAAAATGATCTGTGATGGATGGGGTGCTATGTTGTGTTATGCACATAACTGGGGCCCCTCACCTACTCCGCAAAGGTCAGAAAAAGCATTTTTGAGGAACTTGTGCTTGAACTGAGGCAAAATAATGAATTCATCAAGATGAAGAAATGGAGAGGTGGGGTAGGAAGATAAGATAGTATGTGCAAAAGTCCTATGGCAGGAAAGAATATGGTATAAGAGGACTTGTTGAAAGATTATCAGGACTGGAGCACAAAGAGTGAGAGGGAAGAGGCACACAGTGAAGACTAATTGACTAGGGGGCAAGAGATTGATGTTCATTGCTATGCTTCAGAGTGATTTTTTATTTTTGAGACAAAAAACACCTAATGCTCTGAGGTCTGAAGACAATACCCCAGAATTAAAATCTAACATTCTCAAAGCTTTAGAAAGAGTGATGAATGAGCCTCCATGCTAGGCTACCATACAACATCACATTCAAATTGTTGCCCAACAATAGCAAAACCAGTTCTAGAATATCCTCCTCCTTGTGCTCAAACTTGTGATCAAACAGGTTATTTTGATTCTGGCCTGGATATTTGGCCATGCCCAAGAGGCCAGATAAATTAGAATGAAAGAGTTATTTCCCAGTGTTTAATTCATAAATGAGCAAATTGATAATTTTTAAAAAGTCTTGGGATTAAGACCTCTGCTTTATAGTGATTTGTTTTATATACAATAATTCATTTATTCAAAAGAATACTTCAATAACTTCTACTGGTACAGGCTGCCATACTAAATCTTGAATGAAAGTCGCTTTCTGTTTTTTAGGATTGTAAGCAGTCAAGGGTGGGTTTAGAACCACATGGTCAAATGAAATTCTTTATTCAGGGGCCTCTTTGTTCTGGTTCTCCATGACTGTGTATAAAAATTTATTATTGTCTGTCATGGGTTGACTGGGTTCAACTCAGCAGTTTTTGCTTGATGTCTCTCATGTGATTGCAGTTGGAAGTCACCTGGGACCGTGGTCACCTGAAGGCTCAACTAAGTTAGACATCCAAGATGGCTCACTTACTTGGCTGGCAGTTGATGCTAAATGTTGGTCAGGAACACAGCTGAGACTATTACCCAGAGCCCCTGCTTGTGGTTCCTCAACATGGTCCCTGCATCTTACAACAGGAAGGCTGAGTTATGACTGGAAGCAGCCAAAGAGCAAGTATTCCAAGAAGCAGGAGCAGAAGCTGCTGGGCTACTAAAGGACTAAGCCAAGGACTTCCCCGGTGTTACTTCCACCGTATTCTATTGGTCAGAGCAGTAAGAGGGCCTTCCCAGATTCAAGGGAATGCAGAAATAGATGCCACCTCTTGATGAGGGAGTGACAAGTTAACATTGCACAAGAGCAATGGGGGAGGGGTAGGAGATACCATCGCAGCAATGTTTGGAAAGTACAATCTACCATATTGGAAGAGTGATAAAATTTGGATGATACTTTACTAAACCTTACAAGGAGGAGGGGAAAGATGCAAAAGAGTAGCAAGCATTACTCTTCCCTTTGAGGTAGTACTTGGCCATGGTAAGCTCACACTGAGAGAATTAGTTAAGGTACTTCCCAAATCACATACCAATAAGTATGGACAAATGCACAGGCATCTCCCACACAATATCAGAAATGCTCTTCTGAAGAGTAGAAACTATGTGTGAAAATCCAAACCACGAGCATATTTTTGTAGAATTTAAAGGGAGAAAAGTAAAACATCAACCCCAGACTCCCAATCAATTTTGTAAGTCATAACTAAAACACTGCAAAGCACCTATATATAAGTGATAATCAACTATATTAGATTGTAAGGTGCTTAAAACATTTGTTCCCCGATCACTGAACAATTAATATGAATGTCTATAAATGACTGCTTTGTGTCAAGAACCATGAAGGATTTGAGATTTTTATCCCACTTGCAAGCTAACAAGTTAGTCTGACACACTTTTATAGATGCTAACCAAAGACAAATCTCCTGGGTTACTGACGAAGAACAGTTTATTATTCACAGCAATAGCGGTAGCCAGACAACTACTATTTTCTCATATTAGTTCCTGGACTCCAGTTTCTCCAGGTGACATAATGAGGGCTGGGTGGTGCCTACACGTGCAGCTAATTGCATTCCAAGAGAGGAACCCCAAGATTAAGAAACTTCAGTTTTGTATAATGGACAGCAAGCAAACCCATTGCTCAACTTTTGTTCCAGAGGGAGACATTATCTTTATTACATTGCATAGCATACAAAACTGGAAATAGATACTGTCTCCATCTTTCTATACTATACTATCCTTGAAAAGATAGTAGAGAACAAAATACCATTGGTGCCTCTGCTTACAAGATGTGAAGAAACATGAGAGACCGTGGAGAATTGTCTCCCAACACTTTGTGGACAGTAAATGCTATATTCTAGATCAAGCAATAGCTGAATTGTGTGCCCCCTTTGTTGACATTTGATATTTTCTTTTCTCTCTCTCTCTCTCTCTCTCTCTCTCTCTCTTATTTTAGAGAGAGAGTGTGTGAGTGCGGCTGTGGGAGGAGAGGAGCTGAGGAAAAGAGAGAATCTCAAGCAGGCTTCATTCTCAGTGCAGAGCCCACCACGGGACTCCATCCCATGACCCTGGGATCATGACCTGAGCCAAAATCAAGAGTCAGACGCTCAACTGACTGAGCTACCCAGGTGCCCCTGCTCTTTATTATCAATTAAGGGTTAAGACTCTGTAAAATTACTTACTAACATGTTCATTTGTGTCTGGTAGAGATTTGAATAATATCTCTTCAGTAAAAAATGGTAGTAGCATCAGTGGTAAGCTGGTAAACTGGCTGGAGGAAGAGAGACTGGCTTGAAAAGTTCCTGAATATGTAATAATAAGGTGGTATGATCCAGGTCCAGCATGCTACTTGGTAACTTCAAAAAGTTATGGTTTGTTACCCTGTAGGACGTTAGCCAATTTTGTCTCTAACCTAGCAATCTTAATCTAAGATTTTTTTAAGGATTATATAAACCCTGGTTTCTCAAAATGTTCTTTGAACCAGCTTTGCCATCTAACTGGTTTCCCAATAAATTAATATTTTAATAATTAATAATAACTAATAATAAGTAATAATTAATAATAAAATTAATTAAAAATAAATTTTCTAGAGAGAGAGCTCATGTGCACAAATGGGGGAGGAGCAGAGGGAGAAGGAGAGAGAGAATCTCAAGCAGGCTCCGTGCTCAGCACACAGCCCAACATGGGGCCCAATCTCACAACCCTGAGATCAGGACCTGAGCTGAAATCAAGAGTCGGGTGCTCAACCAACCGAGCCATGCAGGTGCCCCTATTTGATTAAATGTTGACCCATTTTCATTTCATATTTATATAAGAGTCATGAGTTTTAAACTTTTCAAAAAATTATATTTTCATTCTTAAAGTGTGGTTTCATCACTTATATTCAAGAATGGTGTGTCACAATGAGAAACCACTTCATACCCGCCAAGAAGACTAGATCAAAAAGTCAGATAATAATAAGTGCTGGCAAGGATGTGAAGAAATCAGAACTCTTTTTTTTTTTTTTTTTTTTTTTAATTTATTTTTGGGACAGAGAGAGACAGAGCATGAACCGGGGAGGGGCAGAGAGAGAGGGAGACACAGAATCGGAAACAGGCTCCAGGCTCCGAGCCATCAGCCCAGAGCCTGACGCGGGGCTCGAACTCACGGACTGCGAGATCGTGACCTGGCTGAAGTCGGACGCTTAACCGACTGCGCCACCCAGGCGCCTCAATCAGAACTCTTATACAGTGTTGGTGGGAGTATAAAATGCAGCAGCTACTTTGGAAAACAGCATGCAGTTCTTCAAGTGATTAAACACAGAGTTACTACATACCCAGCTATTCCACTTCTATGTATATATCCAAGGAAAATGAAAACCTATGTCCACAGCAAAAGTTGCACACAAATATTTGTAGCAGCATTATTCATGATAGCTAAGAGGTGGACACAACCCAAATGCTCATCAACTGATGAATGGATAAACAAACAGTGGTATATCCATACAACGGGATATTATTCATTCATAAAAAGGAATGAAATACCGATACATGGTATAACTTGGATGAACCTTGAAAACATTATGCTGAGTGAAGGAAGCCAATCACAAAAGTCCACATATTAAGTGAGTTTATTCATACAAAAGTCCAGAATAGGCAAATCCATAGAGACAGAAGATATATTAATGGTTGCCTAGGGCTCCTAAGGGAGGATGAGAAAAGAGAATGACAGCTAAAGGGCACAAGGTCTCTTTGTGAGGTGATGAAAATGTTTTACAACTAATTGTTCACATACTAAAAGCCATTGAATTGCACACTTTACATGGGTGAACTAAAAAAAGAAAAGAATGCTGTGGTTCACGGTGTTAAATGCTCAGAGAAATCAAATGGGGAAAGAATAGTGCAGGGGGAGATGAAGCAAGAAATGAGTTAGATTACTTTCTCAGGAAGTTTGGCTGTGAAGGACAAGCTAAATATCTAAGTGGGTATAGTATTGAGGAAATATGGTTTTTAGAGTGAAGCTAAGAAAAGATGTCTAAAGATGTCAGTAGAGAGGATGAAGTTAGAGAGACAGGAGAAACAGATCGGTAGAGGTCCCTGAGGCAGTACCAGTTGGAAAAATCCAGGGTACAGTTGGAGACAGTCTGGGGAAACCTCTTGTGGTGAAATGGTAGGGGATGGAGGCAGGTAGGTAGGTGTGGAAGCAGGTGGGTTTGTAGGTTTAGTCACAGGAACTTCTGAAAGTCCTCTGATGGCTTCTGCTCTTGCTGTGAAGTAGACTGGCTATATGAGGGAGTAAGGAAGAAGGTGATTGGGCTGGAAGCCTGAGAAGTGGAAAAAGTTTGAAATGGTTCCTTCTCACAATGGAAGAATGGGTTTGCAGTGTTGCAGAAAAGACGGTGGTTGTAAGAATCTTATCTAGGTCCGGCTCAGAAAGTCCAGAGAAATTTAATTCATAAATATATCCACCAAGATGAATAGGAGAATGATGGACTCCAGGGTTAGGGTCGCCCCATGGGGATTCCTTTTAGGATAAATAATTCTAGGTCTGGGTCTAGAGATCTGCAGTCTAATTTCAGGTAAACAACTTATCTGTTGTGTGATCTTGAACATCAGTTAACTTCTCTGTGCTTTAGTACTTTTTTCACTGAAATTGTATTTTTTAACTTTCACTTTGAAATCATTTCAAATTTATAGAAAATCCAAAGAGAGTACAGAGAGTTCCCATATACCTTTCCCTAACGTTAATGTTGTACATAATCATGGCACATTTATCAAAACCCAGAAATTAACATTGGTACAATACTAACCTACAGCTTTTATTTGGATTTTACTAGTTTTTTCACTAGCATCCATTTTCTGTTCCAGGATCTAATTCAGGATGTCACATTGCATTTACTCATCATGTTTTCCACAATCTTGACAGCTTCTTAGTCTCTTCCTATTTTTTCATGAACTTGACACTTTTGGACAGTAGTGGTGAAGTACATTGTAGAATTTCTCTCCATTTTGGGGTGTCTGATGTTTTCTCATGAATATATTGTGGTTATAGATTTTTGGGAAAAAGTAGTAAAGAAATGATGTGCCCTTCTTATCATATCAGGGGGCACGTGATATCAACATGACTTATTACTGGTGATGTCAATTTGATCGGTTGGTTAAGGTGGTGCCTGCCAGATTTCTCCATCATAAGGTTATTACTTTTTCCCGATACTCCATTTATTAGAAGTCAGTCACTAATTCTAGTCCCTATTCACGAAAAAGGGGGTTCTGTGTTTCTGTTTCGAATCTTTGCAATGCAGAAGTTTAGCCTCCCAATTTCTATGATTCTAGGCTGTTTTCTATAGTGGTACAATCTGAGAGGAACCAGGAAGTTCCGCAACATTAATCATCCATCTATCTATCCTAGCCAATGATTGAAATTCCAAAATTAATGAGGCACCCACGGGGTTTTGCCTTGCTTACTTTCCAAAGGTCTTTCAAAATGAAGTCATTTCTGGAAGAACCAGTATCATCTAATTGTGACTGGGTACTTAAGGATGCTTGGAGGCCAAATGCAAACATTTTTATTGTGTACATGAATGTGCAACCTGAAAGTGCCTACTGGGCACACCTTACTCTGGTCCTTTGCTCCATCTTGAGACCAGGCAAAGAAATTATCTCCTTACACATATACCTAAAAAATTATTCCCAAAGTGCCATTTACTGATATTTTCATGGGCAGGCTAAGCCTCTAACAGCCAGAAGTTCCCATTAGATATCGCTCTTCTTTCATTCAAACCACTCCCACCTCAACTGACCAGTTCTTAATCTTTTTGCACAGTCTGTCCTCTACCCCCTCCATCCCCTCTAATATCCCCATCAATAAGTACTCAGCATCTCCCACTAGTAAAACAAAACCCTAAAGCAGGTTAGATAAGCCCCAGGGAAGATCTTAGTCCAGCCTGTCATATCTAGGTCATACCTAGGTCATACCTAGCTTTTTTTTGAGAGAAAAAGCTAAGAACTCTGCTCCCAAAGAACCAGCACTTTCACCAACAGTTTGCAAACATCTCTAGGAGGATCACTCTCTAGGACTCTCAAAGCCCATCCTTGACCCTCCCCCACCAAGGTTGCCAGTGTTCTGTTGTGTTCCTGAAACCTGGCCATTCAATTCTGCTTGATGTAGTTGATCACTAAGTACATCTGTTCTCTGGAGTGACAATGAATCCCCCCCCCCCAACATAATTTGCTTTTCCTATATTTGAGGACTCTCAATATAACCCTTACTGGTCTTCCTATTTTTTCTGGCCAACCAGCTTCATTTTCTTCTGTTATTTCTTAATGTGATATGTTTGCATAACTTTCACCAGCCCGGGCACTTCTCACTGGATTTAAGACCAATTTTCAGAGGCTTTTTAAACATTTTTTTTTAAGTTTATTTATTTATATTTGAGAGAGGTGGGGGGAGGGGCAGAGAGGGAGGAAGTGAGAATCCCAAGCAGGCTCTGCACTGTCAGCGCTCAAACCCACAACCTCTAAGATCATGATCCGAGCCAAAATGAAGAGTCAGACACTTAACCAACTGAGCCACCCAGGCACCCCCAGAGGCTTTTTTTTTTCAATATATGAAGTTTATTGTCAAGTTGGTTTCCATACAACACCCAGTGCTCATCCCAAAAGGTGTCCTCCTCAATACCCATCATCCACCCTCCCCTCCCTCCCACCCCCCATCAACCCTCAGTTTGTTCTCACTTTTTAAGAGTCTCTTATGCTTTGGCTCTCTCCCACTCTAACCTCTTTTTTTTTTTCTTCCCCTCCCCCATGGGTTTCTGTTAAGTTTCTCAGGATCCACATAAGAGTGAAACCATATGGTATCTGTCTTTCTCTGTATGACTTATTTCACTTAGCATAACACTCTCTAGTTCTATCCACGTTGCTACAAAAGGCCATATTTCATTCTTTCTCATTGCCACGTAGTACTCCATTGTGTATATAAACCACAATCTCTTTATCCATTCATCAGTTGATGGACATTTAGGCTCTTTCCATAATTTGGCTATTGTTGAGAGTGCTGCTATAAGCATTGGGGTACAAGTGCCCCTATGCATCCGTACTCCTGTATCCCTTGGGTAAATTCCTAGCAGTGCTATTGCTGGGTCATAGGGTAGGTCTATTTTTAATTTTCTGAGGAACCTCCACACTGTTTTCCAGAGTGGCTGCACCAATTTGCATTCCCACCAACGGTGCAAGAGGGTTCCCGTTCCAGAGGCTTTTTTAAAATGTGATAACCCTGGGGCACCTGGCTGGCTCACTCGGAAGAGCATATGACTCTTGATCTTGGGGTCATGAGTTTGAGCCCCACATTGGTTGTAGAGCTTACTTAAATAAATAAATTTTAAAATAAAATAAAATAAAATAAAATAAAATAAAATAAAATGTGATACCCCCAATGAGATGCCACTTCACACCCATCAGACTGGCAAATCTGACAGTACTCAGTGTGGCAAACCACTGTTGGGTAAATAAATTAAAGGGTATATCCATTCAGTGGAATACTACATAGCAGTGAATGAATGAACTAGAGTTATGTGTGTCAATACAGATAAATCTCACAAATATAATATCGATCAAAGTTGCAGAATGATACATGTAGTATGATTTCATTAATATAAATACATAAATACATGGAAAACATCTCTATATATGTAGTTTGATTTTATTTATATGAACATAAAAATACATGAGAATAGTAAATACGAAATTTGGCATGGTGAGGCCCTCTGGAAAGAGGGAGGGGATTAAATGGAAAGAGTGAACAGAATAATTCAACTATTCAACTATTGGTCTTGTTTTACTTCTTAAGTTGGGTGGGGAATACCTAAGTGTTTCTGGTATTTATTATAATGTAAAAATAAATAAAAGTGGATCCAATATTGGCAATATGTATTTTTTTATTATTTTTTTTAATGTTTATTTTTGAGAGAGACAGAGTGTGATTGGGGGAGGGGCAGAGAGAGAAGGAGACATAGAACCCAAAGCAGGCTCCAGGCTCTGAGCTGTCAGCACAGAGCCCGACACGGGGCTTGAGCCCACAAAACCGTGAGATCATGACCTGAGCTGAAGTCGGACTCTTCACCGACTGAGCTACCCAGGCGCCCCAGCAATATGTATCAAAAGCCTCAAAATCATTTATATACTTTCATTTGCTCCTTCCCCTTGTAAGGAATTTTTCTAAGGAAATAATAAAAGATGTATACAGATATACATATGAATGGTTGTGGTGGTTTCTTTATAATAGTGAAAAAAGTTACAAAAAACCTAAAGGTTCGACTCAAAGTGTTTAAAGATTATGTTCCATTGACATGATGGATGAGTAGAATGAGGCCACTAAAATTTTTGCATTGGGAAAGTATATGGTGGAATGGGAAAGTACTGGCCATTTAGTGTAGTTTTTTAAAGGATGTCACAAAGTAATATGTACTATGTGACTTAAACTTAAGAATGCAGATATGTGGACATAGGGAATGGACAAATTGTGACATATTCCTATAATGCAACACAAACTAGCAATTAAAAAAAAATCAATTAGCCCTCATTCATCAGCTAGGTAGAGCTCAAAACTATAAAGCCCAATGAAAAATGTCACAAAATGATGCTACCATTTATAAAAAGATTAAAAACATATAAAATAGTATCACATCTTGATTATGGATGTGCACTATTTGAAAAACACTTAGAATAATAGTACCTGGCACATAATAAGTGCTTGTGGCAGGTTGTATTTTCCAAGATGGCCAGAACAATGTTTTGCATCCTAAATGATCTTCCTACAATGTGGCATTCACAATTCTCCCATCAAGAAGTAGAGGAAGTCTATGTTCCCTCTTTTTGGATCTCCGTGGGCTATGACTATTGCTGACATAACACCATGTGACTTCTGAAGGTAGATCAGAACAGTCCCTCCCGGAATCCACCCACCATGCTGTAAAGAAGCCCAAGCTGCATGAAAAGGCCACATGCAGGTGTTCCAGCTGACAGCCCCAGATGAGGTCTTAGCCAGCAGCCAGCATTAGCCTCTAGGCCGGTGAGTGAGGAAGCCAAGAGACTCCAGCCCCAGCAGCCATCTGACTGCAACCTTATGAGAGATACACCTCGCTGAGCCCAGTCAACCCACAGAACCATGAGAGATGATAACACAATTGTTGATGTTACTTTGAGCCAGTAATTTTTAGGGTGATTTGAAATGCAGCAGTAGATAACTGTATGGTGTTATATAAGAGTTTATTAAAAGAAATAAAATGGTAAAAGTATAAAAGCAGAGACAGGAAGTGTACCTGCCAACCTCATGATAGTAAATACATCAGGGAAGAGAGGGAAGCAAACTGAGACTGGGGAGGACTTAATATGATAGTTCTTTAAATACAAACAATTAAATGCCAAAATTAAATTCAAAAGATGATAAAATTAGCACTTGTTAATTCTGGACTTGAAAGTTTTTAATAAAAAAATTGTTTGTCTGGTCCCCCTGCCCCCCAATACACACATACCGCTCCAAAAAGGAGATACAGGTATACAAAATGGACTCTAAACCTAACAGGTTTAATCAGTGCTATATTGCCCAACAGAGGAGTTCTGGAGGGTTGAGAGGTTCCCAAGCGTGCGTGCCAGTGTGGGGAAGGGCTGATGGGGCAATAAAATAAAGAGGCTGAGGGTGCAAGTAAGTCAGCTCCACTTCCTTCACAGTCGAGGGCCGACTATGAAGAAGGAGGGTCACTGCGTATCCTATTACCACCTTACCTAACTCTGTCTCTCATGCAGTAATTATAATAACACAACTCCTTCTGGAATGGGAGGGAGGGATGTGGAGGCACCAGAGAGATTTTCCTTAGCACCCCTCTAAACACAGGAACCCAACCAGAGCATCACGAACATCTTACAAGTGTCCCCCTTGCATAAGATCGGGAGGAAATGAGTCTGTTGGGAAAGGATTCAGAAGACTAGAAGGGCACAAGGAATGGAAATTGATTCTCCATCAAAGGACTGATGTTTGCAGGTGAAGACACTGGCTATCATGTGTCCTCATACTTGAAGCAGAGCAGCTAAGAAGGATAAAATAGTATTATTCTGTTGCCTAAGAAATATTAATGAAGACAGCCATCCTTGGAGAAGACAGTATAGTACTGAAAGAATTTCCTACGACAGCACTTCTCAAACTATGGTGAAGGACCAGGGGTTTTCATTTCCAATCCAAAATGAACTGACACTTTTGCTAAATGAAAACAAAGTACTAGAAAAATAATTATGCTTAGATTGCCATAACACTTCCTAGATGCCTACTCTTGATTTCTGTGCTTGTGTTTTCATGGATGGACAAAGTTAATTAACAGTTTGCCTCTGGTCCCAGTCAATGGGTCACACCTTGAGTAGCACTGCCCTACGAGGCTGTCTTAGGAAGGTAAATCTCATATTGCCAAATTTCACAATAAATAAGTCTCTTATAAATGAAACACCAGAGAAAGGCAGGAGTTCCTTATTACATTCTTTAATTTTAAAATAAATCCATTCAACTTCTACGGTTTATTTTTCAAGGAAGCTGGTTCATCCCAAGCAAGCATATTTTAAATGGCTTTTATGGAAGAAATTAGCACAGGCTTGCATTTTGTAAAGCTCAAGTCTTAAATATAGAATATGACAGTTGAAGTCTCAGAAGTCAAGCTCTTTTTCCTACTTGGCAATGTGTATTAATTGATCCACCGGTTAATTAAAAAAAAGAGAGAGAGAAGCCCTGCGAGTTAATCTAGAGCCTGGGTTGTCAAAATTGTTGAGCATAAAATTTTACTGCTCTTGAGACATCTCGCACCTGCCTGAGCCAGGTGCACCTGTTTTCCAAGACAACTCCAAAGACAATGCATCTAGTCAGGCTGGCAAGAAAAGAATGGGTTTCACTCAAGGACATGCGTTTGGGGCTTAATGAGGCACACAGGATTATTATTTATAACACAATCAACATATGCAATTTATGAAGTGATTAAACCTTGTCCCAGAAGAGCTCACATGGATCCATGCCATGATGACCCAATTATTTAGAAGATTTTTTTCTTTGCTGTCATAATTTGCTCTCCTGTGATGAAAAAAGGATTTGAGCTACTCTGAGATAAAATTCAAGGCCATAATGGCCTTTGTTTTCTCCAAATTAAATGGTAGCAGAAAGAAAGACTTAGCTTAAAAAGCAAAACAAATTAAAAATAACCTCACCCTGAACCCCCAGATGGGGACATGCACATTTTGATCTATGGTTTATCATCCTTGGTATTTTTATATCCTTTTTATTCCTTAGGACTTTACATTCACATGGTTGTTATTCTTTGAAAGTATTTTTAGTTACTGGGCAAGATCCTTCCAAGCCTCTTTGGATGGGCAGTGTAGTTGTTATATCCACTTTGTGTGGTGATAATAAAAATAGTTGGCTTGGGCACCAACCAGTCCAAATGGGGCATGAACCAATCAGAAGTGACCAGCAGGGAACTCCCAGTACAGCTGGAGCAGAGCCCATGGGGAAAACTGTCCAGCCTATGTGTGAGAGGAGGAAATAGATGGTTAGGAAAACTATGCCTAGGGTCATAAAGTCAATATTTTCTATTTCGAGGTAGTAGGACTGCGTTTAGGCTATCTGACTTCCAATCTGAACCCCCCCCCCATCATGTATGTAACCACTTATAATAATACTGAAGTTCCAAAATAAGTAAAGACAGTGATAGACAAGTTTCTTTCATATCACTACAAAAAGGAAGGAAGAAGGAAAGGAGGGAAGACAGGCAGGAAGGAAGAAAAGGTAGGCGAAGAGGAAGAGAGAGTGAAAAAATTATCAGAGCCCCATAATCAATATTCTTTATGAGGACTGGAAATATAGCCTCATTGTGATCAACTGTTTTCTTTTTTTTTCTTTTTTTAATTTTTTTTTTTTAACGTTTATTTATTTTTGAGACAGAGAGAGACAAAGCATGAACGGGGGAGGGTCAGAGAGAGGGAGACACAGTATCTGAAACAGGCTCCAGGCTCTGAGCTGTCAGCACAGAGCCCGACGCGGGGCTCAAACTCACGGACCGCGAGATCATGACCTGAGCCGAAGTCAGCCGCTTAACCGACTGAGCCACCCAGGCGCCCCATGATCAACTGTTTTCAAATATTGATTTTGTCCTAGTTGATTAGAATTGTTCAAGACACTTCGTTTAGTGCTGGCTTTCTCAACAGTGGCACTATTGACATTTGGTATCATGGACCACATAACTCTTTCCCGTGGGGGCTATTTTGTGCGATTTAGGATATCTAGCAGCATCTTGGCATCTTGGATGCCAGTAGCAGCCTCCTAGTTGTGGCAACCCAAACTGTCTTCAGACATTGCTAAATGTCTCAGGCAGTCCTCCAATTGAAAACGCCGGGTTAGTATGTTAGTTCTAAATATATTTTCAAACTCAGTTCGTTTTATACCTGAAGGGCAAAAGTTGCAACCAAGAACTGGAATTTATATAAAAAAGAAAATACAAGATCCTTTCAACATGGGAACTCTGTAATTTGATTAAAAAAAAAAAAATGTCCCCGTGCCCATTCTCTGACTAAAATGAGAATGCAAATGGAATGATCAAACTAGGCAACCAAGAGCAGCCACCTATCTCTGAACTGTGTGGTTCATAGACCTAACAACAGGTCTGTATTCTTCTATCCATTATGAAACATAGAATGACATTTGATATTTTTCTAACATTTCCAATAATTTCTTATATTTGTTTTAGATTTATAACCTATTTCCCCTCATTTTCTTCTCAGACGCAATAACTCTACATTTTCTGGGGGAATTTACTTAAGTTCTTTTTAATTTTCTCATGCAAGTTATTTTCAAAGTGCTTTGAGGTAACTGAAAAGTGTTCTGTGAGTAAGAGGCATACCTTTCAGCTTGTCCGACATCAATGCTCATAGCTGCGAGAGTTACGTGCTGTATTCGCAATAGTCAAAGGTGGGATCAACCTAAATGCCCATCAACAGCAAATAAAATATCGTGTCATATGGTTTCACTCTTATGTGGATCCTGAGAAACTTAACAGAAACCCATGGGGGAGGGGAAGAAAAAAAAAAAAAAGAGGTTAGAGTGGGAGAGAGCCAAAGCATAAGAGACTGTTAAAAACTGAGAACAAACTGAGGGTTGATGGGGGTGGGAGGGAGGGCAGGGTGGGTGATGGGTATTGAGGAGGGCACCTTTTGGGATGAGCACTGGGTGTTGTATGGAAACCAATTTGACAATAAATTTCATATATAAAAAAAATAAAATAAATAAAATAAAATAAAATATGGTGTCTACATACAATGGAATATTATTCAACCTTCAAAGGAAAAAAATTTTGACACATGCCACAACACGTATGAACCTAGGACATTATGCCAAGTGAAATAAGCCAGTTGCGAAAGACAAATATTTTGCCATTCTCCTCATACGAGGAACCTGGAATAGTGAAATGGAGAGAGACATGAAATAGAATGGTGATTTCTGGGGAATTGGGAGTTTTTCTTTAATGGGTATAGAGTTTCTGTTTGGGATGGTAAAAAAGTTCCAGAGAGTGATAATGGTGATGGTTTGCCCAACAATATACTTAGCATCACTAAACTGTATACTTAAAGTTATAAAAAGGTTAGGGGCACCTGGGTGGCTCAGTCAGTTAAGTGTCCAACTTCGGCTCGGGTCATGATCTCATGGTTTGTGAGTCCGAGCCCCGCGTTGGGCTCTGTGCTGACAGCTCAGAGACTGGAGCCTGCTTTGGATTCTGTCTCCTTCTCTCTCTGCCCCTCCCCACGTGTGCTCTGTTTCTCTGTCTCTCAAAAATAAATAAATGTAAAAAAAAAAATTATAAAAAGGGTAAATTTTATATTTGTATTTTGCCACAATAAGAATCAAATCATAATATTCAGCAATATAAAAATACTCTAGGAGTGCCTGAGTATCTCGGTCAGTTAATTTTCTGACTCTTGATTTCAGCTCGGGTCACGATCTCATGGTTCCTGGGTTTGAGCCCCTCGTGGGACTCCGCACTGTTAGTGCAGAGCATGCTTGGATTCTCTTTCTCTCTCTCTCTCTCTCTCTCTCTGCCTCTCCCCCTCTCAAAATAAATAAGTAAACTTAAAAAAATACTCTACGTACATAAAAATATGCAACCATAATACCTCTTTCACAAAAATCCTCTTCTCTGGGGTAAAGGGCATGACATCAATGTAATATCCACAGACACCCCCCTTGTTCTTTGAAATCTGGTCAAATGCGTTTCCAGATGTCTAGCTGGGCTGCATTTGTGGCCACGCCAACCATTTCAGTCATTCCTGAAATCCAGTTGCTGAGACCAGCCAATCCAATGGGAACTCACTGAACTAGTTTGGACAAATCAAAAGAAAGAACTCACCTTGTATTTTTTTTTTTTTTCTCAGAGTCTCAACCTTGGACTCAGTTCATTAGCCTCAAAAACTATTCAGATAAACAAACAAACAAATAAAAAACTATTCAGCTAGTTAAGAGTTGAGAGTTAACATTTTTTTCTCCCATCCACTGACAAAGCAAGGTGCGAGCGACGCCTCATTTTTTTTCATTGCACAAAATCCTATTGATAAATACTTGACACTGTGTCTGTGGAATTGATTTGTCAGTAAGAGAAGATCTTGAGGGTCTATCTCTACTAGGGTACGTCATGTACAAAATACCGTATACTACTCAATTGAACTAAAAGTCATAAAAGAGAGTTATAAATGTGGAATGTGCAATCGGTATCCAAACACTTATGTACAAAACAGGGCATTTATGGCTTGGTTATTGCCAGTGTAGACACCCTACTTCCACCACTGATCCTACGTCCAGGTCAGTATTAGCTAGCATGTGTGCACTCATGTGTAAGGAACTTGTATTTTGTAACAGAGAACGTGGAGAGGAGGTCTGCAGAGGGGGAAAGGCCGAGGTGAAGGAGATAGTTAGAAGTTGATGGAGGTCTTCAAAAGAGACTTTGAGACACCTGTCAAAACCAAGGAAGGAAGAGGAGGAGGCCCCTTCCTCCCATGTCTAGTTGCCCCAGCACTGTTCTTGGGCTCTGAGGACTGGAAGTGTTGGGAGAACCCAGAGACCACAGCTCGGGATGGGAATCAGGGGGGTGTCTCACCAGGAGGCTGCAGATAGCAGTAGTGGACAAGGGGATCCGACTTGGGAGAAGACAACGAAGGAAGATGTCATGACAGGCACTATTGAAGCATCCTTTTGTTTGCAAAATGCAGGGTCACTGTGGGGGAAAGATGGGACCATCTTTTTTTGGAGCACAGTGATTCATAAAAGTCAATGGATACTGAATCACGTATAAATTATTTTTATTTAGTCCCTATAACAAATCCTGTGAGAGTGGCATTATTTTTTTAAATGCATTTATTTTTGAGAGCGGGGGGAGGGGCAGAGAAAGGGGAACAGAGGATCCAAAGCAGGCTCTGTGCCAACAGCAGAGAGCCCAACGTGGGGACCCAACTCACAAACTATGAGATCGTGACCTGAGCTGAAGCCTGACACTTAATGGACTGAGACACCCAGGCGTCCCGAGGGTGGTGTTATTATTCCCATTTTACAGATAAAGAAACTGAAAGTCAGAGAGTGTAAGTAACTTTCCTGGGCCACATGACTCTCAAGAGGCAGAGATGGGATCAGAACCCAAGTATGTTTGACTCTAAATCCTGTGTCCTTAACCACTGTGCTTCACTGCTTCCTACTATAGAAGACAAGGACAGGTTGGAGCATCAGAATTCTGAATTCTGCTCATTGCTCCATTTTATGCATTAACTGTTACTTTACAAAACACTGTTAAGAATGCCGCAGGTTTTGTATATGCACGGCTTTGTCATTTTGCTATTAAATGCTACCGAAAGAGAGTTCTAGTATTTCCGGGTTCACACATTGTTTTTCTTTTGTATCTATCCTTCTGTAGTACTTAAAAAATGCTCCACACAAAAGTGGGAGCCAATAGCCTATCCCAAATCATTTTAAGATAAGTTTGTTTAAAGAAAAAATGTCCTTTACATGGGGATGAAAGGTACAGCATAGGGAATATAGTCAATGGTATTATTACAGCCCTGGATGGTGACAGACGGTAGCTACACTCGCGGTGAGCACAGCATGATGTATAGACGTGTTATGTACATAGCTAATCACTATGCTGTACACCTGAAACTCATGTAACATTGTGTTTCAACTCTACTTCGAAGAAAATAAAAAATAAAGACATTTATTTTAGAGGCACTTGCCCTCTAAAGTACAATTCTAAAAAATGAAAGAGTGCCTCCATACACCTCCTACTTTCTTTCTAACCTGAATACATATATACTTGAAACATTGACAATTATGACTGCATCACATATTATTCTGTTGATCCCTCTGAAAAGTGTTTGCGTTTTTGGCTCACGTTCTCTTCCACAATGAGTTCCCCTATCTTAGTTAAACACATTCCAAGTATTTAACAGAATATGGCAGAGTGACCCTGGAGCCTCTTTTGTAGGAGCCCTCTTCCATTTAGCTCGCCTATTTGGTTGCATGAAGTCTTCCCCCAGAATGCTAACGCTCTGAGAAAAGGGACTTTATTTTGCTCTCTGCTGTCTCTCTGGGGGCCAGAACCATGCCTAGTCAAGCAGGTGCTGGATACATATTGGCGGAATGAATGATGGATGAATATATCCAGACTATGTGAAAGGAAGGGGATGGGGTGTCTTAGATAAAAAAGGCTATAGAACTATAGAGACTACCTGGCCCCTTGGGAGCTACAGGCATTACCTCTGGAGCCTGGCCTGTGCTTTGGTGGAAACTTCTAGTCTGAATGACCCAGCAATGACCATGGCCCCCTTACACTCCATCTTATATTTCGAAACCCAGATTGTGGATGACTCCTTGGGTCAGAGGCCCACCACAGGTGCAGGCAGGGGGACTACGGACGAAGAAGGTCAGTGTCAGCAGACACCATGGCTGGCATATCCTCTACTTTGCTCTTTACAGTGTAACCCCTGGGTTGGCAACATCAGCATCACCTAGATCTTGTTAGAAAAGCAGACCCTCAGGTCTACCCCAAGTCCACTGAATCAGAATCTGCATCCTAACTCCATCCCTAGGTGATCTGTAGAAACATTAATGTTCACAAAGCACGGTTATGCCAACACCATCGTGCGGCTCCCTGCCAGACACAGGTCTAACCATATTGCGTTATGCCCGGCACAGCCTTTCAGTAGCATCTTTTACCTCGGTAGTACCATTTTTTTTTTTTTTTAATTTTTTTTTTTTTTTCAACGTTTATTTATTTTTGGGACAGAGAGAGACAGAGCATGAACGGGGGAGGGACAGAGAGAGAGGGAGACACAGAATCGGAAACAGGCTCCAGGCTCCGAGCCATCAGCCCAGAGCCTGACGCGGGGCTCGAACTCACGGACCGTGAGATCGTGACCTGGCTGAAGTCGGACGCTTAACCGACTGCGCCACCCAGGCGCCCCGATAGTACCATTTTTAAGCTCTTACTTTATTTTTGTTTTCCAAGCAATAGAAGAGCTGCTATTTATTGAGCTCTATGAGATTTTTATCCTCTTTTTTTATACATGAGGAAACTGAGGAGAAGGGATGTTATACTGCCTGTTCAAGAGCATATCTGTGAGGCCAGGACTGCCATATAATTCCTAAGCATTCCTTGCCACACTCAAGGGCTAAGTTCTTATAAAATCTCCATATGTTAAACAATTTCCTCAAAAGGAAAAATACCAAAAAATTTTGGGGGGTGCCTGGGTGGCTCGGTCGGTTAAGTGTCCAACTCCCACTCAGATCATGATCTCACAGTTCATGAGGTCGAGCCCCACGTCAGGCTCTGTGCTGACAGCTCAGAGCCTGGAGCCTGCTTCAGATTCTGTGTCTCCCTCTTTCTCTCTCTGCTCCTCCCCCAGTCATACTCTCGGTCTCTCCCTCTCTCATGAATAAATAAACACTGAAAAACATTTTTTTAGGGGCGCCTGGGTGGCTCAGTGGGTTAAGCGTCTGACTGTGGCTCAGGTCATGATCTTATGGCTTGTGAGTTTGAACCCTGCCTCGGGCTCTGTGCTGACAGCTCAGAGCCTGGGGCTTGCTTCGGATTCTGTGTCTCCCTCTCTTTCTGCCCCTCCCCTGCTCATGCTCTGTCTCTCTCTGTCCCAAAAATAAGTAAAAACATTTAAAAATTTTTTAAAACTTTTTTTAATTAAAAAAATATATTTTTTGCTTCATTTCTAGACTTTCAGAGTTGAAGTGAGGTGGCCTGGGTTCCTCTCTGGCTTGTCCCTACCTACAAGAGGAACTACCCTAACAAGCTTTGGAGAAGCTCCAGAAGCTTCTGCCAAGCACTTTCCTGCAGTAGACCCCTTAAGTCAGGGCTTCTGACCCTGCTGCACTTGAGAATCACCAGGGGAGCTTTAAAAAATGCCACTGTCTGTACTCCATCCCCAGATATTCTGAACTAATTAGTACAAGCTTTCTTCTTTCCCTTTCTCTTCCCTTTAGTCTCCTTTTTTTCCTCCTTCTCCTTCTTCTTCTTAAGTTCTGTAGATAATTGACATGTGTACTCAGGGTTCAGAGCCTGTGCACTAATACCAGTGAAACCAATGATTCCCAGACCTAAGCAGGTACAAGTATCTGAATATGGCTCTGTTGAAGGACTTCTGTTGACTTCCTGGTACCACAGCTTTCTAATGAACTAAACTACTAGACATTTTCCTGATGTGATACAAGGCCAATTCACAGGTAGTTTCTGTAATTAAAGTTTGTTTGGTGATACAAATAAGCCAAAAGGGCACAAAAATAGTGAGTAAGGATGGAAACCACACTGATGCCTCCTATTAGCTGGTGACTAACTCCTTCAACCTTCCTGGATAACTGGTGCTCCAAAGGGACAGTCCATCACAATACTTACCAGAGCCAGTAGGTCATATCAGTGGTGTCTCAGGGTCATTAAAAGGCCTAAAGAGAAGGTTCAATCCACTAGTAATTCTGAAAACCTACTGAGAAATGAAAAGCATATTTTATTCATGGGGCTGAATTAAGCTTGAGTGCTTCAGTGAGAAATGACATATAAGAACCAGCACAAAAACCATTGATTTCAGCCCAATGGTTTCAAGGAAAGATAGTAAGTACTTTTTGCCCAGTAAAACAGTAATATAATGTAAAAAGATGTGTTTATTTATTTGTTTATTATTAGGGTTATTTTTGATGGGGGGAGGGCAAAGGTAGAGGGAGAGAGAATCTTAAGCAGGCTCCGTGCCCAGCGTGGAGCCCAACACAGGGCTCGATCTCACGACTGTGACATCATGACCTGAGCCAAAATCAAGAGTCAGACACTTAACCAACTGAGCCACCCGGGCACCCTTATAAAGGGATACTTTAAAAAGCACAGGAAGAAAGAGAGAAGAGACCACAGCAATACAATTTTGGAAACTGGAAAGCAGGAGTCAAGGAACTGAGGAGAACAGAGGAACATAAAGGTAATGACATCAAAGTTCTCCCAACTAGTTGGTGCAGCCAAATCAGCCACAGGAAATTTCAGTCAGTAAGGTCCACATGTGCACCCAAAGCGTCAAAAGCTTCAAATTAGACTTTCAGTCTCCCCATGCTCTCATTCAAATAAGAGCTTTGTAATATTGGGAACAAGACAAGAACACACACTTTCACTGATTCTACTCAATATTGCACTGAAAATTTTAGCCAGAGTAATTAGGTAAAAAAGATATATATGGCACTCAAACTGGAAAAGAGGAAGTAAAATTATCTCTTTTGCAGACGACATGGCCCTATATATAGAAAATCCTAAAGGAAAAAAAAAACTATTACAGCTAATAAATGAATGCAGCAAAGTTACAAGATACAAGACCGGCACACAAAATTGTTTGTATTTCCATACACTAGCAACGAACAATCCAAAAATGAAATTAAGAGAACAACTCCCTTTATACTAGAGAGATAAAATATCTAGGAATAACGGCAACCAAGAAAGTTCAGGTTTGTACTCTGACACTAAAAAATATTGCTGAAAAAAATTGAAGATCTAAATAAATAGAAAGACATCTTATGTTTATGGACTGGAAAACTTAATATTGTTAACATGGTAACACTACCAAAAGTGATCTACTGATTCACTGTAATCTCCATCAAAATCTCAATAGCCTTTTCTGCAGAAAATCAAATGAAATCATAAGAGATTCTAAATAAAGTCAAAACAATCTTGAAAGAAAAATGTGGAAGATTCACACTTCCTGATTCTAAAACTTTCTACAAATCTACAATAATCAAGACAGTGTGTATTTGCATACAAAGAGACGCTGATCAATGGAAGAGAAATTTAAGTTCATACATTGATGGTCAACTGATTTTCAACAACGGTGCAAAGACCATGTCCAATGGGGAAAAGAATAATCTCTTAAACAAATGATGCTGAGACAACTGGATACGCACGTGCAAAAGAAATAAATTAGACCCACCTCACATCATATACAAAAATTAGCTCAGGGCACCTGGGTGGCTCAGTTGGTTGAGCATCCACCTCTTGATTTCAGCTCATGTCATGATCCCAGGGTCCTGTGATTGAGCCCTACATCAGGCTCAGCCGTGAGCATGGAGCCTGAGGGTGGGTGATGGGCATTGAAGAGGGCATCTTTTGGGATGAGCACTGAGTGTTGTATGGAAACCAATTTGACAATAAATTTCATATATTAAAAAAAAATAATTTAAAACACAAAGAAAAAAAAAGATTTTCTTTCTCTCTCCCTCTGCCCCTCCCCTGCTCACTCTCTTTCTTTGTAAAAATAAGATAAATCTTTAAAAAAAAAAATAGCTCAAAATAGATCAAAGACCTAAATATAACTGCTAAAAGCATAAAATTCTTAGGAGAAAACAGGAAAATCTGCATGATCTTGGATTAGGCAGTCGTTTCTTAGCTATAACACCAAAATCATAAGCTAAAAAAAAAAAAAAGCTAAATTGGACTTTGTCAAAATTTTAAACCTTGGTGTATTAAAGAACACTACCAAGAAAGTGAAAAGACAATCTACAGAATGGGAGAAAATATTTGCAATATATATTTGCATATATCTGATAAGGGTCCAGTGTTCCAGAATAATTTAAAATACAATTACAAAGCAACAACAAAAGACAACCCAATCAAATAAAAGCAGACACGCAAGGATTAACAGACATAAGACAACCCAATCGAATAAAAACAGACGCCTGAGGACTAACAGACATCAGAAGGAAGCTTGTAACACCAAAACGTGGAGCAGGACACACAAACAGAAAAAAGAAACTTGTAGGAAACAGGGATGATGCAGAGAGAAGGCAATCAGTAACCATGATACAAGAACAGGATGCTACTGGGAAAAAAGAAAACAAACAGAGAATGGTCCTGGAAATTAAAAATTAAAAAATGAAAATGACGAGCTCAAAGGAAGGTTTGGAAAATAAAAAGAAAGTGTCAAAACTGTCATTTAAACCTGGGATAGCCTGACCCCACAGCCCATGAAAATAAAAGACAGGTATCTTAGGTTTGTTAACATCTAACCTGAATTATGAACTTGTATTTCCTTATGATGGATAACAGAGCATCTATTACCCATTGGATATATTGGAATATATATTGGAATCCGCTGGATCATTAGTAGACCTAGAGGCAAACTACTACTCTAATTTGCTCTGGAAATATAAAAAACGACAATAACTTCTAGTTTCACTGTCTTTAAGAAATCATCATGTACGTATTAGGGGATGGCATTCATACGAATGGCTACTGGCTAAAGCCTGACAATATATGTGGGGTTTTATTGTTTGTTTGCTTGTTTTGGCATGGAGAATCTCATTCTGGAAAAAATATAAGAAAGCAGTATCTTAGGATTATGGAATTTTGAAGCTAGGAGGAACCCTAGGTTTCATCTAGCCTTGCCTTTTCACTTCAAATATGTGAAAAACGAAGCTGGTTAGTTCCTGAACTGGGACCGGTATTCAAGCACGCTAGTTCCAAATCTGCTGCCATTTTTGATCTGTAGAATATTAGAAGTAGAAATAGGAGCACCAATGCCCACATGTAATTACTTTATTATCAGGAAACAGTAACTAGGTCGTCTGCTTGTACCCAGAATGTAATGAAAATGAGGACAGAAACACATAACTTTGTCTCCAAACTGTAGTGCTTACAGAAATGAGAGATCAAATCTTCTAACTGAACTTTTCCTACATATAATTACCAACAGGTGTTTATTGGCTGCAAAATACATAACAGTGGACAAAGCCACCAGAACACAGAGTGAAGTACAAACAATTGCTGTGCATTAGCTGTCTGTACACTATTAAACATCATTTGGTGCAACATTCCTTAATATCAATGAATAAATAGCTTAGGAATGTGATATATGAACTTGAATCCTCTTGCAGTTAAACCAATTGAACAATTGACTTTCTGCGTGGTAATATTTTTTTATATAGTGAATAAACCGTAAGGAATCATAGCAAGGTGAGATAGAGCCAGTCTAGGCTATTGAAGTAAAAAGTACTTTCCAACATGTTTTAAATGACCTCTTATTATTACAGATGTAGTATATATACAGTGGAAAACCTGAAATGCAAATAAGCAAAAATAAAAACCAGAGGGCATCACATTTAATGCACATTCTAAATCCTAACTTCGTAATTATTAACTAAAATTAGATTATGTTGCACATGTTCTCTGTCCATTTTAGTAAATTTTATCTTAATTAACTCACAGACCCCAAACTGTCTTTATCATTTGGTTTATTCAAGAAGACTCAGCCCAGGATTTCCACTGCATCTGGTTATTTGGGCCTTTAAATCTCTTTCAATCTACCCCAGTCGTGTTGAGGCATGACACTGACTTAGTGCAGAGACTTGGCCGGTTGTCCCACTTTCTCGGTTTGCCTGATTGCTTGCTTATGTATATTAGCTTGATCCTCTCTCTATCTCCTCTATTTCCTGTGAACTGTAAATTAGATCGAAATACTTAACATGTTCCAATTATTTTTTTTTAATTTTTTTTTTAACGTTTATTTATTTTTGAGACAGAGAGAGACAGAGCGTGAACAGGGGAGGGGCAGAGAGAGAGGGAGACGCAGAATCTGAAACAGGCTCCAGGCTCTGAGCCGTCAGCATAGAGCCCAGCGCGGGGCTCGAACCCACGGACCGTGAGATCATGACCTGAGCCGAAGTCGGACGCTTAACCGACCGAGCCACCCAGGCGCCCTAACATGTTCCAATTAAACGTTTTTGGCTAGACTGCCATAGGTGATGTTGGTACTTCCTTGTATTACATCAGAAGACATAATCTCTGGCTGTCCAAAAGAGTAGTTACAAATGGCCTGCTGTGTGCCTGCAAGTCCCTAGCAGTACGTGAGCAAGTGCCCAGGCAGAAAATGATAGTGTCTCCAAAACACAGTTTGCCACATTCGCTTTATCATCCTCCCTTTCAGTGATCAGACCTTTTTCTAAACCCCTGTTCAACTTGCTTCCATACAATTCATTTCCACTTAGTGCTTTATTTGAGTTGTGTTTTCCTCTGAATTCACCAAATGTCGTGTCCTAATAGAAAGGGGAGAGATGGACTATAAAGGATAAGATGAACTTACTCCATTCCATAACCACTGGGTTTTCATTCATTTAAATATATTTTAAAGTTTATTTATACATTTGGAGAGAGAGAAAGCTCGTGTGAGTGGGGGAAAGGCAGAGAGAGAGGGAGAGAAAGAATCCAAAGCAGGCCGCACCCTCAGCGAGGAGCAGGACTCAATATCACCAGTGTGAGATCACGACCCACACCGAAATCAAGAGTCAGACGCTTAACTGACTGAGCCACCCAAGCACCACTTTATGCATTTAAAACTATGAGATTCAGTTTGAGAAACCAAGAAAGGCACTTAATAAGTCTATGAATATGGTCAAGCTAAAAAACAAAACAAAACAAAACAAAAAAACAGGGCAACCTTCTACAATAGACTATTTTTAGTAGCAGAGTTACTGTAGGAAAGAAGGGTGCTGCATTATATAAATAGCTCTCCCTGGGAGTATAATGATAACTCTGCTTCTGCTATATTAAGGAATCAGCCAAGAAAGGTTGGGAGAAATCTATTATGTTATCAAAAAGAATTTTTTCACACTGGCCCAAGGGACTAAGAACACTTAGAAAGAACCCAGCTCGTTACTGAATGCGGAATGTTGCGGGGGGGGGGGGGGGGGGGAGGGAGTTTTAAGGAAAATGGATATCAAAGGTGCATCCTCCTATCCCATGGGGCACTTGCTGAAATTCTGCCAGTTCAAAGTGGGGGTTATTCCTACTCTGACTGCAATTCACACTCATGCTCACATATTGAGTAATGTCATTTCAGTTTGAGGAAGTACTAAGTGAAATCAATGAAACAGCTGAATTGATAGTTATTCCAAGAATTGCTACATACAGAATAAAAAGATCAATGAAATCATTCATAGAAGAGGCCATTTAGACAGGTTTGTGCCACCATAGTCAGAAAATAAAGACCAAGCTGTAGTGAAAGTGGAGCTCGGGATTCTGGATTTAAAAGACTTTTGACTTAAGTTTAATTTATGGCCTGATAAAGCCACATTTTAGGTTCTTTGCTCAAGCAATGCAGTGTGACTATTCACTCAATTCATTCATTCTGCAAATATTTACTGCATGCCAGGCCCCATATTGGGCTAGATGGTGTTTTAGGCACAGGGCATTTGACAACAAGCAAACCACCCTTCTCCTCACTGAGCTGATGTCCAAGTGGGAGAGACAGATGATAAATATAGTATTTAAGTAAATTAGGTTGTGTAAAAGGTAGTGAGAGCTACCGGGAATAAGAGCAAAGTTAGATGGATCTAACATGTGTGGAGGAACAGGCTTCAATTACAAGAGTAGGCTTTGTTAAGAAGGAACTATAAGCAAAGACTTGGAAAAGGAGCAAAAATTTGGGGAAGGAGACTTCCAGGAAGAGGTAAGAACCAGTATAGAGTCCCAAGAAGACAGGAGGATCTTGGCTTATTCCAGAAACAGCAAGGAGGCCAGAGGGACTGGAGCAGGGTGGGGCAGGAGGGAAGTAGAAGGAAACTACAGAGGGCCTGAGGCTGTTGAAGAATTTCAGCTTCCACTACTTCCTTGTTTACTCTGGGTGAGACTCTGCTTTTGAGTAGAGAAGGAACACAATTTGAAATCATTTTAAAAGAGTCTCTCTGGAAAGAGGATCTCTTTTGCACTGCTGGTGGGAATGCAAACTGGTGCAGCCACTCTGGAAAACAGTATGGAGGTTCCTCAAAAAATTAAAAATAGAACTACCCTACGACCCAGCAGTTGCACTACTAGGTATTATCGAAGGGATAAAGGGTGCTGTTTCAAAGGGGCACATGCACCCCAATGTTTATAGCAGCACTATCAGCAATAGCCAAAGTATGGAAAGAGCCCAAATGTCCATCAATGGATGAATGGATAAAGAAGAGGTGGTATATATATACAATGGAGTATTACTTGGCAATCAAACAGAATGAGATCTTTCCATTTGCAACTACGTGGATGGAACTGGAGGGTATTATGTTAAACAAAATTAGTCAGTCACAGAAAGACAAATATCATATGACTTCACTCATATGAGGACTTTAAGATACAAAACAGATGAACATAAGGGAAGGGAAGCAAAAATAATATAAAAACAGGGAAGGGGACAAAAACATAAGAGACTCTTAAATACGGAGAACAAACAGGGTTGCTGGAGGGGTTGTGGGAGGGAGGATGGGCCAAGTGGGTAAGGGGCATTAAGGAATCTATTCCTGAAATCATTGTTGCACTGTATGCTAACTAACTTGGATGCAAATTTAAAAAATAAATTAAATAAAAATTTTAAATTTAAATGTAAAAAAAAAAAAAAAAAAAGAGTCTCTCTGGCTTCATAGTTGACAACAGACTGAAGAGGACCCGGCAGAAACAGGGAGATCAATTGGGAGTCTACTGCAATGGTCCAAGGGTGGGCTGGGAGTGGTTTAGACCAGGAGACAGAGTGGTGGTGGTGAAAGTGACCACTTTCTGGGCATGCTCTGCAGACAGAACCAACAGGATTTCCTGATGGACTGGATGTGGTCTGGGAGAGAAAGACAAGAGTCAATATATCTCCAAGGTTTTTGGCCTGAACAACCACAAAAAAATGGAGTTGTCATCAACTGAGGTGTGGAAGCTGCTGATGGAGCAGGCTTTCAGGGAGGAGGGCAGATCAGTTCAGGGTGGATATATTACTTTGACATCCAAATGGAGAAGCCAGAGGGCAACTAGATATGTGAGTCTGGAGTTCAGTAGAGAGGTCTGGGCAGGAGACATAATTTAGGAGTGAGTATAGATACTAATTTACTTATTTCTATTCTTCTAACATGTACAGAAATGTATATATATCTAGTACATATACCTTCTACCTCCCTTCAATAAGTATTAACATCTTTCCATTTTAAATCTATATTTTTCTATTTAGATCTGCTTTTATTTTGTTTGTTTAAACAAGCCATTTGAGAGTTGGAGGCATCTGGTTGCTTCATTTCTGAACATTCTTGCATTCCTGACAGGAATATTAAGTCACAAGACTGAATAAGATAACAGGGGAGTGAATACAGATAGTGAAGGAGCCAAGGAAGATGCCTTGGGGCATACCAAGGGTAAGAGTTCTAGGAGAAGAGGAAGAACCTAGATGGAACAATCACTGAGAGAGACAAAACCAAGAGAGGGGTGCCTGGGTGGTTTAGTCAGTTAATTATCTGACCTTGGCTCAGGTCAGGGGTTTGTGGGTTTGAGCCCTGCAGCACTCTGCTGTCAGCATGGAGTCTGCTTGAGATCTTCTGTCTCCCTCTCTCTCTGCCCCTCGCCCTCTCTCTGCCTCTCTCTCTCTCTCTCAAAATAAATAAACATTAAAAAAAATAAAAATCCTTGACACAAAAACAGACACTCAGATCAATGGAACAGAATAGAAAACCCAGAAATGGACCCACAAATGTATGACCAACTAATCTTTGACAAAGCAGGAAAGAATATTCAATGGAATAAAGACAGTCTCTTCAGCAAATGGTGCTGGGAAAACTGGACAGCGACATGCAGAAAAATGAACCATATACACTTTGTTACACCATACAAAAAAAATAAACTCAAAATGGATGAAAGACCTAAATGTAAGACAGGAAGCCATCAAAATCCTTGAGGAGAAAGCAAGCAAAAACCTCTTTGACCTTGGCCACAGCAACTTTTTTTTTTTTCAATATATGAAGTTTATTGTCAAATTGGTTTCCATACAACACCTGGTGCTCATCCCAAAAGGTGCCCTCCTCAATACCCATCACCCACTCTCCCCTCCCTCCCACCCCCCATCAACCCTCAGTTTGTTCTCAGTTTTTAAGAGTCTCTTATGCCTTGGCTCTCTTCCACTCTAACCTCTTTTTTTTATTTCCTTCCCCTCCCCCATGGGTTTCTGTTAAGTTTCTCAGGATCCACATAAAAGTGAAACCATATGGTATCTGTCTTTCTTTGTATGGCTTATTTCACTTAGCATAACACTTTCCAGTTCCATCCACGTTGCTACAAAGGGACATATTTCATTCTTTCTCATTACCACGTAGTACTCCATTGTGTATATAAACCACAATCTCTTTATCCATTCATCAGTTGATGGACATTTAGGCTCTTTCCATAATTTGGCTATTGTTGAGAGTGCTGCTATAAACATTGGGGTACAAGTGCCCCTATGCATCAGTACTCCTGTATCCCTTGGGTAAATTCCTAGCAGTGCTATTGCTGGGTCATAGGGTAGGTCTATTTTTAATTTTCTGAGGAACCTCCACACTGTTTTCCAGAGTGGCTGCACCAATTTGCATTCCCACCAACAGTGCAAGAGGGTTCCCGTTTCTCCACATCCTTTCCAGCATCTATAGTCTCCTGATTTGTTCATTTTGGCCACTCTGACTGGCGTGAGGTGATATCTGAGTGTGGTTTTGATTTGTATTTCCCTGATGAGGAACGACGTTGAGCATCTTTTCATGTGCCTGTTGGCCATCCGGATGTCTTCTTTAGAGAAGTGTCTATTCGTGTTTTCTGCCCATTTCTTCACTGAGTTATTTGTTTTTCGGGTGTGGAGTTTGGTGAGCTCTTTATAGATTTTGGATACTAGCCCTTTGTCCGTTGTGTCATTTGCAAATATCTTTTCCCATTCCGTTGGTTGCCTTTTAGTTTTGTTGGCAGTTTCCTTTGCTGTGCAGAAGCTTTTTATCTTCATAAGGTCCCAGTAGTTCATTTTTGCTTTTAATTCCCTTGCCTTTGGGGATGTGTCAAGTAAGAAATTACTACAGCTGGCCGCAGCAACTTCTTACTCAACATGTCTCCAGAGGTAAGAGAAACAAAATCAAAAAATGAACTATTGGGACCTTATCAAAATAAAAAAGCTACTGCACAGCGAAGGAAACAATCAGCAAAACTAAAAGCGACTCAATGGGAGAATATATTTGCAAATGACATATCAGATAAAGGGTTAGTATCCAAAATCTACAAAAAACTTATCAAACTCAACACCCAAAAAACAAATAATCCAGTGAAGAAATGGGCAAAAGACATGAATAGACACTTCGCCCAAAAAGATATCCAGATGGCCAACTGACACATGAAAAATTGCTCAACATCACTCACCATCAGGGAAATACAAATCAAAACCACAATGAGATACCACCTCACACTTGTCAGAATGGCTCACATTAACAACTCAGGCAACAACAGATGTTGGCAAGGATGTGGAGAAAGAGGATCTCTTTTGCACTGCTGGTGGGAATGCCAACTGGTGCAGCCACTCTGGAAAACAGTATAGAGATTCCTCAAAAAATTAAAAATAGAACTACCCTGTACCCAGCAATTGCACTACTAAGGTATTTATCCAAGGGATACAGGTGTGCTGTTTCGAAGGGATACATGCACCCCCATGTTTATAGCAGCACTATGAACAATAGCTAAAGTATGGAAAGATCCCAAATGTCCATCGATGGATGAATGGATAAAGAAAAGGTGGTATATATATACAATGGAGTATTACTCGGCAATCAAAAAAGAATGAAGTCTTTCCATCTGCAACTACATGGATGGAACTAGAGGGTATTATGCTAAGTGAAATTAGTCACGGAAAGACAAATATCATATGACTTTACTCATATGAGAAATTTAAGATACAAAACAGATGAACATAAGGGAAGGGAAGCAAAAATAATATAAAAACAGGGAGGGGGGACAAAACATAAGAGACTCTTAAATATGGAGAAGAAACAGAGGGTTGCTGGAGGGGTTGTTGGAGTGGGGGACGGGCTAAATGGGTAAGGGGCAGTAAGGAATCTACTCTTGAAATCATTGTTGTACTATATGCTAACTAACCTGGATGTAAATTTAAAAATTAATTCATTAATTAATTTAAAAATAAAAATAAATTAAAAAAGAAAAGAATAGAAAAAAGAAAAAAAAAGAAAAATCCTTAAAAAGCCAAAAAAATCCCCCAAAAAACCAAAACCAAAACAAAAACCAAGAGAGTAGTCTAGTGCTGGCAGACATTCTCTTCTGATTGCTTACATTTACCAAAATGTAAAGAGGCAGATACAAAAGCTATTGTATTATAACTTCAGGTTTCTCCTTTTCGCTTGTGAAACTGACAATTTCCTTCTACTAATTATGAAAGGAATCCAATAACTCCTTTGGATTGTTTTTAAATGAGCAACCTACTAAGCCCTGGGTCATAGACTCCATAAAGGATTGAAAGGTAGCAGAATATGCCCCTCCAAAATATGCCACTTTAGTATATTGATTATTTTGAGCTGAAGGTGATGGAAAAACTTATTTTTTTTTTTTTAAATAATGCAGGGAAAGGCTTTCTCTGGACTCCCCTCATTTGCCTAAAGACTGATCCTCCAAAAGGAACTCAATTGTCAAAAATCCCCTCCCCGGGATTTTCATTGCCCCGGGAAGTTTGACTTTTATCACTTTTATCACTGGAGAGGAGACTAGAAATCCACACCACACCCAGACAGACTTTGTCACACACTATCATACCTCTCATCTGTTCTTCTAGGGGCCCATTCATTTTTCCTGAAAATCATTTACTCTCTCCTAAGAGACCTACATTCTTCCTCCCCTTTCGCTATTAAGATCATATTTAATCCTGAATTCTAAGCCACTGCAGGGAGTTACTCATTTTTTTCCTGGTATCTCCCATGTATACTGAGGTATGCATGTTAATCAACTTCTGTTTGCTTTTCTTTCATTACATTAATCTATCATTTATTATAGAGGTCTCAGCCAAGAGCTCAGAATAGTAAAAGGAAAATTACTTCTTCTCTACACGGTGGAGAAGCGAAGTCTCAACATTGCTGCCTGAATTGGTTAAAAAAAAAAAAATCAGTTTGCAGAACTAAAACAAACCAATCAATCAAATTCAGAGATTAATTTAGAAAAAAAAGAAGTTGAATGACAATTTGATTTTTTGTTCTGATTACACAGCTAATGCTTTGTTTTTTTATAATTTTTTTAATGTTTTATTTATTTTTGAGAGAGAGAGACAGACAGAGTGCAAGCAGGGGAAGGACAGAGAGAGAAGGAGACACAGATCCGAAGTAGACTCCAGGATCTGAGCTGTAGCACAGAGCCTGATGTGGGGCTCGAACTCACAAACCATGAGATCATGACCTGGGCTGAAGTCAGACGCTTAACCGACTGAGCCAACCAGGTGCCTCTAACCCTTTGTTTTTTAAAGGTGCTATTCACATGTACCTACACTAAATAAACTGTGGTTAAACACTAAAATATTTTCTTTTCCTTGAAATATTGTTCATAGTCTAATAACAGCTGAGATAAATAGGTTATCTGTAGGTTAAGAGCAAACTCTGTCCCAGGACCTGAGCCTTGGGCATAGCTCTGAAAAACTTCAGTTTTAGAGAGAGGTTGCTAAGCGTTCAGGCAAATCTCATCCATTCTTGGGCTTCCTGGACGCTGGAACCTCTCTCTTCACGACTCAGGAAATAACAACCAACAAAATAAATCAGACATCAAGAGTAGAAAGGCACTTAACAATAAACAATAAAAATAGTTGATGTCATCTACAGCCTGAAACCCAGAGATAAAAGACACTGGATTGAAGACCAGGGAATGCTTGGGTTCAACACGCATTTGATTCTGAGTCTAAGAGAAAGTAAGTCTGACCACTCTCGGGAAGCTGGAGAACAGACTGCTCCGGAAATAAACTCATCAGCTCAGGATGTCTCTTTTCTGGACTCTGTTGCTTCTCTCTCTAGCTTTGAGTCTTCACCCAAGAAACTCTCCACTCTCCCTTTTAAGCCAAGCACTGAATTCAGAAAAGAAGAACTATTTCCTAGACTTGAGTCTGTCTGGTTGAGAACAATACCAAGTCCAGGACAACAGCAGCCATAAAGAGAAATTCGAGGAAACAGAGAACAGAGAAGATAAAAGGGGAAGGAAAGGGAGACCCAGAAGAAAAGAGTAGGGAAGAGAGAAGAGCAGAAAATGGGAGGAAGCACTCTGATGACTATTTTCCACTTAGTACGCTGTATACTAAATGTAGAAGAACCAAAGAAAAAAAGGGATTCTATTTTAAAATGAGCTGCTTGCACATTCTAGGAGGGTTGCCAAAGGATGTTTCTTGTTGGAAAGGCACTGAAATGGGCTTTGTCAGGCAGAAGTAGGCCCCTGGGCCAAATCTAGAAGCAGGAAGTTGGAATAAAATCACTGGGCATGATAATCTTGGAGGTCATCTGCCAGGGGGTCACAGAAACCTTTGCAGATTTGTCTCTTGGACACAAACTTTCTATTTACTCTCTCTCTCTCTCTTTTTTTTTTTTTTTAATGTTTACTTGTTTTTGAGAGAGAAACAAAGAGAGGGGTGGGGGGGAGGGGCAGAGAGTGAGGGAGGCAGAGAATCCCAAGCAGGCTCCACACTGTCAGCACAGAGCCCGATGGGGGGCTTGAACTCACGAACTGTGAGATCATGACCTGAGGTGAAATCAAGAGTCAGACGCTTAATGGACTGGGCTACCCAGGTGTCCCCAAACCTTCTTTTTCTACTTAAAATGAATTTAGGCTGTTGTCCCTAGGAGTTGCTATTAGTCCTGGGATATGGCGTATGTTGAGTTTTGCCTGAGAGGTACACGCACGAGCTGCAGAGGAGAACAGACAGAAGCGGGCAGGCCTGCCTTGGTGTCATGGTGGCACAGGGCTCCCCAAACCATGCGTTTAGCTAACACACAGAGCATTTGTTGTGTTTGAGGTGCTGCTCTGTGTGCTCTATCCATATGATGAAGACAACCTTAGGAAATAAAACCTTACAAATAACTATTCTTCTGTGGTATGGATGGGGAAATGGGAACTGAGAGGTTAAAGAGCAGCGTCCGAGATGGCCCCAGTGGTAAGGGGAAAATCTGGGCTCGAACCCAGGCAACAAGGACCTTCAGACACCGGGATTCTAACCACTTGACCACACTGTGCTTTGAAGAAGACAGGAACTGGAGGGTTCTTGCTCCTCCTTCCCACTGTACCCCGCCTATCCTTGCTTCCTCCAGGTCCACATATCACTCCTGCCTCGCCCTGACGTCGTTACTTGAAAAATCCAACCTGGGAAGTGGACTGTTTGGGATTATTAGGGCTTGAGGATTATGCTAATAGTTGGGGGAGGGGAGATGGGAGAAGAGGAGAAGCCACGCTTTGTGTGATGAAGGTGGAGGGTCGGGGAGACGCTGAAAACTGAAGAGGACTGGGCAGGGGTGCTGTTAGTGGGGGTGTGGAGGAGAGGGGGCATGGGCTTCTCAGCCCCACCCTTTCCCTGAGTGGCAGCACCCAACCAGGGGAGGACCTGGCGGGGAGGTTGCTTGCATTAAGGGTTCTGTGCCTTGTTCGGAGCCATGTTCCTGACCCCTAGCACAATGCCTGCAGTTTATGCTGGTTCAATGATTGAACCCAGATGCTCAGTGGTGAAGCATCTCACTTCAGCTCAGGTTATGATCTCATCGTTCGTGAGTTCAAGTCCCACATGAGGTGAGCTTGAGCCCCACTTTTGGTGAGCCCCACTTCTTTCTCTCCCTCTGCCCCTCCTGGGATTCTCTCTTTCTCCACCCCCTCACTCACTTGTGCCCCCTCTCTCTCAAAAAAAAAAAAATTTTGTCTTCTGATCCAAAGTTTGTGATGAGGATTTTGGTAGACAGAATAATCCCCACCCCCCAACCGCAGAGAAAAGATGTCCACATCCTAGTCCCCAGAACCTGTGACTATATTAGCTTTAGAAGGTAAAGGGGAATTAAGGTTGCAGATGGAATTAAGTTTGCTATTCAGACGACCTTAAAATAAGATTATTCTGGAGTATCCATTCAATACCTGATGAACAGACAATTAAAACGTTCTATGTCCATGAAATGGAATATTATTCAGCCATAAAAAGGAATGAACCATTGATACATGCTATAACATGGTTGAATCTCAGAGACATGCCAAGGGAAAGAAGCCAGACACAAAAAGTCACATGCATATTACATGATTCCACTTAAATGAAATGTGCATAATAAGCAATCCTTAGAGACAGAAAGTAGATTAGTGGTTGCCAGAAGCTGGGAGGCAGGAGGAACAGGGAATGACTACTAATGGGTACCTGTTTTTTACAAGAGTAGGGAGGGAAATGATTAAAATGTTCTTAGGTAGTGGCAATGCTTATGCAACTTTGTGAACATACTAAAAATTACTGAATTATATGCTTTAAAATGGCAAATTTTATTGTATGTGAATTATCTCAAAAATAATTACTTCAAAACAATTCTTGGGGCACCTAGGTGGCCCAGCTGGTTAAGTGTCTGACTCTTGATTTCGGTTCAGGTCATAATCTCATAGTCTGTGGGTTGTCCTGTATTGGGCTCTGTGCTGTTAGCACAGATTGCTTGGGATTCTCTCTCTCCCTGTCTCCCTGCCCCTCCCCTGCTATGTCAACTCTCTCTCAAAAATAAATGAGTAAACTTTAAAAAAAAATTTTTAATGTTTATTTATTATTGAAAGACAGAAAGAGACAGAGTGTGAGCAGGGGAAGAGCAGAGAGAGAGGGAGACATAGAATCCGAGGCAGGCTCCAGGCTCTGAGCTGTCAGCACAGAGCCCGACACGGGGCTCAAACCCACAACCGCAAGATCATGACTGAAGGCAGACGCTCAACCGACTGAGCCACCCAGACGCCCCAATAAATGAATAAACTTAAAAAAATTCTAGGTTTAGCAAGTCAGGCAATACAGACATAACTAAAGAAAAAGCTAATCACCTGTCTCCTCATTCCCCATTTAATCTTTCCCTTCTATATTAAAATTTTGATTTGATTACCTTACTCATAGTCTCTTGCTCTTACAAGCATACATGCAAATAAAAAGGGTTTTGTCTTTGATTTTATCCTTACAAAAATGAGGTCAGTTTATATACAACTTGCTTTCTTCACTTAACTTCTCAGGGATATCCCACCAAGTTAATACTATATATAAATTTGTCTGAAGTTCGTATCTTTGATGTTCTGTAATTTCTCCCCTCCCCATCTGATGGTTTAAGAATGGTATCACAATATATCAAAACATCAAGTTGCACATCTTAAATATATACAGTTTTTAAATGCCAAAGTTCTCGCAAATAACGTTGTTAAAAATATATTGAAAAAGTGGCATCTCATAAGTCTTAACACTTGTCTTTTGGTAACCATATAGAGAAATTTCTGCTAAGTAGGTCTACCTATGACTGGAATTGTCCGATCATGGAGTACACACATTTTCACTGTTTGTAGAATATGTCACTTTTGCAAAGGGATTGTATAGAGGTATATTTCCACTTGTAATACATGAGCAACCCAGTTGCTATACATCCCTGTCAGAACTTGGTATTTTCTACTGTTTTATTTTAGCCATGCTGGTGGTTGTGAAGTGTTGTTGCCTTATACTTTTTGTTATTGTTTAATTTTTTATTGAAATGCACATATCATAAATGTATATCTCAGTGAATTTTCATAAACTTGAGTACACCCCTATAGCCAACACCCAGATTAAGAAAGAGAACATTTCTAGACCGACGTGTAGCCTATGACCTTATAATTCTACTCTTGGGCATATACTCAACAGAAATGCACTTACATGTTAACCAAAAGACACAACTCAGTTTGGTTAATGGTTATCATTTTGCCACATTCCCCATAAATCCTAATATATTTTAGGAGAAGAAATACAGCATTACAGTTAAAGTTGAAAGCCATGTTGGGGCACCTGGGTGGCTCAGTCGGTTAAGCGTCTGACTTCTGCTCCGGTCATGATCTTACGGTTCGTGAGTTCCAGCCCTGTGTCAGGCTCTGTGCTGACAGCTCAGAGCCTGGAGCCTGCTTCGGATTCTGTGTCTCCCCCTCTCTCTGCCCCTCCCCTGCTCATGCTCTGTCTCTCTCTGTCTCAAATATAAATAAACATTAAAAAAAAAAAAGTTGAAAGCCATTTTGACTTCCAATCCCAAGCTTGTTAACCTCCCTTAGGTCCCTGGGCTCTAAGATAGTCCCTCATAAATTGGGTATTTTTATACTTTTCATGCATCTATTTATATTCCTGCATTTTCATGACTCTCAAGGAAACTGAGCACTTTCACCTATTTCCTCTTTTATGAATTGCCTTTTCATAACACTGGCTCATTTTTATTGTGTTGTCTCTTATTTATTAATTTGTTGAAGGCTTAGTTTATTAAGATATTTACCATTTTCCATCATTTTTATTGCAAACATTTTTCTTCACCTTTTCACTTTGGTTATGGTTTCTTTTGCCTTGCAAAAAAAGTATTAATTTTTATGTAGTTGAACATGTCTATTGTTTTCCTTTTTTTTTTTTTTAATGTTTATTCATTTTTTGAGCGACAGAGCATGAATGGGGGAAGGGGCAGAGAAGAGAGGGAGACACAGAACCCAAAGCAGGCTCTAGGCTCAGAACTGACACCACAGAGCCCAACTTGGGGCTCGAACTCACGGACCGTAAGATCATGACCTAAGCCGAAGTCAGACACTTAACTGACTGAGCCACCCAGGCACCCCTCTGTTGTTTTCCTTTACTTTTTCTGGGTTTCTCATCTTGCTTAAGAAGACTGCCACACCCCTGAGGTTATACAAATATTCTCTCATATTTTATTCTAATGTTTTATTATTTTATTTTATTCTAATTTAGATTTGCAAAGCACCATATTCCAGACACAGCATGGGACACGTACAAATACCCTGACTTACACTTAGAGTTTCCTATGCAGGTCGGGAAGCTATAGGGGAGCCACTTTTGTCTTCAAACATTTCCTATATAGCTGATGAAAAAGAAATGTTTATACCACTAAATATGATTAGCCCAGCAGCTAGCCTAGCATTTGATATTTTGTTAACAGGAAGTAGAAAAATATTAACCATTTGGTGAAATGAAATCAGATGAGGATTTTTAAACTATGACTTTTATCTGATGGTAGTTGAAAAGTGTGGCAGTTCTGAAAGTATTCTAGTTTCTTTCCAGGTGATAACAAGACCCAGGGATGAGTGCAGAGAAGAGCTGCAAATAATTGCCTAAATTTGAATACCAGAGAAAGCCATTTTGGGGGTTTTATATTTCTTGGCCAACGCTGGCTTTCTTTGCTTCTTCGCATGGGGTCCTCCCTCAAAAGCAATAGACTTTTTAAGAGCGAAGTTGGATGGAGAAAGTGTGGTTGCTAAACTAAACTGTCACTGTCCCCACTACCCAGACTCTTGCAATATACTGGGTCTGCCTTTGCACTTCCCCAACAAGAACCAACATAAACCATCCACTTTGACTGAAACAGTCATCTGGAGCCAATCTTGAAGAACATGGAGTTTATGCTTAATTTGTGAAGCTGTGGAGAGCTGCGCTAAGTATCTGAGGCAGTTTCACCCTAGTTCCCTTCGGGTAGGTGAATCCGGGCGGCCACAAACGGGATGTGCGCACTAGATATGGGACTTCATTGAAGTCCTCGGGCGGGGAGTGGGGAGGGGACTGTTTCCGCTCGCCCCCTGCTGGCGGAGTAAGCTCGCATCACGAAGGGAGCCGCGTGATTCTTTGCAGCTGCCAAAGAAGGTGCCCGTGGACCCAGAAATTGCTGCCGGCCATGAGCAGGGAAAGTTCATTCTGGGAACAGATAAAACATTTAAACTTTCCTTAGCTCATTTTTCGACATTTTGTAGTAGATAAGTCAACAGCCTACTGAACCCCCCCCCCCCAAAGTTTCCCACTTGAGGAGGGAAAAGGGATATTTTGGTTGGGCTTTTCTTTACAGTCACTTAAAATCCTTTCTTGAAGATGTTTTTTCCCTTTAATGATCAGAGGGAAGCCATGTTTAGTCAGAGAACCAACAGCCGGACCGGAGCACGTCGTGCCTGGAACTCTGCACCAGATTATTTCTCTTTGCTTTGTTCCTTCAGAGAAGATGGCTGCCACAGGCTCCTCTTTTGCTGCCTGGCTAAGTTGGCAAGGTTAGTCAAACCCCCTGTAGTGCAGAGTGCCTGAGTTAATGATTTCTCTAACTGGGGTAAAAGCCACATGACACTGCAAAACTGCATTTTATTCTATTTTTGCAAACTAGTCAGCTTTTGCACACTGATGACAAAGCTTAATGTTGTGTCACTAGACTATCTAGAGCTCATGTATGTATTATGTTCACATTGCTACAAGGAGCAATAGATACCTTCCCTTTTTGATGGCACTATGATTTTTCTGATAACCCTGAAAGACAAAAGAAGAGTGATCCAAAGAGACAAGATAGCATTTGGGTAAGGTTTAAGTCAAATTGGATCTCCGATCTGAGGGCCTTCTTTTTCATGGTTTTGAAGATTATTTAATGATGTGGGAAAATGTGCTTAATATATTTCAGAAAGCAAAATGTATATTTCAGAAAGCAAACGTGTACAACATGGTCCCCGGTTGTGTGTATTTTGTGTCTATAAAGATGATAGCAAGGAAATATTTTCTGCAAATGATGGAATGTACTTTCATTGTGCGTTTCCCCCAAATGTCTATAATTTGCCTGTTGCACTTTTACAATCAGAAAATATAAGTGCCTTTTAAAAGAATGTTTGTTTGTTTGTTTATTTGTTTGTTTAGAGAGTGTGGGCAGAGAGAGAGAGAGAGAGAGGGAGAGAGAGAGTCCCAAGCAGGCTCTGTGCTGTTAGTGCAGAGCCCAATATGGGGCTCAATCTCGTGAACTGGGAGATCATGACCTGAACCGAGATTAAGAGTTGGATGCTGACTGAACCACTGAGGCACCCCTAAATGCCTTTTGTATTTTATTTCATTTCATTTTATTTTATTTATTTAAATGTTTATTTTTGAGAGAGAGTGAGCAGGAGAGGGGCAGAGAGAGGGGGGACAGAGGATCCCAAGAGGGCTCTGCGCTGACAGCAGAGAGCCACATGTGGGGTTCAAACTCACAAACTGCCAGATCATGACCTGAGCTGAAGTCAGACACTTAGCCAACTGAGCCACCCAGGTGCCCCTATTTCTTGTCGTTTTGATGATAGCCGATCTAACCAGTGTGAGGTGATATTATGGTTTTGATTTGTATTTCCCTAAATTTAGTGATTCTGAACACCTTCTGAATAACTTGGCCATCTGATGTCTTCTTTGGAAAAATGTCTCTTTAGATCTTCTGCCCATTTTTAAATTGGGTTGTTGGGCTTTTTTTGTTGTTAACTTGTATGAGTTCTTTATACATTTTGGATATTAACCCCTTATTGAGTATGTAATTTGCCAATATCTTATTCTATTCAGGAGGTTGCATTTTTGTTTTGAAGATGGTTTCCTTTACATTGCAGAAGTTTTTTAGTTTGATGTAGTCCAATTTATTTATTTTTGCTTTTTTTTTCCCCTTTCACCTTTAGGGTCAGATCCATAAAAATATCAGTAAGACTGATGTCAAGGGGCTCACCATATATGTTTTCTTTTAGGAATTTTATGTTTTCAAATCTTACATTCTTTAATCCATTTTGAATTCATTTTTGTATATAGTGTAAGATAATGGTCTAGTTTCATTCTTTTGTATGTGAATGTCCAGTTTTCCCAGCACCATTTATTGAAGAGAACATCTTTTTTCCATTGTGTATTTTTGGCTTCTTTATTGTAAATTAATTGTCTGTATATGTGTGGGTTTATTTCTGGGCTCTCAATTCTGTTCCATTGATCTGTGTATCAGTTTTTTTGCCACTACCATACTGTTTTGATTACTATAGCTTTGTAATATAGCTTGAAGTCAGAGAGCAGGATACCTCCAGCTTTGTTCTTTCTCCAGATTGCTTTGGGTATTTAGATCTTTTGTGGTTTCCTACAAATTTTAGAATTATTTGTTCAACTTCTGTGAAAAATGCCATTGGAATTTTTATAGGAACCACATTGAATTGTAGTATGGACATTTTAACAATATTCTTCAATCCATGAGCACAGAATATCTTTCCAATTATTTGTGTCATCTTCAATTTCCTTCATCAGTATCTCATAATTTTCAGTGTATAGGTCTTTTACCTCCTTGGTTAAATTGATTACTAGGTATTTTATTCTTTTTGATATAGTTGTAAGTGGGATTGTTTTCTTAATTTCTCTTTCTGATAATTTATCATTATAAGTGTATAGAAATGCTACTGATTTCTGTAAGTTGATTTTCTCTCCTGCAACTTTACTGAATTCATTTATTAGTTCTAATAAAAGGAGTCTTTAGGGTTTTATTGTATTAAGTATCATGTCATCTGCAAATAGTAACAGCTTTACTTATTCCTTTCCAATATAGATGCCTTTTATTTCTTCTCCTTGCCTAATTTCTGTGACTACATCTTCCAGTATTGTGTTGAATAAAAGTGACACGACTGGGATTGTTGTCTTATTCCCGATCTTAGAGGCAAAGCTTTCAGCTTTTCACCATTGAGTACAATGTTAGCTGTGGGTTTGTCACACACAGCCTTTATTATGTTGAGGTATGTTTTCTCTATAGCAACTTGAGGGGGGGGCGGTTATTGTAAATGGATGTTGAATTTTGTCAAAGTGCTCCTTCTGTATCTATTGAGATGATCATACGATTTTAATCCTTCATTTTGTTAATGTATATTATATTGATTGATTTGCAGATGTTGAACCACCCTTAAAATCCCTGGAATAAATCCCACTTGATCACAATATATGATTCTCTAAATGTATTGTTGAATTCAGTTTACTGTTATTTTTGAGTATTTTTGCATCTGTTCATTAAGGATATTAGCCTGTACTTCTCTTTTGTGTGTGTGTGGTGTCCTTGTCTGGTTTTGCTATCAGGGTAATGCCGACCTCATAAAATGACTTTGGAAGCATTTCCTTCTCTTCAGTTTTTGGAAGAATTTGAAAATGATGTATATTAAGGCTTTGAATGTTGGGTAGAATTCACCAGTGAACCAAGACTTTTGGTTGTTGGGAGATTTTTATTACTGAGCTCTTTATTACCCCTCACTTACTTACTCTTACTAGTAATCAAATCTTTTCAGATTTTCTATTACTTCATGATTTAGTTTTGGAATACTGTGTGTTTCCAGGAATTTATCCATTTCTTCTAGGTTGCTCAGTTTGTTGGCATATAATTATGATAATCCTTTGTCTTTCTGTGGTATCAGTTGTAGCTTTTCCTCTATAATTTCTGATTTTGTTTGAGCCCTCTTTTTTTCTTAGTCCAGCTAAGGTTTGTCAATTTCGTTTATATTTTTAAATAACTAGCTTTTAGTTTCATTGATCTGTTTTTTGTTTTGTTTTGTTTTGTTTTTAGTATCTACTTTATTTATTTTTGCTTTTTATTTCTTTCCTTCTACTAAATTTGGGCTTTGTCTTTTCTAGTTCCTTAAGGTATAAGAAGTTAGATTGTTTATTTGAGATTTTCCTTTTTTCTTAATTTAGGCCTATGTTGCTATGAACTTCCCTCTTAGAACCACTTCTGCTGCATCCCACAGATTTTGGTATATCTGTTTTTCTTTGTCTCTCTCTATATTTTTATTTCTTCTTTGATTTCTTCAATGGCCCACTTGTTGTTCAGTAGCATGTTGTTTAATCTCCATATTTTTGTGGTTTTTCTAGCGCTCTTCTTGTAACTTATTTTTAGTTTCATACCATTGTGTTTGGAGAAGATACTTTATAAAATTTCAGTCTTCTTCAATTTATTGAGACTTGTTTTGTCATCTAACATGTGGTCTATCATAGAGAATATTCCATTTGTACTTGAGGAAAATGTGTAAATTGCTGCATTTGGATGGAATGTTCCATATATGTCTATTAAGTCCATTTGGTCTAATGTGTTGTTTAAGGTTGATCTTTCCTTATTAATCTATTCATTGATGTAAGTGGGGGTGTTTAAGTCCCCTACTATTATTGTATCATTGTCAATTTCTCCTTTTAGGTCCATTAATATTTGCTTTATATGTTTTGGTGCTCCTATTTTGGGCGTATATATGTTTATAAATCTTATATCTTTTTTGCCAGATTGACCCCTTTATCATTATTTAATTTCCCTCTTTGTCTTTTATTGTAGTCGTTCTTTTAAAATATTTTAGTCATTTTATTTTTCTTTATTTAAAGTTTCTTTATTTTGAGAAAGACAGAGCATGAGTGGGAAAGGGGCAGAGAGAGAAGGAAAGAGAGAGAATCCCAAGCAGGCTCCACACTGTAAGCCTGGAGCCCGATGTGAGTCTCAAACTCACGAACCATGAGATTATCACCTTGCTGAAATCAAGAGTCGGATGCTTAACTGGCTCAGCCATTCCTGTTATGTTTTTTTTTTTTTCATTTCCATTTGCATGGAATATCTTTCTCCATCCCTTCACTTTCAGTCTGTGTCCTCGCTTCTGAAGTCAGTCTCTTATAGGCACTATGTAGATGTGTCTTCTTTTACTAATCCACCCAGCCACTCTGTCTTTTGATCAGAGAGTTTAGTTCATTTACATTTAAAGTAATTATCGATAAGTGTGTACTTCTTGACACTTTGTTAATTGTTTCCTGGCTTTTATTATAGTTCGCCTGTTCCTCCTCTTTATTTCTTCCCTTGTGGTTTGATGACTTTCTTCAGTGTTTTGTTTAGATTCCTTTCTCATTTTCTATTGTGTATTTACATTTTGCTTTATCTTTAGTTTTTGTTTTGTGGTTACTGTGAGGTTCACATATTTTATCCTATGTATATAACCGTGTATTTTTAGTTGACAGCAACTTAAATCTGAACACATTCCAAAATTCTATGTACTTACTCCCCCTACCATGTGTTATGTGTTTGATGTCACATTTAACATCTTTTCACTTTATGCATCTCTTAACTAATTATTGTAGTTTTAGTTAATTTTACCAGTTTTTTTCTTGTAACCTTCATACTTGCTTTATAAGTGACTGATTCTCTACCTTTACTATATATTTACCTTTGGATATTTAGGTGGTTTGTTGTTGCTGTTGTTGTTAATTAGTGCTAGTTCTTTCCAGCTCAAAGAATTTCCTTGAACATTTCCTCTCAGGCCATTTTAGTGGTGAACTCCTTCAGTTCTTGCTTATATGGAAAACTCCTAATCTCTCCTTCGATTCTGAATGATAACCTTGCTAGTGGAGAATTCTCAGTTGGAAGCTTTTTCCTTTCAGCATTTTGAATATGTTATGCCACTCTCTTTTGGCCTGCAAAGTTTGTGCTGAGAAATCTGATAGCCATATGGGGTTTCCTTTATATCTATAAAGTTGTCTTTTCTTGCTGCTTTTAGGTTATTTCCTTTAAGTTTGGCCATTTTAATTATGTGTCTTGGTGTAGATCTCTCTAGGTTTTTTTTGTTTTTTTTTTTTTTTTTTTAAGACACTCTGGGATTCCTGGACCTGATTAGGGAAGTTTTCAGCCATTATTTCCTCAAATAAATTTTCTGACCCTTTCTCTCTCACTCTTCTCTGTATGGAATCTCTATAATGTGAATATTATTTCACTTGATGTTGTCCCACAGGTTCCTTAAGCTATCTCCACTTTAAACAATTTTTTTACTTATGGGGCATCTGGGTGGCTCAGTCGGTTAAGTGTCCGGCTTCAGCTTAGGTCATCATCTCACGGCTTGTGAGTTCGAGCCTTATGACGGGCTCTGTGCTGAGAGCTCAGAGCCTGGAGCCTGCTTTGGGTTCTGTGTCTTCCTCTCTCTCTGCCCCTTCCCCACTTGCACTCTGTCTCTCTCTCTCTCTCTCAAATATAAACAAACATTAAAATAAATAAATGAATAAATAAATATAAATTCTTATACTTTCTGTTACTCTGTCTGGGTGATTTCCTTTGGTTTGTCTTCCAGCTTGCTGATCTGTCCTTCTGCTTTATCCAGTCTGCTGTTGAAATCCTCTAGTGCATTAAAAAAAATTTTTTTTTTAAATTTATTTTAGAGAGACAGAGACAGAGCACGAGCAGGGCAGGGGCAGAGAGAGAGGGAGACACAGAATCCAAATCAGGTTCCAGGCTCTGAGCTGTCAGCACAGAGCCCGATGTGGGGCTCAAACTCATGAAGCATGAGATCATGACCTGAGCCAAAGTTGAACGCTTAACTGACTGAGCCACCCAGGTGCCCCTCTAGTGCAATTTTTGTTTGGTTATTGTATTCTTCAGTTCTGGAACTTTTGTTTGTAACTTTCTTATATCTTCTACCTCTTTGTTAAAGATCTCACTGTGTTCATCCATCCTTCTCCTGAGTTCAGTGAACATCTTTATTACCATTACTTTGAACTCCTTGTCAAGTAGATTACTTATCTCTGTTTCATTAATGTATGTTTCTGAGATTTTGTCTCGTTCTTTCATTTGGAACATATTCCTCTGTCCCCTCAGTTTCCTGGCTTTCTATGTTTGTTTCTATGTATTAGACAAAGCAGCTGTCTCTTCCAGTCTTGAAGGCATGGTCCCTGGAAGGTGAAACACACATTAGCAGGTGTGTTTCAGTCTGACGTCTGTGCAGTGCTCTGGGGGTGGTAGGCTGCCAAGCTCTGTCTCTCCAGTTGTTTCAGTCCCAGCCCCTCTGGCAAGCAGTGCCAGATGTTCAAGGGTGTCCTCTGTACAAAGTGCATGCACCTTCTGGGTCTGGTGGGGCAGGGCAGCAGTGGAGGAGCACCTGGCTATGGTGTGCCTGTCCATTGGCTTTCGCAGGGCAGGGGGCCTCAGTGGACAAGCTCTGGGCCAAGTCTGGCAAGGTGGGGCCTCAGGAGAACACTGGGATGCGGTGAGCCATGTTATCGAGGAGGATTGAGAGTGCCCCAAATGGCATCTCCCAGCACTGGGCTAGCAAGGAGAAAGAGAGTTAAAAAAAAAAAAAAAGTTCCTGCTAGCACCTCTGTCTTTAGAGAGATCTCCAACAGACCCCTGCTCTTCCAGTCAGTGAGTCTCCTCACACATGGCCCAGGCACTTGTCAAGCTACCGCTTTCACATTGGGACTTGTAGCAACTGAGTCTGTGTGTGAGCCCTTCAAGAGTGGAGTCTCCATTTCCTACAGCCCTCCCGCTTTCTCAGATACTACTCTGTGGTTTTGAAAGCCAGTCATTTCGGGGCTCACTTTTTCAGATCCAGGTCCGACAGGCTAGGGTGCTTGCAGTAGGGCTCAAACCCCTCACTCCTCAGAGAGGAGCCATGCATTTGTGCTATGCCTTCCTCTTGTGGGTAGTTTACACTAGGGGTGGGGGTCCTGACAAGACCACTTTTCTGCCCCTCCTACTTGTTTTGACATGGCTTGCTCCTTCCTTCCTTCCTCTCTCTCTCTCTCTTTTCCTTCCTTCCTTCCTTCCTTCCTTCCTTCCTTCCTTTCCTGTGGAAGAGGTAGTGGAAGAGCTATTCTGCTAGTCTTCAGGTCTTTTTAGGAAAGAATTATTCAAAATGTAGTTGTAACTTTGGGATGTTGAACAGAGAAGGTGAGCTCAGGATTTTCCTACACAGCCATCTTGGACCCTCTCCTTCCTTGGGAATTTTTAAAGTAAATTTTCATTGACATATAACATACAGAAAAGTTCACAGCGCGCACACACACACGCACACACACACACACACACACACATCATTAGTGTTCAGCTTGATGAGTTTCTAGGAAGTTCTCATTTTGATGTAATGCTCATAGACCATAAAACAGAACATTATCACAACCCCAAGAGCCCTGTCACTGGTACCAGTCACAACGCTCCCCAAGTTAGTCATTCCCTCCCTTCTGGTATCAGATTAGTTTTGCCTCTTTTTAAACTTTATACAGGGGCGCCTGGGTGGCTCAGTTGGTTAAGCATCCAACTTCGGCTCAGGTCACGATCTCGCGGTCCGTGAGTTCGAGCCCCGCATCGGGCTCTGTGCTGACAGCTCAGAGCCTGGAGCCTGCTTCAGATTCTGTGTCTCCCTCTCTCTGACCCTCCCCTGTTCATGCTCTGTCTCTCCCTGTCTCAAAAATAAAATAAACATTAAAAAAAAATTAAAAAAAATAAACTTTACATAAATGGACTAATACATTTTGATACCTAGGTTCTCAACTTTAGGTTTGTGAAGTTCATCTATGTGTTGCACACAGCTGTTGTTTGTTGATTCTCATTGATACATAGCTCCTGCCATGTGTGTATACCACAATTTACTTATCCATTCTACCATTGATGGGTATTTGGGCAGTTTCCAGCTTTTGGTTATTATGGATACTTTTGCTATGAACACTCTTAAACCATTGTTTACATATTGAATACATATAGAATATGTATACCTAGGAATGGAATTCCTGGGTAATATTCACAAAATGACATATACACATATGTATACATATTTTTCATATTAGTAGATACCGCCAAACAGTTCTCCAAAGGGATTGTGTGAGCATTCTTGTTGCTGCAGATCTTCACCAGTACTTAGTACTTTATATCTTTTTTTAAATTTTAAGCACTTTTTTTTAACGTTTATTCTTTTTTTTTTTCTTCTTCCCCCCTAACGTTTATTCATTTTAGAGAGACAGAGAGAGACAGAGAATGAGCGGGGAACGGGCAGAGAGAGGGAGACACAGGATCCGAAGCGGGCTCCAGGCTCTAAGCTGTCGGCACAGAGCCCGATGTGGGGCTCAAACACACGAACTGCGGGATGCTCAACCAACTGAGCCACCCAGGTGCCCCTAATTACTTTTTTAAAATTTATTTATTATATTTACTTATTCTCTCTCTCCTAGGGAGGCAGGCTCCACGCTTGTCAGTGCAGAGTCCGATGCAGGGCTCAGACTCACAAACTGCAAGATCACGACCTGAGCCGAAGTTAGACGCTCAACTGACTGAGCCACCCAGGCGCCCCTATTTTATATCTTTTTAATTTTAGCTGTTCTGGTGGGTATGTGGTTATATTACATTGTAGTATTTTTTAAAACTTTTTTTGAAACATATACATAGTGAAAAATGCATGCATCATGCGTTCAGAGCTCAGTAAATTTTCATGAACCAAACACAGCACAGCTATGTCATCAGCACCCGGATCCAGAAACAGTACATTACCACTATTCTAAAAGCTTCATCATGTTTCCGTTTAGTCACTACCTTCTCTCCCACAGAGGGATAACTTCTATGCTGATTTCAAACCCATAGATTAATGTTGACTGGTTTTTTGTACCTTATAGAAATAAAATCATACAGAATGCCCCTTTGTATGTCTGATTTTTATCACTCAACACTGGTAGTATAAAAGAATTCTTTCCATGCGCTCACTAATACTTGGTATTTTCCATCTTTTTAACTCAGTCTCTCTGGTGTATAATATATCACACTCGAATTTTATAGAGGATCACATTGTAATTTTAAATTGCTTTCCCTTGGTAACTGATGAAACAGAACATCTTTTCACATATTTATTGGCCATTTGGATTTCTTTCATTATAAAATCTGTTCAAGTCTTTCCCTGATTCTTCTATACAATTTTTTTTCTTATTTATTTGCCAGAGTTGATCATTTTCTCATAAAGTTAAACATATTCCTACCCCATGACCCAACTATTCTACTTCTAGGAATTTGCTCAAAAGAAATAAAAACACATGTCTACAAAATGAGTTGTACATGAATGTTCATTGCAGCTTTACTCACAGTAGTAGGACATTGGAACCAGCCTAAATGTCTATTCACAGGAAAACAGATAAAGTATAATATATTCATAAAGTGAAATACTACTCAGCACAACAAGGAATAGACTTCTGATAACATGCAACAATATGAGTGAATTTTTTTTTAATGCTGAACTAAAGAGGCAAACAAACCTACTGAATGACTCCATTTATATAAAGTTCTAGAAAGACAAAGTTATCAGAATGAAATCAGAAGGGTGATTGTTTCAGGAGGCTAGGGGAGAAAGCACTAACTAGAAGGAGTTACTTTCTGGGGTTTTTGGGGTATGGTTTATGTAGGTTTATGTGTTTGTCAAAACTGATCAAAATATACACTTCATATCTGTGCATTTTATTATGTAAAATTAAAAAGTAGTATAGGGGCACCTGGGGGGCTCAATCAGTTAAACATCCGACTTCGGCTCAGGTCATGATCTCACACTTTGTGAGTTCAAGCTCCACATTAGGCTCTGTGCTGACAGCTCAGAGCCTGGAGTCTGCTTCAAATTCTGGTCTCCCTCTCTCTCTCTGCCCCTTCCCTGACCGTGCTCTGCCTCTTTCTATTTCTCAGAAATAAATAAAAAATTTTTAAAAATTATTTTAAAAAGGTAGTATAAAAGTTTTTGTATATAATGAACCTTATTTACATAACCCCAAAAGGGGTGCTTGAAATCAGTTAGGATTAAGAGGTGCCTAGGTGGCTCAGTCCTTTAAGCCTCTGACTTAGGCTAAGGTCATGATCTCGCAGTGATTCCAGACTCTGGGCTAACAGCTCGGAGCCTGGAGCCTGCTTAGATTCTGTGTCGTCCTCTATCTCTGCCCCTCCCCCTCTCGTGCTCACTCTCTCTCTCCCTCTCTCAAAAATAAATAAACATTGGAGAGCCTGGGTGGCTCAATCGGTTAAGCGGCCAGCTTTGGCTCAGGTCATGATCTCGTGGTCCGTGAATTCGAGCCCCGCGTCGGGCTCTGGGCTGATGGCTCAGAGCCTGGAGCCTGTTTCAGATTCTGTGTCTCCCTCTCTCTGACCCTCCCCTGTTCATGCTCTGTCTCTCCCTGTCTCAAAAATAAGTAAATGTTAAAAAAATTTTTTTTTAATAAATAAATAAATAAATAAATATCCAAAAAAAAAAAAAAAAAAGAAGAAGTTTAAATCAGTTAGGATTTAAAAACCCAGTTACGTGGGGCACCTGGATGGTTTAGTCTGTTAAGCCTCTGACTCTTGATTTCGGCTCAGGTCATGATGTCACTGTTTGTGAGTTCAAGCCCCGAGTGGGGCTCTGCACTGACAGCACAGAGCCTGCTTCGGATTCTCTCTCCCTCTCTCTCTGCTCTTCCCCTGCTCATGCTCTCTTTCTCTTTCTCTGTCTCTCAAAATAAATAAACTTAAAAAAAAAAAAAAAAACAAACCTGGTTAGTTGGAGGGAAGGAATTCCAACACCCTTACAACATAAAGCCAGCTCTGGAGGCTAAAGGTGAGCTGTTAAAATGAATCATTTGATAATTGATGTATTTTCTAAAGAAAGGATACATTTCACAAAATTGGGATAATTGGGATAATGTACATTATTCTGTCAAAGAAAGAAGAAAATTTACAATTAATACATCAGTTAAGACGCCGTGGCAGCCACTGCCCAGATGGGACTTGACTCCATCTGCACCTCACTCCATTTCCTATGCAACCCTGCCTGATAAACCTGATATGGCTGAGATTGAGACATTCAGTAAGTCGAAATTGAAGACGACAGAAATGCAAGAGAAAACTCCACTGCCTTCAAAAGAAACAGCTGACTAGGAGAAGCCAGCAGACGAATTGTAATGAGGCGTGTGCTGTACATTCCATAAGCATTGCCTTCTTATTTTACTTCTTTTAACTGTTTAACTTTGTAAGATGCAAAGGGCGTGGATCAAGTTTAAACGGTTGTCCCCTTTTCATATCAAAGAACCAAGAACTACTGACAAGCAAGGCCGGGCCTGCTTCTCCCATCTGACTGGCTGGGAAAGAAAAGAACTTGTATTGTGGTGAAGAAGAAGCTGGATGGGACAACAATGAAATCTAGAGTAAAAACCAAGCTGGTCCAAGGTGTCCTGCAGGCTATAAAATGCAGTTTAATCGGAGTGGCATTTTTTTGTTCAAATGATTTTAATTATTAGAATGAACACCTTTTAAATATGCAAATAAAAATTGTAAAACCCCCAAACAAAATCAATACATCAGTTAATTACATTCGTAATGTTAACACTTTAGGCAAATGAGAAGAATTCCTGTTCTTTATTACTGTTATAGTCTACTTTTCAAGGGTCGGGTTTTGGATTTGTAAATATGAACAGTGTTTTGTTTGTTTGTTTGTTTGTTTTAAATTTTATTTTTAAGTAATCTCTACACCCAAGGTGGGACTGGAACTTACAACCCTGAGATCAAGAGTTGCATGTTCTACCGACTGAGCCAGCCAGGCACTTCTAAACAGTGTTTTTGAAAGAGTCTAGATAGGCATTTTGAAATAGACCAGGAATTGTTACCTAATTTATATATCAGGTCAGGGATACACATAATAAAACCCTGTGGAAACAGTAAGACCATATAAAGCAAAAGTGGAAGCTCATGCTATCTTATTGTAATTTCACTTCTAACAATTTATCCCAAAGAAAATATTGAAGCAGAGCAAAAATAAATATTAATACAGCTTTCCTTCCAACACTGAGTATGGTATATTTTTAAAAGTGAGAATAACCTAAGTATACAATATTAGAATAGTTCAGTAAATTATGGTGTATCAACAGAATGAAATATAATAAATTAAAATTATAATCAGAAAGACTTGGAAACATGAAAAGCAGAACATGAAATCAAAAAAATATTATGAAAACTCTTTTTTTAGGGTTTATTTCTCTTGAGAGGAAGAGAACATGAGCAGGGGAGGGGCTGAGAGAGAGAGAGAGAGAGAGAGAGAGAGAGAAAATCCCAAGCAGACTCCATGCTGTCAGTGCAGAGCCCAAAACAGGGCTCAATCCTATTAACTGTGAGATCACAACCTGAGTCAAAATCAAGAGCTGGATGCTCAACCGACTGAGCTACCCAGGTGCCCCATTATGATAATTCTTTAAGAATTATTTATGTAAGTAAAAAGCAACACACAAAAAATTTAGAATAATTGTATTACAGCGGTAGCCTTGTGAATATTTTTTAATGTTTTAAAATTATATCTTACAAATTGTCTAATGAAATTTTTAAAAAGTTTTAAGTTTCTCTTATTCATAAATTTGTACATTTTCAGAGGTTTCACATTTTAATTTTCCTACTAACAGCCTCATTAACATGAGGTATCTTGCCTGGATACATTAGGAATTTCAAAAGAATCAATGCTTATTAAAAATAAGCCTTTGTAAAGTGGGTAGAAGTTATTGATAATCATAGTAATAGCTTTGATAAGCTTGTCCTCATGGCCATAAACTTGTCATGTAATTAGGGATCCAGTTAAGGTGGCTCAACAACTACTTTGAAAGCATATTTTCCCATGAAACCATTAAGTCATTGGTAATGGTGAATGTGGTGGTTTCTCCCACAACCCTGTACCCCTGCCTCCTACTCTCTATCGTACCCTAACCTCCCTCAGCACTAGGAAGATTCCAAGGAGCTAGTTTTGAAGAGCACACCCTGTAAACCATCTTCTGACTTGTTTGTGTGGATTTAGAACGAAGAAGCAGAAAAATAAGGCAACTCCTCTACCAACCCGAAGAGCTAAAATAATACTGTCAAGTTTTCCTGCTTTGTTTCAAACTCATATCTCTTTAATTTTTTTTTCTAAACATAACCACAATATCTTTATCATATCTTAACTTTATCCCCAAAATCCCGTACCCATTAGTGACACCCATTTCAGTCCCACTCTGGCTCCACATGTGCTCAATCCAAGAGATGCAAATAAATCCACTGCTGCTTAGCAGCCTAATTGGCAAGCTATAGCTTTGGGCTGAAAGTATTGTGCCTCTCCCCCAAAATTAAGAGTGTGTCTGTTTCAGTCATCTTCCTGCCAAGCACCTTGTTCAATCTTTACTTGGTCTTTATAATCGTACCATCAGCCTGGAAGACTAATGTGGCAGAAAGGGAGAGAGAGAATATCCACCTGGACATTGTATAACATAGAATTCAGGTAGCGTGGTCCTCCATGTGGCTCGGACCCATTCATAAATGTCTCAGTCTATCTCATCTCTTACCTCTCCTTTTTTAGCTGTATGCTTTAAGGGGATTCAAAAAACTGTGATTTTTTTTTTTAATCTGTGAACCTTTCTGCACCATGACCTACTCTAGGATAGCTTGCCTGGTAGGATGCTTGGAAGTCACCATTGCATCAAGTTAATTTCCCACATTATGGATTTAAAGCCAGGCAATCTGATTCCAATGTCCACTCCCTTAGAATTATGCCATACAGACTGCTTAAAGAAATCATATATGCTCAAATTCTGTTGATTTCCAACAATCAAAACATTTTATTCAAGGGAGGAAAGGGTACTTTCCAAAAACCCAGGTAGAAAAATGAGTGTTTAAGACCATAAGAAGAGTCACAAAGAACTTGGGGAAAGCAAGACATTTTAAAGTGAGATAATAGAATGAGATACATTCCTCAAATGAAACAATTAGAATTTTTGTTTAAAGTAGCTTTCTGGAAAAGCCTACAGATAATGACTCAGTAGCAAACACCTTGAGCAATTAGATTGTAGTTTCTAAATACAGTTTCCTACTAAAAGGAACAAAACTTCTTGAATAAATGGCTAATTCCAAGTCTGAAGTAGAATATATACACATTGAGACCTGAGATCCTACCAGAAAGCAAAGAAGTTATCAAAGATTAATAGAATCGTGTCAAAATGATTCAGAAGCAAACTTCAAGACATTCCTACTGGCCCAAGATGAAACAATTTGAGCAGCAATAAGAAATAATAGCTGTAATTAATTCAAACCCATGAAATATGGATACATAGTAAGTTCAAACTATTCATTTAAAAAATGTCATTGGCCATCTTTGGAGAGTGCTGGAGAACCAATTCATCATTTCTAAAAAAAAATGGACTATAGGTAAAAGAGAACCTAGTAAAGCTGATTAATTTAGTTTCAATAAAAACTAAAAAGATCATTAAACATTAAGATGGAGACTATTCTGTCCTATGCTGTTAATAGTTTACTGAATTCTGTAAAAGACACAGGATAGGTAAAAATGCTTTTACTGTATTTTAAACAAATTCTTACAGATTCATATCTCAGGTAGTTATGTAAAAATATGCATAAATGATGACAAAGACAGGAAGAGGCATCACCATACATAGTTAAACAAAACATTTTAGTCTTCTCTAACAGATTGCAACCCATTAGTCATTTATGTTAACTTTCTAGGGAAACCTCCATTTAAATTTGCACTCATGTGGGAGCACCTGGGCAGCTCAGTCAGTTGAGCTTCTGACTCTTGATTTAGGCTCAGATCATGATCTCATGGTTCATGGGTTCTAGGTTAATGGGTTCAAAGTTCATGGGTTCGAGGTTGATGGGTTCAAGCGCTGCATCGGGCTTTGCTGTGACAGCACAGAGCCTGCTTGGGATTCTCTCTACCTCTCTCACTCTGCCCCTCCCCCTCCCCCCCCCTCTTTTTTTCTCAAAATAAATAAACATTAAAAAAATAAAATAAAAGAAATTTTCACTCATATGTTTCACAACTTTCATTAGGGGCCATTATTCCTATATGTTTATAGTAGTAACTGCAGGAGACAAAAATATTACAGCATGACATATTTTTAAAAGGGCCATCCAAATGAGATAAAATGTCATGACCTTTACTTCTCTTTTGTAGGCTTATTTTAAACTATCACTTTATCCTGCATAAAGCAATTTTTCAAAGGGCATGTGATTTTTCCATTCTAATAAACTTCTTTAGACTTGCACCATAAAGAGAACTAACCTGCCTCCTTTGCATGCTACTCTATAATTTTCTATCCTGTCCTGTGGGGGTAGAGATTACTCTATTAACTCGATGCCTTATTAGGTCAAGTCACAATAACTGCCATGGCTATCGTATATGTAGCCATCCCAGAATAAAGGGAGTTTGAGGATGCAAGTTATATCAATTACACTCTTCCAAAGAGGGACAGGAAAATGGACTCTACAATGAGTGAACTAAGAGAAAACAGGCGTCTAGAAGTCTGCTCCTAATTATCAGGTCTTAAAGGGTATACACATGGGAGTGGTCGCACCAAGGGTACATATTACACTTTTTTTTTTTTTTCATTCCTCAAAGGCAACAGTATTCACAGATAAGAATAAATTCAAGAAAACAAAAATCCCAATGTTGCCAGAAGGTCGTGTCCAGCATCTGTGTTAAACATCACCTTGAAAGGCCCTGTGCTGTTAGAGTTACTAGAAAAAAGGAAATATAATCACTATTCTCAAAAGACTTCTACATATAATGACTAACTTTGAGTGCTTCTCATGTACCATGCTTAGCACCATAAATATATATATATATATATACACATATATATGTGTGTGTGTGTGTGTGTGTGTGTGTGTGTGTGTATTAAGGCCTCACTACAACCTCCTCAGATAGATATTATTATTTCCACTTTAGAGATGGAGAAACTGAAGCTCAGGGAAGTTAAGTGATTTGCCCAAAGTCACACAGCAAGTTGAGTGTTGGATCAGGGTTTAGAACCTTAGCAGCCTATCCCTGGAGCCTGAGCGTTTAACTATTAAGTTATCTTCCTCACTGCAAGTTTGATTAAAAGAACACTAGTTAAGATACACAGATGGGTAAATTAGAGATTTTGGTTTTAGTCCTTCCTCTGACATTTTAGTCAATTCTCTTTGTGTCTCATTTTCTTCATCTATCAAATAGGAATTCTAATGCTTATCTTACTAATGTAACCTATCTTATGCAATTATTATGATAATGGAGTGAAAGTTCTCTGAAGTCACAAATATTATACAAAGTGCTGTGTATATATATATATATATATATATATATATATATATATATATTTTTTTTTTTTTTTTTTTTTTTAAACAACAGAGGGTACCACATCTGTCTCCTGTCTTTGTGGGGTCAAGTGCTTGGTGTTTGTATGAAAAACGAGCAAACCAGATATAGCCACTGCCTTTGTTGAGTGCACAGTCTCATGTCAAAGACAAACATTAAGCACACAAGTACACAAAGATGGGTATAATTTTACATTGTGTCTTGAAAGAAATAAACACCTCTTCAGGAAGGAGAATAAGAGGATGGACTTGGAAGAAATGACTTTCGTACTGGTGTAGGGAAGAACTGAAAGTGTGGGGTGAGCCATGTGATGTAGGAGTCAAGGTAGAAGACGCATTAGCACAGGACTAGTCATGCAAAGCCTTGTGGGCACGGGAGTGGGTTTTGTATTTCATCCTAAGGGCGATGAGAAATCACTAATGAGTTAAGAGCTGGGGTCTGGCGTGGTCAAAGAGTTGAAGGTGTTTGCCAAAGTAATTGTGTTGATGAGCCACATTGTCAGGGCTGAATAAGGGGTCAGTGAAGAGAGGAGGGGACAGCAGGATGGAGAGAGAATGGTGGGTTCGATGACATGAAAGGAGCGTTGCTGGTGGTTACTTGCGAAAGTGGAAGGATAGGGCAGTGTGTTTGAAGGAGGGAAGAAGGCAGTGAAGTTTCTGGTCCATGTCATGATCATGGGAGTGGGTACTGGTGACAGAGTAAAGCATAGCTAGAGATGTGAAGTCAGAGAAGTAAAAGGCCAGGACAGGTTGACTGAACTGGTAAGAAAGTTCCAACTCTCAGAAAGCTCCAGCCTCTGGGTTTTATACAGGGCTGACCCCTGCTGGTAAATTCTAGGAAGAAGTTCTGGAAGCCGCACTGCTGGCTGAGTGGAACCCTCAGAAACTTAGCAAAAACAGCAGCCACAGGCAACAAAGGAAGACGGCTATTTTTACTTAGACATAACATTTTCACTTTGCGAAATGTCTTTTCCAGGGGTATTGGACTCAGAATGTCCTCACAATTAAAACACTCCTTCTAGATAAGTCCAGGCCCGTGTTATCAAATAAAGAAAATACAATGCATTAATAGTTGTGAGAACATGACTTTCTCCATAAATTTTGTTTTCACTTTCTTTCTTAGTGAAGTGTAACAAACGTTATAAAATGCACAAATTGTAACTATACAGCTAGACTAATTTTTTAAAGAAATGTATGGAACTATCACATTACAAATGCAACCATCACTCATATTAAATATAGAATATTCAACTAACCCAGAAACCTCTCTTGCCCACCCCTAGTCACTACTTACTATACTGTTGTGACTTCTAACAACAAAGATTAGTTTTGTTTGTTATCGAACATCATATAGATGGACTCAAAGAGGGTGTACTCCTTTGTACTTGGCTTCTTTTCCTTGACTTAATGTATATCTGTGAAATTTACCCATATTGCATAAAGCAGTAGCTCATTCCTTTTTCAAAAAATTCCATGTAGAAAATACACCACTATTAATATTTATTCTCTTGCTGATGGGCATTGGGTTGTTTCAAGTTTATGACCATTACTCTATATGTCTTCTATTGATCGGATATAGATATAGATATAGATAGATATAGGTATAGATATAGATATGGATATAGATATAGTAGATATATACATAGTAGATATATATATAGTAGATATATATATATATATATATATATATATATATATATATATATATAGTAGATATCTAACTAGATTTAGGGTTGCCAGGTCATGTTAAGTAGATGATGTCAAAGGTTTTCCAAAGAGGCATTCCTACCACCAGTATATGATAATTCCAGTTGTTCCACAATTTTTTTTGTAACACTTGGTATTGTTAGGTTTTTGTTTTGCTTTGTAATCTAATATGTATGTCCTCCCATGTTAGCCAACTATTGGAGGGGCCTTTAAGAGAACCGCTTGGAGAATCTTGGAGTTTGTGTGGCAGAGAAGCAAGTGCCAAACCTAGTTCTGAAAAAATTCTCCAGGCTAAAGCAGTAAGTGGTGGCAGAGTAGAGAGCGCTACACTAAATGTGGACCGTACTCCCTCTGAGGGCAGGGCAAGGCATTGGTGGTTCTTATGGACCGAATGCAGGTCCTAGGTCTGTCTTGGATTCTGTCCTGGAGAGATCATCAGTTCCCAACAAAGAGGTGGCATGAAAGACGAAAGAGAACAGTCAAGAATGGCAGTCAGAGGAGGGGCATTGCCAGGGTCCAGGGAGCAGTCATCAAAGAGCCCAGCACAGGAATCTCTGATGGACTCAAGGAGGAGGCCCATGAGAGGAAGAGATCTGCCTTCCTCAGTGGGCACCTCCATAAGGTGACTCTCAGTGAGATCTTTCTGTCCCTTCCTATCCTGAAAGAAGAGATGAGTGAGAGCCAAGAAAGAGGAGGAGAACCAAAGTTGGAAAAGAAGTACAGAAGCTGACCATGCCCTGTCCCCACTGTTGCCTTTCCAGCCTAAAGCAAGCCAGAGCTGAGAGAAGGTTCAAATTATGTAAAAGGGTGAAGTTGTGATTAAGACACTAGCCCAAACATTTTCATTACTAAAATATCCCCGATTAACCCCCACATCCTAAAGCTTGCTCTCCCTGCAGAACTGCCTACTTTATTTAATGGCAACACCATCCCCCCAGTGGCTTCAGCCCAGAGCCATCAAGTTATCCTCATGTCTTCTCACAGCCCATAGTCTATCCATCAACAGATCCTGCCATTTCTACCTTAATATGTTCTATGTTTTAAAGAGGGGGAGTGGTCAAGTATGTTTTTGGTGTTTTCTGTACTGAGGATGTCCTGAATTATTGTTGGCCAGCTTTTAAGAAGATAAGAATTAGTACAGTTTGTAGGTTTGCTGTGTTTACAAAGACATGCTCTGTCTCTTCTTTTGCACATGCTTGTACTGTTAAAGGCTAAACCATCCAAATAGAGACCAAAACTTAAGAAAGGAACTAAAAATTCATTAAAGTGATATGATTGTGGTTGCTACTAATCCATACAGTCTAATACAAAGGAATTGTTGGTACAGGATATAAATAACATATATCCTAAGGAGATGAACTCAACTCAAAATTAAAACATGGGTTTTAATTTTAACATTTATTTATTTTTGAGAAAGCAAAAGAGAGACAGAGTATAAGCTGAGAAGGGGCAGAGAGAGAGGGAGACACGGAATCTGAAGCAGGTTCCAGGCTCTGATCTGTCAGCACAGAACCCCACGTGGGGCTTGAACCCACAAACCATGAGATCATGACCTGAGCCGAAGTCAGACACTTAACCGACTGAGCCAATCAGGTGCCCCTGAACATGGGTTTTAAAACAAATATAAAGCCTTAACTTAGATTTTCATTGTGTTTTATAATCGTCACTGCCTTTATGTTTATTTTTTTCTTTCATAATTGAGTTTTTATTGGTTGTTCTGAGGATCAGTAAAGACATTTCAATTTGTACAAGGTTCTTTTTTTTAATTAAAAAGTTTTTTTTTAAATCTTTTTATTTGTTTTTGAGAGATAGAGACAGAGTGCAAGTGGGAGAGGTGTGGAGACAGAGGGAGACACAGAATCTGAAGCAGGCTCCGGGCCAGCAGCACAGAGCCCAATGTGGGGCTCAAACTCATGAACTGTGAGATCATGACCTGAGCCAAAGTTGGATGCTTAACTGACTGAGCCATCCGGATGCCCCCCCCCCCCGCTTTTTTTTAAGTAGGCTCCATGCCCAGTGCAGAACCCATCGTGGGGTCTGAACTCATAACCTTGAGATCAAGCCCCTGAGATCAAGACCTGAAATGAGATCAATAGTCGGACCCTTAATCAACTGAGCCACCCAGGTGCCCCCGTGCACAATTCTTAACAGATATACCAAAAATCTAAAAAATCACAACTACGTGATTTTTTTCTAAAAGTTATTCCAGTGGGGCGCCTGGGTGTCTTCGTCGGTTAAGCGTCCGACTTCGGCTCAGGTCATGATCTCACACTTTGTGAGTTCCAGCCCCGCATCAGGGTCTGTGCTGACAGCCTGGAGACTGGGCCCTTCTTGGAGTTCTCTGTCTCCCTCTCTCTCTGCCCCTCTCTCCTGCTCGCGCTCTGTGTCTCTCTCTCAAAAATAAATAAACATTAAAAAAATTAAAAAATAAGAACTGCTTTCTCCAATTGACTTGTTACTTTAACCATTCTAAGATTACTTGCAAAAACTAAAATTCAAGGGACTCTAGTTCCAGAATAGCAGCTTGAGGTACTACACGAATCTGTTCCCCAGCAAAATAGCTGTAGCTGAAGAAGATTACAAAAACACCCACTTAAAGTCTCTGAAAATTGTGCTACGGTTATACAGCAAATAAAGAAATAGTTATTCAAGGGAGTCTACTAAATTTCAGTACTAACAGCAAGAATCTGTAGTGCTTGAGCCACAACCTGCTTCTTCTCTCCCCTTCTCCAGCTCAGCTTTGTGGAAGTTCCACTTTAGGCAGATTTGGCCAAGAAGGCAGGGGCTTTCTTTCTCTTTAGTTTCCAGTCAAGGAATACAGTATCTTGGCGGGAGGTGCTACCAGTATCTCTCCTGTCCTCTATCTCGGACTTCAGAGGCTATATTCCTGATGAGGATAGCCAAGAAACTGAAGAGTCCTTTTCTCTGTGCAGCTTTTACTTATATGGCAGAGGCTCTCCCCCAGGGACTGCGGACAGAATAGTGGGGCTCCATCTCACAAACCGCCAGATCGTGACCTGAGCCGAAATCAAAAGTCAGATGCTGGGGACCGCTGGGTGGCTCAGCCCGTTAAGCGTCTGACTTCAATTCAGGTCATGATCTTCCGGTTTGTCAGTTCGAGCCCTGCATCGGGCTCTCTGCTGACAGCTCAGAACCTGGAGCCTGCTTGGGATTCTGTGTCTCCTTCTCTCTCTGCCCCTCCCACGCTCATGCTCTGCCTCTCTCTTTCTCTCAATAATAAATAAACTTAAAAAAAAAAAAAGAAAAGAGCCAGATGCTCAACCAACTGAGCCACCCAGGTGCCCCAAAACTATTTTTTTAAAGCAAATTTTCCATATAAATTTCCAAAAGGATGTTGATGATATGATAATTCAAAATAATAAAATGGTGCTTTCACATAACCTTACTTAAAAGGCTATGAGAAGATTTGAAAAATTATTTGTCTAAGATTTTTGAACAATGAGATATCAAAAATATTGATTATGACATTTTTCCACTTGATCATTTTCTCTCCTCCCCTTTTTCCTTCACTCACCAAATCACATTGTTATGTCTTTGTCTTATACTATATTGATTTCAAAGTCTAGTTCACATCAAATACAACTTCGTGAACAAAAGACATGGAAACAACTGAATGGAGTTATTTTATTATACATATATACGTTTAAATTATTATACATTGATATAATATGAAAAATGGTTCCAGGTAAAAGGAATATAATAGTTCTCATTTGAATCTACCCTCAAAAAATCTATTATGGTATTCAAAAAGTCTAATTTTCCCCACAGGTTTTATCTTTAAATTGGTTTCTTAATGGGAATAAGAACCCCAGTCAGTCCAATGAAGTTAAGGAAATTATTTTTTAAAAACTGATGGTCTGTGCTGTCTGAGAATTATGTATTTGTCTCCTTTGATTAGGTCTAAATTCTGTACCCAAATTATGGCTTTTTCTTTCTAAACTCTCCCTTTATCATTAGCAATTGCCACACTTTCAGAATTGTTAACACTTTGGCTGTACTTTATGGAAGTCTTTTTATTTTAAGCTTATTTAGGTCATTCCCCCGGGGCCTAATAACACTCTAGAATTTATGTAGATTTTCCTTTATATTGTGCTCCAGAAACCAAAACTGAGACTGAAAAAAACCCTATGAGGCAAAGAAAGTTTTTTCTCTCTTTAAAACTTTTGTAGTTATTATATTTCATCTTCCCGATTCCTGTGGATGAGAACTTTCACTGAGGTTTCGTTCTCTGTTACTTTGAGGCAAGAGCATCTGAACATTGGGAATGGCTGTAGGATCCCTAAGGAAGGGATGGAGACATGACAAAAAGAGCCTAGAAGGATGGAAAAGCATGTTCTGCTTCACGGGATTGGAGAAGACAGTTATTGAAAATGACAGAAAGGCATGCTGTCAGCACTGTGAGAGTCTTCTCTCTGGAACTTAAGAGGCATTGACCTGAGAGACAGGAATCATAATAAAAGAAGAAAAGCAGAGCAGAAAAAGAGAGAGAGAGTGGTGGACAGCAGACCCAGAGAAGGCCAGAAATGGCCAGCAAAGAGTAGAAGCCAGGGGGCTGCAGGTGAAGAACACAGTGACAGTGAATCAGGTGGATGTGGTGGTGGACAAAAGAGAAAGCAGCTTTGAGAAGGAGGTTGAGCCTGACCACTGATGGGAGAGAAGAAGAGGCTGAAGCACAGGCAGCAGGTCAATAGCCCTCAGCTGTGGGGAAGGTGAGAGGGTGAAAGGGAAGGGATTGAGGTGCCGCACATACACTTGGGTATTTTTAGCACCGAAAGCGGGACACTCAACAGTTTGGGTGAAGCGGAGAAAAACTGGTGGAGCAAAAGTTTACAGAAGGTTTTGACAAACTGAATGACTCATTCCTCTTCCTAACATTTCCTTTATTATTCGATCTGGGGTTTTGTTATACGGGGTGGGAACAGCATGAACAAAAGGGCAAAGATAGGAAATTGCAAAACATAATGGGAAATAGGGAGTAGATAGATGAATTTAGTTAAAATGAAAGATATTCATACACGGGAGTGGCGGCTGAAAAGACTAGAAATCTGGGGCAGAGTCAGGTTGTAAAAGTCCTCAAATATCAGAATAAAGAACCAGTCCCCAGCAAGGGGACAGGAAGGTTTTTCAGCAGAGAAATAAAATAATGAGCACAATGTTTTTGGAAAATAAACTTATCCACAAAAGACAGAATGGAGGGAGAGAGAAACCAGAGGCAGGAAAACACGTTAGAAAGCTAAGGTGTTTTTAGCCAGGAGCAAAGGCCTGAAAGATGTAGCTATGAGGCAATTCTGCTTCTGGGAATTTACATCCTAAGGAAATAATTATGTATACAAAGATTTAACTACCAAGGATGCTTACTGCAACATTGTTATAAAACATTTATAAAATGTTTCTAAAAACACTTTAAAGAGCATGTTTAGCAGCTAAATCGTCGCCCGCATTCCTCACTGTTTCCAAAAGCTCAGTCTGCAGAGTAAACATCTCCAACCTTACTAATGAAAATAAATCATCATCTTTCTTAGTTCCACAATACTAAAATGACTGACAAAGATATATCTACACACACGCACACACACACACACACACACACAGTGCTATATAAACTCCTGAAGATGGAAGTATCAATGTATTGTTCATAGTATTGGTATTGGAATCAAGAAGAAATTACAATGTCCTATAGACGTTGGAGGTTTCCTGCATAACCACCATTTAAATTTACATAGAAGCAGGGCAAGCAGTTGAGAGGAGGACAAGAATCCTTCAGAGGGGATATCAGGAGAAATTACTTAAATTAAATTTTCATATCTATATCTCATTTCTAAACTACACTGTAAATTCAATGAAAGTTGAGCTATAACACAATCCAAATAAAACAGAAATATAATTTTTTCAGATTTTATTTTTAAGTAACCTCTACACTCAACGTGGGGCTCCAACCCACAATCCCAAGATCGAGTGGCACACTCTACTATGTAAGCCAGCCAGGTGCCCCCAAAAATAGAATTTTTAAATCTTCAAAATAAAGTTTTTTCCCTCATTGGGCCAATCCTGACCCAATTCCAGTGGTCAGCCAATCCCATGCAACTGGCTTCTATTTAGATTATCTAAATCAATGACTACTACAAAGGGAGGAAGAATTACCCCGATTGAATTAGACCCCTCAGACCCCTCCATGGGACCTGGAGATTATGATCCATCCATGTGTCCCTGGCGTCTTATAGCTGGTACATTATTTGCAAGATGTGGATGGATGTTGGTAGAATAACTATGTTAAAGATGAAATTAAAGCCTATGATGACAGAAATCAAATGCCAAGAGAAATGGCACTGAATTGGAATAAAAGACTTTGCAAACATGATCACAAAACTGCTAATCATGATTTGAGAAATCTTAAACATGAAATATAGAAAGACTGGACACATGTCAATAGTATTATAAGGTGTGGGGAAGGGATGCTGAGGATCCAACTCCATCAATTAATATATCAGCTTTAACTATATGACAGAGGTTCTTAATTTTTTGGTATCTGTGAGACTTTTGAAAATACTACAGTTCTGGGCATCTGGCTGGCTCAGTCTGTTGAGTGTTGGACTCTTGATTTCTATCCCAGCATCATGTATGGCTCTGCATTGAGCTGTATTGGGTTCTGCATTGAGCGAGGAACCTGCATAAGATTCTCTCCCTCTCTCTCTCTCTCTCTCCCTCCCTCTCTCTCTCTCCCCCTTTGTCTCCCCCCCCAAATAATAAACAAAAACCCACTAGAGTTCTATTCTTTTTTTGTATGAAGTATCTTTTTATTGTGTGGGTTTAGTAACACAGGGGTTCAAATAATTTTATCCTTATCCCTAGCTGCCAGTTTGTAATGGGCTTAAAAATGGTTCGTAATAAGATTATACTGTATTGGATTTTGTTTTCAATTATCTTTTAAAATTTTAATTCCAGTATAATTAACATACAGTGGTATAGCAGTTTCGGGTGTACAATACAGTGATTCAATAATTCTATACATTACTCAGTGCTCATCACGATAAGTATACTGTTAAAAAAAAATTTTTTTTTTTTTAACGTTTATTTATTTTTGAGACAGAGAGAGACAGAGCATGAATGGGGGAGAGTCAGAGAGAGGGAAACACAGAATTGAAACAGGCTCCGGGCTCTGAGCTGCCAGCACAGGGGCCCGATGCGGGGCTCGAACTCACAGACCGCGAGATCGTGACCTGAGCCGAAGTCGGCGCTCAACCGACTGAGCCACCCAGGCGCCCCACGATAAGTATACTGTTAATCCACATCATCTATTTCACTCATCCCTCCACTGACCTCTCCTCTGGTAACCATCAGTTTGTTCTCTAGAGTTAAGAGTCTGGGTTTTTTTGGATTTTTTTATTTGTTCCTTTTCTTATTATTTTTTAAATAATCCTACTTTCATTTTATTTATTTATTTATTTATTTATTTATTTATTTATTTATTTATTTAAAGTAGGCTCCATGCCCAACATGTAGCTTGAACTCATGACAGCAAAATCAAGAGTTGCATGTTCTACTGATTCAGCCATCCATGCGCCCCTCTTTTTTTCTTTGTTCATTTGGGTTTTTTTCTTGCCCATTTCTTTTTTTCTTAAGTGATCTCTTTAGTTTTTTAAGTAGTATCTTTATTTTTAAGTAATCTCTACACTCCACGTGGGGCTCAAAATCACAACCACAATATCAAGAGTCACATGTTCTACCAACTGAGCCAGCAGGCACCCCTACATTTGTTTTGTTTCTTAAATTCCCCCTATGAGTGAAATCATATGGTATTTGTCTTTCTTTGACTGACTTATTTCACTTAGCATTTTACTCTCTAGATCCATCCATATTATTGCAAATGGCAAGATTTCCTTCTTTTTTATGGCTCAGTAATTCATTGTGTGTGTGTGTGTGTGCGTGCGTGTGTGTGTTGAGCTGTATAAGTTCTTTATATATTTTAGATACTAACCCTTTATTGGATATGTCATTTGCAAATACCTTCTCCCATTCTGTAGGCTGCCTTTTAGTTTTGTTGGTTGTTTCCTTTGCTGTGCAGAAGCTTCTTATTTTTATTTAGTCCCAATAGTTTCCTTTTACATTTGTTTCCCTTGTGTCAGGAGACATATCTAGAAAACTGTTGCTTATGGCCAATGCCAGAGAAATTACTGCCTGTGCTCTCTTCTAGGTTTTTATAGTTCCAGGTCTCACATTTAGGTCCTTAATCCATTTTGAGTTTTTGTGTATGATGAAATAAAGTGGTCCAGTTTCAATCTTTTGCATGCAGTTGCCCAGTTTTCCCAGCATCGTTTGTTGAAGAGACTGTGTTTTTCCCACTGTATATTCTTTCATGCTTTGTTGAAGCTTAATTGACCATATAATTGTGGATTTATTTTGGGGCTCTCTGTTCTATTGATCTATGTGTCTGTTTTTGTGTGTGTGTGTGTGTCAGAACCATAGTGTTATGAATACTACAGCTTTGACGTATGTCTTGAAATCTGGGATTGTGATGTCTCTAGTTTTGTTCTTCTTTTTCAAGATTGCTTTGGCTATTTGGGGTCTTTTGTGGTTCCATACAAATTTTAGGATTATTTCTTCTAGTTATGTGAAAAATGCTCTTGGTATTTTGATCAGGATTGCATTAAATCTGTAGATTACTTTGGATAAAATGGACATTTTAACAATACTTGTTCTCCCAATCCATGAGCATGTAATATCTTTCCATTTGTTTGTGTATCTTCAATTACTGTCATCAGTGTTTTATAATTTTCAGAGTACAGGTCTTTCACCTTTTTGGTTAAGTTTATTCCCTAGGTGTTTTATTATTTTTGGTGAAATTGTAAATAGGATTGTTTTCTTAATTTCTCTTTCTGCTAGTTCATTATTAGTGTATAGAAATGCAACAGATTTCTGTATATTGATTTTGTATCCTGCAACCTTATTGAATTCACTGATCAGTTCTAATAGTTCTTTGGTGGAGTCATCAGGTTTTTACCATATATATATATATATATATATATATATATAGTGTATATATATATATATATATATATATATATATATACACTATATATATATGTGTATATACATACACATATACATATAGTGTCTGGAAATAGTGAAAGTTTTACTTCTTCCTTACCAGTTGGGATGCCCTTTCTTTCTTTCTTTCTTTCTTTCTTTCTTTCTTTCTTTCTTGTCTGATTGTGGTGGCTAGGACTTCTAGTACTATGTTGAATAAAGGTGGTGAAGGTGGCAATCCTTGTCTCGTCCCTGATATTAGGGGGAAAGCTCTCAGTTTCTCACCATTGAGTATGATGTTAGCCATGGATTTTTCATATATGGCCTTTATTATGTTGAGGTATGTTTCCTCTAAATCTGCTCTGTTGAGGATTTTTTTTTTATCATGAATGATGTACTTTGTCAAATGCTTTTTCTGCAGCTGTTGAAATGATCATGTCGTTTTTATCCTTGCTCTCATTGATGTGATATATCTCATTAATTGATTTGTGAACATTGAACCACCTTGCATCCTGGGAATAAATCCACTTGATAGTGGTGAATGATTTTTTAAATATATTGCTGGATTCAATTTGCTAATATTTTGTTGAGGATTTTTACATCTGTGTTCATTAGAGCTATTGGCCTGTAGTTCTATTCTTTTGTAGTGTCTTTATCTGGTGTCAATATCAGGGTAATGCTGCCTCATAGAATGAATTTGGAAACTTTCCTTCCTCTTCTATATTTTGAAATAGTTTGAGAAAAATACGTATTCTTCGTTAAATTAAAAAAAATTTTATGTTTATTTACTTTTGAGAGAGAGAGAGAGAGAGACATAGAATGAGAGCAGGGGAGGGGCAAAGAGAGGGAGTTACAGAATCCCAAGCAGGCTCCAGGCTCTGAGCTGTCAGCACAGAGCCGGACGTGGGGCTCGAACTCACAAACATGAGATTGTGAACTGAGCTGAAGTTGGACGCTTAACTGAGCCACCCAGACACCCCGCTTCTTTAAATTTATTTAATGTTTAGTTTATTTTGAGAGAGAGAGAGAGAGAAGGAGAGAGAGAGAGAGCAACCCTGAGGAGGGGCAGAGAGAGAGAGGGAGAGAGAATCCCAAGCAGGCTCTGCACTGACAGTGCAGAGCCTGATGTGGGGCTCAAACTCACAAACCAGGAGATCATGACCTGAGCTGAAATCAAGAGTTGAATGCTTAACCGACTGAGTCACCCAGGTGCCCCAGGTATTTCTTCTTTAAATGTTTGATAGAATTCACCTGTGAAGGGGCACCTGGGTGGCTCAATCGGATAAGCACCTGATTTTGGCTCAGGTCATGATCTCACGGTTTGTGAGTTTGAGCCCCACATTGGGTGAGCTCCAGCCCCACTTCGGGTGAGTATGAGTCCTACTTCAGGTGAGCTCAAGACCTACTTCAGGTGAGCCCGGCTTCTCTCTCTCCCTCCTTCACTCTCTCTCTCTCTCTCTGCCCCTCACTTACTTGTGCCCTCTCAAAAGAAAATAATAATAATAAACAATAAATAAATAAACAAACAAACTTTAACAAATTAAAAAAAAAGAAGTTACCTGTAAAGCATTCTGGCCCTGGACTTTTGTTTGTTGGGAGGTGGTTTTTTTTGTTTGTTTGTTTTTTTTATTGCTGATTCAATTTAATTGATAGTAATCGGTCTGTTCAAATTTTCTGTTTCTTTCTGATTCAGTTTTGAGAGGTTATATGTTTCTAGGAAACATTTCTTCTAGTTTCATTTCTTCTAGTTTGTCCAATTTGTTGGCATATAATTTTTCATAGTATTCTGTCATAATCCTTTGTATTTCTGTGGCATTGGGTGTTATTTCTCCTCTTTCATTTCTGACTTTGTTTATTTGAGTCCTCTTTTTTTTTTAATGAGTCTAGCTAAATGTTTATCAATTTTGTTGATCTTTCTGAAGAACCAGCTCCTGATTTTATTGATCTGTTCTATTGTTTTTTTTTTTTAATTTCTGTCTTATTTCTACTCTAAGTCTTTATTATTTCCTTCCTTCTACTGATTTTGGGTTTTGTTTGTTTTTCTTTTTCCAGCTCCTTTAGATGTAAAGTTAGGTTGTTTATTTGAGATTTTTCTTGATTCTTGAGGTAGGTCTGTATTGTTATAAGCTTCCCTGTTAGAGCAGCTTTTGTTATATCCCCAAGTTTTTGGATCATTGTGTTTTCATTTTTATTTGTCTTCATGTACTTTTAAATTTTCTCTTTGATTTTTTGGTTGACCCATTTATTGTTCAGTAGCATGTTATTTTTTTTCAAAATTTTTAATGTTTTATTCTTGAGAGAAACAGAGCATGAGTGGGGGAAGGGCAGAGAGAAGGAGAGAGAGGGAGACACAGAATCCACAGCAAACTCCAGGATCCAAGCTGTCAGCACACGGGACTCGAACTCATAAACCATGGGATCATGACCTGAGGCAGAGTCTGACTCTTAACCAACTGAGCCACCCAGGTGCCCCATTAGCATGTTATTTAACCTCCATGTTTGTGTTCTTTCTAGATTTTTTTCTTGTGGTGGACTTTTAGTTTTATAGCATTATAGTTGGAAAAGATGCATGGTGTTATTTCATTTTTTAAAAATTTGTTGAGATTTTTTGTGACCTAATATGTGATCTATTCTGGAGAATGTTCCACGTGCACTTGAAAACAATGTGTATTCTGCTGTTTTAAGATGGAATGCTCTGAATATATGTTACATCCATCTGGTTGCATGTGTCATTTAAAGCCACTGTTTCCTTGTTGATATTCCATTTGGATTATCTATCTATTGATGTAAGTGGGGTGTTAAAGTCCCCTACTATTATTGTATTACTTTCAATCATTTCCTTTGTGTTTGATATTAGTTGCTTTATGTATTTGGGTACTTCCATGTTGGGTGCATAAATATTTATAATTGTTATATCCTTTTATTGAATTATTCCCTTCTTTGTCTCTTGGTATAGTCTTTGTTTTGAAGTCTATTTTATTCAATGTATATATTGCTACCCCAGCTTTCTTTTCACTTCCATTTGCATGCTTTTCCATCCCCTTGTTTTCTTTTTTTTTTAATGTTTGTTTATTTGTTGAGAGAGAGAAAGAGAGAGATCGTGTGCAAGCATGAGTGGGGGAAGGGCAGAGGGACAGAATCTCAAGCAGGCTCCATGCCACCAGTGCATAGCCTAACTTGGGGTTTGAACTCATGAACCATGAGATCATGACATGAGCAGAGACCAAGAGCCAGACACCCAACCGACTGAGCCACCCAGGTGCCCCACATCCCCTTACTTTCAATCTGCATGTGTCTTCAGGTCTGAAATAAGTCTCTTGTAGGCAGCATATAGATGTGTCTTGTTTTTTTATCCATTCTGTCACACTGTGTCTTCACTGGAGCATTTAGTCCCTTTACATTCAAAGCAATTATTGATAGGTATGTACTTATTGCCCTTTTGTTACTTATTTTACGGTTGTTCTTGTAGTTTTTCTCTTTCTTCTCTTGCTCTCTTCTCTCACAGTTTGCTGGCTTTTTTTAGTGATGCACTTAGATTACTTTCTCCTTATTTTCTGCATATTTTTTTTACTAGTTTTTGGTTGGTGGTTACCATTAGATTTAAATATAACATCTTATGCATATAGCACTCTATGTTAAATTGATGGTCGCTTAAGTTTGAACCCATTCTTTACCCCTCCCCCACACCATGTTTTAGGTATATAGTGTCATACTTTACATCCTTTCATTTTGTGAATACCTTGACTGATTTTTATAGATACACTTTATTTTTCTGTTTTTGTACTTCCGACTTTTCTTATTCCTGCTTATGGTCTTTCCTTTCCACTCGAATAGTCCTCTTTAACATTTCATGTAGGGTTGGTTTAGTGGTCATTAATTCCTTTACCTTTTGTTTGTCTGAGAAATTCTTTACCTCTCCTTCTATTCTGAATAATAGTCTTGCTGGATACAGTATTCTTCGTTGCAGGGTTTGTTTGTTTGTTTGTTTGTTTGTTTCCTTTCAGCACTTTGAATATATCATGCTACTCCCCTCTGACCTGCAAAGTTTCTGCTAAAAATTAGCTGATAGCTTTATGGGGCTCACTTTCTATGTAACTATTTCCTTTTGCTGCTTTTAGAATTCTCTTTATTACTAATTTTTGCTATTTGAATTATTACATGTCTTGGTGTGGGTCTCCTTGGGTTGATTTTGTTGGGGGATCTCCGTGCCTACCAGGTCTAGATATCTGTTTCCTTCTCCAGATTTGGGAAGTTTTAAGCTATTATATATTCACATACACACATACATTTTCTGCCTTTTTTTTTTTTTATCTTCTCTTTCTGGGATTCCCAAATTGTGAATGTTATTATGCTTGAGTTGCCTAAGTCTATTGCATTTTTCATTATTTTTTTCTCTCTACTGTTCATTTTGATTCCTTTGATTACTCACTCTCTCTACCAGGTCACTGGTCCATTCTTCTGCTTCCTCTAGTCTACTATTTATTCCATCTAGTGTATTTTTTCTCTTTTCTAAGAGACAGAGAGCATGTGTGTACACACAAGAGAGAGGAGAGGAGGGGAAGAGCAGAGAGAGAGAGAGAGAATGAGAATTTTAAGCAGGCTCCACACCGAGTGCAGAGCCTGATGTATGGCTTGAGTTCATGATGGTGAGATCATGATCTGAATTGAAATCAAGAGTCAGACTCTTAACCAACTGAGCCATCCAGGTGCCCCCAATAGTGTATTTTTAATTTCAGTTATTGAGTTCTTCATCTCTGATTGGTTCTTTTTTATATTTTCTATCTCTTTGTTAAGGGTCTCATTGAGGTCCTCCATTCTTCTCAAGTCCAGTGAGTATCTTTATGATCATTACCTTAAGTTCTCTATCAGGCATATTAATTATCTCCATTTCGTTTAGCTCCCTTGTTGTGATTCTGTTCTGTTCTTTCATTTGGAACATATTCCTCTCTCTCCTCATTTTGTCTAACTCTCCGTGTCTGTTTCTATGTGTTAGGAAAGTCAGCTATGTCTCCTGCTCTTGAAAGTAGTGGCCTTATGAAGAAGAAGTCCTACAGTGCCCTGCAGTGCAAAGTCCCTCATTCACCCAAACCTGGCATTTTAGGGGTGTTTCATATGTGTGTTGTGTGCACCCTGCTATTGTGATTGAGCCACTTTTATCTTCAGTCCAGTCATCAGCAATGTCTTTCTTTGCCTGTTGTGGGCAGGGTTTGGTCCCTGTGTTGTTAGTGGGGCCAGTCGGGGGCGTTCTTGGGCTTGAGTTGAATCAGATTAGGTGTTTGCCAGAGATGGGGTGACACCAAACTGTGGGGCTCTTTCCCTGTGTTGTCCCCTGAGAAAGTTTCATTGGTGTGTGGGGCCTGCAGTCAGACCCAGCGTCTGCCCCCAGCCCACATCTGGGGCTACAGTTGGACTGGTATGTATGGGTATCTTCCCCTCTCCCTGGGGTAGGAGTCACTTTGCAGTCATGCTTGTCCCTGTCGGGGCTGCTTCTACACTGCCACACTTGTGGAACCGTTTTGGATAGCTCCAGCATGGGGGAAACTGGAGAGGGTAAGTCTGCAGGAGAATTCAGAGCATAGTATTGGTGTTAGCAAGGTTTATGCCTGTTTGCTATGGACAGGACCTGCTGCTGCCAGGACCCAGGAAGGCCAGATTGAAGGGGGCATATGCACAGAAATGTGCTGGGGTGGGGTCCTCAGTATTAGCCAGGTTTACCAAGGTCAGCTATGGGAGGGCATCTGGAGCCAAGGCCTGGGTGGAGGGGGCATGTCTGCAGAAAAACATAGGCCAGTGTGTGCTTTTAGCAAAGTGAGGTAGCAAGTGTTAACACTGTCCTAGTTCCAGCAGGAACTAGTCTATGCATCCAGGCTTGGAGGGTTGGGGGTGGGGATGGTGCCTGCTAACTCCTTTGTTCCTGGAGAAGTCTCCCAAAGATCCCTGCCCCTCCAGCACATGCTCTGAGATTAGTAAAGAAATATCCCTCCCATATACCTTAGAAAATTTTCAAACTTCTGTTTCTATGCTGTATCTCCACAGGGCTGTTTGTTGTACTATCTCTTTAGAGGCAAGGACTCAGTTTCCTATTGCCTTCCTGGCTCTCCCAAAGCCAAGCCTGCTGCTTTTTTAAGTTCAAAGTGTTAAGCCCTGCTGATTTTAAGAACTCACAAAATTCATATTTTTTTAGGGACGCCTGGATGGCTCAGTTGGCTAACTGTCCAGCTTTGGCTCAGGTCATGATCTCACGGCTTTTGAGTTTGAGCCCCAAATCGGGCTCTGTGCTGACAGCTCAGAGCCTGGAGCCTGCTTTGGGTTCTGTTTCCATCTCTCTCTGTCCCACCCCCACTCATGCTCTGTCTCTCTCTCTCAAAAATAAGTAAACATTAAACAATTTTTTTAAGAACTCATGACATACAGTGCCTCTGGTGTCCCAAGCCAGATGTGATGGGGATTCATCTTCCCATGCAGGTTCCCTGTGCCTGGGGTTCCTGGGGGGAAGGTATGTTTCTCTCCCCTCTCCACACCCTCAGTATCCCTTCCTCCCACAGATAGTCCCATGGGTCCATTTGGCTCCCAACTGCATCTCTGCCTTTCCTACCCTCTTCCATGTGGCCTTTTATCTGAATTTAGCTATGAAGAGTCGTTCTGCCAGTCTTTGGGTTATTTCCCGAGTTGTTTACACTGATGTGGGTGTTAATCTAGTTGTATCCATGAGACAAGGTGAGTGTAGGGTCCTACTACTCCACCATCTTCTCTGGAAATCAAAATACTACAATTCTTGGGGCGCCTGGGTGGCTCAGTTGGTTAGGCGTCCAACTTTGGCTCAGGTCATGATCTTACGGTTTGTGGGTTCGAGCCCCCATATTGCGCTCTGTGCTGACAGCTCAGAGCCTGGAGCCTGTTTCGGGTTCTGTGTCTCCCTCTCTCTCTGCCCCTCCCCCATTCTCACTTTGTCTCACTCTGTCTCTCAAAAATAAATAAATGTAATAAAAAATTTTTTTAAATGCTACAGTTCTTGATGGTACTTGTGACTGGATTGGAAGGGTCAAGGTTACACGAAACAAGTCAGCAGTAATTACAAGGTAAGAGCTACCCAGGATAAACATGTCTGACATCCATTATGTAGTGTGGACAGCTGTTTTCTTGGTTTTCCATTCTTCTGGCAACATAGCATGCCAGAACACCCAAACAGCCACCTCTCAAGCCATTTGGTTGCAATGCTAGGGGGGCTCCCTAAGTCAGTAAGCAATCCTCTTGACTGCAGTGATTGGCCCATGTCTGGCCAAGAAGAATAAGAACCAGGAGTTGTGTTTGGCTGTGGGAGGAAAGAAGCTCTTTCTCTCCTTCTGGATTTGAAGCAGAGAGGATACAGAGACGAGCTCCTGCAGTCATTTAGGCTCTGTGGAGTGTGGGCGGAAGAGGGAGCAGTGGAGTCTGGGACTGCCAGGAGCCACCAGGTGGAGCCTGAGCATGATGCAGAGATAATACTGTGTGTGTCATGTCTAGCTACGCCAGAAAATTTATTTCCCTGGAATTTTCAGTTACGGGAGCTATGTTGATGTTACTTTCGTATTTCCTGTGTTTTGGATGTTCTGGCACTTGGGGCTTTGATCCTGGAGAGACTGCCTCTTCTGGGACTAGCTAATTCACCCCCAAGGCTAGGTACAGACAACTAGAGATCATCCCTATAGTCCAGAGCCTACTGAAATTAATCAAACTATTCAATCTTTTAAAAAAAATTATTTATTTTAAGACAGAGAGAGAGGGAAAGAGAGAGAATGAGCGGGGGTGGGGGAGGGCAGAGAGAGAGGGAGAGAATCTCAAGGAGGCTCTGTGCTGCCAGCATGGAGCCCAACGTGGCACTCAAACTCACGAACCAAGAGATCACAACTTGAGCTGAAACCAAGAGCTGGATGCTTAAATGACTGAGCCACCCAGTTGCCCCTCAAACTATTCAATCTTAAGCTAACTCATTGTACCCACTCTTGCTTTACCCCTTTCTTCTCACAAAAAAACCCTAATAAAGGCTCTGGACCATGCTCTTCCTTCTCACACCTCTCTCCCTCATGACCAGCCCTAGGGCTTCCTCACCTGGCCCTGTGTGGCATACCATGTCTCCTGTTTTTAGGGGTCTATGAGTATAAACTTCTTCCTACGTGATGATCATTTCTATGACCGCATGTCTTACCATATCTGATTAAAACAAATCCTGGGTACGTTTTTGAACAGGAGTTAAGAAATTTCTTTCTTATTTTGTGAAAGGCAATTAGAATTTGATTTCTGGTTGTTGTTGTTACTTGTATCTGAAAAAATCCTGACTGATACATATTGTTGCACTACGGTGGCCTCCTACGGCACTTTGCTTGTCCGGCACACATCCATTTCCCCTTCCTTCGGTAACCACAATCTGACTTCTTCTTAGGGATTCTTCCTCTTCTTAGTCTATGTGTGGCAATAGGTACCTTCCCTCAATCTGTGATCAAGACCAGCCAAGAATTGGAATTCCATTCCCCTGATTACAGTGATTGGTTCAGGGCAGGTCATTTGACCAAATTTGCCTAACATGGAGAGAAACTTCTTTTCAACTAACTTTGAACCCAGAATGTTATAGGATGGAGAACTGCTGCCATCCCCCTTTCTTTTTAAGTTAATTTATTTTGAGAGAGAGATAGAGGAGAGAGTGTAGGGGAGTGGAAGAGAGAGGGAGAGAGAGAATCCCAAGCAGACTCTTCACTGTCAGCACAGAGCCTAACTCTGGGCTCGAACTCACAAACCACGAGATCATGACCTGAGCCAAAATCAAGAGTGAATACTTAACTGACTGAGTCACCCAGGCACCCCTGCTGACATCATCTTACCGCCTCAAGGTAAAAGCCTGCCTGAAATAAAGCCAACACAATTCAAATGTAACCAAGAGATTAAGAGAAACTGAGTCCTGATGTCATTATTTGGGTCCCTGATCATGCTCTGCCTGAAGTCTACTCCTACACCTTTCAGTTACAAGGCAACTATAGATCTTCCTGGACATCCCAATAAACCCATCATAAGTTGAAAATAGATTGAATGTACCTAATCAACTGAACATGGTAGCTTAGCATAGCCTACCTTAAACATGCTGAGAACACCTACATTTGCCTACAGCTGGACAAAATCACCTAACCCAAAGCCTATTTTATACTAGAGTGTTGAATATCTTATGTAACTTATTTGATACTGTCCTGAAAGTGAAAAACAAAATCACGGTATGGGTACAGAGTGGGTGTAAGTGCTATGGGTCGTTTCCTCTTGGGGTCGCATGGCTAAGACCTGCACTCACCGCAGCTGCCCTGCGTTACCAGAGTGCCTTACGTGTGTTGCTAGTCTGGGAAAAGGTCAAAACTCAAAATTCCGAGTACAGTTCCGCTAAATGCATGTTGCTTTCGCACCATGGTCAAGTAGAAAAATCCTAAATCCGAACCATTGTAAGCTAGGTAGTCTACCATTCTGTAATTTGAATAGAACTGTTTACTTTTCTGACTTGTAAGCGCTGGAGAAATTTTGATGTGGGTGCCTGGCCTAATTAAGACGAACAGAAGATGCTAACAGAGGGCAGAGGCAAACATCACACAAAGACAGCTCGTTATGAATGTTTCACAGCTAACCTTTCTAGGGAAACCATAACCCAAACCGTTGCTAACACCTTGAGGCAGCACTTACCCAAGAAAAGGAAAACAGGGGCGCCTGGGTGGCTCGGTCGGTTAAGCGTCCGACTTCGGCTCAGGTCATGATCTCACGGTCCGTGAGTTCGAGCCCCGCGTCGGGCTCTGTGCTGACAGCTCAGAGCCTGGAGCCTGTTTCAGATTCTGTGTCTCCCTCTCTCTCTGCCCCTCCCCCGTTCATGCTCTGTCTCAAAAATAAATAAACGTTAAAAAAAAATTTTTTTTAAAAAAAAGAAAAGGAAAACAAAGTTCTTTGTTCCCAGTGTTTTTCTTTTTCATCTCTTTCCCGTTTTCCTTATTCTATAAATCTCATCTGTCGGCGTTTCACTCTTACATACAAATAAAATAGCATGCTAATAATTAATTCATCGAATTGGTTTTTGATTTTTCTTTGACAATCTTATTCTCCCCAAGCTAATTTATTAATGTTCTAAACAGTCTTGCTTTGGTGCCTGCTTTTTGTCACATTATAAGGCAATTATCTCAATGCAAATTGTATGCTGCTTTATGCTGTCTCGTATCACCTTCTTTGCTCCAGGTCATGGCAGACACCATCATGATCATGTATATACTCAGTTATGGAAAATATTAATTCTTTTACATTAGTTAAAATTTTGCAGCACTGTGTTAGTTTTAGTACGTAGGACGAGACTGCACCTCCCCCCACACAAAAAATGTGACACAGAATAAATGCTTTATTAGAAATCTTAATAGAATGACATGTAAGCACAGAGGAGAGATATCAAATGCGGCCTGGCTATAACTATTCAACGAACTATTATGTCATCATTACATATGATGCTTAAGAAAATTCATGATAATATTAAAAATGCTTACATAGGTAAAGGGGAAAAGGACACAAAATTATATCAAGATTTTTATCTTCACTATGAAAGTTTAATCAAAAGATGCATAGAAAAGTAGTAGAAGAAAATGCATCTAAATTTTAACAGTGTCTCCGAGTAGTGGGTTATGAGCTGTATTTTTTCTCTTACCTTTTTTTTTTTTTAACTTTATTTATTTTGGGAAAGAGAAAGCCTGCAAGCAGGGGAGGGGCAGAGAGAGGGGGAGAGAGAATCCTCACTGTCAGCACAGAGCTGGACGTGGGGCTCAAACCCACGGCTGAAATCAGGAGTTGGACAGTTAACCTACAGAGCCACCCAGGTGCCCCTCTCTTATTTTCAAAGCTTTATCCTCACCTGCCATGTTTTCTATTACTTTATAATTAAAAACACTTTAAAATTTATTATAAACTTTGGCAAAATAGTAAAAAACAGCAATGAACTCTCATGTGTTTATCTTCTGGATTCAGTGATTGTCAAGATTTTGCCCATTTGCTGTATCTACCTCCCCCCTCACCCACCCCACCCCCCGAGTATTTACAGAAAATTCCAGACATCATATAATTCCACCTGCAAATACTTTGGTAAGAATCTTTCTTTTGGGGGGCACCTGGGTGGCTCAGTCGGTTATTCTTCTGATTCTTGGTTTCAGCTCAGATCATGATCTCACAGTTGGTGAGTTTGAGCCCCACCTCAGGCTCTGCACTGACAGCTCAGAGCCTACTTGGGATTCTTTCTCTCTCCCGCTCTCTCTCTGCCCCTCCCCCACTTGCTTGCACTCTCTCTCAAAAAAAAATCTTTAAAAAAATGTTTATTTATTTATTTATTTATTTGGGAGAGAGTGCACATGCAGGGGAGGGGCAGAGAAAGTGAGGAAGGGGCAAAGAGAGAGGAAGAGAGAGAGAGAATCACAAGCAGGCTCTGTGCTGTGAGCTCGGAGCCCAATGTAGGTCTCGATCTCAGGAATTGTGAGATCACAACCTGAGCCGAAATCAAGAGTTGGGTGCTTAACCCACTGAGCCACCCAAATACCCCCAATCTCTTTTTTAAAGTGGACATCTTTTCACATAACCACAATTCTTTTAAAGCACTTATCAAAATTAACAATAATCCCTTAGTATCCTTTTACATCATCTAGTAACAGAAAATCCCAATTCCTTGCTCATCTCAATAATGTCTTTTTAAATAATATTTATTTATTTTTGGGAGAGCACAAGCAGAGGGAAGGGCAGAGAGGGGGACAGAGGATCTGAAATGGGCTCTGCTGACAGGCTAACAGCAGTGAGCCCGATGTGGTGTTCAAACCCATGAACCGTGAGATCATGACCTGAGCCATGGTTGGATGCTCAACCAACTGAGCCACCCAGATGCCCCTGAAAAGTGACTTTTTTACAAGCTTGTTCAGGAGCTCCTGGGTGGCTCAGTTGGTTAAGTGTCAGACTTCAGCTCAGGTCATGATCTCATGGCTTGTGAGTTCAAGTCCCGAGTGGGGCTCTGTGCTGACAGCTGAGAGCCTGGAGCCTGCTTCGGATTCTGTGTCTCCCCTTTCTCTGCCCTTCCCTGCTTGCACTCTGTCTCTTTCTCTCAAAAATAAGTATTTAAAAAAGCTGGTTTATTTAGGGGTGCCTGGGTTGGTGGATTCAGGTTCGGCCCTCATTGGAGTCTGCTTGGGATTCTCAATCTCTCCCTCTCTCCCTGCCTCTCTCCTGCTTGTGCACGCACTCTTTCTCTCTCTCTCTCTCAGGATAAATAAATTTTTTAAAAATGTGGTTTATTTAAATTCAAGTACAAATAAGATCTCATTATAATTGGTTGTCATGTCTCCTAAATTCCTTTTAATTTAAAGAAGTCTGTCCACCCCATCCACACACAAATACATGTACACTTTTTTCATGGCATTGATTTGTCACAAAAACCGTCTTCATTGTCCTATAGAATATTCTACATTATGTATATATCAGTTGCTCCCCTATGGTATCACTTAACTATTTCTCTGTTCCTTTTATTTGCTCTAAATGGAAGTTAATACTAGAAGCCTGATTAGATTCAAGTTCAACATTTTTGGCAGGAATACTTTACAGGAAGTGCTCTAAAAACCCTTGTGTTTGAAATAAGTATCTATCTCAACATGCTGAAATTATGGCCTCAAGTCAAGATGATTTAATTAACCAGAATAAATAAAAAGACACCATTTTAGGTTGAAAGATCAAACTGCAAAGTACAGATTGAGGACACCTTGATTAACAGTCAGGGAAGATATCCAGAAAATTCTGAACCCTGAACACTAATGCAGGCAGCAGCACATCACAGTGGTTGAGAACATAGGTTTCGGGGGCGCCTGGGTGGCTCAGTTGGTTGAGCCTCAGACTCTTGATTTCGGCTCAGGTCATGATCCCGCGGTTGGTGGCACTGAGCCCCATGTCAGGCTCTGCGCTGACAGCGTGAAGCCTGCTTGGGATTTTCTCTCTCCTTCTCTCTCTGCCCCTCCTCTGCTCACCTGTGTGTGTACTCTCTATCTCTCTCAAAACAAACAAACAAACAAACAAACAAACAAACAAAACAAAAGACTACGGTTCAGAATTGGACAGGATGGGTTTGAATTCTGACTCTGCCACTTACTGGCTGTGTGACTTTTGGTAAGTTAGTTAACTTCCCCAATCCCTCACCAGTCATAACAATATGATAGCCAGTGCTCAATAAACATTGATAGCTAGTATCCTTATTACCTCTAAGAACAGGAAATATAACAGTAGAAAAATTTACCCATGTGTACAACAGGTCACATACAAGGATATTCATCACGGCAGGCTTTGTAATAAGAAAACATTGAAAAAATCTAAATGTTCATACATTGGGGAGGGATGAAGAAAATGTGACGTATTAATATATTAGAATCCTATGCGGTAGTTACAACACCTAGGTGTCTATATACAAATTTTGAGTGGATCTCAAAACAAATGTTGAGTGAGAAATCATGTTTGCAGAAGGATACTTCACGATGATAGTATTTATGAAAAAAAAACCCACACAAAAGTCAATACTAGATATTTTATACAGGAACGTAAGTGTATGCAATGGATATGTTTTGAACTTGACTTTTTAAATTTTAAATAATCATAGATTAACAAGAAGTTGTAAAAAATGATATAGAAAGGTCTCATGTACCCATGATCCATTTTTTTGCCAATGATAATACATTGCATAAATGTAGTTTAATATTAAAAACAGGAAAGTGACATTGATATAATCCACAACTTTATTCAGATATCACTACTTTTAAGATCTTTAAAACTTTTTAATTTATTTTGAGAGAGAGATAGAGAGCTTGTGTGTGCACAGAGTAGGGACAGAGAGAGAGAGAGGGAGAGAATGCCAAGCAGACTCTGTGCTGTCAGCGGGGAGCCCAACGTGGGTCTCCATCCTAGGACCCGTGAGATCATGACCTGAGCCCAGATCAAGAGTCGGACCCTTAGCCAACTGAGCCACCCAGGTGCCCTACATATATCACCAGTTTTATATACACTCCTGTGTGTGTGTGTGTGTGTGTGTGTGTGTATACTTCCATGCAATTTTATCACATATGTAGATTCATGTAACCACCACCACAATCCAGATAGAGAGTCACTCCATCACCCAAAGATCTCTCATGCTACTCCTTTGAAGTCATACCCAATATGCTCCCCAGACCCCATCCCAAACACCTGGCAACCACTCATCTAGTCTCCGTCTCTATAATTTTGTCATTTCTAGAATGTTATATAAAAGGCATCAAATGGTATGTAGCCCTTCTGAGACTTTTTTTTCACCCAGCATAATTCCCTTGAGATTCATTCAAGTTCTTGTTTTGTGTATTGATAGTTTGTTTCTTTTTACTGCTGTGTAGAATTCCATGATAGGGATGAACCATACATTGTTTGACCATTTGCTTATTAAAGGACATTTGGGTTGTTTCCAGCTTTTGGCTATTGCAAATAAGACTGCTATGAACATTCCTGTATAGGTTCCTTTGTGAAAGTATGTTTTCATTTCTCTGGGGTAAAAGTTAAAGCATGAAATTGCTCTTGCCTGGTAAGTGATGTTTAGGTTTATAAGGCATTGATAGACATATTTTCTAGACTCACTGGATCACTTTACATTCTGGCCGGCAATGTCTGAAAGATCTCATTTCTGCATTCTTACTAGCATTTGATGTTATCGCTATTTTTTATTTTAGTCACTTAATAGTCTAATAGGTGTATGGTGGTATCTCATTGTGATTTTCATTTTCATTCCCATAACAGCTAATGATGTTGAATAGCTTTTCCTGTGTATCTAATGGATCGTCTAAGAATGATGTCTAAGGATCTTCCAAAACTTAAAGCAATGTTATTTCTGAGGAAGGTGAGAAGGAACTGAGATTAATGATGAGCTTAAAGAGGGGACTTCAAGTGTATCTCTAATGCACCATATGTTGAAAGAAGAATGAATTCACATTGTATCTATGTGATTAACTATGAACTAAAACAAACAAAAAGCACAGAAGAATAAAAAACAGCTGCAGTGTTTTATCATGGAAAGAACTCAGACTTCAAATCAGACAGACGTGGGTTTGAATTCTGATGTCCCTACCAGGCGTCAGGCCTTCCGAGCTGACTTTAACCTTAGTCTCACTTCTCACCAGTGATACTAGTAGTCACTCCCAGGATTGTTGTGAGAATTTAGTTAAGTTCCGTAGTATATTAAAAGGGCTCGGTGTATGAGGTGCCTGGGTGGCTCCATCAGTTGAGCATCCAAGTTTTGAGATCAGCTCGGGTCATGATCTCACAGTTGGTGGGTTCAAGTCCCATGTCAGGCTCTGCACCGACAGGGCAGAGCCCCCTTGGGATTCTCTGTCTCCTTCTCTCTGCCAATCTCTCTCTCAAAAATAAATAAATACACTTAAAAAAAAATAAAATGATAAAAGGACTGTTATATAGTGTGTGGCAGAAACAAGTTGCTCAGTAAACAGTAAGCTACTGTTCCTACTAAGAATGAGACTTTATGATTTTCTTTAGAGCTTTATTTAGACCTTCGACTCCTCCTAACTTCCAATAAGTGGACTAGTGTTCATTTTCAGGAGTAATGTTACGCTATCACATGCTGAGTGATCTCATTCCGTTCTTCCTGAATGAGTAATAGATTGTACCTTTCCGTTGTACAAAGTTGAGAGCAGCAAATCCCTAGTAAACTCTTTTCCTTGAGGTCTTCAAAATTTACAAAACTGTCTATAATGCTTCACAAAGCCTTTTTCTACATTAATGTGATTGTCAGACCAAATCGACAATGGAAAGTCTTTCATCTTAACCAGAGTAAAGAGCAATCATTCATCCTTAAGATCGCCCAAACAGGTTTGAGCAGGTCTGTTTCTGTGGCAACTTCACATTCCAAGATTAAACCATCCAGATATTCAAAAGGAAATTCAAGTTCTCTGCACTAGGTGTTAAGTGAGAGTGCCATGTTCCCAAAATTATGGGACGGGTCTCCAGTATGAGTTAGTCTACTTGAGCATACTTAGGTTTCTGTGCCACCAGAGATGATGGCACCGAAGGCAACGTTTTCTCAGGCACCGGTGTATTACATTTATAATCTATAGGGAACTCAATTCAAGTGTAATGTGTCAATATCTACATTTACCTGAACAAATATGAAGAAGTGATCACATTTCTAGAAATGTTAATACAGGTCATGGGGGTAAACAGGGAGAATCTTATTCTGCTAATCAAGGGGAAAAGGAAAACAAGGGAAGAAGACTGAGGAAGGAACAAGTATATGAGGAGCAAGTAATGCTCATCCTACTTAGAACATCGCCAATGCAAAAATAAGAGTGGGGGCACCTTGGGTGGCTCAGTCAGTTGAGTGTCTGACCCTTGATTTCGGCTCAGGTCATGATCTCACAGTTCGTGAGTTCAAGCCCCACGTCAGGCTCTGCGCTGGCAGTGTGGATCCTATTTGAGATTCTCTCTCTCCCTCTCTCTCTGCTCCTCTTTCTTTCTCTCTGTCTCAGAATGAATAAACCTAAAAACATAAAAGTCCGACCCGGATCATAAAGCTAAGTCTTCCTAAAGAAGACTAGAAGTCAGGCCTTCTAATTCATGGTTCAGAACGCTTCCCGCTCGATTCTATATTCCATGATATAACTGTATTCATTATTCCGTCATTTAACTCTGTGTGCCTCAGCTTACTCATCTTTAAAATAAGGGGGTTGGGGGGCGCCTGGGTGGCGCAGTCGGTTAAGCGTCCGACTTCAGCCAGGTCACGATCTCGCAGTCCGTGAGTTCGAGCCCCGCGTCAGGCTCTGGGCTGATGGCTCGGAGCCTGGAGCCTGTTTCCGATTCTGTGTCTCCCTCTCTCTCTGCCCCTCCCCGGTTCATGCTCTGTCTCTCTCTGTCCCAAAAATAAATTTAAAAAAGTTGAAAAAAAAAAATTTAAAATAAGGGGGTTGTGGGGCACCTGGATGGCTCAGTCAGTTAAGCATCAAACTTCAGCACAGGTCTTGATCTCACGGTTTGAGCCCGTGTCAGACTCTATGCTGACAGCTCAGAGACTCAAGCCTGCTTTGGATTCTGTGTGTGTGTCTCTCTCTCCTCCTCCCCAGCTCGTGCTCTGTCTCTCTCTGCTCTAAAAATGAATAAATGTAAAAAAATATTTTTAAAATTAAAAAAAATAATTATGGGGTTGTAACAAATCTGAAGGTAGTCACAGGTAGCTGAGGGCTATTTTCAATATTCTGCAAAAGAACAGTGATACTGTTATTTCATAATAGTGATACTGATTATTTCAGGGTGTGCCACAACAGTTATTGGGGCACATGTCAGATAGTCACCTGCTTAAACTGAGCAGAGAGAGTGTGTGCTCTGCCCGGCAACGCTTTAGAGCAACAGCCAAAATTAAGCAGCAAAGTGTATTCAAAGGGATCTTCCTGCTGAAAAAGTTGGAAACCACAAGACTAGATTGCTAGGATTGTTATGTTGCTTTCGCAGTGGCATCAGAGAGTTAACTCCCTGCTCTGTCCTCCTGCTGTCTACACCTTATCTGAAAGCCAGGTCTGGAGGTGAGTCATCGTGGAAGAGAGCTTACAGCTTCGCGAGGGAGATGTGGGTGAAGATCTCAGCTAGACTCACAAAGACCATAACACAGATAAGTAATCTCAAGAAGCAGAAGAAACAGATCATAAGCCTCCAGGCCAATGGAAGAGGCAGGGCCTGTGCCTAGTCTTATTAGGTTCCATTTCATTTCTATAAACTCACATATTTTTATTTGAGACTTGCTTGTTAAGCTTCAAGGCCTGGAACAGCTTGTGACAAAAGCTGTTCCTCATGCTGCTGTTGGGAGATTTGGGCATTCAACAGATCCCTTTTTAATCTTTCATTAGAGATTTAAATTTATCACTGCCCCCGCAAGCTTCGTGTTTCTTTTCCATAGCAAGCTATTCCATCAGATTTTAATCACAGTGTCGAAGTAGTTGAGTATCTTACATAGGTTAAACGTATATAAATTCTGAATTCAATCAAATTGTATGCATTTTATCTAGATAATTCAAATAATTCTTAAATTAAAACTTTTGTCTAAAACCTCTAATAATCTTCACTAAAATTATTTGTCATTTTGTAACACACCCTAGAGACACAAGTTTTATCATATATGTTATATTAGATGTGCATTTAGTTTTATATATATGTTATAATATGTTATAATATGTTATATAATGTTATAATAAATGTTATACATTTTCTTATAGTATAGATCTTTTTTTAAGTTTATTTCTTTATTTTGAGAGACAGAGGGCACATCCAGGTGGGGGAGGGGCAGAGAGAGAGGAGAGAGAGAGAACCCCAAGCAGGCTCCACACTGTCAGTGCAGAGTCTGACACAGGGCTCAGTCTTGTGAACCAGAAGACCATGACCCGAGCCAAAACCAAGAGTTGGCTGCTCAATCAACTGAGCCACCCAGGTGCCCCATACAGTATAGATCTTTAATACAACTTGTAATAAAATGTATGCAATAAAAGAGTCCTTGTGTACCTGTAGGTCAGCAAACCTCAAGGACAAAAAAAATTATACTTGGAAATAGAAACCTGTAAGAATCAACACTAAGTAGCTAAGTTGAGGTAACAACGTATATAATCAAGTTGCAAAAGTTTGTAAAGTGGTGCTGATGAGATTATGCTAGGGTGTTTTCCATATTGTACGTAGAAGTCTAAGGAAGCTCTCAAATCCAGGGTTAAAATTTAATTTAAGCAAAATACAGTATCTCCACTATGATATTGCAATTTATGTTGCAGAGGGTAAAGAAGCTTTGATAAAAATAAAGCCAAAAAGCAAAGTAAAAATAAAAATAAAAATCAGCCATTATTTAGTACTGTGTATTCCACCCACATCTACACACACACACACACACACACACACACACAGGTTAAAAAGTCAAATGCTTTTCAGGGAGTTCTGACAGCGACTGCTGAGTAAGGGTCTGCGGGGGTAACTGACTGGCTGTCTCCATTGTCGGTGTCTCTCCGCAGGAGCTATATATTGAAGACAATGTCTGGAAGCTTCTACTTTGTAATTGTTGGCCACCATGATCATCCAGTGTTTGAGATGGAATTTTTGCCAGCTGGGAAACCAGAATCCAAAGATCATCATCATCATCTGAACCAGTTTCTAGCTCATGCTGCTCTCGACCACATAGATGAGAATATGTGGCTGTCAGACAACATGTACTTGAAAACCGTGGACAAGTTCAATGAGCAGCTTGTTTCAGCATTTGTTACTGCAGAGCATATGAGATGTATTATGCTTCATGAAACAAGGTGTGATGATGGAATAAAGAACTTCTTTACTGGGGCACCTGGGTGGCTCAGGTTGGTTGAGTGTCCAACTTCGGCTCAGGTCATGATCTCACAGTTCGTGAGTTCGAGCCCCGCGTCAGGCTCCGTGCTGACAGCTCAGAGCCTGGAGCCTGCTTTGGATTCTGTCTCCCTCTTTCTCTGCCCCTCCCCTGTTCTCTCTCTCTCTCTCTCTCTCTCTCTCTCTCTCTCTCTCTCAACTAAAATAAACATTAAGAAAAAAAAAGAACTTCTTTACTGGTTTTTATGGTTTATACAGAAAGTTTGCAATGAATCCATTTTATGAAGCCATTTCTCCTATTCCATCAAACGCATTTGACAGAAAAGTTCAGTTTCTTGGGAAGAAACACCTTTTAAGTTGAATGCAGAAAAATTTGGAAATAAACAATGTCACTACAATGGGGTATTCTGAGGAATGTGGACATTGTAAGTAACCTGATTAGTCTGGGAAGGTTTTAGGGGGAAAAAAAAGTCAAACAATTTTACAAAGCTTATAATAATGAATATCAGGTCCCAGCCCTACCCTCTCAACTCTCAGTTTCTGCTTCCCCAAAGCAACTACTTTTAACTCTTTTAGTTGTTTCTTTGGATACTTCACTCCTTATTTCTGAGCATGCTTCTTCAGCTATTTCTTGATCTTTTCCAGTTTAAACATCACCCCTTAACCGTCTACTATTAATGATCATTTAACTCCATTACAATTCCTTCCCAACATACACACGCTCCCCCATCCTCCTAGCAGCAACACATCATAATATTTGATTAGATCATTATTTGGGAGTTACACCCATACTGAGCCATGTAGAATACATAATAACATTCCTTTTGTATTACAATTTAGATTTTTTTCCCTGGATTTAATAATTGTCTGGTTTTTCCTCTGTTTAAGAAATAATCACTAGTTTATCACCAAACTCTCCACTAAAAGTACATATTTATAGCTCCCAAAGTCTTAAAATACATCAGATGATCGTGTGTGTGTGTGTGTGTGTGTGTGTGAGAGAGAGAGAGAGAGAGAGAGAGAGAGAGAGAGATGGAGAGAGAGATTTCCCTCCTGAAATACCCTGTCCTGATTCAGACTCTAGAGTGATGCACAACAGATTCCTTGGGATTTATGTTCTACCATCAATCATGGAATTCTTATCTTTCTTCTGTCTTGAATCCCTGGTCTCCTAATTCTCCTGATTTCATATTTCAGCTCAGGTCATGATCTCACAGTCTGTGAGTTCGAGCCCCGCGTCAGGCTCTGTGCTGACAGCTCAGAGCCTGGAGCCTACTTCCCATTCTGTGTCTCCCTCTCTCTCTGCCCCTCCCCTGCTCATGCTCTGTCTGTCTCTGTCTCAAAAATAAATAAACATTAAAAAAAATGTCATTCAACCCTAGAATTCTCACCTACAGACTTCATTTATATAGCAGTGAAATAAACATCAGGGTTTTTTTAAAGTCACTTTTGCGTGTGCACAAGTGGGGTAGGGGCAGAGAGAGAGGAAGAGAGAGAATCCCCAAGCAGGCTCTGCACTGTCAGCACAGAGCCTGACAAGGAGTTAGAATCCACGAACCATGAGATCATGACCTGAGCCGAAATCAAGAGTCAAATGCTCAACTGACCGAACTACCCAGCCACCCCAAAGGTCACTTTTATTCTATGTTTTCTGTCACTTACTGCTGAATCTAATCCTAACGGACACAAAGGCGTGTGGGTTCCCCCATCCCAAGTCACTCTCTATTATTTTCCTTATAGCCCTTTGGTTATCTGAATTCATCATGTTTTTAAGTTCATTTCTTTAATGGTGTGTCTCTCCCAACTAAATGTAAGCTTCATGAATGCCAAGACTATGCCCAGGTCCTAGAATGGGACCTGGCTTATGGTACATCTTCTAAACATAGCTGTTGAGTGAATAACGACACCTGGTTAAGTCAGAGCCCTACTGGTTTTAGGAAAGCAGATGGAAGTGTCTAGACTTTCCCTGCATAGAATAGTTCCTCAATTATTTCTGTTCAGAGTCCACACTTACCTATCAAAATTCTGGTTACTAATTAAATTTCCTAAGTGTTTGAAACTGGAAAATTAACCTTGAAGAGATGATTCAAACCTCTTGGTCAATAGATATGTCTCCCATCATAAATTAATAAGCTGCCATTGTGGTTTGTAAGTGATTAGGAGGCATAGCATTGGAGGTGGGCAGACAAAAGTATGAACATTTGCCACGTACAGAAATTGAACTTGACTAGTTACATAAATTTGCTAAGCTTTAATTTCCTCATTTGTAAAAAATGGGACTACCAATACCTGATATAAGGACCAGATAAGATAATGTATTTAAGAGATTGAGCAATTTGCTCAGAGAGTCTGAAAGGAGGGGAGCCAAGTTTTAAATCCAAGTCTTTATGATGCTGGATTCTTAGCCCCTAACCTCTACTTTTAAAAAGTCCCCTGTGGCCATGCTTGTCAGTCTTATAGTCCTAATATGTTAGAACATTCCCCCAACTAACTTAGAAAGAACACTGACATTCATCCATTCAATTTATTTATTCCAGACATCTCAGCTTTATTTGGTGAAGCAAGACTCAGCATTTAGGACCTAGAGTGCTGTTAAGTCATAGCATTAGAGTGTTTGGTAGGAAGAATAGCTTTTGGGTTGGAAGGAGTACTGATAGAATCAGTAATTCAAGTTCTAGTCCACCCTTAATAGTAGAGCAATTTGGCCCTGAGTGGAGTACTTTAGCTTTTATCCTGAAAGGTTAAAAAACAGGCTTCGTGGAGAAATTCACTTATTTAAAATATACACAACACTATATGTCAATTACACCTCAATAAAACTAGAAAAAAATAAGTGAATACTACAGTAGAGTTGTGCAACCATTACCACAAGCAATTTTAGAACATTTCATTATCCTCAAAAGAAATCGCATACTGATTAGCAGTCACTCATTTCTCTGTTCCTTCCCCACAACCTACCAACCTGGTCCTAGACAACCATAAACTACCTTCTGTCTCTACAGATTTGCCCATTCTGAGTATTTCATATAAATGGAATCATAAATTACAAATGGAACTGTAACTGGCTTTTTTCACTTAGCATCATGTTTTCAAGGTTCATCTGTGTAGCACACTACCCTCCTCTCTATGGATGAATAATATTCCATTATGCATATTTGGACACCCTATATTTTGTCTGTATACTCATTGGTTGATGGCCATTTGGGCTGTTTACTTTTTTTGGCTATTATGAATAATACTGGTATGAACATTTATGTACAAGTTTTTGTATGGGCATATGTTTTCATTTTCCTGATATATACCTAGAAGTGGAATTGCTAAGTCATATGTTAACTGTGTTTATCCTTTTGAGGAACTTCCAGCCTGCTTTGTAAAGCAGCAATACCATTTAACATTCCCACAAGCAATGGATAAGGCTTCCAATTTCTCCACATCCTTATCAACACTTGTTATCTGCCACTTTGATTACAACTATCCTGGTGAGTATGAAGTGAAACCTCATTGTGGTTTTGATTTGCCTTTACCTTATGGTTTCTTTGATGCTAATCATGCTAAGCTTCTTTTCATGAGTTTATTGGCCATTCTATATATCTTCTTTGCATAAATGTCTATTCAAATCCTTTTCCTATTTTTTAAAAATTATTCTAGAGAAAGAGAGAGAACGTGAGCAGGGGAGAGGGGCAGAGGGAGAGACAGAGAGAATCCCAAGCAGGCTCCAAGCTAAGCATGGAGCCCACTGTGGGGCTTGACCCAATGACCCTAGGATCATGACCTGAGCCAAAATCAAGAGTCAGGTGCCCAACCAACTGAGCCACTCAGGTGCCCTCTCCTTTTCCTTTTTTAAAATTGGGTTAGTTATTTTTTATTATTGAATTTTAGAAGTTCTTTATATATGCTAGATACAAGTCCCTTATCAGGTGTATAATTTGCAAGTATTTTCTCCCATTCTGTGAGTTGCCTTTTTATTCACTTGATGGTATCTTTTGTAGCACAAATGTTTTCAGTTTTGGTGAAGTCCAATTTATCTATTTCTTCTTTTGTTGCTTGTGCTTTTGTATCACATCTGAGAAACCATTGCCTAATCCAAGGTTGTGAAGATTTATATCCCCTATGTTTTTAAAAGAGTTTCATGGTTTTAGCTCTTAAATTTACATCGTTGATCCATTTCAAGTTAATTTCTGTATATGGTGAGATGTGGGCAGGGAATATTAACCTTTTTAATGAGGAATATCACAACTAAAATGCCAACTAAAACTATAGCTTATACACACTAAGTGCCTATGAGATTTGTTTTTTTATTTTAAAAATAATTTAATTAACCTAGTTTTAAAACTATAATTCTTCTCTTGGAAAGCACCTGCAGTGGATAATTAGGTCAAAACCTAATAGACTTGGAAATGAGAAATTGTGGGTCAGGCAAACTATACTTGATTGTTTTCTGGTCCAAACAGGCAACAATCATTGATGACTGCTTGAACCATTAAGTGACAAACTCCTGGGGAACTCTGTAATAGATCGTTGAATAAAACCAAAATCTGCTGAATAATGTTAACATCACTAACTGCGGGACATCCACACATTGTGTTTCTTCAAATGTGATGTGATAGGAATTACATATCACTGCCCATGAAATACTTTCACCAAAATAGTTGAACCTAGATCTAATCAGTCTCCTAGATCCACCAGTTTATAGAAAATATAGAGGCTTGAGGAACAAGAAAAACAACATTGCATGGATACAATCAGCCAAATCCAGAATGAGGACATTTCAGAGGACAAATGATCCAATTTCTTCACCCAAAATATGGTATAAGAAAAGAGAGGGAAGTGTCATGAACTAAAATAGTCTTAAGAGACATATCAACTGAATACAATATGCAGGCCTTATTGAGATCTTGATTGAAAAGAAACAAATGAAAGAGGACATTTTGGAGATGACTGAGAAAAGCTGAATATGGACTGAATATTAGGAGATAATAAGAATTTGTTAATTTTGTTGGCTATAATAATGGTATTGTGATTATGTTTTTCAAGCCTTTATCTGTTAGAAAACATACCAAAGTATTTAAAGGAGGCAAAACATGATGCCTGAGATTTGTTTTAAAATACTCCAGCAAACAAGAATAGCAAAACTGTGTGTGGAAGGAAACAGATGAAACAAGAACAGTAGAAAGCTGATCACTGCTGAAGTTAGCTGATGGGCTCATAGGGTTCATTTTACTGTACTTCTATATGTGTTGAAAATCTCCACACTAAAAGCCAAAAATAGTAATCAAATCGATTATTAAAAAAATAACTTAAAGCTATTAAATCATAAAGCACATAAATTCTCCAGAATTCTTTTCCTCCAATACGGAAATGCACTTATGTTATACAGAGCATCCAAAGCAAGTAAGAGGCTAAATGAAGTCAGGAAAAGGGTACTTGGCTGGCTCAGTTGGTAGAACATGTGAGGGTCATGAGTTCAAGCCTCACATTGGGCAGACAGCTTACTAAAAACAAACAAACAAACAAACAAACAAAGGAAATTGGATAGTAAAGCATTTAGTTTAACTTTCATATTATTTATTCCCTTCCCCAACAGAGATATGGAATCACAGATCACAGATCCCTACGTGTGTGTGTGTGTGTGTGTGTGTGTGTGTGTGTACGCGCGCGTGCACGCGTGCGTGTTCATAATAATTGTGCTCATCCTCGGCTAAATCAAGACAATAGCACTATTTACAGTATTGCAAGATTTTCACTTGTTTCTGATATCAATACAAAGCAAAGAATATCCATACAACACACCTTGCCTATAACAAAGTTATGTATAAATGTCATTTAAAATTTAATCGACCATGAGAAAACAATCAGACAAATCCAGAACATGGGACATTTCTATAGCCAAATGATCTGACTTCTTCAAAAAGTTAATTTCATGAAGAAAAAAAGTGGAGAAGACTTTTCTAGATTAAGAGATTAAAGAGACGTAACAACAAAAACAATATATGAAGCCTGATGGGATCTTGGTTTAGGAAGAAAAACAGCTGTAAACACTGTAGGGACAACTGGGAAAATATGAATATGGACTGAGTGTTAGGTGATATGGAATCTAACGGATTGCTAATTTTTCCTACATATGATGATGCCATGGTTTTGTAAGAGATTGCTTTATTTTTTATAGGCATGATGAAGAATTTAGGAGTGTAGTAATGTGATGTCTGAAACACTTTCAAATGGGTTAACTTACTTCCATCTAATTTGACTCAACACTTCTAACATAAACGTTTCTCTTAGCAACACAAATGAGAAAGACCTGGAAGAGGTTAGATAATTGACAAGATGGAGAAATACTTTTCCAGGATAAATACAAATCTTTTGACTTAGTGACTTTTAAAACTAAATAATTAAATAAATGACATGGATGTCCTCTTCCTGAGTTCTTCAGGTACAGAATATGCTGTAATTGATTATTAAAATTAATCAACTGGTAACACTACCAGTTTCTAAAATGAGTAAACATCTTTGGAGTGAATTAGAGTTCTACTCAAAACATCCCTAAGGGGATTTTTTGCTCATTAATTTAGATACTGCAGATACAAATAACAGTATTTTTAAGGAAACCATTCTTTTGAAAAAAATTTAAAAATTTTTAATTCCAGTGTAATTAACAGATGGTATTATATTAGTTTCAGGCATACAATACAGTGGTCCAACAATTCTATGCATCACCCAGTGCTCATTATGACAAGTGCACGCCTTGATCCCCATCACCAGTTTCACCCATTCCCCCACTCATTTCCCCTTTGGTAACCATCAGTTTGTTTTCTATAGTTAAGAGTCTGGTTTTTTGTCTTTTTTTCATTTGTTCATTTGTTTTGCTTCTTAAATTCCACCTGTGACTGAAATCATATGGTATTTGTCTTTCTTTGACTGACTTATTTCACTTAGCATTATACCCTCTAGATCCATCTATGTTGTTGAAAATGGCAAGATTTCATTCTTTTTTATGGCTGAGTAATATTTATATGTGTGTGTATGCGTGTGTGTGTGTGTGTGTGTGTGTGTCTGTATGTCTGTGTATATATCACATCTTCTTTACGCATTCATTTATTGATGGACACTTGGATTGCTTCCATAACTGGCTATTGCAAATAATGCTGCAATATAATAGGGGTGCATATATCTTTTCAAATTAATGTTTTCATATTCTTTGAGTAAATACCTAGTAGTGGAATTACTGGATCATATGATAATTCTATTTAAAATTTTTTTTTTAACATTTATTTATTTTTGAGACAGAGAGAGACAGAGCATGAACGGGGGAGGGTCAGAGAGAGGGAGACACAGAATCCGAAACAGGCTCCAGGCTCTGAGCTGTCAGCACAGAGCCTGACGCGGGGCCCGAACCCACGGACCGCGAGATCATGACCTGAGCCGAAGTTGGCCGCTCAACCGACTGAGCCACCCAGGCACCCCAATAATTCTAGTTTTAACTTTTTGAGGAAACTATACTGTGGAAATCATTCGTATCTATAAATTCTGGAGAGAAAAGAGTTTATTATTTTTATTATTTTACTTCAATACTAGAAGACATTGTTTTCCTTTTCAATTCAAGCATGATACATATCTAAGAATACAAGTGTATTTTAACATTGTTTTACTCTATAACCATAAAAATATACCAATCCATTTCCACCTAAGCACAGAGGATAAATCAGGTCCAAGTGAAATGCTAGAATTACTCCAGGAAAGTCATCCCCAACTGGGATGCCAAGTGGGGCTTAAGGTTCATGACAGATCTGGAGTTTCCAAAAATCCTAAGGGTAAACAAAATTCAGGCTTTGGAGTCAGCCAGGCGTGTGATTAATCATAGTTCGGTTATATTATAGTTAGGTGAATTTGGGCAGGTAACTTAATTTTTTAAAACAACTTTGTTGAAATTATAAAATATATTTTACATATCTCAAATGTACAGTGTGATGATTTTTAGTAAATGTATATAGTTGTGCAAGCATCACCAAAATCTAGTTTTAGAACATTTTCATTTCCCTGTAAAGTTCTCTCATGCCTATTCTCAGCCAAACCTAGATCCCAGCCCCAGCAATCACTGATCCACCTCCTTTATCTACAAGTTTGCTTTTTCTAGAAATTTAATATAAATGGAATTATACAATATGTAGTTTTTTGCATCTGGCATAATGTTTGTTAGGGTCATCCATGTTTACAGTGTGTATTGTTTTCTTTTTATTGCTCGATACTATTGTATTGTATGCATATACCACATAGTTTACTCTTTCACAAATTGATGGACATTAGAATTGTTTAACATGTTGCCTATTATAGGTAATGCTGCTATTAACATTTGTGTACGAGTCTGTGGAAATATGTTTTCATTTCTCTTGGGCATATACTGAGGAGTGGAATCTCTGGGTATGCTAATTTTATATTTAATTTTTTTAAAAACTGCCCAATTCTTTTCCAAAGTGGCTGCACCATTGTACCTTCCCACCAGCAATGGAGGGCTCCAGTTTCTCCACATCCAACATGTGTTATTTTCTGTCTTTTTGATCACAGATATTCTAGTGTGGGTATGATACGGTATCTCATTATAGTTTGGTTTTTTTTTTACACTTGCATATTTTCCTCACTGTAATGCCTCCAACTACCACGTTCCCCTCAGTATTGGTGGCTCCTCCCTCTGTCAAGTCATAGTATTCTGGGAGTGAGCAGAGATAGCAAGAGGAGTGGAGGTAGAAGAGGCAGGGAAGAGTAAGAGAGACGGGAAGGACACTGTGGAGTGACTGCTGGCCCACCAGGCAGCTGGCTGGGCCCCCAAACCTGACCTCAGCATGGGAATATCATACTGGCAACAGTAAGCGGTGCTCCTTTTTCTCGGCAGCCTTCAGGGCATTGGTCTGCGCAGGTGCCCCTCCACCTTGCGCACCTCCATCTTGTCATCCGTTGAGATCAGGATCGCAGACTCCGACTCCTTGTACGTGGGACTCAGCCCTCCGGCAGTGGACCTTGCTCTCCTCCCTTGAGTCCTGATTGGCTCCCCTTTCTTCTAGTTTAGCTTTCGTCCTCCCCTTTCTCCTGAAGTTGTTCACTCTCCAAAACATCAAAGCATTGACGAGGAAGGGGATGATCAGCATGATGATGGCCAGTTTCAGGTCTGAGTTTTCAGGGGACTCAATAGGGCCACCTTTTCCCACTGATGTGTGAAGAGGATGATGAAGACAACAGACTTTTAAAAAGTCTTGATCATGGTGTTAAAGAGCACACTGCCTTAGGCTCTGCACTGCAGAAGGTCTCCACGTTCATCAGAACGGGGACTCTCACTGCTGCCACTCTATCAAGACGCAGACGGACTTGCACGCCCATGTAGGTGAGCAGCATGCCCACAGTTATGTCCCAAGAGGGAGCTGAAGTGAACAAGGATCCTCTTCAATGAGACCTGCTAGGTTTGCAAAGTGGATGGACAGCATAACTATGGCTTGTTTGGAAGTATCTAAAAACCGTATCTTCTTTCATGCTTTGGTTCTTTGGTTTGAGCTTCAATGTGCTGAAGGCCACTGCCCAGAGCAGCCCTGCAGGAAGATGCTGAAACTGCGCAGGAGTGCAAGGCTTTCGCCTAGCAGCTCCCACCAACCAGCAGGGCCGCCTGCCCTGCAGTCCCAGCTGTTCCTGGGGAGGCCCTGCATTGACTGCCTGGCAGAGGGGCACCAAAGCCAGCCCACCTGTGGCCTTGCTGCCTGCAGGCCACCACTCTCATTAGGGTTTTCATTTGTATTTCCTCAAGGATTAATGATGTTGAGCATCTTTCCATGTGCTTGTTAGCCATTCATAAAACTTCTTGGGTGAAATGTCTATTCAAATCTTTCACCCACTTTAAAATTAGATAATATGTCTTACTATTGTTGTTCTTAATTTATTCTGGATATAAGTCCTTTGTTGGATATATGATTTGCAAATATTTTCTCCTAGTCTGTGGCTTCTTTTTTTCTTTTCTTTTTCTTAATCCATCAATAAAAAGTTTTAAATTTCTGAGAAGTCCAGTTTATCATTTTTTTTTTTTTGAATCATGATTTTGGTGTTGTAGCCAAGCAATCTTTGCTTACCTCAACATCAAAAGATTTTTCTTGTCCTTTCTTCCAGAATGTATAGAGTTTTAGCTCTTTCAAATTTAAATCTATGATCCATTTGAATTAATTTTTGTGTATAGTGTGAAATAAGGGTCAAAATTCTTCTTTTATCCTCCACATAGAAGAATATCCAATTGTCCCAGCACTATTTGTTAAAAAAAAAAAGATTACCCTTTGCCATTGAATTGTTTTAGCACGCTCGTTGGAAATCAATTGGCCATAAATGTAAGAGTTTATTTCTGGGCTATTCTGTATCATTGATCTGTACGTCCATCCTTGTGCCAATACCACATTGTCTTAATTACCATAGCTTTATAACAAGTTTTGAAATCAGTGGAAGTCTGCCACTTTTGCTTTTCTTTTTCAAAATCGTTTTGGCTATTCTGATTCTTTTGCATTTCTGTATAAATTTTAGGATCAAACTTGTCAATTTCTAAAATGAAAGAAAGTCTGTTGGGATTTTGATAGAGATTACATTTGAATTTATAGATTAATTTGGAGAGAATTGTCATCTTAACAATGGATGTTCAACCCACGAACATGGTATATTTACTTATCTAGATCTTCTTTGATTTCTCTCAACAATGTTTCAGTTTTCAGTGTATAGGCCTTGCATTTAATTTATTTGGAGTTTTCTGATGTTCTTGGAAATGGAATTGTCTTCTTAATTTCATTTTCAGATTGTTCACTAATGACATATGAAAATATATTGATTTCTGTTATGTAAGCTTCTATCCTACCACCTTGCTAACCTTAATTTTTTAAAGCCCCATTTCTCATGTGTAAAATAGGGATATTTACCTAGTAAGATTTTTGTGTGAAATAATGTATGCAAAATCGCCACAGAAGGCTAGAAATGAAGTCTCCCTCCCCTCCCCCCACCAAAATAATTGCCTTAAAATGTATGATCACATTATTTTGAGGAAAGTGAAATGACCAGGTTGTGCCTGGTGTAGAAGGCAGGAGCCAGTTACCAATAGTACTGAATCTGAATTTGCGTAATCAAGGGGTTTGCTGCATTTTCATTAGTGTAGTGAATATTTGTTGATACTTTCTATCATCTGCATGTATTGTTTCTATAATTGTAAGAAAACAAAAATTATAATTTCTTTAAAAGTAAAAAATAAAAGTATGAAATTTAATTTCATAGAGAGGACAATTAAAAGGACACAGAAATGTTTGAGTTCAATTTGCTCAGACCAAATAAATATACCTCCAGGAGGAAAATGGCACAGTGCTAGGCACTGGGGCCACAAAAGGAAGATGTGGTTTGTGAACGAATGCACTGGTTAGCAGGCTGAGGTACCTTAACCACTACTGAAGCAGGTGCGGGGAAGACATATTTCCGAGGCCTCCTATCCGTTCTAATTTGTCAAACTTCCAACAATTATGGCAGATTTTAATCTATTTTATATGTTGAGGTTCCATGTAAGATTAAATTAGAATAAAGTCGCCTATGCCTTTATGACAGTGTAGAAACCACTGATCTAAGAACAGAACAAAGTGAAAATTGAGAGGTAGCCTAGTATTATAATACTGGACTGAAGGGCTCATGATCCAGGTTTTATTCTAGTCCCTGTACATGTACAGCCATATGAAAGGCACAATTCTAGTTCTCACCTCTCAAAAATGATGGCATTTTTTCTAGACAAATTTTAATATCACTCATCCAATATTTGTTGAGTGTGATAAGCACAAAAATGTTATTCACATACCCACGGTAAACTAATAGTGAAGAAAGAGTAAAGATCATCTTGAGGGTTATCCAGCAAAGTCTTCATAGACGTGACAACTGGGTTTAGAGCATGAGCAGAAGTCTCCTGATTGATGAAAAAGGTAAAGGCATTATAAATAGAAAGAACTATATATTTAAAGGTATTTAATTAATAATAAATAGCCACCACTGAATGGATACTTTATGCATTTTATCCTCACAACCACCCATGGAAGTAGAGGTTAGTATTCCTATGCATAAGCAAGGAGATGTCCAAAATCACAAAATTCTTGAGTGGCAGGGCCCTATCTGAAACTCGGATTGTCTGATTTCAAAGCCAAGACTCTGGGTTCAAAAAGTACATACACTGAAGAAGAGTGAAGCAATGTGCTGTTGGAAGGGAGGTGGTGAGCGAGGACGCTGAAAAGGTAGGCACCCGCTCCTGCTCGCTTGATATGAGCAAATTGGGTAAAAAGGGGTTGGGCTGGAATTGGGAGACATCGACTATAAACGCATGATTTCATGTGTGTGTATCCATCCCCGCTCTGCTCATTAAAAAGGCCTAAAAGCTATGATACACCAAGCCACGTTCATTGGTCGTCAGCGGGGAAGTCCAGGTTTACTTCCCATGCCCTCCGCCCTCCCGGCCGTCTCTCCTCGCTACATTCCACTGCCATCTCGCAACAGATCCAGGGTCTTTCTCCTGCCTGCACCTTTTGCAGACCGGTAAGCGACCCCCTCAACTCCTGCGACGCCTTTGGCCGACGCATCCGCCAGATCTGCCGCCATTACGGCCTGGAGAAGATCCAGGAACTAAAAGCGGTGAGGAAGAACCTGGGTGGGCGGTAACCCGTACGCCTGAGCTGGAACAGAAGCTGAAGCCAGAGTTGTAGGCGGGGCCTCAGTTGTAGGCTCCATCTCTTATTGGAGCATACTGCTGCCAGTCTCGGCCCCCTCCCTCCCACCTCCACCGCTTCCGTGCAGGCTGTGTCTTAAATGGCGGGTGGGGCCGTGCAGTGACTTCCGGTTGGGGGAAGAAAGTTGGGCTGAAGGAGGGGCTGTGAAAGAGGAGGAGGAAGAGGAAAGGGCCGGGCAGCAGGGGCTGTAGGTCGTTCGGCGGCGGCGGCTCTCTTCCGGGCGCACGATGGACAGCCAGGGCAGGAAGGTGGTGGTGTGCGACAACGGCACCGGGGTAAGAGCCCGGCGGAGAAGCCGTGGCCACAGGCTCGGGCGGGGATGTGCTAGTGGCGCGCCGGCCCTCGGCGCCCAGGGTTGCACCCCTGGGCCCTCCGGCCGCCGGGGCCGGGGGCGCGGGGCAGCTCTTCCGGCCTCTGCGGGCGTGGGGAGCTAGCGGACAGAGTCCAGCCCTGGTGTCCCCGAGCCTGCTATCCCTGCGGCTCGGGGTCAGGGCGGCGGGCGAGGCCGACGCTGGACTGGGGATCCAGTCTGCTGCCCGGCAGGGGCCGGCTCCGCGCCCGAGCGGAGACAGTTTGGCTAAAGGACTGGAGGGGTAAAAAGGCTGGGTAGGTTTGTTCGTTGAGGGTTCCATTCCCCAGGGTCGCTGGTTGTGTCGAAAGGAGAAAGAACCAAGAGGCCTTCCTCTTCCTGTATAGTGGAAGATACCGAACGGGAGGCAGGAAACGGGTTTAAAGAAAAAAAAAAAGGGGGAAGTGCTGTCATGCAATGAGCCGCAGCCCTTTCGCAGTTTTTAAGGGGCGGGGAGGGGGGCGGAGTTTAGCAGAGCATCATTTACTTTTTGCTCTGCATACTGGGAATTTGGCCCCGGTGCAGCCCCACGGAGACAGTATGTTCCATTGATATTGGGAGATCTAGGACCTTTCAAGGCCCAAGTGTTAATTTTGGACCTTAGAGGAAGTTGATTAGTTTTGGTATTCCCCCCGCCTTCATTTTTTTCCTTAGGTGCAGAACACAGATCATATTAGATGTTAGATTAGATTCTAAAAGGGAAGTGATTATAAAAATTTGGCTAAAATACTGATTTAGAAATCACTTGAAAGTTGTTACTCTCAACCCCCCACCCAAAAGAAAACTTACTTAGGGCAGCACATTAGAAGATAGAAATGTTACTTACTCGGGATGAGATCGATAGTGATCATTTCCCCCTACATTACGGTGATTTCTAACCATTTTGGAGTTGCAGTATTTTGTAACTTTCCTCCTCTTTTCCATGAATGTGACATGTGAATTTAAAAAATAGGCTTCCACTTATGGAATGAGTAAATCACAGGGATGACAGGTGCTGCATAGGGATTATAGTCATTGGTATTGTGATAGCATTATATGGTGATAGATGGTAGCTACACTTGTGGTGAGTGTAGCATAACATACAGAGTTGTCAAATCACTATGTGTAGCCTGAAAAAAAAAAGATTTTACTTGAAATTATTTTAGAAACTGGATTGTTGAGAGGAAAAAAGGAGCTGATATTTACTGATGTAACACTGCCCGTACTGTGCTACAGACTTTTACAAGCAATAATTATACTAGTTTTATATGAACTAAGTTGAAAACATGAGATAAAGAAGAGTTCTCATATGAGACATCCATATAAAATGGCATGCTTAAAAAAAAGATCCACTGCTATGGAAACATGTCTAAGACTTACTGGTTAAGTTTTTAAAAAGTTTTAGAATGATCCCGTTTGTGTGAGTGTTCTTTATTAAATACGTTTATGTAAGACCACAAACTTGTACATGAAAGTTTTAGAGGGAAAGAAAGGTATGTTCGTAGTAGTTACCTGTGAGACTGGGGATAAGTGTGTGTTACTTTTACAGTTGAAGGTGCTTTTAAAAAATATAGTAACCTGATTCCCCCTGTAGTCTCAAATTGACCTCTAACTAAATTTAAAGCTTCAAAGATTGAATTTAAAATATTTTGTTTTGTAAATACGCCTGATATTCTCTTTAGAAATCATGGGGCGCCTGGGTGGTTCAGTCAGTTGAGCATCCGACTTCGGCTCAGGTCATGATCTCACAGTCCCTGGGTTCGAGCCCCGCGTCAGGCTCTGTGCTGACAGCTTGGAGCCTGGAGACTGCTTCAGATTCTGTGTCTCCTTCTCTTTCTGCCCCTCCCTTGATTGTGCTCTGTCTGTCTCCATCTCTCAAAAATGAATAAACACTAAAAAAATTTTTTTTTAGAAATCAGAGACAGTTGTATTTCAATGGATTCCTCCTCTTTGAAGGGTAACCAACCCTGTGTTTTGTAGTGTATGAGTTTTTTGATATTCAATTAGAATAGAAATGTTAGCCATGAATTCATTTATGTTACTATCTTATTGGTTTACCTTTGATAGAAAGCTGATTGTATGTTATTGATTAGTCTTATGGCTAATCCATAATTTAAGAATCTTGTGCCTTAAAACAAAAGATCAATTACTATGACATAAAGGAAAAATGTAGTTAATTTGAACAAAAATTTATGTACTGGTGTTATATTTCTATTTATTTTAATTTTTTTTCCAGATTTTCTATAGACATGATTGTGTTCAAGTGAAGAAACAGTTCTGGTGTGATATGTAGCTAGGAATGCTGTGATATTTCTGAAAATTTAGAGGATCCTAAATTTTTTTTTTTAATGTTTATTTATTTTTGAAGGAGAAGAGAGACCGAGCATGAGCTGGGGAAGGGCAGAGAGAGAGGGAGACAGAGAATCCGAAGCAGGCTCCCAGCTCCCAGCTGTCAGCATAGAGCCCGACATGGGGCTCAAACTCACGGACTGTGAGATCATGACCTGAGCTGGAGTTGGACGCTTAACCGACTGAGCCATCCAGGCGCCCCATAGAGGATTCTAAATATAGAAATTCTAGATTTCTTACTGCTTATACTTGATAGTCATCTTGATTTTGTTTAGGTACCTGAAGCTATAGTGAGTTATCTACAATTAAATATTACAGAAGGTATTCATATGTGAGTAGTTGTTTTCCGAAAGCAACTTGCCTCTTATACATTTTAGGTTTTAAACTTAGGCTATTTGAGAAATTGATGATTTTTTTTAACCCCTCTGTCAGGCCCTAATTTGAATGCTCTAAGAGTGGGTGAGTTCTTATGATCACGTGCCAGATTTGTTCCTGCCTCTCTTCCTCACTAGCTCCCAACTAACCAGGGTCTCCCTCATTAGGGTAGCCGAGAGGAGGAAAACTCATCTGATTCCAATAATTTATGCATTCCATCTTCATAACCATTCAAACCTAACACCGAGTTAGCTCCCTCTAAATAGAGCTACTGAAAATGGCCAGATAGGTGAAAGTCTGGAGATCTGCTTAGGTTTAGCTGTCTTTCAAGAGTTGGCCCAGATCCCTGATGTGTATTGTTACCAAAGTTGGGTGATTTTATCAGCACTGAGATAGCTCACTGACCAGGAAGACTTCTGTGGCTACTGTGTGACTGGTACAATTTTTAGGGTCTAGTGATGCAAAGTAGCTTATAGTGCTAGAATAATTATACTTTCATTTATAATTCTCAGCTTTGTTGTTGTTTATGACCTGCTTCATCAGATTTTTGCTAATTTATATGTTGAACTTAGGAGTACTTGAAGTGTTAACAAACCAAAAACAAATTTGGCTTCGCTCTGCAAAATGTTTTGGAATAGAATAAGTATTTTGGTGGTTTAAGATCAGAATAGTCACTAGGTAATTAAATTAATGATTATGTCAACACCATCAAACTAAATTAATAAAGGAAAAATACAAATTAAATAAGCCCAAGTGAGGCTTTGTAAATCCCAGTTTATTATTTGAGGGGATAAGGGTACTTTTAGAGCAAATGTAGATGAATTTTTTTGTTTTAATTTTTGCTTGAAAGAACATTATACTGTTCATGTTCTTACCATTTGATGACTCAGTGGCAAGTAAGGGAGCCAGTTCAAACCACAGTGCTATGAAGAGGAAACTATATATGGTAAAATCTATTTCTTAAACACACAATGAGAGAACTAAGTGCAAGTCTTAAAATGATTAGAGTAGGGGAAGTACTTCAAGGATTAAAAGGATACTAATTGAGTAGTTTAGAAAAGACTATTTTCTTTGCATTTTATTACATGAATTAGATTTTTTTTTTTTTCTTTTACAAGAAGGGAAATGCTGGATTGTCTGTTCACTTTATGTTATTAAGAAATAGATTATTTTAATTAAATTCTTGTTATAGCTATTAATGCTTTCACATTTGAAATAATGCAAAAGAGTGCAGCTATTGTCGTTTTGACTAAGTATCTAATACCCTGTAGGAGCGCTCTCGCTGGATTGCTATGGCAGCATCTGTTTCCAATAAGCTACTGCTTAAGCTGAATAAGTAATTTCATTAATAAGTGATTGATATCTTTGAATTAAAGCCAAATTTCCTTTTGTTTTGTAAAGCACAAATAAGTAGGTTTACAATTGGTTTTATAGTTTCAGAGGGTCTCAAATTTCAGGGAGGTCTTCTTATGTTAGTCACTTGGCAACTATTTTATCCCTTAAAATATGCTCAAAAAAGAATTTTAAGATATAAACCACCCATCTGAACATTTATAATCAGTAAACATTGACTATTGTGATTATTTATGGATTTGCCATGTTGCATGTTCCTGAGTATGTGTAGCTCAGAATGAGAGGGGAGGCATGTCAACCTTCACTGCCTCCCCCCTGCACCAGGACTTGATTTATTTCCTATGCCAGGCTCATCCTCCCACCTCCAGTTTTTAATGATTTCTCTCTTAAATCATTTGTTTATGTTTAATATGCTGAAGATGACCCTTACAAATTTGTTGATTCTTTTTTCAGTCATTCTACAATTTCTTTAAAAACATAGATAAGTGAGCATTTTCAGCTATGTGAATGGACAGTTTTGGCCCATGCAGTGTCCTTATCTGTTCATTACTTTGAGGTAAACATAAGAATTTAATATCTGCATAGTATTTACTTTCTATATTTGGAATATAAGGTAAATTATGACCAGTGCTGATACTGGGCTGATGCTCATAACAAATTTTATTTATATAGAAATTTGGGTATGGTTGGAATAATAATGACAAGAGATTCTCTGTCCTTCCATATCATTTCAGTTCATATCAAGTGAGCTGAATTTTGACTTAAGGGCAAAAGAGTTTAGGATTTAGAAGAGTGTGAGAGGTTTTATTTTTTTCCTCTTAATGTTAATGTACTTGAAAATATTAGATATTATTCATTTCCTCTGTGGCAGTTGTCTTTCCAACTCCTGGGTCTCACTGATAAATATTTGAAAAGACATCTTGTAAAAATGGATTAGCACTACTGAATTCCATTTAACACTCCTTTAGGGTAAGAATATATTGTAGTTCTTCACTGTCAACCACTGTTCAAGTGGAGAAGTAGGTATGAGCAAACAAGTAATCTGTTCCTTATGCCATCATATTGTACTACTGCCTTGAAAGATAATCCAGTAAGTAGTTTTAGAAATGGGTATCTGTAACTGAAAAATTCCCCAGCCTTGGTGGCTCAGAGGTAAACTGACCAGGACTAGGTTTTGTGGGTTTGGAAGAAAATGTATATGAACAGTATGTTTTATGTAGATTCTAGAATGTAAATATGAACTGAGAAGGTAGAAATTCAGGTGGTATTTCAGACAGATTTTTTTCATAACATTAATCTGCATAAGTCATGACTTTAACATATTTTAAAAGCTCTATTTATAAAAGTCTTACAATTCATTTGAAATTCTGGATGGCAGAATGTTCTTGGCTATTTATAATTAAATGTGGTTCATCAAAATTTCCACCAAGGTTGTTGTAGAGATCTTTGAAATAAGAAAATTCTGTATTTTGGGGAGTTAGTCAAAAGTTGGTAAGTTTAAGATTGTTGCTAACTTTTACCACCATCAAATAAAACTGTTCCTTGTAGATAGTAGCTTTCTGTCAAGGGGTAGGTTAAAAGTTTCTGTCAGCCTTTTTGTTATTGCTGTCATGTGTCACATTTGGATACTGTTTTTCTCCTTAATTCTCGGAGAATGTATGGTGCCTGGAGCCATGAACAATGCACTTTTTCTCAATATGAAACATATGCTCTGTATTAAAATAATCACACGGGGCATCTGGGTGGCTTAGTCAGCTAGGCATCCGACTCTTGATTTTGGTTCAGGTCATGATCTCATGGTTCATGCTATTGAGCCCTGCTTTGGGCTCTGTGCATGGAGCCTGCTTGGGATTCTGTCTCTCTCTACCTCTACCCCTCCCCTGCTTGCTCTCTCTCAAAATAAATAAGCATTTAAAAAAAATAATCGCAGTATCATACTCGTAAAACAACAGCAAAACTTCTAGTTTTTATTGATCAATTATATAGTATGCACTTAACTATATGCCAGACACTGTTCTAGGCACTTGGGATTCATCAATAGACGCAAACATCCTTGCACATTGAATAGAGACTTGTTAAGGAAGAGAGTAGAGACTATGATTACATATCCTGTTCTGTAGCTTCCTCCTCTTGCCCTGAAGTTTTAATTGCATTTTCCTTGCAATGACTGCTCTTAAAAGTAAGACTAAACAGACTATATTATTGGTATAAGAATTAAAAACCCTTGGTTTGGGGTGCCTGGGTGGCTCAGTCAGTTGAGCGTCTGAGTCTGGATTTCGTCTCAGATCATGATCCCAGGGTCGTGGGATTGAGCTCCGCATCAGGCTCCTCTCTCTCTCTCTCTCTCTCTCTCCTCTACTCCTCTCCTTGCTTACACTCACTCTCTCTGAAATAAAAAACAAAACAACAAAAAACCTTGTTTCTATTTTCAGTTTTACTGTAGTTGTTAAATTTCCTATTGTATTAGTTTCTTAAACATTATCAGAGTCAATGTTATGCCCTCATTGAAGGAGTACACTGTCTGAATATAAAATTATGTTACCTGGTATTACTAACCATCTAAATATGAAAATATAAATGGTTTAAAAAAATGCCTAATGGGGCAGCTGGGTGGCCCAGTCGGTTAAGCGTCCGACTTCAGCTCAGGTCATGATCTCACAGTCCGTGAGTTCAAGCCCCATGTCAGGCTCTGTGCTGACAGCTCAGAGCCTGGAGCCTGCTTCACATTCTGTCTCCCTCTCTCTCTGCCCCTCCCCTGCTTGTGCTCTGTCTCAAAAATAAATAAAAACATTTTTTAAAATGCCTAATAAATGTTTGTGTTAACATGATGCTAGCCCAGATGCCATTTCCTCCCCCCGCTATTTTGATAAATTTTTCTTAAGGGAATTGCCAGAGATGAATGAAAGCCTGCTTTAGAATTGAAGCTTTAGGGGGCACCTTGGTGGCTAGTCAGTTAAACATCTGACTCTTGATTTCAGCTCAGGTCTTTGTCTCATGGTTTGTGAGATTGAGCCCTGAACTGGGCTCTGTGCTGACAGTTTATACCCGGCTTAGGATTCTCTCTCTCCTTCCCTCTCTGTGCCCTCCCCCCTCACATTCTATCTCTCAAAAAAAAAAAAGAATTGAAGCTTTAGTTCTGTTCAGTTTCTAACGTTTCTCTTTTAAAAAGTTTTTAGCGGGGCGCCTGGGTGGCGCAGTCGGTTAAGCGTCCGACTTCAGCCAGGTCACGATCTCGCGGTCCGTGAGTTCGAGCCCCGCGTCAGGCTCTGGGCTGATGGCTCGGAGCCTGGAGCCTGTTTCCGATTCTGTGTCTCCCTCTCTCTCTGCCCCTCCCCCGTTCATGCTCTGTCTCTCTCTGTCCCAAAAATAAATAAAAAATGTTAAAAAAAAAGAAAAAAAAGAAATTGACTTTTAAAAAAAAAAAAATAAAAAAAAAATAAAAAGTTTTTAGCATTTGTTGAGTGAATCTGTCCATTTCCCACTTGTGTGACCACTGTGTGCTGAGATCTCTTTGAGTCATTGGGCTCCACCATGAACTGCTCAGGTTAAGCTCCCTGCTTTCCTGAGACTTTCTCTGTACTGGGAGACTTAAGCACTAATTAAGCAGTTAACTGGCAAATAAACATGAATTCTGGAAGTAGTCACTGCCACAAAGGAAATAAAAGGAGGATGACAGGTTGGGTGACTACTTTGGATAATTTGAAAGCACCAAAAGTTTAAAATATTGCATAAATGTAAAGTGGTATTTTTCAAATGCTGTTTTTATTTTTATTCTTTATTTAAAAAAAATTTTTTTAATGTTTGTTTATTTTTGAGAGAGTGTGGGGGAGGGGCAGAGAGAAGAAGGAGACACAGAATCTGAAGCAGACTCTGGGCTCTAAGCCATCAGCACAGAACCCGGATGCGGGGCTCGAACCCACAAACTGTGAGATCATGACCTTGAGCCAAAGTCGGATGCTTAAGTGACTAAGCCATCTAGGAGCCCCTCAGATGCTGTTTTTAAATGGACATAGTAAATACCTCGACACTAACCCACTTTTACTGTTCTCTTCCAGTTTGTGAAGTGTGGATATGCAGGCTCTAACTTTCCAGAACACATCTTCCCAGCTTTGGTTGGAAGACCTATTATCAGATCAACCACCAAAGTGGGAAACATTGAAATCAAGGTAATATTTGATTTATTGATAAATGAGGATCAAAACTTGTGAGGGGTTCTTTGAATTTGAATTTAGTAGTTTTAAGATATGATGCCATGAAAAGCAAAGAGGGAGGACTGAATTTCTTGTATTTTTAATTTATATCAACACTTGAAGAAAGGCACAAAAACTGAAATTAATTTCATCTGACTTTAAGTATGACTGATGCCATTACTCTCTGAATGGAGTAAACTCTTAATAAGATTTTTATATTGATGTGAATATTATATTAGTGACTCAAAGTTCTGTTACATACAATGTTTAAAAGAAATCAGCCTGATATTTTTATGTCTTTCAATTCCATATATTTTTCATTATATGTTAGTGTCTATTTGGAACCTAAGACTTTTCATGTTCTCATGGCCTGATGTTCCTACTTTTGAATATAGCTAGTCAGGAAAACATAAGATATCAATTTCATTGGTTTCTTTTTTCACTAATATAATAACTGACTTCCATAGTGTGCAGGAGGAAGCCCCGCAAGTCTTTATTTGGCCTTGCGTTATTTATCTTCCCATGAGGAGAGAGGAGGGAAAGTTGTCATTGCCTACTCACTGTACTAACATGAGAGACTGGACATTAAGGATGATAAGACTTTTCTCTGTATTCAAGGGATTGGAAATCAAGTGGGAGTTACGATATTTAAAAAAAAAGAAAGAAAGAAAGAAAGAAAGAAAAGAAATAGAACAATCAAAAGGTCGTTGGTCACCAATTGACTTAAATTCTTCAGGTGGCCTAGGGATCTGATTATAAACAATGCAGTCGAATTTAGGGGCCTGTTTACTGAGTGAATTGTGAACAAGGTAGCATTGTTGGTCCTATCTGGACAGTCTGGCAAAACTTCAGTTAGATTATGAGTCATTTGAAATAGGAATTAGGATGTACCTCTTTGGGACATTGGTTTGAGATATCTAGGAAGATGATAATAGCTAGTAGAGATTAGCTACTTGGTAGCTCTCTGCCCTTGTTACTAAAGAATTGAGTTACACAGTGAATAAAAATACAACTGAAACTTAGGTTCTATGTTAAATTCTTAAAGACTTAAAATAATGAATGATTCTGGCCCCTGTTTTGTTATTTTCAGAACATTCAACATGATAATGGTTTTTTTCAGGGTCTTTTGGGAAATTTAGGGGATACCTTATTCTCTTTTTGTGAGTGCCTTTCATTCTGATTGCATTTAATCTTAAATGAACGAGTTAAAATTTAACTGATAATAGTGATAAGGACAAACTTCTTTTAATGAAGTTGGAAGTCACACTTTTCATTCAGTATCAGGCTTTTAAAGAATGTCTTTTTTATATACTTTATGGATAATAACATTTTTGAGGTGTAAAGATACGTCATGTCTAACCATTTTTATTCTCTAACATGGCAGAAATAATTACATATCTTTTCACTCCCACTTTCTTGCTTTTTAAGGCCAAGTGATAGAAATGAAACTAGCCCATATTCTACGACATTTTTGCTGAGGAATTCCCCAGTAGCATTTGCTTGTATGGTTTGTCATTCTGTGTTCTGTTGGCTCAGTTCTGTTCAATCTGCTCAGTCTTTTAAGTCTCTCAAGTTAATTTGTTCTTCCAGTAGAAAATAGTAAAAGAAATCTGTGTCAAATTTAACCGGACTACTAGCACTTGGTAAAAGCAGTCTAAACTCACCCTCTGCCTACTCAGCTAGACCTTTTCTGTTATCATTTATTTTCCTTATTTAAGATTCTTAAATTCAGTAAAGAATTAAAGAAACTTGACTTTTTGGAATTCCTGTGCCTAGTGGATTGACTTATACTTTTTGTGTTTTGTTAGCTAAAATGTGGTGATAGACTAAAAACTGGAAACTTAAATTGTTTAATGAGTTAATTTTCATTCAGGAGTAATAACTGTCCATGTTACTTTGGCCCTAATTATTAACTCCGTAAAATATAGTACTGCATCTGACCTCTACCTAATTTGTCTCTATTGCTTGTTATGTTTAAAAATTTCAGTGAGGATTTTATTTAGGCCTTTTCTGACTCTTACTTCTACCTTCTCTTTCTTCACCTTTCTTGACCTGTTGAAGTAGAATAACAAAAAGATGGTAAGTGAGGTTACACACATGCTCTCTGTTTGTTTTCCACTTTTGCTTGATGGGACAGTAGTTGTTGTTTTGTGTCCCTGTAGTATTGGGGAGGGGGGTGATTCCATATTTTAATTTTAAGTACTTTGATTTTTAACCTTTTTCATTGCTTCAATTGGGTAGCAACTAATTAAGTCCTGTACTTTCCTGATTGCATACAATGGACCAAACCAGAACTAATTACTAACATAGTTTTGAATTGTTTTCCTTGTGTTTCTTGTAGATGAATGTTATAATTAAAATGGAATGTGGTGTGCATAATATTAGAAACCAAGTAGCTTTATTTAGGATATGTATGATCCAGAGAATTGGGATGAAATTGTTACATTTGGATAAATCTATTTTATTGATCAATGTTAAATTGAACATTGCCTATCATAGTCTGTATATTTTTGCATTCCAGTTTGGTAGCACATATAGCATAGTATTTAATAAACTGGGCAAAATTTTAATAAGCAGATGAGCTATAGATAGTAAAAGGGGAGGAAAAGAGGTTGACTTGTTTCCTATACCATTTTTATTGATGAGCAGATTTTACAACATTACTTGAGAATAAATAAGAAAAATGTGAAAGTCTTGTAAGACTTTTCCATAAACAACAGATCTTCCCCCTAAATAAATACCATTGTGTGGCTCCTTTTTCTTTTGAACTCAAGATGGGCACATCCCAGACAATTCACTCTTTTAATATATATTTTTTGTGATAGTCCTGAAGTGCTTCAGTAGTAGGTATTTTCAGGTTTGTCTGTTTTTGATACTATTTGTGAGCAGCTTTGACAGAGACTTTGGTTTTAAAGTGTGTTCACTGTTTTCCAATTTGAGGTGACATTGTTCAAAATAATTCTTGGCAAATATAAGCTACACTGCCTGCTTTTCATAAAATATAAATGCCTTTGAAACAGCATCTCTGACAGTTACTGTGATTTCTTATTCTTTCAGGTAGTAGGTGATAGTTTAGGCTTGAAGTCCAGTGATGAGATGGGTGGTAAAAATCTAAGGTTCTGAGGTATGAGGGCAAGTTACAAAGCTCTTGGCACTTGTAGTTTTGGAAGTTGAAATGTTCTAGGGATGATTATACGTTTTAGGATATTTTTAATTAAAATTTTTAGCTAGAGGTGAATTTTAAAGTAGGTGCTTGAACTACTCACAAATATGTGTACTAATTTAATCGGTTAACACCTGTTTTCCATTTTAACTGTCCCTCCTCTTTGTTCAGAGGATGGTAAAATATTCAATGCCAGATGTTTCTTTCAGTTAATTCTTTATAGTATGTATGTTCTAGAAGTAGATAGATGAGGCTTTTATTTTGAGTTGGTGTTGGGTCAGACATATGTAAGTCCCTATTCCTGCATGGGAAAAAAAGTAAATATTCTGATGAAATCAGATCAGACTTATTCTAAATTTGTTGAACTATAATTGTGAATGTATAATGATTATATAAGACATCTAATTAATTAATTAATTTTGTGCAACCCGTAGAAAGATACATTCTAGAGGAAAGTAAGTAAGAAAATTGTGTATTATATTTGTTAATGGTCAATAGTAATACATATTCTTGTAGGTATAGATTTCCCCCTTAACATTTTATTAACAAGTATTTAGAATGTATAGCAAAGTTGAAAGAATTTATAGTGAAACCCATATACCCATCACCTAGATTCTGACATTAATATTTACTCTACTGACCTATCACATATTTATTCATCTCTCCATCAGTCTATCTCATTTTTTGATGTATTTCAAAGTATCCATGTACTTCTCCCTAAATAATTCAACATATGTGTGTCATTGACTAGAATTCACAGATACGGATTTTTAGTTTTGTGTTTTCCTATCAGATGATTTTAAACAGTTAATACTTAAGTTACAGTACATTTGAGTTATGGTAAATTAACTTTATAAGAAATTAGTTGCAACAGAGAAGTTTTAGTGAACATTTCTAGCATCTGCTTTAACTTTGTTTTTCCTTTTTGTTGTTGCTTTCAGTGGATTTTCCAGAAATCTTTTTTCGAGACCTCGCCTGTTTTTAATTATCATTTTCAAAAGTTTTAAACTCCTATATATTTAAACTTCATTTTGAGACATTTTATGTTAATTTTAATGTTTTTTTTCATTTCTTCATGTTTTAAACTTAAGGTGTTGTAGCAAATAGTAGCTATTTCTGATTTTTGTTTTTTGTTGAGTTCATCAGTATATGTAGAAATCAAGATTATTTAATATCTTGACTAGCTGATTTCTAAAATAAGCTTAAATTCTAGGACATCATTAGCTCTATTATACATACAAAATTTGACTTTTCAAATGTGGGTCATCTTAAGTGTGCTCTCATTGGAGACAAGACTTGTGAGTACTCCACTTCACGTGTGATCGCATAGTTTTCCAGTATTATACTTTAAGATTGAAAATGTTGCTCGTGAGATGATTTTTAAAAATTGTTTCCCTGTGTCTTAATTTTTTTGTAGCTCTACAAATTTTCATTGATCTTGGTGAGGCATGTATAGAAACTCAATTTCAATTCTAACTTAGGTATATGCAGGTAGAAATTTGTGAAATTTGCAAGTTATGTGGTGCATATCTGCCTTATTACAGTATAATAAAGAATCATTTAATTTTAGCTTCTTTCATTATGCTTTATAGTCCATTAAAACGTATCATTTACCCTTACCATTTCGATATTTAGTACGAAGAACTGTGCTGCATGCATTGAGCATTTTTCTACAAGTCTTTTTTCCCTGATGTGCTATTTCACATATCACAGGCCTTATTTTTTGAACATTTGAGCAAAAGAAACAGATGAAACCTCATACAAAACCCTCCAAAATATGAAAATGTGGGGTTTATTTGTGCTAATGCTCTTCTTTTGGAAACATATGTATTAAAGGTAAGGTCCATTTATTGATTTAAACCACGTTGTACATAAAAATTTATAATTCGTGATTAAACTTTCCAAGGCATTGTTCTTGAAAGAAAAGATTTTTTAAACTTGTGGAATGAAGAACTTTATCTGAAAGTGCCAGAAAGATTAAAATTAATTATTCCCAAGTTTTCCAAAATATCATGGGAATGTAGTTTTCTGAAGATATTTTATGCAAAAATTTGGACTAAAGCTTTGATATTATAATTTTCTAGGATCTTATGGTTGGTGATGAGGCAAGTGAATTACGCTCAATGTTAGAAGTTAACTACCCTATGGAAAATGGCATAGTACGAAATTGGGATGACATGAAACACCTGTGGGACTATACATTTGGACCTGAGAAACTTAACATAGATACCAGAAATTGTAAAATCTTACTCACAGAGCCTCCCATGAACCCAACAAAAAACAGAGAGAAGATTGTAGAGGTAAGTGTTTTTAGGTGGGATATGTACATATGTGTTTCTGTGATGTCATGTTAAAGCAAATGCTCTTTCTTTTATCTTACCATTGTTGTTAAGGATAAAGGGAATAGGGGAACCTGCCTGGGTGGCTCAGTCGGATGAATGTCCAACTTAGGCTCAGGTCATGATTTCACGGTTTGTGAGTTCAAGCCCCACATCAGGCTCTGTGCTTACAGCTCAGAGCCTGGAACCTACTTCAGATTCTGTGTCTCCTCTCTCTGCCCCTCCCCCACTTGCTCTCTGTTTCTCTCTCTCTCTCAAAAATAAACATTATAAAAAATCTTTTAAAAAATAAAGGATCAAGGGAATAAAAATAATTGTTTCCCCTCAGATCCTATTTATTGAGCACCTAACTAGTCATTATTTCTAAGTAGAATATATCAGTATACAAAACCCTGCTGCCATGGAACTTATATTCTGGCAGGGGACAACCCCCCCCTACCCAAAAGTGAGTTAATTGAATGGTTTGTTAGAAGATAATAGATGCTAAATGTGGGGAAGTTGTGGGAGATTACATTTTTCATAGGGTGTGGGAGTAGACCTCCCTGAAAAGGTGATATTAAAACAAAGAGTAAGGGAGTCAGCCAGGATGTGTGAGGGGAAAGCATTCCAGGCAAAGGAAGTAGCTAGTGTGAAGGTCTTAAAATGGGAATAAGCCTGGTATGTTAGAGAGTCAGCAAGGAAGCCGGTATGGGAGGGCAACAGGAGATGAGGTCAGAGAAGTAATGGAGCCAGATCATACAGGGCCTTGCAGGCCCTTAAAGGGAATCATTCTTTTACTCCAAGTGAAATGAAGGGCTGTTACACAGAAGGGACATGCTCAGATTTAGGTTTCTGTGGCTGCTAGGTTGTGAGTAGACCATAAGGAGGCAAGAGTGGAAGAGAGACCAGTTTGAAGGCTTTCAGTTATCTAGGCAGAAGATAATGATGGTTAGGATTAGGGTAATAGCAGTGGAAGTAATGACAAGTGGCCAGATTATGTATCTGTTTTGAAGGTAGGGCCAAAGCATGTTCTGATGCATTAAATAAATATGGGTAATAGAGAGGAGAGTCAGGGATGACTTCAAACGTCTTGGCTTGGACACCTGGAGGATGACGTACCATCAACCAAGGTAGGAGAAGATGAAATAAGTAAAACAGGATTTGGGGGGAAGGATTGAGAGTTCAGTTTTGGACATGGTAGGCCCTCATTAGACATCCAGTCAAAAATGTCAGGTAGATAATTAGAGGTATCTCCCACTTTTCAAAAGTTCATGTTATGCCACTTTGCTTTTACCAAAGACCTACGCTAGTACCTGTTTTTGCTAACTGAACAAAGTCTGAAGATTTTCACTTCTATGAAAAAGAGGGAAAAGCAAAAATTGGATTCAGCATTGGTTTTGCAGCAAGCTGTTAGAGAGGCAGCGTGCACCCATAGCAGGAGAGTGGTGCTGCCATGCTGGTTCCCCAGGACCACACTCAGCATCTGAGCATCAAGGCGCCCTAGCTTTGAACTGTGTCAGTGAGCATCTGTGCTTTATCTCGTTTTATTTTGTGCATCCATTAGCAAGATGTGCCCTAAGCTATCAGAAGAGCCTAAAAGAAGTTATTTTTGACATCTGGGAGCACTCATAAATTAATTTCCATATAAATTAATGGTCATTGCTTCTTTGATTTACAACATTTCAGCTTCACCAAAGGTTTCATGGGATTACTCTACTTTCAGATAGGAGAAGTCTGTAAAAAAGATCAAGATCAGAAGAAAAGTCTGAGGCTAGACTAGAAACTTGGGAGTCATCAGGATATAGATAATCCATTCACCAGGGAAGAGAGATCAAACATTGGTGAGAAGGCTAAGGACTAAGGAGAGGGAAGCTAGTGAGAGCAGATTGAAGGGCTCTGAGGGAGCAGACACAGAGAGCAAGAAGTCTGCATCCTTCATAGTTCAGATAAGTAACTTTTCAAGGTTGTCTTTCATTATATTTGCTAATATATGAGGCAAAAACTGTCTTTGTTTTTTGTTATATACGAGGTAGAAACTTGCAATAATTATTTCTGTTTTAGGAGCTTTGCAGACACTACTTACTGTAAATATTTTGTTTTGCTCCATAACCATGTTTAGGTGTTGATGGAAATTTTGGAAGGATTTCAAATGAGAGTGTTGTGAGACAATATTTTTAAATTCTGGATAAAAATTTAAGTTTCATATTAAGTGTTTTAAAATGTTTAAATCCTGGTTTTAGTTAGGAAATCCATGTCATTTCCTTATGGCTTATAACTACTAATACTTTTGATGTATAAGTAGTGATGTGTCATTGGTATTTATTTTTAGCAGTGCCTTGTAAAATCAGAGTAGAGGCATTTTTGCATTAAACTGAAAGGTTCCTAAACACGGAAACCTCTTTAGGAAAACAACACAATGTCAGAATTAAAACCAAATTTTCGTTCAAATCAGATGAAAAGTCAGGGAGACGATGTTATACCTGGATGCCTCTTCCACTAGCTAGCTATTTGACCAGGACACGTAGTTTTGGGGGTTTTTGTTTTGTTTTGTTTTTTTGTTTTTTTTAATCTGCAAGAATGACAAGGATTGGTCTCACTGTGCTGTAAGGTCTCACCTTAGTTTAGTAGTCTTTTTTACTTGTGGGTGCAAATTTGGCTGTGACTGATAATGCCCTACTTTAATCTCATCCAGAAAGTTGATTTAGTACTAGAAATACTTTTTCACCATCTTACTGATGAGAACAAATTCTAACGGACTTTCAAGATGACAAATGCAAATACAACTTCACGCTTCCATTGTCTTCTCTGTGGAGGGGGAGTAAAGGATGATGGTATAGAATAATGTTTAGAACATCTAGTTGCTTAATTGATGAATATGTGTTTCAGAGTTACAACGTTTAAATCCTCTATAAGTCTCATTGTGACTTATAAAATTTCTGAGTATCTAGATTTTCAGAGTGGTAGTCAGCCATGCCAGTCAAGGAGTGGTCACTGTAGATGACAGAAGAAGTCCTGCAGCATGTTCCCAGCCCACCTGGACTACAGAGAATGAGCATGGTTGTGACCAGAGAGGGCACAAGGAAGCTCCTCCCTCCATCATAGCTCAGCTGAGAGCAGTGCCACAGCCAGGGCTCAAGCTGGGAAGGTGGGAGTACCAACCAGCTAGGCAGTTTCTGTATCTGCCAGCTTTCAGGAATTACTGCGTACAGTTTTGTCTTTCTGCCCTACTGTTTTCCTACCTTCCTTTTTTCTTCTTTTTTTCATTTTTTTAACTGCTGAAGGTAGAGCCACAATCTTGGCTCAGCTTAGGGGAGAGGAATCGGAGGGAGAGTCAACAGTTAAGCAATTTCTGTAGTTTTTCCTTGAATTAAAAGATATTTCCATGATGAATCACTGAATTCTACTCCTAAAACCAGTATTATACTGTATGTTAACTAACTAAAATCTAAATAAAAATTTTAAAAATAAAAGATATTTCCATTAAGGGACATCATTAAGAAAGGCTTGTTTAAATGCAGAAATCTTTCTTCCACTCTAATTATCCATTGACTAAAACACTCAAAAATCTTTGCTTTGGGGCACCTGGGTGGCTCAGTCCATTAAGCGCCTGACTCTTGATTTCAGCTCAGGGCGTGATCTCGCGGTTAGTGGGCTCGAACCCTGTGTTAAAGGGGCTCAATGTGGGTGGACCTTGAGGGGTTCTCTCTCTCTCCCTCTCCTTGTGCCCCTCCCCCACCCACGGTCTTTCTTTCTCTCTCAAATTAAAAAAAAAAAAAAAATGCTTTGTAACACTTATGAAATGCTTGAGAACTCGGTATTTACCCAACATCTGTTCCCATCATTGGAGCTCTGTGGTAGCTGAGGAGAATGGAGGACTCTTATAGGTCCCATGATTCTGTCTTGGCAACTAATCCACTCTGTGACAATCAAGAAAGCATAAATATTTATTATGTAACTTCTAAATACCAGTATTTCTTTCTTTCTTTTTGCATTTTCAGGTAATGTTTGAAACTTACCAGTTTTCTGGTGTGTATGTAGCTATCCAGGCGGTTCTGACTTTGTATGCTCAAGGTAGGTGAAACTTAATTTTTAGAACAACAATTCAGACATTAAGTGCATTTTATGTCACAGGAATTTGATTTTATAATAAGTTTTGAATCCCAGAAAAGCACAGTATTATAGATTTATTCAAATATTTTCATAATTTCTAAAATTTGTCAAATAAAATCTCACATATATTTTTATTTTCTTCATTAAACAATGAAAGACCTAAGGTAAGAAGAGAACTTCTCAATTTTTAAGAAGTAGGAGGTTCCCTCTTTTAGTCTGTATTAAAATAACGTCTTTTTGTACAGTGGAAAACGAGCATGGGATTTGTCCTTAGAATTGGCAGAGTTAAAGAAAAAAAATACAGAGATCCAAAAAAGTTAATAAAGATCACGCCTGCCTTATGCATGGTAGATGAAATACAAAGGAGAAGGTAGACATTTGGCAGTGTCTTCCTAACTTACATGTTTTCTTGGTGCTGCCGATAGTAACTGCCTTCCTTTCTATTGAGAATAAAAATTGGCCATGTGGGGAGAGCTCTTTACATTCTGATGTTCTGATGGTCTTATGAAGAACTTATGGGGCTGTCAGATATGTGCCACACAGTCTCTTAGGTACTTGAAATGTAAAGATGCCCTCATAGAATATGGAATCTAATGGGGGCAAAGATATTGAAACAGATCATTTTGATTCAGCATGTCAGAGAAGATTTCTGAAGGAAAGGGCACCTGAGCTAAGTCTCCAGCCTTAATAGTTAGCAGTGTATGTGACATAGTGCTTAGAAAACTCTTTTTAATATCATGGAGCGCCATCCTATTTTATACATATTTAGTAAAAATCACCTTGTAAAATACATATTGGCTTATTAAACCATCTTTAGTACTACATAGAGATTCTTAGAAAATACTTACTTAGGGGAATTAAATTTTTAAAGAAGCTTTGTTCATTCACCAAGTGGAATGTACCTTGCACTCTGTTTAGTGCAGAGTATATAGCAGTGAGTAAGCTGGATGTGGTCTTCTTGACCTTTTTTTTTTTTTTTTTTAACATTTATCTATTTTTGAGAGACAGAGTGCAAGCAGGGGAGGGGCAGAGAGAGAGGGAGACAGAATCTGAAGCAGGCTTCAGGCTCCAAGCTGTCAGCACAGAGCCTGACATGGGGCTCGAACTCACAGACTGTGAGATCATGACCTAAGCCGAAGTCGGATGCGCAACCTACTGAGCCGCCCAGGCGCCCCGGTCTTCTTGATCTTAAGGTGATTACAGTCCAGCTGTGAATAATTTTTCCTTTGAGGAAGGAATTAAAAATTACTTGCTACTTTACAAGGAGCGTTTGTATCCAGGTAATTTTATTTCATTTTTAGAAAAATAAATTTTAGAAATTATTTTAGAAAATACCTTGGAAAAAGTAGATATTAAAAATTTTGAATCTAAGCTTCAAAACTGGTGATAATAGTTTCATTTAGGGGGTGAGGATGGGACAGTTCTGCTGAAATGAATTTTTGTTTGAACTATATTTGAATAAATACAATTGACCTTAAATGATTTTTCTAGCGATATTCATAAATTTATTTGCATCCAATGGGAAGATACCCTCACTTAATTCCTAATATTTAACCATTTTTGTTTAACTGTTGATTCCTTAGTTTGAGAAATGATAGTCTAGCAATGAACAAAAGAACTCCAATAAAATTCTCCTTGAAGGTAGCTAGTGCTGTCAGTTACAAAAGCAAAGGTAGGAAGAAGCATTCAGCGCTGTGGAAGGGTTTTGAACAAGAGAAGTGACACAGTGGGTTAGGAAGCTATGTTTGACTACATGGCGCACACACAGGACTGAGGAGAATAAAGGGAATTAGGGGATCTGGAGGTTAGAATTGTCAGGAAAGGTGTAAATGAAAAGGTATGAACTAGATTGAACCTTAAAGAATCCATAGGAATTGAAGTGGAAGGAATGAGTAATCCAGTGAAAAAGAGGGGGGCACTGAAAATGGGTCAGATTATACAGGGAAAGGCTAGTGTGTAACCTGGTGGGAGTGGGAGAAAATAAGAAGTTGCATGAGAAGGTCTGTTTGTAAAATATAATGTAAATCCCTGCTTTAGTTGATATTACTGGGAGTATTTTTGAATTAATGATGTGGATTCCTCTTTTTTTCAATGAGAAGTTTCTTGTTGAAAGGAATGCAGCATTAAAAGGTACTAAATGGTTTTTATGAACCTTTTTATGAAGATTTATGTCCACCATCAATCAAGGAGAGACATTATATGAGCCTCCAAAGGAGGTAGATTAAGTAAATGTATTCAAAGACAAATCATTATGATGAAATATTATAGTACATTCAAGTTTGTATTAAGAAAGAGGGATTGGGCACCTGGGCGGCTCAGTTGGTTAAGCATCTGACTCTTGATTTCAACTCAGGTTGTGATCTCATGGTTTGTGAGATCTGCGCTGACAGCATTGAGCCTGCTTGGGATTCTCTCTCTCTCTGTCTCTCTCTCCCTCTCTCTCCCTTCCCTGCTAGCTCTCTCTCACTCTCAAAATAAATAAATAGACATTTTTTTCAAAAAAGGAAGAGGGAGGGGTGCCTGGGTGGCTCAGTCGGTTGAGCGGCCGACTTCGGCCCAGGTCATGATCTTGCATCAGGCTCTGTGCTGACAGCTCAGAGCCTGGAGCCTGTTTCAGATTCTGTGTCTCCCTCTCTCTCTGACTGTCCCCCGTTCATGCTCTATCTCTCTCTGTCTCAAAAATAAATAAATGTAAAAAAAAATTTTTTTTTTTTTTTAAAAGAAGAGGGAGAGGTTCCTGGGTGGCTCAGTCATTTGAACCACTGACTCTTAATATTGGCTCAGGTCTGAGATTGAGCCGTGTCGGGCTCCACTGTGGGCATGGAGCCTGCTTAAGATTCTCTGTCTCCCTCTGCTTGTTTGTGCGCCTGCATGTGTGTGCTTGCTGTCTCTCACTCTCAAAAAAAAAAAAAAAAAAAAAAAATGGAGAGAGCCTCTTCAGGGATGTGAAAATGATAACATAATGGTTAAGAAAGTTACAGACATTGCATATTCTATAGAGTTAAAAAAAATTTTTTTTTTTGGTTAAAAACATTATTAGACTGAGGCGCCTGGGTGGCTCAGTCAGTTAAGCGTCCGACTTCAGCTCAGGTCATGATCTCGCAGTGTGTGGGTTCGGGCCCCGCGTCGGGCTCTGTGCTGACAGCTCAGAGCCTGGAGCCTGCTTCAGATTCTGTGTCTCCCTCTCTATCTGACCCTCCCCCATTCATGTTCTGTCTCTCTCTGTCTCAAAAATAAATAAACATTAAAACATTTAATGTTTAACATTTAAAAACATTATTAGGCTATTAACTACTAGAAAATTTGAATTAGAAAAAGTTATGTATTTTTTTTCCTGCATTAACCCTTGTGCGGAAGGTAACTTTTGTAGTCATTCCTATCAATAGGAAATTTTATCAATAGGAATTAGAAAAAGTTATGTATTTTTTTCCTGCATTAACCCTTGTGCGAAGGTAACTTTTGTAGTCATTCCTATCAATAGGAATTTTTCCAAAACATAGTTTTGAATATATGACAAAAATAATAAGTACATTATTTTCAACAAGCTTCACTATCAACTTGTGTAGTATTTATCTCTCACAATGGTTTTCATAAAAGTTACCATGATGCTTTAGAAAATTGCACTTGAAGGGAATTCGGAGATGAAGATTAAATTGGAAAGAAGAAGAATTGTACTGAGCTTTAAGAGACATTCTTCGGTCTCAGAGTCTGTTTCTTCCCATCTCCTGGGATGGCACATAGACTAAGAGTCTCTCTCACAAGAGACATGTGTGAGAATACTCACTTTAGTGTCCAGATACTAGAAGTAAGCTGCAGAATAGCAAACAATAAAGAAATGCTGGCTTCTAGACCATTCTGGTTGGGGAAGTTTCTAGTTTGGCTTCTCTGCTAATTTTTGAAATTTGCTGGCTTTGATTTTTTCTGGTCTGGCTTTTTATTTAAGACTTCATGGTTTTCACACAGGTTTATTAACTGGAGTAGTGGTGGACTCTGGAGATGGTGTGACTCACATCTGTCCAGTGTATGAAGGCTTTTCTCTCCCTCACCTTACCAGGAGACTAGATATTGCAGGGAGGGATATTACCAGATACCTTATCAAGGTAAGCAAAAGAAGATATTGTAGAAATTAGCTTTTGTAGTTTGTGTTTACTGACTTAACACAATATTTGAATATATCATCTCAGGACCATAGCAGATCTTCTGTACCACTGGAGGAGTGACACATTTACCCCAGTATTCGTATAAAAATCCAAGTAAGATTTATACACATGCTCTCCGGTATAGTAATGAGAATAGAACACATCATTACATAATTATGTTTGCTATTCCCAGGGACTGGGCAGTGAGGTATTTCAAAGATAGAAGAGACCTTAAAACCTCCTTGAACAATAGAGGCAGGCTTTTCTGCCATAAAACCTTTCTTTGACAGGTATATGTTAAAGCCATAATCCTGACTGGGTTGCCTTTTCTTGTCCTTCCCCAGAAAATACAGTGATCGCAAATTAACGATATTTGTTTAAAAACCGGGCCCCGTTGCACCAGACTTTAATATTTAGTAGTTTTCATGGAATTAACCCAGTTTTTAGTGTTTACTATATTAAAGTTTACTTCTGGGTATAATTAGTTATAAACATTGCTGGAGAAAGTGTATAAGGCAATTATTTGGAGGCATGTATATATATATATATATGTATTTATTTTAATATTGGGAGAAAAAAGTCTAGTCTACTGTCTATATCAGAATTCTGTTACTTAGAATATTCTCTCCAGGTCAGTGCCTCTCTGCCAAGCTGATGCTGTCCCCCAGGGACACTTTGCAATGTCTGGAGATATGTTGTGGTTGTTAACAGCTGTGTGGGAATGCTACTAAACATCCTACAATGAGTGGGGCAGCCCTCCAACAAAGAATTGTAAGGTCCACAATGTCATTGGTGCTGTTGTTGAGAAACTATTCTAGGGTGATATCTGTGTGATAAAATGGGTCGTATTAAGTGTTTACCTTGACATTGGGTTCTTTTTGTCTCATTTAGAGTAATAATGAGATTAAGTAAATGAGAATTATACTCTCATTCTAGGCCAGAGTTCTGTCTGAGGACTTTCCAAGGGTTTTCTCACAAAGATTAGCTAATGGGACTTATTTTTAAAGTTTTTATATGCAAAGTCCAGTTTGTTTATGCTACATATATTATGGTATAGGGTTTTTTCTGTCAGCTACTTGAATTCTTATCATTTATGTGATTCGCAAATGCTCTTGCCCATCTAGTACGTGTCAGATATAATACTAGAAGTTAGGGATAAAACTTTCTAAGACCTAGGGATATTTCATGAATATGGCATTGATTGAGCAAGTGGCAGATTGTGGGATAACGGTACTAAAATAATATGTATTAATACATAGAGTTTTGGGGTGCCTGGGTGGCTCAGTTGGTTGAGCATCCAGCTCGATTTCCACGCAGGTCATCATCCCAGGGTTGTGGGGTTGAGCCCAATGTCAGGCTCCGCGCTGAGTGGAGCCTGCTTAAGATTCTTCCTGTCCCTCTCCCCTTCTCCCCTTCTCCCCTTCTCCCCTTCTCGTTCTTGCTCCCTCTCTAAAATAAAAATGTTTAAAACTTAAGACTTGATTATTTAACAAAACTGTCTGAACATTGGTACTCAGACAAGTCTTTTTTTTAAATTAGCTTTTTTTTTTTTTAGCTCTTTTACCCATTGATTATTCATGAACTGTTAATAATTCTTTTACTCTTTGTGAAACAAATATATATCCTTTTATGGAAAGTAATATTTCCCATTTCTGAAATATTCAGTGAGTCCTAAGGATCCACTGTCCATTGCATTTGTTATTGACATGAGCTATTTAGTGGGCAGTAATGACTTTTCCAGAGTTGAACTCAATTCAGATTCATTGTCAATTTACTGTTTTTTTTGTACCAGCTGCTTCTTTTGCGAGGATACGCCTTCAACCATTCTGCTGACTTTGAAACAGTTCGCATGATTAAAGAAAAATTGTGTTATGTTGGGTATAATATTGAGCAAGAGCAGAAGCTGGCCTTAGAAACCACAGTATTAGTTGAATCTTACACAGTAAGTATTTCCAGTGTATAAAATGTGTGGTTTTAAAATGGAACACCATGACTATTGGTGTGTGCTTAAAGAGATTTTCTTAGAATCAGTATTTTTGTTTTGAGTTGTTATATATATATATGTGTGTGTGACCTTATGTCTTTCCACAATAAGATTTTTGATTTAAGTTATTTTAGGATACCATATAATGTGAAATAAGGCAAGAATCATAAATAGCCTTTCTACCTTAGGATATAAATTGATAAGAGATGTTATTTTGAGATTCTAATATCTGGAATAGCATTTTCAATATGCACTTTACAGAATGTTATTTCCCTGAGATGTTAAGTATTTTCACAAAAATTACAGTGGAGTATACATTGTCCAGTAAGTTTGGGAGTGTTTCGCTTTACTGAAGGACTTTTCAGAGCCTTTGATGTGCTAATTTGTGTGTGCCTGTGAGAATATAGCATACTGCGTGTTTCTCAACCTTATTAGACTACAGGATTCCAGCATTTCATGAGACTCAAACGTTCTACGAAGCATGCTTTGCAAAGTGCTCATCCTGTAATATTGCTCTAATAATTCACTAGGTGGCAGTGTTTTCCTGACTTTGTGTTTTCATAATGCGATCTTCAAAACATGTTAACTTGAAAGTGTAACTAATAAGAATTAGAACCTAGTTATAGGTTACACCACGGGAGTTGGTCCTACCTGAATTTTAAACGTGTTGTTCTCCTAAGTCTATTATATTCATCTGGGTATAAAGTACTTTCATATCTTGTCTTTGATCTAGTTATTACTAAAATAAAAGCAAGTAATAGGCAATAAAAGCAAGTACAGTATTCTTAAACTATTTGATTCATAAAAAAGATAAATAAAAATAAACTATTTGATTCATGTAAGCTCTACATAACACAAATATGTAAAAAATAGTCCTTTTAGAAATAATTATTAATTTTATAAATTATATTGTTTGATTTTTAAACAATACTGATCCAAATAATTGATAAGCAACTTAGTGATCTCACGATTTGCCCTAGGGATTCTTTTCTGAAGTTTTTTTGACAGTTCCTCTAGATGTACAATTTTTTATCTACCTGACTTGTTGGGAAGGAAGAAAGTGGCCTGAGACAAAGGATGAGGGAACTAGAAGTGTACATATGTTTTGTTAATTTCTCCCCTTCTTTGTCAAAGAATTTGAGGTGGGTTACAAAAACATCTACAGTTGACTCTTGAACAGCACAGGGGCTTGGGGCACCAATCCCCACCCCCCCCCCCCCTACAGTGTGTATAACTTTCAACTTCCCCAAAACTTTACTAATAGCCAGCTGTTGCCTTGCCAATAACATAAACAGTCGATTAACACTTATTTTGTATGTTATAGGTATTTTATACTGTATTCTTACGATAAAGTAAGCTAGAGAAAAGAGAATGTTATTAAAATCATAAGGAAGAGAAAATACATTTACAGTCCTGTACTGTATTTATCGAAAAAAAATCCATGTGTCAGAGGACCCGTGCAGTTCATACTCATGTTGTTATAACAAACATGTTACACGTAATTCTTACTTATTTGTCATTTGCACAACAAATAAAACCAGTACACTGGTGAAACTGATAAGTAAGTGAAGAGGGAGAAAGGATGGGATAAGATTTGGTGCAAAAAGAGGAGAATCCTACAGTCTTAACAGTATCTAGAGGTAGGTAGTTCCCAGGCTGGGTGGCCCCACGCTGGCCAGCAGCCAGAGTACGGGAAGAAGCCACTCTGGCAGAGAGGCTGGAAATGGGAGCTACAGAGGTTTTACCAATAAGTGTGCTGTGTAAAGTTTTTCCAAATATCTTAGGTAATTTCATGTAGTTCCTAAACTCACCTGATGGTTTTATTTTGTTAAGAATAAATGTTTGAATCAGTATCCTTGAGGGTTTTTTTGTTTTTGGGTTTTGTTTTGTTTGTTTAACTTGATACAATTTATTTAAAGACAGTTGTGGAAGTTTTGAAAAATGTGATTGCTTTTGCACATATCTGTAAACAGTTATAGCAAACATGGAGTAAATGTTTTAAAAGCTTGGTTTGTGGGACTTTGTCATACTGAAAAGTCATTTTTAGAATCTAAATACAATTACTGTATTATAAATATACTGTGAGAAATGTTCATGTAAAACTAATTCTGGTATCTCCTATAGAAATGGGTCAAATGCCATCATATACAAGCATGCTTAAAACTGAGGTCAATCCAATGAGTTGTGAGGTGGTTTTAAAAGAGGGAGTTTTTGGGATGCTTGGGTGGCTCAGTTGGTTAAGCGTCAGACTTCAGCTCGGGTCGTGATCTCTGAAGCCTGCTTCAGATTCTGTGTGTGTGTCTCTCTCTGCCTTTCCCCCACTCACACTCTGCCTCTGTCTGTCTGTCTGTCTCTCTCTCTAAAAAAAATAAGTAGACATTAAGAGAGGGTGTTTTGGGGGGGCACCTGGCTGGTTCAGTCAGTGGAGTAATCTGTCTGCTAATGTTGAGGTCATGCGTTCATGCCACACACTGGGCATAGAGTTTACTAAAAAATAAAAATTTTAAAAATAAATAGAGGAAATTTTTACTTAACATTTCTCATTTAGTTAAACATGATGTGACTTAAGAGTTTTCTATACAAGGTTATGTTGTAATGATGTCAGACCTGTTGTTTAAATCTTATTTGCTTAAATTAAAATTATGTTTATCCATTATTTAAAATTTAATGGGGGCTAGAGGGGAGCCTGACTGGCTCGGTAGGTAGAGCATGCAACTCTTAATCTCAGGGTTGTGAGTTCAAGCCCCATGTAGGTGTAGAGATTACTTAAAAATAAAATGTAAAAAAAAAATGTTTTAAGGGTGCCTGCTCGGTTTAAGCATCTGACTTCGGCTCAGGTCATGATCTCACAGTTGGTGAGCTTGAGTCCCGTGTCAGATGAGCTTGAGCCCCACACCGGGCTCTGCACTCTCTCTCCTTCTCTCTCCCTCATAAACAAACAAACAAATAAATAAAATAAAATTTATTAACAGGGTCTAGTAAATAGGACACAGAATTGCTTAATAAAAGTAGTCTAGGGGTGACTAGGTGGCTCAGTCAGTTGAGCATTTAAGTCTTGGTTTTGGCTTAGGCCGTGGTCTCATGGTTCATGGGATCCCATGGAACCTGCTTGGGATTCTCTCTCTCTCTCTCTCTCTCTCTCTCTCTCTGTGCCCCTCCCCCCTTAACCATGCTCTCTCTCTCAAAAATAAATAAACTAAAAAAACACATTTTTTGGATTAAATGATTTGACAGAAGCTTTACACATGATATATAAAGTGTTTTGATGGCAAAATAGTAACGTTTCACGGTATAATTATTTGGTGAAAGAAATTAACATTTTTAACTATATGTGTCTATGCCACATGGTAAAAATATACATAAAATCACAGATGTGTTACAATAGAGAAGCAGCATTGACACCAGCAGTAATCCAAATGCAGTGGTTTATGAACATTTCCTTTTTATGCTTAGCTGCACACAGCAAAGGAACGTAATGCACTCGTGCCTTGGTGGTTGTTCCAAGAAATTCCTGCTGTGTTGGAGCATGGTGTGATGGCATGTTCTGCATTGAAAAGCAGAACAGCTATCTAAATATATTTTATTTTACCTTTTTTCTTTTTCAAGAATTTATTGTGGGAATAATATGTTGCTGGTAATGATTTTGGTTATAGAACAGATGTGTTTAATAGTGTTCTAGAGAACACTGGGAAATTTTTTAATAACGTTTTGCTGACTAATACCTGGTTATTCTTGGTTTCTAGCTCCCAGATGGCCGCATTATCAAAGTTGGGGGAGAGAGATTTGAAGCACCAGAAGCTTTGTTTCAGCCTCACTTGATCAATGTTGAGGGCGTGGGTGTTGCTGAATTGCTTTTTAACACAATCCAGGCAGCTGACATTGATACCAGGTACATTATAAATGATGGCTTCCAAGTTATTTATCAGTAGATGGAATGTGTGTAGTTAAAATGGCCAAGTTGTCTATTAGCTCACTCATGTTTTTGAACAGGTAAGGCAAAATAATTTTTTGAGGGTGGCACTGGGTGTTGAATATATATCATTATGCCTCAGAAACCACTTAAAAATTTTTTTTCATAGTTTAAAACTTAAGGAAAACTTTCAGGAATAATACAGATAACTCATGTATACTCTTTTTTCAGTTTTGCATTCTACTAAGTTTAACATTCTTCATGTTCTTTCTGTCATTCTCTCTTTTTTCTTGAGCCATTTGAGAGTATGTTGAATGTATAAGTCCTCTCTACTCCTTAATATTCTCTTTTTATTTCCTGAGAACAGAGGTATTCTCTTCTATAGCCACAGTGCAGTTATTGAGCTCAGGAGATTGATAACTGATACACTGTCATGTGCCATCCATTTGTCACTTTCATCTACTGTCCCAATAATGCCCTTTATATAGTTTTTCTTTTCCCCAGGAGATTATCAAGTTGAGGATCACACAGGATATGTAGTTGTCATGTCTCTTGGGCACAGTTCTTCAGTCTTTCATGACATTGACATCTTTTTAGAGTACAGGCCAATTATTTTAGAAAACTTTTCTCAACTTGAGTTTGAATTTTTTCTCATGAATAGATTCAGGTTATGCATTTGGGACTAGAATACTACTTAAGTGATGAGTCCTTCTCAGGGTGCCACATCCAGATATGAGATCTGTTGTTTCCTTATTGGTGATGTTAGTATTAAGCTCTTAATGAAGTTTCCTGTTTAGTTTTTGTAGTTTTTCTTTCTTAGTTTCTAAGTAATTTGTGGGAAGATACTTTGAGACTGTCTTGATCTCCTGTTCCTCATTAAACTCTGCCCCCCACCCCTTTTAGCATCTATTGATGCTAAAATGCCTAAATGCATTTTTGTTGTGGTTGCAAAAAGGTGATTTCCTAATTCTGTCATTCCTTTTATATGTATTAGTTGACATTCTAGCATAAGGAAGCACTTTTCCTTGTTTTATTTGTTATCAGCGTGGACTCATGATTTTGTACAGTGGATTATAATTCATTACCATTTTTATTTATTTTAATGCTCAAATTGTTCCTGATTTGGCCAGAGCCCCTTCAAACAGGGTCTTGCGTCCTTTGATGTGCTGTTATCTTTTTGAGCACATTGTGTTTTGTGGCACAGGATATTCCTGGCCTTTCTTTAATTTTGTAGGTGAAGCATTACCATATAGTCAAAACTATACAAAAAGTATTCTTTGAAGTATTATTACTCTCCCTGCCCCTTGTTCTCCACCCTAGTCCCCCTCCCTCTTATAGGTAAATGGTCTCATTAGTTTCAGGTTTATCCTTTCTATGTTTATTTTTTCTTACACAAAAGGGAGCATAGTAAAAATGCTTTTTTGCCCTTCTTTCACTTAGTATGCCCTAAACAATCCTGTACCACTTCCTAGGGATCATCTTCCTTTTTCTAGTGTATACATATCCGTTTATTCCGTGAATCTTGGTTATTTAGGTAGATTCCAGTATTTGTGCAAATAATGCTGCAATTAATAACCTTGTGTACGCTTTATTTTTGTATTGTTGGGCATGAACATTCTGAAAAAATTTCTAGAGGGGGAGTTGTTGGGCCAAAAGGTAAATAAATGCATGTAGTTTTGTTACTGCTCAGTTCCTCACTGTGCGGGTTGTACCTTTCTTCTTCCCACCAGCAACAGGTGAGGGCACCTGTGTCCCCACAGCTTGTTCACAGTGTGGTGACTTTTTAACTTTTATGCCAGTCTGGTGAGTGTAAATGATACGTCAGTGTAGTTTTAATTTGTATTTTCCTTAAGAGTGGAGTTGAGCATGTTTTTCTTTGTTTAGGACTGTTGTTATTGTTCATGGCTTTTGCTTCTTCGTGTATGGAATTTTTGTAATATTTTCCCCTCACGTTTTAAAAGTTCTTTTGCTATTATAGCTAGTTCTGTGATCTATTGCAGATACTTCTCCTAATTTTCCATTTGTCTCTTGCTTATGGTGTTTTTGGCTATGCAGAAATTTGTTTTTACGTAGTTATTAAATAAATTCATATCTTACATTGCATCTAGAATTGATTTGAGTCATATTTGGAAAGCCCTCCTATATAGCTAGGTTATAGAGGAATTCACTCAGAAGCATTTTGTAAAGCAGGTGTTTGCTTACTTGTCTTTTTAACTCAGCATTAAATAACCACCAAACTAATTTTTGTGGGATGGCTGAGGAGCAGGATAATAAAGGAAATTAATAAAAATCGCAGTTGGCTTATAACAAGCTATAAATTTGATGGAAGACGATCAGAAATCTAGACTTGGAGTAGGGAGTAAATTCTCTTAGTAGGGATTAGGTAGACGCTTTTGTCCCTTGATTTAATGATCACTGATAGTAAAATTGCATTTTAAAGTGCATGCCTCTCAGTGGTGAGTCAGGCGTTGGCATGCCTGAAGCCCTGGACTCAGGTTCGGTACCCTTTCAACGGAGCTGGCATTAGGAAGTGGCACAACTCAGCTGTTGTGTGTTCTGCATTTTGAAAGTGTTCATGTAAACACTAGTGGGTACATGTCACCTTAACTGCTTGGCATAGGCTACGTTCACGTGCATACTTCTGCAGGTAGATAGAAAATACTGCTCTTCTAGAAGCTGGGGTTAACAAATTGAGAATTTCTTCCACTGAGAACCTAGAAGCCAGTTTGAATGAGGCCAAAATAAATGTGACTCAGCTCCTGAACTAACTTTACAATGAAAAGAGTTCCTCAGACCCTCACTCGGTTAAATCACTTTTAGTACATAGCAGTTATTTTAGATTTGATTATCGGTATGATAAGAGCAGCATATTCAAGGAAGAGAGGACTGCTATATGAAGCAAAACACATCAGTCTAACCAGAAATAACAGCGGACAGTCTCAAGGCAAAGGAACAAAAGGGAAAACTACAAAAGGCAAATGTAAACATTGAAAAGCAAGAACTGAAATCATAGTAGAAAATGGTTAATTATAGTAAACAACCACATCACACAGTGGCTCCGGGGAAGCACTGTGATAACACAGTCTGAATATGGAAGTTTGTAATGTAAACTATGGTCGTTATTAAAAGGTTCAGTTACATTTGCAGGAACCTGTGTCAAGTGCTTTAGAAGTATTCTCGTTAAAATTATAATTATTTTACATGTAGAGAGGGTTTGTTATAACAGTATTAATAGCAAACATTCAGCCCTGTGATTTCCATGTTGGATTTTGTTTAATTCTCCCAGCAGTCCCCTGAAGCTGACAGACAAAAAGGAGCTCTGAGAGACTATTTTCCTCATCAGAAACCCTAAATGAATACCTTTTGTGTCCTTCTAGATCTGAATTCTATAAGCACATTGTGCTTTCTGGAGGTTCTACTATGTACCCTGGACTGCCGTCACGGTTGGAACGAGAACTTAAACAGCTTTACTTAGAACGAGTTTTAAAGGGAGATGTGGAAAAACTTTCTGTAAGTATCAATCAATAATCCAGCTGTTAACATACTTTTAAAACCCTGTAAAGTAGCTTGTGAATCTTGACAACCACCAGAGGGAGCATGAAGTCTTCCTAAACTAATTATTAATACAGTCACTTGCAGCCTTGAAGAGATAAGAGGAAGTGAATGGTTCGAGGTAAACTCTCTTTCAGAATGCTTGTGCCACCTGGTCACCTCACCTACCTGGTCACCTCTGAGTCAGTGGCTGGAAGCAGTGAGATCCAGGGCCAAATGTTCTGATTCATCTGTAACAGCCTGGAGTCAGGGTGCCTCTAAATGCACGGGAAGAACCTGCCTTATAGGAGTCCCCCTTTTCTGCGGGGGATACGTTTGAAGGCCCCAGTGGATGCCTAAAACCGCAGATAGTACTGGATCCCACGTATACGATTTTTTCCTATACGTGAATGCCTGTGATAAAGTTTACTTTCTAAATTAGGCACAGTAAAAAACGACGGTAATAAAATAGGACAGTTATAACAATATACTGGAATAAAAGTTATAGGAATGTGGTCTCTCTCTCAAAATATCTTCTTGTACTATACTCACTCTTCTGTGATGATGTGAGATGACAAATTGCCTGCGTGAGGAGATCAAGCGAGGTGTTCTACGTAGGCCTTGTGAATGTAGTGATACGTCAGAGAGAGGATCATCTGCTTCCAGACCATGGGTAGCAAACCACAGAAGACAAAACCACAGATAAGAGGGGACTGCTGTACTATGGAGAGAGAAATGCCTCTTTGGGGGTTTTGAGTTTGTGTTTTTTTTTTTTTACCTTTTTGGATATGTAACCCGCCTTCAGTGCTACCCTTGGACTGTCTCATTTCTGATTCTAGGCTATTTTTCTGGCTGTTTCTTGCATATGTCTTATCTCCCTAATCAGATTGTAAAACACCATGTGTCAAATATTTTGTCTCCCCAGCTATCCTGGCTCTTGAAACAGACTTAAATTGGTAGTTGTTGATGTGTAGAATAGAGAGAGATTTTTAAACTAGTATGTAATACTTGATGGTTATTTGGGATTGATTTTTCTTCTACAAACACTGGAGTGTGTGAAGTACAGTACGTTTACTCTGCATTCAGCCAGAAGTCATTCAGTTCTGAGTTCTTCTCTTTGTCCCAACAACTTTGATTGGCTGTTAGATAATGAGATTACATATTACAGAGGACTTGTGTTTTGGAGATACTAATGTCACATCTGTGACTCGAATTGTGGAAATTAAATTGAGTACGGACTCACATACATTAAACAAATTAAAAGACTCAAAAGGAGCCATGTTGTCTAAGTACTCCGCTTATTTGTCTGATTTTATTGAGTTATACATACAATTTAAAATTAGCCTCAGGTGATTATTTCCTTATTCAGCAAAAATTTCTTGACATCCTTCTGGGTGTTAAACACTTGTCTTAGGTGCTAGAACAATCAAAACAGTGGTAAATAGAAACAAAATCACTGCTTTTATTCTATGAATAATACTTCAATAGTAATAAACACTGTGAAGAAAACTAAAGTGAGGTCAGGGGCTAGTAAGTGGTAGTGATTGGGGAGATGGCTTGATCGTTCGTGTTGTGTGGTCAGGGAAACACTCTGATGAGATCAGTTCTGAGCAGAGAACGGAGTGAGCGGGTGAGCCATGTGACTACCTGCGGGAAGAATCTTCTAGGCAGGAATACCAAGTGCCAAAGCCCTGGGTTGTCAGGATGTAGGTCTTTTTCAGACACAGTAAAGGATTTAGCTTTAGTCCTAATGAGATAGAAAGCCTTGGGAGGGTTTTGAGCAGAGAAGTGATAAGATCTGACTTCTTTTTTTTGTTTTGTTTTTAATGGTTATTTATTTTTGAGAGAGAGGGATAAAGTGCAAGCGGGAGAGGGGCAGAGAGAGAGGAAGACACAGAATCTGAAGCAGGTTCCAGGCTCTGAGTTGTCAGCACAGAGCCTGATGTGGGGCTTGAACTCAGCAGACCACAAGATCATGACCTGAGCTGAAGTCAGATGCTTAACCGACTCAGCCACCCAGGTGCCCCGGATCTGACTTGTTTTTAAAGAATCACAGAGCCTGGGTTTGCCTGGGTGGCTCACTCAGTCGGTTAAGTGTCTGACTCTTGATAGCTCAGGTCTGATCTCAGGCTCGTGAGTTCAAGTTGTTTTTTTGTTTTTAAAAAAGAATCACTAAGTCTGGTGTGAATAGATTGTTGGGGGAGGGAGGAAGAAAGAAGGATGTAAAAGGATGCATTCACAGGCTCAGAGGGAGGAGACAGGAGACGGAGGTTTATCAAATGGAGGAGGAGGTGTGAAATGGTTGTGTTGGAGAGAAGAGAGAAGACATGTAATGGGGTTGCCGTGCTGCACTGAGGGGCTCAAGTAAGGTAAGCGATGCAGTCAAACCAACACTTTTGAGTTTCTCACCTGTTGTGTTCAGTTCCTTGAGGGCAGCTACAAAGTAGAGAGTTGAACACCCAAGTCGGTGTTTTGAGAGGCAGAGGACAAAGTCACTAAGGATAACACCAGGAAATGGTGGTGAGAGCGTACCCCCATGCACAGTAGGAGCAGGGATGAGAGGAAGAAACCTGGGGGTCCTGTAGGTGACTTGGCAAGGAGGAGTGGTGGATGGAATGGTCTGATAGAATGAGCTTCAACTTTGGAGTTGTAGGGAGGAGGGAGAGAGGCGCAGCAGTGAAGAGCAACAGTTGATCAGAACCTCCAAGGTTAGGAAGGTGGTCGTGTGAGGAAACCAGCAGCCAGTTGAGAGAGCTGCAGGGACAGCAGGGTCTTGAGGGGCCATTATTTTTTTAGTTTACATCCAAGTTAGTTAGCATATAGTGCAACAGTGATTTCAGGAGCAGATTCCTTAGTACCCCTTACCCATTTAGCCCATCCCCCCTCCCACACCCCCTCCAGTAACCTTCTGTTTGTTCTCCATATTTAAGAGTCTCTTATGTTTTGTCCCCCTCCCTGTTTTTATATTATTTTTGCTTCCCTTCCCTTATGTTCAGCTGTTTTGTATCTTAAAGTCCTCGTATGAGTGAAGTCGTATGATATTTGTCTTTCTCTGACTAATTTCACTTCTGGCTGTTTTTATAAATAAAGTTTTATTGGAACACAGCCAGGCCCCCCCTTTTTTTTATGTAAGTAAACTGGTGTTTTTATGTGTCATATACTATCAGATCTCACAGTTCCATTTATGTGACGTGAAGACAACTTAACATGACATAGTTTACTTGGAGTCTTGCAGGATTTGTGGCACAGTAAATTAAACCATGGCATTTTAAGGTTTCTCTTTGAAGCGTGGACTGATCACACAGATTGAGGTGTATTTTTATTAGGCAGTCAATAGTGGCTAAAGATTATAAAACTTTTCCCACTTTAATTTTGGTTACTGTTTTGATTTTTTCCAGCATCCCCAAGGTTTATTTGACAATACTTGGTCTTGTTTATTTTGAGAACGTTTCATTTCAGTTTGAAGCAATAGAAAGTGAGCTTTGCTTATAAGAAAAGAATTTCGGTCTTACTCTTACATGGGACTGCAATCAGAGGCGTTAGACCTTGAAGAAACCATAGAAGTCCTCTTACCCAAACTCTTGACTTGACATTTGGCTAAATGGTTTGCTCATGTGGTCATCACCAGTTGATGGGAAAACCTGCCACAATCAGGACTGTGGTACTTGGGCTCTGTCAGTAGGCTGATCGTGGAATTTGTTGTCCAAATCAAGACACTTCTGAGAGTGACAGAGGGCGTTGTTAATAGTGATGCGGCAACAAGTGTAAATCAGGACTGCTCTAAGCACTCTGGGGTGGATGTGTGATCTCCTAGTTGTGAGCTTTTGGCAGATTACAAAAAATATCTCTGTACCTCAGATACCAAATCGCACCGTCCTGCTTACCTCACAGGACTGTTGTGAGAATTCAACAGGAGAATGTATGAACAGTCATTGTCATAAAGCAGAAAGCATTATGCACGAGTGACACTTTGTGATCCCCTCTTTCTCCTTTAGAAATTTAAGATCCGTATCGAAGATCCACCGCGCAGAAAGCACATGGTGTTCCTGGGTGGTGCAGTTCTGGCAGATATCATGAAAGACAAAGACAACTTCTGGATGACCCGACAAGAATACCAAGAAAAGGGTGTCCGTGTGCTGGAGAAACTTGGTGTGACTGTTCGATAAACTCACTCCAGAGCTTGCTCGCATCACACCCCTAATGCTTTCTTTTTTCCTTTTTGCCAATCTTTGAACTCGTTCAACTCCAGGACGTGGAAGAGTCCTCTCTGTGCCCTTTGACTGGAAAGGTCAGGTTTTATTCTGGTGTCTTGGGGGAAGCTTTGTTAAATTTTTGTTGAAGTGGGTAAATCTGTTTAATTCAGCCACTTCCCTACAAACACAACGAGAGGGCAAAGGGTCCCCCTGTCTGCTGCTTTGTTTCTTCTAAGTAGGCATTTAGATCATTCCTGTCGGCTTCCTATTTTCACTTTACTGCTCTAATGCTGCTAGTTTTAGTCTTTAGCACACTAGGTGGTATGCCTTTATTAGCATAAGAAAAAAACTTTAACAGGAGCTTTTACATATTATTGGGGTGGGGGTGGTAAGGGATGGGTGGGCAGCTGCTGAACCCTTTATGGCATTTTCTCTGTGGTGTGGTGCTTTCAACAGTTACTGCACAGTTTAAGTACCTTAAAGCTTCTGGAATTAACATTGTAGGGAAATGTTAGGCTCAGAATTAAAGTGTTTGGGATGGGATTTTGCGTGGGGGGAAGGGGTGGTCTTTGGACTTTTTAATTTTTGAGCTTCTCTGCTCTGAGGTATGTAAGATGAAATCTATTTCCAGTCCTTTGATTTGGCAGGTTTTCTTCGACTTTTGGTCTGCCTGGAACTGTTTCCATTTGATGTAAAGAGCAAGTGTAATACTCCATTACCATGTGGCTTAGCGATTTTTTTTGAATTTTTATTTTTGAAATCAACCATGTTAGCTGGGAATAGACTCCCTAGAATCTATCAGTGGACAATTGACAATTTAAAAATGCTTTTGGAAATTCCAAGTACAGATTAGAAAAGTGCTTAAGAATGCTTCTTTCTATACCAGAAGCATTAAGGTACTCCAGTGCCAAGTACCATTCTTACAGTTACTCTTTGACATAACTGACCAGTGCTGATTTAATAAGAAGAAGTAGACACATATAAATAATTACTGGCGGTAGGTTACAATTTGGGGGTTAAAAATAACATTGAAATATGGGACTTGTTGCCAGTTGGGTAATTTTCATTAGTCTTTTTATTATTTTAATTTGCAGTCTGGAAGTGGAGTATAATTTGACTACTTAAAATGTTGTTGGCAAAAAAAAAATCAAGATTTAAATTTGTATTTGTGCTGAAAAAGGAATCATAACTAGTAAGTCTCAGTCGTCTTATGCCTGAAAGAAGAATTGTTGGTATTTTGTAAGTGGTAGCAGACTTTTCTGTGTCAGAAAATCATATTTATGAATCTGTTGGTACTGCTTTGTATCTGAAAAAAATATCAAATAGTACTCAGATTTGAATTCTTTCTAAATTTGAAAAATAAAGGAATAAGAAACTCTATCATGCTAAGTACAAAATGCAGATTCTGGGGGAAAAATGTTTTCCTTCATTTCAAAATATTCTTTACTAATAATGGGGGAAAAATGTTTTCCTTCATTTCAAAATATTCTTTACTAATAATGGCTTTGAAAGAGGAAGCTTAGTTTTTAGGTGACTACATTTGGAAAAATTATTGGCTTTAAGACCTTTTTTGTGAAAAAACTTAAAAGTCAGTTTACATGAAATAAGCAGCAAAAGAAGGTTAGTTTTAATAATGCAGCTTCTGTTCATATTAAGTATTTTTTGTCTGTTTTACCTCACTTTGAACAAGTAAAAGAAGTTAACCTGCATGCTGGACATGCCTCAGTACACGTGAATAGCCTATGAATAAAGTGTACTAGATTTTAGGGACATGGGTGTCAGTCATTTTGGAATTCTCAAGTGTTCCTAAATCATGTTCGAACTCCCCCTAGCCTTTTGAGTCCTGGACTTGTTAAAGGACACACATGTAGGACCAGTACCTACCAGCTGTTCATTTCAGGTAAATTGGATGAACTCTTGGCCTTTGGTCGTGATTTTAATATATGGGGGTAGAAAACAACAAGGACAAGGATGGACTCTTACAACAATGAGAGAGCATTTATCATTTGCCCCTTGAATGTAGAATTTGGTTTTAATTTCAGTATTCTGCTAGCAAACAGGACAGTTAAAATGGTGTATTTATATATATAGTATAATTTTAAAATTCCATTTTCTAATTTTCCTATTCCAAGGCAAAATAATGTATTTAGTTATTTGGGGGGTAGTTGAAATATTAGGTTTGACTGGAGTTGTCAGGTGGGAGTCCCTCAAACTAACATATTTTCTGTTTTAAAAGAGATCTGATTTTTAGCTCTTGAGAGCCATTGTCACTTAAATTTCCAATAATGATTAAAATTTCTTATTAAATTAGAATTGCCAATGCCTTGACCTTTGAGAAGGGTTTCTTAGAAATAAGTCCTACATTTAAACTTCTTTCTTTAAAACATGGTATTGGATGTTGACTTTTACACAGTTCTGAGCACTGTTAACAATATCTGGAAAGTGTTTTGCGAGATCAATGGAGAGTTAAACATTCTACATTTAACGTGAATACACTTCTTTTTGATTCAGAAAATAAAATCAGATTTTTGAAAGTAAATTTGAATTTTATCTTGGTTTTGCCTGTTAACATTTTTCTCTTTAGTTTCATTTTCGTATTTTTATTCATGTTTCATTTTTGCTAATGCAAGATGGATTGACAATTCCATGCTAGTTGTTAGGCCAAGTTCCGTTCAATGTTGTGTTTTTATTTGGCTAAAAAACGTCTTTATCTTTGGTGTGATTTTAAATAAGGAAAGGAAAAAACTAGCAGTAAGAGCAAATTACAGGTACAGCTGTATTAGAGGGTCCCCCCTCCCTCCGCAAGCAAACTGTTTTGTTTCCTGAAAGACTTAAGGTGGCTTTTGCAGTATTAGGAAAGCTAGACAGATATATATGTAACTTGACCCTTTTCAAAGACCTTTTAGCTCATTTGCAGACTTTTGGCATATTACTTTTAACACAACTAAAGGGTGAACTTTTTAAAAACTCACCTTCCTTTACTTTCATACTTGTCTTTGAGGATAGGGGCTGAGGAGTAGCTGATAGAATTTTTGTTTATCCTTCTTCATGAACTTGTACGCTTGGATTTCATTGCTCCCTTCATGGCCACGTTCCCCCAGGACTTCCTGAGGTTTGCCTCTGGTGTCTTACCAAGCTCTTAGTTGCCAGAATAATGTGACAGCCGTCCCCGTGTGTTACAGAGGAAGAAGTTACTGGGCACTGCTCCTTGGTCTCCTTGGTGATAGAATGAGTGTTTTAATGCTCTTCGTTTGTTTTTCTTCGCCCATAAACTTTGACCACTGTATAATTACGTGTGGAACTGCACTAACTTTAGAACCATTAGTAAGGGCACCCAACGACAGTGAACCAGAAGCTCAAGGAATTATTTTAGCTCAATATTTAACACGTAATCTAATCTTGGACTAATTGACCAACTACCCACAATACCCGGAGTATTTGTAGTCTCACTTTTTTCCTCCAGCTCAAATTGACCTATTAAAAGCTTGAATACCTTGTAAAGGCCAAATTGCTGACTTTAACCACTATATTGTAAGTAACCTTAGCTATAGAATAGAAAAACTCGTGTTGGGGCCGTAAATAAGGCAGCTGTTGTATAAATTCCACCGATTTTTGTAGTAAGTATTTTAAAAACCTCCTAAAGCATCTTGCTCTTCATTGTTTAAATAACATCTGAAGTTAGGGAGAAAGAAGCTATTAAACCATAGTTACTTTTGTTTAAATCATCTGCACCATGGCAGTGACAAAAAAAAAATGCTTTGTGCCTATTATAAGTATTTTACTTTGTGTTGTGTAAAACGTGTTCTTTTGTGTTATTTGCACCTATCATAAGCATCTCATGTTGTGTTAGATGTAAAATCTCTATCTGGGTAGGGGGAATCCAAATGATTCTTTAGGAGAACAGTTCGTGTCCTGTCTCATATCTAGCCTCAGTTCCTCCCCAGCCACTAGAGGAAAAAGACTGGGAAGGACTGCAAATAATTTTCCTTGAAGTAGAAGCATTAGTACTGTAACTATGCTTACATGTATCAGCCAAAAGGTTTGGGTTTGGGACATGCAGGAAAAGCAGTCACAAGGTTCGTAAAGTCTGGTTTTTAAGCCCCAGGTAGACTCCCAAGAACACTGCCTCTGGCCATTAACATCAAGTTGAGCTTTTGCCTGGTGGATGCTTTGTTTTAAAGATTAGTGGAAAGGATACTCTCCCAAGCCTCTTTGCTGTTCCTTGAATGTGGGTTTGGAAAAGAGGGCCCTAACTCTCAAGAATTCAGAGTTCTGTGCACCAAGAAAGTAATTATAAATATTTGAATGCAAAGGTATTAATATCGAATGAAGGTTGACATTTTAAGCAAGGAAACTGACGTTAAGACCTGCCACAATATTAATTTGATCTTTTTGTTCATTGACTGCCTTGATGTTGTGTGCAGGGGTTGGGGTTTTTTTGGTTTTTGGTTTTTGTTTTTTTCAGGCGTATCCTAAACTACGCACAAAGAAATTGCAAGGCCTGTGTTACTTTAGGAAACCAAATCTAAGGATTTCCTGAGTGAGGAAGACTTCTCTTAACTGCTCTTACATTTTCCTATCTCATGGCAACTTAGTATTTGAAGAGTAAGAAATTTGGACCTTAACTGAGGCTCAAATGTCAAAAATAAGTTGGTGACATACATTTGACCCCTTGATTTGAAACCTTCATTGTGACCTCCATGTGTGTGGGGTTTGTTTGTTTTTTTTTCCTTAGATCTAAAGCTTCTGGCATTAAATTTTAAGAACTGTTGAAAGGAATGTGGGTTTGGAACCTAAAACTCTGATGACTAGGTACAATTCAAAAGACCTCGATGATCAATTAAAGGGCCATTTTGCTTGTTTGTTTTGCTTTTACTTAGAGCTTTAGGCGGAATTTAACATACTAAGTATCCTATAGGAAGTGATGTAGGTAGAGTATAATTACCTGAATTTCAAAAATGATCGAATTACTTGCCCCCCTTGATATGCCTTCCTTGATATGAAGTCAATCTCATGAAGTGTTTAAATGTGAAGGTTCCTGGCCTCACTCTGGACCTACCGAATTTGGGGCGGAGGGTCTGCCTGCTTTCCAGCTGCGCCGATGGTTCTCCCCATCAAAGCTCTCACTCCCCTGCGGTACAGGCAGCCCCGGAGAATGGGCCTTGCCCCCGACGCACACCTGCATGCCCTTGCCTCGCTCTCCTCCTGACACCTCCCACAGCCGTCAGCAGATGGGTTCAGAAGTGAGATGGGAACAGGCCCTGGAATCCAGTGTGCTGGTTTCCTCCCCCTCCCCCAGACAAACCTCACCCCTCCATCCTGGTGGGTGATAGGAGCCTTTCCTCAAAATGCGAATTCTTCTGGGAAGGTTAAAGCACCATTAGCCATTCACACATTTGTGTGAATTAAAAGGAAGTCCAGTGACTCAGACTGACACCTAGTGAAGATTACCATCTGTTTGTGATTTAAGGCAAGTTAGGTCTGTAAGTTTGGCCCCAGGAGTGCCTTGGAGAAAACAGGCCGACTCCAAGGAAATGTGAAGTTACTGGTTGATTACCTTTTAGGGGCGGTGAAACAACCAGACTACACTGCTTACTTCAACATTGCTTTGAGAGAGGTTTTCCCCTCACTCTGACTTGCACACTTCCCAGCTCCCCGAACTTAAGCTCCTACGGCTAGTGCTGCAAGTCAGCCATTTGACGGATGAAAATGATTTGTAGACTGGCCAAGCAACCCACCTACCAGATGTAGCTTTACTTCTGCGGAGAAAATACCTGTTGCAACTTCCTTGCAACTGACGTACAAACGAACTTTTGGATGCAGCTTGGAGACCCACCTATATACACATAGAGAGTTAAGTTTTGATTTTTTTGAAAGGAGAAACCCAGTTCCAAAATTTGGAAGTTTGTGGCATTCTATTATCGTAGAGTGATAGCTGCTAGAGAGAGAAACAAAAGCTTATCTCTGCGTTTGCTCTTTTAGGCAAGGATAATTTTATTTATTTATTTTTTAATTGTTTTCATGTTTAAAAGAATACCATAAATTTATCGTCTCACAGTTCTAGAGGTCAAGGTCCAGAATCATTTTCACTGTGTTCAGGTCAGGGTGATGGCAGGCTGGCTTCTTTGGAAGACTACGGGAGAGGAATGATTTCCCCGGGCAAGGATCATTTTAGCCAGAGATTTAAATGAGGAGGAGGGAGGGGGGCGTGCCTCTCCTATACATTAAAATTCAGTAGCTGCAGGTGAGTGCATGCACGAGGAAAATTAAATAAGCGGCTGCAGGTAAGGAGGTGGTTAGTTTTCCGTGTAGGAACCCTCTCTCAGAAGGAGTTTGATGGATCCTCTGGGTGAGTAGAAAGTTACTTTTCTCTTCTGAACCTAATTCTTCTACAACCCATACAAGAAAGCTTCGGAGCTTTCTCCAGCTGGAGAGTGTGCAGTTGATGCTGGGTTCGTTTTCTTGCTCTTTGCCGGCCTACATATCTCCTAGTGTTTTCACCATGAGAGCTTCTCTTAAGTTTTCTGTTTCAATCCAGAGCGCACAACAAATCGCCTCCAGCCTTTCGAGCACCACCTCTGACCGTACAGTTAGCTAAAAATGCATGTAGAGTGTTTATAAGCCTCGTTTGTTCCAAATGTTGACCTGAAATTTGTCCCAAAGTGGAAGTGCTTAACTGCTCATAATGATCAATAGTCCTTTAATGACTGCTATAAATACATTTCTTACCACGTAAAAGCTGAAAAATCACAAGGTCCTCTAAAGCAGAATGCTGTTCATGTGGTATGTTTGGAGGTATTGGTGTTTACTACTTGGCTTTTCTTAAACGGGTGGAAGCGATGTTAGGAAAACTATCTTCTGAGACTTTAAACTACTGTTCTTTTAAAAATTGTGTGACGGGGCGCCTGGGTGGCTCAGTCGGCTAAGCGTCCAACTTCGGCTCAGGTCATGTTCTCACAGTTTGTGAGTTTGAGTCCCGCGTCGGGCTCTACGCTGACAGCTCGGAGCCTGGAACCTGCTTCAGATTCTGTGTCCTCTCTCTCTGCCCCTCCCCTGATTACACTCTCTCAAAAATAAATAAACATTTAAAATTTTTTTTTAAAAATTGTGTGACAAAGTTACTTTGGTTTTGGTTCATTCTGCCAATCTCAGAAAAGAGTTGGCTGAAAATTATCTTTCTCTTTTCCATCTCCTATATGTAGCACCATTTATGCCTTAAACCTTTTTTCTCCTCATACCATTCAAAAGAGACTAAGATTTGGGGCACCTGGGTGGCTCAGGAGGTTAAGCGGCCGACTTTGGCTCAGGTCATGATCTCGCGGATTCTGTGTCTCCCTCTCTCTGACCCTCCCCCATTCATGCTCTGTCTCTCTCTGTCTCAAAAATAAATAAACGTTAAAATAGCACTGTTTCTTAAAAAAAAAAAAAAAAAAAAAAAAAAAGACAAAAGAGACTAAGATTTGTGATGTGAGCCCAAGAAATCATCTCTCAGGTGCTTTTGAAACAACAAAAGACTTCCTTGAACACTCTAAATGAAAGTTTTCTTTGTCTTGTTGCATTCGTGGGTCTTTTGAACAAATACGTGAGGGGAAAGATTTATGGAATGAAATTCCCATGTTTAAGAGTCTAAAGAGGTTTGGATTTATGGTGCCCCCAGCCCCACCGTTGAGTCACTGAGACTGGAAGGCTTTTGAGCAAACTAAACCAAATGGTAGCTCTCTCCACTAGCTGATTTCATTCAGAAGCTGGGGCTGAAGGAGGGACTCTTCCCACTAAATGTCAGTACAGTTTACTACTTTAAAGAATAGGTCCTGTTTTCTTCAGGCTCGGAGCTCGTCTGCTAAAGTCATTAGCTGTGAGGCAGATGGGGGCGAAAGGCGGGACGAGGTTAGGAGAGGAGGAGGAGATCCGCCCCTCTCTGGACTCACAGCTGCCCACCCTGGGAACAGAGCTTGCCAGGAATATCCACCCTGATTTATGGAGGAGAAATGAGGAAACCATTTGCCCCAGATATCTTGGATCTGTGACAATGTCGGCGTAAACTATTTTCATTTAGAACGAGACAATTCCGAGTGTCCCAGGTGTTCCCGCCCCCACCTTGGACCCTCCCCTTCTAGTGTTTCTGGCAGCACCCAGGCCAGCGGCTCTCCACACTGGGGCACCTATGGCAGCATAGGTCCCGGGCCCCACTTGCAGGAATTGAGGTGATGGTTTTAGAAGGGCTCCTTTGCACCTGGAAAAACATAAATCAGAAACCACGGTGTTTTGTACAGGATTCAGTTGCAGCCTAAATGCTAAAAACCTGGTTCTGTTTTCCCAAAGGTTTTGCTTAACTGTTTTCTAAGAGAATGAAGACCAATGCTTTCTGTCTAGAACTTAGCTACCAGGGGCCCTTGGACTCCTGGTTCGTCTCTTTCTCTTCCTCTCTCATTCCTGTTGTGTGCCTTGAGAAAGTCGGCTTCCTTTATTACTCTCAAAAGTGTTGCCAGTCTCCTCTGTTTCAAAGGGCCTTTGTTTCGAACCCCTTTTGGAAAAGGAGAGCATTTTTCTGCCTGGGTTTACTGCCTTTCAGAAAACAAGAATGCATCTTGAGCCAGTGTCAATTGAACTTTTACATTTCCTTGACTTTCTGTGAGCTGAGCCAACAGGGGTCATCAGGCCCAACATGAATTAAAGGAGTCACCTAGAAGCCATAACAATTATGACCCACCAGAAAGCTGTAACGCTTACTGCCCAGGACTCACTGAGTACCAGGGGCCGTACCCTCAGCGCTTGTCAAGTACTCTCATGCCATTCAGGGAGGGATTGCTATCCGCACTTCATAGATGAGAAAGCCTACCCCAAAAGAATAACCAGCACAAGGACTCAGAGCTAGGAAATTGTAGAGGCTGTCTAACTCCTGGGTCTCTGGCTACGCAACTTGGCTTCAACCCCCTGCGATGGTTCTGCGTGGTGGTCATCCGTGTCTGTCAGACTCTCTTTCGAAGGTTTGATCAGCTCAGGACCCTATCTTGATTCTACCCTCCTCACTCAACGGCCTTGGGAAAAGCACTGGTCTTTTGTGTGCCTTAATTTAACTCGGGCAGATGAGTAGAGTGCCCTCAGCCTGGAGTGGTTGACGTCCCGAGTGCCATTAGACAAGCGCTTTGATATGAAGTGCCCCATAAGAGCTTGCTCTTCTGTTTGTAGCGAACCATTCCCATGAAGAAAATTAAGTGGGAGCTCTGGGAGTGAACAAGCGAATGGTCTGCTGGGCACAGGCATTTAAGTCCAGAGGAGCTTGACACCCTCTCAGGATTTACCTAGTTCAGGCTTTAAAACAATTTTTTCCAATAGGCTTAATTTTCACCTAGCAGGTGTTCATTCTGGTCCAAGGCTCCGAATTTAGAGCAGAACTGGACAAATTAGTCAGTGGAGTTTTCAGAATCTGTATTCACGACAGGAAGGCGAGAAATGGAAAGAATGTCAATTATTAAGGGTGAGCAGTGGCCCCTGGAATCCAAATGGCCCTTGAAAAGAACGCTTGGGGAGAGGAAACATTTGAATCGCTAAGTCTGCTAAGAACTTGCCCCGTGTGGAATGCTCTGAGTGGCGAGTGCATGAGCAAGCTCTCAGAGTGACTGTCGTCAAGGGGGACAGCCTACTGGAAGGCCGTCTGGAGGGGCTAAAATGCGCAAGGGGTGTTTGTTAACTCTGTTCCCATGTAAGAGCAGCTGTGTGTCACTGAAGCAGCAAGGATTCGCTATCTGAATTCAAGGATGTTGCCCTCATCTCTGTACTGTGAATAGCAGTGTTGTTCAAAATGGCTATTGTTTGCTTCTATCCTTCTTTGGCCAGGAGCAGAGGGAGGAGCCTGGATCTGGGTCTCCTGTCCTGCTGCAGGAGGACATGATTAGTGGTTAGCCTATCTCTCAAAGCCCTGGGGAGCAAAGGACAGGAAGGAAGGAAGGAAGTTGTGTAGGATAAACAAAACAAAGCAAAACCAAAAAAAGCCGCAAGAAAGTACTTCAGATGTGCAAGAATCTATAATTCACATACTCATGGGATAGTTGAGGCTTAGGAACTGGATTAAATACTTTCATATGGATTGGAATACCAAGAAAAAAGCAACCCAGAGTATGTAGTGCCTGGCTTGGTCTAAAATCAGCCTGGAAACAGATTCCTCTCCTGTTTCTGGATGTTTAGACCTATCAAGGCCTATATGTGAATTCTTTTTAAATCTATGCAGCAAGTTTTACCATAAGGCCCTTCATATTGTCAGTTTGCCTTAGTTTTTCGTGATAGGATTAAATAGGTTTTGTGACCTTGTTGAAAATAATCCATCACTTAAGAAAAAAACTGCTTTGGGCCACCTGGGTGGTTCAGTAGGTTAAGGGTTCCACTTCCGCTCAGGTCATGATCTCATGGTTCGTGAGTTCGAGCCCTGCATTGGGCTCTGTGCTGACAGCTCAGAGCCTGGAGCTGGCTTTGGATTCTCTCTCTCTAAATATTTTTAAAAAAATTTTTAAACTTTTTTTTAAATTTTTTAATGTTTTATTTATTTTTTGAGACCGAGAGAGACAGAGCATGAACGGGGGAGGGTCAGAGAGAGAGGGAGACACAGAATCCCTAGCAGGCTCCAGGCTCTGAGCTGTCAGCACAGAGCCCGACCCGGGGCTCGAACCCACGGACCATGAGATCATGACCTGAGCCGAAGTTGGACTCTCAACCGACTGAGCCACCCAGGCTCCCCTTTTTTAAACTGCTTCAAAAGAAGTGAATATACCGATAACAAGTGTGGAATGATCTTGAATGTTGATAATCAAAACCCATTCCAAGTGAAGGAGTCTTCATCAGACACTATTTTAGGATAATAGGGCTGCAACCTTGCAACCTTCACAATTCTGTGACTTTATCAAAGACTACATTCCTTGGGACTGATGCTGTGTGTCACACCTCATAGATGGGGTTTTTCAACATCTTGATGGCCCTTTGGATAGAACCAAACACCTTTAGAAAGTAGGAATGGTGGGCATTGTGATAGGCTGGTCAATTGTCTCCCTAGAAACTACGCCAAGGATTTCTAAGCCAAGTGGGGTTGGAAGTTGTCAGCCTTGTGCGGCTGTTCTGGAGAGGGGCTTGCGGGCCAGCTCACGTAGGAGCCAAAGTTTTTGCAAGTTTTGTGTGTGTATATGTGTTAAATGAATGTGAAGTTGAACTTGACAGTGAACCAGAAAATGAAACGAAAACTAACAAAAGAAAAATCAACTCATGACAATGTTTTAGTTTGTGCAAAATAAGCATATTTGAAATTAAATTGATTTTGTAGGAAAGCTCTTGTTTTTTCCTCGGATAACGTGATTATGTTCTGTAATAACTATAAGTCAGTTATTTTAACGTCAGGCTTGCATGTAAGGTCAGGGGCCCCATTGTTTAAAGATCGCGAGCTGTGTTTCCAAGGTCAAATGGCAGCAGAGGTAAAGCAACTTCCTGAGACGGTCAAGAGATTTGAAAGAGACCGAACTCTGCAGTGTCCTGTCCCCTGCCACCCACACCTTCCCTTTTTAAAGCACCCCTCAAAATTGGTCTGAAACCAGTGACATTTAAAATCACTTGTAACTGCATGGGAATCTCCAGGAGTTTTGAATCTGAAGAAATGTTCTGTGGGGTTCTAAGGCACCATGGGGTAACAGCACTTCCCCGAGGGTATTCTGTGAAACCCAAGTCCCAGCAAGGTGCCTTGCACCCCAAGTGTGCTCTGTATGGCTGAGGGAAAGAAATCTCCCTTGCAACATAGGAAAGTCTCCGAGAACTCCTGCAGGAGGGACACCGAGAGGACCTTATCTGGTGCAAAGTCACTCTCGTAATCATCACCTCCTTTTCTGCCTGGCTACCAGCTATTAATACTATGCAGAGCATGCCCGGCGAATCCTGGACCTGGCCAGTAGCACAGACACAGTAGCTGTGGCCCCTTTTCCTAATCTGAGACCGACAGGTTTCAAGGTGCTTGAAATAGTTATTCTAGTCTCTTCCTCAGAGGTCCACATTGGAACTAAGATTCGGGGCTTTTACAGACTTTTTTCATACTCAAATAAACCTTAGAATGCCAGAGCAGCCAGCCAAGGAGAAAGGACGTGATGACTGAAAACAACAAGCATAGGAGACGAGCGAATGCAGAGAAAATCCGGCAACTGGGAGTTTTCCCTGGCTTCACTGGTCCACGTTGGTGCCCTATTATTGGCGGACGCTGGTCATGATGCTCGAGGCCACCACGCATCTTTTGAACTCTTTGCCTACATTTAGGGGCTTTTCTGCATTGTCAGTGCTCCCTCAAGACAGAAGTCCCTAAGTCCCCATCCCAGCCTTTCCGGCAGTGGAGATCTATCTGCCCAGGAGACACTCGCTCCCACGTGGGAAGCAGATACCCAGAGGAATCCGCTCTGGCCAAGGCTTTGGGGCACAGTCAGGGCACCTGGTGTCCACTGCCCGTTGTCAGATGTGAGCATCAGAGGCTCTCCCAGAAGGGGACAAGGGGGAGTCTCCGCCGAGGGCCTTGCTCCTTCCTGGATGGCCTTCAACTGGACTCTGCCCTTTCCTAGGGCTTCTGTGAGCTCCTGAGGATCCCTTAGGAATCATTCTGCTTTTCTGCTTAATTCATCCAGGGCACGTTATGTTGTTTGCAGCTAAGAGCCTGACTAATAGAAGTGCATCCTGCCAAAAATGGCTAGGATGCAGTTCTGTCTTCATAAAACTGGTGCCTAGCAATGAAGGACCCTGGACGTAGTTTCCAAACATTTAGTTCAGTAACCTAGAATGTGTTTATTCTCTCAAATGTCTGCGAGAAGTGCTCTGTCTACCACACGTAGCAGAGGCTGGCTCAGTGTTTGCCGAATCAAAGACAACTTTCCTTCTCAAGTGAGAGGCCCGACTCCGTCCTTTCTGTCTGGTAGAGCAAGAATCTGATTTAAGATTTTCATAGCAGCAGGTCAGAAGAGCAGAGAACGTACGCCGTCATATCCTAATGAGTTCATTTTTTTCTCCCTACGAGTACGGTAAGAGTACTAACATCCCAAATACGTCTTCAGGAAATCTGGAGGAAACATCCAAATGATAACACAGTATGACAAATTCACAGTAGGGTTTTCCCCTTAAAGGAGCTGAGGGTGCGGTGGGGAGGCGGTTGGTGAGGCATCAGCATTTCATTGTCTGAAATCAACAGAAGGGTTCGAAACCCAGAAAGTCACTTTGAAAAGTATTTTCCTTGAAGTCAGGAAACCGTGGGATTATTTAATGAAATAAAAAACGAAGATTTTTTTTTTTTTTTTCATTCCCTATCTGCCATGGGCTTCGTTCTCTGCCAGCTTCTGGAAGGAATACCGCAGCAATACTTATTTTTTTCGGAGCCATTGGAGAGTAGCTTGAGACCCCACGCCCCCTTCTCTCTTCATACCTGTGTGTATTTCTGAAGAACAGGATATCCTCTTACACAGCCACGGCAGTTATCGGATTCTCGAAACGTAATTCTGTTACAATGTTTCGTTGTTGCCGTTGTATGCTCTACATCCTAAGTTTGCCGATTGGCCCAGTAGGGTCTCAAAGCACGTCCCCGCTCTGCCAGAGAGTCCAATCCAGCACCACATACAACCTGAAGACGTAGCGTCTCTTTTGTTTACTCTGGGACAGTTCCTCTTTCTCCGTTAGGACATTGAAATGCTTGGAGAACAGAGGCTAGTTATTTTACAGAACGTTACTCAATTTGGGCTCCTCATGAGTAGGTTCAGGTTATGTGGCCCTGGCCAGAAGACAACATAGGTCATGTTGCCTGATGTTTATCTGCTAATGTTTTGATCAGCTGGTCAGTGTGGTCAGATTCTTCCACTGCATCATTACTGTTTTTTCCTCACCACTAAGAAGCGATCCCTGGGGCGACAGACCCTTTCAAGGACACGCCACCTTACTGGAAGAGCCTACGGAGGACGGTAGTGAGAACTGGCTTGAATCCTGACTCCCACTCAAGAGCTGTGTGACCTTGGGCAAGTTCCCTAACCTCCCAGATCTTCCATTCCCCATCTGTGAAATGGGATACGAACATTCCCTTCCTGTGATGTTGAGAGGATAAATAAATCTGTAAGGTACTTGGCAGATAGGAGGCATTCCACAAATTTAACCCACTTCTCGTTCTCCTTTCCTCTACCTTTTTAAAGTTACTTTGGGGACAGTGGTTTGTTGATCTCTTACTATTGTTTTTAGTGCCATGGAGGGACCTCAAGGGCAAGCAAGTAATCCAGTGTAACACCTACAGCACGTGGCATGAAAAACCAGATATGCAATAGAGACCAGGTGTGGGAGAATCTTGGAATTCTTTTTGGAAATGCCAGGAGTGTGTGTGGGGGGGGCGGGGGGGAGGTGGCCATATGGCCATCTTAAGGTGTGTGGTCATGCTCATCTTGAGTGTCAGCTGTAAGGAAAATGGCCAACAGGACACAGATTTTGAGACTGATGTGGGCTCTAGGACTCTACGTCTTTTTTTTTTAGGTTTATTTAATTTGAGAGAGATAGAGACTGCACGAGTAGGTGAGGGGCAGAGAGAGAACCCCAGGCAGTCTCCATTCTGCCAGCTGCGGAGCCTGAAGTCATAAACCATGAGAGATCATGACCTAAACCGTATTCAAGAATTGGATGCTTAACTGCCTGAGGCACCCAGGCGCCCCCGGGATGTTACTTCTGCAGCATCAAGGACCCAGGGCCTTCACCCTTCGCCCAGACCAGAGGCTGGGGCTGCAGGGCAGAATCTTCTCTGTCCCCAGCTGTGCGTCCCCAGGAAAACCACCAGGCTTCTCTAAGCCTCCATTTCCACATCTGTAAAATGAGAGGTTTTGACCAAGTCTGTAGTTCTCCGTCTTGGCTGAGCATTAGAATCAGTGGGGGAATTTTCAGAAAATGTCAATTCCTGAGCCTATCCTCAGACCAATTAAGTCAGAACACACACCGGAATTTTTCAAAAGTTCCCCAGGTGATTCTACTGCAAGCTAAATTTGAGAACCACACGCCTAAATACTCTTAAATGTCCTTCCTTAAGTTCCTACAAGTCCATGAATGGGATATTCTGAGGAACTGAGTTTTCTGGTGAACTTAGAATTCACCACCAGAAATTCCTTCTTGTTTCTGTTCCTGTTTTTGAAAACATTTCTAAAGTGAATAAATCTTGGGGCGCCTGGGTGGCTCAGTCGGTTAAGCATCTGACTCTTGATTTCGGCTCAGGTCATGATCTCACGGTTCATGAGTTTGAGTCCGGAGCTGGGCTCTGTGCTGACAGCTCAAAGCCTGTTTGGGATTCTCTCTCTCTTTGCCCCTCCCCCACTCATTCTCTCCCTCTCAAAAATAAACATTAAAAAAAAAAAAAACCTTTAAAGTGAATAAAGCTAAATAATCTTTTTAAACATGTTTTATTGGGGCTCCTGGGTGGCTCAGTCGGTTAAGCGTCCGACTTCAGCCAGGTCACGATCTCGCGGTCTGTGTTCGAGCCCCGCGTCAGGCTCTGGGCTGATGGCTCAGAGCCTGGAGCCTGCTTCCGATTCTGTGTCTCCCTCTCTCTCTGCCCCTCCCCCGTTCATGCTCTGTCTCTCTCTGTCCCAAAAAATAAATAAAAAACGTTGGAAAAAAAAAATTTAAAAATGTTTTATTTTTTTAAATTCCGGTATAGTTAACATGGTATTCTATTAGTTTCAGGTCTCCAATCTAGTGATTCAACAATTTCGTACATTACTCAGTGCTCATTATAAACGTCCTCTTTAATCTGCATCACCTATTTCACCCATCCCCCCCACCCGCCTCCAGTCTGGTAAACCGTCAGTTCTCTATAGTGAAGAGTCTGTTTCTTGGTTTGCCTCCTTACCCCCCCCCCCCCCCCCCGCTTTGTTCATTTGTATTGTTTCCTTTTTTTTTTTAATGTTTATTTATTTTTGAGAGAGAGAGAGACCGGGAGAAACAGAGTGTAAACTGGGGAAGGGGCAGAGAGAGGGAGACACAGAATCCAGAGCAGGCTCCAGGCTCTGAGCTCTCAGCACAGAGCCTGACGTGGGGCTCGAACTCACAAGCTGTAAGATCATGACCTGAGTGAAGTCGGATGCTCAACTGACTGAGCCACCCAGGTGCCCCTTTTTGTATTGTTTCTTAAATTCCACATGTGAGTGAAATCATAAGGTATTTGTCTTTCTCTGACTTAATTTCACTTAGTATAATGTACTCTAGCTCCATCCATGTTGTTGTAAATGGCAAGATTTCATTCTTTTTATGACTGTGTAATATTCCAGTGTGTGTGTGTGTGTGTGTGTGTGTGTGTGTGTGTCTGTATACATACATACATACAGATACATACCACATCTTCTTTATCCATCCATCTATAGATGGACAAATCTAAGTAATCTTGAAGGTCATTCCTACCTTAATGTTTCTATGACTACATGAGAAGCTGATTCTGAGGAACTGGTGTTTTCTGTTAATTTAGAATTCCACCAAAACTTCCTTTTCAGTTTTACTTCTACTTTGGAAAATGTTTCTAAAGTGGACAGTTTCCAACTAAGGGATATAAGGATAATAACTTCTTAGTTTGGAAGATGCCAGAAGCCCTCTTCCTAGCCAGGACAGATGTTACTAATTGATGATGACATCTCCCGCTTGCCTTAAAAATCCTCCTCAACCCAGGGTGCCTAGGTGGCTTGGTCGGTTGAGCATCCAACTCTTAGTTTTGCTCAGGTCGTGATCTCACAGTTCCTGGGTTTGAGCCCTACATCGGCCTCTGTGTTGACAGTGCAGAGCCTGCTTGGGATTCTCTCTCTCCTTTTCTCTGCCCCTCACCTGCCTGTTCTCGCTCTCTCTCTCAAAATAAATAAATAAACTTTGAAGAAAAAAAAAAAAAAGAATGCTGTAAAAAAAAAAAAAAAAAAAAAAAAAACAAACTCTTAAAAAAAATAGGCTTTGGAGCACCTGGGTGGCTCAGTCGGTTAAGTCGGCTCAGGTCATGATCTCGCGGTCCATGAGTTCGAGCCCCGCGTGGGGCTCTGTGCTGACAGCTCAGAGCCTGGAGCCTGCTTCGAATTCTGGGTCTCCCTCTCTCTCTGTCCTTCCCCCACTTGCCCTCTGTCTCTTTCTCTGTCTCAAATATAAATAAACATTTTTTAATAAAAAAAAATAGGCTTCATGCAATACTAAAAAAAGAAAAAACCTTTTCAACCCTAGGCAGCCATGGCCAATCAGAAGACACTTGAGATGAAACCTATTTGCCATTCTGGCTAAGGGAAATTTAGCTCAATATTTCTTTCATGATGGAGTATCTTTCAGGGCTCAGAGGCAGGATTCCAAACAGCCTTTCCTCCATTCCAACTCCACAGGAACAGGACTATTAAACTGGTGGTATTGGGGGGCCATGATTAATGTATACTGAATCTGGGTAAACTTTGGGTGTAATTACGTACAACTTTTTATAAAAGTATGCTTTCTGCCATTTACCTCTTTTACTTAAATTGAATACAGAGAAGCCAGCTCTGGGGAAATAGTACAGCAACTAGAGGAAGAACCAGAGTTCAAATTCTGATCCTGTCACTCACTAGTTGGTCACTTTGGACAAGTTACCCAAACTCCCTTGTGTAAAATGTGGCTAATAATAGTGTCTACCTCACAGGGCTGTTGTGAAGTTTGAATGAAACAATAGACCTAAGTAAGACCCAGGGTGTGACACACAGGGAACTCTTGACAGCTCTTACCTTGTTAACACCATTTGTTGAGGGTTTCATTGAGTTATGATTAATTAACATTGCATAGAAATATTAGAGGTAAAAAAGATAACAGTAGTGGAGACAGGAGAAGTACCCCTATTTTGTGCCCGAAACACCAGCTGGTGGCAGGAACGTGTGAATCTGTGCCTCCGACGTGGGTGCTTGTCAGTGTCATCTTGGGTGGCAGTGACCTACATCTGGGATGTGGTCATGTAAGTATGGGGTAATCAACAGGAGCTGTGGTGCCCCAGAACAGGCATGCTGGAAATTAGTGGGTGTGCTTTTTTGTTGATTGTCCCATTGCATTTGGGGATGGGTGGAAGCTTGATGTCCGGGAATGTTTGGAACAGTCCCATACAATGAAAAATGTCTCCTGTCCCACACGGCTTTTGAATGTTTTTCCAGACGAAACTCATTACAAATGTAGATCAGCCATACTTAGAACACAATCATTACGAAAATAAGTTCTAAGAGAAGTTACTTGAAGAGCCTAGTAATCCAGAAGACCATTCCATACAGAGAAGCTTCAATGGAAGGAAGATCTTGTCTGGAAATTACCATGTTATTTACTTGCACTGTGCAGGCTGCCAGCCCTGTGCATTAAGCATTTCTAGCTGCAAATTCTCCTGGAAAGGGTTTCAGTGCTGTAGGGCAGTTAACTGCACAGTGAAACCAACTGAAAATCCATAACAGAGATCTGAGATTTCCTTGAACAGACTTGAGCCTGCTATAAATAACACAACCATGAAATAAAAGGATGCCGCTAAATTTCACTAATGTTTTAAGAAAATTAAAAATATTGTTCTAATGGCCATCTATATACACATTCTCTTTATTAAGTAGCACAATGACAAGAAATCTAGGTTGTGGGCATTACGCTCTAAAATTATTTATTTCCCAGTTGCCTGTTCTTTTTCAAGAACATCACTCTGATTCCTGTTCTGGTGTCCTCCCCACCACTCCCTCTTTCTCTCCATCCTCACGGGAGAGAACTCCAAGTTCTTCTTAAGCACAAGAGACCCTGTCGCTAGAGCTATACCACTGGTCATAACTATCCTGCTGCTGATACTGTGTATTAGCGTAACATTAGTTTTTCTGATGTCCACCCATATGTCTGCCCTTTCATTTTTCTGTTCTTCTTGTGTAAACAGCTTCTTATCCTCTTAAATCCCAAACCTCTTCCTCATCAGTGGGTGCAGGCAGCTGCCTGCTGCATCGTGTCCCTCAGGGCAGCCATGCCTGAGCCTTTAGATTTTGAAATCCATGTTACTTTATTATACATTATGTTTTTATTGATCCTTTTTGTTAGAAGAGTGGTTCTCCATGGGGGCGATTACTGCCCCTCCCCCCCCCCCCAGGGACATTTGGCAATATCTGGAGACATCGTTGGTTGTCGTCATTGGGGGGGTAACGTGCCGCCGGCACCAGGCAGAGGCCTGAGATGCCGTGAGCCACTGTGCAGTGTCCGGGACAGTGCCGCAGGGGTTATGTGGCCCCATGCCAATAGTTAGCTTAAAAAAAAAAAAAAAAAACCCGTGTTGAGTTAGGGTATTAATCACATTAATTTGTGTGTAGATAACTTACATAATCCACCACTTTCATTTAGGGTATTAAGAGGACTTTATAAAAATATTTGTCATAGAAAGAAGCTGTAAACCACTAGCATAAATCAAAATAAGAGGAAATAGTCTGGGTAGACTTTGGATTCCCCACTTCTACCATTGGCCTTGAACCAGTTATATAAGTAAAATAGGACTCTGGATAAACCTCTGTCCCCTAATCTCACGTGGAAGCCAAAGGTGACGTGTGAAACTCCAATGTGTCTGAAGTGCTGAGCTTCCATCCTTCCAGCGGCATGTCTCAGACGTCTGTCACCGAACATCCTTGTTTTGGGAAACATTTGTTCAGCACCTGGTGACTCCACAGTCTTCTCCTCTCCTGGTTTGCTTTTAATTATTATTATTTTTCTTAAGTTTGTTTATTCTGAGAGAGCATGAGCAGAGTAGAGACAGAGAGAAAGGGAGAGAGAGAGAATCCCAAGCAGGCTCCGTACCAGGAGCACAGAGCCCAACTCTGAGCTCGAACTCATGAACTGTGAGCTCATGACCTGAGGCGACATCAAGAGTCTGGTGCTCAACCGACGGAGCCACCCGGGCGCCCCTCCCTTTCCGTTTTGATGATGAGTTTTTAGAACACTTGAGAGGGTCTAAGTCCTCCCACAAGATTGGGTAGAAACCCTTTCCTCTCGGTGGGCACCCAGCTCTGAGTCTCTGTGACAGATCCCGAGCTAGAGGAGCACAGCTGCAAGAAGGCAATGCAAGCTTCCTCCCTGTGCCGCAAGTATCGCGACAAGAAGGTCTCAGAATGATTTAAGGGCGTAGCACTTAGTATGGCTAACACGTGGGAGAAGTGAGTTTGTATTTGGTACCATTTAGCACATTCCTTCCCAAGATGCATTAGGAAGCCTTCACTACAAATGGCGTCAAACAAATGAAATGGAAAATTCCAGAGCCTGCAAAACAAAATAAGGGTGAACAGACTTTCTAGGGGCTTCTCATGCTCTTTCGATGCAGTAATATGGCAGCATTTGAATTCTGGCTCCACCTTTTGTCATGCTGTGTGACTTTGGCCATAACCTTATTCTTCTGGATCCCAACAGACGTCCTCTCTGTAAAAGGGATACAAAGCACCTAGCAGCTGTCTGGCACACGAAAGATGTACCATGAGCTGCTTTTGCTTAATAAATACACTCAAGGCTGTACAGTATAAGGGAGAGCTGGATCCCACCCATGTCAAAACTGGAGCCTGCTTTAAATGAGTTCTATCTGTGGCAGAGTGGTTAGCGTTGGGGAAAGGCCCCTGGCATGAAGCCAGCCCTATACTTTGAGCCACTTGGTGGCTACTTACTCAACTGGACCTTCAAACCATTTTAAGGCAACCCCTGGTCACTATGAGTGCTTGCTATATGCCAGACGATACACGTATTATCTCATTTTATTGTCATGATAATAATAATAAAAAAAATAGGTGATATTGCCCTTTTTGGTGGACGAGGTAAGTGAGGCCCAGAGCAGTGGAGTGATTTGTCCAGGCTCAGGGCAGCAGGGGCCTTGGGGCCAAGACAGGACTAAAGCCCAGGCACGGCTCTTACCCGCTGCCTTTGCACTTGGTCAGGGCCTCATTCCTTCCTTCTGGAGAAATCACTGCCAAAAGCCAACTCACACACCTTGCAGGAGGGGAGGCTTTCTGAAGTGGCCAGCCCTTCTTCAGGACTCAGCTCCTGGGGCCTTGTGCTGGCTCCCGCCAGCAGCCCAGCCCTGGGCCCCCCAGGCTTGGCTCCCCACTACTACATCTGCTTGGTGGAGAGATGGGCGGGGCCCCAAGAGCAGATTTATTGTGTCTCCTGCGCCTTGGGTTCCATCCCAGCCGCGCAGAATTGGAGCGATGACAAGGATAAATGTGTTTGGCTCCAGGCTCGGTCACTGAGAATTTATCTAGCACCTGCAGTAATAAAAACTAACACTGCAGCGTGCAGGGCACTGCGTGGGCGTTCGGGAAGACACAGAGGAGGTGCTGAAGACCCTCGCTTGCCCTCTCGCCGTCTGAATTCTAGTGGTGGATCGCAGTTGGTTCCCGGGGAATCTCCCAGAAGGAACAAGGTGGGGCAACTCTGAGATGAGGAACCCGAGAGGGCAAGGACTCTGAGGTCACACACAGCTAGTGAGGAAGCAAATGACAGCTGTGGGTTCTGTGACACTTACACGAGCTCTTTGTTTTTTTCTTTTTAAACACATGTAGAAAAATAAAATTGTAAAGTATAGTTTAGCAAAAAAGGAAAAACCACCCCAGATCCCACTGCCCAGAGATAACCACCGTCACTCCCCAGCTTCTTTCTCCACGCAGATGTACATGAACATGCCCATGGCACATGTTGCTATTTTACAGAGTTGGATCTTGCACAAACTGTTCTGGAACCCTGTCTCCTTTATAACACACACCAGCTATTTAAATGGCTCCCTGCAAAGAGGCGCCCCCAGGGCAGGGAAGAGGGAGCACTTCTGGGCTGTTTCTTGGCCCCTGTGGCTGCCTTGGGCTCCAGGAGGGAGGAAGCCCTCCCAGCCAGGGCATCGGGAGGTAGGTGGGTGAAGGTGAGGCCTGGAGGGAAAAGATGACCCAAGTGAGTCTTGAAGGGAAGCACTTTGAGATGCTGAAGGAAGTGGGTTCAGGTCCAGGGACCATGGAGGGGGCAGATTGTAGAGAGAGCTGTGCTTCAGCCCTTCTGTGGGGAATGGAAGGAGCTGGTGAGCATGGCTTTGTGGAAAGGAGAGGCCCTTCTCTGGGTTCTTTAGGTAACCAAAGCAACCGGCTTTCCTGCAGCTTCCCACACACCTATTCAGGAGGCACTTCAGCCAGAAGAAAGCACGAAGCCAGTGTTTTCTTTTCTTCTTTTTTTTTTTACTGTTTGTTTATTTTTGAGCGAGAAAGCGAGAACATGTGTGTGTGCAAGCAGGGGAGGAGCAGAGAGAGAGAGAGAGAGGGAGAGAGAGAATCCGAAGCCAGGCACAGAGCCCAACTTGGGGCCTGAACCCACGCACCACGAGATCATGACCTGAGCGGAAGTCGGCCACTAAATCGACTGAGCCACCCAGGTGCCCTGAAGCCAGGGTTTTCTAAAATGCATCCGTGGGAACACAAATCCCATGAAAGTGTTCTCTGGCCAAAGGGTTAAAAGAAAGTTTGAGAAATGTGATCTACAGTCACCCTACCTTGGAGAATCACAATGCACAGAAGCTACCTGTGGCCCTGAGAAGAAAGGACATCTTAACCCAGGGTTTCCCAAATTTATTTTCTCAGAATAGCTCTTACTGTCTATGGAATTTCCCTCTTGCTCTGGGCCCAGTGAGGCTGGAGAAGACAGCAGAGCCCTGGGCTGGGGGGTCTCCCTCCTCAGGGCAGCTTCCTTACCAGCAGCGGAAAGCCCCAGGCCTTGCAGGTGTCAGACACCCTCGCAGGGCCCTCAGAGGGCAGAAGTCCAGGCTCTCAGGGACTCCTCCAGCTCCAGAATTCTGTTTCTGAGATTCATGACCATCAAAATCTTACTCCCAGAGAACACCCAGTGGGTGTGAAATTCACCCATTTACTCAACAAATATTTGAGTTCCTACTGTGTGCCAATTACTGTTTAAGGCATTGGGGATCGAGGAGTGAATAAGAACTTTTCTCTTATTGCCCTAATGGGGGAACAAGCTATATTATATGTCACTTAAGGGCCACGAGGAGAAATAAAGTAGTGTAAGCACAGAGTGTAGGGCAGGGAGACTGACAGGAAATGCTATTTTATTTACTTTTTAAAAACTTTTCCCTTAACAGGGCTTCTTGTTTATTAATAGAAACATGCTGGGCTAATGAATTTCATTTGGGTATTACTTTAACCTTTTGTGATCCAATCTGAGGGTGTTCTGTTTTGTAAATTCCAGTAGAGTTAACATACAGTGCTATGTTAGTTTCAGTTGTACAGTATAGTGATTCGACACTTCTGTCCATTACTCAGTGCTCCTCATGCTAAGGGTACTCTTAATCCCCTTCACCTATTTCACTCAGCCCCCCACCCACCTCCCGTCTGGCAACCATCACTTTATTCTCTAGAGTTAGGAGTCTGTTTTTTGGTTTGTCTCTTTTTTCCTGTTAGCTTGTTTTATGTCTTAAATTCTACATACGAGTGAAATCATGGTATTTGTCTTTCTCTGACTTATTTCACTTGACGTTATACCCTTTAGCTCCATCCATGTTGTTGCAAATAGCAAGATTTTGTTGTTATGGCTGAGTAATATTCCAGTGTGCGTGTACAAACCACATCTTCTTTATTTATTTTTCCCCTTCCCTATCCGTTTATCAATGGACACTTGAGCTGCTTCCATAATGTGGCTATTGTAAATAAGACGGGTTGCAATTTTATTTTATTTTTGAACACTGCTCTTTTTTTTTAAATGCTTATTTTTGAGAGAGCGAGCGAATGAGCGGGAGGGGCAGAGAGAGTGAGAGAGAGAGAGACAGAATCCCAAGCAGTCTCCATGCTGTCAGCACAGAGCCTGACGTGGGGCTCAAACCCACAAAGTGTGAGATCATGACCTGAGCGGAAATCAAGAGTTGGATGCTTAACGAACTGAGCTACCCAGGTGCCCCAAGGGGAATGCAATTTTAGATAAGGTAATCTGGGAAAGCTTTTCTGAAGAGGTGACATTTAAACAGAGACCTAACGTAAGCGAGGGTAAAATGCTGAAGAGCTCTCCAGGCAGAGCATTTCAGGTGGCGAGAAGAGCAAGTGTAAAGGTCCTGAGGCAGGAATATGTTTGAGGAACAACAAGGAGGCCAGTGTGACTTCAGGGAGCAAAGGAAGGGGAGAGTGGTAGCAGATGAGGTCACAGAGATAGTGGGGCCAGAGGCTGTAGGACTCTGTGAGGGTCCCGGTAAGAACTTTGGATTTTGTTCACAGTGAGACAGGAAACCACTAGAAGAATTGAGCAGGGGAGTGACATGCAGCAGAAAGGAGAATTTCTGCTTTCTAATGGGCACGAATAATTTTCTAAATGGTAAGAGCCCACTCTCTGCCTGTGAAAATAATAGAACTTATGAGAAGTAATTGGCTTTTTATTTGACAACTGAAGGAAGATCTTACAAGGCCCCTGAATTGGTCACGCGTACATTATATACTCACAGAGCACCTGCTATGTGCCAAGTTCTGTGCTAGGTACCAGGGATATAAATGTAGTTCATAAGACGTTTTAAAAATACTTCTAAATAATCTCCATACCTAACATAGGGCTTGAACTTACAACCCAGAGATCAAGAGTCACATACCCTACCGATGGAGTCAGCCAGGTTTCCCATGTAGTTGATAAGACTTTTAGTTCCCAACTTTTGATGCAAAAAAAAAAAAAAAAAAAAAATCACAGTTACTTCGTTCCCCTAATGAAATAGAATTTCAAGCTCCGGTGGTGGCATGGAGGTCCATCTCAGTCATTTCAAGAGGTAGAGGTCTTCCCTTTCCTTCATGGTTCTTTAGAAATCCAGTGATTCACAGGTGCGTGAGCGGGGAAGGGCCTCTGGTCTCCACTCTGTCGGGGATAATGCCGAGACACTTTTGACCAAAGCCCAGTGGTATTCACAAAGGCAAGAAGCTCCATCCCTTTGTACCAACCCACGCTCCCAAGATCCTTGTTCCAGGATCACAGTTTTAAAGAGTTCAGTCTCCCTGTTGTCTACTTACTGCTCTCAGTGATCAGGTCACTGATGGTTGCTGCATGGATGCATAAGGCCCCGTAAACTTCACTCAAGTCTCTTATACCCTGGCTTAGATAGACAAGTAAATCAGTATTTCTGGTAGGTGAGCTGGGCTGGGTCTGTACAGTGGGATAGACTCTAGAGCTGTTGGCCTTACAAGGAATGAGCCAGAGCAGACTACACAACCCATGTCCTATAGTTGCTTGTGTGTGTGTGTTTGTGCGTAATATGATCAACACAAAAATTATTCATTTTCAATTTTGTGCAGTAAGAAAAGGTGCACAGCAGGCTCCTTCTGTTTCTTGTGAAAGATACTGAATTCATCATGACTGTAGAATAGAAACGGGTTTTTGTTTTCTTCTTGGAGATTAAAGGGATCTTGAGGATCATTTAAAAGCAGAGATGAAAAAACTGATTTTGTCTTTAACTTTTTGTCCTTGACCTCTTGTCCGTGACTTCTCCAAGCCTTAGTTTCCCCGTCTCTTTGTTTCATACTTCAGAGAATATGTACCCTAGATCACAGCCTGTGTTTTCTAGAAGCAATCACTGGTTGAACAGAATGTCAGTTGTCTGATTCGGCAGCTCCTGACTTTGCTTCATTCCCTAGTTACTAGAAGTTTCTCTGTCCTTCTTCACTCTTGGACCCTCCTCCTTTCCCTTTCTATTCGTTTACCAGTTTATTACAAGGGATGTTTTAAGGGCACAGCTGAATAACTGGGTGAAGAAAGAGGTACAGATGGTGACGTCTGGAAGGGTCTTAAGCACAGGAGCTTCAGTCCCTGTGCAGCTGGGGTGTGGAACCCTCCCCAGATGTGGGTGTCTTCACCAACCTGAAGCTCCAAGTTTTGTTTGAGGTTTTATTTTTTTTAGGTTTATTTATTTTGAGAGAGACAGAGACAGTGTGAGCAGAGCAGAGGCAGAGAGAAAAGGAGAGAGAGGGAATCCCAAGCAGGCTCCACACTGTCAGCACAGAGCCTGACACGGGGCCTGAACCCACAAAACCATGAGATCACGACCTGAGCCGAAACCTAGACACTTAACCGACTGAGCCACTCAGGCGCCCCTATCTTTTTTTTTTTTTTATAATTTATTCAGATTTTCTTAGGTAGGTGTGTGTGTGTGTGTGTGTGTGTGTTAATTTTTTTTAATGTTTTATTTTATGTTTTGAGAGACAGAGACAGAGCATGATCAGGGGAGGGGCAGAGACAGAAGCAGACCTAGAATCTGAAGCAGGCTCCAGGCTCTGAGCTGTCAGCACAGAGCCTGATGTGGGGCTTGAACCCATGGACGCAAGATTGTGTTCTGAGCTGAAGTCGGATGCTCAACCGACTGAACCACCCAGGTGCCCCTTCTTTTAATAGAAGCTCTACAGCCAACATAGGGCTTGAACTCCCAACCCTGAGATCAAAAGTCGTATGCTCTACTGACTGAGCCAGCCAAGCACCCCTCTAAGTTTTGTTTTAAAGATCACTTTAAACTCTGGGTGATGGGAATCAGGCTGGGATAGGTTAGTAGTGGGTCCCACAACCTCAACTGGGCCCTCCACTCAGCCCTCAAGGCCCCAGGTCTCCTTTGTTCAGGAGGCAGGAGTGCCACAGCGACCCGCCACAGAGGAGGCTTGTCCTCTCCTCCCTACGACAGTCTGAGTAAAGGGTTGGATGTCGGCTGGCAGCAGTCCTGCAGCACTAATGAAGTTTAGGAAGTGCTTAGCTGAAAAGGCCACGGATCGGGTAATTGAATTGGTGTCAGACACATAATGGCTTTGAGAGTCTTTTCTCCCTCATTTGGTAAGAAGAGCCTTTGCCCTCACATCCTCCGTAAAAGCTCAAGGAGAAAAGGATGTTCACCCAGCTATATATCAACCCTGTCTATTCAGCAGGAGTTTTGGGAAACCATATGGAGAAGCACACTTTTTAAGAAGGCTTTGGGGACTGTTAATAGCAGGCTGGGCAGGGCACAGGAAGAGGCTGCGAATGAGTGTGTTCCACAAGATGCTGCCAGGTGATAAAATATTAAAACGAATACCAACCCTCGCTCTTCAAGGAATGGTCTTAATGATTGTGTCAGATATCTGGGCTCTGTGGTCAAATGGACAGTGAGCTTTGGGCTTTATCAAAAATAGTTTAATGGGTGCCATGAATGGATGCCAAGAATGGTTAATGGGTGCCAGGCCCTGTCCTAACCTCTTATGCATTATCTCATTTAAGCCTCCTAACAATCCAACGAGGGAGGCACTATTATTGTCCCCATTTTACAGATGAAGAAACAGAGGCTTGCCTAAGACCACACAGTTGTGATGTAGTGAAGCCTGGCTTGCAATCTAGGATTGGGGTTCTAACACCAGTGGGTTTTTTTCTTCTTTTATAAAAAACTTACAGGAAAACAGAATATGTCCACGGACAGTAAAAGGTAGTACTCAAGAGTTTACAATGAGTTAACTCCGTCCCACCAATCCAGACCCCACTCCAGAGGCAGTCAGCATTGCTGGCTTCTTGTACTGCCTTCCAGCTATACAGATCACACACACAGATACACATGTGTTCATATGTCTACACGTGAGTATACAAATGGTTGTGTGTTACCTACCCTATCTGTGCCTTGTTTTCTTTACTTCGACTCCTTAGGACTTTCGAGACTTTTCTGGTGTTGTGGCCTTTCTGTATGTTTTGCCATCGGTAACAATGTTGCCACAAGCATCCTCAGGCAAACGGCTCTGCAAATGTGTGTGAGCGACACGGTGCTTTTGATCACAAGAGCAAGATGATCTGAAGGGACAGTTGGGGTCAGTCACTAGTCATTGGCTCAGGGACCACACTTCTATCCTCTCCAGGGTACTGGGGATGGCAACCAGGGAGCCATATAGGCTTTGAGACATCCCGTATGTACAACCTTAGGTTTGATAGTGACAAACTTGACCACCCGGTGCCCCAGGGACATTTCTGAATGAGGACAAGAATGTGGGTAGCAGAAGTTCCTCTCTGCAGCCGCCATCTCATCACAACCCCCTTGGGGAAGCCAGGAATTGTAAGGGTCATGTGTTAAGCCTGCTGCCCCAGGCAGGTGGAGCCCCATCATGCCTGGTTCACTTAAGGAGGCGGGGCTGAAGCCCAGAGATGAAGCGGCTTGCCCAAGGTCACACCGTAAACATGGTGGGGAGGCCAGTGGGTTGGGGCTTCTGTCTCCTCTGCACTGCTCCCTCCATTGCCCCATCTTGGCTCAACGAGTTCCGATTAACAGAGCTTTGCCTCTTCTCTAGCTCGTCCTAAGGCTTGAAAAGTCCCTGAAGCCACTTCTGGGCCTGGGGGACAGGGTGCGGGCTGTCCTTTTGGCACCTGTTTGCCTTCCCTTCACTAGGGTGAAGCTGGCTTTTTGTCTCATGAGGTTGGTGTTGTGTATATAAACTGCTGCTATCTTAGTATCAGTTAGGACGTCTTTGGTGGTGACAAACAACCCCCAAATTATACTGGCTTCATACCCGGATTTATTTTGTACTTACTCATGTACTCCCTGACTCAGGCCTCTCCCCATGCCAGCCGTTCTCTGTAGTGACTCAGTGCCCCCATGCGCTTTCATCTTGTGGCTTACCACCACAGTGGGTGGCCTCCATGACTGCTGTGGGGTGGGGGCGGGGCTGGGGAGGGAGCGTGGAGCACGGGAGGATCACACACTCACTCTTGAATGCCTCTCTCTGTCACTTCCACTCATAGCCCACTGGCCGGAACTAGGCATGTGGCCACGCCTAATTGCAAGGGCCTGGGCAGCGTGGAGGTGGACGTGTCATGTGTGGAATTCTGAGCAATATGTGTCTCTGCCAAGTCCTCAGGCTTGGGGGGGGGGGGTTGGTGGGCGTGCAGGTAAACACGGGCTGCATTAAGCAGGGCAATGACCCCAGGCCTGTGGGGGCTGATTGTGAATAACGGATCTGGGGACTGGTGGTAGCTTTTAGGTGCTCCTCAATTGCTGATTCAGCTGCAGAGGACTTGCGTTTTTCTTAACCGTCTTCCTGTCCACTGAAACACATGTGCAGAGAACTCCAGGCAGCAAATGTAGAGCTTGACTTTGGTAAATTCATTATAAGGCATATATGTAAGCTTGAATCTGCCTGCCAGGGCAAGAAGCAGAACGTAACAGAGCTAACTGTTACAACTTTTGGACTCAGCACTCTATGCCGCCAAACTTGAGTCTAATGGAGCTTTGGAAAAATGAAGCTTTGAATTTCAGAGGTACAGTGCTCCACTTTCTGCTGAGGCTGTCTAATCTTGACAAGGAACTTGCGCTATAAGGAGCCGGAGGGAGTGAGGAGGCCCTCTCCCCCACAGAGAATGTGTGGATGGGGCGCAGGGAGCCTGTGGCTGGCCGGCCAGCAGCCTGATTGACGGTAGCCAGGCTCTCCCCGTCTGCCCTCACTGTGCACTTGGTTCCTGGGTCAGCCTGCTTCTTGTGGCCCCAGTGCTCCCCGGGAATGCATCTGCCCTGAGAGGCCACCACACCCACCACGAGGCCTCTCCTTCAGGCCCAAATGCAGCTTGGAGGTCAGCCTGACCCCGGGGACTCCCAGCTCCGGGCAGAAGCCCCATTACCCCTGCCAAGGTATGTGTCAGCCTAGAAGCAGCACTCCATGTTTTGGTAACTTGTAAAAGCCTAATCCTAGAAAGACTGCGTGTTCCTGGCGGCTGGCTCACCCCGCCTCCGCCTCCGGGGAGCCTGCCGCACCTGCTGGGAGGCAGCACTGGGCGGGACCCTCCCCCCACCCCCATCTAGATCTGTCACTGCATATTTCCAGGCCCAGATCAGACTCGGGCGAGTATGGCTTTCTCCCCTCTCCACACCCTGGTCTCCTGCACCCATGAAGCTGCCGACCCAGTTTCTGATGGGAAAGTGAGGATCTCTGCGCAAAGTCAGATGAGAGGAGAGGAAGCAAACACTGTGCTGCCTTAACATAACACAGACACGACCCTCCTTCTGAGCGAGGGGTGAGGAACCTGGGCCTTCCCACTCAGAGCGTTTGGAACAAACTCCCAAAATACCAGAGGCTCAGTACGAACCTCCTTTGCTGTCACCAGGAGGAAGGATGAATCATACCCAACACGCGATTTCCCTCGTCCCCAAACACTGCATGGATACTTACATTTAGTGGCATTTTACATGTGCGAGGTATTTTTTAAGAAATTCTTTTCTCTCTGTCTTTTTTTCTAAACCAAAACACCAGCTGTAAAACCCACGGCTTCCTTCCCCTCTAGGTCTGCCGCGGTAGGAGGCGGCAGCGGCAGACAGCCGGCCCCCTGTGCTCTGAGTCAGGCCTCCCTCTCGGCGGCTTGCTGCCTGCAAAACAAACTTAAAAGCTGGTGAATGGCACTTAGGGGCCCACAAGCACGCAGGGAGGCCTAAAATATTTGCAGAGCACACACTCTGCTCACAGAATGAAAGGCCACTATGTAAATAGCTGGGCTCTGTTGGGGTGAGGCATCTTCAAAGCGGCTTCTGCTTGTCACATCAAGCCAGCAAGGATGCAAAGACATTCATTCAAAAGCAGCACGCAGGAACCACACCATGACTTCCTGGCCCCAGAAGGTAGACTCAGAAAGGGACCACAGCCTGGAGTCCCGTGTTTCTTTTCCTCGCCCTTTCTCCTGCGCTGCACAGTGCACAGGGTGGTTTTGTGAGATGGCTTACAATGTCAGCTTTCAGGGCTGGGCAGACATGATCAGTTTTCTCTCTTCTGGGGAAGGCTTTTCTGGAAGACGCTCAAAAGGCAACCATAGTTACTAATGGAGCATGGCAAAGCATGAGACAGAGGTAGTTATTACCCAGGCTTGACAAAAGGAACGTGGAATGGTTTTTGCATCAAGCCACAAATACTAATTCCAAAGACTCCCAGGTGAGTGCAGGAGCGGCCCAGACACACGTGACACCCCCTTGCAGCATCCCCCCGCGACTCCCAGAAATCCCACACCAAGGTGAAAACCGCCAACAGCCCTGTGACCACACGGAGGCTGTGAGCCAAAATCCAGGCAGAATTTTCACTAACCACACTGTCCACTGGGATGCGTTTAGAAGAATATTCTTGGATTTCACACCATTTGTGCTGGCCCCTCTGAACCAGAATAGGACAGACAGCCCCCAGAAAGGAAAGAAATAGTTTTGTTTTACTCTGCCCCTTTGTCAGTGATGATCTTCCACCTGGGGAAGGCAGGAATGGTCTTCCTGTCAGGCACAGCCTCATTTCATTCTCCTTTTTCTGCTTCTCTCCAAAGCAACAATGACCGTGATTTCCAGCATGCACCACAGTGCAAGAATGGCTGAAGGTGTGCACTGTTTCTTCAGATGTTTCATTGCTGGAGGAACCTCAACTGGTACAAAAGCTAAGGGGGTGGGGAATGGCTGCTCAAAGGCCTGCAGACTACCCTGGGTTCCCCAGCCTCACCGGAGTCCAAGAGTGGAGCAGAAGAAACGTTGGCTGGTTCAGAAATATCCCAGGTAATCCTCAGCAGGCATGAACACCTGAGCTAAGCAGGCGTAGATCCACCGAGGAAGCTGCCAGTACCCAAGTGGGAGGCTAAGGATGTCACATTTACCTTGAGTGATGGACAAGGCTGAGCCCTTGGATAGAGGGCTCTCCGTGCGAATACCACCAAGGGGCCAATGAAAAGAGGGTGGAGCCTGAAGGAGAGGAAAACCACTCTCCAGACTTGGGGCAGCAGGTCTCTCTGGACATTACTGTTCAATAAGAAACACATGCTAACCTCAGATAGCTGCTGCAAGAAGATATGGCCTTACTGGAACTGGCTAAAGAAGGAACTAGAAAGACAAAATAGTCTGAGCTAGGAAAGGAGATATAAAGACTGCTGGCTAAAATCAGATAACATAAAGTACCCAAAAAAGAGAAGAGCCAGATCAAAGCTGAGTTTGAAGAGAGTAAGGGCAAAACTAAGAAAGAGCCTGTTAACCACGGAGGGGAAGAGGCCACAAACTTCTGGTTCTCAAGGTCCCTCTATCCTCTTGAAAGTTACCGAGGACGACAAAAAGCTTTAGTAGCTCTTGGTATGTCTATAGAAGAAATTAAAATGGAGAAACTTTTAAGACATTTATTAAAAAGTTATTTTAAAACAATAATAAGCCCTTTGCATGTGAACATAAATAACATTACTAATGAAAAATAACCATGTTTAAAATTTTTAAATGAGAGTCACAGGCTTTTTGCAGATTGTTTTCATGTCTACCTAAACAGAAGACAGTTCTATTCTCATTGCTGCTGCTTTATTTTTTACTGAGTTATAATTACTGTATTAGTTTGAGGTGTACAACATCTTGATCTGATATGTGTATATAAGGCAAGAGATCATAATGATCTAGTTAACATCCATCAGCACATGTCGCTACAAATTTGTGTGATGAGAACTGTTAATATCTACTCTCTTAACAGCTTTCAAATACACAATATGATAATATTAACTATGATCACCATGGGATACATTACATCTCCAGAACTTACTTACAACATGATGGGATTTTGTACCTGTAGACCACTACCCCCCACCACTTCTGGTAACTACCTCTCTGATCTGTGTCTGTGGTGTTTCTTTTTTGTTTTTTAAGATTCCACATATAAGTGAGATTATAAGATCTGTGTGTTTCTTTCTGACCTATTTTATTAAGCATAGTGGCCTTCAAGTCTATCATACATGTTGTCATAATCGGCAAGATTTTTTCTTAATGGCTGAAAAATACCCCAACGTGTATATAGACTACATTTCTTTACTCATTCAGCCTTCAGTGGACACTAATGTGGTTTCCAGTATCTTGACTACTATAAGTAATGCTGCAATAAACATGGGGTGTACATATCTTTTCAAATTAGTATTTTTGTTTTCTTCAGATAAATACCCAGAAGTTGAATTGCTGGGTCATATGGTAGTAACATTTTAAATTTTTTTGAGGAACTCCACAGTTTGCCACAGTGGCTGCACAAACTTACATTCCCAACAGTGCACAAGGGCTCTCTTTTCTCCACATCCTTGCCAACACTCATTATTTCTTTTAAAAAAAAAAATTTTTTTTTAACGTTTATTTATTTTTGAGACAGGGAGAGACAGAGCATGAAGGGGGGAGGGGCAGAGAGAGAGGGAGACAAAGAATCGGAAGCAGGCTCCAGGCTCTGAGCCATCAGCCCAGAGCCCGACGGCGGGGCTCGAACTCACGGGACCGCGAGATCGTGACCTGAGCTGAAGTCGGACACTTAACCGACTGAGCCAACCAGGCACCCCAACACTCATTATTTCTTGTCTTTTTGATACCAGGCATTATAACAAGTATGAGGCGATATCTCATTGTGGTTTTGATTTGCACTGCCCTGATGATGAGTGATGTTGAACACCTTTTCTTGTGCTGTCTGTTGGCCACTTGTGAGTCTTTGGAAAAAATGTCTGTTCAGATCCTCTGCCCACTTCTTTATATATATATTTGCTATTGAATTATGAGTTCTTTATATATTTTGGATATTAACCCCTTATCAGATATGGTTCGCAAATATTTTCTCCCATTCATTATGTTGCCTTTTCATTTTGTGATGGTTTTCTTCGGTGTGCAGAAGCTTTTTAGTGTGATGCAGTCCCATTTGTTTATTTTTGCGTGTGTTGCCTTGGCTTTTGGTGTCAAATCCAAACAAACATCACCAAGATGCATGGCAGGGGACTTGCTGCCTAGTTTTCTTCCAGGAGTTTTGTGGTTTCAGGTCAGTCTTTAATCCATTTTGAGTTGATTTTTGCGTATGGTGTAAGAGTGGTCCGGTTTATTCTTTTGCATGTGGTCGTCCAATGTTCCCAGCTCCATTTATATTCTTGTCTCCTTTGTTGTAAATTAACTGACCATATAGAAGTGGGTTTACTTCTAGGTTCCTTATTCTGCTACATTGATCTATGTGTATTTTTATGCCAATACCATACTTTTAGCCTTTCACCACTGAGTATGATGTTAGGTGTAGACTTGTCATTATGACCTGGGTTTTGTTGAGGTACATTCTCTCTATACCCACCTTGTTGAGAATTTTTACCGTGTGGATGTTGAATTTTGTCAAACGCTTTCTGCATCTATCGAGATGACCATATTTCTATCCTTCATGTTGTTAATGTGGTATGTCCCGTTGATTGATTTGTAGGTGTCGAACCATCCTTGCATCCCCTGAATAAATCCCACTCTATTATGGTTTATGACCTAATGTTTTGTTGAATTTGGTTTGCTAGTATTTTGTTGAGAACTTCTGTATCTGTGTTCACCAGGGATATTGGTCTGTAATTTTCTTGTGGTGTCCTTTTCAGATTTTGGTATCAGGGCGATGCTGGCCTCATAAACTGAGTTTAGAAGTGTTCCCTCCTCTTCTGTTCTTTGGAAGAGTTTGAGAAAGATTGATGTTTATTCTTCTTTAAACTTTGGTAGACTTCTCTGGTCCTGGGAAGTTTGTCATGACTGATCCAATACATTCAAGTTTTTAGTTCTTGATTCAGTCTTGGTAGCCTGTATGTTTCTAGGAATGTATCCATTTCTTCTAGGTTGTCCAGTTCATTGGCATAGTATTGCTCATAGTAGTCTCTTAAGATCCTTTGTAGTTCTGTGATATCAGTTGTACGATCTCTTTCATTTGATTCTATTCATTGGAGTCCTCTCTTTTCTTGGTCGTTCTAGCTAAAGATTTGCCAATCTTGTTTATTTTCTCAAAGAACCAGATTTTAGTTTCATCAGTCTTCTCTATTGTCTTTTTTGTCTCATTTTCCTTCATGTCCACCCTGAACTTTGCTATTTCCTTCCTCTACCAACTTTGGGCTTAGTTTGTTCTTTTTCCAATTCCTTGAGGTATAAAGTAGGGCTTTTGAGTTCTTATTTGCTAATACACACATTCATTCTCTGTGGATTTTTTTTTTTCTTTGACTCTGGTTGTTTGGTAGCATGTTTTTAAATCTCCACATTATCTGTGAATTTTCCAGTTTCCCTCTTATAATTGATTTCTAGTTTCACACCATTGTGATTAGAAAATGTGACTGTGACAGGATTTCAAACTTTTTAAATTTATTAAGCCTTGTTTTGTGGCCTAATGTAACTATAAGAATTAGTTAAAGGACACACAAGATAAAATGTAAAATGTGATATCAAAACCAGTGTAATGGAGGGAGTAACAACATAGAGCCCTAAGGTGCACTCAAACTCAAGTTGTTATCAACTTAAAATTGACTGTTATTGTAAGTTGTCATATGTAAGACTCATGGGAACCACAAAGCAAAAACCTATAGTAGAAACACAAAAGATAAAGAAAAAGGAATGCAAGTATATAACGATAGAAAATCATCAAATTGCAAAGGAGAAAAGCAAGAGAAGAAAAAGGAAGAAAGGAACTGCAAAACAGCCGGAAAACTGTGAACAAACGGTCACAAGTACATACATATCAACAAAACACAACTGGACAAAGTTCTTATTTCCATTGTTTAAGCCACCCAGTGTATATTTTGTTATGCCAACCCGGGGCAACACACGGACACTCTATTTTATATTTTTGTACTATATGACATTTTTATAATGACTATGTATATTACTTCTATAATCAGAGCACCTGCTTCCAACTTCTGATTTTGAAAAAAGAAATGAGAGAAGAGACAGATGAGAGGACAAAGGTACCTCCCAGGCATGGCTATCACAGAACTGGTTTTATTCCTCATTGGTAAATACGGAGCTTCTTCCTTGCTACTTGCTGGGTCCCAGCCCCACCTCCACCCAACCCTGCCCTGTGTGGTCAGCTTGCCTTGAGGGGACCACTAGCCTGGTGGCTGCTCTAGCTGAGAAGACCGGTGGGCCCGGATTCCCTAGGTCACAACTAGGGTCTGGTGTACAAGATGTCACCATAGCCATCTCCCTTCATTCCACACATCTGGTTCAGGCCTAGGTAAGCAGGCCAAGTGTGGTGTTTCTAACCATCTCCCCCCACAAACTGGAAAGCCCAACAAGCCTGCAGTAAGAATGCCTGCAAGCAGCTGGCATGCTTACACAAGCTCTGGCCCCTCATTCACAGGGCCGGCTCTGTAGTGCCTGCTTAAAAGCCACAGTAGAATGACAAACCGCCCTGGGAGTCCCTGTAAAACAGAATTCTTGCAACAATTTTTCCCCTGGGAAGATGTCTTGCTTCTGTCTGGGGTGCCTACTGTTGGGGATGTCGGGGTGGTAACCAGCAGTGGGGGAGCAGAGGCCCAGGAGAGGAGGGCACAGACTTGCACGGGTCAAGGCCACCAAAGGGGGTGGGAAAGTTTAGGACAGCGGCGCTCTGTAAGACAACACGCTCCGATCCCGGTCAAATCCGCTGAGCCGGATCCAGCCCTCTCGGCAGAACTGCTCAGAGGCCACCGGTTTTCTGGCAAGTTGCAGGCTTCGGTCCCTGAGGAACGCAGCCATCCCCTGGGCCATTAACCTACCTGGAAGGGCCTGCAAGTGATCAGAACCCCGTTTAGAACTGCAGAGAGGTTAAGGAAAAGAAATCTCGACAAAGAGGTGGTAGGTCTAAATACTCAGAAAATAGCCACAGTGACTTCAGCTTCCTGCGCTTCAAGAGGTGGTTCTCTGCAGCTCTGTTTCCGCAGGTTTCCGGAATACAGGAGGAGCCGGGGAAAGCACCTACTCTGTATTGCGCTGTAACTGCAGCACATCATGTGACCTTCCCGACGTGCCGGGGACAGGTATTCCTCCACTCATACCTGAGACCAAAGGTCAGAAAGGTGAGGTCACTCGCCCAAGGGCTAATGGAGAACAATGGCAGAAAGACAGCCCAACAAACATGATGGAATTAATGGAGTTCATGTCTGCTTTCTCACCTGTTAAGTGCAGACGATCCCTTTTTTCTGTGGAGGTTTAGAGGAAGTGACGTGTGTAACGTGCCCAGCGCCTGGCTGAGCACACGGGGCGCTAGATGACCAGCTAATCCTGAGGCAGCCTGATGGGCCCAAGGGAGCCGGGAGGACTCTTGGCCCTTGCCCCCTTTCTCAATCCCAAAAAGGAAGGTGAGCAGAGGTATGAGCACGAGGCCAGGACTGGTTCAGTCCTTGCATCACCTGACCGTAGTCAAGTGATAGTTATTGTTACTTACCCCTTCTACAGTTCAGCTACTCAACTGTGAGCAAATGAATGATAGGAGGCATATGCCTTATGGGGGGGCGGGGGCATGAGGGTCAGGTAAGATTTCGGTCCCTGATGCGGCTCTGGAGGTGACTTCCCAGTTTTTTCTCACTTAAAAAAAAAAAAAATCGTTAACAATTTATTCAAGGTGTCACAAGTAAATACACACACACTGTCCTGGCAGAGAATAACTTGTTTTCTTAATTCAGTTCTATTTCAGAGCAACCCGATTAGTCCTTTACCATCAAACTTCTTGAAAACATGTTTTACATTGAATGTTCTTACTTCCTCCATGCTGGCTCTTCACCCCACTATAATAATCTATAATCTTTATGCCTCTCGTACTCTAAACAGCTTTCACGTTCTGTATTAATCTCTTAATTACTAATCTTTACGAATTCTCTCCTCTTCCTTTCCAATTTCCAGAATCTCCTGTTGTTTTTCACCCCTGCCTGTGGCTTGGAAGAGTTAAAACTAAAAGGGCCCCTCGACATGTCTTTTTAAGGCCCCTACTCGGTTCTCCAGAGAGGAGCTGAGGCCTTCCTCTGTGACCCTTAAAAGACCCCACACTTTATTTTCTCCAGAGGACTGTCACTTTTGAGCATCCAAAGAATCCACATGGAAGGGAAAGTGGGCCAAACGTCACTCTGAGGAGACCGGGGGTCTTGCCGTCTTAACCATTGTTCGCAGTGAGAAACGGTCTACCAAACTCCACACATACCCACCCGAGGTTCCGCAGGAACTGGTGGAAAATACCTCACAAGCAGCGCAGCTGTTCCCTCTGAGGAGCACGCGTGGGGGAGGCCAGGCCTGGGAAGAGGGGGTGTTCCCGGGGCTGTGACACACAGCATTCCTTTCCCTTGAAGCATCCAAGCCCGAGAAGCTGCAGTCTCCCCCGGGGAATATGACATAGCCACGGCCGGGAAGGGCCTCACCAAAACAGCAGCGTCCACGCGTCCTTCTCCAGAGGAAACCCCTTCCCAGCCTGTGTGCGAGAACTCTCGCATGTGCCAAGGCTCTACCGCCCCTCCCACCCTTCTGCCAGACAAATACCCCAAAGTCAACGGTCTGATAGGATGTGTTTATATTTACATGGTACATCTTAAAGCAATGGCTACATTGGTCATACATATTAGAAACCATAAAAAAAAGTTAAGAACTAAAATGTACATCATACACTTGTATATATATTTTTTACACAGAGGTAAAAAGGCTTATAAAAAAATCAATACAACAGGTTTTTTTTAGTATACAGGTGAAGAATGAATTATGCTTCAGGCACTTTAATTTGTTAATGTGAGCAAATAGCTGGGGGGTGGGGGGTGGTCAGAGGAAGCTTCCAAACAAATCTTTTGGTTAATGTTTTGTTACCACAGATACAAAAATAAAATCTGAATAATTTCTCTCAAATGATTGACGTCAGTATGGCAAAGCTGACTGGGAAAATACTCCACACTGTTCAGCTGCAGTGTGGCAATTAGAGAGAAACGTATTTACATAAATGTCCCCGTGGCTGTCCTTGTGCCCTTAACCGCTGCCTTCACAAACCAAAACGTATACGCGAAGTAAGATTCACTAGCATAACTCTTCAAAAGGGTGGAAAAGGACCAGGGGTAAAAAAGATAGAAACAACAAGTAAATAGAGACTACAAACAAAAAGTGGCGGGGACATGTGTATTCTTACTGAAATAAATAGGGGCACTCGGAACTGAGGTCTAACAAAACATACGTTAGTGTTGTGCTTTGTAGAGAGGAGACCTTGAGAAAGGCCCTGAGGAAATACCTCAGGATTGGAGAGTGGGGGGCAATGGCCTCTCGACAGCATCTGGAGGCTGGCTGAAGGTTTTCTAGATGTTTTCCAGACTGGGAAGCAGTTCTTTTTTCTTCCATCACCAGACTGACAGCTCTCTGCAACTTTTCCAAACTGGAAGGCCACACCATTCACTCCAACCTATGAAAATGTCTACCAACTAACTCGTAAGCACACTGGGTATTTACATCGACGATCTGACTAAAGAAAGGCGGCGGGTGCTCAGATGAGCTGAAAATGTTCCATGAAGGTAAGCATGGCTCGTACTTTCCCAATATGATTGGCAGACTGGAAAAAAGTCTCTTTCCTTGAAGACCGATGCCCTGTGTGCAACAGAGAAGGGATGGGGGGAAGCGGAGACACAGCAGGCTCTGCCCTGAGCTGGCAACTACCACAGGAAGATCATGGCGGGAAGAACGGCCAACTTTGACAAGCCTGTCCCTTGTGGTCTCCATGACGTTCTGATTGTACTATGCTAGGTACCACTCACTCTTCACTTTTCTTTCTGTGACAAGATTTGGCTACTCCTTGCAATAGACTAGAAAAATACTCTTTTCCAGCTAATTAGAAGCCTCCTACATGGCAAGGTGACAGGTAGACCCAGACTGCTGACCTAACCATCTGTGCACCCAAATTGGCAAGTCTGGGTTTTTGAGATGCAGGAGAAAGACACTTAGGCATTGGAAGGGTTTTTACATATGGCCTTGTTTTTTTTCCCCCAAGTATAAACAAAGCATTTGGTGATGTGAGATTCCGTCCAGGATGAAAACAAGAACAGAAACCCACAAACAAAATGCAACCCACCACTCTTCAAATTTATGACATTTAAAATTTCCCCCCATTAAGAGAAAATAGCCAGTGGGGGTGTGGGAGGAAGCTCCTTCTAATTTTCTTTACCACAACTTCAGTGTTTCACAACTGGAACTCTTTGGAGAACATTGGTTTGTGTGTGAATAGTCTATCTTGTTTGCAAAACAATGAGCAGAACTTCATTAGTGTTTTCTTCTAATATTGCTAAATTTTTAGAAGTGGTGGTGACACAGTTTTAAAAAGTTCTACTTTAGGGGTAACTGGGGAAGCTCAGACAAACCTGAAATCCCCTTTTTCTACCCCTGGTCTAAGAGGATGCAATGCAGTTTATGGAATTTCCTGATTCACACAAGTTAATCTGAAGTTAAGGCTCAATTCTCATTGTTGTGGGTGAATGTTTTGCATCGTAAATAATTGTCAGGTTTTTAGGGGGAGGGCACAGGAAATGTTTATGGGCTCCAAATAGAAACTGCAGCTTACTTGGCAAATTTGGGTTTACAAAAGTTAAAGCGATCTTGTTTTGTGGTAGACGTTTGTTAACTAGCTCACCTCCTATACATAATCTGACTGCAGGTTACAATACTTCCGGTAGGGTTTCATCATTCTGACGTTACCTATCTGCAGGAATCCGCTGCTCCTTGGCAACCGGCAAGCCGACCCGTGAGAAAGATCTCCTGGAAAACCAACTACAAAACCCACCCCAAATCAGCAGTTCTGACTGCAGGTGCCTTTGCGCTGGAAGAGGTGGGTAGGAAAGACATGAAATCAACACATGTATAAGACAGTTAGCTTGATTACAGATTGGTAATAGTACACAAGTGTCTGTGCGGAGGTTCCTTTCCTTAGAACACCGTGTGCCTGTGTGTATGGGTGTGTGGTTGACGCAGAGTGGGTGGCTGGTGGGGGCTGCGTGGGGAGAGGGGAAAGTGCAGAGTTCACCAGGCGGGCTCCCCAGGCTGGAATAGCGCCTCAAGGTACCAGGGAGCAAGAAAGAAGGTGAGAGTATGTCAGAGACAAGTTCCCCTGTGGCTGTGGGAGGAGGAAGGGAGGGAGGGAAACCGAGTCACACGGCCGCTTTGTGCTTCCCCCCGCAGCACCTGCACATCACCCCGCAGTGGTAGCAGGCCCGCAGGGGCAGGTAACAGCACATACAGGGGGCCAGAAAAGACAAGGCAATAAGAGCCATCCACCGGAGGCAAAACTTCTCGTCGCTAGTATCGCACGAGCACGGGTCTGTATAGTCTCCCTCGGGGTCCGACATACAGTGATAGAGCATGCTGTCCGCACACCACATACAGCTCACCCGGCGGATGCAAGTTCTCACAGAGTCGGGCGCGTCCTGACAGTGGCCCCTCCGGTTTTCCTCGTGGTTGAACATGTCCCTGCAGTACTCGCACCGGGAGCGCTCGCCGTCCTCCTTCCGCCTCCGGGACTTGCCCCGGGACGGCTGGGTCTTGATCACGCCACCCCCGCGCCCTTTGGGGTCCTCGCCGAGACCGAAGTCCGAGGAGTCCACGTAGGGGTAATTGTAGTCGTGCTTGGGGACCTCGCCCTTGGCGAACCGCACGTAGGAGTCGGCGTCCTCCGAGGCGTCGGGGGATTTGCCCCGCACTGGCGCGTGCCGGTAGTCCTCGTAGCCGGTCAGCCAGATCTTCTCCCTGGGGTTGATGCGCACAATCTCCTCGTCATCGTCCGGGAAGCTCACCTGGCGGTAAGGCCTTGGCATCGGCTGCCCCGGGGGAAAAGGAGACATGGTTGTATAGCCGCGCCGAAAAGAGAAAAAACGCTCCACTAGGTACCTTTTGCCTTGACGAAGGCATTTCTGGAAGAAACTCACTGCTCCTATAACTACTGAACATCCCCTGGGTTGAAGGTGTATTTCAAATTGTGATCCTTGATCCATTCCTGGGTCAGGACATCTTTTTTCCCTTTTGTGGAAGTACTACCATAGAGGGGGGAAAGTGTGCGTATTGGAAAAAATGCACTCTGAATTTTCGACAGCTAAACACACCTAGCTCAAGAAGCAGAACTTGAGAGACCTCCCTAGGACACTGCCCCTCTCCCTTGAGTTCCCTTCTACGCCTCAGGGGTGGGAGGACCACTATCCTGATTTCTAACAGATTAGTTTCACCTGTTACTGTACAGTGTGTTCTTTTCTAAGACCTGCTTTTTTCCCAATGAAACAAAAATACTGGAGTGCACTGCATGTTACAAGGGTAGCATATGTGGGTTATCTGTGTGTAGGGAATATATGCATTCCAGGTCACAATACAAGATGCATTTTGCACTGTGGGTCATGTTCAAAATAGCAAAAAGGGATAGTAGCAGCTATGATACAAGTACCTTGTCATCTGGTTGGAAAATATAGAAAGGGTAGGAGTGCCGATCTGGAGGCGGACTGCCTGGGTTTGAATCCCACCAGGATCTCACAGATGGTCCAGCGCAAGCTGGAATGTGAGCTCAGGCGAGCTGGACCCGAGAGCCACGCTCCCTTGTTTTCAAAGCCCTCATATCTGCATTCTCCCCCCAGGGTGACACCGGCATCTCTGTGGGTCGCTAAGGCTGCCTCCCCCGGAGCACCCTCGTTGTGGCAGTGTGAGATCTCCTACTCCTGAGGTCCTCCGAACGGCTCTGAGGGAGCCCACCAGAGTAAAGCCGCAGACTCAGATTCTCTCTCAGCACAGGGCTACCTCGAGAACGACGAGAATCTGTGCAGCGTGCACACAACTGTCAACAGGATGCGGCTGACACCTGTTGCCATTACCGTGATTAGAATATTGCCATAGAATTTATCTCATGGCAATTACATTTATCCATCACTCCCACCAGACTGTGAGCTCCTAGAGGGCAGGGGCCATGCCTCACACATGTTGCCTAATTCCTGTTAGGTTCTTGACAGTTTCGCAGAAAACCACAATCTTAGATTAATAAAAACAAATCTTGGGAGCAGAAATAGATTTTGCTAATTATTTTGTGAAGTAAGGTGATTCAAAGGGTCAATTCCCCTCTCTAGCTACATAATGTGATTTTGTCTTTTATATGTATATATTATATAAATGTTTATTTTTGAGAGAGCGGGAGAGGGGCAGAGAGGGAGACAGAGGATCTGAAGCGGGCTCTGTGCTGAGAGCCCGATGCAGGGCTTGAACCCACAAACCGTGAGACCATGACTTGAGCCCAAGTCGGATGCTTAACTGACTGAGCCACACAGGCACCTCTGCCCCTCTCCTGCTTGTGTTCTCTCTCAAAAATACATAAACGTTAAAATTTTTTTTAATGCCAAAATATTAGGAAGCACACAAAATTTTTTAGAGTCTTATAAATCTAGCTTTATGTTAAAAAAAAAAAAAACAAAAAAAACTAAACCAAAACAACCCTGTGCTCCCTTTTTCTTTCCAAAGCACACCGGTGGCCACATCACCCCCAGAGGCACCAGTCCATGCCCCACAGTTTGGGAGCCTGCTCTGCCAAACAGCCGCGCCGCTTGGTAAATATTTGTTGAATTACTGAATGCCAGACTCCAGCTACATCCCCCCAAGCAAGCCTGGGCCTGTAACCCGCGATGCCAGGGTGCCTGAGCCAAGCGGACAGCATTCTTTAGTCCCGATCCTGGCTCTGGGCTTTCACACAAAGCCAGGAAGCCCTCTGGACAGAGGAACTCAGGAGATAGCATAGCCCTGTGGAGAACCCACGCCTGCATTTGAGACTTGTTCCATCAAGGACTTTCTCTCTCTAAACCTCAGCCTTCTCTTCCATCAACCGGGGATGCCCAGGACCTGCCCTGTGGGATAATTTGTGAGTACTCCATGAGATTAAGCACACGGAAGGTTTAGCAAGGGGTCTGGCACACAGAAAACTAAGGACGAGCTGCTGTGACCACCGTCAATACGGGGAACAGAGAAGGCCTGGGCTTGAGCAGCGGGCTACATGGAAGGAGGAAGAGGCTGTTGCAGATCAGGAACCATCCACCCCATGCCCTCAAAGGAACCAGACTGCCGCGCACCTGTTCGAGGTGATAGTGGTCCGTGGGGTATGGGTCATGGAGGTGGCCCAGGGTGTAAATCCTCCGGTGCTCACAGGATGTGGGAGAGGAGACTGTCCGAGTAGGTTGTTCCCTCTTCTGGGAGGAATTAGAAGAACTGTCTGTAGCTGTCTGTTTAGAGGGAGGTAACCAAGAGTTAATTAAAATGAAAACAAAAACCAAACCCACATACCAAAACCTAACACGCCGTCTACCCCCCACTCTGGTGTCTTGCCGGACTTCCCGAAATCTGGAGTTTATCTTGGCTGTGGGAAGCACCAGGACCCCTGAAGGGCCAGATTGTCTAAACATGATGTGGCTGGCTCAAGGGGCAGAGAAAGCCAGCCACCAAGACCCTGGAAAAGTTGGGTTTGTTTTCTCAAATGTGGGAGCAGCCACCAGGCTTTGGGGAAAGGGCTCACTACATCAGGCCTCCCGTGGGTACATCCCAGTTTGATCAAGAACGGTTACACCACTGGTAGCCCTGGCTGCAAGGGACTGTGGTGAGCAGAGGAGATGCATATAAGCCAAGATCAAACCCAAATGTTTCTGTGCGGAGCTGATCCTGGCAAAGTGTCAGAAATAAGGCTACCTCAAGGGTATGGTAGGCACTGGCTTTCCAGGAAGAGATGTTGTAATCTCTGCGTTGAAGGCAAGCCTTGAGGGTCACTGTAAGCTGGAAGTGACAAAGACAGCTGCACAGAGAATGCAGGCCCCTCTCTTTTGGACCTGAGTGCAGAACTCCTCTCCTGGTAGAGACGAGTTCAGATTGGATCCTCTGTGACAGGGTCTTTGGAAGGTGATGGATCTGATGGACGGTGGCCACCACCTTCAAAACCAAGAATCCTCAGAACCACCCACCCGCCCTCCGCATCCTTCGAGTCACAGATCCTTTTCTTCCCCAAACCAATGAAAAGGTTTTCCTTGTATCTAGGTGTCCTATTTTTGGCAAGTATCGACGAACTCCTTCCTGGCTCTCATTTCTCAATCTTATATTCCCCTTGTCTCATTTGCTTATTTCTTTTTTTACACCCTCTCCCCCAACTTATTGAGTAACGAATGCCCAGAAAAATGGGACAAGTATTTAGGACAAAGACACCCATATTCCCATTATGCAGCACAACCACGTTAATTTTGAAAACTTAGTGGACATGTGTGGCATCCCTTTGGCAACCCAACCCTCCTGATTTTTTTTCTCCAATTCTGTTTGGTCCAAGTGAGACAGAGCTGATGCCCGTTTCTGATCCCTCCATCCAGAGTGACTAATTCAGGTATGGCTACACGGTCCTCTCTGAGGTTAATACGGAGATTTTTCATGGAGAGGTCAGAAAAGATGCTGTCTTTTTCTCTGAAGTTAAGATCTAAGGGTCCTAAAAGCCTGGAACCCTGGCCAGGGCACAGGGAAAGCACCTTCCAGGGAGGAAGTGAAGCAAAACTAAGAGAAGGCAGCCCCTCCACCCTCTCCCAGAGCCATCTGAGCTTGGATCCAGTCGAGGCTGCAGCCTGCGATCTACCCTAGGGTGTCCCAATGGTGTGGGCCGATTCCCTTTGGTAACTGAAGCCCAGATGCGTGGGATTCATCTCTTGGGTGTGCTTTCCCCTCTCACTTTTGGCTCCTCCGTGGCAGTTCCGCCCGCATCCCACTCCTGCCTGTGTCCGGCCCTCACTCCTCTCCACTGCAGTGCAAGAGGAACCGGGCACGCAGCGTCTGCTCCTTCTCTGCTCTGCCTCTTGGGAGCCACCTGCCTGGCAAACAGCACATACTGGCAACCACTCTGGGGACTGTGCGGCCTGCTTGGAGGCCAAGGGCCAACCCGCTGTGGGAGGCTTTGGAGGTCCAGCGCCCGTGCCTGGTGGGGCAGGTCTGTTTGATCGAGAGGTCCCAGCCCGAGACGTCTGCTTCCCGCAGATGTCAGCCAGGACTGGCATCCTCACTCATTAAGGGTCTCCTGTCTTTTTTTTCCCCTCAGTAGTTCAGAACTTGGGGAAGAATTGCTATTTACTCCTCAAATCCCAGCAACTGAAAGAAACCAAACTGACGCGCAAGGAGTTTTGATTCTCTTCTGGAGTCTGTCTTGTCTTCGATCTCCCGACCCGCTCTTTCTTCACGTCTTCAGAGGTACCGACCGAACACACAGGGGAGGGGGTTGTGGACCAGACAGAACAATAAAGCAAAGAGCTCTTAGTCGTCTCAGACCGTGCAAGTGCATACAGTGTGCCAGACCCTGGCGACACGGGGGCACGGGTACAGGTGGAATACTGTCTCCACGTCACAGGCCAGAAAACAGACTCTCAGAGACCATGGCGGGGCAGCCACTGCAGAGCAGGACTGAAATGCGGCCCCTGATCAGCAAGCCCAGTGGGATTTCAGTACACAACACCGCGGCTTCTCAAGTTCACCCAAGTCTTTTCCAATGCCTACTCTGAGAGGTGTTTTACTGTGATTAACACAAGTACAATTTCTCCAAGTAAGAAGGTGCACCCTGCTTTACACAAACCCAGGAGATAAGGGGATGGATGGGGTCTCATAATACAAAGATTCTGAAGATCTCGATAAACACTTCCTGAATGAGTAGGTAAGGGCCCTTCAGGGTGATTCAAATCTCAAGAGTTAAATTCTTAACCAGCGCCCCAAACGACAGTCATCTCTTACGTTAGAAGCTACCCTCGTATCGAACACTGTAATATGCCCTCGGCATCGTGGTCACCTCTGTGTTAATCATCCGTTCACCCTCCTCCACCCTGTTTGCTGTGAACTATGTCCAGGTTAACAATGTGTAGAGAGTCATTCTGAGAAATGAGGCGTGCCCATGTTTTCCTAGCGCTCATTAGCTAACCAGATATGCCACCTTCTGATGCACCCAGCCTACCTCCCTAACCCTGAACAGCCTCTTCCCACTGCACAATCAAGTGCAAAGCTTCCTGGACATTATCAGAGAACGTGAGAATGAGCAAAGCCGTTAAATATCTCCTAATCTAATGGCGAATTCGTACGAGGGAGCAAGAAGGTTAGAAAGCTTTGAAGTGTGTCCACAGTTCACTGCCTACTGCAGGCGGAGCTGACACCCATGCCTGGACTGCTCTGGGTGTGTCTGGACTCTGAGCAGGAGAGCATGCAAGAGAGCCTCCATTAAAGCCAAGGCTTATTCCACATCTGTACTATCAGACAAATCTTGCCATGCAGTGTGACCTACAAACAAAAGCAGTGAACTAGCAGGGCATCTCCAAGAAACAAGGGGGAAAAATCTTTTTTCCACATGCACTTCTTCTTTTATTAATCTTTTTTTAAAAAGGAAATATGAACTTAAAAAAATTTATTTATTTATTTATTTATGGAGAGAGAGAGAGAGAGAGAGAGAACGAGCACAAGGGGTAGAAAGAGAGGGAGAGAGGGTGGAGCACGGGCAGGCTTCAGCTCACCCGATGCGGGGCTAGAACTCACGAACTGTGAGATCATGACCTGAGCTGAAGTCAGATGCTTAACTGACTGAACCACGCAGGTGCCCTATTAAGTAATCTCTATACCCAATGTGGGGCTTGAGCTCACGACCCTGAGATCAAATGTTGCCCGTTCTACCAACTGAGGCAGCCAGGCTCCCAGTCCACTTGCACTTCTGAACAGACTCTCCCATAACTCTTCTTGTGGCTTCCACACACACTGGAGAAAAGCCACCCACCTAAGCTATGCACACACACTCTCTCAAGCAAGACTCCTGAACATCTGTTATTTGTATGCACAAGCTAATGATACCTACCAACCTACCAATCTGACAGCTTCACCTTCAACTCATAAAGACTCTTGGGGCAGCTGGGTGGCTCAGTCAGTTAAGCGTCCGACTTCGGCTCAGGTCATGATCTCGCAGTCCGTGAGTTCGAGCTCCACATCAGCATCGGGCTCTGTGCTGACAGCTCAGAGCCTGGACCCTGTTTCAGATTCTGTGTCTCCCTCTTTCTCTGACCCTCCCCCATTCATGCTCTGCCTCTCTGTCTCAAAAATAAATAAACGTTAAAAAAAAAATTTAACATAAAGACTCTGATGTGCTTTAAACTCACCTTGCTCTCCAGGGGTTGTCTCTGTTGTGGGTTTGAGCTCAAGAAGAAAAAATGTGGAGGCTTCAACAGTAGGCTTCCCCACATCCAGGGACGGAGAGCCTTCTGTCCCACCCACTGTGGACGGGGAGGGCAGGCGCTGCTGCGGACTTGGGGAGGAGGGGTCCTATGCAACATGATACGGCGAGCATAACCACTGCCACCTGCAAATGTAGCCTCCAGAAAATCCTGCCTCTGGGTCTGGGTTGGACACTGAATCAGTGTCAATGCCCATTATTAAAAAGATGTTCCATTAAGAAGTTTGCAACCTAATATGAGGTACTGAACAACAGAAATGCAATTGAGTATTCTAATGCTGAATAATAAGGTCTCAGCTCAGGAAGACTGGATGTGAATTGTTCTCTAATTAAAAGTCATGCTGAATTTGTTCAAAGGAACAAGGTTTGTGGGGCCTGGTTCTAAAGCCCTCTAACAAGGCAGAAAGCTGAGATGACTTTGATAAGGAAGAAACTCGAAGGAACAGGGAGGTGAGAAAAGGGAGGTGGGGAGGATGGGAGCAAGAGTCAGAGGGTACTGAGATGAGCGGGTACTGCCAACCTTAAAATCAGGAAAATACAGACACGAGTGGCCTGATGGAATCCACCTTTGATAGTAAAGGCACCCATTCCTTGCCTGGAAGTTTCTTGGGTTTGGGCTGGGTGCTCTGTGGGATGTGGGTTCAGACATAACAGGGGGACACGGGCAGGGGCAAGGCCAGGTGGCTTCCCTTCTAGATGGGTGGACAAGTCAGAACTAGACTCAGAGGAAGAGAAAAAGAGGTTCAAGTTTACCAGTGAACATCTAATAAAATTCTTCAAAAAGAGCAAGCTTCCAATGGCCAGACTCTGAAGACCTACTTATTCAGTTATTTCCCATAATTCCCCAGAATTTTAACAACAAATGAGAGAAAAACACCAGAGCTTCAAAAGTTGGCACAGACTTTCCTTTTGCATAGCTGGCTTTAATGTTATGATATCTGAAAATAAATCAAAATCCGAAGTGCAAAAGATGCTGGGAGGAGGCTACCTGTTTCCCCAAGGTCAATGCTGCCCGGTTTGGGTGGAAATTGGACTGAATGGGGAAGGGAGACTAGAAGATGCATGTCTCATGTTAAACCTGTAGCTGGCTCTCTCCTACTGCACGGGCATATCTTATAAAAGGATTTCTTACTCTTGGAAACTTGGCTGTTCTTCCCTCTCCTTGGGTCTACCTGGAAGTTCTTAAAGAAGCACATGCATCTGTTCGCATGCCCTGGGTCTGGGAATGAGCCTTCTTCATTTGGAAGGAGAACTTCTTTGACCAAGGGAAGCTCAAGAAAGGAAGGAGAGAAAGAACCAAGAAGCCAGAGCAGCTGAGGAGGCAGTCTGCTTAAATTACCCGTCCTGGGATGGAATCCTGGATGTTGACCAAGGGCTTTTTGGGGCATTCAGGGTGGGTCAGACTACGCATTTCAAAGTGAAACAAGTGTTTTCAAGGCTATGTGTATCCCTTCAACTCCCCTTGGATTTTCCTGCTAAATCTTTGTTTACCAAAGGGGGTAAGGGCAGAGCATAAAGGCAGCAGCAGTGGGCAAACAATGCCCGCAGGAGAGGAAAGATGTGCCTAGGGCAGGACTGTTCTTTCCTGGACACTTAGAACTACTAAGGGGCACTTGGAATGTCCTACTCAGTGTATCTATGACTATGAGAAGGTTGGCAACTGGCAATTTCCTTCTCCGTCTTGGGGATGGAGACAATGGGGATGAAGCCCACCTTCAGTAAGGCAAACAAGTAGTCACTTCATCGTCCCTGTGTCCCCAGGAACACATGAGGTGATAGAAGCAAACACACAGCGCAAGGAGCCAACCCTACTCTGAGAAACCCCATCAGGAGGTTAGCAGGCTGACACGTTTTAAACAAGGCATAGAAAACAAAGGTTAAGAAATGCTTAAGAAGCCAGACCATGTCATCTGGAAATCATACAGCAACGTTAGGCACAAACTGCACCAAGAACTGATTCCAGGCCAGGTTAGGCCATAGGCGTTGGGCAAGTTGTTTAACTTCTCAGGGCCTCAGTTTCCTCATGTGTAAAATAAGGGGGGGGGGGGGGCAATCAATGATCTCCAAGGTCTGTCTGAGCTCTAACAGTGTCATGAATAACCCTCCTTCCCTCCTCTTAAGAACATCCAAGGGGTTTGATGGAGACTGCTACTTAGCTCATTCGAGGGCCACAGGATTCCCTCAGATTCATTAAATAGCACTTCTGCCTTGTCTGTAGATGCTGCTGCTATTTTGCATTTTTAAAGGAGCCTACCTAGTAGTTATGACCACAATTTGTATTATTTTTACTGCAATCTTCCACCAAAATAGATCTCAATAGCTGATGCAACCAATGCCAATAGCAATCTTTCCATTGCAAGGCTTCTCATTTTTAATGTTTTATTTTATTGCTTATTTTGGGGGGGGGAGGGTGGGGGAGAGAGAGAAAGAGAGAGATATGATGAGTGGGGGAGGAGCAGATAGAGAATCCCAAGCAGGCTCCACTCTCACAGTGCAGACGGACATGGGGTTCGATTTCATGAACCTTGAAATCATGAAATCTGAGCCAAAGTCGAGTTGGAAGCTTAACCAACTGAACCACCCAGGTGCCCCTCATTTTGTTTTTTTTAAAGGTATATACACACACTAAATATAAGTATGTACCATTCCTCTCAACCTTGGGCCCAGCAAGGAGACTAAGGACACGAAACTCTGGGCACCTCTGCTTCTCAGAAGGCAGTACACTGGATAGTTAAGTGCCTCAGAAGGCACCTGGCTCGGGTGGCTTGATGAGCTGTTGTCTCTCTTTAGTACAGCACTCCTTTCCCCTTGGCACCTGTTAGACCTTTTTCCTTTGGTAAACAGGAAATTGTCACCCATTTTATCAACAGGTTTTTGGGAACAGGTAGCACTAGCTCACCTGTCCTAAGGGCCTACATAGGTTCCAGGTGTCCTCTTTCAAAAAGGCAAGCAACCAGCCAGGCACGTGCTCTTTCATGGCCCAGCTAGCAGGCGGTCTGGGTCTAAGAGGCAGCTGCAAGAATGGGGGAAAGAGACGACTTTGGCCTTAGACTCTAAGACATTATGCTTTCTGGGGCCCGAGGATAAAGTGGGCATTCTTTCACTGTAAAGCAAACAACAAAAACAAAACTCCTACTCACCGAAAAAAAGGTCTTCTGTTTCTAAATTTTAAAGTTAGGTGAGGGGCGCCTGGGTGGCTCTCTGTTAAGCATCCAACTTTGGTTCAGGTCATGATCTTGCCATTCCTGAGTTGGAGCCCCACATGAGACTCTGGGCTGACGGCTTAGAGCCTGGAGCCTGTTTCAGATTCTGTGTCTCCCTTTCTCTCTCTGCACCTCCCCCGCTCTCACTCTCACTCTCTCTCTCTCAAAAAAAATAAATAAACATTAAAAAAAATGTTTTTAAACTTAGGTGAAATTTTCATATGAAAGGAAAGGACTCTGATACACCCACAGCTTGATTTACTGGAAGGGGCTGAAGGGTTGCAAGCAGGAAGGCGGGCTTTCAGGTAACCCTGAATATGTCCTCTGTATGAATTAGTAAAATGCAAAGAACAGTATCCTACTACCCACAACTTAAAAAGATGAGATAAGGTGCATGTAAATGAAGAAAGACTCAAGTGGGAGGGCTAGCAAGAATGCCTTTGGGCTTCTTGAAATTGAGAGCATTTCAAAGCTTTTGTTTGAGCCTCAGACATATTAACTGCTTTAATTTAAAGCCACTGTAGGTATTACATGTTGAATAAAAAGATCCTCCCCTCACTATGTAATGTGAGCTTGGTAATTATTGTCATTTAGAAGATAAAGCAGCTCCCTCCCATTTTCTGAGACCTTCCACACCACCCAGTGCAGTGCTGGGTCTCAGCCAGCAGCAGTTATGGGACACTGCTTCCTGGTGTCAACCACAAAGCCTATGGCTGCCCCTCCCCCAAAACATTTTTGCTTCTCTTAACAAGCTACCATAGGTCAGTTTCACTAGTTAAACTTTGTAGAAGGAGCTTACATTTTCAACCTATTTTCTCTTTTATTTAGCTTCTCCCCACCCCAGTCTGCCCAATCCCCAGATTCCAAAGGTAGAGACAACAGGAAACATTTCTTTTTTTTTTTAGAGAGAGAGAGCGCAAGTCAGTGAGAAGCAGAGAGAGTGGTGCCACAAGGGGCTGAGAGGGAAAGAGGCGGAGAGTGGGAGAGAAAGAGAAGCGGGGCTCCTGTTCACCAGATGCGGGGCTCGAACTCATGAACCGTGAGATCATGACCTGAGCTGAAGTCAGAAGCTTAACCAATCACCCAGGTGCCCAAGAAAACATTTTTAATCAACTGATCGTCTAAAATGCGACTGAGGCTTTCGAGCAGGGGCAAGGGTAACTTCAGACCTTCACTGAAGTATTTTTTTTTTTTTTTTTTTTAATGTTTACTTGAGAGAGAGGCAGAGCGAGCAAGTGGGGGAGGGGAAGAGAGGGTGAGAGAATCCCAAGCAGGGCCTTGCTGACCATGCAGAGCTTGGTCCCATGAACCAGGAGATCATGACCTGAGCCGAAATTAAGAGCTGGATGCTCAACCGACTGAGCAACCCAGGCGCCCTCCACTGAAGTAGTTTTAAGCCAAGGCACTAGTTGAAAAGACCATCATTTAGGAAGCTACTTTGCAATGAAGGGAATCTGATAGATTTAAAGAAGTAAAATTTACTGAAACTTACTGAATACATACTGCCTTTTGTCAAACTTCTCTGAAAGGCAGCAAGCAGATCAGAAGTTTGCATTCTGGGTGGGCAGAGTATAGAACAGAGTATAGGTTGCTTTGGCGCTCGGAGTCTTGGTGATTTTATCCGCAGAAGAGGAAGTGTCAGCATGTCCCTCACAGGGTGGTTGTGAGGACCAAGCTCAGTCACATATGTGAGAGTGCAGGGCACGGTGCCAGGGGCAGTGCCACACCACAGTGCCTTTTCTTCCCTTCCCCGAGGCCAGCAAATAGAGGCTCAAAGGAAATACATTCAACCTTGAGAAGACTGTGGGTCCAAAGGATCAGTGATCATAGTGAAGTACTGGCAGAACCGAGTCTGGAATGCAGGCCTCTCCCTAGCCTCTAAACTCTGCATACTCAGTGGTCACACGTCATTGCTTTCTTAGAAAAAATCAGTAAATGAGCCCCATTTATTACAAAATAGGTAGATTTGAAAAAAAAAACCCACAAAATTGGTAGATTTGCCTTCAGTTTTAATGGCTGCTGGCACAGATTAGGTGGAAAAGACTTCAAAAAAAAAAAAGGGAAATGTTGTGGCAGGCTATACTCTTCTGCTTCTGTAAACGAAACCTTGATGATTACAAATACAATGAATTCATTTTTTCCTACTTAATCAAGAATGAAAGTAAGTATATGGGGCACCTGGGTGGCTCAGTTGGTTCACTGTCTGACCCCTGGTTGCAGGTCATGATCCCAGTTCTGCACCGGTGGAGCGGGACCTACTCGGGATTCTCTTGCTCCCTCTCTTTCTGCCCCTACCGCACATGTGGCACGCACTCTCTCAAAATAAACAAACTTTAAAAAAAAAAAAAAGAAAAAGGAATGAAAATAAGCACAACTTGTAAATGCTCAAAAGCCCATCCAGGACAAAACAAATTGCTTCTTAGTATTCTGGTTTCAAACGCTTGCTCTAGCCATACTTTAGCCCTGGGGTGGGTGGGAGGCGTCAGGGATGTCATTAGGGACAACTGCTCTGAACAGCCAGAAAGTAATAAAATGCAGCTTGTAGTAAACAGGATGTCAAGGGTTCAAGCGTAGGGCACGAGGAAGGACCAAGTTCTTCCAGTCTAGGCAAAACATGGCTGGAAGCTGACGACGGTGTATAAGACATGATGTTTTTCCTACATGAAGGAGGGCTGCCTGCCTAAGGTACGATGAAATGCCAAACGTAATCCAAATATCAGCCTTCTTCAGCTGGCTTCTAGGAGAGTGTTCAGACCCACACAAAATGATGTGAATTAAATCTTCTCAGTTCTGCAAAGGATGGTACACAGTTTAATACCATTCTAGGTGCACAGGAGAGTGGTGATCTCATTACACAGGATGAATGCCTTAAGGCACTAGGGCTTAATTAGGAATCGCTACTGAGAAGGGCCTCCCAGATCCAGAAACAATACTTAGGTCATGGTGGTAAAAACGTACAAGGCAGGCAAAAAACAAAATCAAAGCCTTATATAGGGGTAGGGGCACCTGGGTGGCTCAGTCGGTTGAGCATCCGACTCTTGGTTTTGGCTCAGGCCATGATCTCACAGTTTGTGAGTTTGAGCCCCACACTGGGCTCTGCATTGACAGTGCGGAACCTGCTTGAGATTTCTCTCTCTCTCTCCCTCTCTGTCTGCCCCTCCCAGGCTTGCTCGCTCGCTCTCTCTCTCGCGCTCAAAAAATAAACAAACATAAAAAAAAAAACCCAACAACCTTACATAAGGGTAGGCTTTCCTACAGTCAAGCTTTGAGTTGCTATTTTGGGGACCCCTGGGCTGCAAAAATCACTCAGTAGGCTCCAAGTCTGTCACATTAATGGGCCACACAGGCCACTGCTCTTAAATTTATCTTCTTTTCTCTCCCCTTTCCAATTTGGGTTCAATAGAACCCTAAAATACAATGCCTGTACTTGGTTGTTTAAAAAATAGAACGGCTGGAATATCATAAATATAATTATTCAACAGAAGAAGAGAAAAATAGCAGTGGTGAGCTGGAAAGGCTGGGGGATGGTGTTCCTGGCTCCCCCACTGTGAACTAGCTGTGTGACCTTCGGCAAGTCACCCAGTAGACCCTGAGCTGCTTCCCCAACCGAGGCTGTCAAATGAGGCGAATCCTACTTCATTTGCCAGAAGGAAGCAGGCTGGCTCATCTGATAGGAACTCAAAATCCCTTCCAATTCCAAGACCTGTAATTCTAAGGAGTTGGCATGTCTGCAGCTAACCTTGTCTCCCCGCAAGCCAAACATTTGCAGCTAATTATCTGCACAGTGGACATACTGCTTCCTAGCACCAGGCAGAGAAAACAGCGGGAGGAAGAGAACTTGCAGCCGCAGACCTCAACCTCTGTTGTGTCTCTTTAAGGTCTTTAAACCCCCGATGGAGGGGGACCCAGGATTGCTGTAACTAAGGCATCTCTCCCGATCCCACCTTCTCCCTTGACCGCCCCCCTCCCACAGTCCCCATTCTGAGAAAACCCCCGCATTCTTCCTTAAAAAAAAAAAAATCAATACACGTGTATCATTTACTCTCTCAATAGCAGTTCTGCCCCTCCCCATCTCAGCTCCTGAGCCAGAGAAACACACACTTCAATTCTTGTGGCTCTTTCTTCTTCCACTTCTCTCCATTTTTTTTTCAACGTCAAGTGGTTATACTACTATTTCCCGATTTGCAGATTTAGATACTCTTTCGGGACTTCTTATTATGGAAGATGAAGACTTAGCTATTTTACACACCCCCAAGTATCTGTCTATAAAGCAAATATTTCCCTAATCCCCAAGCTTTAGAGCCAGAATCCAGCCACTCAGCACAGTGACAGCTGAAGCGCCAGCAACACTTGACCGCAGAGTCTAGATGAGCCTGCTCTAGAAGTATACACACACTGTGGCTGTGTTCTCCCAAGATCGTGTTGAAATTATCCTTGTCTAGCTATGAAGATGCTAATAACAGTTAAAAAATGATTTGAGAATTTGGCAGCAGTAAATAAACCACCAGGTTTTAAAGGACCCGACCCTACAAAACAGGATTTTGGAAAATTGTTCATGAAAGGGCCATAAAACCCAGAGCCACTCTAGTTCTATACAGTCCATTTTCACTATTATCTCCTTTTCTCCGCACCTCCCCCAGCCCCCCTCCTTGCAGGCTCCACATGCTCTGGTCTCAGGGTCTTCAACTGTGGGGAGCTGGGAGGAAGTGAGTCCTAAGTTGGGAAGCAAACCAGTTCAGCTTATCCACAGGGAGCTAGACTGGTCCTATCTCAGGCTGACAAGGGGCCTCCTCCACAAGATAAAAGTACATGTCTTCTCTGCAAGACAAAAGCACAACACAGGGAACAGACTCAAGGGTCTTTCCATTCTGTTCCTTTCAAGTCTCCCCAGCCCTGAAATGAAAGAAACTAAAAGCTGTCAGTCAGAGGCTCCAACATGAGTGTGCCAACTCTTTCTTTTTTTTTTCCATGTTTACTTTTGAGAGAAAGAGAGAGAATGCGAGCAGGGGGAAGGACACAGAGAGACGGAAACACAGAATCTGAAGCAGGCTCCAGGTTCTGAGCTGTCAGCACAGAGCCCGATGCGGGGCTCGAACTCACGAACAGTGAGATCATGACCTGGGCCGAAGTTGGCCGCTTAACCAACTGAGCCACCCAGGCTCCCCATGAGTGTGCCAATTCTTAGCAATGGCAAACAAACAAACAACCTCCTGTTAAACAGAACGCTAACTATTGTTGTTGTTGTTTATATTGTTTGCATTACTCATCTTCCAAATTTGTACCAAATGGCTCAAGCCTCATACCTGCATATCCAACACTGAGCACACCCTTGCCATCTAGGTATTTGTGTTCACCTGGGTCAGTCATTGTAACTGAGGTCCAGGAAGAGACAGTACTGCAAAAGGTAGAGAGTTCACGGAAGGGCGAGAAGGTACGTGTGAGCAGTCAAGAGCTCACAGCGAGTGACGATGCTAGGAGCACAGCTCCCATTTGTAGACGCAGCAGAAAACAAAGCTAGAAAAACAAGACATGAAGCTACCAAGAATCCTTCAAAATCACCCAACTTTACATGGCCCCCCAGGATAACAACGAAGCAAATGAATAAAATATGGAAACCTATGACTGTTACACACTATATCTAAGGTTCAGACCACCCGTTGATTGAGCACCTTTAGAGCAAAGCTTTACAGGGATGCAGAGACTATCATGACGAATGTCCTGCTTCTAATTAGATAAAGATTCATTCATTCGGTAAAGAAAAAAATCTGAAAACAGAAAAAGGGCAGGCTTTCAAGTGGCAAGACAGAAATCATCAGCAGAGTGCTTTGGAATTTTAAAGGAGAGAAAACAATCATAATTGGCGAAGGGAGAAATACTAGGACACACACAAATGAATAAACAGTCCACACTCAGAAAATCAGAACAGTTGCTCATCAGGAGTCTCTGCTGGTGGCTTGGGCAGGAAGGATGTGGACACACAGCCGGCTGGTGGCAGCAGAACGAATGGAGAGGCATGGGAAGACTGAGGGGGCAATGGTGTTGGCGAGTGGCCACAGATGCACGGGCAGGGTGTGCGATGGTGTGTGTGTGCACGCATGTGCACCCACTCGTGCACACGCCAAGCAGGACGCTAATTTTACTCTGAGGAATTACAGCACGGTTTCTCAATCCTGAGAAGCCAGGAGGACAAGCTGGTTTGGGGAATGACCATGAGAGCTGGGACAGTGTGAGCAGAGACAGCCAGCCCGTACTTGGTGAGTGCCCAACAACTCCAGGGGGAGCTGGCGGGTCTCTTCCTCCACTTTATTCCCCACCGTAGAATGTGCATTAACATATTGTCCACAATGTCCTGTTTTCCTTCTAGCCCCAAGGAATCCCCTGAAACAGAGGGAAGCCCCTGGCTCTCGTGGCAAAAACAGAAGTTATACTCCCTGGTTCCTCAAGTTATAACCATACATACACTTGCTGTCCTCCCAGAAAGCCCTCATAATTCGGGTCCATCATGAGTTGTTAGAAGGTCTTATCACCATTTATACTCTTTCTTTCTTTCTTTTTTTAAATGTTTATTTATTTTTGAGAGAGACAGAGAGAGACGGAGAGAGACAGAGTGTGAGTGGGAGAGGGGCAGAGAGCGAGGGAGACACAGAATCTGAAGCAGGCTCCAGGCTCTGAGCTGTCAGCACAGAGCCCAACACGGAGCTCGAACTCACAAACCGTGAAATTGTGACCTGAGCTGAAGTGGGATGCTTACCCGACTGAGCCACCCAGCCACCCCACTATTTATACTCTTTCCACACTAAATGAGTTCTGTGTTCTAAATATCTGTCCTATCAATAAAAGTTTTAGAACACGACAAGCTTTGGGAAGCTATAGACTACACAGGAGTCAACACAGCAGCTCACTTCCTGGGCTCCGGGTTTCGGATACCTCACTTTCCATCTTAGGACAGAAAGTCTAGTGACGGGAAGCTCAGGATCCAATGGGAAACCTGGCGCATAAGCCCCTGATGACTCTCCCCCATCCTTACAAGGGAGGAGTTCCTAACGGTCAATGGCTAATGAAGAGGCCATTAGGGAAGGGAGGTGCTATTGTTAATAGGCCCTTGTTGGTAAACACATGGAATGAAGGCAAAGATATGTCAGGGCCTACACGGAACGCAATTAAGTGGAGCTCCTTCCCCACTGAGTTCCAGTGTCTGCAAACAGCAGGGCTGTTTCTACACTTCCTTGCCGGCATTCTCTGCTACCCTAGAGCAGCAAGTTGAGCCCCTGTGGATTAAAGGACAAAACCAGGAGGGATGCTGGCTTCCATCACCCCAGTCCCCCTTGCCCTCTCACGATTCTATAAATCACTTCTGGCAGGTAGCTGGGAAGCAGCTGCGAATGACAGTTTTGCTCTGGAGCACAGGAAGCCACCTTTTAACCCGCCTGCTGTTGTTTGTCTCTCGAAAACGTGACAAAGGAACAGATGTAAGCAAATGCCAACTGTTGAGAGGATCTGCTTAGAGCACTATAGGAAGCCTGTTCTGAGCCACAATCACACCAGCCGCTCAATGCAAAGACAACTGAGGTCATTTCCTGACACCCCTATGCACGCTCTGTTCACATCAGGTTGGGGCCTGCGGCGCAGAGGCAACTCTCCGTGCACATCCCTGCTTCCGCCTTTGCCCTGTGCTTCCCAGTTTTGAAGCCCCTTCCCGAGCTGGGTTCCAATGCCACCGAGGAATACGTCAGCCTCACCTCCTAGCGGTCTTCTCTGATCCCCAGACCCCTCCCTGTAACGTAGAGGACTAGAGGACTACACAGTTGGTGCCATTCTCCAAGCCTCCCGTGGGTCCATCTTATCTCTGCCCAAACCACCCTGTTATCTCCATGAGAGCTCGAGGCATAGTTTCTACACCTCTCTGCTACTAAAGTAGCGTTTTTCAAATCACTGGTTCCATGATGAGTGCATTAGGACACACATTTAAAGGGCTGCAGCCGGTATTTACAAATATGAAATAAAAACAGCTTATGAAAGATACTCTTGGGATAAGGGAGGAACTAGTGGGGAACTATTAGATGATATTAGGGAATCCCTATTAATTTCCCCAGGTATAGTAATGGCATCACGCTTGTGGAAGAGAATGCCTTGCTTTTAGGCGATGCATGCTAGAGAATTAAAACATCGAGGTGACTTACCTTCAACCGGACTGGCAAAAAACAGAAACAATCACGTGTGTGTGCCTGTGTAAGTATCTACAGGTACAGATAAAGCAAACAGGGCAAATGCTGAATGTAGAGGTTTACTGTGATATTCTTTAAATTTTCCTGTGTGCTCTAGAAGTTTCATAGTAAAAAGTGGAAGAAAATGAAACAGAAGAGAAAAAAAATCAGAATGCAGAACATGAAATAGGATCTGATTTCAGGTGTGCGTGTGTCCTAGGTTGCAATGCAAATGTATCTCTTACTGTGTGTGGGGGCCAAGAGTTTGAAAACGCTGCCCTAAAGCTTCCTCCCTGCACCAAGCACACAGCAGGTGTGTGATGAACTGTTTGTTAATTAACTTTTAGAAGCACAGGATTTCAAAGACGATGCAAGCTGAGAAATCGTTTTGTTTCCAGTAATATCCCATTAACTCCTGCTGTGTCAAAAGAGCCAAGCCCTTTCCTGCCTTAGCATACTTGCGCCTTACTCCAGTTCAGCCTTCAGGCCTCTCTTATCACAGATGTTTAATTACTCTTCAGAAAGGCTACTCTGGCTTTTTCCCTGATGCCAGAAAAGGAGTTGTGTTAACAGAAGACTCTGAGTAGGGCGACCGGTTGTCCCGGTTGGCCTGCGACTGAGGTGTTTTGCCAACTAGGGACTCCCAGTGGTAAAAGTAGGACAGTCCCAGGCAAGCCGGAGAGTTGGTCACCCTAAATCTGGGGAAGGCTGTGAGAGAACCTGGGACAGGTCGGAGAGAGGTGCCGCAGTTGTGTCAGGCGGCCAATGGTACCCCCACAACATGGGCAAACCTAGCACAGCCAAAACTGTGACAAGACAGAGATCTCCCCCATGGCCTCCCAATAATAACGGCAAATGCCAAATTGCAAAGTGTCTCTCACATCCTTAAACAGAACCTCTCTCTGATTATTCACCAACTCATCCACAAAGCAAAGGACAAAGGGAACTTACTGTAAAAACGTCATCATCGCCAAGCTCAGCTTCATTATGGATGGTGGAAGATGATGTGGTTGAGCCTAAAAAGACAAAAAATGTGATAAAACACAGTTCCAAAGAAGGTGAGTCAAAACCAATCATTTAAAAAACGTATTTTAATAAAACCACATTCCATTCCTTTCAAATGTGAATCATCAGCAGAAATATGTAACCTGGGAATTAAACGTTTTAAATTTATTCCTCTTTAATTGACTCTAGTTAGGACATTCCCTAAATTAACCCTGCCTACTGTTGTTCTTAATCCCTCAAGCTTCTGCATGGGCCACTTGAGAACACGCACCCGGAGAGTCACCTGGGCGTGGAGAGGAGAGCCAGCCCACTGCTCTGAAGCACCTGCTGAAGCCCAGACTCTGCCAGTGTCCCCCCAGACCCCTACAGTGTAGTGGGGAAAGCACTAGAAAGTGACACCCGCAATGGTCTCCGTGTCAGTTTCTGGTCTTTCCATCTGGCAATACGAGGGTTTGACTAAATAGCTTGTTTGGTCACCTCCTGTTCTGAAATTCAGACACTGGACTCAAAAACCCAGACTGTGGGAGCTGCCTTCAAAGCAGATACCCACGCGAGGAGGTCTTCTTTTGCAATATTGGGGCATCTGTGAGTTGTCCGTTTCTGCAGGCCAAAATTTGGGCTCCTGTCAGAAAACCCAGTTTATTCCATTATGGAATGCTTTGGTCATTTAGGGTTTGATTTATTACTTACTTGTTCATCCCTTTCTTCATTCTGGCATGCAAATCTGTGTAACTTCTTCCTTTCTCCCTCACAATACCCAATAATGCATGGACCAACTTAACGGATACTGTTAATGGCCAAAAGGAAAAACATTGAACTCTGCCTAAATGATAGGTATACCAAAAGGCAAATTTCTTCTCTATCTCCTTTTCTTGGTTAGGTCTTTAAAAATGTGCATTTAGAAAATATTTTGCTATTACATTCAGCTGAAATTTAAAAAACTGCTCAGAAAGGGATGAGAGCTATTTAAATTTCTACCGGGGGACTGCAGGAGAAAAAAGTTAAGTCTTCTGCACAATTACTACTGATCTTTCAGGACTTTTCTCTACTAGTTAAATTATTCCAGTCCATCAACATCTGAGGAAAGTTTGACAGAAACAGCTAAAGAGAGTATATATAGAGAAAAAAATTACAAGTAAGAGAATCAAATTTTGTGTGTACCTTCACAGAATAAGGGGACATAGTGTACAATTCTATCAGTAATATGGGAGCTACTTTCTCTCTACACTTTAAAAGCTATGTTTCATAACAACTTTTTAAATATTTGCCACCTTACGTCAGACCTAGAATGTGAACGTTGGTTTTTAATTACCTTTTTGGCTATCACACGTTGTAGTGAACAGACTCATGTTCTTACTACTAACGTTAAGCAAGTTTCCTTTTTAAGATTTGCTTTTCGCTCTTCCCCCAAATCCACAAAGAAGAAAATGACTTCAGAACACTCTATGTCTTAAACAAATGAAGCATACATTCTTTTGTAATTAGTCTCCCCAAATTCTGGATTTGGCTTTCCCATGCCTTGCTTTATTTTTTTTACACGGCTCTGGCTATGGCCACTTAAACTCTCTGAATGGATAACTGAATGTAAAGAGTTTGCGTGTTTGCATCTGTGGACTCTAGAAAAGCCCGTGAGAACTGACTGCCCAAAAGCCTTCCAGGCCACATTCAGAGGCAACACAGTGTCTACTACCCACTCACCCACAGACCAAGCCCTACACTGAACCAGGGCTCCAGGACTTACAGATCCCCTTCCTTTTCAGTACAGCCACACACCGTGAGCTCTCATTACAGGACGGCAGTCACTAGGCCTGGCACCTTCCGAGCCAAGACAGATCAGACCGAAGCCATTTCAATAGTCAGGGAAAAGTGTAATCTGTCAAAAAGTCATTGACATGGAAGTCCAGAATTTGTCTTTCCAGAGCAGAGTCTGAAAACCAACTGGGATCACTCCTTAGTCTGAAACCCAACTCCTTTCCCCCTGCACTGTCACTTAGTAATTGTTCTCTGTGGATGTTCCTCAAGTTTTGCCATCTACTGACCTGCCCACCCCAGGCCTCCCTCAAATAAACCACAAATATATGATGGCAGACAACTGGAATAAAAAAGACCTTGGAACGTTCCCACTGTCCCCCTAAGAATGCAGTGACAAAATTCAATACCTTCTATAAGGTCTTCGATTGCTTTCCTCACTCCCCTGTCAAAGGCTCGAGCATCAGCAGGGCTTTGGAAAGTAAGTCCAAACTTCCTATTGTCGACCTTCCAATGATGAAAGGTTGGGTTGGCTTTGGTGTAGACCAAGTCCTTTCTTACATAGCATTCCAATACCACCTGAAGGATTGAAACGCACAGGCTGGTTACTTGTGAAATAGCCGTGATGGTGTCTGGTTACAAAAACCCAACTAGGAACCATCTATCATTGCTGGCGACTAATGAAAACCCTTCATCCCTGCCTTCTCATATCTGTCTCTCCATCTCCAAAGAAGCCTTTGCTTGCCTTGCGGACCATCCATTCTTTGTTGACCCTGCCCTGCTCGCCTTTGGTGATGCCCACTGGACTTCTTAACCACCCTGGTTCTCAGTCTTTTTAGTTCCCCCTGCCCCTAACTGGAGGGCACTAAGGGGAAGCCCAGGTCTCAGGGCTTCAATCTGTTTCAGGTTTATTGCTTCTATGTCAGGACCTTTGTACTAATGGTTCTCAATCTTCCCTCCTCTGTCCTGATGGGTGTTTCCTAGTGACCTCACATGCAACATGTTGAAAAAATTAACTAACCTGTTCTGAAATTTCTGCTTCTTGTTTCCTCTCCCAACTTCCCATATGTAGCAATGCCAACCCCTCTCTGTTCATGCTATCTCAAAATCCCTGTGGTTGTCTCTATCTCTTCTGCTTTCTCTAGCCCCTGTATTATTAACCATGAGGTCCACTTCATTTTTCCTTGAACATCTTTTAGATCAATCTCATTTCAGTTGCTCCCACCCTGATCTGTTAAACTTTTATCTAGATTAGAACAACCTCTAAGTTTCTAGTGATCTAGTTCCAGAAATGCCTTTTACTAAGCTGTAACTTGGAGTAGATTGTTTTTTTTACGCCAGTTCTTCCTGTGACCCTCACAATGTAGTACTTGATTTTACAGTATTTTCTAAGTTTCACTAGCCTTGTGCTCCTAACCAGACTGTAAAAGATCAAGATGTGTTACAAAATAACTCCATGACCAGCACAGTGCTGTTGTTGATAAAGATACCAGAGTTTAATATTACACAAGAAAAGCAGCATTGCCACCCCACGAATGTAAACTTCATTCTTTATTCATAAAAAAACCTCCAAAATAGCGACGATATTTATTCCTATGGCTTTATTATGTGCACCAAAGGGATTCTGCTAAATTTTAATAGCTTTGCTCTTGTGCTGGCAAAGCTCCACATTTAACAAAATCTTATTACTTTTAGACTAAGCGAAGGGAAAGAATGAAGCTTTGCCTAAGTTAGTGTAAGTTCAAATAAGAGAAGAACTTTGAATGAGTACGACTTTCAAGACTACATCTAAGCAAACAGAAACTAAGTGCTGCCAATAAATGTTCTCTGACTTAATAAATAGATGAGTATAATAGTCAAATTGGTATATCAAATAGCAGTCCCAAGCAGTTCACTTTATTACATTGTATTGAAAGAAGACAACACTCCCCTCACACAGTTCTATTTATGATTAAATCACTTATTATGGCCATTTTTCTCTAAGAATAGTGCAATGATTAAATGTCAGCCCAGCCCCATTCCAAATTGGGGAAATCCAAATAACCAAGGCTTTAACCAACAAATGTTATCTATTTTAGAATTTAATAGTCTCAATTCAAAGTCTCAAAATAAACTTTTTGTAAAAACAAAGACTTCCAGTTTCTCCGTATTTTTTTTTTAAAAGTAAACTCTACCCCCAACGTGGGACTCAAACTCACGACCCCAAGATGGTGACCCTGAGTCTCTTGCTCTACCGAATGAGCCAGCCAGGTGCCCCTCTCCATATTTTTAGGGTGAAAAAAATTAGCTTTTGGTTCATGTTTTCCAAGGCTAAGATTACTCAGTGGCAAATTTTCTTAAAGACGTTCTAAAATTCTTAGAAAAGTAAAGTTCAGCCACCTAAAATAAGTGAGGGGAAGGGGATCAGGTACCATCTCTTTACATCCTGTTAAGCAAAATAACATCATTACATATCCAAGTTTAAGGACAAAAATGAAAGAGTTCAGACGTGTTAATCTTCACAGGTCTAAACCCTAGTGAGGTTTGGCATTAACTTCAAACTCGAGAAGGGCTTTAAAAAAGGTACCTTTGAAAATGAGATGCACGGGGAGGAAAAAGGTGATTATATATTCTCGTTGGCAGCTTTAAAAAAATAGACACAAGAACTGTATATCGTCCAAGACTTAAGTAATCTACACAAATATGTGAAGGCTCCACACTTGCTTGCCTCTCCGCCCCCACCCTCAACGCCTCTCCTTCTCTTGAGTCAGCCACTATCAGTATGGTGGACACAACGCCACGTTCCTTTCTGTGGCTTCTTTATATACACACATAAGTTTGTGTGTGTTTTTAAACATGGCCATACCTATAAAAGGCTCTGCAAGTTGCCTTTTCCTCAAGGACACATCTTAGAGGTAGATACAGAAAAATACCAAGTTCTGTTTAATGGCTCAGTGGACACGTTGGAATTAGTCATTCTCCATACTTACTAATGGGCATGTAGATTATTGCTAATCAGCCACTTTTAGAGATAGTGCTGGAATGAACACCTCTATACACGATCTCAAATTTTGTTCTGCGAGCTCTAGGGAGCCCTCCCTCTCTACCTACTGCAGGGGCTCCAGGATGGCATAACTATTTTCAGATAGTAGGACATTTTGCCATTTCATTGTGTTGCCATTTCTACCGAGGGTGCAAAAGGCACAGGGGGGTAAAACTGCTGTGCTGTGGCATGCATCAAGGCAGTGTCGTGGCACCGAACTGTACTATGGTCACCGGATTCATCACCGCCACACGGTCAAAGCGAAAAATGCCAGTTCTGTGTAGGATGGCCCTTGATGAAGAAGCTAAAAATCATTACATCTTGACCCTTGAATACACAGCTCTTAGCCTGTGTGGTGAAATGGGAGGTGTACCTAACTGGATTCTCCTATCTGCTTCTTCATTCAATCTGCCATTATATGCTGCTTGGGCTGATGTATATGAAGAAACTTTGGCTTTGCACAAATGCATAGATGAAAAGGGAAGGGCATTTCTAACAGCCTTTTCACTTCTGCCGCCATACGGAAGAACGACGCCTGTCTCCAGGAAAAAGTACCTGCGCAACGGTTTCAGTAGTGAGTTGAATTTAACTGCCTTTTTCATGGATCACCAGGTTTACTTGAAAGAGCAACTGACAGATGAACTATGGTTACTCAGACCCGGTACTTAGCAGACACTTTCTCGAAAATGAACACAGTGAGCCTGTCACTTCAAAGAAAACAACTGGAGGTATTTGTTGCCAATAATAAAATCTGAACTTTCAAGTGAAATTAGAATTTTGGACAGCTTCCAATACTTAACGACTTTTCTAATGATATTAGTGGTGATGTTAAGAAATGGGACTTTTTCATTATGTAGAATTAGATGTAGCAACATTTGGCAGATCTGCTGAACTCAGTAAACCATTATTTTTCAAATGACATGATGTTCAAAAAAATCAGGAATGACTAAAAGATCCACCATTCAAAGTGAAAGATAAACCAGTAGTTTTTAATGTACCACAGTATGAAAAGTTCATTAATGTGGCTTCAGATTCCGCATTTTAGAAACTATTACAAGCCGAGTTTTGGTGTCGTATCCAAGAAGTACATCTACAATTACCTGAAAAGGTTTTCCCTCTTTTCCAACTACTTATCTGTGTGAAGCTGGATTTTCTTCATATACTTCATCCAAAACAACATACTGCAACAGCTTGAAGGCAGGAGTAGATAGTAGAATCTAGCTATTTTCTATTAAGCCAGACATTTAAAGAGATGGCAAAAATATAAAGCAATGCTAGTCTTCTCTCCAATTATTGTTATTCTGGAAAATGGTTCTAGAGGGATGTCATAAATAATTTTTTTACATTTCAGTTTTAATTTCTAATAAGGTAAAAATAAGTAGCTGTAACTCATAAAACAAAAGCTTTTGGGGGTCCCTCAATAAATTTTCAGAGTGTAAAGGGATCCTGAGACCAAAAATGTTTGAGAACTATTGCTTTCCTTAAATCCTTGTGTATAAGTCTATTTCTATAGGATAGGGTTTAAGTACGAAACTGCCAGGTTAAAAAGTATGTACATTTAAAATGAATATCCTGGCAAACTGCTGTTAAAGAGCTTTACCAGCTGGAACTCCTACCAAATGTGTGTGTGTGTGTGTGTGTGTGTGTGCGCGCGCGCACGTGCATGCTCACAGACCTGCACATGTACAACCAATGGAACGACCAACCTTTCAGATTATGTGATTCATCTTCATAAGTTGATTTCTCATGGGATTTAAGGAATAAACTTCTCTAGTTCATTTAAAATGATTCAACTCAGGGGCGCCTGGGTGGCTCACTCGGTTAAGTGTCCGACTTTGGCTCATGAACATCAGGTCATGATCTCACGGTTCATGGGTATGAGCCCCACACTGGGCTCTGTGCTGACAGCTCAGAGCCTGGAGCCTGCTTCGGATTCTGTGACTCTCTCTCTCTGCCCCTCCCCTGCTTGCACTCTGTCTCTCAACAATAAATAAACTTAAAAAAATAATTCAACTCAGAAATTTTATTTTATTTATTTATTTTTTTTAACGTTTTATTTATTTTTGAGACAGAGAGAGACAGAGCATGAATGGGGGAGGGGCAGAGAGAGAGGGAGACACAGAATCGGAAGCAGGCTCCGGGCTCTGAGCCATCAGCCCAGAGCCCGACGCGGGGCTCGAACTCACGGACCGCGAGATCGTGACCGGAGCCGAAGTCGGACGCCCAACCGACTGAGCCACCCAGGCGCCCCAGAAATTTTAAATTTACACATAATTTCTCAGGAAAATTTGATTGTCTCCAACTTAAAAAAATTATCCAAATAATGACTTCTTAATGGATGTCTGGAACACAGATTTTTTTCCCATAGAAACCATGGAAATTCTGTTCATAGGCTTCAACACAGAATTCAAATAATAACAAAAATCAATGTGCTAAATTCTAGAACTGCACTACATCGGAAAAACCAGTGGTAACACTGTTCCTACCAGAGAAAGCATTTCTTGTCCTATCTAGTTAGAATACTAGGAACTCTGGTGCTATCCACCCACTGTATTTCAGAAATGATCTCCACCCTCTCCCCACTATTCCACCACTTAGAGAGGAGGTCCTTCCACAATGTATACCATTTGCAAGCTCCCATGTGGGTTCATACCATGTGGGCAGAGTGCTGCATTATGGAAGTATGGAGTCACCCTATCTCCAAAGGGTGTGTGTGTGTGTATTGTGGGACAGGACAGGGGGTCAGAGTTAAGCAGCACTGGATACAAGAGTCTAGAATTTCCCAGAGTGTGAGGGATGGAAAGATGGGAAAGCACAACTGGGTATATGAGCATGTGATTTCAATACGAGTACATATAAAAGTCTGGAAGTGGAGAGTCACAGAATATAAAGGGGACAGGAAGAGAAATGGAGTGACAGAGAAACATGATGGGGGGGGGTGGGATGGAAATGAGCCAAGGCACACAATCCTTGTGCAATAGCAACAGATTACAGAAGCTGGTTCACAGCCACGACTACCCTATTGCTATGCAGAATTAGTATGAAGGGACCAGGTTGGGAATTCACAATGAAATGGTTCCTGATGTTGGCTCTGCTAATAACCACATGCCCTAGACTGAGGAAACGGATCATCACTTCTTGGAGCACTGAGTTTCCCCACTGCGAAGCAGAGATAAAAGTATCCTCCTCCTTAAGAATGTTACAGGAATTTAACTGAGGGCTTTGCTTTGACCAAAATGGTAAAAATTTACGATTATTAACTGCAAGTCAGTGGTAAGATACAAGTTTCTAAAATATATTTCTAAAATGAAGGGGCTGGATGAGACAATCTAAAGGCCATTTTAGGTTGACATATTCTATGATAAACCATGAAAATACCAAGAAAAAATAGATCTAAAAAGATTTAACTGCTCAGGCAAGATAATTTGTTAACACGAAAGTAATAAAAAAAAATACAAAGGGAAAAAGTGAAAAAAAATTTATCAACATTTTTGTTAGAAAAAGAACACCAACTAAATAAAAAGGCAAGCAACAAACTAGAAAAGTATTTGCAGTAAATATGGCAGATGGAGATTAATATCTTTCTTACATAAGAGGGCATATATATCAAGGAGAAAAGTAAGGCCCCCAATAAATAAATAAGCAAATGACATTAACAGATAATTCACTGTTACAACTGTTAAACAACTGTTTAACAAACAGAAAAACATTGATACCATTAGTAATTAATAATATGATACTACTGTTACTCTGTCAAATTGGTAAAGATTTAAAATATATGACTCTCGGGGCACCTGGGAGGCTCGGTCAGTTGAGCGCCCAACTCTTGATTTTGGCTCAGGTCATGATCCCAGGGGTCATGGGATTCTCCCTCTGCACCTGCCCCCTATTGGGCCGTGTGTCGGGCTCCACGTTGAGCATGGAGCTTGGTTAAGATTCTCTTTCTCTCTCCTCGTGCTCTCACTCTCTCAAATAGAATAAAAATAAAAAAGATTTAAAATGTATGACCCTCAAGGTATTAAAGGAAATTCTCCTATATGCTGGTAGCAGTTCTTTGTACAAGTATCAACAGTCATAAAAATTTGACCCCAAATTATTCCAACAAAATAGTAAAGGTGGAAAATGCAGGTAGGTAATACTGCAGGGGGTGGGGGAGGGGGAGAGGAGGGAAAGAATCTTAATATTTATAATAACCCTAAGGAGATCACCAAATAAACAATATTATATCAACCTTATACAGCAACGAGGAAAATTCCTTAGAGAATGTTAAGGCAAAGCAAATGAGACACAAAATGGTTGACAAGCTCTGTTCGGAGCTATGAAAAAAGAGAAATATGCACAAGGGGGAAAAAACTACACTGAAAGGCTAAAGGTGGTTGAGCACATGTGGCTTGGCTCAGTTTTGGGGTCAGAGTGATGGAGTATCAAATACTAGTTACATGCTCTCAAGATGGGTCACGAAGAACAAGCAGTTTATCTAAAAATCTTAATTTTTTCAGTTATAATTATACAGGCTATTGTAAGGACACAGTGAACTAAAGGACTAGCATTGTGTTTAGCACATGGTGAATGTTAGCTAAATGGTGTTATTTTACTTTTTACTGGTAATATGGCTACATTGTAAATAAGAATGCTTTAATTATTTGACTAATACATAGGGAATTTTCTGAATGGACACACTTCTTAAAATGAGCTATGTTCTCCCTTTAAACTTTCATTCATTTCATTTTTGGAAATGAATCAAGCGTGAAAATAGCATTTCTGTTAATCTATATATAACACTTACAAATTGTTCTGTCTTATCTATTTGGTAACTTTTTTAAACAGTAAGAAGTGGTTGCAAAAGCAGATTACATTTGTACATTTAACACGTAACACTCAACAGACACACTCGCTGTTAAGGGTCTCAAATGTCACAGTGACATTTCCTGTGCTGTCTTTATATTTTTTCTGTTGAGATCCAATAAGATCCTGCACATTTTGAAGCAACAGTTGGCTTCTGAGTATACGCTCCATGATCAAGTACAGACAGGAGCAACGTTCTTCCAGGTTCAAGGCTACCAATTAAAAATAGCAACTTTTCTTCATATCATGGATTCCTTCATAGCTCAGAACTGGACATCCACGTTCCTTCATGAAACTCTATGTTATGAGCTACTAATGCTCCACTCACATGAGAGAATATTACTCTCCAAAGTATGCATTTGACACGCATGTAGAATTATTATAGACATGGGATACCACTACATTTTCCAAACATGTTTTATTCACTAGTATAGGAAATAAAAGCTACAGTATCTTTTAGATAAACAGTATTTACAAATAACCAAGTATCAGGTGACATTCTGCCTTTGCATTTGACCTTTTACCATCCAAACCTTGACGGCATGCTCCACGAATAAACCCTACATTTTTGAAAGCCCAGGCTTCACAGCTCACTAGAATGTGATTCATGACAAAGAACACACTTCTGTTTTGAATATCTTGTTACGGTGACAGAAAGACAGCTTAATTAATCAAAGACGCAAACAAGATGGCCAAATATACTAAGCACCTGCGTTATCTGGTGTGGTAAGAAAGGACTTCACTGGAAAGTCAGGGTTATGTTTTGTATTTGGCATCAGCTCCAGAGTTGTAACTTCCGAAGCTTTCACAACAGTTTGAAGTCACAGAAATAAGGTGGGGGGGGGGGTGCGGGAGGAGACAAACAAACCTATGAGAAGAGGGCCATGATTAACAGAAAGCAATCAGTCGTTGCTGATTTAACACCACGCATTGCATGTCTACCATTACCAGTTTGTCTTTCTGTCGTTCACCGTGGATGAGAAAGCCGCTTCGTCCATTGCCTTCGGGGTGCATGACCTTACAGACACCCACGCGACTGATCCCGCCTCCTTCCTGTGGGAACCATCCCCCGCTGGAGTCATCTCTGGTCATAACCACAGCCTTGACACGCACAATATAGCTGTCACTAGAACGACAACAAGAAGAATGGGGCATGACAATGGTCTGGTAGCTGCAGGACATGTTTCACAAGGCAAGACGACCACCAGCCAGCACTTTTCTAGACCCTTCAAAAGAAAATCGATGCCTGGCAGCAACCTTAAAAGGTAACCCTTCTCCACTTTTAGGGAAAAAAACAAAAAACAAAAAGCACTTAAACTAAATATGGTACAAAAGCACATTTTTAATTTTTTTTTTTTTTTAACGTTTATTTTTGAGACAAAGAGAGACAGAGCATGAACAGGGGAGGGTCAGAGACACAGAATCTGAAACGGGCTCCAGGCTCTGAGCCGTCAGCACAGAGCCCGACGCGGGGCTCGAACTCACGGACCGCGAGATCATGACCTGAGCCGAAGTTGGACGCCCAACCGACTGAGCCACCCAGCAGCCCCGAAAAGCACATTTTTAAAAAGATACCCAGTAATTGCAAATATCTATGTGTCTTTGAAGATGTATGCAGGCATAACATTCTCTACAATCTGGGTCTAACCATTAATAATAAAATGAGTGAGCTAACTGCTATAATTTGTTATCTATAAATTAGGAACCAACGCATGACCTAGGCTTAACACTTTATAAAGCTAATAATCTTCTGATTTAGCACAAAACAGGATAATTCCCTTCCAAATCACAAATCCACCACACAATCATTTGCATAGGTGGGAAAATGTTTCAGTTCCAACACCCTTTACCCATGTGTAGCCTTCTGTTTACGATTTTATTTTTTCCAGTCTAAACTTCAATTTCGCAGTAAGTTCTTCTGCACATTTGCCAAAAATCCTCTTTCTTCTCCAGAGACCAACTCTAGCTTTTCATTCTTCATCACTTTTGGGGAACTGTATTTGGATTTTTCAGCAAGGCCACTTAAATTCTTTTTTGCTGTTTTCTTTCTTTGGATAGAAGTCATTTTTTTTATCCATTCAAACATATATTCACATCTTCCACATGCCAGGCGCTGTGCCAGATTCTAGGGAAACAGAGATGTAGAGTACCACAGAACCCCCCTCTTTCCTTGGGACTCAGGGGAAGACCACCACCCACCCCAGCGCCAGGCAGAGCCCGGCCACTCCATCTTCAGTCTCCCAGAGATCATTTAGACAGTCCCTCTGCCCCCAACCCCTGCTCACCACACTCACCCTCAAAGGGGGAGCCACCTAGGTCTCCACTGACTCCCTGCGGCTCACCCTCTACTGTGCCCCAACTCTCTCCACAGTGCCCCTGCACTCAAGGTCCAACATCCTTTCCTCAGATCATCCCTTTTATTTTTAAATTGGTAAAATACATGTGAGATAAAATTTACCGTTTTAACTGTACACTTCTGTGGCATTACGTGCATCGACACTGCTCTACAACTGTCACCAACCATCCCAATCCAGAACTTCCTTCATCTTCCCAAACTCAAACTCCATACCCGTTAAACATGAAACTCTCCGTCCTCCCCTCTGCCCAGCCCCTGGCAGTCGCCACTATACTCTGGCCTCTATGAATTTGAGTAATCCAGGTACTCAGACGTTCTTTTCACTCTCTTAACCTGAATGTAAATGTGCTCTGGGCTGAGCTTCTGGGGCCCACTGACATGAGGCCACATTCTCTCTCCTACATCTCTCCATGCTTAGCCTAGATGTGGGGCAGGGTAGTCACCTCTGCTCCAGGCTACTGGCCAGCTCTCCAGTTTCTCTGAAGCTCACAAGCCTGGTTGTGCCCGCACTACCCTTCTTCAATCTTCTACAGACCTCTGGGCCGCATCCCTCCCCTCATCCTTGGAAGACGTTGGCAAACGGGCTCACTGTCCCTCCACCTGTCCACCATGATCCCTGCCGTGACTCTTGACAATTTCCTTATTCACACAAAGGATCCATACAATTCCTTGGCCTCTCAGTTTCTGGAACTCTTTTCCAACGCCCTTCTCTTACACCCAACCTCAGGTACCCACGCCTACCTCACACACACGACCATGTCATTACTAACATCCGCACAACCTCCTTAACCTCAGTTTCAAGCATCTTGCTCTCTGGCTGCCACTTCTCAACTTTGCAGCTCACTCCCTCCAAATTCCTGTAATTCTTCACCTCTCTGGGAACAATATCTCTTGCTCTGACCACCTTTCCCTTTCCCCCCTTCCCCACATCCTTCATGTTCTCACTTGATTCACTACTCAAGTTCCACGGTCTATCATGACACTCTTTTGTACAAAACATAACACATTGTCCTCTCTTTCCCCACCGTAATGCCTGGTGAACCCCAACCCCGATGAAATTCCAACTCCATGCCCCAACCCAGGCTGTTGAATCCTCCTTTGGTCATAGGTCTAGTTTTAGTCACTAACCTCAGGTGGGGAGCTCTTAAGTGCCTCCCAGTATCCTGTTACATTTCTCTGATCCGTCCCCAAGAAGATAATTTCACAGGTCCACCTACCCTGTCCCTCTCAGATGATGGATGAGCTTCCTTTAATTTCCCTGTGAAAAATAGGCAATCAGAAGGGACCTTGTACCTGCGCCCACTAGCACGCCTATTACTTGTGACCAGTATTTTCTGCCTCTCCTCTGACTATGGCTAAAGCACCCAGGACCCACACCAAGCACCTTCTAAAGGCGCTAACAGTGCCCAAAATTCACATTTCCACCCAGACCTCTTCCCTGAGCAGATCAACTGCCTAAGGATTCCTCTCCTTGGGTGTCTAATAAGCATCTCAACCAACATGTTTCAGATTGAACTCTTCATTCTCCATACCTTATCCTATTGGTTCTCTCTTCAAAATATATCCAGAATCTACTTTTTACTACCTCCCTCGACGCTGCCCTGATCCCAGCTGCCAACACCTTTCAGGCTATTTCAATAGTCTCCTAACTGGCCTCCTTACTTCCACATCTGCCCAACTTTCTATGACAATAGAAAGGTGAGTCAGATTATGATACTCTACTCAAACAAACTATACAATAGCTTCCTACATTACTCTGAGTAAAAAGCAAAATTGAGCACTTATCACTCTCCTGCTTGCTCATTCTACTTCAGTCCCATTGCCCTTGTCCTCCACATTAAGCACACTTTGACCTCAGGGCCTTTGCACTTGCTATTTCCTCACTCTTTCCCCCCATATGCCGACTTAGCTCATTTCCTTATTTCACTCAGTTCTCTGCCCAAGGTTATTTTTTCAGAGAAGATTCTTTGTCCACTTTATAGAAAGTAACACCCTCCATCCCTCTTAATCTTCTCATTCTTCTTCGTCTTTCTACATGTTACTAAAACAACATCTGCCCTATTTACCCATTTTTGCCAACTAGAATGTAAATGCCATAGGAGCAGTGCCTTTGCCCTTTTTGTTCACTGCTCTGTCCCTAGAGCCTACAACACTGCTTTATGTGTGTGTAGTAGGCTAAGGAACAAACGGGTAAAACACATTTTATAAACAGATGAAAAAAATTATTCTTAGCTAACAAAATCTCTGAGAAAAAGTAGAGCCTTCAATATTCATTTGCGTATGAGCCACAATAGCTTAACTGGGACAGGATAAAGATTAACAAGAAAACTAAATTTAATAAGCACTTGTTTTCTATCGTCAATCCATCCATCTCAGGATTCAAACCCATATTCCTTTAGATCGAAGACATCAGGAACATTTGATAACATTTGTGTAGATTAGTTACATGCAAACAATTTGAGAATATACCTTCCCCCCCACCCTGCCCCATTTATTCTAGAAAAATGAAGGATCCCCAGGATTTGTAATTCTCTAGTATGAAACACAGCTTTCTCAAATCTTCTGGGAGTATGCTATGGGTTCATCCCAATAGGAAACGGCCAAGGCGAGTAACTGAAACTCTACACACCTCTTGTGAAAACATGCTGTTTACTTTTTTTGTGTTGCAGCTGTGTGTTCTCCCTTCCTTTGAGGAGATTAAGTAAACACGAAAAAGGGAAGTTTGCGTTATATTGGTGCCATAAACTCATTTCCAAAGAGTATTCATTTATTAGAGACTAAAAACAATACCTCACCCGTTGGCTTCTAGTCTACGGGGGCTGTTCATTTTGGCCTTTGCTCACAGCCTGCAGCATCCTCTTTCTTGCCTTAATTCCTCTTGTGGCCCTTCTCAAGAGCACAGACTTGTCTGATGGGGTGTGTGTATGTTGGGAGCAAGGGAACAGAACGCCCAGCAGCCCATCTCCTCTGGCAACAACCCCATCAGCCAGCATTAACCGAGGCATCTGGCTATTTAAAACAAGGCAGGGAATAAAGTGTTGCACTAAAAGCTGTGAAGGATGTCTGGATAATCCAGCTGCATGGCCACTTGCCAACTGCTTCCTATCTGTGGTGTATTTATGTTACTCAGGCACTTCACCCCACCCAGAACAGAAATGACAGTGAACTCTACTACCACAAAGGTATAAAGGAGGAAGACTCCCTTCCCACCTTCCCCTCTCTCTTTCTGGAAAGAATCAAACAACATGTTTAAGCCATATGTTGGGTTTGTTTGGGGGAGGATGGAACAGGAAGGGCAAGGGCAGATTCGTTTTTTAATGTGCACAGAAAATAGTGGTGGTATGCTTAAGAATTTCAAAAAGTGCTATTATTGTCAAAAATAACACAATTTTAAGAAAATGCTTCTGCAAGCAGCAACCGCTAAACCAGTATAACTGATTAGGAACTGGTGAAGTTCCACACGTGGATCCAAACACCAACTGAATGGAATCCTAGTGTCTGACCTTGAGCTAAACTGCCCCCAAAGACTCAGTGTCCTTACATATGGGATTTGACTACCATTACCCAAACATTACCATATTCTTTCGGTGTATTATGAGTAAAAGTGGCTTTTATGAATTGAACTGGAGATCTGCCATTTAAATGTGGTTTCTTTAAGGAAAAAGCTTTGCATTCCCAACATATGGGCTTAGCTGTAAAAATAAGACTTGTCCTGTGATCACTCCATGTGCAAAAGAGGTAGGTGATATCCTACGGTAGGATGGGGAAGCAGGGTAAGAACAATTCCAAAACTAGATTTTTATGGGGGGGTGCTGATGCACAGCAAGCTTTAGATCTCCAGCTTTTGTGTTGTAAGCTCTCTCCAGATCCAAAGTGGACCCTGTGTGGACCTTGTTACAGAAGTAAACAAGGTAAACAAAGGAACTATAGGAAAGGGTGATGAGGCAGCATTCAGAGCCAGACAAGTCCAGCAGTGCCTTGACCTTCTCAGTAGCCAAAGAATCCTCTAGTGCAGCTTCAGATTCTCTCATTTGCAAAAAGCAGAGATGGGATGTCCTGAGGGTTAAAAGTAGTGCTAGAGGTCAAGTGCTTGATACAGACAAGTTTGGTAAGTTGTAGCCATCATCATTATTTTTGCTGAAAGCCTGACTTTGATTACAAAAAAAGGTCCTTTAAAGACCAGCTCCCCTGGCCACTAAGAGTGGGTTTCCAGACTGCCTGCCTTTTTCAGCTATCAGACAGCAGAGGAGCGGGCCGTCAGGCTCTTGACAACAGAAGAAAATCCAAAACGGACCATCAGCAATTATCAATGCAAATCAGATTTATAAAGACCTAGTATGAGCCTACATTTCAGGCACACCTGTAGCGGAAAATAATTCCATCTACCATCTGTGAATTGGCCCTGTGCTCCCACCCCTCCCCCACGCAGCTCCAGAGATGGAGACTGGAACTTTTATGTACCCCCCCCCCCCCCCACTTCCCGGCCCCCTCCTCACGGCCAGCCTTCATCTGATTACAGGGCTCCTATATCTCTCCATTATGCTAAACATTACAGCTAACTTCCTCCCTGCGCTCTTTTCCACCCTTTACTACTTCACCAGACCTTGAGAGGGATTAACCAAGATCCTAGCCTCTCAGGCTCCCTCTTCTACCTGGCACAACCACTGGCCGCCAGCTGAGCCAAATATAACACAAGTCCTCCAGGGGAGCCAGGCACACTCTTTACTGCATTTGTATCCTGCACCCCACTCCACCAGTCACCGTCGTGCCTACAGATTTACAAAGTCTGACTTCATTATTACATACGTATATCAAGTTTTGTATGTATGTAGAACACAGAGTGTATATGAAATATGTGTCTAGTCATTGAAAAAAAAAAAGAATCAACAAAGTATTTCAGAATCAAATGCGTTCAAAAGCCAGATATTGGTCCTATTCTATTTAAGCAGGTTTCGTGAGTGGCTCTTTCATGAAACATCAACTACTTAAGATTTTTTTTTTTTTTTTTTTTTTTTTTACAGGGGACTGGTCTCGTTTTATAAATGTGTATGTTCCAAAATTATTGGCAAGGAAGTTATACATAATGTAGGTTTGTGCTGGGTGGTAACAAGATGTTCAGCTCTGTTCCAGCCACTAAAGGTAGGACACTTGCTCTGCCCACTTACAGGTCTGCCTAAATGTGTACTGCTTGTACAGTTAGGCCATTATAGAAAACAGCGGTAAGAAAAGCCCACTGAAGAAGCTCAATCTGGCAGCAGCCAATTCTGGCAAAGGCACCAGCTCTCCTCTCAAATGCTGACGAGCAGGCACTATGAAGCATAGAAGGAATTTCCTGAACATCAAATGTTTGCTCATAAAGAGAGCCTTTTGGGTGATGGTGGTAGTAGGTACTCGTCTTAACAATGACTAGCGATAGTCTTCACCCAGGAACCAACAGACTGAAACCCAGGGGTCCTGTGGGAGACGGAGAGAGGGTGGGCGGGTGGGGGGTCTGGGTATGGGGCTGGGGATAGGTCTTCCTCCTTTACTAGGTGTGGGCTCAGAATCCTTGAGTGAAAATAGGAGAAAATGTTTTAGGAACCCCCAGTATAGTCTTGCATCATAAGGCAGTGAGTTCTGCTGTACACAAGGTCACTAGAGCCCTCCATGTCCAAGCCCTACCCTCACCCAGAGGGGGAGATGTGGGACACGTCCATTCTCATCCTCAGATGCCACGTATAAACCCAGCATCTTTGTTGTTTATGCTACCTAGCTACACTGAAGCATATAAATAGACCCACTCACCCACACACCGTTTTCTTCTGCACACAACACAAAGGGTAGCTTTTTCCACTATTGTGAAGGACACTGCCAGCAAGACTGGTATTTGAAATAGGAATGATTGCTACATTTGGTAGTATTTAAAAAATTATTTTTTAATGTTTATTTCTTTTTGAGACAGAGACAGAGTGCGAGTCAGGGCAGGGCAGAGAAAGAGGGAGGTACAGAATCTGAAGCAGGCCCAGGCTCTGAGCTGTCAGTACAGAGCCCGATGCAGGTCCAAACTCATGAACCATGAGATGTCATGACCTGAGCCGAAGTCAGCAGCTCAACTGACTGAGCCACCCAGGCGCCCCTTTTCTATTGGAATTTTATTTAAAAAAAAAAACAAGAAAAAACTCCTTTAGAAAAACTACCACAAACTCGTAGTTTATAAGCCAGTGATTCTAGGATTCAAAATAAATACCCATACGCTGTTTACCAAGGAGTGCTGATTTAGCCTGCTATGTGCCTCTATAGTGTCTTCCTTTAAGTTACAATTCACTGTAAATAGACACATCTTCTAATCTTAAGTACTGCTTTACACTTTCCGGCCATAAGAGCCAGAGCAGCACGTGCACTGAACATTCTGGCACATTCTCTCTCACATGGGGCCAAGGCACCTGCCCTGTGGATGTCCTCGGGAATGGACGTTCTGCAGGGCTGGCTCAAGTGGAGGGTACTGGGCAGTGTGCCATTCACCACTCTGCTCCCTCTTTCTTCGCTGCTGTGTCCTGTGACCCACAATAGCCAAGAAAAGGAAATGAAGCAAAGACAAAAAGGAACAAAGATCAGGACTGGAAGTTAAACTCATAAGCTTTACCGAGGCTTAAAGAGGCCTTTGAGGAAATAGTTGAGGAAATACCAGAGGCAATTAGGGATCCTCTGACGTCCTTGCAGCCTGGGAGCACTGACCTGGGAGCACTATTGACACTTCTAACGCGCCGGAGAAATCTATGGCTGGCCAAGGCAAGTCAGAGCTTCCGTGCCCCTACCTGGGTGATAGCTTCAATTCTAGGGGCAAGCCTTCATGGCCTGTGAACAGAAGGTGGCGGTGCCCATAGCAGTGTGTGGGCATGCTAGCCATTACTTTTGTGAGTCTCCTGCTCAGCAAGGTTTACAGAGTTATATTAAACTCACTCCACTGGACTGTGTGCAAAATGAAGTTTTTCATTTCACCTCTGACTTTTATCGCCTGTAGTCTGAACAAGCATAAATCTTCCACAGGAAAAGAGTGATTCCGCTGGATTCTACTTATACTCGCAGGGTTTTTTTTTTTTTTCCTACCGTAAAAATCTTTTGATTTTACTTATTTAACATATCAAATGTCTTAGGGATAGAATTGTAGTTTTTTAAAGAAAACAAAACTTTCCTTCCCAACATTTCAATTCAGCACTTAAATTCAGAAGCCACAAGAATGCTAAATATATACTATCCATGATGATGAGCTGTCTTACAGCTGGGGCACAATAAAGATAAGGCGTTGGGGCTGTTCTGCTAATATATAACCTCAAACCCTAACACGGAGCAGTTTTAAACCCGGATAATGAAGTGCTTGCTGAAGGAAATCTTAACTTCAGCACTCGAAAAGGCGATCTTAGAAGTCGTATCTAAGACAGATTTTTTTAAATGGCTCTTTGGCAACCCTCCCTGTGTCGATAGAACTTTCCTGAGCAAGTACCTCTTGGGGTGAGGAATGCACGTAACTAGAAGAAAGGGCCCAATGAGGTCAAGCTTGAAGCAATGGGGCAGGACAGGCTTGGTAGTTTATTGTGGGGCGGGTGCATAATCAGTGAAGAAAGGAATCATTTTTCTTAAAATTTGAAAACTATTTGCTCTAATCCCTACTAATAGCAGAAATCCTAATTTCTCTACCCTAGGGGAAATTAGGGAACTGGAGACTCCTGGGCATGAGCCCTTAAGTCCTAGGGTGGGTTTCCTGGTCAACCAATTGGGACCTCTGTATCCTTATATGTCAAGTATCTATACAGTGGGTAATTAATTACCTTAATAGCAGGCTGTGGAATACACTTTAAATTATTTGAGTTTTAAAACACTGGTTTTAGGACATTAAACAACAACAAAAGTAAATATAATTTTAAATAAAAAACTATAATTCCATGGAATTCAACAAAATCAAAACCATCTTTTTTTTTTTTTTTGAAAAGATTTCTTCTGTAAAACTTAGCATCAAATGATTCTCTGCCCTGTCACAAGTGAAGATTATACTAGCACAGGGGGATAACTCACATTGAGACTCTTGTTTTCCAGGCATATCAATACCAGACAAGGCTTCCAAACCCAACTGGACATGTCACCAGTCGGCCTCTTCTCCTCAACCTGTGCACCTAGGAATCTCATCCACTGTACCCAGTTACCGAAGTAACAAGATAACACGTACATGGGTATGTGTGTGTTCTATTTCAACATTAATTCTATCACACATCATGCACAGGTTCTTAAACGGTTAAGTTAACGTGGGAATTTCAGGGTCAGACAAAACATTTTAGCCAATTACGGTAAGATTTTAACACAACAGTTCACCTAATGTTCTGGACATCTATTGAAGATTTCGCAGTTTTTGTCAAAAATCACCCGAGAAGGACAACTCTTGGACGTGGGTAAATTACTTAAAGAAAATTTATTCAACCCAAAATAGAATGAATCTACTTCTTACAGACTGGAAGTTTCTATACTGAAGGGCTGAATTTCTGGGTGATCACCCAGTGTGAAACGGGGGTGAGGGAGGCCTGGGAGGCGAGAGGCCCAAGTCTGAATCTAGGTTTATGATTTTACTTTTATTGTCGGCTGCTTTGCTGAGCCCGGAGTTCAGTGGAGTTCATAATTAATCAAGATCAAAGGATTGCCAGCTTAAAACAAACAAAACAACCCACCCCTGAAGAATCCTTTCTTCTTCTCCTACTTTTTAGTCTGAAAGCAAGAATTTTCTTTGAATTTCCCTCTGTTTTACACACCCTTCCGAAAGTGGTATTTACAATCCACATTTAAACCCCCAAAGGCCAGCTAATGGAAATGTTCGATTACTACAGAAAATGAACTCTCACCACATGAAAGTACACACGTAATAGAAAAACTGGCACTTCAAAACACAAATGGCAGAGGGAGTTGTTTAAAGTTAATAATCTCCAATTCAGGTCTTTAAATTGCAGCCCTTGAACTTCCAAGTCCGACTTTCTCAGAATATCTTTGGTTGCTTTCTCACTGAATTGGAGAAAAGAAAGGAAGAGTGGACCTAATGATCGGCATGCTGAAATGTTTAGGGAGAAATGCAGTAGTATCTGCAACCAGTCGGAAATACATTAAAAAAATAACACGGAGTCTTGGATGGAGGGATGGACAGATACATACATGTGTGACAGAGCAAGAGCAGTAACATGCTAGTTGCAGACAGGATATAGTGAGTGTTGGTACACTTGTTTCAACTTTTCTCAACAACTGAAAACTTTCATAAAGATGATGAGAGAGAACATTCATAATGCTCTACTATTCTAAATGGCGATCAACACTAAATCAGAAGTTGCTGATAATGGTACTAAAGTCAGGTTACCCCTCCTCACGCAGTCCAGTTCACACTTCCCACTTTTTACTTGCCACTCCCCACCCCGCCCGCCCTAAAACAAACCCCGTGCTGAAAAGGTCAGGAAATTACTTTACCAAACTATGTTTGTTGCTACCAGTTCTAAATCTACAAAATCCTCTATGAGCCAGTCCTTAATAAAACCTGCTCTCACACAAAAGAAGGTGATAATTTAGCCCACAAGGAGGAAAGGAAGTCAGCATGTGGAGCTAACAATATGCTGGCTAGATTTTAAGAGCCTCCCTGCTTCTGTCCCCGACAGATCTATTGGACAAGGATGCCCTTTCAGGCGGCAAGAATTACCAATTCATTTATTCCCTTTCTTCTAGGATTCTGCCACCTGCTTCGACAGAGATGAAGAGCTTAACACACAAAGAAAGAAAGAAACAAAGTACACGCAAGGCATCTGTTCTCCCCGAAGAATTCTGGATATCTTCCTTTCCCAGGTAGAGCCCAGGGTACAGGTGGGCCTACAGGTGGAGTTTAGGTCTTCAATCAGGATTAGCAAAGAGCCACACAAGTAAGTTAGAGATACACTTTTTTAAGCTAGAAAAAAAAAATAATCACAGAAACCATCTACTAGACCCCTCACTTAGAAAAATTGTAATTCAGACAGGAGAAGGGACTTGTTCAAGGTCACTGGCATTGGGAACAAATACAGGACTAAGATCTCATCTCTGTAAACAGCCCCTTCCCCCACTTTTTAAAGAGAGGTTCTATGTTGTGGCAAAGATTTCTCACATCTAACTTAGGTGATCTAGAGGATATAAGTTATTCTCATAGGTCTCTTCAAGCTTAATGTATAGGCAACTGATTGTTGGAGAACTAGAGGAGGTATCGCTAATAACACAGCCACATGAAAAAAATGGCACCGCTGGGGAGTGGGGCTTGGAAGTCCTCCTTGGCTTGGCAACACTTCCCAGCAGCAGAAGCAATCTTCATTTTCAAATGGCCAGTCTAGCTAGTTTCCTAGGTCAACAGACATGACGTCTACTGCACATCTTCTTCTCCTTTTTGGGTGAGACACCCCAGACTCTAAAATCTGAGAGTGAGCCTCGGTTTCTTCATATGTAAAATGAGGGTAAGGGTCCAATGACCTTTGAGGTCCCTTTTCAACTTCGGCCCCCGTTTTAACTTTTGTGGTTGTTTCTTTTTAAAGGGCCTTAAAGTCCTTCAGCTCTGCCAGAGGGCTTAAGCAAACTTAAGCCACCCAAATATTCTACAAAAGCAGATCAGAAATCATGCAGCAGTAAAATGCAACCGAAAATATATTTTGATTTGGGGGAGAAAAAAACCCCTCCAACTACAAAGACCTGAAACCACAACAAACTAACAGATACGTTCTCTCGGTACAAGTATTATTATACAATTATAAGGTTCCCAGGAGCAAAATGGGTCTATCAAAGTATTTCTAAAAAACATGAAAATGATGAAAATTGTTTCAAGAAGTTTAGTAAGACCTTTGAATAACATAGGCACGATGCAGCCATCTAGCTGGGTTTACGCATCCACAAACATGAGATTCCCTTTAGCCACATGGAAGAAAATCCCCAAGACATATTTATAGACCAAATGCAGGCAAAGAGAAGAGGGATGTACTCCCTTTCTCCCAAATAGTTCATCCTCTATGTTTTATCAACTGACTCAAGACAGATGTTCCAGTACCAAATCTTCATTACCTTCAGAGAGAAAGGGAAAAAAGGTTAGGAAAAGGTAATGAATCAACTGCCTAACTTAAAAATGGGGAGAGATATTTATTACAGACTTTTGATAAAGCAACTCTGTGCACTTCAAGCTTCATGTTTGGTCCAGGCTCCTTCGAGGTCACAAATGAGTTCTGATCTAAAAATTTTCTTGTAAATCAGTTTTTTGAAACTGGAATGTACTTTTCCCATAGGAAAAACCAAAACCGGTTGAGCACCAGGATTTCCAATCTAGTCCGTGACAGCCTCATCAATTCCTAAAATACCTGAATCATAGTTATATTCCCAAATGGTTTTGATTGCCTCCTAAGAGTGTCTTTAAATAGAAGCTTCATTCCCAGGGCACATGGGTGGCACAATCAGTTAACCATCGGACTCCTGATCTCGACTCAAGTCATAATCTCAAGGTTCGTAAGCTCAAGCCCCGTATCCGGCTCTGCGCTGATGGTGCAGAGCCTGCTTGGGATTCTGTCTCTCCTCTCTGACATTCCCCCACTTGTGATCTCTCTCTCTCTCTCAAAATAAATAAATAAACTTAAAAGAATAAAAAGAAAAAGAAAAAACGAAGCCTCATTCCCGACCTTCAGTGGGACTGGCCAGTTCTATTTAGTTCTGGAGCTAAAAGGGTTCCTGTCTGGGTATGGGCTAGGGGAGAAAGGGTAAGCAAGGAGGAACCCCCAAACTTCTGATTTAGGCTTCATCAGGGACCCCTGGAATTTGGCACCACTGGACCCTGACCAGCCCTAAAAAGGGCCAACTTGATGATCGTCTGCTAATAACATTGAGAAATCTTTCACTTAAGCAAGCAAGCACACAAACCAAAAGGAAAGCACTTAAGTTAACCAAGCTCCTAATGACTGGTTTAAATGCAAATATAACAAGCGTATCAGTATCAACACTATAGTTTAGGAATTCCAAATTAGGTGTTACTGGGGAAACCGCTCTTTCCTTCCATGGTGGCAGCGACTGTTGCTGAACAATCAGAAGGGCGGGGACAAAGCAAGTTTCAGGCTCACAGGATGATCATGCAGCATTAGATTCTTGACTAGTTCTTCACCACAACAGAGACAGGATTTGACCTATGAAGGCAATTTCCTTCCGAGTTATTACAAAACAGCTGTCCACTCAGTACATGTGCTTCTATTAAGTTACTCTCCTGCCATAAAAGAACGGGGCAAAAAAGGAGAATGCCAACACCAACTAGCTGCCAAGCTTGCTCACAGTTTAACCAAGTATTCTTAAAATATTATTTCATTTATGGGAGAATATTCTAGTTTCATTTCAAAAAGAACTTCCAGGGAACACTAGAGCTGTCCCCACATGACAAAGTCTACCAGCTTGTGGAAGGACTAGAAACTTTTATTACAAGACTCACAATCTTCACAGATAACTGAGACCTTTGGAGGCTAAGCTGTTGAACCGGGCTTCCCTGACCATCACCAACATGCATATTCCACGGAGCCCAACCAGGTGGTAGGTCATGCATTCAGTGGTGGCTGAAGACTACTGCCTGAGGCAGGGCAACCAAGTGGACACGGCCAACCACCCAGAAAGCTTTACTGACAAAGTGGCGGTCTGTAGGGCCAAGCTGATGTAATTACGCTACCTTGAAGTCATGCTGTCACTCTTGGCTGCCATTTAATATCGGAAGAAAGAATAAAAGGGCCCCTGTCTTAATGTCATTCAAGAGGAACTACTCACAGCTCGTTTCATTCACCAGTGTGCTTCAGCAACCTCCTAGGACTAAGCTCATCTCTAGGAAAGTCACGATCCCCAAAGGCACTGCACATACACCATCCCAGACCAAAAATTGCTACCTACCCAACGATTTCCTACAGCGAGTAACTTGGCATATGGAAGCTCTTGTGTAAACTGAAAAGGCTGGATAAACATAAGGTGACATGACACAATGGCACTTTTTCTTGTGTGTTTGCATATACAGGATTAACTAACACTGAAAGTCAATTCTTTTCTCAAAAGGTAATTAATTTCACACCTATGTTCACTGCAGCATTATTCACAACAGCCAAGAGGCAGAAATAACCTAAATGTCCATCAAGGGATGAATGGATAAAAAAATGCAGTATATATACATAAATTATTTTTCAGATTAAAAAAAAGAAATCTTGCCATTTGCTACAACATGGTTGAACCATGAGGGCATTATACTAAGGGAAATCAAGCCAGTCACAAAAATATAAATACTGTCTGATTCCACTTTCTAAAGTAGTCAAACTCATAGAAACAGAAAGTAGAATGGGGACTGTCGAGGTCTAGGATAAGGGAGGAATGGGGAGTCGTTTAATGGGTGTAGTTTCAGTTTTGCAGGATGAGAAAGTTCTGGAGATTGGTTGCGCAACAAAGTGCATAATTAATACAAATGTACCGTATACTAAAAATGGCTAAAATGGTCAGTTTTATTTATTTGGCCTTTAAAAACATTATTTATTTATTTATTTGGCCATTTGAAAAAAAAAAAAAGACAACTAATTTGAGAAACAAAAAGGGGACACTGGAAATAAGTATACTCAGGAAGGACCCCAAATGCAGGAATTTGGGGCTTTGGCTGAGGAACATTTCTGTAGTCCTTAAGAAGTAAGGACTTAAGAAGTAAGTCCTTAAGAAGTAAGGACATTAACACTTAAAAATAAAAACAAAACAGGGGCGCCTGGCTGGCTCAGTCAGTGGAGCATGCGACTCTTGCTCTCGGGGTTGTAAATTCAAGCCCCCCATTGGGTGTAGAGATTACTTAAAAATCTTTAAAACAAAACAAACAACCCACAAACTCCCCCCTAATTATCAAGACAGCATATGTCCATTGTGCAAACTATATACATCGCTAAAGACCTTCTCAAGGTAACTATAAAAGGAAAATCTTATGCCTCAAATATAAATGTAAATGTGGCCTATGCTTTTTTCTTTTGTATACAAGACAAATCACATATATGAAAAACACAAACCTTTCCTAATTGGTTTCACTGATAAAAATGGCTTTTCTTACAAAATCACATCAAAGAACAGGAGAAAGTTAAATGTAATAGACTTTCCCCTAATTGTTAGCTCTAACAAACTCCCCTCATCCTTGCCCAATTAGATTTGAATAGAATGCGTATCATGTTTACAACAGAAGTGACAGAATCCCCCCAAAATATTTTATATGGTGAGTCCCTTTTCCTCTGTTCAAAACCTTAACCTCTGTTTCAAAGATTACTAAAACACACACACACACACACACACACACACACACACACACACACAATCACAAAGATTCTCTAGTGGTTCCATTTCTTCAACATGGGGGTTAGTGATGTTTTTTAATATTTCTCAAAACAGAAAAAAGGGGCTGTTTTATTTTTCTTTGGAACAAGTTCCTGCCAGATTTTGCACATTGCAGCTCTTTGGCGATGTGATGAGAACACACGCCCACCCACAGCCACAAATTCTGCTCTTCACCCTTCCCAAGCAGCCCTTATGACACATGCTGTCTGCGCTCTGTTTCATGGAATTCAAGAGGCCCAGTCAAACAGCAGGCCTCATGGGGCAATGGCAAGGGCAGGCAACCCATCTCTTTCATTGGATGGGTACAAGTAACATGTGTTTAAAAGAAAACCACAAAAAAGCCAAACCCAGCTTGGACACCTCCAATCTGAAAAATCTTTGCATCTGCATGACTTAATAATACTGAAAGCCGAAAGTCATCTCTTGGGTTGAAATCTGGACAGAGAAAGCTGGATTGCTGCAACTCTGGGCATGCTGAGCTCTAAATGAAGGCAATGTAGCTAACTCCCCGTGCTGCTCTCAGAGTGCACAGCAAGGAAGGTAGAGTTGTTGTCACGTAAGCCAAAAGCTCTTTCAGGAAAGGCTGAAGTGCCAGCCTGGTCTCAAGCATCTGCTTTCTCTATGGAGATCATTAATTACAAAGAAATGCTGGTGATTAAGAATCCAGCTGGGAATGGGCATGGCTTCTGTACTGCCCCACAGTACCCGAAAGACAACCTGGGCACAGATGTCAATGCAAACGAGCTGTCAGCAAACATACTTGGAAGAATGCTCAGGACTAATGAAAGTTGATGCTGATTTGCTAACAGAGTGTTCATTCACTCCATTTATGTGTCCTTAAGAGTGGGGTTTATGTCCTACGAAGGCTGGTCCTTGCGTGTCTCTGGCTTTTCTGAGATACAACAGGAAAGTTGTTATTTCTAGATAATGACACGAGATTTATCTACAAGTGCTAGTAATCCCACCCACTACGTAGGCAGATTGACCATAAACCCCGGATGTGGGGAGGGCAGTTTAACAGATCAGTGGGAAATGGACACCAGGCAATGGACAGGTTCAGCTCTCCCCCCGGGGGCCATAGTTATTGCCACTCATCCATAAATCATCCACTTGTACAGCAAGAAAAGATCATAAACTCACTCAACAGGTCTCTTGAAATACAAGTATTTTTAAATGTTGATAGATAATCTACAGTGATTTTATTTTATTTTATTTTTTAGTATTCTCTATACCCAACATGGGACTTGAACTCACCTAGATCAAGAGTCCCATGCTCTTCTGAGTGAACCAGCCAGCCGCCCCAACCTATAGTGATTTTATTTAAAATAAATAGTGATTTATTTAAAATAAATCTGTTTTTATTAAACGGTCACTGAATTCATTATAGTTTTGAGTCATTAAATATAATTTTAATAGATGCTAAACAGGGAGGGGTCTCCAACTCTCAAAGACAGGGAAAAACGGTCCTTGATGTTTTCTAACCTGTTCTAATACAATATCCTGAACGCTCTAAGCTTTGAGGATTCAAATGCGCTCCCTGACTGCCATTCCTCTCAAGGAAGAAAGCAAAAAAATAAGTAAATAAATAAGTCATTTGTCTGAGGTTGTCACTCTATTTGGCTCAAAAAAGAAGGCCACCAAAACTATCGAATGAATTTTTTTATTAGGGCAGCTCTTTCTCGATACCCATCCAAGAAGAGTTAGATTTTGAAAGACCAAAAGGGAATAGCTAAAAGTTGCTTCTACATGGAGCAATTAATGGCTCCAGATTATAGACTCCAGTAGATGTATGAATAAAAGAAAGCCCAAGAGGAATCTATTGCCAGTAATGATGAATCCCCACTGAAGAGGGAATGAAATCAAGGACAGGGCTGGGCCCAGATGACAGGCATTTTTTTTCATTTAACACCACCCAGCACATAGCTCTGAAATAGGCAGCATCTCACTCAGTACCTACTGATCACTTCCAAGTTGAATGACAGGAGATCCTTGGTACTGGCCATGGCTCTGGATTCCTTTTCTTTTTTAAAAAAAAAAAAAAAATTTTTTTTAACGTTTTTTTATTTATTTTTTGAGACAGGGAGAGACAGAGCATGAACAGGGGAGGGTCAGAGAGAGGGAGACACAGAATCTGAAACAGGCTCCGGGCTCTGACTTGTCAGCACAGAGCCCAAAGCGGGGCTTGAACTCACGGACCGTGAGATCATGACCTGAGCCGAAGTCGGCTGCGTAACCGACTGAGCCACCCTGGATTCCTTTTCCCTCAAAAGGCAAAGAAGGAATCTAAAGACGGCTCATGGTGCCTAGCAGCACAGGGGCCTCTGGGAGCAGTGGCCATATCCCTAGGGGGGATTGTCGTTGCTGAATCAGTCATCAAGATGCCCTGAACAAAAGTCATGCTGCCCTAAAATTATTTGGAAAGGACCTGGGTGAGTCTCAACTACACAAATCACAGGGAAAGCAAGACATTTTCACTGAAAATGCCATACATCAAGAACTTTAGATGAAATGTTTTTATATGCCTGCCTGGAACCATTTTCTGTAGCACTTAAGGGGAAAAAATGATATAATGGAACCTAAGATTTCAGGGAAATCAGAGCAAACGACCTATGCTGCCTTTAATTCATATTTTGAAATCACAGTATTCTTCTGATGACTTTTGACAAAATGAAACTTGAACTGATGGCACCCAGCAAAGCAGCATGAGGGGACATCATCTACTAGAAGATCACAAAATTCAGGTTTTAGTTCAGGCTAACATTTTCAAAGTAGTTTTTCTCCTAAAACTTAAAAAAAAAAAAAAACAAAACAGTTAATGAGAAGGAATAAAAAGAAGGTTTACTTTGAAACTGAAGTATTTTTTTAATACCACCAAATGCTATTATTAAATATGCGCTATATATGCATGTATACACATACACATATAAAAATAAGCACTACAGATGTGGGCAGGAAAATTCTTAGCAAAACCCCCACATATTTCAAATACTGTTCCTCTTCATTATTGTCCTCTACCATAATTAGCATGTTACAGCATAACAGGTGGCTTTCATTTATAGAATGCAAAATTAATGAAATTTGGAGATGGTCCTGTCTCCAAAAACAAACTGGCCATCCTAAAAAAAAAAAAAAGGGCACCTCTTAATCTACAGAACAGAAACAAACAAACTCCCTTCAGGCTGGCTTTCCATATTATCTGCATTTCTGAATGTATTTAAATAGGCCAAATTAATACATTTACGGACAGTTTAGAATACATGTACCTCAAGGAACAGAAGTCATTATTATGGCTTTACAAGAAAGGGGAAGAGAGACAAAGACTGCCTACTTTTCCAGCTCGGTAAGCCTTGATCTGTTTAATGCTCTCTCTGAGTGATAACAGAAATTACCCCATAGACAAGGCTGCTCCACAAATACTAAACCTTAGGCAAATTTGTGCACAGTTGTGTTTTAAGTCCCGACCCAGCCATTCTGGACAGACCCACCAGAAAAGCAGAAATAGCACTACTATAAACTAACTATATCATCTGTCCCTAACAAGTAGGACACAAAAAGTATTTTTTAAAAATATGAGGAGACACTGAATGGACTGTCAACACACAGAGGAATGTTTAATATACTCAAATAAACAAGATCTGTGCCTTAACGAGTCGGGCATGGTTTAAATTTAGTGAGTGAAGAAAGAGAGAAGGTCAGACAGGCAACACAGCTTCCCAATTATGCAGAACAATCCTTCAGATCATGTGAAAGCTATAATTAAATGTTGTTATCAAACCCCCACTACCCTTTCTCCCACCTAGTAAAGTTAATGCATGAATTCAGTATGAGCAAATTATGATTTGCAAAAATTAGACATATTCCCTCTGTAGGGGGAATAAAGCTTTCTTGCATTAAGTCATGTATCTTGGGGGTAAGAAAAAGCATAGTACTGAAAATAAATCCAACATAATAGACACAATAGTTACTATTAGACCACATCCTTTAGCTCACCTTTGCTTTTTCTTTCCTTTTTAAAATTTATTTATTAAAGTTGTAAACCACCCACCCAAAAGGTGTATCACCTCTGTAAGCCGTTTCCTGGGCAGCATCTTTTAAACTCAGGGCTGAGTTTCTCTGAATATCTAAGGAGAAATTTGTTTTCAGAGAGGGAGATGAGTGGACAAGACCTCTGTGTCCATCCAAAGACCAGTGGTAACGTCTCTGTCTTTGCATGTGAATACACACACACACACACACACACACACACACACACACACCCTTCAGTTCCTTCCAATTAGAATAATTTTCCCCCTTAAAAAATGTCAAATTATCGGAAAGGTTAGGCAGAAGAGAACAAGGAGAAAATAAAGTTCATGTAAACAGTAAGCACATACCTGCCGGGTGATGCCATTTCCTCTACATTGTAGAGCCCAAGTGCTGGATATTAGCATTATTGCTACTATAAAGCTTCCGATAAAAATGGATTGTCTCTTGCGGACCTGAGAACCAGCTGGCTGCCTGAAAAGTGGTTTCCCCCATATATGATTCAGTCTCCTTGACAAATATACTGCATCGTACTGGATGAGTCATCCGAGGGTTAGTCCGCATTTTATAGGCCTGTTGTGTCATTACTCACATTCAACATCCTGCTTCTCAAAAGTGGAAGCTGGAAGCCTGACAGCTGACAGATGCTTTTTCCAATTAAAATATTGTTTAAAAAAATTCCTGTAAGTTATGATTATCAATCATTGATGATACTGTGAAATGCCCAGGAAGCAAATGGCACAGCTCAATACCTGCGATTACAGACGTAGAACCACAAGTGCAAATTGCTTACCCGCCCCATCTCCAATCCAAATAATTTTGTTCACAGGTAAGAGCAAGGATCCCCTTCTTTTAAGATATCCATAAATTAGTATTGGCATGGACTCTGTTGATTCTCACGTTGCAAGGTGACCTAGTCGCAGGAGCTCTATAAAAACTAGATCTCAAAATTTTGGTCCTGGTTAATTTTGCCAAGTGGGGACAATGGCATTGGATTTATGAAATGTCTACTTCTTAGAGAAAACATGGTAGGGATGAAATGATGTGATATCTGGGATTTGTTATGAGTATTTTAGCCAAAAAGGGGAGGGTAATGAAATGTGATAAAATCTTGATCATTGCTGCATCTGTAGTAAGTAATATAGGGACTGACTTTATTATTCTCTGTTCTTTTGAGTATCTAAAAACTTTCGTCATAAAACGTTTTAACAACTAAAGAAAAAATTTTTTCTCTCCCTATGGTCTAATGTGTATCCAGACAAGGCACTTTTCCAGTTAGGTGTGAACATACTATATGTGTGAATGGTGCCCATTCACACAGTGCAACCAGTGACCATGGGCGTGGGAGCTTCCAGGTTGAAGGTAGTACACGCGAGTCCAAAGGCCACTGTAAGGGCTGCATCCACCCGCTGAACAAATGCCTGGTGCTCTCTCCTCCCAAGACTATCTGGTGGTGTTCCTTATGCTTCCTTTGGGGACACAAGCTCCAGCCTCATTCGTGAGCTCGGTGTTGACACTGAGGTGACTACTTCGAGCCTCCTTATATGGTTTTGGAAATACTCCATGAGAGGTTACATTACATCACATCCACAGTCCCCTTACACCAACACATCTCTTTGTAAGGTAGCAGTGTTCGCTTGACTCACTTTATGTGCAAACTGGGCTATACTTAAACCATCTGAAGGAGGAAGACAGCTTTGATTTCATGGCTGGAAAAAAAACCAGATATGGAAGCACCAATGTATGCTAAATAAAAGCACTACTGAAACTAGATGTCATTTAAGAAATCGTCCTTGTTGATATGTTATGAAAGTGTGACAAGTCGCCACAGGACACTTAAAATATAGAGGTCCTATGAAACCCTAGGACCTCTTGACTCCTCCCTTTAGTTCTGAAACTAAAGGACAGGAGAGTGTCTGGTCCAGGCTTCCATCTCAGCTAACGGCCAAGGCCAGTCCTCAAAGAACACTGCCCAAGTGGACTAAAAACACGCAGCAAATGGTTGTGATGGTCCCCATACACATCAAGTGACAACCTCACAAATCCGAACTGTGTGTGGGTCTGAACTGAAGCCTAAGGAATATCAAACTGTTCCCTTGCAATTTAATGAAAACCTTTCACACACTGGCAAAGCGGGATTTGCCTTCATGTAACAGGTAGAAATGGGGGGGGATTAAGCTTCTAGCCTAATTTGAGTTTCTGTAAGTATTTTCAAGAAATGAATGTATAGTTCATTAAAGAACTTGTAACTGAAATTTAACTAAAAACACAAAAGTAATGGCAATAATAATGTGTACATGTACACACACACACACACACACACACACACACAGAATGAGAAAATACCAATTACGGTAAAATGTTAACAAATGGGGAATTGGATTAGGAGAGTCCGTCATACTACTCTTACAACTCTTCTGTGAGGATGAAATACTTCAAAATAAAGTCAAACACATACACAAAAAGAAAGAGAATATATGACCCCTGTTTAAAAAAAATCTTGGACTGTAAAGGAAATTTACCAAAATGTAATAAACATTAGGAAATGCCTCTGGGTTAAGATTTCTCAAAGGGTGTTCCTTGTAAACAATTTTATAAGAGGATCCAAAAACAAAAGAAAACAACCAAACAAACATTTTGAGAACACTACATACTATATCCTCGAGAATACTGTTTGTTTAGTCTTGCATTTCATAACTTATTTGACCACAGGAACCCCTTCCCCCATTACCATCCCTTTAACCTGAAGAAAGCACTTTGGGAAACACTGCTGTAGGTGATGGGATATAGGATATTGGATATGGGATACGGGATTCCCTCCCACCTCCCAATCTTCTTACTCTAAGCTTTCTTCAGAACACACCTTACTTATTATAACAACAAAAGACATCCCAACTTGGTTTCTGCCATCTTTTTTTTTTAAGTTTATTTATTTATTTTGAGAGACAGACAGAGAGAGAGAGAGAGAGAGAGAGAGAGAGAGAGCGAGCACACAGTGTGAGCCAGAAAGGGGCAAAGAGAGAGGAAGAGAGAAAATCCCAAGCAGATTCTGCACTGTCAAGAGTGGGGGCTGATGCAGGGCTCCAACTCAGGAACCCAGGAAGTGAGATTATGACCCGGCCTGAAACCAAGAGTACGACTAAGCCACCCAGGTGCCCCGCTTTCTGCCATCTTTAATGAACATTTCTATTTGGTTAACTTGCACGTAAATGACCATCACCAGTCAGAAACAACTTGCAGGATGCGATATCCAGTCTCCCCTGACCACATTAGCTCGGCATACCTCCACTGGTAACCGAGGAGCCTGCCCCCATGTGTACAGCGGGCTGACAGCTCATGTCAGTGTTGGCGTTAAGAGGCAAATGGTCCCAGGTGAGGCCGTCCCAAGGGGCAGTAGCTTGCTCCAGGCCCAGCTCCATCTCTACATTTTCAGAGCACTAGATCTTGGAACCTCAAAACCAGTGTGGATGCCACTGGCGTGAGATCCCCAGGCCTACTCATCTCCCATGACCCTTGGGTATTACAAAGCAAAACTAGCCAGGAAGCATAGCAGAACTTGCCTTCCAATTCATTATAACTTGTTAATGGACTCCTTTAAAATTTTTGCCATGTATTAATTTATACAAGAGTTTTTAGCAATAATCTGTTTGCATGTTTTGGGCTTTTAGGGGAAGATGGGGAGAAGCCAAAGTCCAAATACTGGCTAATGGCAAGATCTAAAGGCAAATATGGATATCATGATGTTATCTAAGGCTGTCCTGTGCAGTGGTAAAAGAGCATGAAACTGGAGTCAAGCTAACTTAGTTCAAAATCCAGCCTGGCCCTTACTTATGTTATTTACCTTCTCTAAGCCTCTGCACTTATTTGTCGGTAAAATGGGTATAATATTATTAATGACTTCACAGAATTGTTCTGAATGGGATAAATGTGATCACTCACAACAAGTACTTAGCATAAGTCCTGGCCACATACAGAGTACTCATTAATTTATGCAAACAACAATGATGAGGATGTTTGTAAGTTTTATAATTTAGACTGGCAAGAGTGGGCAAATTATGACCAGCCACCACACTGGTCTGTTTACGTATTGTCTATGGCTGCTTTACAGCCACAAAGGCACAGCTCAACAGTTTTGACAGAAACCTCATGGTCCCCAAGGCCAAAAATATTTACTAACTAGACCTTCAAAGAAATTTGCCAACCTTGGTGATCAACAGTTGAGTGGATAAAGAAATCACTGGGTTTTTCCCTATAGAAGTTTTGGTCACTGGTCCTTTATTGTTTAATATGTCTCAATTTAGAAACCAGACACACAAGCGTATTTAGGGTGATTTGGTCCACATGAGCTGAGCTCATGCTCTCTCCTTGCACTGGAAAACACATACCACAGTGTTCTGTCTCGTGTTTGGAGGGGAAATCTGGAGGGCCTGAGGCTGCCTGTTGGGTCTTTTCCACCTCCGCTCCTTCCCGAATGGCCCACTCAGAGGATGACCTCCCTCTTTCAGAGTCCAGCTGATGTGTGCGAGCCCACAGCCATGCCTCCCCTCCCCCAAGTCACATCTGTACATTATGTCAAAACCACATGTGTCCCCAGAGCTTGAAGCAAGAGGTGAAAGATGATCTGAAAGAGGCATTCAGGAAAGTGAGCAAACAGAAATGAAGGATGCTTTCAAGAGGGCTGGACAGCCACGGGCAGGATTAATACAACTCAAGGGGCCTTCAGAAATGAGGGCTGCCATAACATCATCATCGCCTACAAGAACCCAGTAAAGAGACTGAGGGCCAACCCAGAAAAATGAAGAACACGCCTTACTCAGATGCAGGTCCCAAGACACATCCCTGTATCCAAGAATGCCGCCTATGTTCTCTGGCAAGAAAACTTGTTTATTTGGGGAAAATGAGCCCATTGCATTAATGGATAAGGCAGGTGAGGGGAGTCCTGGGGACTGGTCTCCGGGAGAGGAAATTTGAACAAAAGAAACCATTCTAGCTACATTCAGTTAGCTTTCTTATAAAAAAATTCTTAGCCAGCTGTTCAGACAGAGATGAAATCTGAGGTATATCCAGATACACAGGCTCTCTGGTGGCCACTTGTTGTTGCCTTACTGGCAAATATCAACTTGTTTACAAAGTCAATCCAATAGAAAATTGCATATGTTAAATACCAAAGTGAATTTGGCATTCACAGCTGGGGCTGTTCAAGAAACGGAAGGGGTAATGGGTAAGGGTCATTAAGGAATCTACTCCTGAAATCATTGTTGCACTATATGCTAACTTGGATGTAAATTTAAAAATATATAAATTTAAAAAAAGGGGGGGAGTCAGATAATTTTTTTTAACTTTTTTTTTTTTTAATGTTTATTCATTCTTGACAGAGCATGAGTGGGGGAGGGGCAGAGAGGGAGACACAGAATCAGAAGCAGGCTCCAGGCTCTAAGCCCTCAGCACAGAGCCTGACACAGGGCTCGAACCATGAATTGTGAGATCATGACCTGAGTCGAAGTCGAACACTTAACAGACTGGGCCACCTAGACGCCCCAGATAATTTCTATTGTTACCTGAGAGCAGGATTTCAGAGATGTATGCACAGTGACAAATCTTACTTGAGACCAAGCCAGTTTTCAGCCACGTTCCTTAAAATGTAACTGGCTGGCACAGGGGTAAAATAAGGCTCTTTCCAAAGCTCACGGTTACTGTGGGGATGTTCAGCTTGGTTAGAGCCAGAAGACCTACACTGATAACATGCACATGAGCTATTATGCTAAGCAAAATTTTTTTTTTTTTTTTTTTTTTTAAGATAAGAGACTCTATGAAGTGAGGACCTTTCAGTGCTAGGCTTGTGTACCTGGCAAGATTTCTTTAAAGAAAAGTGAATGGAACTCACATTCACCCAGTGCCCACTTGGTGTGGGGTATTCCATACGGTTATATCAACACACCCACAAATTTTGTGCCTGGCCTGTGTGGAGGAAAAACAGGGGAGCTGAACTACTAGGCCAATTTACTCTAGAGAGTCTGAATTTCTCCAGCATAAGATGTTACACAAACAGGGCAAACTGATAAAAGTGGAAGAAGGAATCCAAACTGGATCAGAAACATGGGAAAGTTACTCTAGGAAATTAGGGAAGGAGCCAAGGGCTTGATGAGCAAGGATTCCAGGGCCTTCAGAAATGAGGGCTGCCATAACATCATCATTGCCAACAAGAACCCAGTAAAGAGACTGAGGGCCAACCCAGAAAAATGAAGAACTCGTCTTCCTTGTTAGCCCTTCAGGCTTGGAGAGCAAACAGGGCAAGAGGGCCTGGCCTCAGACACATGGGCTGCAGAGAGAAACCAAACCAAGATCTGGGGTGGAATTTTAAGCTCAAGGGTGGGAGGGGGCGGAGAGAAAATAGGGAGTGTCCAATGGGTGACCAGTTAGTGTATTTAACGTTTGCCACGCTGAAGGGTAAGGTCTATGTTTGAAATCTGCTTAAGGGTTGGATAGCTTCATTCCTCGAGTGATCCTCGCACCATGAGGATCACTGCACAGACTGAGTGTGCCGAACCCCAATCTGCCACCAGCCTGGCCCAGTCCACTCTGTTGTTTCCCTAACTTCAGGCCACAATTAGGTCGGAAGCTGCTGAAAGGCTGTGTAATCTAGGAGCAGTCTTAAATCTACCGCTTACCGTGATGTTGGCTACAAAAAACTTATCCAAGACAGCGGTAGCGTCCTCGCTAAGCAAACCTTCCATGTGGAAGCCACCTCTGTCAGATGGCTATACAGCTGTTAAGTTGTGGAAATGGAAGTCTCTTCTGAGAACACTCAACGATCCTCTGTAATTGTTCACCTATGTAAATAGCACACATAACTGGAGGTAGAAACCCTGCAAATTCACTCTGTTGGGGGGCAACAGTTTGGGCCTGGCTTCACCACTAGTTCTGTGCCTTTGGGCACAGCTGCTTTTCTTGCTGCCTCAATTTCCCTTGCCTGGAAAATGTAGGGCTTAAACTGGCCCAGGCCTCGAACCTCCAGAATTCTACAAGGCATAGATTGGTAACACCTACATGAGAAAACCTACTAATACAAGTAAGTGGACAGGGAACAGAGAGAAGTGGAAAGAAAGCTGGCAGTGCTGGCAGATCAAGACCAAAGGACTTGGGGTAAAGCTACGATCTGACCCTGGATCTAAGAGGCCAGCCTAAACTAACACACCAGTTTAAAAGGATGCGGATCTCACCCCAAAGCTAGAACTGTCTTTTCTTTACAAACAACATTGGTCAACAATGGCAGCTAATGTCAACATTGGCTATGGCTTTATCATATGCAAGCAATGAGCCTTGCAATTTCACAGGGCTTTTATCCTAAACAGAGACCACAGATAGGAAATGGAGTCTCTTCTCTGTCTTCATGGCAAGCAATGCCACAATTACAGCATTTTGTTGTGACTTGCACGTCCCCTTTGCTTTTGGACCTGAGACTCTCAAAAAAAGATGGTCTTCTTTTTCACTTTTGTAGCTCAGTGGCTGACAAATGGTAAACCCTTGGTAGACCTGAGTCTCTTTCATTTCATTCAACGAACATAGATTAACCTTTATTGGCTTAAATAGGGGTGGAGATGAAAATTATATAGAGGGAGGAAATAACAGAAAGGTGGCAGCAAACTTTTGTAATGTGTATTATTCTTCATGATAAAACGTGCTAAGTTCACTGTAGAATACTGAGAAAATGCAAAGGAAAACATTCACCTGAAATGACACGTAAGTGGTAGAATTTAAGAGCATTTTAGGCATCCACAGTTATGTGATACATATTTGCTAGTTTAACGTATTCTTTCTCACTGTCTGAACCCCATTAAAAATAATTGGAAAATATTTCCCTATTTTTCTATTTGTTCATTTCTGATAAAAACAAAAGGTATATAAGACTTAACAAGATTTTTTTAGTTCTTTAATTCAACACTGCAGGGGGGCAAATAAATAATTTACAGGTTTCACATCTTATGGACATTAGATATTAACTAAATAACTACAACAGCAGCCTAGAATCCTAAAATGAACCGTAGGAGATAGCTAATTCTAGACTAATCACAGTTGACATATGAGGAAACTATTTCTTGCTCAATTTTAGTTGTAGGAGCCAGAACGGGGCTCACAACTTTTGACTCTGAGTCTACATTACTGACCTAGCTAAAACCAAAATCATCCCTCAACTCTGTCACACTGTTAACTTTTGGTTTCTGAAAGGCTAATCAGAGATGATTCCAGAGCAAGAGAAGTAGATGACAGTGTCCAGAGTACTTACCTGCTCTAGAATTCCCAGCTTGCCCGGTTAAATAAATCATCAAAAGGGAAGCCAAAGCTACTGATTACTCTGAAAATTGTTTCTGACTTTGCCATACACAGTTTAGTTATATCAGAAATTTAAAAAATGGACCAATGAATCAGAGTTAGGGCTCGCCAGTCAACAGAGAACAAGCTATCAGATAAGGCTTACAGATCACTGACTTCAGCACCACCTTCCTCCCCATGGTTCACCTGAATTCTACATAGGGAAGGCACAGCTGGTGAGCATCCACCTTGTTTCAAGGATCTTCCCCTCTCAGGAATCCCCAAGGGTGGTCATAATAAAACCTGCTGAGAGAGGAGAGGAAAGGGGAGAATCCGCAGTATCTCACCAAGTGCTCTCTGTGGTAGTTAAGAAGTGCCTTGCAGAGGAATCTCATATACACATAGTTAACTTTCCAAATTCAGCCAGAGAACAGAAGCCAGAGTCTGAGTACATTTAAAGAGAGATGAGGCTCTTCCTCTCCAAGAACATGTACCCCGGAGTTGGTCAAGATTTGGGGACCATGTGCTTCTCTTGGTCTGTTGCTACCCTTGATAGGACCCTGGCATTTAAAGATGAAGTACACATTCATCTTTCAACATGGACTGAGAATGTTAGCCAGCTACCTCATTTAGTGCTCCATCACAGAAACAGTGATCCTTCCCAAGACTGGAGGAAGAGGTGAAAGGCTGTGTGCTGGCCTCCTATAGAACTGTCAAGGGTAATTATGACCACATGCAATTTTCATCGTGTGTACAACTGTACTCAAAAGAGGAAGAGGCATGTAGGTGAGGTAACAAGTCCTTGATCAAACCTCAACCCGATTAGTACTCATCTCTAGAACAGTATTCACTGTAGTACTCATTTAAGGAAGAAAAGGAGCCAAACAGGGCTTATCCACTCTCTACATACACTTAGTTGCCAATTACAAGGACGGCTTTCAAGTTTTATTAAGTATCAGATGGCTAAAACAGAACAGTGAGGAGAATGGACAATGAATGTGGGCCCCACCTAGTTTATAGATGCAAAATCAAAGAGTAAGCCCCAAATGTACAAACTGGAATAAAACATAAAAGGTACATTTGTGGCAGAGCCAAGAATAGGTCCTGAGTGTCCTTGAATTTCATCTTTCAGAACACTTTTAAACAAAGTTCACTCCTAAATGTTCTTTAAGTCTCCCCAAAGATTCTCTCCACCCCTTTCTCCCCTCAAGAGGGAGAAAATTGTTCCATGGATTTCATTTGTTTGTTTCCTGTGAGCCCTAGAGGAACTGTTCCTAATACTAAGAATGTGCCAAATGTGAAGAGCAAGTCTTAACATTAGAACATTCCTAGCTACCAGGGTGGGACCAGTTCAGCTCAAAAGGATTTTGCTGCCACTCAGTAGAAGCTGAAAATAAATACAAACACACAGACAAAATGGCGCATGGGATGCCAAGGGAGAAGCAAAAGACTGCATAGACAGACGAGAAATGGGAAGGGAAGCCATCTTAATCTCCCCACCCCTGCCTGCAGCTTCTCCCATGACACCTCCTCTTCCTAAGAGGGCAACTTACTGTGCTGGAAGACATAGGCAGCCCAACTTCCCTCCCTGTCTTCTCTGGATAATCTTTAGATGTCAGCTCAGTTTATATTTCAGGATGAGGAAGGGGGAAAGCTCATGGGCTTCAAAAGAAGCAAATATTTATAATGTTATTGAACAAGGTATCATGGGAAAAACATGGCACCCATTCCATGGGCTGGTCATAGCCTCATTGATCCATTTCAGAACACAACAGGTTCTGAGGTGTTTAAGTACAGATAAGGAGGGATCAGAAGCTTGCAGAAGATTAGCTGGGGCATGACAGGCCATCAATTTATCTGCATGATATACGTACAGATGTACTTATTCTTATATTTAGTTAATTGTCCTGCATAGGTAACACATTCATGATTCATAAATCAAAATATATAAAAAGGTATACTCCCACCACTTCCCATCTGCCCTGTTCCCTCTCCCACCCAACAAGCCAATAGTAACCACCTTTTAAAAGATTTTTGTGTATCCTTCCAGGGTTTATGCAAATATATTATTCCCATGTTCTGGACCTTGCTTCTTATCTCTTGGGGATCTTTCCATATGGGAACCCAGAACAGATTCATCCCCTTTTTGCATCTGTACAACATTTCACTATACAGGCATACCGTGATTTACTTAACAAGTCCCTTATTAAAGAACATTTAGGTTTTTCTGAACCTTTTGCTATTGAAAACAGTCCTGTGAGGAACAACTTTGCAGATCAGGGTTGCCTTTATATATTAGGATGCTTGTCCACTGCTCTTTAACTAACCTGGTCATGATATAGAGAAAGAAGGAATAAAAACCTTGCAACTGCAAAGCCACCTGAAGTCAAGACAAAGCCCTTCTAAAGCAAAAGAATATGGTTAGGGAAAGAGAAGATGAGATTCTGATTTGACACGATGCATATGGAGTAGGCACACAAAGACTTATTTGTGGAAGGAACCGGAGTTCAATTATTTAGGTTGCCCATTCTCCACCCTGATCTTTCTCCTGCTCACTCCCCCACAAAGACTTGCCACCCATTCATCCCAGGGGCCATCCAGTCATCTGCCCCTTTAAGAAATTCTGACAGCATTCTAGCTACCAGAGGAGAGACAATGTGCCAAAGTGGTGACTGGTAAGGTGTTGGTCTTTCTGTCCTCGGAGGGCAGAAAATAACCCTCTCCTCCCCTGGTCATCAACTGGACCTGAACCCAGACATCTAGCTGGAGGCAAAGGCTCACAGAGCCATCTACACCTTAGGGAAGGAGGGCTTAGCTACTGCCTGGTCCCTGAGTCAGAGCACAAGTCCCGGGTGGATCCCCAGAGATAACCAGCGAGGCAGGACCCCTCAGCAGAGCCCAGAGAGGAGCCCAAGAGGCAGTTCCAGCCCTTCCCAGCCACCGCCTTTAGCAAAGGAGCAGGAAATTCGAAACTGTCCACCAAGCTGACTCATACTCTCTTTCCACAAGCAGCCTAAGGTTCTATTCTAAGTTCACTGAAGGAAATATGCCTTCAGGCAGAAGCAGAGCAGCACAGAAGTGATTGGAACCAGCGCCTCAGTGAGCACTCAGTGAGTGACCTCTGTGACAGGTCAAGGTCTCACCAGAAGGGCTAAGGAAGGTAAAGAGCCAAGAGAGACCATCGTGTAAACATCCGACGCGCTGAATGCCATTTATACTTTTACCAGACCTGCATATGCATCATTACCTGTGTGCGTACACAGCGATGGTTTAATTACCCCAGGGTTAAAGTCAAACTACTAAAAATGAATTATACTTGTTTGGACCCTAATTGGAACAAACCAAATGTATAAATGCATTTTTGTGACAAATTGGGAGAAAAGTGAACGTGGCTTTTAAAGACCTGTCGTTAATTTTCTTAGGTGTGATAATGGTATTATGGTTGTTTTTTTAAAGTCCTTATCTCTTGGAGACACACACTCAAGTATTTATGGATGAAACGATGTTGGGATTTACTTTAAAATACTCCAGCCCACCCCAGAACGTGTGTGTGGTGATGCAAAGGAAACATGAATGACCGCTGGGTGATGCGTGCATGGGGATCCCTAATACTATTCTCTTTACCTTCGTGAATGTGTAAAACGTTTCACACGAAAACAGGTTGTTATGATAGCTATTCGCCACGGGGACCTCACTACTGACCAGAACAGGCAGTTCAACCCCTAGAGGGGACACCTTGGCCCGAGATGATTTGCAAAGGATAGAGTGAATGACTTCACCAACGCAAGTAAACTCAGGGAAGTAACTGTACCAGGAGACTGTTCATTCCATCACCCGAGGCACTGCTTCCCAAACTTGGCTGCGTACTGGAATCACCTGGGAGTTTTGCCTTTTTTTTTTTTTAAACATTGGTGCCTAATTTAATTGGCTGGGGCACAGTATGGATTTCCAAATTTTTCAGAGTTCTCCAGGTAATTCTAATGTACAGCAAAAATTGAGAATCAGAGCTCCCGAAACCTAACAGGATGGTTCAAGCAAAGTCAGGATTAAGTGTGAGAGGCTAGTGGTGGCAGCACGCTCTCTGCTGGAGCCTGCCTGTGGCCCTGCTGGCCTAATTCTCCGTCTTACCAGGGCCCCTGAGTCAGGGATCCAGGCCAAGCTTCCTTGAATTATCAGCGCGATCAAGGATGACGCTAGAACCACAGTAAAAACTAGGGGCTGGACAAAAATGAGAAAAACCTGAAGGTAGGACTCCTTTAAATCCAAATAAGAAATGACCTGTTATCAATATCAACAATGCAGTTCACATTGAACATCCCATTAAGTGCCCGAGCATGAAGTGCCAGTGTGCATCCTGCCGAGGCCGCCTATGTCAGTGACAGGAAAGCTTTTTTTTTTTAAGAGGCCAAAAGGGTCTTAGGCAGCTTAATTTGTTAGAGATGCTGAGCGTTGGAGCCTCAACAGCTGACCTTATTCAAAGAAGGGAAGAACTGGAAATTCTCTTAGGAATACAGGCCTCACCTCACAAAAGATTGAGGACATTTTTCTGCAGCAGGTAGCATATTCTGATATACAACTGTGGGCCACTGAGTGGCAATGGGGTTCATTCTAATGTCATTCTTTTTTTTTTTTAATGTTTATTTATTTTTGAGAGAGAGAGAGAGAGACCGAGCATGAGCAGGGGAGAGGCAGAGAGAGAGGAGACACAGAATCTGAAGCAGGCTCCAGGCTCTGAGCTGTCAGCACAGAGCCCAATGCGGGGCTCGAACTCACAAACTGTGAGATCATGACCTGAGCCGAAGTCTGATGTTTAACCGACTGAGCCACCCAGGCGCCCCCATTCTAGTGTCGTTCTGAGGGCCTTGGAAGAGGTGGAGGGTTTGCATCTGTTGAGGCTCTTCATATACGTGACCCTTATGACCCTTTTCCACAACAGCCCTAAAATGGAGTTCCAATTTTACAAATGAAAGAAATGAGGCCTAGGCAATTCTAGTTATGACACCATAGTCATGACACCCAGCAATAGAGAGCAACACTGGAGCTCTATCAGGCAAATTCCAAAGCCCTACGCTCTTTCCACAGCCAAGATAAACTTTAGGATATAATGAACATGGCAACTCTCATTTCCACCTGTTGGAAATAATCCAAAGGTTGCTTGGGGGCCCAGCCCTTCTAGATGAACCTATTAGTCATCATGAACCTGAAGATACAAAACCCTTGAACTTTCATCCATCATTTTCCATGGGGACACACATTTTCCTCCACTCCCAGTGAGCCTCGGCTCAGTGGTGCTTTCTAGCCACTCAGTAGTCCAAGGAATATAGAAGAAGAGGGCTTCCCCCATACCCAGCTTTAAAGTCCTGGCCAAGGACACCAACCTGAGGGCCTTCCCTTAACACATGCTCACACTTTCAGATCTGAATTCTGTGTATCACAAAGGGCGAACAGACCTGGAATGCAAGTCAACATCCAAAGCCAGGTTTTGGCCTCTACTCCTTTGATGCAGGGAACCTTCTGCCCCTGGCCCCGTTACCGGCTACACAAGCCCCAAATGCCAACTTCGCTGCGGGTGTTGCTTAACATAGTAGGTATGAAGTTGAATTTGTACTCCAAAAATATAATCTTACAGGTCTGAGTCAACACTGCCCCACTCACCCTCAAGCCCCTGCCTTTAAAGCTTTTGCTCTGGAGCCTCTACTAGTGTTCCAAAGGTACTGGCCCAACTCTGGAACTGAAGCTGCCTGAAACCCTTCCTTCTGGGGCTGCCTTCAAGCTAGTCTTGTAATAAATGAGCCAACCGTTAAAATTGAAAACAAAACAGAAGAAACCCAATCCTTACTTTTTAGTTAAACACCAGTTTTTAACTTAGAGCAGATCTACCACCAAAGCTTATTCAACTTATTCACCAAACTTAGCTCTAATGAACTTCAGGCCATTTCCAAACTTAAAATCTACTTTCACAATTTAAATACTTAATAGAATCATCTTCCCCCCACCCCCTGCCTCCCCATCTGAGAGTTCCAAAAAAGGAAAGGCTTCTCAAAATGTTTCAAGCAAATGGTTGGGAGATCAAGATATGCAGACTGCTTCCTGAGGTGAGGTCATAGCTTTGAAAGATACAACACTCAAGTACAAAGGTACATATTCAGGTACCAAGGTATATATATTCTGATATGTTTGCCTTAGAACAAAAAACTCAGGCCACATGATCATATTTTCTGGTACATGTTGTATGGGCCTCTAACCCATCCTACAGCATTAAATGGCATTAATGAACATGGTAATGAAATGCTAGCTGACATTTAACTGATGTGCCAAGAAACTATACCTTTGTGCGTCCTCTTGAATGTGCATAGCAGTTATATGAGACAGGTACTGAGTATCTCCGTTTTCTAGTTAGGGACACTGCCACCCGGAGAACAAAGAACCCAACCCATGAAGCTATCAACAGGTAGAACAAACAGCCTGACTCCAGAGCACATAGCTCTTAGCCCCTTTGCTTATTTCCAAATGTCACCAAGTCAGCCAGCCAGCCATGGAGTTGCCCTTTCTGCACCAATACAAAGCCGCAAGTCACCCTGGAGAGGCCAAAGGAACATCTTTTGGACAGCCCTGGACCCTCCACTGGATGCAAAAGCCATGTTGGGAGAAGGTTCTGTAGCATATAGCATTTTAAAAGCCATGTGAGAGGGTGTCCTTCTAGTAGGGCTCAAAGACACTCACAGTACTCCTTAACTCTTAGCTCAGTTGTTGCCACAACCCAGAATCGAACCCTCCCTGGGGACATGTCCTAGCCTGCACCAGCAGACGTGTTGATAAACAAACGCATGTGCAGAACTGAACAACGCATTTGTGGGCTGGTCTGGGCAGTGCAGAAGGATACCCTATGGTTAAACCCTCAACTATGGAGTCCCACAGCCCAAACCGTACTCCCTGCCCCACTGACTTCTAGCCATGAGTTCTCAGATAACTTACTACATTTTTCTAAACTCAGTTTCTCCATCTGCAAAATGGGGAAACAATGGCTCCTACTCTGGGGTGTACTGGAGTTTGTGATACCAATTAACTGTACATGTAATAAAGCACATCACACAGAACAAGCACTTAAGACGTGCTGGTTCTCATGTTGATTATTCCAGCAGAAGTTCGGTATTCGATGGACAGAGGTGTGGACGTTTTCACTCAAGTAACCACTCCAAAGGCGGGGTAGGGTGGACTGGTCTGAAATAGTGGCTTCTCAGGCCTAACTGGGTAGTTTCTGGGTTGGCAGCTACTGAAGCCTGACCTGGGGACAGATGAATAATCTAAACAAGAGCATAAAACAAAACAGTAAGATCCTATGGACAACATCCCCGCAGGTTCCATGCCGATAGGTGGAGTTCTGAATTTGGAGGTGGGGAGGGGAAGCTTCCAGTAAAGAGGCTGGTATGCAAAGCAGGCTAAGAAAAAAATATTAAGCCAGGAGGTGTGCTTTTGCAAGGATTTTAAAAAATTTCTGCTGCTGTTGGGGAGCCTGGGTGGCTTAGTTGGTTAAGTGTCTGACTTCGGCTCAGGTCATGATCTCACAGTTCATTGGTTTGGCCCCCACCCCCCCCCCCAACAGGCTCTGCGTTGACAGCTCAGAGCCTGGAACCTGCTTCAGATTCAGTGACTCCTTCTCTCTCTGCTCCTCCGCCACTAGCGCTCTGTCTCTCTCTCAAAAAATAAACAAACATTAAAAAAAAAATTCCTGCTACTGTTTATTGAGTTATTAACTCTTTGCCTAGAAGTAGGCTGTCCCACCCACCACCCTACGCAGCCGAAAGTTAAGGCTGGGTCTCCCCTCAGCCAGGCCACCAGGGAGAGAGGGGCCTCCCCTCCCCTCCCAGCCTCTGGAAATGTATTGCTTTCAAAGCCACAACTGGCAGCTGATCTCAACAGACTGGCAGCACTGTCCTACAGAAATGGAACATAAGCCCCATATGCAATTAAAATTTTTCTATTAGTCACATTATAAAAGTAATAAACAGGCCAAACTAACCAGGATAATATAGTTGACATAACCTAATATATCGAAAACATTTTCGTTTCTGCAAGTAATCAAAATGAAAGATTTACTAATGAGGAATTATTTTACATTATTTTTCTTCATAGTAAGTCTGCAGACTCCAATGTGTTATTTTACACTTATACTGTATCTCAGTTCACACTAGCCTCGTTTCAAGTGCACAACAGCCCAGGTGGCTAGTGGCTAGTGGCTCAGGTGCTGGACAGTGTGGGTCTAGAGCAGTGGGCCGTGCTCTGGCCCAAAAATTCCCAATCCAGTCACCTGAATCACCAGGGGGGAGGGGTGGTGCCCTGTGCAAAATATGACATCCCTGCCCCACCTCGGAAGGCCTAAGTAAAAGGCAGCTGGCTTCCTTCCCAGTTCCGCTGCGGCACAAGCCACCACCCACGCAGCCCGGTCCCCACGGTCTCTCTACAAGAGTCACACAAGGAGGCTTACATTTAAAAAATACTCACCAGCATGCTAGCTTGGTATCTGTATGCACAAAAAGGTAGGAGACCAAAGAATGTCTCCCACAGGCAGGGGGATTTACTGGGCCGGTGAGTTAAAATGCCCTCCCTTCCTTATGCAAGCTCGTCTATTTGTCTATGGGGTCTGAACTTGGCCCCAGCTTCAACATGGCTTTTCTCTTTTTCTTTGTGCATAGTCATGAGCACCAAGGACACTCTCTTCCCTTGTATTTGAAAGCATAAAGATGGAAGATGTTTTAAACACAAATTATGGTCCAATGGGGGGGGGGGGTATTTTAAATTCTTCCAAGGGGCAGAAATATTTCTGGGGCTATTATTCCCCTGTGGATATTCAGTAGGGTGTTTCAAATTCCCTCAAATCGGGCCCTCTGCAGCCATCACTTTATCTCTCTCCCAGGACTCTGGCCAGAAAGGAGCCCCTTGAACCTGGAGGAGGTGAACGGAGGATGCCTATGAACACCCACAGCAGGTCACTTCTCCCGCCCCCATGGTACCCGGGTTTCCTGTGTTCTGGGGTAAGCCTTTCTGGTTTTAGCCTTACTAGCTGGGGTGCCTAACTGAAACCTCTCAAAGGAAAAGTCTGACACACCAGTATGGAAAAGTTCTCTTATCATTTGGAGAAAATAATTTAGGGCTGGGTAGATAAACATGTACAGGAAATACTTCTATAGAGGTCTTGATCCTCTGAAGATTAATAACCCACGGAACTGGAGACCAGCCTCAAACTCAGAGGAAATAGGCAAGTTATAAAAACAGGAAGAACGGGAAGTTTATTTTTGGATGAATATTTGTTCTAGTGAAGCTCTTGATACTGACAAAAACCTTGATCTGCAGGTCATTTGCTACAGCTGAGCAGCTGCAGTGCATGTTTCCACAAGCTGTCCCACCAGAGATTTCCGGGTCTTTCTGGAAAGGGCCTCACCCCACTCCTGCAAAACATCTGCCTTGCTGCCACTGCCTTAAGGATTCCTTTCCCCTGCATTCCTGTTGGTGAATGGAGTCTCCGGCCTCGCGAGAAACCCCAGCCATCCTCAACAACCCGCTCCACTTTTGTCCCCTGCCTCGAGGCAGCCCATCTCCACCACCTGTGTCAATTGGAGCTGTGCGCATCTGCCACCTCTGTTCCAGCACGACTGGGGCAGCCTCCCTCCACGGACTGCCAGCCCCCCGGGTCTCACCAGCCTCTCTGGTTCTCCTCTACAACCCTAACACCACCCCCAGCATGCTTCCCACTGCTTCTAGAATACAGTCAAATATTCTCCAGTTTGACAGACACAGCTCTTCATAGTCTGGCTCAACCACCGTGACAGCCTGATCTCCAAATGCAGGACTGACTACACGAATTCCAGGGCCTCGTACAAAAGGAAAAACATGAACAGAAAGAACTTCAGGATGGCAACCGCCGAACATTAAACTAAGCAAGGTGGGGCCCTTGTAAGTGCGAGGCCCTCAGGCCCCTTCCTATGTCTCCCTCAAACCCACCCCAGAAGGCAAAAGGCACTACCATTACCGATAAAAGCCCTTCTCACCTCTCTTCACCCTCACTGAAACTCGTCCCTCCTCTCAAAGAAGACTTCAAGACAAGGAAATTGGCTCCCAATCTTTTTTGTTTGTTTGTTTTTATTGAAATTCCAGTTAGTTAACTTACAGTTGTAATATTAGTTTCAGCCGTACAACACGGCAATTCAACACTTCCATTCGTCGGCCGGTGCTCATCACAAGTGCCCTCCTTAATCTCCTCCTCAGCTGCCACCCACTTAAGTGACCCATTCACGTGCCCCTGGCACTGAGCTCTCTGGTCCTCATTTACAGTATGGTTATTTATTTACCTGTCTCTCCTCCACACCTGAATCAGACCAACAGTCCCAGGGCTCTGAGTTCACGGCTTAGTCATTTGTGTGCCCTCCCTTCCCACCTTTCCAGAGCAAGAGTTGGTACACGTGAGGACTACAATAAATCTCTACTGAATGACCACTAGGAATATTGCCCTCTCCTTCTAATGGTCACTTATGGGGCCTCCTCTGACCTTGCCAAATGACCAGCGAGAGGAGAAATTTTCAAAATCCCCTGGAGACCTTGCTTTTACATAAGAGAAGATGCCCGGGCCCTCCAGAGACAGAATTACACAACGAGCTTGAGGGCGTCTGAACAGGAACTTCCATTAACTACCATTATGAAACCTACTGGCCAGACACAAAGGCTGCACATGTTGACTTTGGCAGCGGCTTCACAGGTGGCCCAGCTGGCGCAGTGGCAGAAAGCTCACCACCTCCTTGGCTGCTGCCAGCACCATGGGGGTCATGGAAGAGGGATGGTAAACAGGAGAGCCAGCACTGCCTTCTTTCGTTTTACCCCATGTGACAGAGGGGTGGGCACAGCCCGGGGAGGAAGAAGGTGATCAATGTTTAATTCCCTACCAACTGCCATTGGGAAGTAGTACAAAGGCATAAGCCTTGGGGTTTTTGTTTTTACCTAGAAACTTTAAATGAGATCTCATTTCCCTTGAAATGATTACCTCTTCAGGGAAAATGCTTGTGAACCCATAAGTTCTCTTTGAGCAAAGAAGCAGAATGAGGTAGGGAGAAGAGATGAACCATGACCACCACTACCCCTTAAATGCGAACTTGCTTTATTATTCTTTAAGAGGAAGAAAAACATTGGAAATCCCAAATAGCTTCCTAAACATTCAGGCGAAGTTGATTTTTCCAGCAATTGGCAACCCACCATGCTCATGGGAGATGGTGAGGCCAAGAGGAGGGATGATATCGTTATCAGAATAAGCACAGGCATTAAACTGTGTGGCCTCTAATATTAGAAGATCTTCCCCAAATTTAGTCAAGGAACATCCCTCCCCCAACAGGCCATTCAATGACAATAACAACAGCAACAGCAGCAGCTACCTTTTACTGAGCCGGTGAGTAAGGGCTGAGTCAGTTATTCTCCATCATGTCTCTGCTGGCGCTGGGGACGATCTGCACTCTCCTTGTTGACTGCCTTCCCCACTCAGTGTGCAGCTCCCCCATAAGCGTGTAAGGTCACCTCTGAAAACCCAAGACCCAGAACGGTACTGCCAACCTAGTAAAGTCTCAATGTGATCTCAGATTTGTCAAAAAACAGATCATCTCCATCCTTCCAGGGCGGTTCCCATTCAATAAAAGAAGAGAAATCAAGTAACACACTCAGGGTGTCTAAGGGACGACATTTCAGGTTTTGGTCCTTCAGCTACCATTCTGTATGTTCAGAACAGTTTGTTTCAGAAGTCCCGGGCATTAAAGCATTCTTTACAGTGTTCATTGTAGAGACCCGTTTTCTCTGCCACATTTCATTCAGCAAACGTTTCCCACATATAGTTCCTTAAGAGCTACTTTCCCCCCACCCCCTAAGTTGAAGCTGGTTTTAATGTTACAGAAAAAGACTTGGATTGCAAGGTACTCAGCAAATGCCCTAAGTACCTAAAAACCCCAAGGTAGGGGGTGGGACTCTTCCCCTGTGACAGGATGATTCTGTGGCCAGTATGCAAAAAACCTCATGTAGAATGGCTTATGTGGTAGGCACTCAATTGATGCTGATCCCCTCACTTGCTGTCATAGGAGGTGACAGGAGGTGAAAGTCCAAATGGCTACCAGAACAAATCTCCCCCTTAGTCTGGACTCACAGCTCTTGGCTGTGCTTTCTCTTTCAGGAATACAGTCACTGTTCTCCACTTCGGAAGCAGGAACTCCCTCCAGAGGCTTCTAATTTTCCTATCTAATAATCTGTAACCCTACTCAGTTAGTTTTTAGTCTCAGTTTACTGACAGAGAGCAACAGCTAAATATATTCAATTCTGATGCTAATGAATGAAAAACACACAAATTTCAAAACATACCAGGTAAGTGCTTCAAAATTATTTTTGAAGTAGATAGGACCTATGTAGCAAGGTTAGGTAATTGTGTACATGTGAACTCCAAAGAGAAGATACTACAGCATTTGGTTAAACTTTAAAAAATCAGAAATATTAAAATAATTAACCCTACACAAAGAATGCATATTTGTTTCCAATTTAGATCTAACCGTTTAGACTACTCACTAAAAATGCTAACTTTAACCTAAAATACATGTTGACGTAAAAAGGGAACTTACAAACTCTGTAAAACCAGGGAAAGCAAACACCTCAAAGCCACCATTAGTTAGCAATGAGGCTCCTGTCTTAAAAGGACAATGCGAGGTTTGGTGCATGATAGAGCCAAAGAACGAGGCCAGAGCCTCACCCATGAGCTATTTCCATACGTGTTTAGGAGGGAGAAGTGAACCTGAATGCATCTAGAACTTACAGAATTCTGAATCTGAGCCCTCGAGGTAAGGATCACATTATCCCCCAGCCGGGGCAGAACCAGAGACTTATCAGTGCCTGACAAACAAGGCTGGGTGAGGTGATGCCAGCCCAGGGCACCATGTGGGCGGGCTGCCCCACCCAGCCCATGCCTGCCTCCCAGCTAAGGTCTCTAAATTAGCCAAGGCCCGTAGGCTTGTGACTCCATTTTCAGTGACTTCTGGAGCCCACAGAGTGAGGACCCTCATGAAAAGCTCTACTGTTTGCCTTGATGAGGGTGACATGTCTCCTCACCGGGGTGTTTACTGTGTGCTCTTAGGGTCTGTTACCAACGAGGCAGTTAGTCAGGCCCTTCCAAAGACTCTCCCAGCAAGATGAGGGACCAAAACTACTGGGGGTTGGGGAGATGGGAGACAGTTCATCCCCCCCCCCCCCCCCCACACACACACACTCCCTACTGTGTTCTTGGTCGTTTCCTAGTACCCAAAACAAAACCTAATCCCTGAGCATGTGGTCCAATATCATACATGTATATGTTACATTATAATATTATATATTTAGAATACATTATAATTTAAATGATCTCTCTCAGCCTAGCTCCTAGCCCACCTTCCCCCCATTGTCCTTGGTTTAGAGGTAACACTACTCTATTGGGTAGCCACACAAGCCACCAATTCGGCCAGTACCCACAGGCAGTGCTGGTGAATTACCTGGGGCAGCTGATTCTGGTTGGGGGATGGGGGAGATTCTGCATTTCTAATGACTGCCCAGGGATGCTGATCCTGCGGAGGGAGCTGTGGGTACTGGGCTCTGGAAATCCTGGCTGGCCCAATCTGTCCCCTTCTATCTAGCTTCTCAGGCCTCCACCCCTTTTTCCTCTGAGGATGAAAGGTCCTTTGCTCTACGGTTCTACCCCGGCATCAGGAATCCACCTGACAATTCTCCCCTGTTCTCACCCTAGCAGATGCCTCCTCACCCTTTCAGAGACATCAGTACAAAGATGTATTAGTCCTTTTTTTTTTTTTTTTTAGGAATATCTTCCCTTGGGAAGCATGGTCTTTCCTTTGAACACTAAAAATTCTGAAGATACTCTTTTATAATTTAGAAAGAATAATTTTGCTACATTACTTCCCTCTTCCCTCCCAAAAAAGTGTGTTAAAGGGAGGGAGGATGACTCATACTTTTGAACTTTTCAGAAAGAAGAAGATAAAGAAACACACAGGCTCATTGAAAATATAACACACAAGGTCCAAATTTAAATTTCATTTGAGCTTAAACACCGCAGTCCCCATGAAGTACCTAAAACTTTGTTATCTGTCAAATAACAGATTTCTAAGATTTAAAGGCCAAAAAACATTCCCTGCCCTGCCCCCCACACACCTAAAAAGAAATGTACATTTTGTGCTTCCACATCATGGGTGAAGAATGCCAGTGCCCTCTCATTGTTCCATTAATGTGACAAAACAAACAATTAACCAGAAACTCTGGCAGGGTTCTCAGCAAGGTACAAGTTCAGACAATAGCTGAAGGTATTTCTTTTTGGTAAAGAAATGAAGTTGCTCTAACTTGAATGAGGGTTAGGATGTTCTTGGCCATGCATGGATTTTGAAGGCTCTGAAAATTCTGTAGGAGTAAACTGCATTATAAGAAAAAAACTGAAATACATTTTAAAAATCTAGACGGCAAAGCAAAATTTTTGAAGAAATATTTAAAACAGGTAAGTAGGGGCGCCTGGGTGGCTCAGTCTGTTGAGTGTCTGACTCTGGATTTCCGCTCAGGCCATGACCCCAAGTGTTGTGCGATTCAGTCCCAGGCCGGGCATAGAGCCTGCTTAAGATTCTCTCTCTCCCTCCCTCCTTCCCTCCCTCTGCCCCTCTCCCCAACTCATGCTCACTCTCTCTCTCAAAAATAAATAAAACAGGTAAGCAAAAAGAATAAATACCACCTGTGATTCACCATCCAGCGATCACCACTGCTAATGAAGCAGTGACACATGCAGTGACTGGCATCTTAGCTGAGCAAAACTTAGAGGATGGATATTCTGATACAGTTCACCCCCTCCCTCTCCAAGCTCAGACTCATCTGGAAATGTGCATAGGGTCCAGAACCATCATGGAAGATTCCAGCACCTACAGAAATGTCTGATGGTCTGGGCAGAGGAGCCAAAATCACCTTCGGAGAGAACGGCTGATGAGCCACACTCAGCAAAGCAAAGGAAAAGGAGAAGTGTTTCCAGAAATAACTAAAGCTGCACCTGGACCCAGCCCTATGCCACAAGATCATGTGGCAAAACTGAAAGAACTCTATCACCAGAGGCCAGCAACTCTGCTATGGAAATCCCCACCCCAGGCTCCGGACGGGGAAGGTGTTTCCTCTGTTTGAGGTCAATGGCAGTCCTGGCAGGACGGCTGGAATGAACAGCAAGAAGTCGAGTATGGCCAACGCAAGTGGCATGATATGGGCAAGAACGACGTCACCATCAAGGGCAGCAACAGAAGTGACTGGAGTAGGGGCTCTGTAGAGATGCAGACAGTGGTGAACAGCCCAGAATGCCTGAGCACAGATCCAGGCACAGCTGTCCAGAGCTGTGGGACCCTGGGCGAATTACTCAATTTCTCTATGCCTCTGTAAATGGGGATGTGATTACAGTACTTACTTCCTAGGGTGGGAGCGATTAAAGAATGTTAACCACCAAAAGCATTTGGAACAATACAAGCCACATGTAAGCACCATTTAAGTTTTTGCAGATCTACTTTTTCTGAGGTTTTCTAAAATAAGCCCTATTAATTTTATCACCAGAGAATCTATTGCTTGACTCCTACACAGGCCCCGTCAGCTTGTCACTTGTCACTTTATCTTTGGCCCTTCCTGCCAAATGGCATAAACTCATCTCAATGTGCATCCATGTACGCTAGAGCGACCAACTGTCCGGAGCAGGACTTTCAGTGCTAAAACCAGGGCAAAGCTGGGCAAACTGAACAGTTGGGTCACCTCAATATATGCATAAAAGAATAAAGAAAACAAGAGACATGGCTATAAAGCCACAGCTCAGAAATGACCATAACCAGGGCTAACAGTGTGATGTAGTTCCCTCTGGTCCTTTTGTTATACATATGTTTTAGGCAAAATTTGGATGGGGAGATATAGATAGAATTCTGTACCCGGTTTTCAGCCGATGCTGCATTCTCCATCTGATTACTAATTCCTTGGACGTACTGAGGCCGCCTACTATATGGTTATATGAATGATCCATGTGGCTGAACCATTCCCCTATGCTCTCTTATCAACATTTTCAACTTCTATAACTTTAAACACCACTGCCCGTAAATGTGTCTTTAATTATGATCTTCAAGTTTCTAGAAGAATGTTTGAATAAAAAAGATGAATTGAAAATAGATATATTATCAAATTGCTGTCCAGAAAAAGTATACCAAAATCTACTCCCAATAGCAGTGTATGAAAAATGTCACCTCACCAAAGCCATATCAGTATTTAAAAATATTGTTCCTATTTGATAATTAATAGCAATTGAAAAATGCTATTGTTTCATTATATTACTTTAATTTGTGGGTCTAACAATTTTATTTCATTTTTAGCCAACTATATTTTTCTTTTAACCAGTCACTTGGCATGTTTAAAGTATTAAGTTTTCTATTTTTCTAGTGGCTATTTTAGTGTCTTCTTTGGTCATTTCCTAGACTTTTCACAGTTTTATATTAACTCCATAAATCACAATTGAGGCAAAAAAAAATTTTTTTTTCATATCTGTCTGTTAAATTTGTCCATGGTATCACACAAGTAGAAGTTTGGAAACTTATCAGGGATTCTCCTGCAATTCCTTCCAATACTTTGATGTGTGGGCAACCCTTCCTTTAGAGAGGAGTTAAATATCCACCAATGTGTTCAGCTAGCTTATTTTTTAAAGCTTTTTCTTTTCTATTTACCTCATAGTTTTGAAATAAAATGTGAGGTGAGGCTCTAAATTCAAAGGAAATCATAAAACCCATGGTACAATGGACTTGTGTTGAAATGAGGAAATTGTTAAGAAATTAAATCCGCAGGATATAAACTGGGGATTTGCATGAGACCTACTCTCAGTAATGAATCAGCTCATTAAAAAGCTGTACTTGACAATGAATAGGATTAATCAGAACATGCCAGGGACGACGCTCAATCCTTTTTCTACCCCAGGCCTTACCTAGTCTTCCTACATATTATTTTGGTGGATTCTTGGGAGCTGAACAGAAAGGATGCGGGAGAAGGGGGGGGAGGGGGGCACGGGTAGAAGCAGAGGGCGGCCCAGAGGGAGGCTGGGGTCCTTCAGGCACTTCCGGCCACAGAGATTCTACCTCTGCCACTAAGTAACAGGAAATAAGGAACAGCGAAGGGCCTGTCAAGAGTTGAAAACAGATCTCTCCACCTCCTTTTCAAAAGGCAAAAGAACGGAACTAGCTATTTTTCTTACACAAAGTTACTGCTACAGAGATAAAAATGAGGCAGCATGTTATCCAAAATAATGCTGAACGAAGGCTTCCCCCACTCCTGAGACACACGCACACAGCTGTAGTACTATTGTGGTGATATGTGGGAAAGGTGGCAACTCTCCCCAACCTTCTCTTCCGGCTTCATCTCTAACTCCTACCTCCTTTCCCCAATCCAGAGCCCAAGAGTGCACCCCTATTTGCTGAATAATCAGTTTTGTTTTGTTTTTACTTTTCCTTGGCAATAATAAACATAACAATAAAGGGATTTATCAAATTGAAGGATGATTTTTTTAGTGTCTCCTGGTCTGTGGTCCCTTGTCCAAACATTCTCTCAAATATTCTCTCATACTACAGGACCTATAAGCTACATTTTTCTTTTTGTTTTTTGAGAATTCATTTATTCATTCAATAATTGTCATTGCCAATTCTCAGACCACTCCTGATAATGAAAGCAGAAAGCCACGGTGCAGTCAGAGCAATCTGGGTTCCAAGGGTTCCAGTCCCAGCTCTGGCACTTACCAGCGGGGGAATCTTGAGCAAGCTACTTACCTTCCGGACCTGGGATCTTCATCTCTAAAATGGGCTTAAAACCACACAAGGAGAAAACTGTTGTGAGGACTACTTAGAATGTGTGAAAAGTACCCAGGGGAGCAAACTGTACAACGTCCATCAATAGCGACTGCTTCTCAGGAACAAAGCTTTCCCTGTGCCATACGTCCCAGTGGATGAGAGATCTCCTCACATGTACAAAATTTTGAAGTCCAGCAAACAATTTAAATTCTCATTTCCTCTAGGTAGCTAATCTCCTAGAAATAGATCAACCAAGTTCAACAACTGAGCAATTACACCTCATTAGGTTTGGAAAGAGGACACCACAGACAAATCCCTGCTTTTAAATTTCACAGGCTTCTGGCAAAGACTGCTGCTTTTACAGGCTGGTCATACACAGGGGGTGGCTGTGGATGTCCCGCACAGGCCTCTCATCTGACGGAAACCTGGAGGCCGTCATGATGGGTCCTGAACAAGGGCTTAACAGACCTTCTATTTCAAAGAAGCCTTAATAAACCCCCAAACCGAGAATTACCTCTGGGCCAAATCTGAGGAACACACACTATATTTACAAGACTGATTTCTTTCACAGACATGCAATTAAACATTCCCCTGACCCACTCTAAGAGAGGAACACACCCTTCTGCCCCTCCCCTAGCATGTACTAAACATGCATGGGGACAGGTCTCCTTCCTACATGTGAGCACCTCAGTCCCACATCTCCGTGCACTTGTCTGTTTCCGATACTAGGACTGCTAGGAGCCCTGAGGTACCTTGCTTGTGATCTCAATTTTCCGGCACACCAAGCCCACTCTGATCACAGTCAGACTCAAAGAAGGTGGAATGCAAAGGACTCAATATTCAAGTACTAGCCACCAGGGTTTCTACCCTTTATATGAACTGAAAAAAATTTTGAAGCAGTCTATTTTCACATTGTGTTATTTCCATGTCTTTTTCTTCGGCAAATCTATACCGATCATAGGATTTCTTCTCCGAACAAGGAAAATGAGAGACTGCCTCGGGTTGGGGTTGACTCTAGCAGCAAGTGTAAAAGGTACACAGAGGTCTATGACCAGGCCTGTGCCAACATTCGGCAAGTTCTCTGCATTACCGGGCCATCCTGAGATACTCCACCCTTGGCTGCCCCTCCACGTGCCCCTCCTTGACTTCTTTCATTTTGTCCCAAGTTCTTCTCCATTCTCAGATCTAAGTGTTGAGCACTGCAAGTCTGCGGCCCCAGCTCCCCATTCTCCACACTCTTCCCTTACCACTTTTAATCCCTGTGCACTTTACCCATCGCTAAGTCCAGTCCTCAGCGTCCTAACCTGACCATGTGGGTTTGGAAAGGAAGGTGACTGGCTCCCTCTTCTGCTCCCGCTGCCCTAGGGATCTCCCCAGCACCTGTGCCCCACAAGATGGAAGTTAGAAACTTGCCATGCCAAATCTCTCACCTTGTTTAGCTGCACCCCCCATCTGTCACCCCCACTGCTCCCTCTCCTCCCCTCCCAGCATCACCTCTGTCTTGCATGGGCTCCTGTGGTGGCCTAACTGGTCTCTCTGCCTCTGACCTCAAGTCTATCTTGCACATCATTCTCTATTTCACTTCTAGCAAGTCACTTAACCACCCAACTTTCACTGTTCCCTTATGGTAGGAAGGGGGCATCCACAGCACCTATGTCATAGGGCTGTTAGGACTGTTAAATGGCATCAGGGGTATCAGGCACCTGGCCTAGTGTCTGGCACATAGTAAGGAACTCGGATCTTTCTGCCTTAGAGTTGGCAGCCTTGCTGGGGCCACGTCACACCCCATTAAACACCTTCAATGGCTCCCTGCTGCTTACAGAGTAATTAGCTCAGCATTCAAGGTTCTTTCTTCCATCTGCCCCGAGCCACTCCTTTTCCCTTCAAATTATCTTTTGCTCAAGCTTATGCCTGCTCCATCTAAGAAGCTAACAGTTTAGATTTGGAATCAGACTGTCTTGGGTTCAAATCCCCACTCGTTTCCTACTTATGAGCTTTGTCGGGCAAGTTATTTAAATGTTCCAGGCCTTAGTTTCTCAGCAAGAAAAAAGTTGCTATTAGGATCAAATGGGATAACCAAAGTGACACCTCAGCCAATTGCCTGAGGTACAGTGAGAACTGAATAAGCACTGATGGCTCTTTCTTCCAATTCTCCAAGATCCTTGCTTTTGTAGCTCACGTGTTCTATACCTCTGCCTAAAACACCTCCTCTCTGCAAAGCTAAGCCTGTCCTTCAAGGTTCAACTCAAATGTCACCCTCTCCAAGAGAGGTTTACTTGAAACCCACCCATCTAACTCATCTTGCCTTTCCAAACACCTATAGCATATGGTGCTATTCTTGGGCACTTCATGGTAAAAGCTCCCGTGTGGCTGCCCCACTGCAAGACATCCTTTATTTGACTGACGACATTTATGGACAGGCCCCGTGTCTGATTCATCTTTGTGCTCTCCACACAGTCCTGCATATGGCAGAAAGTTGGTAAATATTTGCTAAGCGAAAGAACAAATTTTTGGAGGAAAGGCAAGAGGGAGTTCCAAGCTTTGAAGACTAAGGACCCAGCACCACAGTGTAACTGAGCAACAAGGACAGAGATGGATTTGTCCTGAGACACACTAGAGAAGTAAAGAATGTTTTATTCCAAAGGAGCACTGAAGCCAAACTATACAAAGTAAAGTGAAGTCAGCCTCCTCCTGTCTACTCCAAGTGAAGCATGGCTGCCTCTCCAGAGCCAAGAGTGGCCGCCATTTTAAACAAATAAGTCACGCTGCCTCTGGGCACAAACAGCCCTCAATGCTTCAGTCTTGAGGGGAGGGACTCTTGAATATCATGCACTTGAAAAATTACATCTTTGATCCCAAGAGGCTATTCTAAACTTCTAACCAGGCCCGTCTGCTTAGCAGTTCACTCCTTAAAAGCATGTGTTGGTAGCAAGTACAGCTGCATTCTTAATCACTTACACCCCACAACCAACTAAAGATAGCTTGAAGAGGTCTGCCATATGCCAAATTCTTCTTTTAAATAAGAACACAAGAACCGTTCATGCAAGAAAAATTCAGTCATGGCCATCAGAAAAGAAAAAAGGAAAAAGACTTGACTTTTCTCTTTGTTTTGAATGAAATACAAAAGTAGAAAAATTCTGATGGATAAAAAGATGCACTACATCTTGGTACCCCCCCATTCACCAGCCTTATATGATCTTACATGACCTTGCCGGAACCCCGACACTGATGAGAATCCTGAAAATGACCCAATCCTGCCACATGTCAGTCAACGGTAGTGCCAAATAATAAGCCCAGCCCTCATGACCACCATCTTGAACAAATGACAGGGTTAACTTTTCTCACTGGCAATCAGAGTGGGTGTAGATCCAGCTCTTTTCCTTTTTACCCAAACCCTACTGAGGGATTGCCATCAAGGCAAACCTCAATTCCTTTCTCTTCTATGAAGCTTCTTGGAACTGCCTAAACCAGGATCATCTCTCCCTTCCCTCCATCAAATTCCTACAGTGTTTCTTGTCACCTTTTTTGGCCCTTTGCTCACAATACAAGGTAATTTGTAATTATATTTAATTACAGACTATAATTAATCACAGACTCTGGCTTTTCTAACTTGATTGCCAACTGAAGACAAGTCTTAGCTAGACTTCTTTAGACATGTCACTTCCTCCAAAGAACAAACAGCACCTGACAGGGCTGGGCCCAGCACTGTAGAAGATACAGGTGTGACTGCTTTCCCACTAAAGCCACATATGCACAACCCTTCTGATGTCCATGTTAGCGCTTATCTACTGGTCTTCTCAGGTTTAGTGCACTCCTACCCAGGTTCCTCCACAACTCTCCTCCTCATGCCTTCTTGAATAGTTATAGGACATTTTAATTAAACCAAGATTTGGTGATACCCTGGTATAATTATGTATTTAGAGCTGACTTTTTACAAGGTCAAATTGTATCAAATTTTACAATTTGATAGTTACATCTTTTTTGTAACTTTTTATTCCTACATTAAAAATGGCTTCCATGTGCTTATACGTGCTCCTATATATCAATTACTATTTCATCTACCAACTGGGCAAGAGCTGAAAAGCATTCTCTTGATAGGATCAAAAGAATTTTTGCTCTTAGTGCCATCCCTCCTGGGACCACCTGTCCTGCATCCCTGCCACCTAGATGGGCTGCTGTCAGAGCCCAAGTGGGTGGCTGCACTGCTGGGGATTCTTCCCTTCATTTCTAGTTTCTGTGTTGGACCGTATCCCTCGATTTCACGGTGTTCTCTTTTTCTTTTTTCCTTGCTCTGATGGACTGTTCTACACCCTGTTTTTGGTTCGGACTGTATCTGGAATCCTTGCCTTTAGGATTCTGTAGCAAAAACTTCCCTCTATCCCACCCCCAACTTTGCACCACCCACCCACCCACCCAGGCACGCAGTTCGGTTTCAGCTTTCTCTGCTCTGCTACATCAGCATTCATGCAGTAGCATTCCACCTTGCAAAATTTGGCTGAGATATCTTTGGGAGGTTTCTGGGTTTATACTGTGTTTATTCTTTACCGTCATTTTATTAGAGCTTTGGGAGGAAGCAGAGATATATACACTTGTTCAATTTATTACATTTACTCACAAGTCAACAACTAAATGTTTACAAGCAGAATTATAAGGTCGGTCACCAGGTCTCCTACCATTTTTTCCCCTTCTGGCATCAAATATAAAAGATTTACAAATAGCAAGAGCTCAGGAAGTATTTGCCAAAAAACGGTGGGTCAATATTTTAATTAACTAAATGCTAACATTTAGACCACCCACAGATTATTAATTGCAACTCAAGAGTATTAAAACACTCAAGCATCTGTTGTTATTATTATTATTATTTTAGGTAATTCTGAAGGCACACTGGTTTCCTGGGAACTTTGAGACATCACTAGAGAATCAGTTGCTTTATGCAGAACTGTAGCTGCAGGACTTCACCTTCTAACATACTCTGGAAATTTCTTCCTTACAATGCAACAGAGGAAAGCAAAAAAATCCTTAGAAATGCATGTTTATTTTATTATTTTACTTTTCGCCCCAACAGTAGTAAATAAATACCACTGCTAGTAGAACTCTAAAGTGCTTTGCATTCAGGGTGCCTGGGTGGCTCAGTCAGTTAAGTGCCCGACTTTGCCTCAGGTCATGATCTCACAGTTCGTGAGTTCGAGCCCTGTGTCAGGCTCTGTGCTGAAAGCTCGGAGCCTAGAGCCTGCTTCAGATTCTGTGTCTCCCTCTCTCTGCCCCTCCCCCATTCATACTCTGTCTCTCTCTCTCAAAAATAAACATTAAAAAAAAATGTAAAGTGCTTTGCATTCATTACAGAGGCATTCATTTAAGTCAACAAATATTTAAGATTCTACTATATTCAAGTACTTTCTAGGCACTATTATGCACTAGAGAAAAGACAAAGGAGGTTCCTCCTGCTCATGGATATGGAGACAGACCATGAACATATAACTCAACAGAGAGTGGTTAAATGAAGTCCTGCCCAAATTTAAAATTGAGTAACAGGGTGACTAGGGTCAGGGAAAGCTGCCCAGAGGAGCTGCCATTTAAACTCAGATACAATTATGAAGAAAGAGTCAGTGATGGGAAGGGCAGGAGGAACAGCATTTTAGTCAGAAGGAATGGCCAATGCAAAGACCCCGAGACAAGAAAAGAGCTGGCCCGGCTCGCAAGACAATGGTACCCGATGAGGGGAATGATCGATTCAGGCTAACACAAGAATCCAGGGATTGGTAAAGCAGGTCAGAAGTTCCCAGGGAACCAGAGACATGAAACAATGTGGTTTCTGTAAAGATCATTTGAGTACTCTGCAGGAAATGTATTATACAGTGGCAAGACTGACGTAGAGTGCCAAACAGCTCCAGCAATGCTTCAGGGGAGAGATCATATAGCCTGACCAAGGGAGGTAACTGCAAAGAGAAAAGAGGACAATTTTATTTTGTTGTGGAGGAACAACCATCTTATTGATGAATTAGATGTGAACAGGCGGTACAGGAAAGTGGGATCAAAGATACCATGAGATTTGGGATCTGGACCATTGAATGAATGGTGGTGTCATCTGTGAAGACAGGGAAGGTCAGGAGTGGGCTGCCCACTTTTCAGGGATCAGAAGTTGTTCTGGACATTTACGTTTAGATGCATGCTAGACATCCATGTGGCGATACTTATACAAGCCAGGAGTTCTGGGAATGGCCAGCCCGAAGAAATCAACCTGTGAGTCATCTGCACACAGATGGTCCGCAAGGCCATGGGACTAGTTACCACTCACGCAGCCCTGTCAAGAGAGACAGGGCAGGTTTGAGCCCCCTGGTGTTCCAGCGCCCAGGAGGTGAAGCCTTAGTGAATGAACAGTAGTAATTCCTGTCAGAGTTCACTATGCCATCAGTGCATCCTAAGACAAACTAGAGGTTAAACTCACACCTGGATTATTGCCTGGATTAGAGTAATGAAATTCCACAGTGTTTGCAACTGAGGAAATTCTCTAAAAATTCTGAAATTATTAAAGTCAATAGGCATGGCATAGACAGGCAAAGAACTGTAATTAAGGTTGTTCTACAAGACAACAGAAAGTGTGATTCAGTGTTCACCAAAAAAGGTTAGACAATGAGGAGCACATGTGGTCAAACTGAGAAATAAAAACAAATGTACCCGGTTCGGGGGCATTTCACACCTCTGCCCAAGAACTTTATTGGCACAATCCATACTTTTTGCCAACACTGCCACAAGTAACACTTGGTTTACATCCAAAAGCCCAAATACATTCCCCAAAGCCAAATATAAAGCATCAGACTTCACTAAAGGTTTATGGCGAATCCTGAAATGTCCAAGCTTCTCGGGGGGGCTATATCTGGCAGGGCTGTATTAACCATGTGCAGACCAAACAACGGCCCTCCTAGGGAAATGGCTATTTCCAGAAGAGATTAAGTATAGAAAAGTCAACATTTAGAATAAGATACGCTAGACATCTTTGGAACACAAAGGAAAATCTCAAAACACTAAAGACAGATCGAAGTCTTGTACCTCAAAGTACGGTCCCAAGAGAGCAGCAATAGCGGCATCAGAAAACTTAGAAATGCAGACTGTGAACCCCTCCCCCCCACCCCCCACCCCGACCTGCTGAATGGGAACCTGGAGCTTAATAAAACCCCTGGGTGATGCCCATGCACAGCAAAGCCCCGGTCTAGGGGTGCCTGGACCTCCTGGCACTGGTCTGTCCCTGCAATAATCAGGTGAATATAATACTTCAACACTGGACTTTTCAGAAGCAGCAGCCTCATCGGTTTCTGAAAAAGGGATGTTCATGCGAATAATGTCTCTGTTAATTACTTTAAGGGTTGTGTACAGGCAGGCAACACTGTCAAATGAAGTTAAAATCTGTAATCAAATATATCTGTCAAAGTAATCACATATATTAAATATATTAATGAACTGCACAGTAAGTAGGTATACACACAAGTATATACAACTCGTCTATGACCAAATGTTTGAAAAGCATTTTCTCCTCTGTTGATCGGATGGCTAGACAGTCTCAGCAATGCCAATTTTCTTAGGGCATTTTCTCAAGGAGCACATACAATTTAATGTAGATATTCATTCATACTCTATCCCTATTCATTCATTCGGCAGATACTGCCAGGCTCCTATCATGCCGGGTGCTGCACACAATGCACAAAACAGGCAAATGCCCTGACCTCCCAGAACTAGACCCTGCTGTGCACAGAGTAGACCCTCAAGTCTCTGGGAGCTGGCGAGTCAACAGACCCAAGTTGGGGACACAAGATCACAGAGAAGCACTCATCAGGCAAAGAATGAAGGTTTGAAGACTACTAAACCACACAACCATTTCTAGTAAACGTGTAACAGCTCATTCATCCCATGCACCACTTCCCCAGCCTGGACATCACCCTTTCCTTCTGCCAAACAAACCCCTTCCTCCCCAACAACTGGCCCAGGAAACCTCTGGAGGACCAAACTCGCTTAGTTCCAGGCATGCACTCCCCAACAGACCTTGTCTTCCCTACTTTCTTTGCTTATAAACACAATGTTATAAACATGATTAGAATAATTATGATAATGGCAGCTTGCTAACATTTAGCCTTTGTGCTTTCCTCTGTTCTAGGTGCTAGCTCATGTAACTGTGCATACATCAGCCCATTTTCCAGAAGAGAAAACTAAGGCTTGGAGTCGACTAGCTTCTCTAGGACACATGACTAACAAATGGCAGAATCAGGGCCCCAGTTGCCTTACAGCACTTTCAGCTTGGTGGACAAAATACTGATAGAGGGAGTCATTTTGAGTTACTGAAATACCTTTTTCACCTTTTTATCAAATAGTAATTAACAAGGGCCAGTGGCCAAAAATCATCCTCAGTTTTTCCTCTGGCTTAGATCTTATTTTATTTTGACTTCAGATAGTCCACTAAAATGTTTAGTGGTGATTCTTTTTTCCTTCATCACAAACTTGTTACAAATGCAAACTGTGAATGACTGTCCAAATGAGCAGGACAAAAACTCCCCAATTGTAATTGGGGAGTTTTTGTAATCCCCAATACACACACCTGAACTTAATGGGACTTCAACACCCCCCCCCCCACCCAAAAAGATTAATCAGCACCACAGGGCTCCCGAGACCACAAAGGCTATTTTGTGGGAGTAATGCCGCGCTGCAATCTTCTTTTCTGTGATTACACCTCATTTTATAACAACGTTCAGACATTTGGTTGGAGCAAGTATAGTAATTACATTTCTCACTTTGAACTAATTTAAGCAGCTACATCTGAGCTTCTCCACAAATCCTCGGGCTCATCCACCCTCCTCCTCCTCCCTCCCCACCCCCACCCGGAGCATTTCTGTTCTAGGAGACCCAGGGCCTCTTTGTTGAGTGACTGTTGCCCTTTCCTTCAGGAACTTTTCCAAATTCCAAACGACTACCCCAAGATGACCCCCTTCAATAGACAGCACACCCCCAACCCTTTCTTCCAGGGATTTATTTGGATGGTCCCTGTGGGAAGAGAAAACAGCCAGGTCAACCACACTCTCACTACCCAATTGTGCAGGTTTAACTCCAAAGCCTCAGCACCTTTATCTGTAACATGGTACTTCCGGCCAAGATGTTGTTGATGGACACTACTTGGAGCTGCTAATGGTGCCCGTAACTCAGAAGAGAGAGCGCCTCAGCCCTGGGCAAAATACCAGAGCCCCAAACACCATCCCAGAGGCAAAAAAACGTGCCCCTAGAGAAAATGTGAGAAAACAGGATTTCCTAGTCCTTAACACCCAAACCTATACCCACAAACTTTCTGATCCTCCAACCCTCTTCTTATAATTCACTCTTCATAGTGGTCAAGAATAATAGGTCGAAATGTTAAAAACAGCAGCATCAGCCATGTGTCTCCTCCCTTCCTGGATATCAAAGAGCCTTGTTTCGCTCAGCGAGACCCAATGTTCTACCTGCTTCTGTCTGTGCACCTGTTTATCTCCCAGATTGCAAGAAGCTTTTTACAGGCAGTGACAGGGGCCTAAATGGTTGTGGAAATGAAGTCAGTCATTATATTCTCTGTGTACCACACCTGAAATGTCCTGACTTCTTAATCTCTGGGGAGGACTGGGTGGGGGTGGGGGTGGTTTGTGGGTAATGGAAGATGCGGGCAGGTAGCAACACAAAGTTCGGCGTATGCTATTTCACCTTCCTTGTGGTAGGCAAATCAGCCCTCCTTACTGCAGGTGTGAGACAGGCCAGAAATAGTTAACATCAAATTCTCCTTTGCTGGGAGCAAACCTGTTCCGCCAGAATGGCCTGATAAAGGGAGCCACCACTTCCTCAGAGATAAGATCCACCTTTCCTGAGAGCTCAAACTCACAAATGAGGCAGCAGGGCTCTCCACCAAGCCACCTGCCTCACACAGGCTTCTGGTCCAAGTCACTGGACACCACTTGGGGCAGTGGAAAGTTTAGTCTCTTTCTCAAATGGGGCACTCAGCTCCTTTACAGACAGCTCAAAGTCCCAGGACAGAAAGTCTCTGACTCCATAGCTACTGTGAGCTAACAATGAGAACACTCTCAAATCACGACTTCTTAAGAGAAACTTGAGAGGGCTTCACATCTGTATGGGGGGGGCGGGAGGGTCAGAGTATGATTAATACTATTCCTGAATTCAAAGAAAACACCATAAGCAGTGAAAACCCATCAAATGATAATCTTAGGGCCATTTAAACAATCCTCCTCCAGTAAAACTGCAGGGTGAGGGGCTCATCTATTGCAATGTGGCTGCAGATGCAACAGAACTGCTGGTAAACCAAAGAGGTGGACGCAGAGCATGCGCAAAATTTCCCTCAGCTCAAGGTTGGGGGGAGGGGTGCTGCTTATTTAAAGCGACTTGATGCTGAGTCTTTGTGTACAGTGGCTGTCACACACACCGGCATCCGTGTGCTTTGCAAATCTCGATTCTGGTGTCTGGTTTGCTCCAATGATCAACTTGTGTTTCTTCTCCCAGGCTGGCTGACTCACTTGTCCTTGTACCTCTGAAGACTGCATCCTCTCGGGCTTCGCCTTGGGAGCACGGGTAACCCCAGAACTCCATTCTGAGGACAGTTCTCCTTTTGGCTCTCAGGAGCTTCTTAAAATACTACAACACGAGAATATGAATGCTCTAGCAGTCATTTTCTTTTCCAGGATGAACGAGAAAAAAATATTGAAAGCTGGGAAGGAAGCCAGAGAACTAAAAGGGGCAGGAAAAGAAAAATGTGATCGAAAAGTTTATGACCCAGCCCATGTGTGGAGGGTAACTCCCCAACGTGCCACCAACCCACGCTGTGCCCCCCTTTCTTCCTCTTTTCCATTTTTGCCAGAGTCCCCTCTGGAACCCTACATAGTCACAAATCCTTGGCACAGTCTAGGAGAATCTTAGTACTCAATGAACCAAATGGATAAGTGGTTCTAGACCCTCCACGCCCATTCACTTGGCGTAGACAGGATTTATCAAGTCTGCTTTGAGCTCCAGGGACAGGTGAAGAGTTTCTCACAAAACCAGTCTCAGGGGCCCCTCTCCTGCTGGTTCCATCTTTCAGGCTGATCAGAGGGGCACGATCCCTCCCTTGTGTTTAGCCCTCAGGCCCCCTCGACAAGGCTTCAAGATGAAACTGCATTCTAGATGCCAGTAACATTCACGGGGAATGTCTTAGGTACCTAAGATGTGCCAGATGCCACAGCAGTCACTGCCATGTGCTGTGTCTAGCAGAATCCTCACAAGCCTCATATTATTAGTACCATTTAACAGACGAAAAAGCCAAAGTTTGGAAAGCTAAAAAATACAATATAAGGGGCAGTCACAATTTGAAACCGGCTCCCCTGCCTCTGAGGCAGAAAACAGTTTTTATGATGCCACGGCAATTCCCTACAGGCCTTCTTCTCTGAACTGGTCACAGAGCTCTAAGCAAATTGCTCTGACCAGAACTACAGCCCCCTTCCAATGCTTGTGTACAAGATCCAAGGCCAGAGGCCCAGGAATCGGTCAGGTTTTTTGAAATTCTTTTTCGGCCCGTAAACATCACCCTCATATTTGCTTTCATCATAACCTTACATAATCATACCCTTTATCACACCCTACACGATCAACAGTGGATATCTCAAAATTCATAGAGGATATTTACAGAGCACTTCTTCATGGATCCATCAATTTATGTACATACATCGTGTGAACTAAAACTTCAAACAGCCTAGGAAAGTAGGTATTGTGGTCCCTATTTTACATCTGAGGCTTTGAAAGGTACAGGTAATTTATCCCTAGTGGAGCAGCAGGGTGAAGTTCACACACAGGTCTGCTTTAGTCTAGAGATGCGCTACCTAATACAACAGGCAGGAGCCACATATGCCCACTGAACACCTGCAATACAGCTGTCCGAATGAGATGGGATACAAGTGTAAAACACTGCGTTTCAAAACTGTGATGGAAAAAAAATGCAGAATAGTTCATTAATAATTTTTTTAAGTTTATTTATTTAGAAGAGTGAGAGAGACTGCATGCGTGCGTGCGTGCCAGGGTGAGAGCAGGGGAGGGGAAGAGGTAGAAAGAATCTCGAGTAGGGGTGTGTGGGTGGCTCAGCTGGCTAAGCGTCCGACTTAGGCTCAAGGCATGATCTCACGATTCGTGGGTTTGAGCGCCGCATGGGACTCTGTGCTGACAGCTCAGAGCCTGGAGCCTGCTTCAGATTCTGTGTCTCCCTCTCTCTCTCTCTCTGCCCCTTCCCAGCTCGTGCTCTCTCACTCTCAAAAATAAATATTAAAAAAAAATTAAAAATTACAAAAAAAGAAAGGAAGAAAGGACGACTCTCAAGGAGGTTCCACACAGTGCAGAGCCCCACATGGGGCTCAATACTACAACCCTGGGATCATGACCAGAGCCAAAATCAAGAGTCAGATGCTCAACTGACTGAGCCACCCAGGTGCCCCCTCACTAATAATTTTTAGATGTATTGGATTAAATAAAATTAAAATTAATTTCACCTGTTTGTATTTACTTTAAAAAAAACACTGCTACTAGAACACCTAAAATTACTTACATGACTCACATTATAGTTCTACTGGACAGCGCTGGTCTAAATCCTTTGGTTTCTACCAAGAAGCCACTCCTGCCATCCTCTAACACAGCTCTTAGCAATTTGCACCTTGGACACCATTAAAAAAAGAATAAACGCCCTCACTTAACAGCCTCACTTCTAGTAATGGGAATTTTGTTTCCTGATGAAGACTAGTAACAGTTTTAAGTGTGAAAAAGTAATGACATAACTCATGTGCTGATGCCAGAGAATCTGTAAACAGACTGTACTGGGCTGCCCCTCCTCCCTGCCCATGTTGGGGTCTTTTTTTTTTTAATTTTTTTTTTTTTTATGTTTGTTTATTTCTGAGACAGAGACAGAGCATGGGCAGGGGAGGGACAGAGAGAGACGGAGACACAGAATCCGAAGCAGGCTCCAGGCTCTGAGCTGTCAGCACAGAGCCCGACGCGGGGCTCGAACTCACAAACCGTGAGATCATGACCTGAGCTGAGGTCGGTCGCTCAACCGACTGAGCCACCCAGGCGCCCCATGGGGGTCTTTAGCATGCTGGTGACACTTGATTATACCTTCTCAGGCAGAGTCTCTTTTCATGTCACTGCTTGTACTCAGCATCCCAGTTCTTCACCTAACCCAAACTGGTTCCCAAATCAAAAGAGGACCTAGCTTTTTTTCCCCTAAGGATGAGGCTTTTATAGGTATGAAGTTAGGTTGAGAGACATCACGCACAGAGTCTACAGAGAAACCAGAAGGAGGCTGTTGCACTTCCATACCTTTCCTTTGAGGAATGGTTCTCAGTGCAGGGTGCCCAGCTGGCGTCTGGATGGGGACCGGGCAGGGTCCGGACCGCTGCGGGAGGACCTGAGGCTTCACTGCGCCTTCACTGTGGAAAACCTAGCAACTGAGGCTCTTGACCTAGTGTAACTGCTAACTTAAAGGGTTAGTTCTCTCTCAGGGCTTTCAATTTCTGTCATCAGCAGCAGCCACAGCAGCAGCAGCAGCTGTAGGAGATACCCATTTTTAAATGGTCTGCTTTCCACGTACCAGGCACTGTGCTGAGCATGTGATCCACGTTATCTCAATTAATCTTCCTGTAATTCTTTTGAGGAACTGCTCTCCGTAAACGAGGAAATCCCGGCTCTGGACTTAGGCAAGACTCATTCAACAGGAGGCTGTGAAAGCAACACTGAAGGAGCCCAGGAGGCCCTGCCCTTCTTCCCCAGCATTCCTGATATCCCCGCTGCTGGCATTGGGGAGGGCGATTCGGTCGGTGGCAAAAGTGCTAACATGGCATCATTCCATAGTTGCTTAAATTACATGCTTTTAGACAGCACTCCCGCATGATGACGTGACAAATGGCACATTTACCTGTATGCAGTAATGGGCCACACATGTACAGGTTATGTGAAGTAACTGGCGTGAAGGGACTTGTAAAACTAAGCAACAACAAGGGACAAAGTTGCGGTCGGAATGTTGGCCTGAACAGCTCACTTCCTTGCCTTAATTGGCGTCTATCTTGGTGTTAATTGACTTTGAGTTAAGAGCCTTTCATACAAGTCGAGGAAAACTGACCTTTGGAGCGCTGGTGACTTGTTGGGTAAATGTGCCTTTATGGGCTTCATAAAATGCAGATTGTGTAAATACATACTCAGGAACTATTAAAAGCACTGAGTGGTGGCTGGACTAAGGCTCAAAGGTGGCCTTTAAGATTCCTGAGTACTCAGTAGTCGGACGTTTATGAAAATGAACATCAAAGATGGAATTACAATTTAGGAAGTGGATCTCCTGGCTTGCAGTCAGAGGCATCACCTGGGGGAGCTTTTCAAAAATGCAGATTCCCTGGGCCACACCCCAGAGAGGCTGGTCCAGGATATCTGCGTGGGCTGCAGACGTGTGTATTTTTAACTAGCCCTGCTGACTACTGACTCTGAGTAGGTGGTCCAGGACCAGCTCTGAGAAACAACAATTTCAATGCTATTAGCACCTCCCTCACCTTCTTGCCTGGCCTTCTGCACCCCTACCAAAGAATCCCATCCAGGGAATACAAAAGACAAGAGTACTGTACCTAGAAGTGGAGAGCTCCTTTGGAAAAGGAACGAGTGCCCTCCCCATCTGTGCCCAGCACACCAAGAGCCAACAGGATGCCTGCACGCTCAGGCTGGCACAAGGAGGGCCTCCTTTTGGCCCTGTCACAGGGAGGGAGGTCTACTCTTCTAAAGCCCACAGCAGCTGAGGGTGACCAACAGATCCGTGAAAAGGAAAATCAAGGGTGAAGGCTCAGCATGAAGCAGCCAGCATTTTTGATGCAAACGGTCTGGTGCCCTTATACCGACCTCCAGCCACCCTAGACTGCATGAAGAGAGGCAACTATCACAATGTTTAAGAGTCTGCTGCATCTGGAAAAGCACCTCCAATTCTGGGCCCCCACTTTATGAGAGACCCGGTTGAACCTGACCCCTGATAAGGAGCCTGGGATGATGCTTGGCCAGCGGAAGAGAGCAAGCATTGCCTTCACGTATCAGCAGGCTGGTCAGAACAAGAGAACTAGTTGTTGCTGCTGAGGAGGACAGTGGTTTCACAGAGGAGCTTGCCGACAATCAGAGCTGTGTGCCCAAGTCACCGGGCACGGGGGCTCCTTATCGCAGAAGTGTCCAAGCAAGGACTGAAGGGCCATCCAGCGCAGTAGAACAGGGCATGCTTCTTAGCTCCCTGAATTGGTAAGATCTTCAGATCCTGTGTTTCAGTCCTGGGAGGGGGAGGAGTGCGGGGTGCTTTCCTATGGGCAACTGTGCCCTCGACCATGAAAAACGTTATCCTCAAACGCTTATCACCGCAGCTCACTACAAGATTTGTTTTTTTCCTACCGGACACAGAGATTACCAAATTAAGTATCAAATGTGGTAATGTGGTGACTTGAGCATTCCCAAGGCCAGCAAGTGTCAAATCCATAAACAGTTTATGAATGAGCATAAATTTTCAACAATCAAGAATGAGTACTTGTTGGTAAGAGTTCGTGTGTAATTTATTGAAAAATCCACACAAGTTATATAAAAAGTGGCCAGTATTCCCACTGTAGGGGTATGCTGCCTCAGAAAGGCTAACGATCCAATTTACACCAACATGCTACTAGTAAAACTACTTAAAGAGAAACATCTAGTCTTAAAAACCCCAAAAAAGGGCCTAACGTTTTCAAGGAGCAGATTGTTTTCTTATGCGCTACAGCACAAATTTGTTCTCACACGTTTGTTTGAATTAAGTGATTCTTAATTTCACCTGCCAATTTAGCAATCTGCTGGTCTCCAAATAGGGGAAAGGAGGAAGGGCCGACTTGCTTGATCTTTACATGTGTGTTAGCACATTCTTTTGCATTATTATCCCACACGGCTGTCCCAACCTCCGAATTAGCATTCTTGCTCTACTTGAGAAATACTGAGGCTCACAGGATGTGAAGTGCTTGCCCAAGGCCAAATTGGTTGGTCACTATTGAATGAGCTGACCCTCAACCCTGGTCTCCCTGGCTGGGAAGGGTTCAACGCCACACCACCCACAATGAAGACCAGCTGTGCTGTTAGCTCTACAGCAAAGCTGTCGGGACCTTTAGCACTTTCTAGGAGGTTCCAACCCCTTGTCAAGACACGTTAGTACAGAAAGAAATGCACATACTCAGTCAACTGCAGGAACCTTTAGGAGTGTCACTGGAGTAATCCCAAGTTCATCTGCCTCAGGCTTCTGTGAAGGGAACTTTTTTGAGGGGAGGAACAGAAGAGGGGATGGTAGAGGACTTAGGGATCAACAGGAAACTAGAAACCTACAAATGAGGATTCTACATAGGAGATTCAGAAAACATCAGGCCCAGAAAGTTGTGCTCACCTGCTATTTTTCTGGAAAGAAGTCTCTGAGCTCTTATTAAGTCATTAAGTTGACTCTGGTCCCATTTTTTTGGTTTAGTTTTTTAACTGTGGCAAAATAAGCATCACATAAAATTTACCATTTTAACCATTTTTAAGTGTATGGTTCAGTGGCACTAAGTACATTTACAATGTTGTGCAAGACTGTGTCCCATTTTTAAGTGTCTGCGCTTCACATTTTCTCCTACTTCTGGGTGACAAGCTACAATTTTAAAACATGGCATCGGTTTTTGTGCGAGACATCTGTTTTAAGTCAATGTATTTTCATTTCTAGGTAAAAGCATATGATTCTATAATTCTGTTTTCCTTTAAATTTGAGCAAATACCAGTCCCACGTTAACAAAGGTTTGTCAAAAATCAAATGCGAGAACTTGTTCCCTGCAACAATAACTGGTTCCACTCCACCAAAGAAAAAACAAAACAAAACCTATATTTACCACTTCAACTATTAAAATAGATCACTTTGTATCCTAAAGGCATCTGGGTTACATCACCAAGTTAATAGGTCTTTCAAAGTTTCGGCAAAACCTTTTTTAAAAATAATAAAAAACAGTCATAATATTGGACAGCTGTAGGTGATCTTTTCATATGCTTTAGAATTTTTTTTGTTAAATAAAAGAGCTCTTGGATCAACAATCAGAATTTATTTCTTGTCTCTTATGATCTCACCTCACATGTAACATCAATTTGGTATCGTCTTCCCTTAGCAATTATTTGTTATCCAACTTAAATGAGATGTAACCAAGAGGAAAGGGCAAGAAAAGAAGGAGAAACATTCCTCAGAATATTCCTGTTCGCTGGTATGGATGTGTCTTGCCTTCTGAATACCTTCCAAAATGGCAGACTACTCCAAATGGCAGATAAATTAATGGTAGTGACAGACTGGGTGGGAGAGTCTTTTTTTTTTTTTTTTAAATATAATTGACACATAACATTATGTTAGGTTCAGGTGCATATGATTCGATATTTATGTCTACTGTGAAATGATCACCACAATAAGTCTAGTTAACATCTGTCACCCAGGATCTTTAAGAAGAGGAGATTCTCCCTAGTCGATACCAACTTGGTTGGTTACAACCCTACAGAGGTTTGGCTGGCCATTCCCCTCTTCCCAATCCTGTAGTGTAAAACACATTAGACTCTCCGAGGTTTATTTCAACAATGACACACAGGGTGGAGATGAAATTCTAATTCAATTCATCTGGGGATGAAACAGATAGGACTAGAAAGTAGGAAGGGCACTGCATCCTCAACAGCATCCCAAACCACCCCCAGACATGCTCCACCTTGGAGTCTCTTGTGATACTGAGAATCAGAACATTTGCTGGGGGGGGGGGGGGGGGTTCTGTTTTAGGGTGCATGCCAGGGGCGGTGGGTGGACCACACCTGTCTAATTCTCCTGGTCACTGTTGTGCTGTTTGTTGTGGAACACGAGGAATGTGGAAGGGGGAATCCATCATTTACGACCAAAAGATCCGCATCATTTGGATGATCCAGAAGCACTGGAAGTAGGAGTCTGAAAACTCCACACTGGAATCTTTAGGCTTACAAGGGACCCTTTATAAGTGAGAAGAATGCCTGGCTGAAGGGGATGAACAAGAAGAAACAAAAGGGAGGGGTGGACAGAAGCCCAAGAGAAAGAAATTTTTAAAAATACAAGTTTCCTATCCTACACAAGCCGTGTGAATCTTGTTATCCCAGGGGGAGTCCTGACTGAAAACTGTAGTTTCAAAGCCAGAATGGGGAGCGGATCAGGTCTCACCCTGGCAGAATAGGGTAAGTCCTCCCAGCCTGGCCGCTGGACCTTTGGTTCTTGGGGATTGTGTCTTGGTCTGGAGATTTATTTCGTTCCTCTCCAAGCCTAGGTTTCTAAATGCCCTTGGCCACACCACTAGCTGTGTTTGGTACAAAGGATAATCCCAACTTTATCTGGGTTCAACTCATGCGGCAGAGACCTTAGAAAAACTTAGAGTAAAAAGCTACCATAAAACATGCTCTTATATGACCAGGTGATCAACTCTTCCCTTCCTTTCTTAGCTGCAACAACACCTGCTGGCTGAGAAGCGTGCCACGTTCTCACACGAATGTGCCAAAACCGCCACCCTTCCCATCCTGGCATCTGCCTACCCCCACCCCACGAGACCTGCGTATCAAATATTACTTCCTGCTGTCTATGACCACACTGCCTTGGCAGTTAACATCAAAAGCAAACACATGGGGCGAACAGAGGCACTGGCGCTGGGAAGAAAAAACAAGCAGGGGTAATGTTTCATCAACTTTTTTGCCGGTGCCCAGGTGCAAAAACCTTTGACCATCACATGTATTTCAACTTTTCATCTAAGGGCTCATCTCTTCTCTCGCAGAATGGTGAGCTAAAAGAGGCCCTCTTCTGTCTCTACTCCCTGCCCTTTTGTCCCTGAAACACAACACGTGGAAGCCAGACCTCAGGACCCCTACCTGCCATCTGCAAGCGAGCCACACAGGGACAGCATTTGGCAAGCTCAAGTACTGCAACCTACTGCACGGGAGCAGACCAAAGATAGCGATCTGTTCTGTCCTGATGGTTCACCATCTACACGGACCATGTTTACCTGAACTGACTGTTTCCACCATCTTTTTCCTGTCTCTCCAAGGTTCCACAACTTGAGGGCAGCAATTGTCATGAATATTTAACATAGCGCCCCAAACAGGACTGAAACCAAGGCCAGATGACATCTGCTCACGGACATATCCCAAACCACCAACTAGCTGTGTGACCCCAGGATACTCATTCGACCTCTCCAGACTGCAATTTACGTGTAAAAGAAGATAGCTGAGATGGTATTTTCTTAAGATCCTCTCCAGTTCTATAATTTAATGGTCTAATTGCAACCATTTCACTCTGTTGAGAAAGGGCAATGTATCCTCCACTTTCACCAGGGCAATTTTAACAGATCAGTGCTGTGTTTCTGCAGAAGTAACAATACTAAAAACAAAAACAAAAAAACTCGCTTGGGTTATTCCCAAGTTGTAGACTTGATCTACAAAGTAAGTTGGTTAATTTTGTTCTCAATTTCACAGCCCACTTGACCTTCCTCCAATAAACATAACGACACCCTCCTTGGAACAAAGCTTTCTGCAGCAATGCCTCTGCATTTAATTAAGGCCAGAGAGAAAAGTCCTGCCCAGGTATGGTAGAGCAACAATTATTAGCAGCCTCTTTGACTCCGGCCTAGTCTGCACCCTCTAACTAGTTTGACTAATTTGAATTTACCAACCTACCACTTCATCATCTCTTTGCTTCAAAACCTTAAACAGCTTTGTCCTACCTAAAGAACAAATGTTCAAATAACCACTTCATTAGCTTGGCACTCAATAGCCTCCCAAAGTTAGCCTCAGCGAAGTCAACCAGCTCTTTCTCTGAGCTCCCCCAGCATAAACCTAAAAGAGGAGTTTCCTGCCTATGGAAGAAACCTTTGGACAAGAGATGCTTCCTCCCTATATGGCTTGACCTGTGCCTCCCCACAAAATACCACCACCATCCTTACCTGAGTCCTGTAAAATTCAAGTCCCTTCCTGTTAAAAGTGAACTCTTCCCTGACTGGTGCAGCCAAAAGTACTTACATTCTGCCTGGTATTTTTCTGTTTTAAAAAAGAATATTATGCCAACAAACACATGAAACGATCCTCAACATCACTCATCACCAGGCAAGTCAAAATCACAGTAAGATATGGCCTCACACCTGTCAGAATGGCTAGTTTCAAAAAGACAAGAAATAACAAATGTTGACGAGGATGCGGAAAAAAAGGAACACTTGTGCTGTTGGTAGGAATGTAAACTGGTGCAACCATTGTGGCAAACAGTATAGGGGCTCCTCAAAAATTAGAAATTGAAATACCATACAATCTAGTAATTCCACTACTGGGTATTTACCCAAAGAAAACAAAACTCTAATTCCAAAAGATATATACACCCCTACATTCATTGCAGTATTATTAAAATTGCTAAGCTAGGGAAGCAACTCAAGTGTCCATCAATAGATGAATGGATAAAGGTGTGGCACGTGCATATGCACTCACAGCAGGAGATATTCCTCAGCCATAAAAAGGAGCTGTGGCCATTTGCAACACCCTGGTTAGACCTCAGGGTATTATGCTAAGTGAAATAAGTCAGAGAAAGACAAATACCAAAGATTTCACTCGTATGTAGAATCTAAAAAACAAAATAAACAAAGCAGAAATAGACCCATAAATACAGGGAACAAACCGGTGGTTACGGGAGGGGAGGGGGATGGGCAAATGGGTGAAGCGGAGGGAGAGGTACAGGCTTCCAGTTAAGGAATGAGTAAATAAATCACAGGGTGAAAGGTACAGCATAGGGAATACGGTCAATGGTAGTGTAATGGCATTGTATGGTGACAGATGGTAGCTGCCCTTTGGTGAGCACAGCGTAAAGTATAGAGTTGTTGAATCCCTATGCTGTATCCCTGAAACTAATGTGACATTGTGCATCAGCTATGCTTCAACAAAACAAAAAAGAATATTATGCTTACAAATAAATACGAATACGTTTTTTTAACATTAACTCTCCCTGCAGTATCTGGAACTAGAAGAGTCCTTCAATATTGTCATGTTATACAAACCCTTTATTTTAGAGATGAGAAAGCAGAGTCCAGAGAAGATCGACAACTCAGGTCGCATAGGAGGTTAATGGCAAAGAAGGAATGGGAACCTAAGTTTCTGGACTCCCAGAGCTTTATGCGTACGGTAACACAGTACCCATCTTCTTTGCTGCTCGGTATCCATCTGAGATCTGCACAGCACAGGTTGGATAACGCTGACTGTGGGAACAAAAAGGGGCAAGAACTGGAAGAGAATCAGAAGACCCCACATCATGCCAAGGCTCTAGGGGAGATGTCCTGACTCATTTCCAACTTGTCCTCGTCCAACTAAACTTGGCCCCTACCTTCCTCAGACCTTCCAACCAATCTACCCTGGAGTGGGAACAAACCCTCTCACGTATGAGTCCTCTACAGAATGACCACACTTACATTCTTACATCCAGAATGAGGGCCACAAGGATTCCCAATTTTCTAAGCATAAAGACTCAAAGGGAGAAAATTCAAGGACCAGCTCCCCTCCCCAGGGATTACAGTTGTATTTGTTAGTATCTGTGAGTTGAGAAAAATATTCAACAAACATTCACCGTGAATTGTGTTGTATTTTGATGAGGCTGTGTTTTATTATTCTATAAATGCAGCTATGTACACTGAAAGAGAGGAATAGATAAAAATGGGTGACATTATATATTTGGATCACAGACACCTAGAGTGCTTATGGGTTCTCAGCCACTCGTTTGGGAACTGCTGGGTGGTGGCATCAGATCAGGACTTCAGATGGGGTGTCTAAATGCTGGAGGAAGGGGAAGATCTTTAGTCTCCTATGTCCCTCCTGTCTACGAAAAATATGACAGGCTAATGAAGATACAACGAGAAGATCTACAGTCCGCTCCTTTCAGATTTCCCACTGCATCTGCCTCCATGTTGCAGTTATTACCATCATCAGTGCTGGGGTTTCTAGTACTTCTGTTTTGGGGGAACAAAGGGTCTCTCACCTCCATCCTCTGGCCTATTCTTGGCTCTCCTAGCAATGCTGCCTCAAAGTGGATTCACATTCCAGTCTCTTCCCCATCTCTCACCAGGAATCATCTCTAAAGAGTAAGCACTGACAAGTGATGGATAATTTGCATTTTAACCCTATTCAAATTTGGGTAAATGGTTTAATATGCATGCTAATATTCCATCATTATTCCAATTAAGGAAACTATTATGTTAAAGTGTTTAATCAGGAGAATTAAGGACAACTCCAGACACCTAAAATTAACCTCTAATAGTCTTGACATTCATTTCATTTAGGTGCAATTTGCCAAGCTCTAAGCAACTCCCTGCTTAAAACTTCTGCCTAGGCACGTGGGTATTCCTGATAAGACCTAAAAGCAATTCATTTCCTAACTAGATTGCTGTCTAAAAGAATAAACTAAAAGGGCTGCAATTTAAATACAATCAAATCCCCAAGCAGTCACATTCCAGAAGACTTAAATACCAGCATCTGGATCCCTAGGAACAACAATGCTATTCGCATCAGAAACAACACAACCACTTCCTCTTTCTCTGACCTTCTCTGTTTAATTACTTCCTGTGATTTCTTCTAGGGCTGAGCGCGCCCTGGAGCAGCAGGCTTTCCACACAAGACGGATTTGTCCTGGAAGGTGCCGCATGCCAGCTGACCCCAGACATTACACACAACGTGTTAAGGGCTCCGTATTTCTTTTAAGTGACGGATCTGTTTGGCCTCCTGGCATTCACCAAGAACTTTTTTTAAGCCGTAAGAAAAAAATTCTTCCAGTACAAGCCCATCTGAAATCAAGCTGGATCTTAAAGCCGGAAACCCTGCCAGGGATGGGGAAGTGGCTGCTTGATAATCTCTCTGTGAATAAGCAGCACCATCTTGTCCAATGAGCTTCTTCAACGAATGCCAAGTATGTGAAGTCGCCTTTGAAGACACAAACCTGGCAGCTGTGAGCTTATTATCATCACAAGCACAGATAGGCCCTTGCTACTCATAAAGTGGGGTCCATGGAGCAAGAGCACCAGCAGCATGTGGAAGTCCATTAAAAATGCAGAATCTGAGGCCTTACTAAATCAGATGCCTCATCTTGCAAGATTCCCAATGCAAGTTCATGTTTGGTCCTCCTCTCAAAATAACGAGGCTAAACCACAGGTTCAGGAGAACACTGTGCATGGTTATCCATTCTGCTCATAGGGACTTCCAAGGATAAGGTGGCTAGTTGTCTTTCCCAAAGAGGTACCTATAGTTTCCCTTTTTGTTTATTTGCTTATTTATTTATTTTGAGAATGAGAGTGAGAGAGAGAGAGAGACAAATGAGCAGGGAAGGGGCAGAGAGAGAGAGGGAGACAGAGAATCCCAAGCAAGCAGGCTCTGCACTGACAGCGTGGGGCTTGAACTCACAAACCATGAAACCATGACCTGAGCCGAAATGAAGAGTCAGGCGCTTAACTGACTGAGCCACCCAGGTGCCTCCACCCTTTATATCAGTACAGAAAAGGCCACCTCTGTGGGCCCTGCTTCCGTCTTCAGAGCTGAAAAGGAATGCAAGAAAGAAATGTCACCTCAGTTTTGAGGTGTGTTTTCGGGATCCAACGTGAGTTCTAATTTCAACTGCTCGACAGGAATATAAATCAAGCTGTACACACAATTTTTTTTATACAAGAAAACTAAAGCTCTATGAAGGGATACTCTACAAAATGGGACCTGAAGTCAAAGGACCTGGACTAAAAATAACAAATTCTGCTGTGTCCTCAGACAAGTTACTTAACCTCTCTGAATCTTTCCCTTGCCTGTCAGACATATTCCGTCCACGTGTGAGTGCACGTGTTGTGTACACAAAGCGTACACACACCCTAAAAATAACTTGAAGGATCTGTTAGGGGGGTTCTGGGAAAGGTATGTGGCTCCTTTAATGATCTGGATAACAAGGTCCTCCCACCCCAAATTTGGGATCCCAATGCCTGCAGCTCTAGGAGGAACCCTGCAGAAGCAGGGGAAGGAAAGAGAAAACAACTCTGGCAGTCAATCATCAAGATGATGCTGTCCTCACACCCCTAAGGCATATGAAAGTGCCCAGCACTCTAGAACGTAAGTTCCCTAAGGACAGAGACTCTCCCTGAGTCACAGCTCTGGTACCGTCTGGAAGACCGGGTGCCTGGTGCATTAGGTGCAGTAAGTGAATGGCGCTCAACAGCCGGGTCACTCCCTTTCCTCAAGCCTCACCACCCTGGTTATTTTACCCAATGAGATAATTTGTACACGGCTTTGCAATTAGAGTCCAAGGATCTTCCACAGTCAAGTTCTTTAGGTTCAAAGTCTACCACACTCAAAACAGATACCTGTAATCTGGTGTCCCTGAATCCCCTTGGCATAAATGGATGGTAAGGGCCTTAAAGCTGGTTTAAAAACAGCAGACTCCGGATCTGAAACCCGTTTAAACACAGATTAATAAGAAGGCAACCATTAGGCCTTCAGGGCCAAAAGTAACACTGAGCCAGTGAATACTACTCTGGCAGAGCAGACCTGCTTTGGAATTTTGAGCCTAAGAAAAAGCACAGATTTGATTTAACCTATTAAGTGAAGGAGAAAGATTTAATTACTACATTAAAACTATATTCACACTTACACAGCTTTAAAAGATCTGTAAAAATGAGTAAAATTATTGGGATGCTGATGATTAAATGAAACCTCTGCTCTAGCATTCACTTCATTTCTTTGCTGAAAATATAAAACATAAACACCAACATGGCATGCAAGTAGACAAAACAAGTCATAAGCCAACTTACTCCTAAAAGAACCTTCAGCCCCCACCCCCATCCCATCCGAAGACTACTGACTCTTAGAAACAATCTGAATGACATTGGTGATGGATTTCTAGACCACAGACAGGGATGGCAAAAAAGCCAAGGATGCTCCTATACGTAAGTGCACTGACAGTAAGAGAGGAAGCAAGCTACTACAAAACAGGAAATAGCCAGCTAGGATCACTGAGTAAAAAAGGCCGGTAGTCAGCTGGGCCTCACTGATATTACAGCACCAAAACCAAAGTGCTACTCTAGAAGGACCTACCAGCACAGCACTGGAAAGCCAAATAAAAAGCAGAACATGACTTCTAGAGTCTAATTCTCCTAGCAACTCCCTTGAGCAGGTCACTTCAGCTCTCACAGGCATAAAGTGAGAATCTTGTCTCTTGCCGCAAAAACGTGAAGGTAAAATATTGTTAATGGATATCCTCTACCTTGTAAATTCTGAAAATAAAGGATACCTTGCTATATGATGTGAGACACTAGAGGTGAGGAAGTCCCACTGAATTCCCAATTCATTAGGCACTGTGCTAAAATGCTTTACCTTCACAATTTCATTTCCACTTTTTAACAGCCTATGAATAAGACAGTAGAGTGAGCTTCATTTACATTAACCCAGGGCTCCTGGCTTAAAGCACTGGCCAGGAGCCTTCAGTCAGTAGAAGGCAGAGGCAGGGCGTGAGCCCCAAAGCTGTATTTCTTCCACCCCTCCTGGAAGTTTTGAAAAGGCAATCTCAAAGTCTTTTTAGATGTAGGTACAGTAAGAATACTACTTTATATTTTGATATAAGGTAAAATTATGTTTCAATTAATGAGTATTTGCCTTAACCAATTAATAAACGTTTGCAGAAAGCCTACTAAGGGCTCTGCACTCTGCAAGGTTATGGGCCTAAGGGTGAATAAGCTCTTATTCCCACACCTAGAAGGGCAGATGAGCCAACCTTCTTTGTGCATTCTCAGGGCGGGAGGCAAATACAAAGTAAGTAGTGCTTATCTGAAAAAATCAATACTGGAAGCCAGAGCCAAAGCAACGCCAAGGAGAAAAAGAAATAAGAGAAATAAGTAATGAAAAGACAAAGATGTCATTACCAGATGAACTAGGAAAGACAATTAAAAAACTTAAACTGATAATTAAATTTAAGCACTTAGGAATGGACCAAAGGGAATATATCTAAGAATGAAAACAACCAGATTTGAAAAATCATCATTTCAGTACACACAGGAGCCAAAGCCATACATTTTAGAAGCTGCCCTTGTTCTAATCTACAGCTCTAAAATGCTAGGATGAAGTCAAGATCCATTTCTTCACCTCTGCACTCTACGTGAATACAAAGGCAGAAATTTTGTTTTTACATAAATATTAAACTACCCTTTGAGAGTAGCATAAATAACATAAGCACAATTTGCTACCCTGTATGTGATATGCCACAGATGAACACACTGCTGACAAAGACAACCTGAGAAATTAGTTATACAACAGCTGCTACTTAATTTAGTGAACTCCTATCCTATGCCAGTTACTATCAAGTATTTTACTAAAATCCTGGCCTGACTTCCTTCCCATGACATGGGACACATGTCAAGCCATGGCAACAATTCTTCAAGCATCTTAGGGCAAGCACACAGAAAATGCATTTTGCTCCATAGGGCACTGTGTGCACTAGTATAAATAGTCCTTCTATTCCAGTGACTGAAAGCCCCAGGAAATGTCTTAAAAAAAAAAAAAAATCATCAGTGTTCTGGCCTTAAATATTGATTAAAAAGAAACATTTACAAGAGTTTATCAATATGACTGCGTCTCAGAAAAACCAACAACAACAACAACACAAGAGCCCAATTTATTTAAAAACCAGCCAAAATAACCACACACGCCAAAACGTCCTGCTCTGCCTCTATTATCATCTTGTTCAGTTTCTGAGGATGTTGCTGTTAGATTGTGTAGTTGTGTTCAGTCCAGTAAAATAGGAAGTATGCCAACATTGGTGTTCATCAGCACGGCCGTCTCCAACTTCAAGTGTTAAGACTCCATCAGAACCCTGCAGCTACCGCAAATTGTTAATATTGTGATTTTCTGCAGAGATTTTCCTGCAGAAGCAGAAACACAGGCCCTGGCTTATTGCACTCAAAATCTTCCACATCCCAACTCCTCCAACAGTGACTGGAATCAAAATGGTTTTGAGTTATCAATCACAGACCACTACCACCAGATAGTTCTGCACCCAATTTCCACAAAATGAGCCAAAGGATACCTGTGAACATGGATTTTCTCAGAGGGGGCTTATACACACTGCAAGTTAACCAAATACAATGATTGTAATCATTGCATTCTGCATTTGTTGGTAGGGACAAAGAATTTTAAAATAATTAAATCCATTTTTTTAAATTCAACAGACATTTACAAAGCAATGTGCCCAATAGTATTGAGCCAACAACTAGAAAACTAAGCAGTTGAGAGGTAATCCTGAATCCAAAAAGCTCATATTCTACTAAGAACCTAGAATCTAGCTACTAAGAACCCAACACTAAATGGTGATAACTGCCATACGGTGTGGGGAAAAAATGCTCTAAAAAGTCCTCAGTTTTGACTCGAAGAGTGGAGGGTGAGGAAAGTCTAGGAGGACTTCATAAAAGGAATGGCCACAGAACTGGTGGGGGGGGGGGGGGGAATGAACAGAATTTCACTTGTTGAAGGGAAGGAAGAAAGAAAATTTCAGAATAAGGAGCACGAGTAAGCAGACTGTTGAGGCAGAATAGTTTTGGTATTTCTATTGATTCACTTTGTATATGTTTTATTTGGCTAAAGGAAGTGGAAAGCAAAGGGGATCAAACATAGCTAGAAAAGAGGAAGCGCTTGCTAAATCCCTGTGGAAACAAGCCTAGCAGATGGAGAGAAGCCCAAGCCCACCACCTAGAGAAAGATGGATGGCCTCAAAGTAGGCACTTAATTTTATACAATGATAATGTCCTGGCTTACAGGCTTGTTAAGGTCTTTCCAAGTTTTGTTTTGTTTTTTTTTTTGTCTTGCTTTCAAGATCTTCTGATGAATGGACCAAGATTCCAATTCCACAGAGTCAACTCCATGTTTTTAACATTTAAGGATTCTGTTCATGTGGAGTAAAACATCCCTCTAAAAAAAAAAAAAAAGTTTGTTTATTTATTTATTTATTTATTTATTTATTTATTTAGAGAGAGAGAATATCCCAAGCAAGCTCAGCACTGTCAGCGTAGAGTCCAACTGCAGGCTTGATATCACAAACCTTGAGATCATGACCTGAGCCAAGATCAAGTCAGACGCTTAATGGACTGAGAGAAGCAGGCACCCTGAAACATCCCTTTTTTAAGGCTGATGCAAAGAAACTAGATCAATATTTGTCGTACCAGGTCTAATTTACACAACCGTTATTTCAATAAATGTACAGCTAATGTCCAGCAATAACCAACTCTGAATTCATACGATTATCTGAAGGTGTATCAAAGAATTTTCAAGCCCATGTTTACTTAAATTTACTTTTGAGAGACAGAGAGAGAGAGAGAGAGAGAGCGCGCAGAGGAAAGGAGCTGAGAGAGAGGGAGAGACCGAATCTTTTTTTTTTTTATTTTAATATATGAAATTTATTGTCAAATTGGTCTCCATACAACACCCAGTGCTCATCCCAAAAGGTGCCCTCCTCAATACCCATCACCCACCCTCCCCTCCCTCCCACCCCCCATCAACCCTCAGTTTGAGAGACCGAATCTTAAGCAGGTTCCACATTCAGTGCAGAGCTTGAGGTAGGGCTCCATCCCAAAATTCTAGGATCATGACCTGAGCCAAAATCAAGAGTCAGACACTCAACCAAGTGAGCCACCCAGGCTCACTATGTGAGCCTCAATTCACTTTAATTCCGTATGTGCCTTGTATCATTTTCAGGGAAGATAAGGGAAGTGGAAAAAATTACGGCATGACAGACTGTCACCAATACCAAAGAATTAGGGACAGACTGACAGAAACAGTGTGAGCTCGGAAGTCAGAATGACTAAGGCTGGCCACCCTGTCTTCTTTTCAGACAGTACCTCATGGTGGTTAAAAACAGTCCATTCTGAGCCAGGCTGCTAGAGTCACAATCCAGCTCCTTCACTTACTAATGATAATGACCTTGGACAAGTTACTCAACTTCTCCCGGCCTCAGTTTCCCCATCTATAAATGGGGATAGTAATGCCACATCTACTGGGGGGATTGCTGGGAAGAATAAATGAGTAAAGTACTATAAAAAAATGTTTGCTATCTTAGGCAAGCAACTTTATTTAAGCTTTCTCATCAGTTAAATGCAGTAGCTCCTTCATAGGGTTTTGTGAAAATTAATAAGCTGAGCCTGTAAGAAATCTATCTCAGGGCCCTGCAAAGAGCCAATACCAAACACCTGTTTTATGCCTGGTGCTGAACCGTAAGCTTTACATGGGCTATCTCATTTAATTTTCACAACTCCATGAGACTGGTAATATTTACTCTCATTTTATTCACTCAGATAAAACCAAGGTGATATGTAAGTAACTTGCCTTTGATCAGAAAGTGAGCAAATGGCTGAGCCTTGAGCCTTAAGTATAAATTAAATGCATTTAACTCAGGATCTTTAACTGGCACCTGGCTGAAATGGCAGTTGTAAAAGACATTTTTCAATTAGGCTGAATGTTAAAGACAACAGGGAATGATTCTTAGTTTTGTAAAGCGTGATAGTATTGAGGCTTCGGAAGAGCATCCTCATCTTTTGGAAAGCTAAAGTATCTAGACATAAGGTGTTCTGATGTCTAATTTCTTTGAAATGGTTCAGCAAAAATGTTTAAGTTTTTTTTTAAGGGGAGACCTTTCAATATTAGGAAAAACAGGACTAAGGACAAAGCTACAAGTCCATTCTCAGTGAGATATGTGTTTCAGAGAAGAGTTTATGAGAGGAACAAAATACCTAAAGAGCACCCATGTCTCCTGAGTTAAGCTTGCTTGAGAAGGGTTTCTTCATTTTGTCTATGAATTTCCAAACCATTCATGGCCATAATCAAATGCTTTAAAGATAGACAAAATGCACAGGATTTAAAAAATGTTTCCACTCTTATGTACAAAAGATCACTTTCAATAGTTTTTCGATGCTTTTTACTTTTGAATTATAAAAAAAAAAGTCTGTGGAATTATAAACCTTAACATGCATTTCTAGATGGAGTGGGATCAGAGAGTGGTCAGAGTATTTTCTATATGGAACCTATTTTTTAGGGCAATCGGCAAAAAGAGCAGACAAGCTTTCCTGAACTACCATATATTTACTAGCGGAGTTTTAAATCACATGGAAAGGAGCATTAGAAGACAAAACATTTATTATTTTTTAAAATTAGGCACAATTTTGCCACTTGCAAGATTCTTATTGTACTGTGATGCTAAATGTGACATTTATATATCTGTATCACTTAAGAAAAACCTCAAATATATATGGACTATCAAGAAAATCTATTTTACCTAAAGCATAAATATATCTCCCATAAGTCTCCAGTTTGAGGTCACCAATTCTCTTTATATGTTAACACTCCTCGTCTACTTCTAAGAGGTATCTGCGGGAACTCAAACATAAAGCCATTTGACGAGAAAATAAAAAATCAAAATTCATACAGGGGAGAGGTAAATAAATCTAGCAAAAACCTAGGCTACTATGACTACTGTAATCAAGCAATGATTTTAGCTTGGAGCTTCCAGACAGAACCCCACAACAACAAAAAAGCAATCACAGCAAAGCTCTGTAACCCAGAGAGATACCTTCTTCCAGGCATTAACATTTAAAAGGAATTTTTCAGATGGGTCATTACATAAGAACTTGAAGAATATAATGGACAGTGTCCACAAATGGCAGTTTATAGCCCATGAAGCCTGTTTTCTTACAGGCTTACATTTCATGTCTCAGGCCAAGGTCATTGCATTAAAAGTAATCCCGGGAAGGCCACTTCTGCAGTGGGCTAAGGTACCACAGTTTTCTGCTTCTCTAACTGAAACCAGAACCTGTCCTCAAATACCCATTGTCTTAACTGGGCTTCTGACAGCAGTGGGGGCAGCCAGTTCCATGCTAAGCTGCTCTGAAAGCAGAAAATAGAGATAGTCATTTCTTGCTGGTGATTCCACCCAAAATCCTTTTGCTTTGGATATAAGATGGGGTAGGATGCAAAGCTGATATGCTCCGGTGAAAAGGGAGAATCCAGGCCAGTATTCCCAAGAGATGGAGCCAAGGAACCCAATGCAGGGCAAGTAGAACCAATCTCCAACAATAATCCCCAAGTCCAGAGGTTGCAAGGTAATGGTCCCTCCCTGCTACTACTGCTATTTGTGTGCAAAGACAAACGAAGACCCAGAAAAATACTTGTTCATTAGTCAAGTCCCAAAGGGAGGAAGGCCCAGCAGCATATTTCTTCCCCTCCATATTTCAGCCCTACAAGCGCAACTTTTTTCATTTTACCGTTTCAAGAACAGTCTATGAAGACAAAGCAAAATACCTAAAATACAAACACCGGCATAGGTGGTGGGAGGGCAGCGACAGGCACACAAGGCGGGATGCTCTCTAGCTGTGGGTGTCTGGCAAACCAGGGGTTACTGCAAATATCTCTGGGGACCACAGGAAGGAAATTCCCTTTCCCAAACACCAACCCTCTCAACACCCCCTCCCGCCCAGCCTGGCAACAGCAGACACCAAAGGATAAAGGGACATTTAAAAAAAAAAAAAAAAAAAAAAGTGAAGTAGATTCTTAAGAGTAGAGCACAACATTCTGTCACCTGCTGCAAGAAAAGCCCTCCCCGTCATCCAACCCTGAGTCACTTCCCCTCTCTGCACTCTCAATGCTTGCAGGGGCAAAAGACCCCGGAGAGCAGCTACCCGAAGCCCCTATTTCCCCGAAGACAAGCTCTGGGCCTCCCCCCAGGGCGCGTCCTCACGGCTGCCAACAGTCTCTTTACGCCCAAGCCAGCTCCACTGCTACCTTGGCTAATGGCAGCTCTGAATGAAAGGAGCCGAGGCAGTCTCCGGATTTATGAATGTGCAGGGGAGGAGGGGAAGGATATCATGTGACAATAAAGGAGAGCGTCTTATTCACAAAAAAAAAAAAAAAAAAAAAAAAAAAAAAAAGTGGCTGGTGGCGGGCACAGCCACTGAGCAGCGTCAACAGCCACCGTGCGGTGACCACTCGGACCCGAAACCGACGACCTCAGGCGCCGGGCCCAGGAGCCCGGCCTCCGCTTCTCCGGCGATTGGAAACGCCTTGGACGGGGGTGGGAGAAAGACAAACGCGATTTCGCGACCGCAAGGCTGCAGGGAGCCTCACCTTGGCCTGCGGCTGGGAAAAAAAGGCACCCATCCCGCGGAGGGCGGTGGGTCAGACCCGGAGCCCCTCCAGCGGAGTGTCCCGAGCATTGTTCCCCTCGGGCTCGCGGGCCGGGCACGAATGCCTGTGCACGCGCGCACACACACACGCACACACACACCCACACACGAACACACACACACACACACACACACACACACACACACACACACACACGCCCGCAGCACGTTGTCCCGCACGCTCCCGCCCGCCCCCGCCGCACACGACTCGGATCCGCCCCCGAGCTGCCCGGACCCCGCGGGGCGCCTGTCCCGAGCCCACAAGCGTGTGCACACACGCTCACACGCGCCGCGGGACCCCTCGGGCGGCTCCGGCGCGATGACCCGCCAGGGGATCCGGGCTCACGCAGACCCCCGCGCAGTCCGCGCCCAGTCCTCTCCTCGCTCCGCCGTGTTTTTATGAATGAAAATGTGGTATGCAAATGAGAGCGATTCAAGAAAACGAAATGGCGGAGCCTGGGCCCCAGTGGGCTCCCTAAGGGACCCGGGAGGAAGGGGGCGAGCGGCGGCGCAGGAGTCACAAAGTCACCAAGTGAAAACCCACCGACCCCAGGAAGCCGGAGAGGGGGTGTCAGGTCTTGGGCTCCGGCGGCCAAAGATTTCGGGGGGGAGGGGGTGTTTGTGAGTCCCCGGAGAAGGAGCGGGGACCGCCCCGAGGTCACCCGCTCGCCCTTGGCCCCCGCCGCGGCCACCAGCCGGCCGACCCAAGGCGCACCCCCGCCGGCCCGCAGCAGTCTTTGCCCCCTCCTCACTTCAACAAGGGTAGAAATCTCGCATCCCGAAGCCCACAGGCCAGCGAGTCGCTGCACCCCATGCCAAGTTCACCCAACCAGCGTCCCCGCCTGCGTCCTCAGCCCCGGCCCCCACGCTGCCCCCGCGGGGCACCCTCTTCCCACCCCGCGGCCAAACTTACTCGTCCGGGTGTGTTTCTTCGGTCATTTTCCTGTTCACCTAGACGCCTGTCCCGCGGCGGGCAGCTTTGCTCCCTTCATCTTCCTGTCCGTTCACCCCCCTTCTTCACATCTCCGGAGATCGCCTGATTTGGTTGGGGAGGGGGAGCCGCAAGAGATGAAGGGGGCGCCGCAGAAGGCAGAAGGGGAAGCTGGGCGACAGGAGCGCGAGGTGAGGTTTGGGGAAGGGGTGCAAAGGCAGGCTGCCGGAGGAGTGAGCGCCGCAGCGCCGCGGGCGAGGCAGGAGGGGCTCTGGGGGCTAGGCTGCGGGCAGAAGGGGAGAGATTTGGGCAGGGGACGGCGGTGGGGGAGAGGAGGAGAAAAACAAGCGCGCCGTGGAGCGGCGGGGACTGCTGAGAGGAGGAGGAGAGGAGGGCCGGCCGGGGGTGGGGGCTCGGTCCGGGGTCGCCCCCGGGGGCCGGGCCAATCACGGTTCCGGGGAGCGGTCGGCAGCCGGGGGAGGTGCGCCTGGGAGGCGGTGCAGGGCGCCCCGTCCGAGCCCCATCTCTCGACTCTACCGATTTACTCCATATTGGATTCTCACCGCCGCCAACAGGAGGAGGAAGTAGGGCGGAAGCGATGACGTCTTCCCAGCGGCCAGAGGTGGTGGAGTGCAAAAAGCTTCCTACTTGCGACCGAAAGAAAAAAAAAAAAAAAAAAAAAAAAGGGAGAAAAAAAAAAAACTTTGTCCCGCCTACTGAGCATGCCCGGCTTCCTTTCCCCCTCCCTACTGGCTTCCACTCCCGGAGGAGCAGCGGAGCGGAGTTGTTTGTGCGGCGTCTGTCTAGCTCCGGATCCTTTTTCTCTCACGTTCCGGGTTTTAAGATGCCCAAGAATAGGGAGGAGGCGGGAGCCGGGGACTCGCACACATCTGGCTCCAGTTTGGTTCCCTCCCTCGATCTAAACCCCTGGATTAAAAATAGTGGGGGGCGGGGGCGAAGACGAGGAGATCAGGGGAGGCGCCGAGGGGTGCTCGGGCTCAGAGGACCAAGTACCCCTAACCGTGGAGCAGGAGGGTGGGGGCGGCACAGGTGCTTTTTGCGGGGTTCTGAATGGCAGAGGCCTTTTTCTCAATTTCACGTGAATCTTGTGATCTTTGTCTTGCTAGCGGAACGGGCGTTTTTGGGGAATCGTTATTTGTACATTAAAAAAAAAAAAAGTAAATCCAACACAGCACAGCCCAGAAACGTTTGCATTTCAGTAGAAATGATGGACTTCCTCGGGTTAAAAGGTAAGCCCAAATACATTTTAAAAATTATTTAGTAAACCTCTCTAATGTTGGTTGAGGATGCCCCTTGTCCCAGGCCCTTGAAGGCCGTAGTTACTGGGCCAGAGGTTACCAGCCCCGTGGGCTTTGGCACAGATGGGGCGATGGAGAGCTTCTGGATCCATCCCCCCCCCCCCCCCACACACCTTTGTCTTTAAATGATTTTTCTTTTTTTTTTTTTTTTTTTTTTTAAATTTTTTTTTCAACGTTTTTTATTTATTTTTGGGACAGAGAGAGACAGAGCATGAACGGGGGAGGGGCAGAGAGAGAGGGAGACACAGAATCGGAAACAGGCTCCAGGCTCCGAGCCATCAGCCCAGAGCCTGACGCGGGGCTCGAACTCACGGACCGCGAGATCGCGACCTGGCTGAAGTCGGACGCTTAACCGACTGCGCCACCCAGGCGCCCCAATGATGTTTCTTGCCTTGTCCTGGGACCATGGGGCTGGGTGGGCCCATACTCTCCAAAGCAGCACTTTCTGGGCAACGGACAGGACTGGCTTCCTTGGCATGTAACCTGTCCAGTTACACAGGGATCTTTACTTAGTTTGAGTGTCCGCTGTTGCTGTTTTTTGGTTTTTTTCTCTTAATGTTTATTTACTTTTGAGAGAGAGAGACAGAGTGTGAGGGGGGAAGGGCAGAGAGAGAAGGAGACACAGGATCCCAGGCAGGCTCCAGGCTCCCAAGCTGTCAGCACAGAGCCTGATGTGGGGCTCAAACCCACAAGCCCAGAGATCCTGACCTGAGCCGAAGTCAGATGCTTAACCAACTGAGCCACCCCTCTCCTGTTGCAATTTTGAAATTATTTATAGTGTTGGAACAGGGGTCAATATTTTTACTTTGCAGTGGGTCCCACAAGTTACATAGCTGTTCAGTATTTGCTTCTGAGCATCTTGCTAGAGAGCAAGAGATACAGCCCCCGCTCCTTCCTACTCTTCAAGCACAGTAGACTTTTCCATCCTCCTGAATGTACCAAGAAAACATGCAGAGGTTTTAAGTAAACAGCAACCATGGAACAAATTAAGAGATTAAATATATGTCTCAAATACAGTTAGTATATGTAAGGGGTATATACATGCATTTGGAGAGCTATAAGTGTTCCAAAGATAGAGTATCACCTTGAGTCGAGGAGAAACTAGTGGTTTACCCTAGGTTCACGCTTATCACAGCCATGATCTTTGTGGACATGGATTGGTGTTCACCCAACTTTGATGCTGAGTGCTGGTATGTAGTGCTGAAAAGAGAACTAGACGGGAGGAATGCTTGGGTTCTGTTTATTTCCTAGCAGCCCTGAAACCCTGAGTAAGACTTAGCAATTCTTCAGTTTCTTCATAAAACAGGGCTAACAAGGCCAATCTTGTCTTTCTCAGGTTTGGGGGCCATTGACAGTCTATGAGAAAGCACTGAACAAAGGAGGATCTCATTGTTCTCTAAATCCCCATAAGGCTAAGGCATCTATCCAGTTCTCACCTTTGGGCATTGCTTTTCTCCTGGAGGCGCTGAAAGAGATCCCACTCAGTTATTCCTGAACTTCCAGGAACAGACATTTGTCCATGTCAGAAGTATGCATCCAATGGGCATCTCTATGGCTCCACCCTCCACTTTCAGAGTACCCAAATGGCAACGTGGCAGGTGAGATGAATTAATTTCTGCAGGTAGGCAAGTGAATTGGTGTCATCACCACTCATTAATCCAGTTCCCTGCTAATAGCAGTGAATGGCCCAGATGGCAGACCAGGCAGCCAGAGGAGCAAAGGAAAACATTCTAAAGTCCAGGAGTCACCAGGTCCCCACTTGGATACCCTGATGCCAGATTCCAGTTCTCTGAGCTTTGGGTTCGGCATCTGTAGTGTCAGGATAATACCACAACGTAGGATTGCTGGGAAGAATAAATGGCTACACAGTGAAGGTAGTGTGTTAATAAGCAGCACACTGCAAATAGATCGGTGGCAACCCTTTCTTCTCTCTAGCCAATTGTATTACCAAATGCCACCCCCCTTCACTCACGGTCCGTCATGTTCCTGTAAAGAAATTCTTCCAGTTCTCTTCTTCCTTGTTTGTCACCCAAAAGGACTTTTTGATGGAAATGTTCCTAGCAGGTCCTCCCTATCAATTACTGACTCCTGCAGCTCCGTAAAATAAATGGCAGTATTGGGCGAATAACTCAGATGTGTTTATTGATCTGAATAGCAGGGTGTTACCCAAGTCTGTAGAATTGTTACTAGAATACTAGGGATTTAGGACTTTAACTTAATAACGTTACTGAAAGCTAAATACCCACATCCGTGTCTCTCCCCCATAACCAGCAAAACGGGGCAGATAGCTCTGAACACGATCAATTCATGGTCGACTCAGAGTGAGATCGTACAGCTTCAAAAGTAGAGTCGGTCTTCTCACAACTTGACGCACACCCAGAGGAGCCCCCAGGAGGACCCCCACCTACCCACCCCTCAAGCCCGAGTCCGGGGCAGGGAAGCACCATTACCCCTCCACACACCCCCCCCCTCCTCACTCGGGTCCTTCCGCCGGCCGCGGGGAAAGCCCGGAGCGCGGAACCGGAGCGACCCTCGGAGGCCACCGGATGGGCATGCTCAGTAGACCCGCAGGTCTGGTTTCACTCGGAAGCCGGCCGCAGCCCCCGCTCCCTACTGCCCTGCACTGGCGCCGGGAGAAGCGGACATTTTATCTTTCTGGGCGATCCGCTCTCTCGTTCGCGTCCTTCGCCCCTTCTCTGCGTCCTCCCACCCCACCGGGGTCCGGTAGGGCCGCGAGTGTAGATCTTCCCCGGGTGGGGTTGCTGGTGGGATCTGGTAAATCACTCCCTCCAGCCCCGCCGGGGGCGCGCGCGGGGCGGGGGTGACTTGGAGAGGACTCTGCTGTGCCCTAAGGTTTGTACCGCCCGACCCGCCCGGCAGAAGGCCCCACTGCCGCGGCGGGCTCGCTCCCCGCCCCGCGAGGCGCGCGCAGCTGCGCCCAGGCCTGTCCTCACCTCACCCCCGTTCTGCCCCTTCGGTATTTCTCAATGACCGGCGCTAGGAGGACACTTCCGACGGGGGAGGGAGCAGGTATCATTAGCGCTGGGTTTATCAGTTCCTTCCGGTCTGCCCTGAGCCCAGCCCCGAGCGCCACTCGGCCGCGCCTCGGCGTCCCGGTGCCTTTACTATGTTTAAGTAAGCGGTCGCGTGTGCCAAGTGAGTTTGTAGCCCAGCTGTCTCCCCCAAGACCGGCCGGCAGGAATGGAAACCCAAGCTCTCGTAATGAAGGGGATGATGCAAACTTAGAAACTGACCCGGAGCCCGGGAATGATGCCCCCCCCCCCCCCCCCGCGGCGCGGGGCGTCCCAGTCCGGGCATGAATGGCTGGAGCCAGATTGCATAATCTCCGCAGTATAAATAGCCGGCGGGCGGGCCTCTGACGCGCTCGCTCGTACCGTTATCGTGCCATACTTGCCCCGATGCCGCTCACTCCCAGCTCATTTTCCTTTTCGGTCGCGCTGCTGGGATTTTAAGTAACAGAGATGAAAGGCTCTTGTCCCTGTCTCCCTCCTCCCTTGAGGTCATATATTATGAATGAAACGCCAACCTCGCGGCTCCCCGAGGTGCCCTACTGCAGGTAGGAGACAGGCTCAATGTCAAGTGCAGCGGTCCACCAAAATTGTGTGTGCGCGTTGGGGAGGGAGAGAAAGCAGGGAATGAGTGACAGGGCTGGGAAACCTTTTGGTCGAGAAAATGTAACCGCTTAGGGTTAGCCTCTGGAGTTTCAGTCTACCAGCCTCAGTCGATTTCAGAGCGAATTCAAAGGGTCTTTCGACTGTGGCTGCTCGCTCTCCTAACGTAGGCCGCCGTCTCTGTAGAAGTACTGTTTCATTCTAGAACAGCTGGTTCCGTCTCTCCTCCGAGGCAGCCAACAGTCCTGACAGTAAGAGCCCTGGGACCTTTGAGGTTAGATGGGGTTGAGACGGGGGGGGGGGCGGGGAAACTAGTGCAAGGAGTCAGTTCAGCTGTTCTCCAGTTCTAGAATTCATAGAACTCAGTTATGTCCAAAGCTGAGGAAGTATAAACACTTATTTCTTTGCAACAAATATTTCACAAATGTGTGGTCATTTTAAAAATGAAAGTATGCAGAGGGTTCCCTCCAGTCTTCTCTTAAAGAAGTTTCAATTTTTCTCAAAAGTTACCAGTTCTTTGCCAATGGGTTTCTGGCGTGTGAAAGGCAATGGTTAGGCTCATTATTTTTCAAATTCGAGGCCCATTCCTCCAATCTGCACTTAAAAGTGTGGGTACTCTATGAGGCAATGAGGATACAGAGGTGAGGAAAGAAACCCAGGGTCCCGCCCTCTAGGGGTTAGGTCGGGTGGGACAACAGGCCTTTAAAGAAAACGTTAGGGCAGTGGGGTACCCCTCTAAAACCTGGAGTAAGCCGGGGAGAAAGCAGAAGTTGGGGGAAGGAAGGCTGTCCAGAGAAAGGGGGTGCTTGAATCTGATCTTGAAGGAGGGTGTGAGTGTTGATTAGATAACTCAAAGTAAGGGCCTCTGGAATAGCCCAGTGAACACAGAAGCCCTGAGGTGTGAGACATGTGGGGGAATGCGGGAGTAACAAGTCCCAGAGAAGGCTAGGAGCCAGGTCAGGGAGGCCACGTAGGCCACACTAAAGGACTTCAGACCGTCTTGAAGTCAGGGAACCTTTTGTAGCTGGTTCACAGTTGATTTTTGTCAGCCCCAATTCTTTGCAGTGGCCCCATAGTTATGCAAATGTGAGACAAGTGGGCATTCATTGTTCTAGGATTTAGGGCATAAAACCGCATTCACAAACTGATAGCTCCAGGGCCAGATAAGGCCCTAGACATGTTTTGATTCTCCTGCTTAAAAATAAAAATTAAAATTAAAATTAAGCTAACAGTTTAAAATCAGAATGTTTCACTTAAAAATTAAGATTTGTGGCTCCTGAAAAGATCCAAAGGTGTAGCGACTGTGAGTGCCAAATTCCTGCATGGTAACAACTGATTGTTTTGGGTGGCCTCTGCCTTATCTGTCAAGCTTCAGGCTCCTACAGGCATTTGTGTCTTTGACCTCTGCATGAATCTTTTATGACTGGATTAAGGCCCCTCTTTGAGACCCCACGTAGGCAGAATTTGTCACTGGGTACAGCAATTTGAGTGGGGGGCTCTGGGCCTCTTAGGAGGAAAGACACCAATTCCCAATCTCCTGCCCAAGACTGTAGTATAGACTGGCAGGCAGACTGAGTTACAGTGAGCATAGCCACAGACCAAGTGGCAGGGAGCAGAGGCCCCTAAAATAACAACACTTACCCCTAGCTCAGGCTCTGTTTCTAGGGAACTCTATCCAAATTAACTAGGCTTTCTACCAACCAAGCAGCAAGGGGTTCAAGTGATTGGAAAAATCACCCAGTGGGATCATGTTTGTACCCCAGTTTTATAAAGCAGTTTACACAAGTTACATAACCAAACTTTTTTTTTTCTTAAGACTTTATTTTTTAGGTAATCTCTACACCAAACATGGGGCTCCAGCTCACAACCCTGAGATCAAGAGTCACATGCTCTACTGAGCCAGCCAGGTACCCCCATAACCAAACTTTTTCAGCAGGGAATGCTACACTCAAATTTACATTTTTTATAGATTCCTCCAGGCATGGAGGATGGTTTGTAGGAAGCAAAACAAAGACTGGTTAGGAAGAAACTTTCTTCTTCCATGACAGGGTAACAGTGCATGACAACGCACAGTAGCAGTGGCCGTGGAGAGGGAAAACCAATTCCAAAGACACAGGTGGGGTAGAAATGACTTGGCTTTCAGATCTATTAGAGGTGGGGACTAACAGAGAAGTCTGGGATAACTTCCAAGTTTTTGACTTGGGAAATTGGATGACTCTTGGTGCCTTTCATGTGATTAGGGTAACTGGTGGGGAAGGGGAGGAAGGTTCGGTCTCCCAAAGATGAGGAGACATAACTGACAGTTGCCACCACTCAACTCTAGGACCTACAAAATAGGTCTGGGATTAAGGGATACAATGAGGCTAGCACAGAGGAAAGCAGAACCTGGAGACAGAGACAGAGAGACAGTTCCCTGAGGACATCATTTGAGCAACTGAATTCAATCTTGCCTAAAGCTTAAGGATGATCTGGACTTTGAAGATCAAATTTGGTTTCTGTCACTTATAGCCAAAAAAATTCTAACTACCAAAATAGAAAGCCATATTTGGGATCGTGAAAAAGATTTGAGAGGAACTAAGGAATGGAACAGAAGGGGAATTTTAGAATGTGTGTTTGCAATTGAACATAGGGACATCTGGGGTCAGTGCCAGGGAGTTTCATAGAGATTCCGATTTTGTAGAGTGACCTTCTCCCAGGAAGTTAGCCACCACTGTATGAGTTGTAGTGACCTCTCTTTTTGGTGTCACCATCACCTCTGTAATTCATATCTGTTCCTCCTCACTCTTAACATCATGCCTCATTTTTTCTACCTTTATTCCCCACCCTCTTTCTTCTGTAAAGACCATACTGAGAAAAGAAGCTTAATACTGAAAGAGAATCAGAGCTCTTAGAATTGGAAGAAAATGAAAAATCATATTTGGGGCAACTGTGGCTCCAATAAACTCAGTAATGTGTGGTTCTTGTATCAGTTCGCTTTTGCTGTATAACCACCACAAAATTTCGTGGCTTAAAACAATAAACACTTTATTATTTCTCATGAGGCTCTGGTCTGTTGACTTAGTGGCTCTTTTGGCCTTGCCCAGCTCAGCTGGGGCTGGATGGTCTAGGATGGTCTTTAATATATCTGGTGATTTGGTAGCTGATCTATCTCACAGGGGCCTGAGCTAGACTAGCTCATCTCTGCTCCACATGATCTGTTATTCTCCAGGAGGCCAACCCAGATTAGATCATATGGTGGTGTGGCAGGGTTCCCAAATCAGTAAGAGAGGGCAAACCCCAAAGTGCGTGCATTTTTCAAGCCTCTGTTTGTGGCACATTTGTTAATATCCCAACAACAAAGGAAGTCACACTACCAACCCAGAGTCAAGAGTTAAGGAGTGGGGAAATAGACTCTCCTTGATAAGAAGAGTAGCACAGTATGTAGCAAGCAAGGGATGTACATGCAAGGATGCGAGGAATTTGTAATCATTTTTACAGTCTACTTCGGTCTCTAACCCAAGTTTCATAATTAGGGAAGGATATTTATAATAGCAGTATACATTGATCACATTTATAAGTATTGTGTATTTGTGTATACAAATACATGATTCACATAAAATATATAAGTGTAAGTATATAAATATATGGATCATTTTTATATATGTTACTATTTATAGATAGGACTACTATTGATAAAATTAACTTCCACCTTTATTGTCACTGATTTATGACCAATTAACTAAAACTGCTTAATGTTGAGTAGATTTGTGTGTGCCAAAAAACTCTTCTCAATAATTTTTTTTTTTTAATGTGTATTTGAGAGAGAGAGAGAGAGAGACAGCGCAAGCAGGAGAGGGGCAGAGAGAGAGGGAAGCACAGAATCCAAAGAAGGCTCCAGGCTCCAAGCTGTCAGCACAGAGCCCTACATGGGGCTTCAACCCACGGACCTCAAGATCGTGACCTGAGCCGAAGTTGGACACCAAACTGACTGAGCCACCCAGGCACTCCAAAACGCTTCTCAATAATTTAATGAATAAGGAAAAAGGCCTTTTCAGCTCATTATGCTTGTCCTCTTTCTCAGCATGAAAATCCTGTCTGTGATGTGCCTTGCTTCTTAAAATAAGTATATTCTTAAAGAGATCTGGACAGTTAAAATGTTTGTAAACTGGGGTGCCTGGGTGGCTCAGTCGGTTGAGTGTCTGACTCTTGATTTTGGCTCATGTCATGATCCCAGGGTCATGGGATCAAGCCCTGCATCGGGCTCTGTGCTGAGCATGAATTATACTTAAGATTCTTTCTCTTTCTCCCTCTGCTCCTCTCCCCATCTCATGCTTTCTCTCTCTAAAATTAAAAAAAAAAAAAAAAGTTTGTAAACCAATGCATATATAAAAAAATACTAGGGAAGCAACTACTTAAGGTTGCTGTAGATTGAATAATTTGGAAAAGCAAATCCCCTAATTTGTTCATTATATTAGCTCAGACTTTATACACACTTTCGAGATTAGTTAAAACAAGGCTTACTTGTATACTTTTTTTTTTTTTTTTTTTTTTTTTTATAGAGACAGAGGGTGAACAGGAGAGGGGCAGAGAGAGACAGGAATACAGAATCTGAAGCAGGCTCCAGGCTCTGAGCTGTCAGCACAGAGCCCGGCATGGGACTTGAACTCGTGAACCACGAGATCGTGACCTGAGCCGAAGTCGACCGCTTAACCGACTGAGCCACCCAGGCGCCCCTACTTGTATACTTTTTTGATGGTGGCAGAGGTGGTGCTCTTGGTGGTGGAGGTGATGATGAAGATGTTGAGGTGGTAGTGATGTTGGTGGTGGTGGTGGTGATGATGGAGGTGTTGAGAGGTGATAATGAAGGCAGAAATGGTAGTGGTGTAAGTGATGGTAGTGGAGGTGGTGGAAAGATCTGAAATAGAAACTGTCAGTTTGCTGCAAGAGTTTCTCCGTGGTGCTCTCACCTGATCCCAGACATACAGACATCTGGACACATGCATTGAAGAAAGGAATAGAAAAACAATACGTCAGAGAAAAGAAAAGCAAATAAATTACAGGGTGAGATGCCCTGGAGGCCAGGCAATTTCCCACAGTGCCACGAAGACCAACCAAGTACTTTTCTTCCTGGCATCCCTTGGGTATCACTTCCTCCAGTGAGGTTCTGTCCCCTCCCCTCCGTGGGGCTAGGTGCTCCAGGATACAGCGTCATCTTCCTCTATCCTGGGCTTCTTTGTGCATTATGTAATTGTGTATCTACTTATCTCTATTACCTTACCACTAGATAGTAAGCTCTCTGACAGCAGAGACTACTTATTCTCTCTTACTCCATCTAGAGTCACTAGGGCACATAGTGGGTGTCCTGTAATATTTACTATGAATGAATGACAAGCCACTGTGGCTTGCCCTCTCTCTTTCCCTCTAAAAGTGCATTTTGCCCCATGGCATCCGAAAGCGTACCCTTCTGAATAACTTTCCACGTGTCACTGGCCCAACTTGCTGATGTCAGATAAAGGGCTGGGAAAGTCCCAGTTGAACAGTAGTATAAAATCTTGTAGTACTAGAATGCAAAGGACATTTTAAAGAACCACCTGTTTTAAGATGAGGAAGCGGGGGCAGATAAGCCCAGATAAGCCACATGACTCAATTAAGACCACACAGATAGGCAGGGTCATATCTAGAACCATAACACAGGAATTCAAAGTCCAGCTTCCATGACTAAGGTGTCTTTGTTGGAATACTTCCAGATGTACCCTTGGTGCTTCTAATTCTAGCTCATGGGAGGCAATGTTGCTTATTAATGTTGTAGCTCATTCGTGAAGGAGAAAATGAAGGCTTCTTTTTAGCCAAAGTCTACTCAGGATTTGGCATTGTGGCTCACATTAAATTCTACTGGACACTGTTGGTCTAGGGCAATAATGGTAATCCTTCTCTCCATTCTCAGTTTAGGGGTGACTCTGGTATTTTCTTTCGACTATAGTCCCCCCCACCCCCAACCCATTTTTCCTTACACTGAACTGTCACACTGTAGCCAATAGAATGTAGGAAGATGTCTGGTAGGGAAATTCAGTTCTGGGAAAGATTTGAATCACTGGAAAAAAGAGAGGTGGAGTGAGGGGAGAATGCCTTGCTTTTCCTGCCTTCAGTTCTCATGTGAGGCAGTGATATTCGGTGCTAACCAGAAGGAGAAAGCCAAGAAAGTCAAAGGAGAGCTGACCCAGAATCCTGAAATTGCTGAGCTACTGAGTTAACCGGATCTGGAACTCACCTCCTTCTGGATTTCATGTTCTGTGAGACAGTAAATCTTTATTGCTTAAGCCACTTTTTACCAATGTCTTGTTGCTTGAGGCCAAACCGAGTAGTTCACACAGTATGCATTCGTTGTGTACACTCCCTGTTTTAAGTAAATCCCAGTGTTTCAGTGGCCGGTGCCTGGATGGTTTGCCACCTCGCAGAAGAGAACTAACCAATGGAGTTGACTTCTACACACGTCTGTTTGAGATGTTATCTGCTGACATTTGTAGGCTGAGAAATTTTTGTTGCTATACATGTAACAACTAAATATTGGACAATCTATAAAAACATAAAAACCTCTAGTCTCTGTGTGCTTGAACGTACACATGCCGAATGCTTGTAAGAAGTGATGGTTAAAACTCCGTGGTTTTGTTCCATTGTTATATGTGACAATAATGTAAGCCCTGTTCCTTGTACAAACATTTGAAGCACAAAAAAGGATAGTGAAGAAAATAATACCCTAACAATCCCACCGTCCAGATATAACCCACTAATATTTTATTTATTTATTCTGAGAGAGGGAGAGAGAATCTCAAGCAGGCTCCACATTCAGCACAGAGCCTGACGCCGGACTCAATCCCATGACTGCGAGATCACAATCCAAGCTGGTATCAAGAGTTGGATGCTCAATGGACTGAGCCACCCAGGCGCCCCGTTAATATTTTAAATGTGTATCTTTACAGACTTTTTCTATATATAGTATATATTTTAATGTAATATGCAGTGTATACTTTAATAAAAACAAGATCATATTAAACCTAACTCTTGTAACCCCCTAAAAAAAAAAAAACCCTTGGTAATAATATGCATGTATTCAGAGTCCTAAATGTCTCGTGTTTTCCAGGAAGCAGCTGTGAGTTGATAACATTCTGTTTCGTCTTCATGTACACAATGCATAGGTGTAAAAATCATTGGCAAAAATAGGTGACAGATGGCAAAATAGTTTCATATAAAATATTTTATTCTTCTGTGCCTCTGCTGTACCCGTCTGAACTTCTACCCTAGTATCTATAACAAATATTGAACCTATTTGCTCAACTAGCTTCTTCACCAACTAACTCTTAAATTCCTGGATGGGATGGGGAAAGCAATGACCAAATAAACTAAATTCTTTCTATATACATGTATCTAAATCTACCAGAATGTGTAATACATGCAAAGGTTTATGGAATGAATAAAAAAAATGCTCGTATAGGTTTTTTTGGGTTATAATAAATGTGCTATAGGCAAATTTATACTATTGTTTGCATTGAAATCTCATTTCAAACGAATTAAGTTCACGCAATGATTAAGATCACAAAACAAACAAACATTGCTTTACTATCAATATCATCATAAATCTTTTAATGGTTCTAGACTTGAAATTTCTGCCTGAAGTTCTGTTAGTTATGGACTTGAATTTTAACCATTGACATTTTACCTAACAATAAACAGCTGAAAGATAAGCAGAAGATCCATCATATACCCCAATATTTCAATAAACTTGATATTTTGGGCTAGTAGATTTTTAGAAATTCCAAGTGGCAGACCAAGTGTGTTCACTTTTATCTCAATACTTGCTGTCATATAGTTGTCACGTTATAAATGTATAATCTCTACTTTCTTCCTCATTTTCATTCTCTCCTAAACCCACCACAGTCTAGCTTTTGTCCTCACCGTTTCATACAAGTTGCTCCTTGGTCAGGTCACTTCATTTGACTGCCAAATCTGACAGTCTTTCTTCAGTATTGATTTGTCACCTAACATAGCTGCCGACTTCCACCTTTTTAAAACTCTTCCTCCAGTCGCTTCCATGACCCCAATTTCTGGTTCCTCTTTACTTCTGTTTATTCATTTATTCGGCAAAAATTCTACTGTAAGGGTGTGCAGTGATAATAAAGTGGGCATCTATTGAGTGCTTACTAAGTATCAGGCAATGTTTTTAAATTTTAAACACTTTACATGTATGAACTCAATCTTACCAGGGCAGGAGTAAGCCAACTTTTCCTTAAAGGTAAGTATCTTCTTAAAGTAAATATCTTTGGCTCTGCAGGCACAGTGATCTATGTTGCAGCCCCTCAACTCAAACCATTTTAGCATGGAAGTAGCCATAGATGATCTATAAGCAAATGCGCGTGGCTGTGCTCCAATAAAACTTTATTTACAAAACAGGTGGCTAAACTTGCCGCAGAGGCTGTAGCTTGCCATCCCCTGCTCTAAAATCTAATATAAATTCTGCGCCCCCAGGCGCAAGAATTTTTGTCTGTTTTGACACACAATAGATAGTAAATATTTGGTAAATGAATACTCTTCTTCTAAGATAGGAACTATTCTAATCTCCATTTTCCAAATAAGGAGATGGAAGCATAAAGGTTAAATAACTTGCCAAAAGTCACCAACTGATATGTAACAAATCCAGGATTTAAGCCCACACGGTCTTATATCGGAGCGCGTACTCTTCATCATTACACTGGACAGCGGTGGCACAGAGGAGAAAGTCGCGGAGCTAATCTCATGAGAATCTGGAGAAGTTTTTTTAACTGAATCTTAAAGGATGAAGAATTCGCCAGGGAGAAGAGGGGAAGGAGAGGCTTCACGTTCTACTACAGAGAAACTGCAGGTGTATGAAAAAGGGGAGACTGATACAAAGTGGCATTATGGGCAAATGGGCAGCAAAGGAAGATTGCTGCTTGGAGAATGCATTCACTTGTCAGTAGTTCACATGGCTGGACACAGGCCATGAGATGAGAAGTGGTGGAGATGAGGCTAAACAAGTATGCCAGGGGCCTTGTGTGACACGTGAATAAATTTGGATTTTAACTTGGCAGCATATGGGCTACTGAAGTGTTTCGAGCATGGGAAGGAATGACCATATTTGCATTTTAGGTCGATTTTTAAAGTTACATTTTGTTTTAAAATTAGATGATACAAGCATCTTGTAGGACATTCAAAAGCTGGAAAGGTCATTCTCCTGCCCTCCTCCCGCCATCTAGCTCCTTGTCCCAGAGGCACCACTGTTTGCGGTTAGAAAGACCTTCACTTATAGCAGGAAGAACGGATTGGGTCAGGGTGAGCTGGATGTCTTGTTAATTAATTTAAGTTAATTTAATTAGTAAAATTAATTAGTAAATTAATTTAAATTTTCTCCTTAGGGTAGATGATAATGAAAAAAGGGTGAGAAAGACTGCCTTACACCTTCGTAAATAGTTCCTCTATTCAATCCTCTTCAAAGGACTCAAGTTGAGTGTGCATCTGTTTCTGCCCATGTACCTGACTGATAATAGTGAAACTAGGATGGAGAGTAATTATCCACGTGGTACGTGATCATAAAGAAAGGCCATATAACATCTTGGCAAGCAGCATAGACTGCTGGGATTAGAATCCTGGCTCTGCTGTTTACTAGCTGTGTGACTTTAACCTCTCTGTGCCTCTCTCCAAAATGGGGATAATAATGGTAGTTATCTCCTAATGGTTGTGAGGATATCATTCAATGTGTGTTAGCTAATTGCTCAAAGAATCCTGATGATAAGAGCTTCAAAGGAGAAGGGGGTTTTGCAAGAGTGAAGGTGTAGAAATAAAATTAAGGAATGTGGAGAATGTCAACAGAACTTCCCACGCCCATGGGTTGTGGGCATGAGAAAAGAAGTAGCAGCCTTTCTAGGATTCAACAAGGAACATCCCTCAGGGAATATGTTTACTTTGCAGGAAGGCAAAGAAGGAGCTAGGAGGTTGTGAAAAGAAGTTTACAATTGAAGGGAAGTTCTGAGGCACAGAGGAAAGACCTGAGAAAGAGGAAGGCAAAAGGTACACACAAAGCCCAGAGCAAGGTGGCAGATTTAGATTAAGGTGAGGGAGAAGAGACCTAGCTGGAGGCAGGGCCACCATATATGACAACTCAGGTGGAACAGGGAAGGGAGTGGGGAACTACGGTCATATCTAGCCAGCTGCCTATTTTTGAAAAGCCCACGAGCTAAGAATTTTTTTCACATTTTCTTGTTGAGAGAAAGTGCAAGTGCACATGCATGTGCTGCATGTGCAAGTGGGGGTGGAGCGGGGGGGGGGGGAGAGAGAGAGAGAGAGAGAGAGAGAATCTTAAGCAAGGTCCACGCTCAGCGCAGAGCCTGACTCAGGGCTCAGTCTAATGAACCGTGAGATCATGACCTGAGCCAAAATCAAGAGTCAGATGTTTAACTAACTGTGCCCTCCAGGTACCCCTGGTTTTTACATTTTTAAATAATTTTTTAAATTGAAAGAATAACATTTCACAATACATGAAAATAATGTGTAATTCAATCTCAGTGTCTATAAATAAAGTTTTCTTGTATCATGGATGGCCATGCTGACTCATTTACATATTTTCTATGGCTGCTTTCACACTACAATGTCAGAGTTGAGTACTGGCAACAAAGACCAAATGGCCCACACAGCGGACAATATGGACCATCTGGCTCTTTATAGAAAAAGTTTGTCAAGGGCGCTTGGGTGGCTTGGTTAAGTGTCCAACTCGATTTTGGCTCAGGTCATGATCTGTGATCTCACAATTCATGGGTTTGGGCCCCACATCGGGCTCTGTGCTGATGGCGTGGAGCCTGCTTGGGATTCTCTCTCTCTCTCTCTCTCTCTCTCTCTCTCTCTCTCTCTCTCAAAAGTAAATAAACTTAAAGAAAAGAAAAAGCTTGCCAGCCTTTGCTCTTGTGTATCATCCATAGTCTACTATATGAATGGCCCCCCCCAGGAGTTGTGCAACACAGGAGACCTGGCCTTAGGAGCACTCAGTTTGGATGGTGATAAAGGATTACAATGAGGAAAGACATGGATGAATTACATGGCCTCTAGGCTCTTTTTGGAATGTGGGCACAACGTTGTTTTGTTAGAACAAAGCAAGGCTGTCAGCTGGATTCAAGCCACGGCTCTTGGCTGGTGAGGAGCAAGGTGTGGTAGACACAACTGGTTGCCCACGCAATCTTCATTCCTCCTTTTGTTTTCTACTAACAGAAGCCTGATTCTATCAAGGAGGTAATGCACACTATTAAAAATAACCATCTCAAATAAGAAAAGTGCTCAAAACCTGGTGGGGGCAAGTCAAAAGGACACAGAAGTCAGATTAAGGGGGCTCCCCACGGCCAATCTGCAACAACGTGAGCATCAAAACAATGATGGCAGTGGGTATAACCCATTGAATAGAATGGGAATCCATGAGTCCATACTGAAACAAACAAATGGAGGAGGAAAAAAAGTTCTTCTATTTGGTAAAGAGCAAACTAATAAATTAGAGGATGAATGACAGAATTAGAACGTCACCATTTTGCAGTGACCATAATATTATTTCAGGCAAGATCATCAATGGATGCTAAAACTGGTAGATGAAAGTTTGATGAGAAACATATTTGTACAATCTGTGAAGACCTCCTACAGATTCTCATTACTTTAATTTCAAAGGGTAAAATAGTGACTTTGTACTAGGAAAATATGACCAATGCTACTATACCACCTTAACCAAGTGATCAAAATTGCTAGCATTAGTAATAGGACAGACCAAATTACATACCTCCTGATATGCCCTGAGAAGGACACCACATCACATCTGTAGTATTCAGGCCAAAAATACGTAACGTGAATCATGAGAAAACATCAGATAAATCCAAATAAAGGATGTTCTACAGAGTAATTGGCCTGCGGTCTTCAACAATGTCAGTGACATGAGGGATAAAGACAGTTTGAAGAACTTTCTAGATTAAAGTAGATTAAAAACAACATGAGAACAAAATGCAATGTGTGATCTTGGATTGGTTCCTGGACTAGGAAAAAAAAAAAAAAGACTTTATTTGCAACAAAGGACATCGGTGAGACAAATTAGCAAAGCTGCAGATTAAACAAAAGCATTTTATCAATGTTAATATTCTGATTCTGATCACTGAAGTATGGTTATGTAAGGGAAGACCTTTATTTGTAGGCAGCACATGCTGAAGTATGTAGGAGTAAATGTTTACGAGAGAGAGAGAGAGAAAAAACAATAAAGTAAGTGTTAATATGTGGGAATTTGGGGTGAAAAGTATACAAGAATTCTTTGTACTCTTTTTTGTAAATTTTTTGTCAGTTTGAGATTATTTCCAAAGAAAAAGTTGAAAAAAAAAAAAAAAAAGAAACGAAAAAAGAAAACACCTCATCTCCTCCAGGTACCCACACAATGAGATATTCATACCCCCAATCCTGGCTGATGAGTTGCAGTTTTTATTTTAGTAGATGGGGCCTCTCAGAAAACTATTGCTTTCCTGATAAAAAGGGGGAGGCTTGCCATATACCTTTGGCTCCTTGCCCTTCCCCTTCTTCCTGCTTGGAATGAGGGCTTACTGGCTGAGGTGGAGCAGCCATCTTATGGCCATGAGGACAAAAAGAGCTGCAAGGGGCATGAGTCTTGCTGACTTCATTAAGCCCTGCCTGGATTGCCTTCTGGATAAGTTAGTTGATTAACCCACTGTTATATGCAGCCAAATGCAATTCCAATTGAGCTAGAATACCTAGGGCTCCCGGTGGTGTTTAGAGTTTGGAGTCTGTGTGTCTTCACTCCTCAGTCTTCTTCATGGGCAACTGTTTCCAACTGCCTTTAAATCTTAATGTTCCCTACGTTTGGGTCTCAGCCCTCTCCTCCTCGATATGGTCTCCTTGGATTACCTCATCTACTCCTACTTAACCATTAAACTCTGATGACACTCGAATTACTATCTCTAGCCTGGAATTTTCTGAATGGCAGATTGCAGACCATGTATCCAGTTACCCAGTGGAAACCTGTACCTATGGTCAGTCACTTCAATAGTTACAGAGCTGAATTCTTCTTTTCAGACAGACAGACACACACACGCACACACACACACATTCTCCTTCTCTTCTTTCAACCACCATCCAACCACTTTCCCAAGTCAGAAACTCAGGAGTCATTCTCTCCTTTTCCTATTTCTCACCCCCTACGTGCAATTAGTCATCCAGGTCTTGATGACTCCATCTCCTAAATAGTTTCTGAATCCATTTCCTCCTCTTCATTCTCATTACCCAGATAGATGCCTCATCATCTCTCACTGGTATTTTTCATTAACCTTCTAAACAATCTCCCTGCCTCTGTCTTCTGTTCCCCAAATACAAACTATTGTCCATTATCTTTCTAAAATGTAAATATGATCACCATACTTCCCTACTTAAAATTTTCCTGTCACTTGAACTGCTTATGGTAATTTCTTTTCTTCCCCAAATTCCTAATATGGTATGACAATAACCTACTTCTCCTGACTGCCCTTCTGTGCCATGTCTCTGTGAGTAGATAGCTGACTGTCCTGGCTAGTTTGTTATAGTCTTTGAAGGCAACTTCTCCCACATTCCAATAAACCAGTGGTCTTCCCTTGCTCCAATGCTCTCACATTATTCCATGTCAGGTGACTTCCAACGCTCTTTCATTTGTAGCAAAAATAATCTTATATGTTGATTGAAATGAGGTGTTGGGGCCATTGTATGGGATAGAGTTGAGCCTTGTCGCCTCAATCCAACAAATATCATTCATACAGATATTTCAGCCTGTATATGGTAGCCCAGGTAGAGAAGCTATAGGGATGTTATAACACAACCTGGCTCCACACTGTGGGTCTCCTATTGCATTGACCGCTTTTGAATTAAGCAAGCCTGGGTTCCTGAGACAGATTCCTTTATTTTCTGAAGCCAGCTGCTGGGGCTTGGGTGGGATGGGAGTGTCAGCAACAGAACAGGAAACAAAGTTACCCAGCTTTGCAGGTGCCAGCCATCAGTCTCCTCCTTTAATAACCTCCCTTGCTCTGTTCCTAGAGAAATACTTTTTTTCCCCTTTTTTTCAAACCCCTATCAAAAAGACCCATTTGACCCTTCCCTCACCCAGGCAGTTAGACATTCCTTCTAGGAGTTCCCCTGATACTTACCACACTACAATGAAATTATGTCTTTGTATGTCCATTTCCCTGCTTTTGGTTACCAGCATCTGAACACAAATCTTACTGTTTTTGGAATGTTCCCCCAACCCCGAATATATGTCCTCATAATAAAGCCTGACATATGGGAAATAATCAGTAAATGTTTGTTGACAGATTCAATGAATGGATGTTTCTTCTAAGTTCCAGGTAGAACAGAGTGGAAAGAGCAGAGATCTCATTCCCAGTTAGTTCCTCCACTATTCAGCTTTGTGACCACAATCTCAACAGCTCCTTTCCCTCATGAATGAAGTAGTGACAATAACACTCACTTGGTCAAGAATTGTTTTGAAAATTAAAAGAGTTACTGCTTATTGAATTCATTCAGTTGTAGGGATATAGTGAATGCCTTTTATGAAGAGGCACTGTGTTAGGAGGCAGGGGTATAACACTGTCTTTTCCTCATAACGCTTTTCCATCTAACAAGAAAGATAATTAAAGATAAGATAATTTTATTATAGATGCAATAAAATGTAGTGAGAATTATAATAGAAGAAGAACAAGATACAGTGGGAAAGTAGATCAGGGGTCATAATCTAGTCTAGGGTTCACAAAAGACCTCCCCAAATGCTATAAAACAACTGTAGAGTACTAGACTCATGTCAGGAGGATATTACTACTATAGATAAGGACTGCCCTTGAGTTCAGAGGAGGCAGACATCACACTGTGTGAAATAAGACTTCCTAGAAAAGGTGGGATGTTGAGCTGGACCCAACTTCCTTTAATATTGCTGACCAGTCTTTCTTAGGAGGGCATGCTCTTTGACTCAGGGATGGATTTGTTTTCATTTGTCAATATCCAACTTACTTTGTGGCTCTAAGAAACCAAGCCCTTCAGTTAAAGAATACAGACCACAGAGACAGGGAATGCTGAGGGAAATCTGAGGGGCCAGTGAGGTCTAGAGGCCAGACAGCAATATTAACACTCTTGACTTCTGCCTTCAAATGCATTCAGAATCTGAATGCCAACTCACTACCTCTTCCGTAACCCCCTGGTCTCGGCCACCATCATGGTCACTGGGGCCATGACGAAATCTTCCAAACTGGTCTTCCCATTTCTACCCTTGTTCTTCTCCCATATGTCTTCACACATATTTGGCTCCTTCCTTCGGGCACATTAACTTAAAGATGACCAGCTGTTTGCAAGGAAAGTGGGGCTTGGCTGAAAGAGGATGAAGGGATCTTGTGCCCATTCGTAGGATGAGGAAATGCAGGGAAATGCTGCCTGCCTATTTCACAGTGGGAACCTGTGGTAGGTAAATAAACAAGCCCAAATAAGCCTTCCCCTGTTGTTTTTGTTTTAAAGTGTTTTTAGATAAGCCCCTGCTCCTTCACCCTCCCCCAGACTCCCGTCCTCCACATTTCCCACACATTCCCTGAGTTGTTTCCCAGCTGCAAACATCCCATCTCTCTGCCCCCTCATCTCCTTCCCAGTCTTTTCCTGACTCACCCTTCACAGTCCTTTTCAGCAATGCACAAATATCCTGTTGTCTATCAAAACCAGCTCTACAAGATCATCATCATGTCCAACACTGGGGGCAGGAGCAGGGAAGCCAGCACCCCATCTGGTCAGCTCCTGAGTGTGCCAAACATAAAGGCTGGACACTCAATGCGTGTTTGCAGTGAGACCGGTTGACCCAGCCCAGGCTTCAGATAGGACTTCATCTTCCAAGGATGATCTATTTCAGATCTTGGCATTTTCCAAATGCCTGCCAGGCAAGGAATGGGCACACCATCTATTCCAACATCTTTACTTTTCTTCCCCCATTTTTTTTCTGATTTTTTTTTAAATGTACAATCAAGTTGAAAGGGAAGGTAATGAAATCTATGGATTCTTTACCTAGATTAACAATTGCTAGCATTTGCTTTCTCTTTCTCTTTTTCTCTCTCTTGCACTTTCAAGATTTTCTACCATGTCTTTCTATTATATATAGATATATAAGATATATCTATAATTTCTACTACATTTAACATTAGTACATAGTGTTAATCTAAAATATGGTCCAAATTTTTCCAGTTGTTCAAAAAAATTTTTTTATTTTATTTTTAAAGTTTATTTATTTATTTTGAGAGAGAGAAAGAGAGAGAGAGAGAGCATGAGCAAGAGAGGGACAGAGAGAGAAGGAGGGAGAGAATACCAAGCAGACTCCACGCTCTTAGTGTGGAACCCAAGGTGGAGCTCGATCTCACTGACTGTGAGATCATGACTTGAGCCAAAATCAAGAGTCAAACGCTTAACTGACTGAGTCACCCAGGTGCCCCCAAAAATATACTTCAAAGCACCTCCTCAATCGAATCAAGGATCAAGTGTTGCATTTTTGCATTTGTTTTTTTTTTATAAATCATAATATCACAGTTACAACCCTTTATTATCATTATTTTTAATGTTCATATTGTTCCAAATTTGGCCAGTAGAGCCAAAACCTTTAACTTTTGATTACTTATATTGACTTCTAGGCTTGTTGCTCTGCAGACAGTTGTTTTCTGCTGTTGTTTTGCTTTGTTTTTGGAATGGGGTTTGGGATTAGATTTTGGATAAGAAATTTAAAGAACTAACCAAGATCATGTGTTCTGAGATCTATAGCCAATTGAAGAATTTCTAGTTGGCTTAAACCACATATGTTCATGAAATATGAATCAGAAAAAAAAAAAAACAAATTTATTTAACAGCAAAAGATGAAGTCATTGAGGTATACCCAGAAATCAACATTTTCATTGCACCACAAAGTTAGCTGACATTAAAGAATATTTTCTTTTAATCTAGAACCTTGCAGGGCAATGCTAAGCTTATGAGAGCCAACATGGTTCATGAAGACAGGGCTTTGTATCTGAACCCAACTGGCTCAAATCCCAGGTCTTTCCCAGCTGCGTGACTATGGACAAATTACTTCACCTTTCTCACCTCAGTTTCTTCATGTGTAGAATGGCAATACTGTTAACCACTCTAAAGATTTTGTAATGACTGAAAATAATGTAGTTTTAGTGCTTATCAAATAGCAGGAACTCAGGGCAAGTTACTCCTTTCAAAAGGGAAGTAGAGAAGGGAACTAATTGGGTTACATGAATAACTAAAAGCCTGCATTGTAGCAGCTAAACAAATGTGAGCTGTTAAGATATTCTAAAACCATTTCCTCTATCCACAGAAGCCGGTAGCAAATGCATCTCACATACCGGAATATAAACTCCATGGCGCAAGGAGTTCCACATGCTTTATTCACTGTTTGGTCCCCAGTGTCTAAAACATAGCAGGTGCTCATTAGATACCTTTTGAATGAAGAAGTGAATCAATACAATATTCAGTTCAATACCGGATAAAATAGAGATACTCACTGCTTATGTAACTCAAAAGTATCAGCCTCTACCCTTCTCCCCCTTTTTTCGAGTTGGATTCCTCTGACATAAAGTGGTATATCAGTTAGCTACTGCCACAGTGAGGCTGTCTAACAAATTATCCTGAAGCTCAATTACTTAAAACAATGATCTCTTATTCTCACGCTTCTAGGTCTACAGGCTGGCTTGTGTGAGGTAGGCTGGCCCTTGGCTCTGGACTCCAAGCTCCAGTTTGGATTCAATTGTGTTTTACTCACCTCCAGGACCAGTGGCTACCTGGGGCATGTGATCTGTTCCCTATATCTCATTCTGGGGCCCAAGGTACAGGGTATGAGTGTTGGTGTGGGAATGGTCTCTCTAAGGTGAGTTAACTTTTAGGTTTTCCCATCAGTATAGCTACAGTATGAAAAGTCATTCTCTTGACAATTTCAGTGGGTGACTTTTGGATCTGCTGGTACAGATATGTACACACACTTCCCAGTCTCCTCTTAAAGACACACATGAATTTTCAGAGACAGTATATCTCCTAGAAATAAGAAAGGAGCTGTGTACATCTTAATGGATGTTCTTTTTCATCCTGAAATTTCTGGAAGGGATTTGACTAAATTCTTAGCCAAGAGCTCTTGTTCTCAGTTTTCATAGAGGTAAGAGCAGGGAGTGGTTTATTCCCTAAGTTATACATGTATAATAAATAGGGATGAAGTAAAAACAATGTGATTACAACAAACCTGTATAGTTCTCCTTCAGTCCTCCATCCAAACCCCAACTCCCTCATGCCTTCCATCACCCCTGACTTAAAACAGATGACTTTACAAGTAAAGCCATCAGAGAGGAGATTTTACAACCTGTAACCATTTCTTCCACATCCCCATCCATCTTCACTTTCTTCTCTTTTCCTGTCCAAAGTTAATCCTGCCATCTCTACTAAAATTACATTCCAATCTCCAGTGTCCCAAGTCACCCCTTCCCCTCATCTATCTTCAATTTCTTTCTCACCAAGTGCTTTTTTTCCTCTGGTCATTTAAGTCTGTTCCATCTTAAAAAAAAAAAAAAATTCCCACTCTTGACCTTCTATCTCCCTCTAGAGATACACACCATGCATATAGAGATACATGCCATACAGAGTTGTCTACGGGAATCTAACTAAAGAAGATAAGAGGATTCCTACAGGAAATGGCAGCCCTTGGGAAATAAAGCTGGCCGAGAAAGGGGATGTTAGATAATGAAATAAACATATCATTGTTTGATGGTAAAGGAAACAATCAACAAAGAATTAGATTTAATAACTGAGTTCAGAAGGGTTGCTAGTCAACACATAAAAATCAAACATTTGTCTATACTAGCAATAATCATCTAAAATGTAATAAAAATATAAAAGAATATTTAATATAGTCATCAAAAGCCAAAAAATACCTAGAAATTAGCCTAACCAAGTTTTATGGGCTGAATGGTGTCCCTCAAGTTCATATGGATTCTTCTGCTATTTAAAATGGTATGGGGACAACTGATGAAATTTGGAGTCCCAGGATTATCAGATGAAGATGTATCAGTATAAATGTCCTGATTTTGATTGTATATGAGGGTTATGTAGGAGGATATCCCTGTTTGTAAGAAATATACTGTGTCATATCAAGGCATGATAAAGGCATCTGTTCAGAAATGACTCTCAAATGACTCAGAAAGAAAAAATTCTTTATTTTATCCATCCCCATTTGCTGTAAGTTTATGATTATTTCACAAATTCGAAAATGAAAAGAAAAACTCTAATATAGGACATAGAATAAGATCTCTCTCTATATATATGCATGCTCTGTTGGATAGATTGACTTAATAATATAGAAATATAAATTCTCCCCCAATTAATCCTTGAATCCTATGCCATCTAATTCAAAATTCCAGTTAGATCTTTTGAGGAATTAAAAAAAAAAAAAACCTACTCTACATGGAGAAATAAAGTTGTGTGAACAGCTAAGTAAACTTTATATTGAAATCATCATATTTTATACTGTATATTATGCAGTATATTATGCAGTATGGCAACCTTTAAAAATAAAATACAGGGTTTTCCCCTACCAGATATTAAACCATACTAAAAAGCCATAGTAAGAGTAGAATGGTTGTTGCCAGGAGCTGAGGGAATAAGGGGGGAATGTGAAGATGTTGGTCAAAATGTACAAACTTTCAGTTATAAGATGAATAAGTTCTAAAGATCTAGTGTACAGCATGGAAACTGTAGTTAGTAAATAATACTGTGTCATATACTTGAAGTTTGCTGAGAGTAGAGCCTAAGCATTCTTATCACAAGGGGAGAAAAAGTTAAGTATATGAGGTAATGAACGCATTAATTAGCTTGATTGTGGTAATCATTTCACAATGTATATGTTTATCAAATCAACATGTTGTACTTAAATACACAGAATATTTTGGTCAATTATTCCTCAGTAAAGCTGTGGGGAAAAATTCTTTTTAAACCCACACTAATAAAAACAGTACGGTTTGGGTGCAAAAATAGGCAAATAGGCCAATAAAACAGAGAGTTCAGAGACAATCCCATGTATGTAAGAGAATTTAGTTGCCACAATGTAATTCATAAATCAATACTCAAAGAACAAATTATTTACTAGATTGGGTTGGCTTACCTTATGGAAGAAAATTGAATTCATAGAAAAAAATGTAGACTATTTTGTGACCTAGAGTTAAGACTTTCTTAAACAAATCATAAAAAGCACAAACCTTAAGACAAAATATTCAATAAATTATATTACCGGAACATAGAGGGCACCTGTTCAATAAAGGGCGCTGTGGACAGAATGCACAGATTGCTGACAGAATGGAAGAGGATGTTATTTACAGTGTCTGAAACAAACCAGGGATGGATAGCTAAAATGGACAATGATGCCCAACATCACGCATCATCAGGAACATGCAAATCAAAACCACAGTGAGATATGGTCTCAACACCTGTCAGAATGGCTAGTATCAAAAAGACAAGAAATAAGAAGTGTTGGCGAGGGCATGGAGGAAAAGGAACCCTCGGCCTCTGTTGATGGGAATGTAAATTGGCACAGCCACTCTGGAAAACGGTATGGAGTTCCCTCAAAAAATTAAAAATAGAAACACCATACGATCCAGTAATTCCACTCCTGGGTATTTACCCAAAGAAAACAAAAACACTAATTTGAAAAGAAACATGCACCCCTATGTTTACTGTAGCATTGTTTACAATAGCCAAGATATGGAAGCAACCCAAGTGTCCATCTACAGATGAATGGATAAAAGTGGTGCGTATGTGTGTGTGTAATGGAATATCACTCAGCCATAAAAAAATGAGATCTTGTCATTTGCAATAACATGGATGGACCTCAAGGGTATAATGCTAAGTGAAATAAGTCAGACAGGGAAAGACAGATACCATATAGTTTCACTTATATGTGAAATCTAAAAAACAAAACAAATGAACAAAAAAACTCGGAAACCAACCCATAAACACAGAGAACCAAACTGGTAGTTGCCAGAGGAGAGGGACGTGGCGGGGTGGGGGTGTGGGGGTGTGATGAGCAAAATGGGTGAAGAGGAGTAAGAGGTACAGGCTCCCAGTTATGGAATGTATAAATCATGAAGATGAAAGATACAGCATAGGGAATATAGTCAATAACATTATAATAGCATTGTGTGATTATAGCTATTCTTGTGAATTTAGTGTAACATACATATAAACTTTTCAAAATCACTATGTTGTACACCTAAAAGTAATGTAACATTGTGTGTCAACTAGACTTCATTAAAAAAAAAAAAGAAAGAAAAGAAAGAAAAAGAAAGTGCATGGAACGCCTGGATGGAAAATGCCAATTAAGAGGAAATAAAACTGAAAAAAGAAATGCCATAAAAATAAATAAATAAAATGCACAATGAACTTCTAAAAAATCAACAAGGAAAAGACAGCTACTCCAACAGGAAAACAATCAGGTCATGATTATGGTAATTTTATATGGGGGGCAAACCGCTCGGAGAGGCTGCAGTCTGAACATTCCTGCTTCCCCTTGCTCCACAGTTTAGCAGACAAAAGATCAGAGAGGGTGGCAGTGAAATAGTGGGGGCCGGGGGGAGGGGAGGTGAGCAGTCTCAGATTCAGACATAGTTTAAACAGAGTCAGTAGGATCTGCTAATACATTGAACGTAAGGTATGAGAGAAATACGTCATGGGTGACTCTAAGGTTCTCAAGCTGAGAGACTGGGGACATGGAAGTCTGTGGCTGTAGCAGGTTTGCATGGGGGAAGATCGGGTGTTCAGTCTTGGACTTGTTAAGTTTGTGATGGCCCTGTCACCGAATACTGCGCAAGTCACATAATAGTTCTACGCCTCAATGCCTTAATTTCTCTTTCTGTCAAGTTTTCCGGTCTTAGAGTCTTTCATGTGGAGTGTATTTAGTCCATCTCCTGCACTTTACAGATGAAGAGACTAAGGCCCAGAGAAGGAAGCTCTAATATTAGGACTATCACCCCAGCCCCCATTTCCTTTCAGCAACCTCTCCTTTATGTGGTATCGCTTCTCTGCTCAAACCAAACAAAAAGAGGGAGAGAATATAGAAGACGAACTCTGCTCTGAATAAAGTGGGATACAAATGCTAGGTATGGATGTTGTGATGAGGGTCAGGAAGTGGCTTTAAACGTCCTTTTCAAATTCGCTATGACTCATTAACAATTCAGGCAACAACAGATGTTGGTGAGGATGCAGAGAAAGAGGATCCCTTTTGCACTGCTGGTGGGAATGCAAACTGGTGCAGCCACTCTGGAAAACAGTATGAAGGTTTCTCAAAAAGTTAAAAATAGAACTACCCTATGACCCAGCAATTGCACTACTAAGTATTTATCCAAAAGATACAGGAGTGCTGTTTTGAAGGGACACACAAACCCCCATGTTTATAGCAGCACTATCAACAATAGCCAAAGTATGGAAAGATCCCAAATGTCCATCAATGGATGAATGGATAAAGAAGTGATGTGTATATATATATATACACATATGTGTGTATATATATATATATACACACATATATATGTGTATGTATGTGTATACACACACACACACACACACACACACACACACACACAATGGAGTATTCCTCGGCAACCAAAAAGAATGAAATCTTACCGTTTGCAACTACGTGGATGGAACTAGAGGGTATTATGCTAAGTGAAATTAGTCAGTCAGAGAAAGACAAATATCATATGACTTCATTCCTATGAGGACTTTAAGATACAAAACAGATGAACATAAGGGAAGGGAAGCAAAAGTAATATAAAAACAGGGAGGGGGACAAAACATAAGAGACTCTTAAATATGGACAACAGAGGGTTGTGGGAGGGGGGATGGGCTAAATGGGTAAGGGGCATTAAGGAATCTACCCCTGAAATCATTGTTGCACTATATGCTAACTAACTTGGATGTAAATTTAAAAAATAAATTAAATTAAATGGTAAAAAAATAAAAGGCATATTTTATAGATAAAAAAAATTCGCTATGACTAAAAGATAAGGGCAACTTAGTAGGTCATAGGATCCCTTCACCTCCCTCTTTCTTGGGTGCAATAATACAAGTGAGAACACATTTCTTCAGGCACATACTTTCCCCTTTGCTAAAAAGCAGGAGGCCACCTCATTTGGTTTGGAGCCGCGCTCCTGTCTCACCAAACAAAGCAGATGATTCTTCCTCCCTGTAAGCATGAGGCCACCTAGTGAGTGGGCACTTGGCTTGGACTTGGGGAAGAAAGCAACTGCCCAGGGAATCCCACCTTGTCCACAGCTGTGCTTGAAATACCATCATCAATAACTAATATCTATTGAGTACTTATTATGTGCCAGGCACTGTTCTAGGTATGCCATGTGTATTCATTCATTTAGCCTACCAGTTGTCCTATGAGCCATGATACTATTAATATCAACCCCCTTTTAAAATATATATATATTTTAAATGCTTATTTATTTATTTTGAGAGAGAGAGCATAAGCAGGGGGAGAGAGCGTGAGCAGGGGGAGGAGCAGAGAGAGAGGGAGAGAGGGAATCCCAAGTAGGCTCCTCACTAGCGGCATGGAGCCTGATGCGGGGCTTCACACAGGACTCAAACCTAAGAACTGAGCTGAAATCAAGAGTTGGTTGCTTAACCGACTGAGCCACCCAGGCATCCCAATATTGACCCCTTTTTAGGGATAAGAAAAACTAGATACAGAGGGGTTAACTAACTTGCCTAAAGTCTCTCACTGGTAATTAGAGGTGGAAGCAAGATCTGAATCCAGAAAATATGGCCGTAGGGCCTAGGCCAGTATTAACTACATTATAACTGTCCCTGGTAATTAGACACTGCACTGGGGACTGACTTCTCTAAATGTTGTCTTTTGTTGTTGTTGTTAAATGCAGCCATCTACACTGAGAAGCCAATAGGGAAATCCATTTTAATCATTCACACAACTGTGTAACTTATATTCTTAGATGATTTCCTGTCTACTTGAGAACACATCACCAAGACACCAGAAGTTTGTTTTTGTTTTTTGCTTTAAGTAATCTCTACCCCAAATGTGGGGCTCAGATTCACAGCCCCAAGATCAAGAGCCACATGCTTTACTGACTGAGCCAGCCAGGCGCCCTAAACACCAGAAGTTTTGATATTAAAGAGGAAGTGTTTCACACACAGAATTAACATTTATTGGGCACAGATTGGGATTTGACATATTTATGGAACCCTCCAAAATCTCCTGCAGGGTAAGAATGACCCCCCTTTGATGTTTGAAGGGAAATGGGGCTTCCAGAGAGGTTGGAGCCTGAGTTTGGTCCTTGGGTGTTCCCAGCGGCTGTCAAGGCCCTGGGAGCCTCGTGGCTGCCTCGGAAGGTGGAAAAGCTTTCTGGAAGGGAGCAGCAGGATGCGAGAGCCAATCACAGTTCTGAGTAGCTCTGGGCCTGGGAAACACAGCAGTCCACGACCTCCCCACTTCTCAGGACCCTGTGTACCAGGCTGGAAGATGAGGCTATGGCAGTGTGCTCGGCAGTCACACTATTGTGCCACAGAGTACTTCCCTGAGCAGGAGCGTTTTAGTGGGTGAGGACAGAGAAAAGAGAACCGAAACTAATTTATAACTTTAAAATTTGTCGTTACTTTTGTTATTTGCCTCCAGTCTTCAAATACAAATACCCTGCCGGCATGGCTTTATATGCAGCTGCAGTCTGAAATCGACGGCCCTACCACACCCTACACAGACCATTCTTTGTTTTGAGAAGGAAATTTATCTTCTGTGCATTTCAGTTTAGTCTGGAAACTGCTTTGCTTGAGATGACCACTTTTGGCTTTTTTTTTTCTTTTTTTTCCCAGAGGCCCCAAAGGGATATCTCGGGGCACCTGGGTAGCTCAGTTGGTTAAGCGTCCGACTTCTGCTCAGGCCATAATCTCACAGTTCGTGAGTTGGAGCCCTGAGTCAGGCTCTGTGCTGACAGCTCGGAGCCTGGAGCCTGTTTCAGATCCTCTGTCTCCCCCTCTCTCTCCCCCTCCCCCACTCACACGCTGTCTCTCTCAAAAATAAATAAACATTAAAAAAAAAGGATATCTCTGGCACATTCAGTCTCTCTTATGTTTCAAGCTACAAACGTGTGACCCCAGGTCATGGTTGATGTGCATTTCTGGATTTAGGAACGGATATTATGGATGAACTAACTGACCCGCTGACAGAGACCCTGGTGGGAGCAGGAAGAGAGCACAGCCAGGCTTTGCCATGCACTCACCATTCAGAAAATCTCTCTGGAGGGGAGGCTGCAAACTGTGGACCACCATCCAGGCATTGAAAAGGCAGCATACAACTCTCCATTTGTAGGCACCTCCCAAAATAACCCTCAACAGGATATGGCTCATTATATTAGTTCTGTAATTTTATTTTCCAAATGATGCTTGTCTTTGAAGCTTGGCTGGGAGAGCTGTAGCTGAGATGAAGTGGGGTTCAATGTTTTGTGACAATACTTCCTTAGATTTACACATGACTTTGAAAAAACGTATATTTTTTGGATCTCTTAAAACCTGAGACACAAAATATTGGATCATCTCCCATCCTGTCATTTGTTTCCTGCATTTAATACAAGTATTGAGTGTCTCTTACTCATCAGGCCCTTCCTTCACTGGAGCTGGGAAAGACACAACACTGAACAGACGCCAACCAGCCTCTGATCTCAAGGACCTCAGAGCCCCTGGGGAGGAGGAGGAGAGGTGGACTTTAATCCAAGGATCTTACAAATGTACAGTGCAGCTGTGACATGCGCTAAGGAGGCCAGGCTCTGGTGCTAGGAGAATATGCATTGGAGCAATCTGGTAGAGTCCGGTAGGTCAGGGGAGAAAGGCTTAAGCTAAGATGGATAACAGCACATGCAAAAGCCCTGCACTGTGTCCAGTGGGGCTGAGCAGAGCCAGGGAAGGAAGGGTGCTGGCAGATGGGATTATAGAGGCAACTAGTCCGTGTGATTTTTACAAAATTTAGTACCCAGGCCCCACTCACAAAGATTCTGATTCAGTTAGAGGAGGAGATTTTTTATTTTTTAATACCTAAAAATAGGTTTGTTTTGTTTTTCTTTAAGTTCCCCAGGTAAAGCAGCCCGGGTTAAGCATCATTTGCCTAGGGTTATCTGATCTGATCTAAGGGCCATAGGAACTACTCAACTGTTGGTAGCAGGGGATGACATGATTCAGACATAGTCCTTGTGTCCCTAGGATGTCTGCATATACATGTACCTAGTGGGGGAAAAAAGGGAAAACTTAAAAAAAAATTAAATAGCTTTCAACTTTACAAAGAGGATTTTTTTTAATATATATTTTTTTTATTTTAACGTTTATTTATTTTTGAGACAGAGAGAGACAGAGCATGAACGGGGGAGGGGCAGAGAGAGGGGGAGACACAGAACCGGGAGCAGGCTCCAGGCTCTGAGCCATCAGCCCAGAGCCCGACATGGGGCTCGAACTCACGGACGGTGAGATCGTGACCCGAGCTGAAGTCGGACGCTTAACCGACTGAGCCACCCAGGCGCCCCGAGGATTTTTTTTTTAAGATGAAAAAATAGAGGTAACCATAGATGTGTGTTCTTTTCCTTAATGCTACTTAGGTATTTGTTGAAGTCCCTGGCATTAGAAATTTTGAATTCAAATGGAGTGGCACAAATTTAAATCTTCAAAGAATTTCTATTTGTCCTCAGGAATTTCTACCTTATAGGAGTTTTTCATCCTCTAAAATGAAAATCTTCTACTCACGTAGGCTCTTTATTTGTATTTCCAAAATGTTTCCATAAAAGAACCATAGGTCATAGAGATTGTTCTGATTTGAACACCTCTGTTGCAGCACAGAATTTGTGGTGTTAGAATGGTGTGATATCTTTCAACATAAATTGTCTTCCGAACAAATCAGTTTGCTGATACGGAAAGTGTTTCCATAGTAATATCACATTTGATCCTTACAGTGACAGTGAGGAAACTGAGGAACAAGGACATTAATGAGTTCTTCCAGGTCAAAGAGAAGTAGTAGTCAACCAGAGCTAAGCTTCAGTTCTCCTGGCTTCTAGCTTCATGGCCTTCCCCCCACCCCCACCCCCACCCCTACCTCATGCAAAACCTGGGAAATTGAGATCATAATCAGGACTTTTCAGAAGATTCTGGGGATGTGATTATAATAATTGTAACATGCAATTCCCTTTTGTAAAGTCTTCAGACATTAACGCAAATGAGTCTCATATTCCACTTCAAGGTGAGAATTATTTTCCTTTCATCTTTGTTCACACAGGTTCAGTGTCTTCTCAATTAGACAGCCAGCTCCACAAGGGCACGTTCCATGTCTGTTTTATTCAGTGATGTGCCCCCAGCCCCCAGTGCTCAGCATAGGTAGGCAGTCTATAAAGATGTGTTGAGTTGAGGCACCTGGGTGCTCAGTGGCTTAAACATTGGACTCTTGATTTCAGCTCAAGTCATGATCACGTGGTTTTGTGAGTTTGAGCCCTACATCGGGCTCTACGCTGACTCTGCAGAGCCTGCTTGGAATTCTCTCTCTGTCTCTGTCTCTGTCTCTGTCTCTCTCTCTCTGCCCCTCCTCAGCTCATACTCTGTCTCTCTCAAAATAAACAAACTGAAAAAAAAAAACGTTTTAAAAATGTATTGAGTCAATAAACAAATGAATGATGGAAAGACTAACTCAGACTGGAAATTCTTTGAGCATAAGAACTGCAACTGTGCTTTTTAATTTGTTTTATTTATTTATTTATCTTTAAAGTAAAGAATATTTCTGCATGGTTTTTTTTTTAATTTTTACTTTAGCGAGAGAGAGAATGCACAAGTAGGGGAGAGAGAGAGAGGGCAAGAGATAGAGAATCCTAAACAGGCTCCACGCTTAGCACAGTGTCTGATTTGGGGCTTGATCCCACAACCCTGAGATCATGACCTGAGCAGAAATCAAGAGTCAGAGGCTCAAGCGACTGAGCTACCAGGAGCCCCAGCTTTTTAATTTGTCTTAATGTGTCCAATGTATCCATGGGTGGACTCTGGGACCAGTAAATTCTTCTTCTTCTTCTTTTTTTTTTTTTTTTTTTAGTGTTTATTTATTACTGAGAGAGAGAGATAGATAGAATGTGAACGGGTGAGGGGCAGAAAGAGAGGGGCAGAAAGAGAATCTGAAGCAGGCTCCAGGCTCTGAGCTGTCAGCACAGAGGTCGACACGGGGCTCAAACTCCCAAACTGAGAGTTCATGACCTGAGCCCAAGTCAGACTTTTAACCGACTGAGCCACCCAGGAGCCCCTGGGACTAGTAAATTCTTAACTAACTAGGTAGCCTGCTGAATTAGCCCAAACTTTAAAAAGATTAGGGATGTCACCATCTCTTCTATTCTTAGGATGGTCAACCATCCTGGTTTGCTCAGGACCATCCCAGTTTAACACTGAAAAGTCCTGCATCCAAGGACACCCTTCAATTCCAAGACCAGGATGGCTGTTCACCCTAACTAGACATGGAACATAAGATTTTCACCCGTAGGAATGTACGTTTTAGGCCAGTGTTTCTGTAAGTGTGATCCCTGGACCAGCAACATCAGCACCTCCCATGAATCTACAGGAATACAGGCCAGTTTGGGGGCCTCTCCCCTGTCCTACTAAATCCAAAATCATGAGGGTGGGTCCATCAATCCACATTTTAACAAGCTCTCCAGGTGACTCTGATGCATGACAAAGAATCATTGTCAACCTAAGCATTGTTTGATCAAACAGGAAGTAAATAAAGCCAAAATGCAAACGCTCAGATGATTCCAGTTCTGTTCCTCTTTAGCTTTAATTTTGGTTGCTTTAAATTCTCTAATTCTGGCTAACTTCTCTGCCAATTGAAGTGGTAAGGTAGGCCTGGGTGGGTACTTCTTAACCCATCCCGAGGCTTCAAAATTTGAAAAATTTGGTTTACAATAGTTTCCAAGTAGGGCCAATTTCAGTGGCAGCATTGCTAATTATTTACTGGGCACAAGTGGAGCAAATGAAATAGCTCAGTTTATGAGCAAGAATATGCCATGAATAGGTCCATGAACAAGAAGACAGCAGTACTATTTGAGAAGAACATCTTTTAGAAAGGTTATGTTCATGATTTTCTTTTTTTAAACCTCCAGTTTCCCAGAGACATGAAAGACACAGCCAGACCCAATGCCTACCCTCCACATTATCCAGCTACTTAAATTCCTGAAACATCAGTGAATCCAAAGTGAACTGGGCATTTTTTGCTAGTCTCTGTAACACTGGGCACTTTAGATAGGATTCTTAGTTACAGATACCATAAACTCCCTAGGGAGACAAGTAGGAAGTTAAGGCACTGAATGTTTTCTTTTTGAAGATAAGGAAACTAAGAGGTTAAGTGACTTTCTCAGATGACTTTTAGAAGGGGCATCTTGGCCAAGGAGGGAAGTCAGGGCCTTGGGGCTTCTGCACAGGGCTGGGGCCATTTGAGCTGACAAGACATTCATCTGTAAAGACCTGAAAATGGTAAGCTTTTTTCAAAGGCTTATCAGACAGATGAAGTGATGGCTTCCAGCCACAGAACTCACTCTGGGTAGCTGTCAAGGTTAAAAGTTCTATTTGCAGGTCTCCTCCATCAGACTGTTTTTGTTTTTTAAAGTATTCCTAACATGGCTCCTAACCGGTTTGGATGGCCTGGATAATGACATCGATTCACTGCTCTCTGGAATGTTGACTATGTAGGGGAAAAGGTGTGGGCGCCATGCCAGAACATAAGCTTGTGAATGGTGCCAGCCAAGACCAATTTCTGACTCACCAAGGAATGATGTGCTAGGATCCCTTAAGATGCCAATGTATTTTTCTAGGGCAATGAATTGACCAAATGACCTTCAAATCTACCTCCTTCCCATCTCTGTTTTCTCACAATGTTGTTGCTCCATTAACTAGAAATGAATGAAATATCTATCCTCTCCAGTTGACCTCCTAATTTAAATAAAGTTAAAATAGTAATAGGAACACATATAATGCTTACTATATGCCTCTTCAAAGTGACTTACGTATATTCTGAGTTCACTTAATCCTTATAATTGCACTCTTATAGATGTCATGTTTTTACTCATATGTGGATCTTGAGGAACTTAACAGAAGACCACAGGGGAAGGGAAGGGGAAGGGGAAAAATAGTTACAAACAGAGAAGGAGGGAGGCAAACCATAAGAGACTCTTAAATACAGAGAACAAACTGAGGGTTGATGGCGGGGGCGGGGGGTGGTGGAGAGAAGGGAAAATGGGTGATGGGCACAGAGGAGGGCACTTGTTGGGATGAGCACTGGGTGTTGTATCTAAATGATGAACCACGGGAATCTACTCCAAAAACCAAGAGCACACTTTACACACTGTATGTTAGCCAATTTGGCAATAAATTATATTAAAAAATAAAATAAAGTCAAAACAGTGCACCAAAAATTGCCTTCTTAGGCAGGTACTATTACTATCCTCATTTTACAGATCAGGAAACTAAGGCACAGAGAGTTTAGATTACTTGCCCAGGATCACACAGCTAATAAACAATACAAGTAGAATTTGGACCCCAGGTAATTTGATTTCAGACTTTGTGCTCTTAATTGCTTCCCCTAAGCATCTACTTTATAAATTTTTTTAAATGTTTTTATTTATTTTTGAGACAGAGAGAGACAGAGCATGAGCAGGGGAGGGGCAGAGAGAGAGGGAGACACAGAATCCGAAGCAGGCTCCAGGCTCTGAGCTGTCAGCACAGAGCCCCATGTGGGGCTCGAACTCACGGACTGTGAGATCATGACCTGAGCTGAAGTCGGACACTCAACCAACTGAGCCACCCAGGCATCCCAAGCATCTACTTTATAAAGGGTAAATTAACCTGAACTTCCAATCTTAACTTCCCCACTGTAAATGTATCTACAATATGTTATCATATTGACCACAGCAAACATTTCCTTTGGACTCCAAGGACAGATTGATGTCACCTACCCATAAGTAAAATATAAGCTGTTTGAGGGCCTTTCCCTAAGTCTTCCCTGTAGACTTAACACCTCACACATAGGAAAAGCTCACGAAGTGTTCCCTGAATGTTATGCAAAAGCACATGAAAACTCTGAAGCACTTCAAAATCTTTCTACAAATGCTCTATACACCCATATCTGAGTGCCAATCAGGACTACCATTGTCAGTACAATGAAAGTACATTGAAAGTACCATTTCCTTGTCCCTCTCTCTCTCTCCATATACGTGTATGTGTGTGTATATATCTCACGTATGCTTTGTGCAGACATTCTTCAACAAAGCTTTGCCAACTACTCCTCAGTCGCCCTGTGGCAGCATTATAGACGCACCCAGCTGTAGTACCTGAATTCTCAGCTTGCTCCCCTCTGCTCTCTTTCCTCCACTTTCTCACCACCTAGAACACATATCCATATTACTGGCTTGGCCTAGTCAGTGCTTTACACAAATTATTAAAAAGTTAAAAATGCTTTTCAGTGGTTACAAAACAGTAAAGTCAGTTAAAAGTAACACTACTGTTGGAGTGCCTGGGTGGCTCAGTCAGGTGAGTGTCCGACTTCGGTTCAGGTCATGATCTCACAGCTGGTGAGTTCAAGCCCCACGTCGGGCTCTGTGCTGACTGCTCAGAGCCTGGAGCCTGCTTCGAATTCTGTGTCTCCCTCTCTCTCTGCCCCTAACCTACTCGCAATCTGTCTCTGTCTCTCCTAAAAATAAATAAACATTTAAAAAAATTAAAAAAAAAAAAAAAAGTAATGCTACTGTCATTGTTGCATTCGTTGGAAATTATATGAAATATAATGAACACAAAACTTTCATAGATTAAGAAAGTGATTCTCATTAATGTGATTTCTCTTCAAACTTACATTTAAAATAGAACTCAACCATTTGTAAAATGAATTTCATTATTGGGGGGCCTGGGGAGCTCAATCGGTTAAGCATCTGACTTCAGTTCAGGTCATGATCACATGGTTCATGGGTTTGAACCCCGTCTGTGCTGACAGCATGGAGCCTGGAGCCTGCTCTGGATTCTGTGTCTCCCTCTCTCTCTGTCCCTCCCCCACCCCTGCTCATATGCTCTTTCTCTCTCAAAAATGAATAAACATTAAAAAAAAAAAAACTTTTAACGTTTATTTTAGAGACAGAGCACAAGTGGGGGAGAGGCAGAGAGAGCCAGAGGCAGAATCTGAAGCAGGCTTCAGGCTCTGAGCTGTTAGCACAGAGCCTGACACGGGGCTTGAACTCACGAACCATGAGATCATGACCTGCGCCGAAGTCGGACACTCAACAGACTGAGCCACCCAGGCACCCCACATTAAAAAACTTTTTAAAAATTAATTTACTGTTGAGACCTAAATTCAGCTTTTATTGCCTAAGCAGCCATTTGTAAATGGATCAGCCCACTCGTGAATGGGCTAGATTTTTTGTGTCTCGCATAGTACCACATGAAAAACTAATAGATGGATAACAAGCCTCATGTTTGTATTTCTACTGTCTGGATAATCATTTAATCAGTCATCTCTTATATAAATATCAGTGCCTTGACTAAAAACTCAGTTCTTAGGGGTCTGGCTCCAGAACTTAGAAGGAAGTGACCTCAACCCTGTGAAGCTGTGGGGGTCAGGAAGGTAAATCTGAGGAGGATGGTGGATGGGCTCCAGGATCCAGGCTCACCTGCCCTAGGCTGACTGCCTGCACTCCTGGAGATAATTGTGCCACCATCATGAGAAATTTGGAGAGCTATGGGAAATGGGACACAAGCAATTACCTGGGAGAGACAGAGCAGGATAGACAGGTGGGCCTGGAACGTTGAAGAGTTAAGCGTCAACCGGTGAAGACCAGGTCTTCTTAACTAACAGGCTGAAGTTGTCCTCAGGCAGCTTGAAGCCTTCTTGGGTATGATCTTCAAACCTCGTCTCACCTGGGTCTATCCCACCAACACCCTGCCTATAATTTCCTTCTGCTAATCAACCACACACGGTCGGTGCTGCTCTCTGCCTTCCTGTTTTCTGCCTGCCTGGTTGATGACGGCCCCTGTTCTTGGTCCCCTGAGGCTTCCACTCATAGTTCTCCAGTTCTCTGACTGTGCCTTTTGCTCCAAAGTATATATCATCACAATCTTATATTTACATATGCTAATTTATGATGATAGCCAACATTCTATAGCATTTACTTTGTGTCAAACACTTTAAAAATTTTTTTATGTTTATTAATTTTTTGAGAGAGAGACACACACACACACACACACAGAGACAGAGCAATGAGCAGGGGAGGGGCAGAGAAAAAAGGAGACACAGAATCTGAAGCAGGCTCCAGGGTTTGAGCTGTCAGCACAGAGCCCAGTGTGGGGCTTGAACACACAAACCACAAGATCATCATCTGAGCCGAAGTCAGATGCCCAACCGACTGAACCACCCAGGTGCCCCTTGTGTGACCACTCTGTCAGCAAAAGTGAGCCAGTCTCAGACAGCTTATAAAACAGATTACAGGTCCCCAACTCCAGAGTTTGATTCAGTAGGTCTGAGTTGCAGCCCAAGAGTTTGTATTTCTAATGTTCATTTATTTTTGAGAGAGAGGGAGAGAGAGAGAGAGAGCGCGCGCACATGAGTGGGGGAGGGGCAGAAACGAAGGAGACACAGAATCTGAAACAGGCTCCAGGCTCTGAGCTGTCAGCACAGTGTCTGACGTGGGGCTCAAACCCATGAACTGTGAGATCATGACCTGAGCCAAAGTCGGACACAACCCACTGAGCCACCAGGCACCCCAAGAATTTTTATTTCTAACAAGAGCAGATGCGGGTCCAGATGCCACAATTTGAAAACCTCTATTGTAGAGGATCAGATAGCCCTCAGGTGGGCTTGTTATAAATGCTCCTATACAAGGTTAGAAGGGCATTGGATAATGTTTCTTAATAAAGGCTGGAAGGAAACCTTCATCATAGTTCTCTATCAAGGCTTGGATATTGATAGATCATACCCCTCTAGAGTTAGAAAATCAGTTGGTTCTTATGGGCCTCAGCAATTGGATTTCAGATGCAGGTGGAAAAAGCACCAGCATTGGTGGGTGCCTGCTGTGTGTCAGGCACTGTACTGGGCACCTGCTTCCAGGACAATCTCATGGAGGAATCACCAGTGTGGTTGGTATTAATCTCCCATTTGGCAGATGAGGAAACTACGCTTTAGAGATCAAAGGGTCTGCAGCAGACTTTCTCAGTTGGTGTGCTGGAATAGCTCATGTGCACTGAGTTCTCAATCCCCTCAGCCCCAGTGATGCCAGGCCTGGAGCATCCTGCCAGTCACCTCCTGAGGAGAACAGAACCTTCCTCTAGCCCCACTAGTTGACCCTAAGGTGCCCTGGCCTTAGGACAGAACTTCAGTGAGCTCAGATCCAGGGGCAGACACTGCTCCTCTGTTCTCTGACACTCAGAGCTCTGAAGGGCAGGGGCTGGACTACAGGGACAACCTCGGGAGCCTGTTCATGGACAAAGGCAGAGCAAGCCTGGAGATAAAATGATTTCTCAGGATTAATGCTGAGGTTGAAGCACTAAACTGGTAAAATCTTCCCAGGTATGTTTGGGGAAAACAGACTCCTTTTCTGGTAAGAAAACGAAAGGTCCCTGAGGATACTTGAGCACTCCAATCGTAGGATGCAACTAAGAGAGAGAGCAGGAGAAAACTGGGACTCAGCTCCATGGAACTAGCTCTTAGCAAGGCCGGAAGATTGCCAGACGTTGTCCTTGGTGAACTGTGGCAGAACCAGAGATTTATGACCCATATTTTAATAGTCTCTTGATTGGATGATTGGAACTCCCTATATTTTTGTCTGCTGGCTAAGTAGCTTGGTGTCTGTACAAGATCCAAAGTGCTATAGCCAGACTCTGGACAGTCAATGGCTATACAGGTTGGGGGAAATCTTAAGTAACTTGATTGACTTTCAGTTGTTGAGAGCATTGATTTTTTTTTTTTTAATTGCTTATGGTTTACAAGGCCCAAAATAGCCCTGGACAACAGAGCACAGGTTGCACTATTAGTTCTTTAGGCAATTCTTGACATATTTCGTCCTCTAAAAGGGCCAGTTAATGTATCAGTTAATATATTAGGAGCTTCTAGTTCAAGCCAAATCTTCCCTTAATACATCTACAGGACAATTCTCAATCATTCCCATGGGAAGGCAACTTTCAGAAAGTCACATGTCTCCACAAAGGTTCTTGGAGATGTTCTGCCTAAATGAGATCTGTCCGGGGGTTGTGCAGCCTCTCTTTTCTTCTGAATGTGATCTGCTGGCACTTGTTTTTCTTTCCCGAGGGACTTTTGTTCTTAGAACCTCCACCAGCTCTTGTGGGGAAGGGAGACATTTTCCAGGGATACTAATCATTCCTCATGTTTGTTTAGTACTATCTAGCCTTTAGTGTTACAGAGAACACTAAAACATCCTAGGCTGCTTCTGCTTTTATAAATAAAAATTGAGGCCTAGAGAGATTAAGTGATTATCCAAAATGTCACAGCCAGCAAGAAGCAGGGCCAATGATTATAAATCTAGGGTCCTTGCCAGGACATCAGACTAATCTATTTACGGGTAGGGGATCCAGGCTCCATGAGGTCCGTGGAGAGAAACTCTTATTAAGTTTATTGAGGTATGTTACTTCTCTGCTATCTTCATATATAGGATTGGGGTGAGGAGATAAGGACTGACACAAATGAGAGTGTGGGAGAGGAACCACTGCTCCCAAGTCCTCTCTTTAGGCGGGGTTTGGGAGGCTATAGGAAGGTTCCCCCTTCCCCATATTTCTTCCAATTCAGTTACTAAGTCAAGAAACCAAAGCTAATGGAATCAACATAAAATCAATTAGCTTTTTCATTGCCCTAAGTAGTCCAGCTTAAGAAATGTTTAGGAAAGATTATACCAGGGATACGAAGGTACTTATCCAATTAAAATATGAGGAATATGAATGACCAAACTCTTTGAGGTGGCACTTAGCTGAAGGGCAGCCATATGTACCAGGTCTGGCATAGGAAGATTGCAAGGGCTGGATGACAGGTGTTTTGATATAGATAGATAGATAGATAGATAGATAGATAGATGAATATTCCTCAGGACTGGCACTGGTTACACAGATATACCCTAGAGAAGAGGGAGAGAATTTTACAGCCTCCCATGAATTCATTCTGGAAAGATTTATAGAGCAGGTAGTGTGTGCCAGTGAAGGATGTATAGGCATGAAGACTGCAGGGTCCTGTCTCTATGAGTTCTTCATCCTGCTGAGAGATGACAATGTGGGGGCTAGAGGTGAGGTGGAGCCCAGATTTGGAGCAGCTATTGTCAGCTCATCTGGGGTTGAGAGTGATTAGGGCTGCCTCCCAGCAGGGCAGGGTGGCTGTGATCTCATTAGATCTGCAGCCAGTAAGGCTCAGTGTTGACATGGTCTCAGAGGAATCACCCCCATGTTAGCTAACTGGTCCCCTAAAGAAATTCAGTTCCATTGCAAGAATCAGTAGACTTTACTTTATACCCCCTTCCTTGCTCAGAACCCAAGACATTGCTTAGGGATCACATTTTCACAGCCAAATGTCAGTATACCTGCTCTAATACCTGAAGATGAATTTGCAATCAATGACAACATTTTTCCAATCTTGGAAATGTGGTTTTAGGTGTTGTTGACTAAAAGCTGTTGCTTAAAGCAATCTCCACCCCTAATCTCTTTAATAAGAAAAGCACCAGACATTTAGTACTTACTTTGTGACAGATGCTGTACATGCATTAGCTCATTGAGTCCTCCTAACAAACCTCTGGGTAGGTCCTATTATTATTCCCAGTTTATAGATGTGTAACTGAAGCTGAGAGAGTGAATGATTAGCTCAAGATCACATCAGGAGGAAATGGCTTAGAGAGGATTTGTAACTCCTGAGCCCATGCTTTGAGTCTAAGTAGCTTAATCACCGCATTAAACTGGGTCTTTATTGGAAATAATGGAACAACCAAGGCAAATTTCTGTTTCAAGCATTTTCAGAAGGGTGGGAAGGGCTTCTCAGTTGTAGAAGAATATATAGTTTGGGGAATTTGGGTTTATCATAATATTTACTATATAATTTTATCTATCTATCTATCTATTTATTTATTTATTTATTTATTTAGCAGGAGGAAGTGCAGAGAGAGAGTCAGACAGAGGATCAGAAGCAGGCCTCATGCTGATAACAGTGAGCCTGATGTGGGGCTTGAACTCACGAACCATAAGATCATGACCTGAGCTGAAGTCAGATACTCAACGAACTGAGCCACCCAGATGCCCCTATAATTTTATATTTTTAAAAAATGACAATGATAAAGACTCTTTCCTATGACCTTAATTAAAGGAGGGCACTCATCTATAATAGCCAAGTGGGGAGAAGCTAGAAGCTAAACATCTCTCCATGGTGCTGGCAGCAAAGAAGTGGAGAATAGTCACCATCTATAAAGTGGGAGGGGTCACAGCACCTGCCCATTAGGGTGATGGTCAGTATTAAGTGAGGCAAGGTCTGTAAAATGAGTGCTGTGTTCAATAAGTAACTATAATTGATCACTCAAAGTTTTAGGGAGAGAGATAATGTGACTAAGTAATAAAAAGGTGTTTCTTGTTACAATAAATGGACATGGATAGGACTAGAATGAAAACTTTGCACATATTTGAAAAGGTACATAGTAGTGTCTCCTTATTTAAGACCCCCAGAGGATGCTTGAAACCTCAGATAGTACTGAACCCTATGTATACTTTTTTTCCTCTCCATACCCAGCTAGGATAAAGTTTATAAATTAAGCACAGTAAGAGATTAACAGTGATAAAATAGAACAACTGTAACAAAATGCTGTAACACAAGGAAGTGATTTAAATGTGGTCTCTGTCTCTTGAAATATATTGTGCTGTACTCACCCTTCTTCATGTGATGATGGGAGATGATAAACTGCCTGCGCGAGGGTAGCGTAGGCATGTGATGTAGCGCTGGCCTGTTTGTCAGAAGGAGGATCATCTGTTTCCCAACCACAGTTGACAGCAGTAACTGGAACCGAAACCGCAGATAAGGGGGGACTACTGAAGATCAAACTTCAAAGATTTGCTGCCTGTTATGGGACCCCTTTGGGATCTGCCTTAGACATTTATCTCTCTTCTGCTTTGGGAGCTGCCTCAATGAAAATGGCTAAGTTGCCAGGCCCTAAAATATCTTTTCCTGTCAAAAGCCTACAGCACCCACAAAAGGGGCCTGTAACTTTCCTTGACATGTAAATGAAGCCTTTGAGACCTGGGCACTGAAAGTGGAAAGTGGCCCATTTTATTTGTTGTTTTCCAGAACTCCCTGGTAGCTACTGAAACCCCGGAAGGCTGGGGGCAGGGTCTGTGTTCCAGATACCATCTAAAAAGGGAGCCCAGTGAGGAGAAGGGATACTTTCCAACAAGTGGGGCAAGTCTGAGGAATCTTGGTAACTTCCTCTTGTGAGTTTATCTCCTTTCTGTCTCCCTTTAGAGATTAGCATTAAGACCCATCCAACCACTCTTGTGAAAGACACCAACCTAATACCATTATTTCCTTTTCGCAACTCAGAGGCCCCGAGAGGTTGTACTATCCCTCACAGTCACACAAAAAGTTAGGTGACCGAGAGGTTCAAGAACACATCTTCTGGGGCACCTGGGTGGTTCAGTCGGTTGAACGTCTGACTTTGGCTCAGGTCATGATCTCATGGTTTGTGGGTTCGAGCCCCGCATCAGGCTTTGCGCTGACAGCGTGGAGCCTTCTTTGGATTCTCTCTCTCCCTCCCTCTCTGCCCCTCACCCGCTCGTGCTTGCTCTCAAAAATTAATAAATGTTAAAAAAAAAAACAAAGAACACGTCTTCCAACGTCTATTCTCGTACACTTGCCACACTAGACCACTTGGCATCTCAACAAGGGCCCTTCTAGAAATCACAGCGAGGAGCTCTGGGCATGGAGAGACACAGATCAGAGCTGGAATCCCAGCTCCACCTCTTACCGGCTGCACAACAGTGGAACGTTTCACAATCCTGTTAAAGCTTTAGTCCCTGCCCCCGTAAATGCAGGGATAAAATGAGATGCTCTACTTAAAGGCTGAGCACAGGGCCTGGCAGAAAGTAATCCCTTAAAAGAGGTTAGGTGTTCATACTGTTTCTAACAATTAATTCAAAGAGGTGCATTTTGGGATTTTAGGGGACAGAATGACCAGGCAGTTGGCCTTCTTACCTCCTTCAGAAGCTGCATGGAACTGTCCTTATTCAGCTCTACCCCAATGTAAAAGCTGAAGTTTCCGCAGCATGTGAGGGCTTGGTAAATACTTAGTAACAGCACCTGGGTTGAGAGGTTGGGTCCTTGATACACGGTTAAATCCAGTGGGGGCGGGGGGCAGCGTGTTCACCAAGAAAAGAAAAATTAACTATATGATAGCTGTGTGCCCTGCTGACTGATATTTCCATGTCGAAGGATGACTTACTGGAGCCACAGCCCGCGCGGGTCATTGTACTGAAGAACAACTCGTTTGTGGGGAACTGTTTTGTTTACTCCGTGGAGCAGAAGCTCACTCTTTGCTTACTGCTCCCAAGAAAGATGCCCAGCCCAGGGCCTCCAGAGGAGGATGTTAAAGAAAACAAAAACTCAATGACACTTGTTAAAAACGATAAACCAGACTTTAATCAGGATGACCACAAGTGGGACTTTATAGCCAAGGAGGGATGTGGGGTTAGTGGATGGAAAATTACCAAGAGGAAACATCAGGGGTAAGAGGGCATCTGGCTAAACCTACCTCACAGGATTCTTGCTGAAGGCAGGCCAGGGTGATAAGACATCACCTGGGGCTGTGGAAGAGGAGGAACCTGACTGAGGGAGAGCAGATATTGAGTATGGGGTGTTGGAGGGGTGGGTCTGGTTAAGCTGACTTGGCAGGGGTTTTGCTAAAACTGGGTTTTATGAGGAAGTGGACAGATGGGCCTAGGAGAAGTTTCAGGAGTCTGACTGAAGTTTGCTCCAGCAAAGAATCTTTGCCAGTGTTGTAGGTCTGACTTTCCCCAGTGCCAGCCAACTGGTGGGGCTTCCTCAATGCCTCTAACCTTCGTCTGTGAAGGAAATCATTGCTGCAGAAAGAATTCAGACAGGTTTACAAACACCCAGATTTGGGTGGGGGAGGAGAAGCATCTCATGCAGTAAGGAGTCCTTATCTTGCTGAGAGAATTTGTAGTTAAGGAATAAAGGAAACCCAATGAAAAAAGAAATCCATCTTGGCTAAAGGAGGCAACTTGCATCTGACCACAACATCAATTGGATTTCCTCAAGGAGTCTAAAGGCACATTCTATTATCTCCTTTGTTAAGAGACCATCTAGGGGAAGAGGTGGGGTGTGTGTGTGTGTGTGTGTGTGTGGTTTAGTTATTTTTTAAGAGAAGGAGAGAAAGCAGGGTAGGGACAGAGAGAGGGGGTGACAGGGGACCTGAAGCAATCTCCGCACTGACAGCAGAGAGCACGACATGGGGCTCGAACTCACGAACCGTGAGATCATGACCTGAGCCAAAGTCGAACACTTACCCGACTGAGCCACTTATGCAACCCAAGAGGTGAGGTTTTTAATCAGCCCCCACAGTCTTTCCAGAGATGGGTCTCTGCCCGGAGAGATCAAATGCCAAGGCTCAGGTATGCTGAGGATACAGGCTCAGGGAGGGAGGCCACCTTGGATTTCCACCTGCTGGGGCTTGCCTCTGAACAGACAGAACCCCACCTGGTTCCTATTAATCACATTTTTACGACAGAGGAGGTGAGTGGAGAGCTCTCTTTCTACGCTGACTTGGGAGAGAACCTGGGATGAAGGCTCCCAGCTTCACTCTTTACTGATGAGCACAAGTTTAGCAGGACTGATACAAAGATCCTACCCTCTCCTCCTCCTCTTTTCCTGTGGACTAGTCAGAAGAAGTCTATAAAACCGCAGTATTTTTAGCCTTTGAGTTGAGGCTGATCCACCCCTCCCCTCGCTCATTCCTTTGAAATGCAGAATCCTTTTTGTCCCCTGCCTGGCCTGGGCGCCTGGTTCGCCTGCCTGGTTCAGGCTCCTGGAGGGAAACAGGCTCAGAGCTGCCTCATCAGCAGGGTGTCCACACCACCTTGGTGGGAGTGCGGACTGGCAGACCTGCCAGTGGGAAGAGTTTAAAGGAACCAAAGTCCTGGGGTGCTTAGCTGTCATGATTTAAGTAGTCCGGCCGTGTGTTCATCCAAGCGGGTCGGCGGGTTCCAGTAGAGCAGTCACAGGGGAGATAGATAGAGAGAGCGGGTCGGCAGCAGGGTGCTATTTCCAAGGAAGGACTGATTACTCAGGTTAAGTACAGAAATACCCTTTCTGTGATTAAAAAATGCCTTACAACACATTTCTAGTTACTGAGGAAGGAAGTGTATCTTTAAAAAAAATTATCCAGAAATATTTCGACATGAAAAAATGCACAGTACATTATAACTCACAAGTATGAACTCCTCTAACACACCGATTTAACATTAAGCCCTACTGAATTTTTTTTAATTTTAAGGAATAGAACCTTACAGGCATCAGTTGAAGCCCTCTTGTGTTCGCTCTCCATTTCTCTGCCCCATGGGAGGGGCTATGCATCTTTCATTCTATCATAAATAGTTTCAAAGCAGTCAGAGAAATAGAAGCTTGTAAATTAGCGACTAGCATTAAAGCATTCCCTTTAACTTCTTCCTCTTCTTCAGGTCAGCAACGTCGTTATCTTCAACAGGACCATCACCATCAGTTGCAATAAAAATGTCTCCACTACCATAAATTGCGATACAATCTCCTAGATTGTTCTGGAAGGGGTCTGAAATGGCCTTAACAGTTACAACTGAGAAAACTAAGACCCCAACAGGCGACGTGTCTGTATAGTGACACCGCATACTCAGGTGCAGAAGCTGAGAAGGAATAGCGTGTCTCTCCCCAGAATCCCAGCACCCCTGGCACGGATCCTAACATAGGAGAGGCGCTCCACAGCTACCTGTTGCATGACTCCCTCTGTTAGTGAACAAATGAGCAGCTAAATCCTGCCCACCGTGCATATATGGTTTGTGCCCTGAACTTCCGCCTAATCAATGAAAATCTGCTAGGGATTCATCTTGTTACTTAATATAATGAATGGAATGTTTCACAAAACTTCCTAAGTCTAGAAAAGCCTGCTTGGGTTCTTTAAAACACTTCAATTAGGCGGTAGGTTTTCATTTATTTGCAAGAGAAAGTGTTAGCTTTTTTGGTGAGAATCACTCACACACACACACACACACACACACCCCTAAAGAAAGAAAAAAAAAATTAAAGTTGCCTTGGTGGCTCCATTGGTTAATCACCAATTTTGGCTCAGGTCATGATCTCGCGGTGCTGCCAGCTCAAGAGCCTGGTGCCTGCTTTGGATTCTGTGTCTTCCTCTCTCTCTGCCCCTCCCCCACTCACACTGTTTGTCTCTTCCTCTCTCTCTCTCTCAAAAATAATAAAAAATAAACATTAAAAATTTTTTAGAAAAGAAAAAAAATTAGAACCTGCAATCAATGTTTAGCATAGTCCAATAAAATGCCCAGCTGCTAGTTGCCCTGGGGTAGTACATCCTATGTATTTATCTATTGTCTACTATGTGCCAGGAAATAAGAATGGATAAATCACAGCTTTACAGGAACATGGAAGAGTGAGTGCACATCTTTCACCTAGTGTGGCATTTATGAGCTTACTGGCTAGGCTGAGAGGCATAGCTTCGGGCTGCAGGAGAGAGACTTAAAAAGCCCTATAGAGATGCCGGTTTATTGGTTGGGATTCAAAGCCAGGTTTCAGTAACACCCAGCTCTAACCCAGCCCAGGTTGCTTCCCAGAGTTCTCAAGGGACAGCATCAATTTCTCCCCAGGAATCCAGGCTGGGCAGAGAGATAACAAGACCACCTGGGGAGGCACCCTTTGCTGTGGCTCTTCGCTGGATGGTCATAATAAGATCCAATGCTGAGTGGGTGTCAGGCACTGTGTTACTCATTGACTCTTTGTAACAAACCTGCGAGGTAGGTACAGATGAGGAAACCAAGGTGCAGAAAGGTTAAATAACTTGCCTAAGCTCACACAGAAGGCAGTAGTGGAGCTGAGGTTCTTTCCCAGGCCAGGGACTCCACAGCTCATCTCTCTTGTTTTTTTTTTTTTTTTTTTTTTTTTTTAATGAGTTATAACTTACAGTAAAATTCACTCTTGTTAGTAGTGTACAATTCTTTTTTTTTTGTAATTAAAAAAATTTTTTTAATGTTTTTTTCATTTTTTGAGAGAGAGAGAGAGAGACCGAGCATGAGTAGGGGAGGGGCACACAAAGAGGGAGACACAGAACCCAAAGCAGGCTCCAGGCTCTGAGCTGTCAGCACAAGCCCGATGCAAGGGTCGAACTCATAAACCGTGAGATCATGACCTGAGCTGAAGTCAGATGCTCAACCGACTGAGCCACCCAGGCTCCCCAGTGGTGTACAACTCCATGAGCGCTGACAAATGCATACAGTTGCATGACCACCACCACATTAACAGATACAGCGGTTTCATTATCCTCAAAAATATTCTGAGCACCCGGGTGGCACAGTTGGTTAAGTGTCCGACTCCTGATTTTGGCTCAGGTCATGACGCCATGGTTTGTGAGTTCAAGCCCCGCATCAGGCTCTGTGCTGACAGTGCAGAGCCCACCTGGGATTCTCTCTCTCTCTCTCTCTCTCTCTCTTTGACCCTCGTCTGCCTGCACTCTAGCTCTCTCACTCTCTCAAAATAAATAAATAAACATTTTTTAAAAAATTCCCTTGTGTCCTTTGGTAGTCAATCTCTTCCCTCCACCCACCTGTAGCCCTGGGCATCCAGGGATCCTTTTTCTGTCTGTTTTGCCTTTTCCAGAATGTCATATAAATGGAATCATGCAGCCTTTTGAGACTCGCTCCTTTCACTTAGCAAAATGCATTTGAGATCTATTCTTCTGTGGTTGCAGACATCTGTTGTTTATTCCTTTGTATTGATGAACACTGTTACATTGTATGGCTGTACCACTGTTTGTTTCCATTCACTAGTTGAAGGGCATTTGGGTGGTGCCCAGTTTGGGGGGATTATGGATAAGTGTGTGTAAACATCTTTGTACAGGTTCTCTGTGAACTAAAGTTTTTCTTTCTCTTTGGTCAATGCCTACGAATGGGCTCACGTAGGCCCGTTCTAACCAGGCTCCAAGGTGCTAAGGACCCTAGATGTGTTCACAGCCCCTCCGTTGGGGGTGAGCGCATAAAGAAAAAAAATTTTTTTTTAGTCTCAACCTTTCAGAAAACTTGGAAGAAATTGTTTTTGTTCTAGTCTTCACATTTTTTAATATAGAAGAAAATGATTTTATAATCATAACAATTAACGTCTCAAGCTAAAAACGTGACGTTTGATCTGTGACAAGTGCTAATACTCTTGTTACTATTTGTAATCTTAGTTCTCACACCCCAGCAAAACTCACCCTTCCCCTCTGACGATGCATACATTACTAGGTGTTTCCTATGTCACTCTGAAAGCAATGCTGGTCAGACTGGCGAGCAAATGGGAGATGTAAGTGAGGTTTTTCTTTCCCTCCTCTCTAGAAGTTTCCTCTTTCCTCTCAGGTTTATTTTTAACTCTGATCCATTAACTCTCCTCCACTTCCCTAGTCCCCTTCCTTCTTCTTACCCATCATTTCCTTTGGAAGAGGGATCTGGGTTCTCAAATGGAAGCCTCCTTGCTATATTTGGTTAAAATCCCTATATCAAGTCGAGGGCATCAGCTAAGCCATGTCACCTGACTTTGTGTCCTGATGTGTGGATGTAAGCAGTGTGGCAAGCTTCCCATTTCCAATGGCCCTGCTCTTCCCACTGTTACATGGTGAATCGCTGGCTCTTGCACAAGATGGGTTTTAGTGAATCCACAAAATGAAATGGAACTTAGCGAAAAGAATTTACCTGCCACACCTCTCTTACATAGGTAGAGGATCATTTTCTCCTTCTTTGGGCTGGATGTATTGAGAACTTCTCTCAGAGTTAATGCTGGACTGCTTACACATTCAACACAAGCATAAGCAAGGATAGAGAAAAGCCTCGTTGCTGTGGTCTGTTGAGCTCATTTTCAGAAGCCAAGTGTGATATCTTTTGAGGTTTCTGAGTGCCTGAGCCTGTGTTCTCCTGAAAGCAGCACCTGACAAGAATGCTTCTATGTGAGTTACCTGAGAGTGAGATGGGGAAGGAGGAAGAGCCAATAAGAGGATGTGTTATTGAATTGGCCACCTCCTGAGAAGCTTTCTGAAATGCATCTCAGGAACATCCTGAGGTGAGGAAGAGAAAATGGGGAAACGTTTATGCTTCTGCTCTCAGCCCCCAGTGGGCAAGGGCAGTCCCACAGGCAGCAGAGTGCACCCCTACACTCGCCTGGCCTTTGTGGCAGTGTGGGGAAAGCCACTGATACCATCCCCACGTGGGCCGATTGGCTACACAATGTCATTTCAACAACTGCTGGTGTTAGTTGGGCTTCAGGCTCTTGCGGAGTGAACAGCAAAGCTCTCTGGAACCTCCTAGGACTTGGATCCAGCCTTTGTCTTCCTATAGCCATGGCTGTAAAACTCTAGCTGCCCCAGGTGAGCTGGCGAGAATGGTGGCTGTGGAATTTCTATTTGGAAGGGGCCTGGGGGCAGCCACTGGTTGGGACTTGGTGGCAGATCTTGAAGCTGTGTTTGCATGGCAGACATTGAGTCTACTTAGACTGTATGTTAATTTGGGGGTAGTTGAAGGATAGTGGGGGCTCTTAGTTCCACCAAGGGTGAGGTCTTTTCAGCAAGTTCTGCCCATGGTAGCCCAGAGTCCTCAATGCTTTCCATGCCTGATCTCTACCAAATTGTGCAGAGTCCTTGGCTGGGCGCTTTCCATTTCTCACCCCATGTGCCAATGTGGCCTGCCCACCCCCTCACTGGGGAGAAGGTGAAAGTAAGCAAAGAATCAATCCTCTCCCAGAACAGGAGCTGTAAATGAGGTCTTGGCTGCCAAGCCTTCGGGGAAATACCTTCAATCCCCAAAGTTTGTGACTCCCAGATTCCAGGCAGTGTGATCCAAGCACAACAGTGAGAGCGGGTGGTTACGCAGTGTCCTCTGGTGCCAAGTTTTCAGAGCAGGAGTCGTGGAGGTCACACTTACTCAATCAGCCTTTAGACCTGAAGGAAAGGTGACCTCTTTAGTATGTGGTTTGTATTCCTTTATGCATGTCTTAGCTTGAAAAGCACTTGCAAGTGACCACGTATTCATAATCCTCGGCAATTAAACCTTGGTTTTGCTCCTGGGAAACATCACTATTTCCTCCCCAATTAGCTTTGACTTAGGGGAGGGGGCAGGGCAGAATGATGAAGCAAATTGTCTGGAATTCCCTTGCTTTGTAGCTTTGCTCACATGTCTTTGCCATGTCACTCTCCCTCCCTGTCCCTACTTCTGGCCATCCAGTACCTTGAAGCCCCCCTTCCTGCCAGTTGTCTGTCTGCTCCAGTTCCCGGAGCTCATCTTTGAAAACATAGCACTTTTTTGTTCAACTCACTTGGCCATGCATCGCTTCTGCCTAATGGCAGCTCTAGTCTTGTAATTTATTTTTTCAGGTATTTATTTTTTTCTGCCTTATCTGTGTCTCCCTCACTCCCTGCAGATTATGAGCTCCATGAATTTGCTTGCTTGCTTGCTTGCTTGCTTTATTTATTTATTTATTTATTTGCTTATTTTTGATTTAATAAAGTTTTGTCTTTCAAAGTGTACAGTTGGGGGGACGCGTGTATGCGTCTTCACCAGCAGCTGGTGCATCTCTGTCCTTGGTATTTCTGGTGTAAATGACATGAGCTCTGTGCTTTGAAACCCGTTCGGTAAGTCCTTTACTAAGGAGCTCCTGAAGGGCTGCCCTGGCCCCGGGAACCCTGAATCTCCAGTCTCTCCAAGACAACAGCTGGGGTTATAAGCTTATAGTTGGGAACTTCCTTAAGGAGTTGGTCATATGTCGTTTTGTCAGACAAGACCGGGTCATTGAGCTTGTCCTGAACTTTGCCTCTGGACCAATTCTTCCTTTTGGCCTTGCTTCCAGATTTGTTCACTGGGTCTTTGTCTTTCTTGGGCGACTTTCCAGCCTCTTTCTTCGTGTTGTCCCTGTAGCATAGTGAAGCTCGGAGAACAGCTGCCCTCACTGCAGGCTCACTAAGATGTCGGACAAAAAAGCCCCTTGAATTTGCTTTGCATTTCTCTGTAACCTGCACAGGGCCTCATCAAGTGCCTTGGACAGAGAGTAATCAATAAATGCTCCTTGAGTCAATAAGTGAATAGAAAAAAGACTCATGGAAATTTGGAGAAGGACACTCTGATGTCCTCTATCTCCACTCGAGAAATTAGCTGGTCCTGAGCCCTTTGGACCAATGCTTGCAGGGATTGCCTGCTAGCATCTTTGTTTCTTCCACAGACATTTATCATTAATGGTGTAGGCGCCAAAGAGAGACCCCCTTAATTCAAATCCCAGCTCCTTCCTCTAGGCTGTGTGACCTTGGACAAGTGACTCAAGCTCCCTGAGCTTCATTTTCCTAATTTGTAAAATGGGATAATGTTAGTGCTGGACTCTAAGGGTTGTTGTGCAGTTGAGATGAGGTAATGCATATTAAACCTTTGGCAGGGACCAAATGGTGAGTGCTCAGAAGAATAACATTTGGTGCCTGTCTGTAGGGAGCTCATTACCCGACAGAGAAATAAATGCATGCTAATGCCACTGTGTATCTTGAGCTGAGTGCCCAGAAGCCAACCTGGAGACACGAATTTGAGTGCAAGTAGTTTGTTTGGAAGAGATGCCACGAAGCCCAGGGAAGGGCCTGGGGAGGGGAGATAGAGATAATCTACGGTACTTTAATGAACAGGTTGCCACTGTGGGCAACTGGGGCTCAGCTCTGCTGAGACCTCTGGGAGACAGACAACTCAGAGTTGCCCTTCCTCCTCCCAAGGGCAGGAAAGTTGGGGCGTTTTTCACCATCTCCTGTTACTCATTGCTTGAGGGTTGTTCCCAAAGGCCGACTTCTCCTGCACTTTCATCCTGCTCTCCACTAGCAGTCAAAACCCTCAGGCCAAGAATGAAAGGTGCCTACAGAAGACAGGCTGGAGACAGGGTCAGAGTCTCCACTGGACACCGTGTGGGGACTGTAGGTGGGGTATGGACCATGAACACACTTGCTGTGAGTTACTCCTGTCATCTGTGAGAGCTAGTGGAGACACATAATAATTACCCTTAAAGTTGTCTAAGGAGAGGATTGAGCTTTGGGGCAAATGCCTCTGAAGAGAACCCTGTGGCCTCTACAAGGGATGTGCTGTGATGGATGGTTCTCAAATCCCAGCCGTGCCCTATCCTGGCTGCGCTGAAGGTCAGCTCGGGAAATGCAGAGATTGCTTGCTGCCCGAGGTCTTGGCGAGAAAGGCTCGGGCCTAATTGTCTCACCAGGAGTCTGCGGCCCTGCTGTCTTAGCAGTAAGCAGCCAGGGCAGGAGAGAGCTAGTTCAGGGATTCAAAGAGGCTAGTGCTGCTTCAGGCCCCTCCTCCTACTTCTTAAACCTGAGAGGAAAAGGGAACAAATGTAGAAAAAGCACAGTAAATTTGGGAAAGATTTGCAGTTTTGCCTTTCTATCTACGTTCTTCATTACAGTCTGTCTTCTCCCTGCCACAACTGTCTCCAGAACCTATGGTCAGAAAAAAATGGGCTTGGGGGCACCTGGGTGGCTCAGTCAGGTGAGCTTCCGACTTCAGCTCAGGTCATGATCTCGCAGTTTGTGAATTCCAGCCCTGCGTCAGGCTCTGTGCTGACAGCTCAGAGCCTGGAGCCTGCTTCGGATTGTATGCCTTTCTCTCTCTCTGCCCCTCCCCTGCTTGCACTCTGTCTCTCTCTCTCTCAAAAATAAATGAACATTAAAAGAAACAAAAAAGAGAAAAAAAAAACAGGCTTTTGAACAGAGCTGGAGAGAATTCAAGAAGTATTCCTTATTCCACAGGTACTTTGAGAGGGTCCCTTGGAGACTTGCTGCAAGTCTGGCTCATAGGCATAGCCAGACTAGGAGGTACAAGACAGGGTGACTTGGGGGTGTAGGACACCCCATACCCCCATATTTTAGCCCTCTTGGTCCATTTAAAGCTGTAATCATAATTCTATGCCTGCAATTTTGATTTTTTAAAATATTCATTGTTGTCTCTATCAGAGCATGAACTCGGGGAGGGGGGGGGCATGAGTAGAGTTCCCCCCAGAACCCATGTCCACTCAGAACCTGAGAATGTGACCATATTTGGAACTCGGTCTCTGCAGATGTAATTGGTCAAGATGAGGTCATTCGGAATGAGGGTAGGCCTTGAATCCAGTATGACTGGTGTCCCGTAAGAAGAAGGCCATTTGGACACAGAGGCACAGATATGCAGGGAAGGGGGCCACGGGTGGGTAGAGGCAGAGATTGCAGGGTGTGGCTGCAGGCCAAGGAATACCGAAGATGACTGACAACTGTCTGACACGGGAATAGGCAAGGAATGTATCTCTTCTAGCACCTTCGGAGGGAGCACAACACTGCTGTCACCTTGATTTCTGACTGGTGGCCTCCAGAACCGTGAGACAATCCCTTCCTGTTGTTTCGAGCCTCCCAGTCTGTGTCACTTGTTATGGCAGTGTTTAGTTCAAAGCATGTTGGTTGACTCAAGATGTTAAAGGGAGCTTCTTGAAGAGTATACATTACCAGAAGGTGTGGCCTTTCCAGCCTGGCTGCTATCACAGCTGTAGAAATTAGGGTATCAGATGCTGAGAGCAGGACCCAGGGGTTTGGGGTGCTGGGCAGTTGCCTCTTGGGAGGACTGGACAGTACTAGGGAAAGGAAACACTTAAGAGGGAGCTGAAAGGGAGCCAAGACTTCTTTCATCTGCTTCCCAGTTTGGGCTAGCGCTGGCCTGGTTTCAGGGCCCTCACATCTAATTATATGAGTTCAGAAAGGCTCAGACACTCTTTCTGGGTGTGGGGCAAATCCTCAAGAATCTAAGGTCCTGACCGTGGATTCCTCCAGCTGGACTCCCGAGGACAGGGTATCACCAGGGGTGGAGAAAAGGGGATGGTGGTTTGGAGTTGAAGTCAACTTTTGCAAATAGCCCATTGTTCTCTTTCATCCTTCTGTGAAAGAGGATCAGAAGTTCACTGCGTAGCTCTAAGGAAGTTCCTGGCAGCTCTGTTTATAATAGCAAGATTTTGGAAATGACCCAAGTGTCTGACAATGGATGATTGGTTACATAAAGCATGGTTTAGCCAGACGCTGGAATTCTATTCAGCCATTAAAAATGATGTCATGGATGACTGTTTATTGACATGATAAAAGGATATCATGTATGGAGAACATATATGCACATATGTAATATTTTACCCAAATGATGTATGTATGACATATGTTTGCAGCACAGAAAAAGATCCACAGGAAATAAGACCAAGGTTTTAACTGGGGCTTTCGCTTGCTGGTAACATTGTGGGTGATTTTCTCCCTGACAATAGACATGTATCTATTTGTAATATAAAACTAAAGTTGTTTTAGTTTTAAAAAATGTTTCTCCAGTGTTGTGTAGATTGACCGTGAGCTTACTCTCCCCTTCTCCTCTATCAGAACTTACTTTTCTGTGTTTTTTGTTTTTTTGGTTTTTTTTGGCACAGGTTTGGGTTCTCTCTCTCACTGAGTCAACAGAGGGCCATGACAGCAGCACAGAGAAAGCCTCATTGCCAGGGCAGATGGACAGTCTTGCCACAGATTCTGGCATCCCCTTGGGACTCGCCTCTTTGGTACTGAGATCAGCTGAGATCACCTGTGATGGTCCTTCCTCTTTGTTCCAGAGAGCGTGGACTTCCTGACCTCAACTCCTGCAGACCATTCAATGTTGCGTCAGCCTTTCATTCTCTCTGTTCAATCTTGTCTTGCTTGAAGTCCCCAATTTCAGTGTGTCTCTAAATATTGCTTTGAAAAAGGTTTAATGTTCTACTCTTGTTCAACTCAGCCAGCACTTATTTTACTGATGACTTTGTGCCAGGCTTGATCACTAAGACAAGGGTCTACCCTTGAGAAGGGACTGTGGCTGATGGGGGCTCCTATGAGGTGCCAGACACTTTGCTGAGGACTTTATATGCATTCTCTCAATTTAATTGGTTAGCAACCCTTTGAGGAAGTACTAGTATTTTTGTGGCACAGATGAAAAATTAAGGTTTGGCAAGTGCTCAGTAATTGTTTAATAGCAAGACATGAATTTAAATCCAGCTCTATCTGACTCTACTACTACCACTACCACGACCACGACCACCACCACAACTCCTCCTCCTCCTCCTCCTCCTCCTCCTCCTCCTCCTGCTACTACTTTATTCTAACTACTAATACTATTACGACTATAACCACTGTTACTACTGCCACAGCTTTTGCGGCTGCTACTATGACTTTACTCCACTCCTACTTACTCTAAATACTACTACTACTTTATTCTTACTACAACTGCTACTATAGCTATGACTGCTGTTACCAATACCTGTTACCGCTACCATTCCTCCTCCTCCTCCTCCTCCTCCTCCTCCTCCTCCTCCTCCTCCTCCTCCTCTTCCTCTAAATACCTTCAAGTCCAAAGCAGTTTCCATCAGACAGTGCCCAGCTAACCATATGTCATAGTTTACTTAACTATTCCTTATCTTGAACAAGCAGGTACTTTGAAGTATTTCCACGATTATAACAAGACACTGTTATTGTATATACATAGCTTGTGCTGACCTTTAAAAAAGCTCTTGCATATACATATACAAACACATTATGTGTGTGTAAGAAAAAAAGACTGGAAGAAAATACACTAAACGTTTGACAATTACACATAGGGAGTGGGACAGGGCATGGCAAGCTGAGTGACTTTTAAAAATAGACTGATTTTTAGAGCACTCTTAGTTTAACAGCAAAACTGCAGGGAAGGTGCAGGGATTCCCCATACACCCCCTGCCTCACCCCTCCTCAGCCTCTTCTACTACCAGCATCCTCCCCCAGAGTGGTACATTTGTTACAGTCGATGAACCCACGTTGGAAGGGTATCGTGGTTGCTTCCAAGTTTTGGCAAGGACGTCTTGGTTTGCTTCCAAGTTTTGAATTAAGCTGCTATAAACATCCGTGTGCAGGTTTTTGTGTGGACATGTTTTCAACTCATTTGGGTAAATACCAAAGGGCACAATTGCTGGGTTGTATGGTAAGAGTATAGTATAGTTTTGTAGGAAGCTGCCAAATTGTCTTCCAAAGTGGCTGTACCATTTGCATTCCCACCAGCAACAAATGAGTTCCCATTGCTCCAGGTCCCTGCCAGCATTTAGTGCAGTTAGCATTTTGGATCTGACCATTTTAATAGGTGTATAGTAAGTGGTATCTCATTATTGTTTTAATTTGCAATCCCCTAATGACATATGTTGTTGAACATCTTTTTATATGCGTATTTTCTATCTGTATATTGTCTTTGGTGACATATCTGTTCAGGTCTTTTGCCCATTTTTAAATCAGGTCGTTCATTTTCTTATTGTTGAGTTGTAAGAGTTCTTTGTGTATTTTGGACAACAGTCCTTTGTTAGATATGTCTTTTGCAAAAATTGTCTCCTAGTATGTGGCTTGTATTTTCATTTCCTTGAACATTTTCACTTTTTACTTTACATACTTCATTTTGCTTGATTTTTTTTCCCCAAAGGGTGTGCAGTGTTTTTTATGATACACAATTTTTTAAACATTGCCTTCCAATGCATTCAGAAGCATACAGATAAGCTAGGATTGGTCAGTAATACAACTGTTTTTAGAAGGATTCCTAGGCAAAATAAAACATTTCCCCTAACTGGGGAGCTAACGTTCTGTCCTGGCCCTGTGAGGAGAGAGTCATAGCATGGGGAGTATCTCACACTAAAGGTAATGAGCTTTTTAATAGCTTGTGTGCGGTTATGACTGTGCCATGTATTTCAGAGTTTAATGACTATATTATGCATTTATATGTCTGATAGGGACTTGGATAAACAGGAGAGTATCTGCCTCCATGAAAAGAAATCCTAACAAATTGGATTCCCTTTAGCTAAAGGAAGAATCTGGAACCAGCAGTATCAGCTAGAGAGAGCAGAGAAAGGTTTAGAAAGACGGTACCCTGGAGGCCAGAAAAAGACATTCAGCAGAGGATAGACTTTTCTAGCTTACGGGCTTCTGTGGCCCTTATGGGAGGAGGCTCTGTATTTATGGTCAAAGGCCATGGGTCCCAGACCAACCCTACTGTAAACTGACTGTGGGACTCAATCAAGCTACTAAGCTTTTTGAGCCACACTTGCCTTATTTTGGAAAGTCCAGATGATAACAATAGTAACTATCTCACTGGGTTGTTATGGGGATTAAATGGTGCTTCACTTTCAAAGTGCTTTGTAAAGAACAAGGTGCTTGTTCTAACATGTGGTCCAAGCATTCCTTGGGTATTTAGACAGACTGTGTTTGAATGTCTATTGTGTGCCAAGCCCTGGGCATGCAAGAGGCATTAATGCCTGGTGCTTACAATCAAGAACTGTCAGGCAACATGAAAAGTCAGGTATGTGAAAGAACCATTCCAATACTATTGCCTGGAATTTACACCATGTAACTTGCTCCTCAAAAATACAGGGTCACCTGTGTTGTTCATTATGACGACAATGTTCTCTTCATCTTCCAGTGTAGATGGCAGAGGGTGGGACCATGGTTTCTTTTACCTCCACAGCAACTTATATATTATAGTATATACATATATATATATATATATATATATATATATATATATGTAGAGAGAGAGAGAGAGAGAGAGAGAGAGAGCGCAAAAAATATCCATGTATGGAGGGCTCTCCCTGGACTAGGCTCTATTTTAAGACCTCTGAGGTATATATTTAGATATATCTTATGTATCTTTAAAACAACCCTAAGAGGTAAGTAATATTATAATTTCAATTTTACAGCGAGGAAACAGAGGCACTAGCAGTTAAATAAGGTGGCTCAGCCATTGAGTGGTAGGCTCAGACTTTGAACCTTAATATATTGGGTTTCACAGTTCATACTCTTACCTACTTTGCTAGGATCTCTGCAAAGCTCTACTTTGCTGACTGGTTTCCAAACTCATCTCAGAGCCTAGCATAGAGAACTTTGCATTGAGTTTAAAAGGAAACATGAAGTGAGGTGTGTGGTGTGTAAGGGAGCTCAGAGGACTGAGAGGGGGCCTTTGGGCTCTTGTCAGTCCCTGGGGGAATGTTCCTGTCATTGGGAACCACATGCATATTCCTGGTCCTGTTCTGTGAGAACTGAGAATGTTTTCTGGCTCCCATTAAGCAGCAGCCAGTTAAAGATCTTGTGGGTTCCCCGCACAAGGACAGATCAGTCAGGAAGAAGACCCAGTGTGCTCAAAGCATAGCACACACAGTAGAGTCCAGGAGCCAGGTAGATCAGGGTGGGGGTCATCTGGGATGCTGCTTGCATAGGGACCGAGTGACAGAGAGGAGATGAAAGTAGAAGCTGGGAAGGAGTGATGCTGGGAGGAATGATGAGGCAAATTAGTGGACAAATGTAGCCATGCATCAAAAGTTTGGGTCTTCATGGTTCTTGCTCTTTTAAATGAATGTAGTTAGCTAAATCAGTTAGAGTACAGAAAACATCACCTACAGAGGGATTGTCAACAGCAGGGAGAGATGCTACCACCCTTGGGCCTGAAGCAGCAAGGGGTAATAGCAGATACTGGAACCCCCTGGGAACTTTAGCTGTGGGGCATCCCCTGGAGGAGCTGTGGCCTTGGTAGAGGAACACAGCCCCTGCCGACCTGCAGTGTGGCAGGAAACGAACCAGGGGAGTAACACTCCAACTTCTCTCTCTTACATTCTCTGATTTCCTGCTACTCACAGACATTTCACCCAACCAGATGCCAGAGAGCAAGAGGGCCAGTTCATGCTGTTTATAGTGATCAGCAATCCAAACACAGAGCAGAGAAAGATGGATCTGGAGGGACGACTGGAGACTATCCAGTGCATTCATCCATGGAAGTGCTTAGAAGATACTTTAAAAACAACCAAGAGGCTATCAATAGGGAAGTATCTAAATAAAATGTGATATGTTTACACTAGGGAACACCATGCAGCAGTTGCAAAAATAGAATAGATCAATAAATATTGACATGGATGGATCACTGAGACATATCGTTGAATGGTGAAGCAAATTGCAGAAAGATGCCTGGAGGAGGATAGCAAGTTTATGACACACACACACACACACACACACACACACACACACACGTCTATGAAATACCCCGAGCCTATTGTCTAATGTGTGTTGTGTGTATATGTATGTATATTCACATAAAGTCTGGAATGCTAATAGTGGTTTGCATTGGGGGGGAGGGTGGGAGGAGGTTCAAATTGAGGGAGACAGTCAAAGGGGACTTCGGTAGTGGTAGACACTGTTTGTTGCCTAATAGTAGCCATCTCCCATCCCCCACCTCCCAACTCTTCCGTGCTAACAATTCAGGTTATGTTCAGGTATAAAAGGGCAGCATTTGCTTAGGGAAAGTAGGTCCGGGCATCGAATCATGATTTAAACCAAGTATAGTCATGTCACTCCTCTTGCCTGTGATTGGCCTACAGGTAGGCATGTGACTTAGTTGGCTGGTGACTTATAGGAAGTATTTGTTTGTTCTAATACCAGAGAGTGTAGTGGACAGAGTTCTGCCTCTCCCCTTCCTGTCTGTCTTGGGGTGATATTGTTTGAAAATGTGATGCTTGGAGCTGTGACAACCATCTTATGACCACGAGAGAAAGGCCAGGAGAACTGTGGAGACATCAGTCCAGCATCCTGACATCATCTTGCTGTTCCAAGACAGATTACTATTTTACTTCAAACTTCTGGTTACTTGAGATATTAAAATGTCTTTATTGCTTACACCTGTGTTAGGGCATTCTGTTACAATTCAATACATCCTAACTAATTCAGTAGCTTCATCTGAAATAGTTTCAGTATTTTCTCAGGAGAATTTATTCCTTTGCTACTTGTGTACTTACACCTTCTTTTATAAAGCTACCTCAGACCTTTTCACTTCATCTCCAGAAGTGGCCTGGTTCACCTCCTGCTGCAGGCTACCTAAGGCTCTCTCTACCCTTCAGGATCCTTGTTTCCCTCTGCCTCAGCACTACGTGCTGAGCTGCTTTGATTGATGACTCAGGTGGACAAGGCTTTTGGAATATATCTCCCCATCCCTCCTGGGGCTGCTGTATTTCCTCCTCACCTCAGGCTGGGGGATCCACTATCTGGGGCTGTCCTTCTCCAGGCATTCTCTGCAGGGCGGCTGCCCTTGCGTACCAAAGAGGTCTGGGGAGACTGGAGAGATGCAGAGTTGGACAGGCCAGGAGGTCCAGGCCTAAAGCAAACAGCACCAGCATCTGGGTGGGATTCCTGTGTCCTGCCCCTAGGCATGGCCTCTGAATATTGTAAAGAAGCTCCTTCTAGGTTCATCCAAGGGAGTCATGCAGCTCCTGAGATTTGTGAGGATGCTTTTAAATCATTAGTACTCATTGCTTCTACTGGAGGTCCTGTACACTGGATTTTATCTCCACAGCAAGAAGGGCTTGTGAAAATCTTAAAGAGGAGGCTCAGTGGGTGGGGCAGGTTTGCTTTCCGGAAGGCCACCCTGGAGGCCCAAGACTGTTGGGAGGCCCAAGACTGTTGGGAGGCCCTTATGACAGGCTGAAGGAGAGAAGCTGAGGTTTTAGTTGGGGCCCAGGATGGAGTACAGGGGAGGGGAACTGGTGTGAGTTCCCCCCTTCCCTTCACCATGGACCATGCTCTACAAATGGTGACAAGGAAAGTTTTCTGCATTCTTCAAAGCAAGGCCAGAGAGATCTTTGGGATGCTGTTTCCAAGGGTATTTCAGGGAGGTCTCTATAATAAGGGTTTCCTTTGTGGCATTGCGCCATTAGTCCCATGTGAATCATTCCATTGCAGCAGGGCCGGGCGGGAAGGTTGGCCGGGATGGGAGGCCGGGACTTCCTTTGTTCCTTTGCCCCTCTGAGCTCCTCCGCCCCTCTCCACCTGCCCTCTTCCTGTTTGCTCTACCTCTCCAAACCTACAGAGGGCTTCACTCAGGTTTGCGGGGGCGGGCGGGGAGGCTAGACCTGTGGTTAAAGACTTGGAAAGGCGGAGGGAGAGGGTAAGGAAAAGCAAACTTCTGCCTCAGATGCCGGCTGCTTTCTTATGCATGCTTCCCTCTTTCTCACTGTTTTCTGGAAAGGCTGAAAATAAACACTTTTGTAATACAGACTTGTAATTCACACTTCCCTGACAAGTTACTCAAACTGCAGCCACAGCTGCTTAAAGAGAGGGGGTTTGACGCAAGCCTTGTTAAGGAGGCGCTTTCTAACTTAGAAGGTTCCAACCTTTCAACGCAGTTCATCTGGCTCCTTCTAAGCTAGTCAGGGGACCCAGGAGGGAATCTGGGAATCCGGGGCCAGAGCTCATCACCAGCGTCTTCACCACGCATTCAGACTTTTGAAATTGCTGAGTCCTCGGGGCTGTTACTCAATTCACTTTTGCAAGTCCTGGAGTCATCGACAGCCTCACCCGGAAGAGATCGCAGAAATCTGTTAACCCACGAACTTCATCCTACAAACCAGAGAAGTGACTTCCCTGCTTAAAACGACCAGATTGGTTAGCGGAGCAGCTGGGAACAAAACCCCGAACTCTGGACTCCCAGTCCAAGTGCTTCCCAGTAGGCCATACTTTATTCATTTCTTGGGTTTTATTCCTTCCATTTAAGTTTTTATTATGGAAAATTTCAAACATACACAAAGTAGAGAGCAAGTAGACTAGCGCCCCCACCCAGCTGTGGTTTGGCTTTGGCAGCTTCAGTTATCCACGGTCAGCTGCAGTGGGAAGCGGACGCTCCTCCCGATGAATCATCAGAAGGTCAATAGTAGCAGCCTAAGCTACCTCACCTGCCTCACTATGCCTATTTTATTAATTAAACTTTATCATAGGTATGTATGACTAGGGCTCAGTACTATCCACGGTTTTTGGCATCCACTGGGGGATGTGAAACATCTTCCCTGTGGATAAGGGGGGGATGACTGTACATGAATACCCACATACCCACTGCTCAGTTTCAATAATTGTCCTTGTTCTGATGTTCTTGCTTTATCTATCCCCCACCTTCTTTCTTTGCAACCAGACTTCACACCACTTTATTAATACAGCAATATGTATCTTTAACAGAAAGCTTTAAAAAGTAATGTAAACACAGAACTGTTATCACACTCACAAAACTAACAATATTTCTTGGTGTCATAATACCTAACTCGTCCATAATTTTCTCCAGTTGTGTCAAAAATATCCTTTTTGCAATTTATATCAGGATCCAAACAAATCCACATGTTGCATTTGTTGATTTTTTAAAAAGGGCTTTGAAACTGTAATAGTCCTTCTTCTCATACATCCCCTGTACCTTGTGTTTATTGAAAAAGCTGGGTCATCTGTCCTTTAGAATTTCCCACATTCTAAATTTGGCTGGTTGTGTCCTGCTGGTACCCTTTAACATATTACTTTATCCCACATCCTGTAAATTGGTACTTAGATGTAGAGCAGTGGTTCTCAATGAGGGGGGAGATCCCCAATTCCGTTCACCTCAAGGACGTTTGGCAATAGGTGGAAAATGTTTTGGTTGTCACAGCAGGGTGGTGCTATTATCATCTAGAGGGGAGAGGCCAGGGATGTTGCTAAACATCCTATACACACGAGAAAGAAGCATGTGTTCCAAGATGTGCGTTTTGAGAAACCCAGGTGAGAGTCTTGATGAGATTTAAGTTCTTTTTTGTTCTTGTTTTTTTGGCAAGGATATTTCATAGGTGGTACTGTGTATTTCCTTTTGGATCACAGGAGGAAGATACCATGTCTCATGCTAAGGTGATGTTAAGTTGATCAGTGGGTTCAGGAGGCATCAGCCTGACACAAAGTTAGCCAAACGGAGACATTTGGTGAGTGAACAAGCACTATGGATAGATGAAAACCGGGAATATCTCTGGCAAACAGGGACATGTGTCATCCTATTCATTGACTTTTCAAGAGCTTTATTCATCTCCAGTTGATTGGCTTTCACTCCCCACTTCCCACAATTTTTACAAAAGTTACATAGGCACATAAATTCAAGAGTCACATAATTCTCGTTGCTACAGCTATTCCCTCGTCCCTCCCAACTTTTCCTTCCCAAGAGGCAACTACTTTTAATATTTATCTTTGCATATCCTAATAATGGGCTTAAATTGTTACTTCTTGAGCAATTTAAGTTTTTGGCATTTTCTAGTGACTTCTCTCTAAAGAATACGATAATTTCTCTATTTTCTTTTTTTTATTAAATTTTTTTCTTAATGTTTATTTATTATTGAGACACAGAGGGAGACAGAGCATGAGCAGGGGAGGGGCTGAGAGAGAGACACACACACAAAATCTGAAGCAGGTTCCAGGCTCTGACATGGCGCACAGAGCCCGAAGCAGGGCTCGAACTCACGAACCACAAGGTCATGATCTGAGTCGAAGTCGGACGCTTAACTGACTGAGCCACCCAGGTGCCCCTAATTTCTCTATTTTATGATAATGCTTCCTAGTGGCCTGTTCAAGCACCTTTTCTAACCCTTCATGTTTGCAGAACAAATTCTAATTTTAGTTGTCTGCCTATGTGTGAAGGTGGGATGTTAAAACGCCAACCAGAAGCTCTGATGTCACAGGTGGGGCTTGTTACGAGCTTCACTATAGGTTATCTGGCTATGCTGTTTTTTAGGGAACGCCTAGTGTCAGAATGTTTGTCTTTCTTGAGCCTGCCCAGAAAAGAGTTTTCCAGTCTTCCGCCTGGAAGAGATAAGCCTGGTTGCCAGTGTTCCAGGAGCCAAGTGGGGCTAGAGCAGGGAAAGTCTCAGCCTTTAGTATGTAGACTTTCCTGTTTGTTTGTTTTTAAAATTCCCTTGCCATCTTTTGTGCCTGCTGTCCTCTAGTCCCCAGACTGTCTGTTAACTTCCTCCAGAGAATAAACCTAAGTCTAATGACAGGGTTATGGAGAACCAGTTACCTAGCTGCATAGACTTGGGGAGGGAACCTAAGGATCAGATTGTTTTATTAAGATATAATTGTCATGAAATAAATAGCACTTATTTACAGTGTACAATTTTATAAGTATGTATACACCCATGAAATCATCATAGCCAAGATAATGGACATGTTAACTACCCCTACTCTTTCCTCTTCATCCCCAGACAACTACTGATTTGCTCTCTGTTACTATAGATCACTTTGCATTTTCTATTCAAATTTTGTATAAATTCAGTCCAACATGTGCTCTGTTTGTGTGTGGGGGGGAGAGATTCTGACTTTTTTCACTCAGTATAATTATTTTGAGATTCATCCATGTTGTTGAGTGTGTCAGTAGCTCATTTCTTTTTATTGCTAAGTATCTCACTGTATTGATAGGCCACAATTTGTTTATTCATTCACTTGTTGATGAGCATTTGGATTGTGTCCAGTTTGGGTTTATTACAAATAAGGCTGCTATGCATGTTCATATGCAAGTTGTTGGTGTGGACATAGGGGCCACATGGTAGGTATATATATAATTTTTAATGAAACTGCTATGCTATTTTCCAAAGTGGCTGCACCATTTTACATTCCCAACAGCAATGAATGAGAACATTCTAATTGTTCAACATCCTTGCTCACACATGATTTGGTCAGTCATTTAAATTTCAGACATTCTAGGGGTGCCTGGGTGGCTCAGTCAGTTGAGCGTCTGACTTCAGCTCAGGTCATGATCTCACGGCTTGTGAGTTCAAGCCCCACATTGGGCCCCATGCTGAAAGCTCAGAGCCTGGAGCCTGCTTTGGATTCTGTGTCTCCCTCTCTCTCTGCCCCTCCCCCACTCACACTGTCTCTCTCTCTCTCTCTCTCTCTCAAAAATAAACATTAAAAAATTAAAAAAAAATAAATTTTAGATGTTCTAGTAAGTGTGTAGTGGTATGTTATTGTGGTTTAATTTGCATTTTTTAATGGCTAACGATGTTGAGTATCTTTGAATGTGCTCATTTGCCATCTGTATATCCTCTTTGGCGAATTGTCTATTCAAGTCTCTTGCCCATCTAAAATATTTGATTACCTTGTTTTCTTACTGAGTTTTAAGATTTCTTCACATATTTTAGATACAAATCCTTTTTGAAATGTGTGATTTGCATATATTTACTCCCAGTCTATTTAACAATGTCTTTCAAAGAGCAAATGTTCTTAATTTTGATGAAGTCCAATTTATCAATTTTTTTCTTTTATTATTTTGCTTTTGGTGTTATACCTAAGAAAGCTTTGCTTAACTCAAGGTAACAAAGACTTCTCCTGTTTTCTTCTAAAAGTTTTATATTTTGGGGTTTTATTTAGATTTAGGTCTGTGATACATTAAAATTTTTTTTAATGCTTATTTATTTTTGAGAGAGAGAGAGAGAGAGAGAGAGAGAGACAGAGTGTGAGCAGGGGCAGGAGGAGGGGCAGAGAGAGAGGGAGACACAGAACTTGGAGCAGGCTCCAGACTCTATGCTGTCAGCACAGAGCCTGCCTTAGGGCTGGAACTCACAAATTGTGAGATCATGACCTGAGCTGGAGTCGGACTCTTAACCGACTGAGCCACCCAGGTGCCCCTGTGATACATTTTTAGTTAATTTTTTCTATATGGTATGAGGAGTGGGTCCAAGTTCTGTTTTTTGTAGGTGGATATCTAACTGTTTGAGGGTCATTTGTGAAAAAGACTTTCTTTGATTTCCCCATCAAATTGCCTTTGTACTTTTGCAAGTTTTTGTTTGTTTTTTGTATACTCTTTTCTATTTTATTGGTCTGCTTGTCTATCTTGAATTTAATACCACACAGTCTTGATTATTATAACTGTATACTAAGTTTTGAAGTTAGATAGTGTAAGTCCTCCACATTTCAAAGTAGAATTGGCTGTTCTAGGTCTTTTTGCATTTCCAAATGAATTATAGAATCGGCTTGTTAATTTAAAAAATATTTATATTGTTAACCTAAAGGTTAACAATATAATATGAAATGGAAAGGTGTAATGTATACATATATATGTATAACATAATGCATAATGTAAAAATCCTGCTGAAATTTTGACAGGATTTTATTGTATCTATAGATCGTGGAAAAAATGTACATCTTAGCAATACTGATTATTCCAATGCAAGAAAACAGTATATCTCTATTTAAGTATTCTTTCAATTTTCCCCATGATGTTTTTTAGTTTTCATTGCACATATTTTGTCTTATTTATCCCTAAGAATTTCATATTTTTAGATGGCATTGTAGATTGGTATTATATTTTAAATTCTATTTCTCTGTTTTTAAAATTTATTTATTTATTTTGTGAGAGAGAAAGAGTGAGAGCAAGTCGGGGAGGGGCAGAGAGGGAGAGGGAGAGAGAGAATACTAAGCAGGATTCTGCGCTGAGAGCGCACAGCCCAATGCGGGTCTCTGTCTCAAAAACTGCGAGGTCATGACCAGAGCTGAAATCAAGAGTCGGATATTAACTGACTGAACCACCCAAGTGCCCCGTCAAACTCATTAATTATTAATTCTAGTAGGTTTTCTTGTAGATTGCATAGGATTTTTCTGCATAGACAACCTATGTCATCTGTAGAGATAGTTTTACTTCTTTCTTTCCAGTATGGATACCTTTGTTTCTTTTTCTTGCCTATTGCACTGGCTAGAACCTCCAGTTCAATGTTGAATATAAGTGGTGAAAGCAATCATCCTTTCCTTGTTCTGATGTTAGCGGGAAGGTAATCAGTCTTTCACCACTATCAACTATGTTGGTTTTTCATAGTTTTTTTTTTTTTTTTATCAGGTTGCAGAAGTTCCCACCTATTCCTACTTTGAAATGAAATGAAAGTTACATTTTGTTAAATGCTTTCTTGTGTGTGTGCCTATTGAGATGGCTACATGGTTTTTCTTTTGTAATGTATTACTATCATGAATTAAATGGATTGATTTACAAATGTTAAATCAATCTTGCAATCCTGGGATGAAGCCTACTTGCTCATAATATATTACTCTTTTTATATATTGTTGGAATCAATTTGCTAAAATTTCATTTTAAGAAATTTGCATTCGTGTTCATAAGGAATGCTGGTGCATAGTTTTCTTTCCTTACAATGCCTTTGGCTGGCTTCATGTGTTTCCTTTCCTCCTCGTCAATTTGCTGGAAGAGTGTGTAGAATTAGTGATGTTTTTTATATTTTTGGTATTATGATTTCCTTCTGTTTACTTTGGGTTTAATTTGCTCTTCTTTTTCTGTTTTTTTTAAGTTGGAAGGAAGCTGAGGTTGTTGATTTGAGACTTCTTTTTATTTTCTCTAATTAAGTGTTTGGTGCTATAGATTTCCCTCTAAGTTCTGCTTCAGTTGTATCGCACAAATTCTGATGTATTGTATTTTCATTTCCCTTCAGTCCAAAATGCTTTTTCTCTTTTGATTTCTTCTTTGACACATGGTAAAGAAGCATATTATTTAGTTTTCAAATATTTGGGATTTTTAAGCTATGTTTTCCTTATAGATTTCTATTTTAATTTCATTTTGGTCTCAGGACATACTTTGACTTAAGTCCTTTTAGAGTTGTTTTATGGCCCAGAATATGGACTGTTTTGGTATATGACCTGTATGCATTAAAGAAGAATGCATGTTCTGCCAATCTTGGGTGGAAATAGAAACTATCTCAAAACAGTAAGCTGGGATAGTCATAGAGCACATCCTCTTTATTTCCTGTCTCTCAGTGATGGCTTTACTTTGTTGCCTAATAGCCAACATCTTGAGAACAATTGTTTCATCTATTCTGTTTTATGAATTGTGTCAGGTGTGAGGGTAAATCTGGTCTTTGCTATTCCATTTTAGCCTAAGTGGACGTCTCTGTGGGCTGCTTTTAATCTGGCTTTCAACCAATATTAGGCCTACCTTAACCTTCACTTTGGAAGTACCTGGTTCTGACAGTTTCTAAACCTTTGGGGGAGTTCTAAGATGTCACTGTGCCATTTCCTGGCTGGCTCTGGAATCTCATAAATATCCTAGGAGATCTATTAAAGCAGAAAGCTGGGGCTTTCATAATCATGGCTGAGCTGGTCATTTTCTCATGAGGTTGCATTACCTGGAACAGAGCCTCAAACTCATACACCAACAAGGGCCCTGAAAGGAAGGGAAATGAAGGAAACAAATGTCATGCAAGACAAGGGGAGGTTGAGACACTGGCATAACCCACCTTGTTTAGAGGTCTCTGCTCTGGTCTCTTGTAGCCATACACGAAAGAAGGCCTAGCATCTTCAGCTCTTCCTCTAATTCAGAGAAGCTGGAAATTCAGAATTTTATGCAAAACTTCCTCTTTTGAAGATCTTGACAACTAATACAAATTTTTAAAAATGTTGCGAGCCAACTAAGGGCTAGATCTGCCTTGTCAGGCTGCTTGTTTGGTACCTTTGGATTTTCATGTCTGCTCTTCCTTTGCAGATTCCTGCTTCGTTATGCAGGCAACTTTCCCTGCGTCCTCATGTGCCTCTGCTCCCCAAACATTGGCTCACACATGATTCTGGTTTGCCATGCCATCTACTCTAACCCCATTCCACATGACCTTGACTTACTATCGAAATCTTCCCATTTCAGATTTCAGAAGGGAAAATTGTCCAGCTTTGGGCTTATTAACTGTGGTTGGAGGGGGTCGATTAGGATCGTATTTACTGACCTCTGGGACTGAGGGTAAGATAGGTTTCTATGGATAGTGAGAAAATGATTGACTTTCTGTGGAAACTAACTGAATCATACAATGGGAGAGCTGGAAATGACCTTAGAAAAGCTTGGTCAAACTCCATCATATTGCATATGAAGACACTGAAGCTTAGAGAAATGAAGTGACTTCTCCAAGTTCAAGGACTTTAGTCACCAGTGAAACTGAGTCTGGGATTTAATCACCTAGCCAACTTTTCTTTTTTCTGTGTTTCATGAGAGCAGGAAATATATCAGTGTTCTTAGTGTAATGCATGATGCATAGTAGGTATTCAGTGAATATTTGTTATATAAAAAGATGTACTGAGTTGTTTTCTATAATGTTAGCATACTTAATTTATAAATTAGGATTAGATTTAGCTACGTATAACAGAAGTGTAGGATATCAACAATGTCTCCATGCCCTGATTTCCATTTCGTCATCCTTAGTGCATAGCTTCCATCTTTAAATTTGTCTTACGGGGTTGCCTGGGTGCCTCAGTGGGTTGAGTGTCCAACTTTGGCCCAGGTCATTATCTCGTGGTTCATGAGTTTGAGCCCCACATCAGGCTCATTGCTGTCAACCTGTCAGTGCAGAGTCTGCTTTGGATCCTCTGTTCCCCTCTCTCTGCCCCTCCCCGCTTGTGCTTCCTCCCCCAAAATAAATAAATCTTAAAAAAATAATAATAAATTTGTCTTATGATTGGAGCTCTAGCTATGTACTTGAAATCTGGATGAAAGAATGTAGAATGGGTCCATGGCAACAAAGTTTCCTGGGAGTGCCACATAACATCTGCTTAAATCTCATAGTTTGAAACAGAGACATGTGATCACACTAGGTTGCAAGGGAGGCTAGGAAAAGGAAGTTGGATAGATTGTCTTCTTGACTAAATCTGGGTTTTGTTAAAGAAATGGGAGGAATGGGTATTTGGTTGAGAACTAGAAGTGTCTGCCAGAATTGGAAGGAGTTCATAACTGATTGAAATGTGTTTCCTGTAGTTCTGATGTGCACAGTAACCAGGACAAAAGTATGATGGCCTTTAAAGATACTTACCCAAGGAAGGGTGCCTGGGTGGCTCAGTCGGTTAAGCATCTGACTTCAGCTCAGGTCATGATCTCACGGTTCGTGAGTTCGAGCTGACATCAGGCTCTGTGCATACAGCTCAGAGCCTGGAGCCTGCTTCAGTTTCTGTGTCTCCCTCTCTCTCTGCCCTCCCCTGCTTGTTCTCTGTCTCTGTCTCTCTCTCTCAAAAATAAAAAAAAAAATAAATTAAATTAACAAATTAATTTAACAAATTAAAAAAAAAAGATATTTACCCAAGGAGATGCAAACAGACAAAATACTGGTTTGGTTGAGATAATATTCTGGTTTTACTGTTTTAGAAAACATTGGTTCAGTTATAGTTCATATTAGTTTAATTGCATTTTATTGACTTTCATAGAAATATTTTTGAGTGACTCCACAGTTTAGAAAAAAAAAATGTTTGGTTTCAGTTCATTTCAGTACTGGGTTTCACAAATTAGTGTGATCCCTTCCAATTTTTGGTTCGTAGTTTGGGTCACCTCCAGTTCCTGGCTATGATGTATCCACACTAGGAATTTTGCAATTATGGTGTAGAATAGCAGACATAGGCCAATGAACTTATTTCTACTTAGGCAGGAGTCTATTAATCCTGCTTTTCTTATGTAGGAACTAGTAATCCTAATGGTTTTGAATGATTCTAAATTTATTCTAATTTCTAAATTCTAAATTTAATTCTAAATTCTGTGATTTGGCATGGCTAAAGGCCCCATTTGTGGTAGATGTACCAAAATGAACACATTAGCCTGTTTTATCCTTGGTCTGTAATATAAATGCACCCAATTTGAAACTTTTCTTTTCTTACTCACAAGTTCTACATTTCATGGTTTGAATTTTTTTTTCTTTACCATGTTAGTTCTAGAATACTATTCTGGATTTTACTTTGTGCAGGGTCTCAGAAAATACTCTTAAAATTAGAGATTGTAAGTTCCATTTTTAAAATGGAGTATTAAGGAAATATGGTAAATTGCAGAAACAGAACATGTGTTGGGAGTGTTAGAAATCCTGCTAACGGAAATACAGCTGATCAGGGCCTTGATCAGCTCAACATTGTCACATAGTTTAGTATTTTAATGAGAAAGAGATCTGACTTCATATGAAATAGCCCTACTTTTACATGTCAGCCCACTAATTTAAAAAATTAAAGTCAATGAATGGGCCACTGCTGTGCCAGCCAAACAAGATCTGTCTATCTATCTATCTATCTATCTATCTATATCTATATAGATCTAGAGCATTCTTGAGCAAATGGTTTTTAGGGTCTGATTAAAAAATTTTTTTTTATAACGTTTATTTATTTTTGAGACAGAGAGAGACAGAGCATGAACGGGGGAGGGGCAGAGAGAGAGGGAGACACAGAATCAGAAGCAGGCTCCAGGCTCTGAGCAGTCAGCACAGAGCCCGACGCGGGGCTCGAACTCATGGACCGCGAGATCGTGACCTGAGCTGAAGTCAGACACTTAACCAACTGAGCCACCCAGGCGACCCGGGTCTGATTTAAATGTTCTGCGTTTTTTCCATGTCCTTATTCTCTTCTATGCGTCACTTGATGATTCCGTCTTTATTCTTTTGAATAAAAATGTTGATAAAATATTTGAAAGTGTCTTCCTACTTTCATTGGTATCATACCATTGCCTGAGATTCAAAATATATTCCCTAAGATACAAACTATATTATAGTCTTCTCATTGTCTAGGAAAGAATAATTCAGTGACAAGATGATGTTAATGAGGCCAGGAATCCAGTTTTCTGGCTATGACTATATGCTTCTCAGAGCAATTGGCCATTCCTATGAAATTAATCTGGTAAATTTGCACATATGACCGTTGGTTGTAAAGCGCTTGGAAAAAGCAAGAGGATCCAAATGGTGCATTACAATCCATCCCGCAAAACCAATCAAGTAGCAGATCTGTGTGTTTTGTGTTACTTATTTATTTTCCAAAATGCATTCAGTGAAGGCCAACTGTGTGCTAGACCTGTGGTAGGGTGGCAAGTGGAAGGTAGAGTGGGTGCATGCATTCTCTAGGTTTTACTTTTTTTTTTTTTTTTAAGGGAATTGAGAATTAAATGGAAGGAGGCCTTTGTCCTCTGGTCATATTCCGTGAGGGGTGGAAGCCTGAAGCCACAGCAGACATAGTTTCTTCATCAGAGAAAGCAGGTCTGAGAGAACAAAGCCAACATGCTGACAGGTGCATTATTTCTCACCTGGACACTGAACAGCTCCTTGACTTGTCTCCCTGCTTCTACCCTTGCTCTCTGAATACAGGAACTGGGGTGACCTTTAAAATAAAAGTTAAATGCCACTCCTTTGCCCAAAACCCTGCTTTGGGTCCCCATCTCATACCAAGTAAAAAAATCAAGTAAATAAGGCTCCCACGTGACCCGGCCCTTTTGCTTCTCTGCCCTCATCTCCCACAAATATCCACTTCATTCACTCTAATCCAACTCTTCCTTGAAAACGACTGGTAAGGCCTTTGCACTAGCTGTTCTCTGTCCCCAGGAAACCTTTCTGAAAGACTAATGCTCTCCACTCCTCCAAACCATGCTCAAATCTTACCTTCTCATTGAAGTTTTACTTTGTTAGTCAAATATGATGCCTAACTTGACCCTGAGTTCTGAATCTTATCCATACAGATATCATCAGGGTCTTGACAAGATTCTGTCTTTCATTAAGATACATCCTAAATACCTCTATGGCATGACCTTGCTCTAGCAGTTTGATCAGTCTAGTAAAAAAGATAAGGCTAATTGGGACTTAGGATGAGCTGGATAAAATTCAAGACTCCTTCCTTCTGTGAGCATTAGCCAGGACAATTCTCTCTCTCTCTCTCTCTCTCTCTCTCTCTCTCTCTCTCTCTCTTTTTAAGTAATCTCTACACCCAACATGGGGCTTGAACTCATAATCCTGAGATCAAGAGTCGCACATTCACTCCACTGACTGAGCCAGCCAGGCACCCCAACCAGGACAATTCTTAATTTCACTCAAACTCATTGGCCATATTATCCCAAACCCTATAAATCTATGAGATAAAAATAAAAATAATAATAGTAAGAGTCATTATGATATAATAGCAATAATGGTAATTGTTATAATAATAAAATAGTATATTTTCAATGTGCCAGGTACTGTTATAAATGCCTTTTATATAGTCACTCATTTTATCCTCACAATAACTTTTGATGTTGATGTTTTAATATTCCATTTATTAGTGAGGAAATTGAGGCACAGAGATAGTAAGTAAACAACCCAAATTCCCACAGCTAATGAGTCACAGAAAAAAACAACACCACAATTTCAAGTCAGGCATTAGGATTCTGAGTCTATGGTGTTTTGGTTTTTAGATAATAAGGGACCCACTGGTTTGAGCCAAACATAGAATTTATTCCCTCCAGTCCCTGGGTGGGCCTTGCTTCAGGCCCAGCTCTACTCAAGTACTCAAGCTATCAGGATTTGGTGTTTTTCTTTCTTGCTTTGGCTCATTCTTAGGCAGCCTCTTTCCACAAGGTGACCCCAGAACCACTAGGCCCACATCATTATCAGCTTCAAGTTCATAAAAGATAGAGAATGTAGGTCCAATGGTTCCAACATAAGTCTCAGGACTGAGTCTCAGTAATGAATTCCTAACGCAACAGTTCACTGTAGTACCAGGACAGAATATGCTGATTGGCCAGATCTTGACATTGTGACAGTCAGCTCACTTGTGGTGGATTTATGAAAACCACGTGGGCCAAGAGTGGTAAGGATGTTGTTAAGGCAGGGGGATGGGTAACGGGCAAGGAAATATATTGAGTGGCCACTGTAGATAGGTAGGTACTGGGCTTTGTTTGTTTGTTTATTATTTATTTGTTTTTTGTTTTATTTTTTTGTTTTTGTTTTTTCACACATGAGGAACATAGAGGAACGTGAGGAACACGTGAGGTTCATAGAGGCAATTATTTGCCCAAGACCTTAGACCTAGAGAGTGTAGGTCACAACTTGGAAGTCCAAAGTTTGTGCCATGCTGCCATAAAAAGATAAACTAGAAGTGATCAGAAGGGCAGGTGGCAGGTTGGTACTTGGGGTCAGAAGCCTGGCTCTCTGTCTAGTCACACCATCACTTCTTCTTGCCTTTGAGTTCAGCCCCCTATGGCTCTAATTCCATGGACACTAGAACTGCTCTTGTAGAAGAAAGGACTTGGGGTGTGACTGGGATGTGTGGGGGAATGGAGCTTCCTTGAAATGGCAAACTCAGTGACCTGGAAGAGCCTTGCTTCTGCAGGCTAATCTGACTAAATTTAGGCTGTTAATCAGTCTCTGGCAATTATTTTTCACTCCAGAAATTCCCCAGTTTTATTTACATTGATAACTTAGCCTTTTCACAGACCACAGACCTTACTTTTGGATATTTAAAAACCCACCAGCCCCAAAAGCTTCTCAAAAAGCTACACTAGAAACTGAGGCATAGCCCAGGGCTGAGTGTCTACACCTTCAAAGACAAGGAGATGCTGGAGGCCAGAAGACTTCCTTCCTTCCCTCCTTCACCTCTTCCTTCCTTTCTTCCTGCCTTCCTGCCTTTCTGCCTTCCTACTTAAAAACCCTTCATTCTTAATTTGCTTGGCTTATAGTCATTAGCAGTTACTAAGCATCTATTAGAAGTCAAATATTTTATGAAAAGTTTAAAGGAAGAGAGGATGTTTTGGGAAAGATGGCTATAATTTACTTCCAAAGAGCTCAGCATAGACAGAGAATCTTGTTTGTGCTATTTGTTTTAAGTTCCAATTCCAAGGGTAGCAGTTCTTGCCAAGAACACGCAGTCCAGGGGAGGACTTAAGATGGTGGAGTAGGGGGACCCTGGACTTGCCTCCTCCCTCCAACACAGCTAGATCAACGTCAAATCATTTTGAACACCTAGGAAATCCATCTGAGGATTAAGAGAACAATCTGCATAATTTGAGAGACAACCTAGCAGGTACAAAGTGTGGAGAAGTGAATTGGGGGAGAGAAAAGCCAAGGTGCCACAGAGGGTAGGGAGCCCTTTTCAGGGAGAGGAGGAGAAAGGGGGAGAGAGAGCACTGTGTTGGGTTCACGCAAGAAAAGCACTTCCCCAAAACCACTGACTGGGGAATCAGGAGGAATGGACTATCTCAAGTTTTTGTAAACAGCAAGCTCAAATTCTGAGGTTTTGGAAGTTAGTGCCATTTGCCAGAGTCGATCAGGGCTAGCGGTGGTGCTCCTGGGGAGAAGAGGGGTGGAGGCCCAGACGGACAGTGGACAGTGTGGTGTGGGGATCCCCTGGGTCACGCTGAGAGAGATGTTCCCTTCCTGGAGTGCATTTGGAAGAGGGTATACTGCATTTCCAAGGACAAAAGACCCAGCTGGTGCCTTTGAGCAGCGGTTCAACAGCAAAGGACAAAGACATGTGCAGAGGGTGGATAACCTGGTTGCAGCTTCTCACAGTGCTTCACCATAAACTCCGGGCACTGGGCAGCCATATGACTGATTTTCTGGGACAGAATGGCAGCAGGCTCAGTGTTGCAAGCCTTTTTTGCATAGTGGGGAGTGGGTCGGTGCATTGCCCAGTTTTTCAAGATTTGGAGTTTTGAATCCCAGCTGCCCATCAGAGATAAAACACGGGAGAGCTGTGGTGCCTTGCTTGTCCAAAGCCCGGTCACAGACAGGTTGAGGGCAGGAATCTGATGGAAACCTGGGAGGTAGGAAGGGAGATTGTTCACTTGTCTGTGAAGGTTTCCTGACCAGCGGGTGGCCCGATCTTCCCACCCCAGGGAGGAGAGAGCTGGGTGAGGCCATCTTCCTGTGGCCCCCAAGAGAATGGTGGGACTTAATTGAACAACACAATGCCCCTAGTGGAGTCTGGAGCCACTAACACCAAACCCCACCCCCTGCACCCTACAGAAGCATCTTTACTTGGGCAGGTCTGACTGTGAGCCAATGCAGGGGGCCTCTCCCCCAGAGGACCAACAAAGGTACCCTGCATACACCAAATCTACTGATCATAGAGTGCTCCAAAGCATCAGCTTCAGTTCTGGTGAAAATAGGACCAGGATTTAAATTTTTTTTTTTCTTTTTTCTTTTCTTTCTTTCTTTCTTTCTTTCTTTCTTTCTTTCGTGGAATCAGGTTTATAGTTTTTGTTCTTTTGTTTGTCTTGTTTTTTGTTTGTTTGTTCCTTTTCCTTTTCTCTTTTTGGGATCAGGATTTTTTTTTAATCATGCTTATTTTAACAAACAAATGAAAGCACACCTAGTTAAAGGTCCAAACCCTCCCCACTGTAAGCAAGGAGGAGCTCTGCAGAGGACTGATATGGAGGAAACAGCAGCCAAATCATAACAGCAGAGTGCACACAGTATACACCAGGAGCACTTCCTGAAACAACATCAGGACAGTGTATGACTCCTTCTTAATATAGCATTACTCTTAGGAGCAGGAAACATAACAAGCTTTCATAACATGCAAAAGACAGAAACTTAGACAAAATGACAAGATGGAGGAATTTACCCCAAAAGAAAGATTGAGAAGAAACCACAACCAGGAATTTGCTCAAAACAGATATAAGCAATATATTTGAACAAGAATTTAGAGCAACAGTCATAATACTACTAGCTGGGAATGAAAAAAAGCATAGAAAACACCAGAGAAACCTTTGATGCAAAGATAAAAGACCTAAAAACTGGTCAGGCCAAAATAAAAAATGCTATAACTGAGATGCAAAACTGACTGATATAATCACAACGAGGATGGAAGAAGCAGAGGAACAAATAGGAGATATAGAAGATAAAATTATGGGGGCACCTGGGTGGCTCCGTTGGTTGAGCTTCCGACTTCAGCTCAGGTCATGATCTAATGGTTCATGGGTTCGAGCCCCGCGTTGGGCTCTGTGCTGACAGCTCAGAGCCTGGAGCCTGCCTCAGATTCTGTGTCTCCCTCTCTCTCTGCCCCTCCCCTACTCACGCTCTGCCTCTCTGTCTCTCAAAAATGAATAAATGTTAAAAAAAAACGAAGATAAAATTATGGAAACTAATGAAAAGAAGAGGGAAAGAAAACTATTAGATCACAAATATAGACTTAGGGAACTCAGTGGTTCTATAAAGTGCAATAATATCCATATCATTGGGGTCTCAGAAGAAGAAGACTGGGAAAAAGGGGCAGCAGGTTTATTTGAACAAATTATAGCTAAGAACTTTCCTAATCTAGGGAAGGAAACAGGCATTCATGTCCAAGAGGCACAGAGAATTCCCTTCAAAATCAATGAAACTTGCAAAATACAAAGAGAATTCTGAAAGCAGCATAGGGACAAAAGATCCTTAACCTATAAGGGTAGACACATAATGTTGGCAGCAGACCTGTCCACAGAGACTTGGTAGGTCAGAGGGAATGGCATGATATATTCAATGTGCTAAATGGGAAAAATACACAGCCAAGAATACCTTATCCAGCAAGGCTGTCATTCATAATAGAAGGAGAGATAAAGAGTTTCCAAGACAAAAACTAAAGGAGTTTGTGAACACTAAACAAACTCTGCAAGAATTATAAAAGGGGACCCTTTGAACAGGAAAGAGAGGCCAAAAGAAACAAAGACTGGAAAGGAACAGAGACAATCTACAGGGACAGCAACTTTACAGGTAATATAATGGCACTAAATTCATACCTATCAATAATTACTCTGAATGTAAATGGACTAAATGCTCCAATCAAAAGACATAGAGTATCATAATGGATTAAAAAAAAAAACAAGACTTATTAATATGCTGTTAACAAGAAACTCAGATCCAAAGACACCTCCAGATTGATTAAAGAACCATTTAACATGTTAATGTACATCAAAAGAAAGCTGGAATAGCCATACTTATATCAGACAAACAAGACTTTAAACCCAAGAGTGTAATAAGACATGAAGAAGGGCACTATATCACAATAAAAGATCCTATCTGACAAGAAGATCTAACAATTGTAAATATTTATGCCTCCAACTTGAAAGCACCCAAATATATAGATCAATTCATCACAAACATAAAGAAACTCATTGATAATAAAACCATAATAGTAGGGACTTCAATACCCAACTTACAGCAATGGACAGATCATCTAAACAGAAAATCAACAAGGAAACAATGGCTTTGAATGACACACTGGACCAGATGGACTTACCAGGTATATTCAGAGCACTTCACCCTTAAAAACAGAATACACATTCTTTCTGAGTGCACATAGAATATTATCCAGAAGAGATCACATATTGGGTCACAAATCAGGCCTCAACCAGCACAAAAAGACTGAGATCATACCATGCATATTTTCAGACCACAGCATATAAAACTTGAAGTCAACCACAAGAAAAAATTTGGAAAGCCCCCAAATACATGGAGGCTAAAGAACACCCTACTAATGAATGAATGGGTCAACCAGGAAACTAAAGAAGGAATGAAAAAAATACATAGAAGCCAATAAAATGAAAACACAACAGTCCAAAACCATTGGGATGCAGAAAACACAGTCATAAGAGAGAAGTACATAGCAATACAGGGCCTCCTCAATAAGCAAGAAAAGTCTCAAATACACAACCTAAACTTACACCTAAAGGAGCTAGAAAAAGAGCAGCAAATAAAGCCCCAAACCAGCAGAAGAAGGGAAATAATAAAGATTAGAGCAGAAATAAATGATACAGAAAACAAAAAAAACCCAGTAGAACAGATCAATGGCACTAGGAGCTGTTTCTTTGAAAGAATGAACACAATTCATAAACCCCTAGCCAGACTTCTCAAAAAGAAAAGAAAAAGGACCTACATAAATAAAATCATGAATGAAAGAGGAGAGATCACAACCAACACTGTAGAAATACAAATAATAATAAGAGAATATTATGAGCAGTCATATGCCTACAATTTGGGCAATCTGGAAGAAGTGGATAAATTCCTAGAAACATATAAAGTATGAAAATTGAAATAGGAAGAAATAGAAAATTTGAACAGACCCATAACCAGCAAAGAAATTGAAACAGTAATCAAAGATCTCCCAACAAACAAAAGTCCAGGGCTGGATGCCTTGCCAGAGGAATTCTACCAAACACTTAAAGAAGAATTAATACCTATTCTTCTGGAACTGTTTCAAAAAATAGAAATGGAAGGAAAACTTCCAAATTCATTCTATCAGGCCAGCATTACCTTGATTCCCAAGCCAGACAAAAACCCCCACTAAAAAGGAGAATTACAGACCAATATCCCTCACGATCATGGATGCAAAAATTCTCAAGATACTAGCAAATAGAATCCAAGAATACATTAAAAGAATTAATTATTCACCATGAACAAGTGGGACTTATCCCTGGGCTTCAGGCATGGTTCAATTATCTCCAAATCAATCAACGTGATATACCACATTAATAACAGAAAGGATAAAAAATATAGGATACTCTCAATAGATGCAGAAAAAACATTTGACAAAACACATCATCCTTTCTTGATAAAAAGCCCTCAAGAAAGCAGGGAAAGAAGGAACATACCTCAACATCATAAAAACCATATACAAAAGACCCACAGCTAATATCAGACATAACAGATAAAGGGTGAGTATCCAAAAGATACTACAGATCTTAAAAGAACTTATCAAACTCAGCACCCCCAAAGTAAATAATCCGGTTAAGAAATGGGCAGAAGACATGAACAGACATTTATCCAAAGAAGACATCCAGGTGGCTAACAGACACATGAAAAAATTCTCAACATCATTCATCAACAGGGAAATACAAAGCAAAACCACAATGAGATACCACCACATACCCGTCAGAATGGCTAAAATTAACAACTCAGGAAATGAGATGTTGGCAAACATGTGGAGAAAAGGGAGCCCTCTTACACTGCTGGTGGGAATTTAAATTGGTGCAGCTACCTGGAAAACAGTATGGAGTTTCCTCAGAGAGTTAAAGATAGAACTACCCTACAACCCAGCAATTGCACTACTAGGTATTTATCCAAAGGATACAAAAATACTGATTTGAAGGGGGCATATGTACCCCAATGTTTATAGCAGCACTATCTACAATAGCCAAATTATGGAAAGAGCCCAAATGTCCATGGACTGATGAATGGATAAAGAAGAGGTGGTTTATATATACAATGGAGTATTACTCAGCAATCAAAAAGAATGAAATCTTGCCATTTGCAATGATGTTGGTGGAACTAAAATGTACTATGCTAAGTGAAATAAGTTAGTCAGAGAAAGACAAATACCATGTGTGGGATTTAAGAAATAAGACATGAACATAGTGGAAGGGAAGGAAAAATAAGATTAAAAAAGAAAGGGAGGTAAACCATAAGAGACTCTTAACTATAGAGAACAAACTAAGGGTTGCTGGAGGGGTTGTGGGGTGGGGAGATGAGCCAAATGAGTGATGGGTACTAAGGAGGCACTTGTGATGAGCACTGGGTGTTGTATGTAAGTGATGAAACACTAAATTCTACTCCTGAAACCAATACTACACTGTATATTAACTAACTTGAATTTAGATAAAATCTTAGAAGAAGAAAGAAAGAAAGAAAGAAAGAAAGAAAGAAAGAAAGAAACAAACACACAGTCCAGGATGCAGCCAGGTTCATAACAATCAGGAAGTTCAGGCGGCTACTAAAGCATTAATAGTGAATGTCAAAAAGGGGTTATATTGGTGAAAGTACTAGCTAGTAGCCTGCATAATAAAAGTGGGCCTCAGTTTGATGAATTGAGTATATTTGAGATGCGTGTGTAGATGGGCTAAAATGTTTCAGAGCTATTTGCATAAATGGGAGAAGAATCGATTACAGCGTGCAGCCCGCATCCTTAGAGCAGGCAACAGGCACTTGATCCTTAAATGGTCTTATATCCAGCCGCTGTTTTAGGAAGATGTCTGGTTACCTAATGCCACCTGTGCAGGTAGCAGAATCTTGTTTCTGGAATGCTGTCTTGTCTTTCTCAGATGAATCTTTCATGTGAGGTGGTGGTCAAAGCACTTCAAAGGGTAGCAAGCTAACTTCACAGGGCTTATTGAACAGGGTTTATGAATGGCTTTGTGTTTACTTGTTATTAAGTTGTTTTTTAGTAAATGTGTGTATGTGTGGCAGAGTTCGGTTTGAGGTCTCCCATCAATGTAACGGGATGGGGAGGGTGTGGGGAAGAAGTGAATCCTCACCCACCTCTAACTTCTTCAGTGGCTACTGTTTCCACAAAAAAACAAGCAATGTTGTGTGTAACCAAATTGGCTTAGGTCAGTTTTCAATAATTCCCTCCCCTCAGAGAATTTGCATTTTAGCTGGAAAGATTAAGGACTGGACTAACAATTGGAAAAAACCACAACCAACCACAACCAAGGATACCTTATACTGTACACACAGCACAGGCAGGAACAGGATGACTTCGGAAAGGTCAGGAAAAGGAGAGCAGTTTTTTTTTTTGTTTTTCTTTGTTTTTGCCAGCTTTCTTGAAGTATAATTTATATAACACCAGGGCGCCTGGGTGGCTCAGTCGGCTGAGCTTCGGACTTTGGCTCACGTTGAGATCTTGAGGTTTTTGAGTTTGAGCCCCGCATCAGGCTCCTCGCTGTCGGCTGCCCGCTTCAGATCCTGTGTCCCTCTCTCTTTCTGCCCCTCCCTGTGTTTGCACTCTCTCAAAACAATAAAACATTAAAAAAAGTATCATTTACATAACATAAAATTTGCCCATCTCAGGTGCACAATTTAATGAGTTTTGATACACGTATACATACCTGCATAGCTACCATCAAAATCAAGGTATAGAACGTGTCCGTCACTCCCTAAAGTTCCTTCTTTCCCATTTGTAGTCCATCCCTTTCCCTCACCTCTCGGCTCCTGACCACTGCTGTCACCATAGTTCTGCCTGTTAAAAAGAATCCCTTATAATAGAGATGCAGTTTGTAGCCTTTTGAGACTGGCTTCTTTCACTGGCATAATGCATTTAGGATTCATCCATGTTGCAGTGTGTATCAGTAGTTCATTCCTTTTCATTGCTGAGTAGTGCTCCATGGTATGGACATACCACCATTTGTTTATCAGTTCACCAGATGGTGGCCATCTGGACTCGTTCCAGTTATGATTATCATGAGTGAAGCTGCTATCTATGCATATTCACATATATGTTTTTGTATGGACATATGCTTTCATTTCTCTTAGGGGTGGAATTGTTAGGCTGCATGGTGAGTGTATATTTAAGTTTATGAGAAATAGTCATACTGTTTTACATTTAAAAAAAAATTTTTTTTAATTTTTTTTTTTTAACGTTTATTTATTTTTGAGACAGAGAGAGACAGAACATGAACGGGGGAGGGTCAGAGAGAGAGGGAGACACAGAATCGGAAGCAGGCTCCAGGCTCTGAGCCATCAGCCCAGAGCCCGATGCGGGGCTCGAACTCATGGACCGCGAGATCGTGACCTGAGCTGAAGTCGGACGCTTAACCGACTGAGCCACCCAGGCGCCCCTACATTTAAAAAATTTTTTTAAAACGCTTTCATTTCTCTTAGGGGTGGAATTGTTAGGCCACATGGTGAGTGTATGTTTAAGTTTATGAGAAATAGTCATACTGTTCTACATTTTTAAAATTTTTTTAAAACTTATTCTTTTAATGGAAGTGTAGTTGGCCGACAATATTATATTAGTTTTAGGTGTGTAACAGTGATTTGACATTTATACACACATTGTGAAATGCTCACCATGATAAGTGTAGTTACCATCTGTCATCACACAACAGTTATTGCAATATTATTGACTATCTTCCCAATGCAGTCCTTTTCATCCCTGTGACTTAGTTTATAACTGGGAGAGTTTGTACAGCATATTATTTTTTAAAGTATCTGTACTCCCACCAGCAAAGTATGACAGTTTGTTATTCCACATCCTCACCAATATTTGGCTGTTTGATCTTAGTCATTTTAATGGGTGTGTGGTGATGTCTTCTTGTGGCTTTAATTTGAATCTCCCTAATGACTAATGATTATTAGCTTCTTTGCATGTATTTATTTTTCATTTGTGCTCTACTCCCCAGTGTCCGCCTTTAATTGGGAGAGTCATATTTGTTGACACCCAGTTGACTGAAATATTTTTGAATTTGAATCCGTCAACAATCCCTTATATAGTATTCAACTAATCTTGTGATTACTTATTATTCTGAATGACCTCAAACCTCTGTTTTTCAGACTGCTGTCCCTCATCCATCTCCCACCCTCTAACCCCCTTTAAATACTATATACATGGTCTCCTCAGAAGCAGCCATGTTCTTCCATGGCCCTATGACTGTCTCAGAGGGGCACTTGATGGTTTGGGCCAATGATCTGTTTCCTGGGATTTTTAGACTAGAATGGAAATAGCCTAGTCTTTCTTCGGTGGTTGACGCTATAAGCTGTATAATTTGTGGCCTTTTTTTTTTTTTTTTTTTGCCTTGTGGGTTGTAATGGACATCTATCATGTGTGGATGCCCAAATCTTGTGAATATTTCCATATTTTGATGTGCCGTATTTTATGAATCTTGCCACCTCAAGGTAGGTTCCAAAAACCATGATCAAACAAACCAAATTGCACTTCCCAGCTTCCTCTGCAGAAAGGGCATACTTACAATGGTGGTGTAGATCATCCCGACCGGATAAACCTGTGTGGGACTTTAGGAATTATGTAAGTGGTTTGGCTAAGTGGGCTCCATCCTGATGGCACTGATGGATGGGGGAGCCAGAGTGGCTCTGGGGTTGGTAGCAGTTCCTATATCAGGTCAGGTCTTTTGCTGGGTTCTGGGAGTTGCTCTAGGAAGCTCAGTCTAAAGCCTGTTACTCCACACTCACAATGATTTTGTGAGCTCACCCTTACCTAGTACGTGGCACAGCTGGGCACTGACTCCACCTGAGTGGATGCTGTGACCAGTCAGAATAGAAGTGGCTGTGAGCAGCCAGTAAGAAGATGTGGGTGCCTGCCAGCTGAATGTCTGAGGGCAACTAGGCACTTTCAAACATCCATCCCTTTCTCCTGAAAGCATATAGATTTTGTTGCTTATAACAATGTGGAGAAAACTTGGAGAAAAACAGTCTTTAATGAGAGAGAAGCTTTAAGTCGGTTTACAGAAAGCAGCAGAGAAAAGGAGCAGAGACCATTGGGAGCGGTTTCTAACTCCCAAGGCCCCAGCACTCTTCTCCAGCTCGGCTAATTCGTGAGATTCCCCTGCATCCTTCCTAAATCCCCTCCTCTGATTTAAACTGATTGAACTGTTTCCGACTCTTGCTAAGTTGGACATCCTAAAATCGACAACGGAGTGGAGGGCTTTGGTGGCTTCTTGGTGTATGCAAACAACAGAAATGTCGTTAGATCTTGTGAATTCCAAACAGGAATGGAGAATGCTGATGCCTCATGGCCTTCGTGAAAAGTAGTTTGTTCCTGTGTCACTCAAAAATGCTATTTTTGGACTGATTTGTCCCTTTCCTATTGTAGAGAGGGCACTCCAATGGCCTATTCCACCCCAATCCCATCTTCTCCCCCTTCTAGGCCTCTGTTCACCAGGGCACAGAACAACAGGAAATAGGTGTCAGGGCAGAGAGAAGAGATTTTGTGTGGCTATGACGGCAAACTTCATGACATGGTGGCTCAGAGGAACACGTGCCCTTGACTCCAAAGACTCCCCATGCATAGGAGACCCTCCCACCTTTCTTTCCTTAAAGAGACTGAAAATTAGTAAATTCACCAAGAACCATGAAGCATTTGGGGCTCAGTAGCTGCTGTGACGTGACGACTCATTTAATAAAGGAACATGCTGCAGGCAGGCCCTTTGCTGCCTCTTAAGGGCGGACCCTGAAGCAAGGATTTGAGTGCAAGTACATTATTGAGGAGATGGTTCCTGGAAAGGACTATAGGAGAGTGAGGGAGTGAGATGGGGGGCAGAAGCAGTTTGCAAGTGTGCTTTATCAAGCAAGTTACCCGAATGTGTAAAGGGAGCTAGACCTTCTTCAGGAACAGTGGAGGCCAGTGCAGAACATGTACCTTCTACAGAAGCTCCCCAAGAGGCAAGGCTGCTGGGGCATTTATACACCAACTCCTGTCAGTCACTGCTTGAGGGCGCCGCTGGTGGCAGCGGCGGGTGTTACTGATCCGGTAGAGCAAGCTGCGGCAGGCAGAGGAAGCCTCGAGGCACAGAGACGTCAGTTGGCCGCTGCAGCTGGGCGGCTGCCCCGAAAAGACGGGGCGGGCGGAGGGAAATGGGTGTGGCTTGCGGTTGTGCGCGAGCGCACTTGTTACACACCTTCGCCTGTCTGCACGCCTGGGGGAGGTGCCGCCTCCCTAAGAGAGGTCTCCCGTGGCAGTGACGTGTTCGGAGCAGCTTCAGAGTGATTTGGGATTTGAGATCAGTGGCAGAAACGCCTGAATTCTTCGTACAATGATTGCTTAAAGCCTGTCTCTTCTGTTTGACTGTAAGTTTTATGAGGGCAGATCCCCGTGTTATCCTCACACTCTGGCATGGTACCTGGCACGTTGCTGGACCTCAGTACATTTTTATTGAATGGATGTTGCAAAACTGGAAACAATGTGAGGTATTGCTAGATGTGTAAAATTTAGGAAAATCTGAATGTGCACAACATAAAAAAAAAACAAAACTTCTAGTTTACAGCTCCAACATGTCATTGTTAGTTTAAGAATATATTACTGGGTGACAAGCAAGTTGATTTGCTCCTAAAATTATGAATTGGTATGTTTAGAGGTCTAACGATCTTGCAAAACATTGGATGATTTTTTTTTTTTAACTCAAAAAAGTCTGAAGAGGGGGAAAGAAAAAGCCGATTTTTCAGCTGTTTGTTTTCTTTTCCCTCCCAACACTCTGAGGTTTCTATGTGCTATTAAAAAGGGGCCAAGAATCCCTGGCTTGGATTTCATCTTTCCTTGGGGCAGAAGTACCCCCTTTAGGCCTCCAGGGTCTTTCCAGTCTGCAGATTCTTCAAATATGGGCTGGCCAACCCAGAAATGATCTATTTTGTTGACCAACTCCAAGCACATGTGTTATTTGTGGAGGAATAGTTTTTGAAAGAAAGGCTGCACAGTTTGCATTTGAAAGAGAGATGGATATTTTCAGAAGCTACTATGGGAGGGGAGGGTGATATTTGTACTCACGGGGAGAGCCTTCAAGCTTGGTTTTTATGGGGAACCTCATCTATTCCTTCCTCCCTCCCTCCCTCCCTCCTTCCTTTCTCTCTCCCTTTCTTTCTTTAAAAAAATGTTTTTAAATGTTTATTTATTTTTGAGAGAGAGAGAGAGAGAGAGAGAGAGAGAGAGGGAACATGAGCAGGGGAAGGGCAGAGAGAGAAGGGGAGACAGAAGATCCTAAGGGGGCTCTGCGCTGACAGCAGAGATCCTAACCTGGGGCTTGAACTCACAAACTGTGAGATCTTGATCTGAGCTGAAGTTGGACGCTTAATGGACTGAGCCACCCAGGCACCTCTCTCTCTCTCTCTGTCTCTGTCTCTCTCTGTCTCTGTCTCTCTCCCTCTGTCTCTCTCTCTCCCTCCCTCTCTCCCTCTCTCCCTCTCTCTCTCCCTCTCTCTCTCCCTCCCTCTCCCTCTCTCTCCCTCTCTCTCTCCCTCTCTCTCTCCCTCCCTCTCTCCCTCCCTCTCCTCTCTCTCTCTCTCTCTCTCTCTCTCTCTCTCTCTCTGCCGGAGCTCGTTTTCTCTATTCTTTGGTTAAACGTTTTTATTAGATAGATTTTGCAATGGGGAGGGACAATTTTTGTTGTTGTTGAAAGAACACCTGTGGCTAATGGAACCCAATAGGGCCCAGAGAATAAAATTTGGGAATTCAGTTTCCTCAAACTGCGTAGACATTTTACTACTCTTGTTTCATGTACTTTGAAATGTGGCATGTTTATATATGAAGCCACAGAGAACTGAGCTAATTATTAAGTGAGGTGTTCTAGGCAAGAAAAATGAGCTGGAACTAATATTAAAGCACCTGACCATAAATGCCCCTCTTCCTTAACAGAAGGCAACGATATGTTAATTAAACCCCTCCCTTCTATCCAGACGCTGCAACGCGTGCGCGCACACACACACACACACACCCCTTGTCCATTGGGAACAATGGTTTGAATGATTATGTAGTCAATAGAGGTGAGAAGTGTTTGAAATTTAAAAAATGTTTCATGTGGTGGATCAGAAGCTGACCAGTAAAATATTGCAACATTTATACCGACCAACCCTGTGGTTATAGTTGCAACCATACATAATTATATCTCATTTTCATTTCATTTATTTTTCAAGAGCTCAGAGATTGCCTTTTCAGCTAAAAACAGGACAGGACATTTCACCGATAATAGGGGGAGGATGGAGGAAGCATGGTAATGGAGCTGGCCTGTAATAGGCAGTCAGGTTATAGGCTTTAGGCTCCGACAGCCGAGCGTAGAGCTGACCCTCGTTCAGGAACAAATATGATCCGTAGATTCTGTCTATGAGAACCCAGTGCTGTGTACCCTCAGTTGCTTACAGAGAAACACAATTAATTAAGCTCTGTAAACCTGAACACGTGCACAAAGATGAGAATCCAGCATGAAGACAGAAAGCAGTCTCCTTAGTCTGTCCGTGTAGGGCCCTTCCCAGTGGAACTCCAGTCTCCTTTTCCTGCTCACTACTCTTCCCCTCACATGAAACCATGTCTCAAGCAAACGTGCTCCCCACACCCAAGTATTAGTTGAAGAAAGCCCCTAGTCTCGAACTTTAGAATGATACTGTACAGATGCCGAATTTTGATTTATTAAAATAATGTATGAACCCATGTGACTTTTTTGCTCTCAATAAGTCAGCTTATTTCTAATTTAATTTTATATGGTAGGTTATACCAATTCTCATTAAGGAGTTGTGGGACTTTAAATGGAAAGCAATGGGGATGGGGAAAGGAGAAAGAATAGTAGCTGGGCAGAGACAATATCAATTGTCTCATTTTTACATAAAGGCTATGGTAAGACTAGTCTGTCCTGCAGCTGGGATGTATGTGCAGCCATGATGTGTGTGACTTCCAGGTCATGCCTTTAAAGGGAGGAAGCTTACCTTGAATTCCCACCACCCTCTGTCCCGCCACTAGTGACAGAGGTGTGGACCTACCAGGAGACATCCTAGATGGTGCACATAGGACTATGCCTATGACTGGAATAGCAACAAAATAAAAAGCCCTCATCCCAAAGGGTGCCATGGGGTCAGCCCTAGATTGTGTATATTCAGACTGTTACCTAAAAGAGAAATGACATTCTGTCTTGTTTAAACCATGATTGTTTTGTTTTTTTTCCTGAAGTAGCCAAACCTGCAGCTTAATTAATGTAGCACTGAAGCATTTCATTCAAGACACCTCCTAGCCAAGGTGGTAAACTACAGGAGCTTTGCTGTGATAATCCGGACGGATCAAGTCCCAAATGCATTTTTCAAAAGTTGCTTCAGATTCTCCTTCTGTGTGAGAATACTCTTATCAGTACCTGGGGGGCTAATCTGAACCCTGAATTTAGGAAGTTAAATGAGCTCTGTGGGAACCATAGGTGTTGGGTGAGAGTGGGATAAACAAGCCATAGAAAGAGGGAGACAAGAGGGCACCCAGGCCCGTGGGACTTGACTGTAGCCAGAACAAATGACCACGTATCTGGGGAAAGAGTAGTTCTCAAAGCAGGATTATTCAGCCATAGAGGAAGACAAATGCCAGTGGAATGGTCCTTGCTTTGCACAGGGGAGAGGAATTTCACTAAGCTCTCTTAGACTATTTCTGGCCTCAGTAGAGCTGCGGGAGTGGGATGGAAAGGGGTTGTTCTCCTTGGCAAAACACCTCTGAGTGTTCGACCTGCACCAGGCTCTTCCCAGTGGTTAAGTGGCCACTTAACTTTTAATTCATCGAATCACCTTTGCTCTGATGCCCTGTTCGCCAGGTCATCTTCTGCCGCAATTCGGTTTCACACCTGGAGTTCCTACAGTGAAAATGCTGATCAAAGAGATTTTGAGCATTTCTGGTCTTTGTGACGTGGATGGCTCACGGCAAATAAAAAAGTCGCTGCAGGTTAAGGTTTGGCTTCCCAAGTAGCTAGCATGGAGAGTGAATAGGGTAGATGGCACCAACACAGGAGACTGGGGTGCACATGGAGTTGAGTTTCTCTCTACAACTTAATATACTTGCATTCTGGTGTCTGCCTCAAGCTTGGGTGCTTTTCAGTGGAATGAGAGAATTCAGCCCTGCTAACCTTTCAGTGAGTCTCTGGGATCACTGAGTAGGTGAAAACTCCACTGGGTGGTCCTGCCCTTATCCATTAGGAATCTTTTGGGTCAATGGTTGTTAGCTTTTTATTTATTTATTTTTTTAACGTTTATTTATTTTTTTTTGAGACAGAGAGAGACAGAGCATGAACAGGGGAGAGTCAGAGAGAGGGAGACACAGAATCTGAAACAGGCTCCAGGCTCTGAGCTGTCAGCACAGAGCCTGACGCGGGGCTCTAACTCACAGACTGAGAGATCATGACCTGAGCCGAAGTCGGACGCTTAACCGACTGAGCCACCCAGGCGCCCCAGCTTTTTATTTTTGATGAGCAAGACATTTGCTGGATGGGTCCACCCCATGCATATTCCCCGTGTTATATTCGACTCCAGAACTTTTGCCCTTACCCTGTGCCTTTTTTCTCTCCCACTCAGAACAGCACATCGGAGTGTAAGAATGCTTTCCATACAAAGGAAATCTTGAATCCACTCTAGTTTGTAATGAGCGGCTTTGTCAGGTTCTCCTATTCCTTCTGCCATGCTTTGCCTGATTAAGTCGCAGCCTGGTTCGGGGAGGCTGTTGTTATAAACCACGAAGGACTTAATGCCACACTAGCCTGCTTTCTCCCTGCTGAGAACCAGGGATACTGCAGGATTTGATTAAGCATAACATTCTGGCTCTTCCTGAGAGTATGTGGAAGTGCTGGGTCTGCTGTCCACGTGGCTCCACTTTACACTGAGATTAAAGTCTCAGCATTTGCCCTTGAACTTTTCACCTTAATTTGCAATTTTAATATTATTTGTGACTAATTTTTTAAAGCTTTCATTATCCGGCCTAAAGTAAATATAGTCCATTTTATTTTGGAGAATGAAGAGCTATGTGTGTTCAGCTTGAAATAAATTAGAATGATGAGTTGGGAGTTTGGTTTAATGAAACGAGCAGTAGTTTCAGAGACAGATTTTTAGTTGTATTCTCAATAATTGTCTTTCTGAGCCTTGATTTCCTCATCTGTTAAAAAGGGATTTTTGCAGGCTTGTTGGACAGATTGAATGTTGTTTGTAAAGCACCAGTTAGGGCCTGGGACAGATGACATCAACAGAGGATGCCTTTCCTCACCTCTCCGTGGGGGTAGGGTGCCCCAGGGCAGCACAGGGCTCAGCCACAGATATCTGGGCTTGTAGTATCCCCAGGGAGCATCTGTAGGTAACTCTCTAGGCCAGGCTTTAGGAATTGCTGGTGGCAGTGGCAAGAATGAGGCCGGGGGAGCAAAGTGCATGGGCGTTTGTGTGTGACTGCCTGATTTTAGGAATTTTGAGGGAAGACACAGAATTTAGTTCTGTTTTTAGCTTGTTCTTGTGCAGCATCCTTGTGATATCTGAGACTTGGGTTCTGTGATGATAAATCAGCATAATCCTTGGTGCTTTTAAAGGAGATGGAGTGGGATCAATTGACAAGAAGTCATAGCTGGAAGGGGGGAAGGCAGGGGAATGATCATTGGTGCCAGTAGTGGGAGAGGCTCTAGGATGGTCCCCTTGTCCCTAAATGTCCTTAAATGCTTCTTCTCTCACATACTAATATGAAATGCTTGAAACACCACAGGATGTATTTTTTTCCCTCCCTCCTTCCTTCCCTCCTTTCCTTCCTTCCCTCCTTCTCTCTCTGCCTCTTCCTTCCTTCCTTCCTTCCTTCCTTCCTTCCTTCCTTCCTCCCTCCCTCCCTCCCACTCTCTCTCTCTCTCTTTCTTTCTTTCTTTCTTTCCCCTTCCTTCCTTCCTTCCTTCCTTCCTTCCTTCCTTCCTTCCTTCCTTCTGTTTTCCCTTTAACTACACATTCAAGTAGTTTACCTAGGTCAATTTGCTTGTGACCTTGTTTGAGTCACTTTGTCCCTCTGGGCCTCTTAAAATTCAGTATTATCTAATTAAGCTCCTCTAGTGCCAACCAGCAACACTATTTTGAATGTAGAAGATTATCATTCTGGGTGTCAGCTCCCGGATGGGCATCTTTAGCATTCACAGGGTGCTAAGTGCCCATCTGTGTGGGTGAGGTAAGGGTTGCAGGGGATGCTGAAGACAAAAGTGAGTCACTTCTCAGGCTCTGGGCTCACTGTGAGGTGCCTTTAAGAGAATGGTGCAAAGAAATATTCCCTCAGTTTGAGGAGTGTCTTGCTGATTTTAGACCCAAGCTGATGAAAGCAAAGCCACCAGCCCTGGGATTGTCCTGCGAGTCCTGCCAATCTGTAGGACCCAAGGGCATGAGAGAAGTCAGTGATAAAGACAGTTTTTATGTCTTTTTCATTTTAGGCGGTGTGGGAATTGGGGTCAGGAGTTCTGATTTAAAGGCCCAGGCTTACTGCTGATTAGTTGGGTGAACTTGACATCTCTGTGCTTTTCTTTCTTCTCTGTTAAGCTGGGTGGATTGTATGTGACTTGTTTTAGTTGAGGAGAGACTGTATATGCTGGCTCCCCTGCCCATTTGCTCACTCACTGTTCAGATGCCTTCTGGGTGCTGCTTATTATGTGCTGGGCGTCATTCTCAGAAGTGAGGTTACATTGCTGAGCAAAATAGACAAGGCTCTCATGTCCCTGTAATCCAGTGGGGAAGACAGACAGAAAACTAATAAATACATGAGAGAATTTTGGATTGTGATAAACGCCTTGAAGGCACTGTGCACATGATGGTATGTGAAAACAGTTTGCAATCCGTGAGTATTTGTGGCACTCCCGCCAATGGTTGCTTCTGATCACCATCCTGGCCATGATGCCTGCTTTGGAAATGTCTTCTTCACCCTTGGACCCATACACTGGAGCCACATGGGGATGCCTTGGGGATGGCGTTTCTTCATTTCTGGGATAATTCATTTGTTTTTGTGGCCTCATCACTGCACTTCCCGATTTGTCTCGTGCTTCCTGTCAGGTGGTGCATCTCTCCAACACTCTTGGCTTGGGGAGGTGGAACCTGTATTCTGGGGTCTTCTTTGGCATGGTGAGCTGCTGTCATAGCAACTGTCTCCTGGACTTAACCGTCAGTTTCAGTGGGGTTTTTCCTTGGCTTTTCAGACTGTAGTTATTTCTTTCTTTTCTAATACCAGAGTTGATCTAACTTCCCTACTTCTAATCTTCAAGCTGGAGAAATTCCTGGCTTTTAAGGAAGTCTGACCTATACAGGTTTCAAGGCCTTATAAGAAAACGAGAGCAAAAGCAAACACAAAAGGGTACCCCTTGCCAGGGATAATGGAAAGTGCTACTCAGGGCCTGTGTGAGAAGCTCTTCTTTACTCTTGTCCTCACTGATCTTTCCAGACCTCCTGGAGGGTGTGCTGCAGGGGGCTCTGGTGGCCAGCTCCCCCTCCGCATGTGGTTGTATTAGTTTCCAAGTTCTACTACTCTTTGGGTCCTGACGCTGGATACAAAGGCCAGGTTTATAAGGTCAGGAGAATCAAAGACAGCCAGTGACTCACACACCTTCATGTGTCTCAGCCCTTGCCTGTTGGCCATTTCTGGACCAACTTGTAACCACTTTCCTGGAGCCAGTGCAGGTAAAGGAAAGGAACTTAGCAAACAGGGAAGGGGTGGGCGGCCTGCCTGAACCTGAACCCAAGCTGGGGCCTGTGATGTGGTCAGGCCACCATGTGCCAGCTTGGCAGGCCCCTCCAACCCTGGGAAGACAGGCCAGGGCACACATCACCGGCGCCTGGGAGAGCTCCTGGGTCTCCTTCAGGGTGGGGCTGCTGAGGAGGGAAAAATAGTAGCGTGTTGGTGAAACTCCTGTAAATATGCACTTGGCTCAATGATTTCATGTGCACCTTTCCTACTGGCAAGGATGGACTGCTGTTCTGGTTTTTGAAGATCTTGAGAAGACAGTTATGTTCATTTTTGTAATCTTCCTGTTCTAAGCTTCAAACTGTAGGTCATGACCCATCCAAGTGGATCATGAAACCAATTTACTGGATTACAAATAACATAGAAAAAGGAAAAAAGAAAACAATATTACTGAATTCATGTTCTTTTTTTAGCTGTAATATGGTATTGTGGTTGTGTAAGGGAATAGTTTTATTCTTTTTTTTTCAAAGTTTATATATTTTGAGAGAGAGAGAGAGAGAGTATGCGCAAGCACAGGAGGGTCAGAGAGAGAGGGAGAGAGAGAGAATCCCAAGCAGTCTCTGCACCACCAGCAGAGAGCCTGACTTGGAGCTTGAACTCACAAACCATGAGATGGTGACCCAAGCTGAAATCAAGAGTTGGGTGCTTAACCGCCTGAGCCACCCAGTCACCCTGGGAATGGCTTTATTCTTTTTTTTTTTTTTTAATTTTTTTTAATGTTTATTTATTTTTGAGACAGAGAGAGACAGAGCATGAATGGGGGAGGGGCAGAGAGAGAGGGAGACACAGAATCTGAAGCAGGCTCCAGGCTCTGAGCCATCAGCCCAGAGCCCGATGCGGGGCTCAAAGTCACGGACCGCGAGATCATGACCTGAGCCGAAGTCGGACGCTTAACCGACTGAGCCACCCAGGCGCCCCAGGAATGGCTTTATTCTTAAGTGATGTGTGTTCAACTGTTTAAGTAAGAAGTGTCATGATATCTGTAATTTACTTTAAAATAGTTCAACCAAAAAATACATCTGAGCATATGTGCATGAGCATATATGTGCATGAGCAAGAGAAAGATAAATTAAAATGGTAAAATTTTAATTATTGGTAGGTCTAGGTCAATGGTTTTCAATGGGGGATGGATTTGCCTCCCAGGGGACATTTGGCAATATCTGGAGACATTTTTGGTTGTCAAAACTGGGGTGGGGGTGCTACTTGGAGCTAGTGGTTAGAGGCCAGAGATACTGTTGAACACCCTGCAATACACAGAACAGCCCCCACAACAAAGAATCATCTGGTCTGAGATGTCAGTGGTGCAGAGACTGGGAAACTTTGTTTTGGGGGAAGAGTGTTTTTGTTTCATTCTTGCAACTTTTCTATAGGTTTGAAAATTTTCACAAATAAATAAATGAAACAAAATAGATTAATAAAGAATCAAGTCTCAGAGCGCCTCCTAGGTCGTGCATAGTAATTATTGTTGGGTAAAACTCGTTTTCAGTCATAGATGGGTCTGTTATGTGTTTTGGGTTACAATAAAAAGTATTTCTTACGGGATTGTGTTCAAAAGTTTGGAAAACACCACTTAACTCTATCCTTCTGGCTGCACTTGCTGTTGGGGAGATAGAGAAGCTTATCAAACTACCCACTTCCAACTTGCCCACAACGATATTTTTCATCTTGTTATACGTCATTTTGTGTTTATAATGTGTCATGTGCATTTTATCTTGTTTAATTTTCACAAGACCCTTGGCGAAGTGGGTATTATTCCTGTCCTCATTTTACAGGCTAGCTGAGGCTCTGAGTTTAAACTGATGACCCACGGGCACACAGCTAGGCAGACCAGAGACGTAGGTCTCTCAGATTCCAAATCCAAACTCTTCACCATGATTCCATTCTGTCTCCAACCCTCTCGAACCTTCCAAACTCACTGGCGTTGGGTTTGGAAGTAAGGGGAGCCCTGTTCTCCTGGAGGATGGACCCTGTGTGTCAGCAAGCTGCTGTGTCCTTTCCTGTCTTCTAGCCCAGCTGCCCAGTCAGAGCACAGGAGTCTGAGCATTCTTCTCTGCCCTGGAGAAAGATGGTGCTCATCTTGAAGTGACGCATTATACAGATTCTGACAAGCAGGTGAAGGTGAGACAGGCAAATTGGCTGACTTCAATCGCACATCAACAAATAACAAGAAAAGTATAGCCAGATTAGCGGGTGACATGAGAAACGGATATTGTAAATGGTCTTCTAGTAACATGTGAAAATGTAAAAATCAATCTAAACATTTTATTGCCTCAAAAGAACTCAGGAGGACCTGAGGTTGGTCATCTGCTCTATTGATAGTAGTTTCTGGGGACAGGAAGTGAAGTGAAAAGTGAAGTGAAGTGAAGTAAAGTAAAAGAAAGTAAAAATCTTTCCCTGGTAAGATTTTCCTTGGAGAAGTACTGGCAGGTGAGCCTGAGGCTGATGCCTGGGATGCCGACTGTTCACAGCTTAGGGGCCAAGGCTAACTGCTGCTTGTGGACCTGGTCACACACTGGGGCCTAAAAATACACCTTCCTATCATTTCTTACGTTTTGAAAACCAAGCTCAATAAAGTCCCTAGAGAAGAGTTATGACCCATAGATCACTTTGAACAGAGAGCTCTGACCTTTGTTAGCTTATTTATTTAAAAAGGTTTTATCTTCAGTGTTTAGGGCACTGAGAAATTTGGTCTCCATGGTGAGTGTTGTGCCTTCTCACTGTAGCTCTTGCTTGATTTGGTAGGGAGCTCACGGCAGGTGGATGTGCAGGCTGGATGGAGAAACTCTGCTGTTGTAATACTGGGAATGAGATACCATGTTTGCACTTGACTATAAGGATGGTCCAGAGATGGGGTGTGTGGACCAGCAGAGGAGGGAAAAATGGGGAGTTAGTCCTCTGCTTATGGAAGGAAGACCTGAGACCGGTCCTTCGCAAGCCGGTCTTTGTCACTGTCACACTTGCTGCTCTGATCTTTGAGGCTTTTAGGCTCCGGCGTGCAGCCCCTGCTGCGGTCATTTGAAAGGAGGTAAAAGGGGTCTACTGTGGGCCAGATGCTCTGCCCTTGGCACCTGCTGGGGATACTCTAGCAGGTGATTCTATTGGTCGATGCAACTGTGGTCAACCCAGAATTTTAGGATTTAGCCCCAACAGATAGCTGGCATCCACTTCTACCTCTTTTGTGGCTATCTTGAGAAGTCAGTAATGATTAGCTTTATATTTTATTAATTTCACAATTTCCTATATTTGTTTCACTCTTAAGTCACCTGTAGCTGTGTGACATAGAAACCCTCACACATAGATGCCATTTGCACAGAACTCTTTTTTTTTTTTTTTTTTTTTTTTTGCACAGAACTCTTGAGGTGAAGGTTGATCAGCAAATAGTTTTGTGCATGGATGTGGGAGAGTTTCATGGTGGGATCTTTCCTCTCACATTTTTTATTGTGATAAAATAGATGTAGCATAAAATCTACCATTTTAACATTTATAAGTGCACAATTCACGGACATTAAGGACATTTATATTGTTGTGCACCCATCACTGCCATCCACCTCCAGAACATTTCTGATCTTCCCCAGTTGTTTTCCCCACTTAAAAAAAAAAACAACACCGAGTCATAAGATTCACCCTTTTCCAAGCGTACAATTCAGGGGGTTTGAGTTTACTCACAGGGTTGTGCAACCATCACCACTATCTAATTGCATAACGTTTTTATCTTTCATCACTTTTTTTAAAAATTAAGTTTTTAATCTCAGTTCCAATATAGTCAGCATGCAGCGTTACATTAGTCTCAGATGTACAATATAGTGATTCCGCACTTCCATTCACTTCTCCGTGCTCATCACGACCAGTGCCCTCTTATCTGTCGTCACTTTCTAATTCTGGTTTTCCACACAGCATCATCCTCTCTGCCGTCAGGTGCCTTGATGTTGTCACATTTCTTAAGAGTGCTCTACTATCCTCCGTGGGATTTTCTCCTAAGCTACAGACACCTCTTCTGCAGGTTTTGATGCAAACATTTTCCTGATTGTGCCTGATGGTGTCAGATAACAACAACTATGACGTGGTTACCCACCTACCTGGCTGCCAGCGATGGTGCGATGCATGCCCTTACGGGGTGGAGGGGGTGCGTGTGTGGAATCATTTGTGCCATTCTGAACTCCATACTTTGGACAAAACCACATTATTCTTCCTACAATATCCATGTTATCTATACCTGTTTACATGTTGTCTCCCTCTCTGGACCAGGAACCCCCTACTTCTGAAATGAGTATTTTATTGGTATTTGGATCTGTTGTACGTAGGGTCGCTTAAAGAATAAAATAAGTGCTCAATAAATATTTATTAACCAAACAATGATAGTAAGAGCCCACAAATTACAGCTGAGAGGGGGATATGCTTACAGCAACCTTCCTGAATGTTAATCTCCTTCCAGTGCTTATTTTTGGTGAAATTAAAGAACACTTAATTAGGAGTCATCTAGCTCAAGATGTAACCAAAGAAAGACAATCGGGGAAGTTGGAAACACATGATATGCTGTGAAAACATGGGGGGAAATAAAAAAGAATTGGGTTGTTAACGGCAATGGAAACAGAGGGCTTGTGGTTGTGATGAGGGCTAGGAATGACAGGGAAGGTTAGAGTTTTCTAGGTGACCAACCAAGACCCTGAGGCTCATTCCTGGCTTAGGTGTGAGTTCTGGGGCTTGGCAGGTGTAGGGACAACCATGGCTAGGACAATGCAGATCCTTAGGACTTGGTCCATCCAACAACCTCTGCATCCTAGCTCAGCTTCCTCCACCAGGAAGAGGATGTGCTGAAGTCTTGCCTGTCACAATGGGCAATGACATTTCTCATGATAAACTGGCTTTCACATTTTATGCAGTAATCTGGAGATGGGGTAGCAGGATTCAACTCAGCACTACCTGATGGTTTCTGTATCAGTGCTTGGCAATCATAGCTCCAGCAGCCATCAGTAGTCATTACCTATGGCAAGCTCCATCAAGGCCAGGCTGGAATCCAGGAGCCTCAGGGGTGGTGGCATGTTAGCTCCTTCCCCACTAATGTGTGCATCTGCAAATTGTCTTCTGGGTCTGTGCTGAGTGTCCCAGGGGCCGCGGGTGCCTATCCTTATCAGGGACAGCTTCCAATGTACAGCTAGTCTGCTGGCCAACCCTATGCCTGAATCTCTGCTTTTTGGATCACTTCTGGTTCTCTGGACCTGCTCCTAGAGTCTCTCTCAACAACTCTGGGGCCTCCCTGAGTTCTGACTTATGCATGCACCTGACCCAAAAAGCCTTGGTTTTCTAGATCAGGAGGCTTGTGTCCCTCTACTCCTACCAAATAGAACCCCGGGGTAGCAATGCTGGGCCTCATCTTCCAGAGTTTGCTCTGCCCCTTCAGATTTGGTCACTTGAAATGCTGGGCTCTCTTCTGAGTGAAAGAATAGGAAAGAATAGTCTTATGTGTCTTGGCTGATTTCCTCAGTTCTTGCCCCAATTTTAGCCTACTTTTTTTTTCCCAGTAGAAGCCACTGGCATGTTTTCTGGTCAGGACAGTCTAGTTATGCCAGAAAGATGGATAAAATTCAGTTTCTAGATCGGTAAAACTGAGGACATAATCCTGGACCATGAAGGACTGTACAGGTGGAGTTCCTCGTGAGGCCCATCTTGACATAGGCTTCTTTTCTTACCTAGCATAACTAAGCTTCTCAAGGAACAGTGGCCACATAACCTAGGCTTTTGGGGAAGCATGTAGCTTCTCCAGTTCCTCAGTGCTCAGTCATTACCTCTGCCTTGAACCTCCTATAATCTTGCCATTTGGGCCAGTTGCATTGGCACCCCCTGAGAAGTTGTTAGAGATGCAGAGTCTCAGGCCTTACCCCAAAACCAGCGAATCAAAATCCGCATGTTAATGCAAAGCCCAAGTGATTCAAGTTCACAAAGGACTTTGAGGAACACTTGTCCAAAGCACCCGTGACTTTGGTACTAGTAGTTGCTGCTATAGAAATTGTTATGTACAAATGCTAAGGAGACTCATGTCTGTCGAGCACCTACTATGTGCTAGCACCTTTTTTCACTATCAGACCACAGTACCTGAGGTTGGATCTGTACTTTGCTTGTAGCTCACCCATTTATTCAACTCTAATCAGTGATCCATGTGTGTCGGGCACTGTGCCAAGTGCCGGATACAGAGGTGAACGAGACATGGGCCCTGATCACAATCACAACAAGGCTGCATTAGCAGTGCAGTGCCCTGTACCTAACATGTGATCAGTGAGTGGTGCCAAGTGGTAGGTTGGTGTGGGGCCCTTCTCCAGGTGGCCTGGATGCGAGTAGTGGGTAGGGTGGCGCTTGAGATGTGGAACCCAGGTGAAAGGTGAATAACTCGGTGTTGCAGATGTTAAAAAGGAAGCAGGACTATGTGGCAACCCAGAAGCACGGGCATTTGAACTGTAGCTGATGTTAACATGAAATAAGAACCAAATAAGTTGTATTCTTTGGCCAGTAAATTCAGTAAGTTGGCATTTTTGGTTTGTTTATTTGTTCACCTGAGTCCAAGAGCCCGAAAACCATGGCCCATAGGCCAAGCCTGCCCCACTGCTTGTTTTGGTAAGTAAAGTTTTATTGAAAATAACCAAGCTCGTTCATTTACCTATTATTCACGGCTGCTTTCGCACTACAATGGCAGAGTTGAGTAGTTGCAACAGACCATCCACAAAGCTGAAAATACTATCCAAATCTTTACAGAAAAAGTTTGCTGAACCCTCCTCTTCTCCTTTAGCTAAAATAAAAATATTTTTAGTTACTTTTAAAAGTATACATATATTTAGACAAAAAAAATGTTTACAATAATATAACAAAGTTATTTGTGATTCCTTATGGGGGAATTTGATTTGGAGGAATTTGGGATGCGGAATACTTAATTTTTCCTTAATATGCTTTAATACTCTGCATTTTTAATGGTCAGATGTTATTACTTTTATACTTAAAAAGAGTATTTTGTTATATTAGATTATTTTTGTTATATTATTTTGTTACTTATTATATTTCATTGTTTTTAACTACAAAAGCTACACATATTTATTATAAGTATTTTAGAAAATACACAGAAGCAGCAAGTAAGTTAAAACCACCCATAGTTATACCAACCAGAAATTTGCTACTGTTTTCTATTTTGGTACATATTTCTATATTCTCATAGCATTTCATTTAAATGTGTTACTATTTGGGGGCATATTCTTCTAGTCTTTTGGCTAAGTATATATGAGTACATGCACACATATACACTTAGTGTACTCATTATTTTTGTGAACTATTTTTAAAACTTTAATAATACATTGTGAACATTTTTCTGGGTTGTTAAATAGTTAATTATCCAAAATCTTAAATGGTTGCATATTATTGTATCCTATAGTGATGTATGATGATATATTTAACTGATTCCCTATTGTTGGAAATTTATATTGTTTCCAGATTTTTACTCATATAAACAAAGCTGTGGTGAACTTTCTTGTTTTTTTCCTATCTTTTGAAAGTTTCTTCTTTATTTTTATTTTATTTTATTTTTTTATTTTTATTTTTATTTTTTATTATTTTATTTTATTTTTTAAATTTACATCCAACTTAGTTAGCATATAGTACAACAATAAGGGGGTAGATTCCTTAATGCCCTTTACCCATTTAGCCCCTCCCCCCTCCCACAACCCCTCCAGTAACCCTCTGTTTGTTCTCCATATTTAAGAGTCTCTTAATGTTTTGTCCCCCTCCCTGCTTTTATATTCTTTTTGCTTCCCTTCCCTTGTGTTCATCTGTTCTGTATCTTAAAGTCCTCATAGGAGTGAAGTCATATGATACTTGTCTTTCTCTGACTGACTAATTTCGCTCAGCATAATACCCTCTAGTTCCATCCACATAGTTGCAAATGGCAGGATTTCATTCTTTTTGATTGCCGAGTAATACTCCATTGTGTGTGTGTGTGTGTGTGTGTGTGTGTGTGTGTGTGTGTATATATATATATATATATATATATCACCTCTTCTTTATCCATTCATCTAGGACATTTGGGCTCTTTATATACTTTGGCTATTGTTGATAGTGATGCTATAAACATTAGGGTGCATGTGGCCCTTTGAAACAGCATCCCTGTATCCCTTGGATAAATACCTAGTAGTGCAATTGCTGGGTCGTAGGGTAGTTCTATTTTTAATTTTTTGAGGAACCACCATACTGTTTTTCCAGAGTAGCTGCACCAGCTTGCATTCCCACCACCAGGGCAAAAGAGATCCTCTTTCTCTGCATCCTTGCCAACATCTGTTGTTGCCTGAGTTGTTGATGTTAGCCATTCTGACAGGTGTGAGGTGGTATCTCAATGTGGTTTTGATTTGTATTTCCCTGATGATGAGTGATGTGGAGCATTTTTTTCATGTGTTGGTTGGCCATCTGGATGTCTTCTTTGGAGAAGTGTCTATTCATGTCTTTTGCCCATTTGTTCACTGGGTTATTTGTTTTTTGGGTATTGAGTTTGATAAGTTCTTTATAGATTTTGGGTACTAACCCTTTATCTGATGTGTCATTTGCAAATATCTTCTCCCATTGCGTTAGTTGCCTTTTAGATTGCTGGTTTTTTCCTTCGCTGTGCAGAAGCTTTTTGTTTTGATGAGGTCCCAATAGTTTATTTTTGCTTTTGTTTCTCTTGCCTCTGGAGACATGTTGAGTAAGAAGTTGCTGCAGTCGAGGTCAAAGAGGTTTTTGCCTGCTTTCTCCTCGAAGATTTTGATGGTTTCCTATCTTACATTTAGGTCTTTCATCCATTTTAAGTTTATTTTTATGTATGGGGTAAGAAAGTGGTCCAGGTTCATTTTTCTGCATGTCGCTGTCCAGTTTTCCCAGCACCATTTGCTGAAGAGACTGTGTTTATTCCACTGAATATTCATTCCTGCTTTGTCAAAGATTAGTTGGCCATACGTTTTTGTGGGTCCATTTCTGAGTTCTCTATTCTGTTCCATTGATCTGAGTGTCTGTTTTTGTGCCAGAACCATACTGTCCTGATGGTTACAGCTTTGTAATACAGCTTAAAATCTGGGATTGTGATTCCTCCAGCTTTGGTTTTCTTTTTCAAGATTGCTTTGGCTATTCGGGGTCTTTTCTGGTTCCATACAAATTTTAGGATTGTTTATTCTAGCTCTGTAAAGAATGCTGGTGTTATTTTGATAGGGATTGCATTGAATATGTAGATTGCTTTGGGCAGTATTGACATTTTAACAATATTTTTCTTCCTATCCAGGAGCATAGAATCTTTTCTTTTTGTGTGTGTGTCTTCTTCAATTTCTTTCATAAACTTTCTATAGTTTTCAGTGTATAGATTTTTCACCTTTTTGGTTAGATTTATTCCCAGGTATTTTATGGTTTTGGTGCAATTGTAAATGGGATCGGTTGTTTGATTTCTCTTTCTGTTGCTTCATTTTGAGTATATAGGAATGCAACTGATTTCTGTGCATTGATTTTATATCCCGCAACTTTGCTGAATTCATGAATCAGTCCTGGCAGTTTTTTGCTGGAGTTTTTTGGGTTTTCCATATAGAATATCATGTCATCTGCAAAGAGTGAAAGTTTACCTCCTCCTGGCCAATTTGGATGCCTTTTATTTCCTTGTGTTGTCTGATTGCTGAGGCTAAGATTTCCAATACTATGTTGAATAACAGTGGCGAGAGTGGACATCCCTGTCTTGTTCCTGACCTTAAGGGGAAAGCTCTCCGTTTTTCCCCATTGAGGATGATATTAGCATTGGGTCTTTTGTATATGGCTTTTATGATCTCAAGGTAGGATCCTTCTATGCCTACTTTCTTGAGGATTTTTATCAAGAAAGGATACTGTATTTTGTCAAATGCTTTCTCTGCATTGAGAGGATCATACAGTTCTTCTCCTTTTTTTTTTTTTTTATTGATGTGATGAATCACATTGATTGTTTTGCAGATATTGAACCAGCCCTGCATCCCAGGTATAAATCCCACTTGGTCATTGTGAATAATTTTTTGAATGTATTGTTGGATCCTGTTGGCTAATATCTTGTTGAGAATTTTTGCATCCGCGTTTATCAGGGAAATTGGTCTGTAGTTCTCCTTTTTAGTGGGGTCTTTGTCTGGTTTTGGAATCAAGGTAATGTTGGCTTCATAGAAAGAGTTTGGAAATTTTCCTTCCACTCCTATTTTTTTTGAACAGCTTCAAGAGAATAGGTGTTAACTCTTCCTTAAATGTTTAGTAGAATTCCCCTGGAAAGCCATCTAGCCCTAGACTCTTTTTTTTTTTTTTTTTTTTGAGATTTTTGAAAAATAATTCGATTTCCTTACTGGTTATGGGTTTGTCCAAATTTTCTATTTCTTCCCGTTTCAGTTTTGGTAGTGTATATGTTTCTGGGAACTTGTCCATTTCTTCCAGGTTGTCCATTTTACTGGCGTATAGTTGCTCATAATATTCTCTTATTATTGTTTTTATTTCTGCTGTGTTGGTTGTGATCTCTCCTCTTTCATTCTTGATTTTATTTATTTGGGTCCTTTCCATTTTCTTTTTGATCAAACTGGCTAGTGGTTTATCAATTTTGTTAATTCTTTCAAAGAACCAGCTTCTAGTTTCATTGATATGTTCTACTGCTTTTTTTGGTTTTGATAACATTAATTTCTGCTCTAATCTTTATTATTTCCTGTCTTCTGCTGTTTTGGGGTTTTATTTGATGTTCTTTTTTCAGCTCTTTAAGGTGTAAGGTTAGGTTGTATACCTGAGACCTTTCTTCCTTCCTTAGGAAGGCCTAGATTGCTACATACTTTCCTCTTATGACCGCCTTTGTTGTGTCCCAGAGATTTTGGGTTGTCGTGTTATCATTTTCATTGGCTTCCATATACTTTTTAATTTCCTCTTTAATTTCTTGGTTAGCCCATTTACTCTTTAGTAGGGTGTTCTGTAGTCTCCAAGTATTTGTTACCTTTCCAAATTTTTTCTTGTGGTTGATTTCAAGTTTCATAGCATTGTGGTCTGAAAATATATACGGTACGATCTCGATCTTTTTGTTCTTGTTGAGGGCTGATTTGTGTCCCAGTATGTGGTCTATGCTGAATAACATTCCATGTGCACTGGAGAAGAATGTATATCCCACTGCTTTAGGATGAAAAGTTCTGAATATATCTGTTAGGTCCATCTGGTCCAGTGTGTCATTCAAAGCCATTATTTCCTTGTTGATTTTCTGTTTAGATGATCTGTCCATTGTAAATGGGGTGTTGAAGTCCCCTACTATTATGGTATTATTATCAATGAGTTTCTTTATGTTTGTGATGAATTGATTTACAGATTTGGGTGCTCCACATTTGGAGCATAAATGTTTACAATTGTGAGGTCTTCTTGGTGGATAGACCCCTTAATTATGATATAATTCCCTTCTTCATCTCTTGTTACAGTCTTTATTTTATAGTCTAGGTTGTCTGATATAAGTATGACTACTCTAGCTTTCTTTTGTTGACCATTAGCATAATAGATGGTTCTCCACCCCCTTACTTTCAATCTGAAGGTGTCTTTAGGTCTAAAGTGGGTCTCTTATAAACATCATTTAGATGGATCTTATTTTCTTATCCATTCTGTTATCCTATATCTTTTGATTGGAGCATTTAGTCTATTGATGTTTAGTGTGAGTACTGAAAGATATGAATTTATTGCCATTATGTTTCTTGTAGAGTTGGAGTTTCTGGTGGTGTTCTCTGGTCCTTTCTAGTCTTTGTTGCTTTTGGTATGTATGTATGTATGTATGTATGTATATGTATATGTATGTATGTATGTTTTTATTACTTATTTCATCTTTTCTCCCTTCAGAGTAGAGTCCCCCTTAAAATTTCTCACAGGGCTGGTTTAGTGGTCATGAACTCCTTTAATTTTTGTTTGTCTGAGAAACTTTTAATCTCTCCTATTTTGAATGACAGCGTTGCTGGATAAAGAATTCTTGGCTGCATATTTTTCCAATTCAGCACATTGAATGTATCCTCCCACTCCTTTCTGGCCTACCACGTTTCTGTGGATAGGTCTGTTGCAAACCTGAACTGTCTTCCCTTGTAGGTTAAGGACTGTTTTACCCTTTCTGCTTTCATGATTCTTTCCTTGCCTGAGTATTTTGTAAATTTGACTATGATATGCCTTGTTGATGGATGGTTTTTGTTGAATCTTTTTTTTTTTTTAATTTTTTTTTTTCAACGTTTATTTTATTTTTGGGACAGAGAGAGACAGAGCATGAACGGGGGAGGGACAGAGAGAGAGGGAGACACAGAATCGGAAACAGGCTCCAGGCTCCGAGCCATCAGCCCAGAGCCCGACGCGGGGCTCGAACTCATGGACCGTGAGATCGTGACCTGGCTGAAGTCGGATGCTTAACCGACTGTGCCACCCAGGCGCCCCGGTTTTTGTTGAATCTTATGGGAGTCCTCTGTGCTTCCTGGATGTTGATGTCTGTGTCTTTCCCCAGGTTAGGAAAGTTTTCTGCTATGATTTGCTCACATAACCCTTCTACCCTTTTTTCTCTCTCTTCATCTTCTGGGACCCCTATGATTCTGATGTTGTTCCTTTTTAATGAGTCACTGATTTCTCTAATTCTTGAAATGTGCTCTTTTGCCTTAGTCTCACTCTTTTTTCCTGCTTCATTATTCTTCCTAATTTGTCCTGTATATTAGTGATTCTCTGCTCTGCCTCATCCATCCTTGCTGCTGTGGCATCCATTGGACAATGCAGCTCAGTTATTGCCTTTTTTAATTTCGTCCTGAGTAACTTTTACTTCTTTTATCTTCACAGAAAGGGATTCTAATCTATTTTCGACTCCAGCTAGTATTCTTATTATTGTGATTCTACGTTTTGGTTCAGACATCTTGCTTGTATCTGTGTTAGTTAACTCCCTGGCTGTCATTTCTTCCTGCTCTTTCTTTTGGGGTGAATTCCTTCGTTTTGTCATTTTGAGGGGAGAAAAGGAATTAGTGAGGTAAAAAATTTAAAAAAATTAAAATAAAAAAATATTAAAATTAAAAAATGAAAAACCACACACACACACACACACACACACACACACACGCAAAAATCAAATAAATGATGCTAGATCCTAGGTGTGTTTGGGTCTGGGTGTTGAAAGGGGCTTGATAGATTAAAGAAAAAAGGAGAAAGAAAAAAAAAGAAGGAAATCATTTGAAAATTTGAAAAAAATGAATACACTGAAATAGAATAAAATGAAATAATGGAAGTAAAATAGAATTTGAAAAAATTTACACAAAAGTAAAAAATATAGAGAAAAAAATTAAGGAAAATATTTTTAATAAAAATTGAAAATGAAAATATGTTTTTTCTCTTTATTCAAGAAAAAAAAAAAGAAACGAAGAAGAGAAAACAAAAAAAGAGAAAAAAAGATAATTGAATAGATGGACCAGTGAACAGACAAATACAATTGAAATTACTTCGTTTTCCCATAGAAGTCAAACTATGAAGCGTTGTATAATCGGTAAAGTAAGCAGGTGGAGAGACTTGTGTTCCTGAAGCGCAATGTTGGCCCAGTTAGGTGGGGCTTAGTGTAATGGCTCCGTTCTCCACTAGATGGCGTTGCTTAGCTTACTGGGATGGATTTTTGTGGTGCTTGTAGGTGTGTATGCACATGGGTGGGAGCCTTGAAAATGGCGTTACCCAGCTGCCCAGTCTCTAATATCAGAACTCTGTTCCCTGCCCCCCCCCCCCCGAACAGCAATTGCACACCCATCCTTTGTCTTCTGTTTCCATCGACTCCCCACTTTTACACTGTCCGTGACCAAGCTCCAGGCAGCACCTCCCTCCTAAGTTTTATCTCAGATGCAGCTGTGTTTCCTGACCGCTTACTTCGGAGGAACTGCGGCTTTGACTCGTTCTGCCCCTCTGTGGGAGGGTCTTAGCGAGCAATGGCTGGGTGCTGGCCGCACCCAGGAACGTTCGCGGGACCATGCTGCTGCTGACCCAGATATTGCGGCTGGGTGCCAGCCCGCCCCAGAAAAAGTTCACGCGATTGTGTAGCAGCAGCATTTCAGGGATTATGGAAAATCACAACACACATCTGGCACTAGGCTTCACCCCCAACAACCTTGTTCCAGCACCAGAGAATGTGGTTGTTCTCCTGGGTCCACTGGGGCTTTTGCCTTTTTGGGGGGGGGCGCTGCATAACCTCTACAGATGTCCTCCCAGCAGGGGAACCGCCTCTACCTGTGTGGCCCAAAGACCCCTGGACTTCACTCTTCCCCTGGGGATTCATCCTTCTCACCAGAGCACCACCAGGTATTGAGCTGCAGAGTTTCAGACTCTGCGCTCCCCCTGTTTATAGCATATTAATGGAATTTAAACCCTCTCCTTTCTCCTTTCTCCCTTTTTAGTTCAGTCCCTGCGGCTATTTCCACTTTTCCGCTTTCTCTCCAGCTGCTTTTGGGGGGGGGGTGCTTTTCCTGTAATCTCTCTCTTCTCCATCCTCTTTCTGGAAGCAAAAACAGCTCCCTGCCCTCTGCAGCTTCTCTTTCCTCCACTTCACTTCTCCATGCTGTGTACCTGCTGAGTTCTGTGGTTCAGGTTGTGTTAATCCTCAAATCAGTTTTCTAGGTGTGCAGGATGGTTTAGTGTTGATCTGGCTGTATTTCATGGACCCCAGACACAAAAGTAACTTCTATGCTGTTCTGCCATCTTGGCTCCTCCCCCCTATGGTGAACTTTCTTGTAGATAAATCTTCGCAGATATCCATTATGACTTAAAAATTTTTTTTTAATCTTTATTTTTGAGTGCGAGAGAGAGAGAGGGAGGAGGGGAGAGACAGAGAGAGAGGGAGACACAGAATCCGAAGCAGGCTCTGGGCTCTGTGCTATCAGCACAGAGCCCGATGCAGGGCTTGAACTCACAAACTGCGAGATCGTGACCCGAGCTGAAGTTGGACGCCCAACCAACAGAGCTACCCAGGCGCCCCTATCCATTATGATTTTTAAAGGGTGAGTTTGCAAAAGTTGAACCACTGGACTAAAGTATAGGCAGTCACCATGATTCTGATTCCAATTCCTCTTTCGATGTGTGGGATTTTCCCCCCACCACCAAGCAATTTTCTGACACCAGCTGTGTATCCTACCATTCATCTCAATTCTGACACTGTCTACCTAGAGATAGCATCATCAGATCTTAACTGAGTTAAGACCTCTGTCCTATAACTGCCCTGCCCCCACCTCAGATGCCTGTGGCAAGTCCAGATTTTCGCCTGAGCTTCTGACCAACCAGTTATAAATCAGAGGTTCCCATGACCCCCTCCTTGGGCTTGAATAATTTGCTAGAGGGGTTCACAGAACCCAGAGAAACATTTTACTTTTGATATTGCCAGTTGATCATAAAAGGATATAAGTCAGGAACAGCCAGATGGAAACGATGCATGGGCATGATGAAGGAACTTCCGTGTTTTCCTAGCACCCCCACTAACCTGGAAACTCTCTGAACCCTTCCTTTCGGGTGTTTATGAGGGCTTCATTACATCTCCATGATTAATGAAATCATTGGCCATTAGTGACTGAACTCAATCTCCAGTCCCTCTCCTCCAACCATCTAATCCATGGGTCTTTCTCCCTGGCAACCAGCCCGTATCCTTAGGTGACCTAGGGGCTTTCTAAAAGTCACATCGTGAACATAACCAACGATACCTTTACTCATCACTTAGGAAATTCCAAGGGCTTTCAACAGCTCCCTGTAAGGAAAGGACAAAGACCAAATATACGTTTCTTTCTATTGTATCTTTTAAGTTTTGTTTGTTTGTTTGGTTACTTGTTGATACGGTGCCAATTTAAAAACTCACCAGTGGTGTCTGAGAATGCCCGTTTCCCAGATACGTCATCTAGGTATTCTCAAAACCAACCACAGTACCTTTGCCACTTTCACTCTTGGTTTTGTGTTTTCTTAGCGGATGCCCCTCCTCCTCCTATTGACCACTGAAACCTCAACTCCTCACTCCAGTTTTGAGCAGTAATTTTCACCCCACATTTCAGGGCCATGTAAATCCTTAACTGGTAATATTTGGCACTCCTAGCACTCAGTATCAACATCAGCCACTCTGGACATCAGCCTCAGCATGTACTTACCCTGTTCTGTGGCTTCACCCAAACATGAGTGGTGAGTGGTAAGTCTGGTGGGGTCGTGTGGCCTGGCCTGTACTAAACCAGTCACTACAGGAAAGCACAAGCTTTACTGGAAGGGTGGGGGGCGTCTCTCCTTCCCTCCATGGCCAACATTCTCTAAAGAGTAGTATCCATGTTCTGCCTCCACCCCCGATCCTAGGAGATTCTGCTAAATTGAAAAGTCAGACAGGAATATCTAACTGCCTGACCTAAGGACTTCCTTTCAGGTCTTATTCTCCCCCTTGCTGCAGCTTTTAATATTTGCTCCTTTTAAGAAGATGTCTTGTCCACACCCTGTGTTCAGTTCATCATCCTCAGTTTCCTTTGCTAGCTCTTCTTTATTTGAACTCCCTTTAAAGGTTAATGCTCCCAAGGTCTCTGTGTTTTTTGTTCATTCTTTATGCTTCCAACCCTCTGACACTATCATCTGCAGACGATTTGCCTGCTGTCCTTTGGCTACCTCAAAACCAGCCTGTCTAAAACCCAATTCATTATCTCTGTCTCCTTATCCTTGAACCAGTTCTTCTTTGTGTTTCCTTCCTCTCTGGAAAGAGTCTTCATCCACCAACTGCTCTGAGTTAGAAACCTCAGAGGCATTTCATTTTTTTCTTTCTGCCTTGCCTGTCAACATCCAACATGTCATCAGACCCTGCTGGTTTTCTGTATGAATGTTTATCTGTGAGGACCTTCTAGAACTGAAATGCTACCTTCCTCCTTGTCGACTGAAATTTTTTGTCCTATTTCCTGCTTCCTGCTTCCCCCAAGTGGAGTCCTGTTGCTGCCACAGCCGTCTTCCTACAAAGCAAATGTGATTGAATCCTTTCTCCATGAAAAGAATTTCTAAGTGCCTTCTCACAGATGACAAAGACCTTCATAATCTGGCCACCACCTTCCTTTTCTGCCTCATATCCTGTATGTCTTCCTGCCCAGCAGTCAGCCTTAACTCCCATCATGTCACTCGGTGGGTCTCAGCGCACCCCGTGCCCTTTGCCCACAAGGCCCTGACCCAGCCCCTTCTGAACCCCTTGAGACCTTGCCTCTCCTTTCCCCAGAATTACTCACTTCCTGCTTTCTGTCCCTTGATACCTTGGTCATATCACTGGTAAAGCAGTTATCATATTGTTATTCCAGTTAATCATATGCCTTCCCCTCCTCCCTGCCAGATGATGAGCTCATTATGGGTGGGGCTTGCCTTTTTCACCTCCCTCTCTTTGGGGCTTAGCACAGTGCCAGGCACAGAGGAGTCACTCTGTGAATGCTTGTTCCTCTACTGAGCTCACTAAGCTTGTTCAGTAACTGATAGTTTAAAGCACAGATGCTAAACTGCTAGTTTTCTTAGTTTTATACGGCTATAGCCAGGATAGTATCATATCAGTGACCGGTTTCCATATTGATCTAAGTTGTTGTTATTTACCAGACATACATCTTGTCTATATCAGGAGATAGAGGCTCGTTCCTTGAAGTTAGTGTTTTTGGGAGTTCTGTTACAGATTCAGAAGGACTGGGCCTCCAGGAACTTACAGCTTGTTTTCTACTCCAAACAGGAAGTCAAAGGCAAATGAACACAAAGACCATCCCAGTTAGCAAACAAAGTGAATCCACATTTGTAATGACTCTCTTACCAAGTGCTTGGGGATTTTAGCATGGTCCTGCTAGTTTAGAGAAAGGCAGTGGTTCCTGCTAGCTGTGCCTGGAGCAACCGATGGGCCTCAGGGGCTTTACCAGTCATACCTGGCAACCGATCCCCCCTGCTAGGAAGGGTGCTGCACCTCTCCAAGCCTGCTGGGGGCCTGGCATAGAGCAGCTGTCCACATGCAGCTGCCTAGAGGTGTTACCCTTTTAGGCATCTAGAATGCAGCCTTAACATTTGGCCAGTCTAGATAGTATTGCTGCTTTACCCCAATGCAAGACATGGCTTAATTTAATTACCCGGAGTAGGACAGGTGCGAGGTGGTTAGTGGGGAGCAGGGAATGGTCTTGCACTTCAGTAACCAGGGAAGTGGGTTTTTGTGGTTCAGGGACGATTTTCAGAGGTTCTCAGAAGCCCCTGAAACTGTATAGACAATTTTGTGAGGAAGTGCACTTTTCTGAGGAAAGAAGCATTGGCTTTTATCAGCTTCTCAGAACAGCTCATGACCTTGACCATGTTAAGAACCCTGGGCCTAGAGTCCTACAAACTGGAGACCTCAATGTATCTTGCTAGGGTATATCCTAAGGTATGATGGAGTCTGCCCTCACCTCAGTCCCCTGTCAGCCCTGTGCAGCGTTGGACATGTAGGTGGGGAAATGAGCGAGCCTTACGTAAGAGTGACAGGTGCAGTGATTGGCTTTGTGCCCCTGTTACAGGCTCTGTTCTACCAGACACTGTCAGTCCTCACCCTCGGATGGGAGCTGCATTGCCTCGATGAGGCTATGCCAGGCTCTGGAATGAGGCTTCTCGTGTGTGTGTGTGTGTGTGTGTGTGTGTGTGTGTGTGGTCTGCCTGGATTCTGGGTGGCAGATGTTTGCACCAGCTGCTGGGGGTGGGAGGTTCTGTCTGTAATCCAGGAAATTTATGAAAGAGAAATACCCAGTGATCCTCATGTAAATGGAAGACAAGCCTTGGTTTTATTGAGCCAGGGCTCTACCCAACTCCCAGCAAAGCTAGCAGGTAGCTATAGGAGGTGTGCTGGCTCTCACAGCAGAGGCAGAGAGAACAAAGACAACCCATCTTAGAGGAACATCCTCCAGGCATGATGTCAGGCTTGTAGATGGCAGTGCTACAGAAGACAGCTTTTCCTCCCCTCATGTGCTGGGAGAAGGTTCTGTAGAGGGTGTCCCCTGTGGGCCTCACAGGGGCTTTCAGAATGCAGAAACATCCTAGCCCTGAGGTCTCCTCGCAGACTAAAGGAGAATATGGACTGGAAATCCAATGTGTTCAGGTGGCCAGACTCCCTATTTCATTTTATTTTATTCTGTATTTTAAAATATTTTTTAATGTTTATTCTTGAGAGAGAGAGTGCACGTGCACAATTGAGGGAGGGGCATAGAGAGAGGGAGACACAGAATCTGAAGCAGGCTGCAGGCTCTGAGCTGTCAGCATGGTGCTCGAATTCACAAACTGTGAGATCATGACCTGAGCTGAATTCGGATACTGAACTGACTGAGCCACCCAGGTGCCCCTCCCTGTTTATTTTAATATACTGGATTTAGTGGGGTGGGACATTGTCTGAGGGTATTCCTTGGCTGAACAAGGTTCCTGATGGAAATATGCTTATTGAGAAGTAGATAGATGCTTTTTTTGACAGGGTCTGACTGCTCCTTATACTCAGAGACAGTTCTACTCTAAATTACCCAGCTTTCCTTGCAAGCAAATGGAAGTCCTTTGTGTTCCTTGCTGAAGGAGGAAAAGATTATGTTGTGAGATTCCAGCTCGAGCTGGTCTTCATGCATATTACATTCAAGTTTTTACAATGAGTGTTTGATTTGCTGTGGAGGAATATTTATTTCCAAATCCACCAAATGCTTCTCAAGGCAGCCTCCACACGGATTTTAATTGCTAAACCCACTTATTCTGACTCAGTGTCTGTTTGGTAAAATGTCTTGATACAAAAAGATACAAAAAGTGGGGAGACAAGTGAACTGGGCCCAGATGCTTCTCTATGACTAACAGAATGTCCATCCAAAGTTGGGAGACGAGCAGCCCACTGGCGTGTCATAGGTGGGAGGGTTTCTCATAATCTTATTTAAAGCTGGGCCCTATTGTACTAAAATTATAATTTGTGAATAAGCATTAAATTAGAGCATTGGGCTGAGCTGACTCACTGCAGATAACTGGGACAGGGTCTGAGGGATGTCTTTGTGTCACATTCATCTCAGGCAATCAGAGAACAGCAGAGGACATCTGATGGGGAGGCCGTGCATGGCTTTCCTGAGTGTGGTTTCTGTAGCTAACCACGGTTACTGGGCCATAGGGTTTTCTCTCTACTCATTCTCTCTATACCTTTGGAAGAAGAATAGGGTTATGCTACAGTGATTCTCACTGGGTCATCCCGTGGATCTCAATGGAAGATGTTTGAAAATTAGAGTTTGGGGCTTTGGGTAATATACCCAAATCTCTAGGATCCTTAGGATGGCCCTTGCAGCAGAAGGTGGGGGGGGGGGGGGGCGGCGAGGAGGGGAGACATACAGAAACTTGGAAGGTGGCTTCAGGGCTAGATTTGGATGTATCCTAAAATCCTCAGCACTTTAAGTCCTGGCTTTAGGGCCTTGGAAGAAGTAGATGATCTTCCCACGGTGGCCGAGCTCCGTATCTGGGGAGTGGGATGACTTATAGGCTATAACCAGTGATTCCCAATGGGGGTGACATTGCCCTTGGGAACATTTCACAATGGCTAGAGAAAATTTCAATTATCATAGCTGATATTATGATACCATATCACTACTGGCATCTAGTGTGTAGAGGCCACGGATGCTGCTGAAGATCGTATGATATGCAGGACAGCCACAATAAGGAATTATCTGGCCCAAAAGGTCAGTAGTGTCACTCTTGAGAAACCCTGATGTAAATAGACCCCAAAGTACAGCAATTGCCATGTGGACGTTCTCTTTCTCCTATGACTGCCTCTTGCATTTTATGAGCAATAATCAGCAAATATTTTGGGAGTATCATCTGTGTGCCAGACTAAGTGGGAGGCTAAAAGATGACTAAGGCCAGTTAGGGAGAGACAAGAGGGACACTGGGGCTCTCTTCCTCTCCTAGATTGAAAGCTCCTGGGGAGAGTGTTGCATTTCTTAGACTCTCACAGCATCAACTGTAGTGCCTAATGGTAGCTTTTGTTCTTAACAAAAGGCCTGTATGCATTGGGAGTGGGGGTGGGTGAGCCCACCTCCCGTGTGGGCCTATGCTGATTCCATCCTGGTGAGTTCAGCTGGCCTGCTGTGCTGTTCCCAAGGCCTCTTGGTTTCTCACCGTGTGGCCTCCCACTCTAGCGGGCAGAATTGTGTTAGTAACTGAGATGGACTCAGATGTGACCGAGAGTCCAGAGCTCATTCTCTTACTCAACAGTGATTATTCACAGCTGACTGCAGATTTCTTCAGAAAAGCCTCCACATCTGGCCTGAGGAAGCCCTGCTCAGTGAGGATGTCCTGGCAAGGGAGCTTTGGAGAAGGAGGAGAATCATCTGGGTGGCTCATAATTCTGTCATTCTAAGCTCCCTTGATTTCACGTTGAGCCACAGAGCTCAGTGGACTGTGAAGCTGTGTTTCACAAGGAGGAATTCAGGCTTGAGGAAGATGGAAAAGCCGAGGGTGGAAAAACCAAAGCTTAGGATTCGAAGGCTGCCTGGACCTGGCCCAGCCCTAACCCCAGCCCATCTAGGGAGGGATCTCCTTTCCTACTCCAAGGGAACAGGAGTGCGAGGACAATTCTTCTGCTCATGGACTGAGAACATGACATGTCTCTTTTACTGCCACACTTTATATTCTTCATATTCTGTGCCAAGGAGTCCAGGGTGGGGTGGGGTGGGGTGGAACCAGGTCTTGGAAATTGCTCCTTCATAAATTTCATGTTTGTGTCCTTTCTTCCCCACCTCTGTCGCCCAGGTGTGGCCCTTATCATCCTAGCACTCCCACATGACCAGAGCTGCCCACCTGGTCTGCCTTGGAGGCCCATTCCAGACCATTCACTACACTGTCACTAAGTAACTCCTTCTACTGGTCCATATAACTCCTTGGTTTAAAAATAGTTTGAACTTACAGTCTCCTTAACCTGGGATTCAAAATGCTTCACGGACTAGCATTAAGAAACATCTCATTACCATTCCCTCAAACAAAGTAATTTGATTACCCACCCCCAAAAAAGACATCTTTTGAATGCAAAATGAGAGTCACCTTATCATTTACATGCTCTAATATTTTTTAAATAACTTAAAAATTAAGGTTTAGGTATCCATTAAGATACCCATCAATTTATAATTACTGCATAGAATTATTTATTATTTTATCATATACTTCAGAATAAAAGTGTTCAAGAAACATATATACGTGCAATGGTATTATGCACTGCAATGAATAGAGAGCTTTTTTTTTTTTTCATTTTCCCCAGATCTCACTGTTTTAAAGAAAAGGAGTTCATTTCTTATTCCCTTTAAATAAGTTGCCCCCAAAGCCTAGTGTTCTACAGAGCGCTATGCACCACAAAGTTTGGAAGCTGTCACTTTGGTTTACGGGCACTAGATGTGTAACATTTCATCATTTCACATTCAGCCCGCTCGGATGTGGAGAAGTGCTGAGCAGAGAACAGCAAGTCCAAACAGGACCTGCTGGCTCCCTCTTGTGGAGAGCAGGGAGAAAATATACAGGAAGAAAAGTTGTGATATATATTGATTGGCAAATACTATTTCATTGAAACAGCCCAAGAAATGTGATCTGCAAAATGTTGTATGAGACAGAGTTGCATTTTTGCTGAGTACTGCAAAAAAGTATTTGAAACCTTTGGGAGTTAGAGAATAAATCACATAAAGAGAATGTGCAGATAAGTAAAATACCAGATTTTAGCCGATGGTTTCATCGTTTGCTCACTGCAAAACTTCCCACCAGGGCAGTTTACAAGGAACAAACTGGTTTGGGGATCTCTTTTCCTCTACTTTGATCTTGATCCAGCAGTGTGTGTGTGTCGGGGGGGGGGGGGGTGGTGGGGAAGAGTGAAGGTCTCTTCTCCTGACAGAGGGTCATATCCAGGCTCTCAGGCTCACCAGCTGCAGTCCTGCCAGGCCTCAAGAGGTCCTGAGTCTGCCTGGGGGTCAGCAACGGGCATTGCGTCTCTGGTTCCATTTCTGTCACCAGTTTCTCCAGACTGCTGTCAACCAGCCCTCAGGACTCCTAGCCTTGGCTCCGGTCCCTCATCAGTCAGGACATGGGCCTTTCACCCCTTCCTCTTCTTCCAACTAGAAACAGAGATGCAGGGGACAGGGGACATGGTTAAGGTTTACTCTCTCAGAAAGGGGTGGGGACATTGTGGGCAATGATTAGCATCTAGTACAACCTGTCATACGTGAAATAAATGCATTAAGTGTTGGGCATTTCAGCTTCTATGATTGTACCATGTGCTCCTTCAATGGTGATGGCAGAGGGACAGCAGCATTTGAACATATCTTCTAGCCTGCTTTCCTGGTCTTCTCTTACAGGTCACTTATGCTAGGAGGCCCTCCTTGAAGTCCCCCAATGCTAGATGAGGTGATTATCCCATGCCCCCAGCACCCTGGTCATACCCCAATCATTGTGCTCATCACGCTGTGTTTTACCAGTTTACTTGGCTGTCACCACCTATCAGGCTCCCTGCCTCGTGGGCCAACTGTATCTTACTCCCCTTTGCAACCCCAGGGCCCAGTGCCTTGCCTGGCATCCTGTGAGGGGTGTCAGGGAAGTCTTGCTTCCCATATGATATAACTGTGTCTTAAGAATGAGTAAGGATTGGGGTGGTGCCTGAGTGGCTCAGTCGGTTAAGTGTCTGACTTCGGCTCAGGTCATGATTTCACGGTTCATGCCCCGCATTGGGGTCTGTGCCGACAGCTCAGAGCCTGGAGCCCATTTCAGATTCTGTGTCTCCTTCTGTCTGCCCCTCTGCCGCTTGCACTCTGTCTCTAGCATTGTCTCAAAAATAAATAAACATTAAAATTTTTTTTAAAAACATTAAAAAAAAGAATGAGTAAAGATCTTCCAGGGAGGATTCTAGAAAGAAATGACAACATGAGAATGGGGAGTGCCATCATTAGATGTGGGCAGGAAGGGGCCCTCGAACTGGGCACTGCATGTCTGGCCCTCTTTCAGCCCCTTTCCTCCCACAAGGTGTGGGAAGACTGTGGGACGCAGGGATATGCTCATGCAAAGCCCACATCTCCCAGAATGCTCTGGGTTCTGCTAGTCCAGAATTCCCTGCTCAAGAGCCTGCTTCCAGAGCCTGTGTGGATCTCCTCCATGGGCTTCCTTCCGGGGTCAGGCCCTGCTATTGATGCCCAGTGTCTAGATCCAAGAGGTGGCTGTTGGAGGGTGTATGGGTGGAGCTTGGATACTGGCACTGGAGTCCACACACATGGCTGAGAAGCTCTGTGGTGCAGGCAAATCCATCAGTGGGTGGTGAGGGGCAAACTGGGGGCTGGAGGCCAAGGCTGTCTTTTCCTAAACCCTAAGAAGTCCAGTGATTCCAAATATAAACCCAGTCTTCCATGTCATTATGAAAGTATTTGTAAAGGCAGGGGGAAAAGTATTTTAACCCACTAGAACAGCTGAAATAAAAAAGATGGACCATAACAAGCGCTGGTGAGAATGTAAAGAAGTTGGAGCCCTCGTGCACTGTTTGTTGGCTGTAAAAGGGTGTACACAGCTGCCATAGAAAGTTAAACACAGAGCTACACCATGTGACTTAGCAATTCCTCTCTGAGGAATATACCCAAGAATTGAAAATGTATGTCCACACAGAAACTTGTATATGGACATGCACAGCGCATTCTTTATAGTAACCAAAAGGTAGAAAACAACAGAAAAGTCTCTCAAATGACAAATGGATAAATAAAAGGTGCTATATCCATACCACGGGATATTATGCAGCTGTATAAGGAATGGATAAATAAAAGGTGCTATATCCATACCACGGGATATTATGCAGCTGTATAAGGAATAAAGTGCTACACACGTTACCACACGATGAACCTTGAAAACCTTATGCTAAGTATAATGAGCTCGTCACAAAAGGTCACATATCACATGGTTCCTTTTGTATGACATGTAAAGAATGGGAAAATCCATAAAGGTAGGAAGGTTAGCAGTTGCATGGGACTGCGGGAGGAGGGAATGGGCAGTGACTATCAACAGATATGTTTCTTTCTTCTTAAAAAACTTTTTATTTATTGTTAGAGTGTGAGCAGGGGAGGGGCAGAGAGAAGGGGACAGAGGATCCAAAGTAGGCTCTGCGCTGACAGTGGTGAGCCCAATGTGGGGTTTGAACTCGTGAACCTATGAACCCGTGAGATCATGACCTGAGCTGAAGTCGGACACTCAACCAACTGAGCCACCCAGGTGCCCCAACAGATATGTTTCTTTTTGGAGTGATGAAAATGTGCCAGAAGTAGACAGTGGTGATGGTTGCACGATTCTGAGAACATACTAAAAACCACTGACTTGTACGCTTTAAAATGGTGGACTTGTATATGTGAATTATATCTCAATTTAAAAAAGAGAAAATATGCATGGGACAGTGTGTTAGCTTGATTAGAAATGCTAATATTTAGACACATGGTGTCTAAATTGGTCTCCATTGGTACTCTTAGGCCAGGGCCCTGCAAATGTTACCAGAAGACCTAAACATGGAGGTGTGATGCACAGCTGCAGATGCTTTGTCAATGTCAAGTTTTTCCATGAACCTGGAGCATAGACAGGGCCAGGAGCCCTGGAGCATAGACAGGGCCAGGTTGTGGAAACTTAAAAACCATGAGAGGAGCTCAGACTTTATCAGGGAGGTCTTGGTGTAGATAGGCACTGAGAATCTTAAACCAGAATCTGCATTCCCTGATAAATCTCTCTTGCAGCTGCTGTGGAGGACAGATTTGAGGGTGACAGGACTGTAGTCAGAGAGGCATCAGCTATTGTACTAGTCCAGGACAGAAGTGGTATAGGCATGACCTAAGGCAGTGAGAGTAGAAATGTGGCAGAGGGAGAGGGCAGGTAAGAGAAATATTTAACTGATAAACTCAATGGGATTTGGATATGAATTGGGTGTGGGAATAAGAAGGTGGAGGAAGAGTCAAGGGTGACTTGGTATGGGGTATTGTGGTGCCACCAACAGGGCAGAGAAAGATGACCTACTGAGTTTGAGGTGTGACTGAGGAAATGACAAGCAGGCAGGTAGATAAGGAAAGGTCAAGGCTGGAGGCCAACATGTGAGGGTCCTCAGCATATTATAGCTCAAGACACGTAGGTAGATGAAACTTTGTGGTATTTGAGAGGAAGGATGAGTGTTGGTGCCCTGGGAGCTACCAACCTCATCTAGACTGAGAACAAGCATGCCACAGAAACCACAGAGGGAGAATGGTCCAAGTAGGGTGATCAAAGAGGACCAGGATAGAAGGCCCTGGATTTAGCTGCAATGGCAATGAGTAACCTTTGCCAGCAATTTCAGTGGGTTGGTGGGGGAGGTACCAGCTGAGGAGTGAGTGTGAGGCCAGGAAGTAGAGGCAGAGAGCAAAGGCAACTGAAGGAGGTTGACTCTGAAGACAGACAGATGGGGTCAATGAGGGCTTTTTCTAAAGGAGAGAGGTAATGGTTAAATCTATATCTATTTATTTGCTATTTTAAATTATTATGTATAAGTGGTAAAAAATCAAATGCAACAGCAAATGTATAAAATAAAAAGTAAAATTCCATGCCTTTCATCTCAGACCCCTAGGCTCTCTCTCTAAAACTAATAATTATGCTCAATTTTTTAAATATCTTCTAGGAAAAAATTTTGCACATATGGAATTCTCTCTCTTCAAAAATGAGAGAGGATTGGCAGAGTTTAAGTACTGTGGGAAAGGACCATATAGAGAAAAAGGTGAAGACAGACGGAGTACAGATGATGGAAAGCTAGTAGCTGGCAATCACTCCCAGGGGTAGGGGAATGGAATCCAGAGGCAGGGGAAAGAAAAGTCTTGCTAGTCAGGCAAAAATGCACACCTCTGCTGAGAATAGAGGGAGGGGTAGAGAACAGGGTTAGTGGAAGGGAGGAAGCCAGAGCGGTGAAGAGTAAGAGGCCATGGTTTTCAATGTCAGAAGTGGGTGAGGCTGGGGCATGGGGGGATAGAGTGGAGGTAAAAGTCCTGTGGGATTGAGGAACTTTGACCTTGGGGTATTGGATGGAATGAGGTGATTACGGTAGATGTTGAAATCTCTTAAGATGGTGTCAGGTGCCAAAGTTCTCAGTGGAGGTGGGGATGGCCTAGAAGGAGGAATGCTGACTGTGGTAGATGCTGGGAAGTGTCTGAGGAGGAGAAGTTTGGCCAAGAGTGGAAAACTGATGTCTTGGAAGCAGGAAATGTGAACAGGATGCCTATCTGCTGTGTCCTCTTGCCTTGGGTCAGGGGGTATGGGGAAGCAGAAGGTGAACAACACATTCAGCAGAAAGACTAAGAAGCAGAGGAGGTTGTTTACATGGGAAGAAGGGTTCCAGAGTGTTCTGGATTGAGGAAGAGGCTGGGAGAAATGGGGTGGTTGTCAGTGGCCCAAGGAACCAACTGAAGGGGAACATGTGAGTTGGGGTGGATAAGATGAGTGGAGGGGCAAGGAATATGGATGAAACAACAGGCCCCAGTGTTCCCATCTTTGATGGCTTTAGTTTTGCTGCCAGAACTGGCTGCAAGTTCCAGCCAGGTCTTGGCAGGGTCTAAATGGAGCAGCTTCTCCATCTTCTTGGCCGGGTGGCAGGCATGTTTATTGGCCATAGGACCCTTTGGTGGTCAGTTATATCTGGTTAAATTCCAATTGGGTGTTGTATTAGTTTTCCAACATTGCCAGTTCCATAGACTGAGTGGTTTAAATGACAAAAATATATTGTCTTATGGTTCTGGGGGCTAGAATTATGAAATCCAGGTGTTGGTAGGGTTGGTCCCTTTGGGGGACCATGAGGGAAGGATGTACTCCAGGCCTCTCCTTGGCTTATCGATGGCCATCTTCTCCCTATGTCTTTTCACATTGCCTCTATAAGCGTCTGTCTCCAAATTTCCCATTTTTATAAGGACTCCCTAATGACTTCATTTTAACTTGATTACCTCTTTAAAGCTCCCATCTCCAAGTAGCACATTCTGAGCTACTGGAGATTAGGACTTCCACATATGAATTTGGAGGGAGACAATTCAACCCCTAACAAGTATCCTTGGGCAACCATTCGTAGCTTCAGTTGCTCTCTTAAGTGATAACCATAATAGTACCAACCAACTTCACTGAATTGACTGGATGAATATAAACAGTGTCTGGCACATTTTAAACGTATGCTACAAATTCTCATCAGCACCATCATCCTCATCATCATCATCACTTGGACCTCTTCACTTGGTGTGTGGACAGTAAAACCAGTGAGTTCTTTCCATTGATCATCCTCTTGAACTTACCTTCTCAGGTAGGGAGCTTACAGAGAACCCAGGCCTGAGTTCAAAGCATAGCTGTGGACAAACCTCATGTCCTCCATGATTTGCATACAGATGGAATCAGCTTTTAAAAGCTTCAGCTCTGGAATCACAACAGGACAACAGACTGAGGCTGGGTAGGAAAAGGGAGAGAGAAATCCTAACACTTTAATTTTGGGGGGAAAAGAGGAACGAGGGAGCGTTAGATTTATGATCTGTATGTACGTCACGGAGCTTTAGTTTCTCCTGGGGGTGGAAGGATTTTTCTTCTCTGTCTTGTCACTCTGAACCACTGCCCTACCTCCTGGGCCTCAAGGAGGTATTATGCCACTCACCCCCAAACTAGAGGTTGGGAGTAACAATCAGAATTTGTGAGAAAGGCAGATTCTGTTGGGGGCAACCAGGGCTGACTTCCATCATGCTGTGAGCTCATCTGGAACAGGGCTTTCTTAGGAACCCAGAAATGCTCCTAGAGGTGGATATGAATCTTTTTTACCCACAGTTCTCAAAATGTGGTCCCCGAATCCACACCATGGAGTTGCCAAACTTTTCTCTAAGGTGTCAGAGAGGGGGTGCCTGGGTGGCTCAGTTGCTTAAGTGTCCGACTTCAGCTCACGTCATGATCTCGCGGTTCACAAGTTCCAGCCCCGTGTTGGGCTCTGGTCTGACAGTTCAGAGCCTGGAGTCTGCTTCAGATTCTGTCTCCTTCACTCTCTGCCCCTCCCCCACTCTCTTTCTCTCTCTCTCAAAAAAAAAAAAAAAAAAAAAAGAATAAACATTGAAAAAAAAAGTGTCAGAGAGTAAACATTTTTGGCTTTGAGGGCCAAGAGGCCACAAGCAGTCTCTCACAGCTACGCAGCTGATGCATTGTGAAAGCAGCCAGAGACACTAGGTGGGGTGTGTTCACAGGTGCACGAAACAGGTGGTGGTACATTTGGCCACAGACTGTAGTTTGTTGACCCCTATCTTTATTTATTTATTTATTTATTTATTTATTTATTTATTTATTTAACATTTATTTATTTTTGAGACAGAGAGAGACAGAGCATGAATGGGGGAGGGTCAGAGAGAGAGGGAGACACAGAATCCGAAACAGGCTCCAGGCTCTGAGCTGTCAGCACAGAGCCCGACGCGGGGCTCGAACTCACGGACTGCGAGATCGTGACCTGAGCTGAAGTCGCACGCTTAACAGACTGAGCCACCCAGGCGCCCCTGTTGACCCCTATCTTAGTGTAATTATTAAGAGTGCTCTCTTTCACTCTTAAAAGTGTCCTGGTTAGGACAATAAATTTTATGGTTTCCCCACCTAGGGGTCTAGCTGGGCAGGGGTAGAGTGGCAGCTGGGTACATTGTATCTGCCACACTCAGCCGAGAAGCAAACTGGTACATTTGTAGGGCTTTGGAAGTGGGGAAGTGGAATGAAAGGCACTGAGGAAGATCCTCTTCCTCAATTACTCTCCTTTCTAGTGTTCTCTCCTCCCTCCCTTCTCCCCATTGTGGATTTGGGACTTTGAAGACCATCTTCAAACGGACCACAGCTTTGAGGCAGCTGCTGCCTTAGATTCTCCCGCTCAACATTTCCCTTCTCAGGGGCAGGATCTTGAGGTTCCAGCAGCGCCTGAGCTGAGCCACAACCAGCTCGGCCAGGGCGAAAATACACCTCTTCTAGGACAAACAACCCTGAATGATTTAAGAGAAGGTGGTTATCTTTTCCCCCAAATAATGAACACTTTTGAAATTAGAGGAAAACATGCAGGAAATCTCTGGTCTCTGTACATTAATCCCAAGAAATTGAGAACAAGATACCTTATCTTGAAATGACAGTTTCCTCTGAAAGGCTCAAAGACCATTGAAAGCATCATCAACAAGCATTCCCTGAATACTCTAGGATCCTCAAACTCCTTGCTAATTGGCTTTTATCCAAGTTAGCTAAGAAAATTTGAAGCACACCCTTCACCCCAGAATGCCCACCACCTGTTTCTGGCCTAGAGCCCGTTTTATATTTTCACAGCATGAAAATAAAAGGGGCTACCTGAGTTACCTTGGTGACTGAGGTCCCTACTCTTTTCCCACTTCATAATTGGGCCAAGGTGGCCGCCAATGCCTCTGAGAAGTGGGGACAAGAGGCCAGATTGGGCTACTCCTCAGGGCCCCTGGGCATTTATCTGGTGGCTGTAACTTTTACTCAGAGTCTGTTATAGACTGTTTGTGTCTCCCTAAAATTCATATGTTGCGATCTTAATCTCCAGTGTGATAGTATTTGGAGGTGAGGCCTTTGGGAGGTAATTAGGTCACAAGGGTGAAGTGCTCATAAGTGGGATTGGTGCCTGTACTGGTCAGGGTTCTGCAGAGAAGCAAAACCAATAGGATAGACAGATAGATAGAAATAGACATATAGGTATAGATATAGATATAGATATAGATATAGATATAGATATAGATATAGATATAGATATAGATATAGATAAAGGATTTATTATAGGAGTTTGCTCAAGGAGTTATGGAGGCTGAAAAGTCCAAAATCAGGATGCCAGCATAACTGGGTTCTGGCGAGAGCCCTTTCCCAGCTTGGAGGAGGCTGCCTTCTCACTGTGTCTTCATGTAACAAAGAGAGACTGTTTAGATCAGGAACGCTGATGATATAATTCAGTCTGAGTCCAAAGGCCTGAGGACCAGGGGGGCGCTGGTATAAGTCCTGGAGTCTGAAGGTCCAACAGCTGGGAGCCCTGATGTCCAAGGGCAGAAGATGGACATACCAGCTCAAGAAGAGAGAGAGGGAATCCATTCTTCCTTCACCTTTTTGTTTCATATGGGCTCCCCAGGAATTAGATGATCTACCTACACTGGTGAGGGTGGATCTCTTTATTCACTCTACTGAGGCAAATGGTATTTTCTTCCAGAAACACCCTTGTAGGCATCCCCTGAGCCTGGTCAAGTTGACGCATGAAACTAACCATCACTGTATCCTTACAAGAGGAGACACAAGAGGATGCTGTCTCTCTCTTTTTTACATGAAGACACGGCGAAAAGGCAGCCTTCTCTAAGCTGGGAAAGGGCTCTCGCCAGAACCCAGTTATGCTGGCACACTGATATTGGGCTTTGAGTCTCCAGAACTATAAGAGGAAAATGTGTGTTTTTTGAGCCTCCAGTCTATGGTATTTGTTATATAAGCCCGAGCAGACTAAGACCAAGCCTTTGTGAAGGAGCAGGTGGGAGTGAAAATGAATCTCTTCTCTGACATCCGTCCCTGGGAGCTGCCTTGCTCACACTGAAGCAGTGATAACATGCATAACATGATCACCCTTTGCAGAAAAAGTAACTGCATGGGAACAGGTAGTTCAAATTGGACACCTAAGGTAATTTTATAGCTGGGCCATTTTCAAAAAGTCACTGGGAAAGATGTTCTGTAACGATTGTATTTTCTCATAGATTTCCGTTATAAAAAGAGGTAGCAGGCTTACAAATGACATATTATGGTTGTAGTAAGCCAAATGCATACCATCTTATATAATGATTTTACCCCCTCTCCATCATCAGTGGGGCCTCAGGAATTCGTGAGGTCATCCAGGGCTTTGCCGTGACTGGTCTTGTCTGGTCCCTGGAGGGTCTGTGCTGAGGGCTGGGTGTTGTCTGTCTAGCTCTGGCATCAGGCCATATTTGCAGCAGCTGGCATGATCTTTTCTTGTTTCCACTGTGAGTTTCTCAGATTCTGTGTCTACTGATGATCTCAGCATTTCCGAGTCCTTTCTATGACACTCAGGAACCACTGGCTCTCCTGCTCTCCAGCATAGACTAGACAAATCCCCGTACCATAGCCTTCCTTCTGCTCCTCTGCCAAAGTGCCGGTCTCTTCTACACCTGGGACACCAGCCTGGGACACCTTGGGCTCACCCTCAAATTACCCAGAGTGGCTTTCAAGTCCAGGAAGGTGAGAGTTGCTTTTCTCCTGTTTGGAGACCAAGACCTTCATCTTCTACTCATTATTTCCTGCCTTCTACTTACACCTTTATGTTTTCTGCACAAAAAATCTATACCCTGATATCAGATCTTGTGTTCTCTTTATACATGGCTTATAGTAAAATTCTGGGCTAAGATCTTAAGGTGTGCTCTTGATGTCAAAAAGGAAGCTTTGCAACGTGGAAAACCTGTTTCTTTTTGAGCCAAACCTGGCTTTCGAGACTACTGTCTTTTGGGGCACCCGGGTGGCTCAGTGGGTTGAGCGTCTGACTTTGGCTCAGGTCAAGATCTTGCAGTTTGTGGGTTCAGGTCCTACATCAGGCTCTGTGCTGACAGCTTAGAGCCTGGAGTCTGCTTTGGATTCTGTCTCCCTCTCTCTCTCCATCCCTCCCCTGCTCTCGCTCTGTCTCTCTCTCAAAACTGAACATTAAAAAAAAAAAATTAAAAAAAGACTACTGTCTCTTTATTCATCTTAAAAACTCTAAGTTGAAGCTGCAACAATGACTTCTCTGACCTGGGTGGTGATGGCCTCCCCTTCCCAGGGTGCACAGTGTATGACATTAATTCAGTAGGGCTAGGCTGTGGCTTGGCTAGGAAGGACTCCCAGGACTTAAAATGATGTTTTAATATCTCAAAGATATTTCCCGACACATTCTTTCTTGGATTTGTTTTGCATTTAAGATACTAAAATCATAATTATGAATGTAACAACCTCCAATAATTGTACATGTAAATCGACAGATTAGTGTAAGCCTACAAATTAGCAAGGAGTATATAGATCTTGTGTCTGCCCTGACCTCATCTTTAAGTCAGGTTGTAGCATCCTGTACTACTTAGCCATTGACCAACATGGGTGAGCCACAAACACTTCCAAGGCATTCAGAGCAATGTTTATTATATTATAAGATTGTATGTATTATAGTTGGGCAGCCAGTGCACTGCACAATTCCAGGGGGTTCTAGTCCTTAGACTATAACGTGAATGGTGCCCCCTTAGAGTCCTGCCTCTCCCTACTCCATTTGATCTCATTTCAACCTTACCTTTAATCCTAGGCTCCCATCCTTTCCCTCATTCTGTCTATATATCCCTGGAATTAGGTTGACTCCCTGGTAACACTCTAGGCTCTCTCTCAAGAACTTGGCGTTGACTTTCCCATTGGCATTGGGGCTCCAGATTTCCCCTGGAAGGATGCTCTGCCCCATTTGACTACTTGGCCCCTCACTTGTCCATGGCCGGGCACTTAATGTTTCCAGTAAGCATATGTGGGGTGCTTTGAACAGCTCCAGTTTCAGAAAAAAATTGCTGCTCTTGAAAGAAATCTGGGCTCAATCAAGTAGGAATATAAAATGTCCTCCAACATTTCTCCATCTCCTCTCCAGGTGATGGGCGCAGTGTGGGGTAGTGGGAATGGCTCAGTCAGAAGTTGCCTCCTGGGTTCTGCTTCTGGTTCTGCCAGTAACTAGCTCTGACCACCAGGTGTTTCTTTTCCTCTTCGGCTTCAGTTCTCTCCTTGATGGAAGAGGCGGGCGCCACATGGCTGCTGAAGGCATCCTGCTCTAAGGCTCGGCATCTCCGAGGCACGCTACCTCTGAGACATGAACTGTGTTGCTGAACTCACAAGGGCCACATGCCGCTGGCTTGTGCTGAAACTCAGAAGAAACTTTTCCCAGCACGTATTGCATTTGCTGTGAAAACACTCAATTGAGTGTCTGCATGTGCATGTGAGAAGCTGCTAGGGGGCGGTGTTTGGTTTGTTTTAGCTTTTGTGAAAGGTACTTGGTTTCTCCAAGTGCCTCGTATAGCATGCAGCAGCTTGAAGTTCAGGAGAGCTTGCTGTGTTGTTGGTGCTTCTGAACCAGCATGGGGACGGCTGTCATGAGATTTTTTGGGGGGTAGTAATTTAGACACATTCCTGCCAGGAAATCTTGGGAAAATCTCTTTTGCTCCATATTCTGAAGCTATTTTCATTTGTTTTTGGTGTGTGACATCCTCTTTTCTGAGTAAATCCCTCACACAAGGGCTCAGTGTGACTTTCTTGATAAAGCTGGGATTGCTCCTGGTCCTCCTTTGCAGAGGGATTTTGGCACCTGTGGAAGACTTTCTTCCATTCCATCAGTAGGTAGGCATGTTCAGTTCTGGTCTGGGCATGTGACTCCAGCTAGGGTTTGGGGCTGAGAGGAAGAGGGTCATGGGGTCTTGGTTCAGTTTCTTTAAAGCTGTGTGAGGGCAGGATATGGAGGAGGAGTTGGGTTGGGATTTGTAGTTGGGGGCTCCTACTAGCAGGAGGTCCCTTCTTGCTAGTCTGGCTTGGTTATGCACACACCATTCTGATGCAGTCCTAAATGGTTCCTCTTCCACGAAAATGCAAATTGAGATGTGGCAGATTGGTTTTAAAGAGAGTCCTGGGGACTGAGTTGGCAGTAGGCATTGTGATAAGATCCATGGCTTCCCCAGCATCTTTCCAGCCACATCCCTGGACAGCTGAGGTCCATGCTCTGTGCATGGGATCAGTTGTTCCTTAGTAATAGCAAGGGCATACAGAAAGGGGGTGCCAGCCTCCATGGTTCTGCTAAATTTTTTAACTACTTTAAACAGCCGTATACTTTTAGTGGCTATTTTATTGGAGGGCACCGTTCTAGAACCTTCTCTTGCATCGTGTTCAATGGACAGGAATGATTTCACCAGAGGAAAAGTGTGTGGGAGTGTGTTAACTGTCATAAGAATCATACCTCTGAGGCAGCCATCATAACAACCTTAAAGAGAAAGAGTATCCAGAAGGCTCTAAAGGGGTGACTTTGGTGGTGGGATTCAGACACCCTGACAGGCAGCTGTAGGCATTCTTTTTCTTCTTTGTTTTACTTTCTGTGGTAGATGAGGACTTTGGCAACCCTAAATCACAATTCTTCAGCATACAGCTCTAACACAGTGGCATCTTTATAGGACATGGAGTTTAAACTGCATGGAGTTCCACGACAGTCCTAATTTAATGTTTTATCTTAGAATGAAGAGTTTGCGGGGGGTGGTGAGGATGGAGCTGGAGGGGAGAAAGGGAGTTTTTCTTTTTGTTTATACCTTCCACCATTGTTTGCAATTTAAATTATGTACTTGTATAACTTTTATCCAAATAAATACATAAACACATAAAATTATTATGGATCCCCTTCTCTCAAGTCTTCTCTGCATTAATACTGGCATGGAAAAGTGCTGAGGGTAGTTTGTTATGTCAAGAAAAGCAGGTCCCAAGAACATATGTATCCCTTTCTGAGGGCACACACACATATATACAGTGAGGAAAGATCTTGATGAACATATTCTCAGTGTTACTTTGGTAGTGGAGTTTTGGATGACTTAACATTTTTTGTATTGTATTTTCTAATTTTTCTCCAATGCATATGCCTCTCTTGTATTGTAAAAATAATATTGAGAACATAGTTTACTACCACAACAATCAATGTATACAATATATAACTCTGTTCCCTTTCTCTCAGACTGTTGCTTTTTTTTTTAGTCTTTCCAGATTTTTTCTTGTGGTTCATTTCGAGTTTCACAGCATTTTGGTCTGAAAATATGCATGGTATGATCTCGATCTTTTTGTACTTGTTGAGGGCTGATTTGTGTCTCAGTATGTGATCTATTCTGGAGAACGTTCCATGTGCACTAGAGAATATATATTCTGCTGTTTTAGGATGAAATGTTCTGAATATATCTGTTAAGTCCATCTGGTCCAGTGTGTCATTCAAAGCCATTGTTTCCTTGTTGATTTTCTGTTTAGATGATCTGTCCATTGTTGTAAGTTGGGTATTGAAGTCCCTACTATTATGGTTTTATTATCAATGAGCTTCTTTATGTTTGTGATTAATTGATTTATGTATTTGGGTGCTCCACATTTGGACCATAAGTATTTACAATTGTTAGGTCTTTTTTGTGGATAGACCCCTTAATAATGATATAATGCCCTTCATCTCTTGTTACAGTCTTTATTTCAAAGTCTAGATTGATAGAAGTATGGCTGCTCCAACTTTCTTTTGTTGACCATTAGCATGATAGATGGTTCTCCATCCCCTTACTTTCAATGTGAAGGTGTCTTTAGGTCTAAAGTGGGTCTCTTGTAAACAGCATAGAGATGGATCTTGTTTTCTTATCCGTTCTGTTACCCTATGTCTTTTGATTGGAGCATTTATTCCATTGATGTTTAGAGTGACTACTGAAAGATATGACTTTATTGCCATATTTCTTGTAGAGTTGGAGTGTCTGGTGGTGTTCTCTGGTGGTCCTTTCTAGTCTTTGTTGCTTTTGGTCTTTGTTTATTTATTTATTTTTTCCCTCATTTTTTCTCCCCTCAGAGAGTCCCCCTTAAAATTTCTTGCAGGGCTGATTTCGTGGTCATGGATTCCTTTAATTTTTGTTTGTCTGGGAAACTTTTAATCTCTCCTATTTTGAATGACAGTGTTGCTGGATAAAGAATTCTTGGCTGCATATTTTTCCAATTCAGCATATTGAATATATCCTGCCACTCCTTTCTGCCTGCCAAGTTTCTGTGGATAGGTCTGTTGCAAACCTGATGTGTCTAACCTTGTAGGTTAAGGACTGTTTTTCTCTTGCTGCTTTCATGATTCTTTCCTTGCCTGAGTATTTTGTGAATGTGACTATGATATGCCTTGTTGATGGTCGGTTTTTGTTGAATCTAATGGGAGTCCTCTGTGCTTCCTGGATGTTGATGTCTGTGTCTTTCCCCAGGTTAGGAAAGTTTTCTGCTATGATTTGCTCACATAACGCTTCTACCCTTTTTTCTCTCTCTTCATCTTCTGGGACCTCTTTGATTCTGATGTTGTTCCTTTTTAATGAGTCACTGATTACTTCTTAAATCGTACTCTTTTGCCTTAGTCTCCCTTTTTTTTTCTGCCTCATTATTCTCCCTAAGTGTGTCCTCTATATCAGTGATTCCCTGCTCTGCCTCATCCATCCTTGCCACCATGTCATCCTTGGAGATTGCAGCTCAGTTATAGCATTTTTTATTTCATCCTGATTAGATTTTACTTCTTTTATCTTCACAGAATGGGATCATAATCTCTTTTTGACTCCAGCTAGTATTCTTATTATTGTGATTCTAAATTTTGGTTCAGACATCTTGCTTGTATCTGTGTTGATCAAGTCCCTGGCTGTCATTTCTTCCTGCTCTTTATTTTGAGGTGAATTCCTTCATTTCATCATTTTGAAGGGAGAAAAGGAATTAATGAGGTAAAAAAGAATTAAAATTAAAAAGCTAAAACAACACACACCCACAAAAATATCAAATAAATGATGCTAAATCCTAGGTGTTTTTTGGTCTGGTTGTTGAAAGGAACTTGATAGATTAGAGAAAAAAAGAGGAGGTGGGGGAGAAAAAAGAAAAAAAAGAGAAGAAAAGAAAAAAGGAAAACGTTTGAAAATTTGAAAAAATGAATACAATGAAATAGAATAAAATGAAAGGATGGAAGTAAAATAGAATTTGAAAAATTTACAAAAAAATAAAGAATATAGTAGAAAAATTAAAAGATAATATTTTTAATAAAAACAAAATAAAAATAAATTTTTTCTCTTTCTGTATTCAAGAAAAAAGAAACAAAAAAGAGAAACAAAAGAGAAAATTAAATAGATGGACCAGTGAACAGACTGAAATACGATTGAAATTACATCATTTTCCTCTAGAAGTCAAACTATGGAGCAATTTATAGTCCATAAACTAAGCAGGCAGAGAGACTTGTGTTCCTGAAGAGGGAGGTTGGCCCAGTTGGGCGGGGCTTAGTGCAAAGGCTCCATTCTCCACTAGATGGCGCTGCTTATCTTACTGGTGTGGATCATTGTGGTGCTTGTAGGTGTGTATCCGCATGTGCAGGAGAGGTGAAAATGGCTTCACCCAGCTACCCAGTCTCTAGTATCTGAACTCTGTTCTCCCAGATCAGCAATCACACACTGTTCTCTGTCTCCGGCTTCCGTCCAATTCCCGCTTTTACACTGTCCGTGACCAAGCCGTCAGGTTGCCAGGCGGCACTTCCCTCCTGAGTTTTATCTCAGACGTGGCTGTGTTTCTCGACCCCTCACTTCTGAGGGACTGTGGCTTTGACCCGCTCAGACCTTCTGGTGGAGGGTCTCATCGAGCAATGGCCAGGTGCTGGACACACCCAGGAATGTCTGTGGGACTGTCCTGCTGCTGATGCCTAGAGACTGTGGCTGGGTGCCAGCCCGCCCCAGAAAAAGTTCACGGGATCGTGTAGCAGCCGCATTTCAGGGATTACGGAAAATCACAACACACATCTGGCACCAGGCTTCACCCTTAATGACTTTGTTCCAGCACCAGCGAATGTGGCTGTTCTCCAGGGTCCACTGGGGCCTTTGCCTGGCGGGGGGGCCCCGCACAGCCTCTACCAGATGTCCTCCCAGCAGGGGAACCGCCTGTCCCTGTGTGGCCCGAGGACCCCCAGACCTCACTCTACTCCTGAGGATTTGCCCTTCCCACCAGAGCACCACCAGGTTTGGAGCTGTGGAGTTTCAGACTCTGTGCTCCCCTTGTTTATAGAGTCTTAATGGAATTTAAACCCTCTCCTTTCTCCTCTCTCCCTTTTTAGTTCAGTCCCTGTGGCTGTTACCACTTTTCCAGTTTCTCTCCATCTGCTTTTGGGGGGGGTGTGCTTTTCCTGTGTTCTCTCCCCCCCCCCCCATCTCTGTCCTCTCTCCACAAGCAAAAACAGCTCCCTGCCTTCCGTGGTTTCTCTCTCCCCCAGTTCACATCTCAGTGCTGCGCACCTGCTGAGTTCTGTGGTTTAGGATGTGCAGGTTGTTGTGTTAATCCTGAAATCAGTTTTCTGGGTGTGCAGGATGGTTTAGTGTTGATCTGGCTGTATTTCATGGACGCGAGAGGCAAAAAAAACTTTCCATGCTGTTCCACCATCTTGGCTCCTTCCAGCTTTTTTTTTTTTTTTTCTTTTTTTTCTTTTTTTAAGCTTAAGTGCCTTCGTTCAGGAAATAGGGTTAAATAACCTAATGAATACTTTAAATTTAAATGTGTGGGGAGTATTTAGAAAACTTTGGATTAAAACTAAGTAACAGGTGTGGAAAGGAGACTTTAAAAAGAAAAAAGTCAACTATCTCTCCATGGTCGTCATGTGAGAGATCTGTAGAGCTCTTGATGGTTAGGAAACTGGTCTTCTTTGGCAGTTAATCAACTGGATTGGTTTTGGTTTTGATTTCTTGGTGTAATTGGTGGAATTGTATTCCTTCAAAATTCATATGCTGAAGCCTGGTACCTCAGAATATGATGTATCTGGAGATACTTTAATCACGTTTAAAGAGGTGATTAAATTAAAACACGGTCTTTAGGGTGGGCTCTCATCCAATATGACTGGTATCCTTATAAAAAGAGATTAAGACACAAACACAGAGGGATGACCATGGGAGGACACAGGGAGAAGGTGGCTATATCCCAGACAAGGAGAGAGACCTTAAAAGAAACCAGCCCTGCTGATGACTTGATCTTGGACTTCCAGCTTTCAGAACTGTGAGAAAATAAGTTTCTGTTGTTCCAGCTACTGTCTGTGGTATTTTGTTATGGCAGCTGTACAAGACTAATACACTTGGATTTTGTGTGACTTGCTTCATTTCAAAGAGAAACTGAAGAATATTTATTGTTGAAATTTTCCTGGTGTCCAATTTCTGGCAAAAGAAAACGTATCTATGTAGGAATTTAGTCATTGATTAAACAGTCCTTGAGGCCTGTTCCTCTTCAAAACTTTGGAGACAGCGACATCTAGTGGCCATTTCTTAAATACCTTTTTCAGTGGTTCTCAGTCTGGCTTTGCATTAGAACCACCTGAAGAGATTTTTTTTTTTTTTTTTTTTTAAATCCTGTATTCAGGCAATACCCTAGACAAATTATTTTGGAATCTCTGGGCGTGAGCCCAGGCATCAGTGTTTTGAGACTTCCCATAGTGGTCCAGAGTGCATCAAATGTTGAAAACCACAGCTTTCAACTGGTTCCCCTGCTAAATGGTAAAAACATAGTTCAGTGAAAACCATTCTCGGTCACAAAAATACAATGCAGTTTCTCACAATGTGAAAAAATACATTAATTTCTGCACTTACTTATTGTCACTTTGCCTCCAAAGAAGGTAAAATAAATATGGGAGTGACCACGGTCTGTTTCACCATCTAGGCCCATGAGCCTGGAACAGTGCTGGGCAAAATCTGGGCTCCTAATAGCTTTTGTGAAATGAATGAGCAAAGATATAGCCTGTTCTCTGGCTGTGTTAATTATAAATATGATTTTCATATGGTTTTCAATTTCTGCAGAGATTAAATTATGCTCTGCTAGATTCTGTTCAAGGTGACTCATGGAATATTACAGGAAGCCATTTCTTGGTCTGTCATATAACACATAGATTGTTTTCTTCTGATCCTAGGAGAGGATTTTCAATTTAGCAGCCAGTCCTCAATGTCTATTAAGTGTTTTAGTTAAAAAGAACTGTTAAGCTAATGACCTTCTGCTCTGTACTTCCCCCCACTCCACTGCCTTTAATTTGAGATGTTTCCCTATTATTCAATATTAGTTAAATATCCACTTGCAAGTTCTCCAGTTTTTAATTTTTTTTACTGGCTTAATGTATCTGGAAATGTTTCCCCCATATGATGCACACTGAGTGTCTAATTTAAGATTTTCTCGAATCCAAAGACCAGTCTTATTCATATGATTTGTGAATACACCATCACTTTTTCTGATTTGGGGTGCTTTCTTTATCCTGAATTAAGTACTCTTACATACCAATATGAAAGATGTTAGATCAGGACTTTTCCTGGCAAAGCGAGTGGGAGACAGTTCTGCATTGTCTTCAAAGGAAATCTCTGGGAACATTCTTCTTGACCTTTCAATGTCCTTAAAAAGTAATGAGTGAGGAGAGAAAGAAAAGAACAAGGCTTGCTGAAGGGATTTCTTTGGAGAGAGCTGTTGCTGTGTCAAGGTCCCCAAATTCCTTTTTTTGAGGAGAAGTTGAGGGTGCTTTCCTCAAACCCCAGGTTGGAGACCACTAGAACTTTGAAAGGTGATTTCCATGGGGTGACACAGAGGATTGGTGCCCCCTGGAAACCAAGGGGCCAGACAATGCTGTCTGACTGCTTTTGGCAGAGTCAGGAGAGCACTGTTGTGTGGGGATTGGTCCCCAGACCCCAAGATTGTAGGTCACAAGATGTGTGAGTGTGTTGCAAGGACCAGATGGGAGGCTGTCTGGAAAAGAAAGAAGATGTGGGATTGTTGTGGCTTAGCATGTTCACAAGTTCTTATAATACTTCTCCTTTTAAGATATGATGCTTATTTAGCTTCTGCTTGGGTGTGGGCTGGACATTGAGATATGTTTTTAATGAATGTAGAATTTGGTGGAAGTAAAAGGGTGAAATCTCCACGACTAGGTCATAAAAGGTGTTGTGACTTCCTCCTTGTTCTTTCTCTTGGATGGCTTGCTCTGGGGAAGCCAGCTGCCATGTTGTAAGGATACTTAAGCAACTCTGTGGTTGGGCTGTCAGACGAAAGACAAGATTCCCAGTTAAGTTTGAATTTTGGAGAAACAATGAATACTTTTTTTTTTAGTATGAGTATATTCTAAATATTACTTCGTATAACTATATCCCAAATGCTTACTGGGCATCCTTCCTTTCAAGTTGAGACTTCCTTTCAATTTGGGATTTATGGTGACTTAGGATTGTCTCTGATTTACGAGTGGGAAAAAAAGTGGCATTGTTATCTGAGGAAGGGGGTGGTATTTTTCTTTCTCTTTTTAAACTTTTTTCTTTCTTCTTCTTTTTGTTTTTAAGTAGGTAGGCTCCACGCCCAATGTGGGGCTTGAACTCATGACCTTGAGATCAAGAGTTGCCTGGTCTACCACCTGAGCCAGCCAGGTGTCCCTGGGAGGTGATACTTTTCTAAATAAAATTTAAAGGGATTGTGGGAGAAAACAAATGATACTGCTTTTATCACTATAATCCAGGCACCTTGCTTATTCAGTATACTGGTTGCATTAGGACTGATTTGAGGGTTATTCTGATTGTCAGCCCCCTTTCTTAAAATGCTCCATATGTGGTCTGTATCTTCTTTAATGCCTTTTTGTTGGTTGCAAATAACAGAACGCTCCTCAAACCAGCTTAAATAGAAGAGAGAATTTACTGTAAGGATTCATAGGTGGCTATAATAGTAGGCATTCAATATTTTTAAAATAAATGAATGAATTGATTGAAGGATAGACATAAAATATTAATTCAAGCAGTCAGTACAGAGCTTCCTCTGACCACAGTGATTGGGACAGGAAAGGAGATTGGGATAGGAAAGGATTTAAGTTAACTTAATAAGAGCAAAATCAGTCTTTTGTTCAGTGATTGGGGGGAAGAAACAATTTTTCTGGTCAACATATGTAGTTGTGAGGTTCAGAGCTGCTATAGCCACTTTGATACCTTGAAGAAAGCCAGATATCAGATGATGCTGACAGAAGAGAGAGGGCAATTCATGAAAGAAACTCAGAGAAACAAAGCCAGACCCCTGATTAAACCACTCCTGAGGTCTTCACTATTTCTACATGTTTCAGGTACACTAGTCCTTCTTAACTGGGAGCAGTTTTGCTCCTGAAAGGGCATTTGGCAATATGTGGAGACATTTTTTGGGGGAGTTTCCTTCCTTTTGGGCTCCCCTCCACACCCAGTACTCCTCTCACTATGGCATTGGGCTGGGGCATTTGGGGGCTCATTGGTCTGTGTTTGCCCCCACACTGGGCTGGAATCTTCGTGAAGGTGGAGACTCAGTCTGTTTTCTCTCACACATCAAGGACCTGAGGAAGTGGTAGTTCTCGATACATACTTGATACATGAATATATCCACGAACAAATAGATGAGTCAAATATCTGAGCTAGCCAAAGGCACTGTCTCTTTCTCCCTCCAGCGGCTGGATCAGCACAGGGGGATTTTCGCAAGTCCGTTCCTTCTCACCATTCACCAGGAAAGTGGTGCAGCAAAATCACTCGTTATACGTACAGTGGAATATTATTCAGACTCAAAAAGAAGGAAATCCTGTCCTCTGCTACAGCATAAATGGACCTTGAAGACCTTATGTTAAGAGGAATAAGGAAGTCACAAGAAGGCGAATACTGTATGATTTCCACTTATATGAGATCTCTAGAATAATCAAACCGTTAGAAACAGAAAGTAGAATGTTGGCTCCCAGGGGCTGGGAGAGGGGGGAAAAGGGAGATGTCATTCAAAGGGTGTGGAGTTTTAGGTTTGCAAGATGAAAAGTTTCCAGAGAGATCTGTTGTGCAAAGATGTGCATCCGGTTAACACACATGTGCTGTATAATTAAAATGGTTAAGATGGAAGATTTTATATCATGCATTTTTTTAACACAATAAAAAAGGTAATTGGTGGGAATTAAAAAAGAATACCCATGTTGGTTATACTTTGAGAGACTTAGCTGGATTTAGGAGGTGGGGCTCTGGGGGCTTCTCTTATCATTTTGTGCTGCTCTATGAGGATTTTACCTGCTTGCTTCAGAAACTAACCTTGTTATCAAATCCTGGGGCACCCCGTTGAGTCCCCCCACCTCACCTGCCACTCTCTGAACCGCCAGTCCAGCAAGCTGCCTGGCAGCCCTGGGTACTGGGGCGTGCTTCTCTCCACCATCCAGCCAGGCCAACATGGGAGGAAGGGGAGGTGCCCTGAACCTGGGTCACATCCTGGGATCCAGTGATTTCGTCCTCAGGTGGCAGGCAGACACTGAAACAGCAGGGGCCGGCACTCTACTTAGTGATGTGGACAGCGAAGGTGGGCCTTTCTGCATTCTTCCCCAGGGCCTCCTGCTTTTACGAGCCACCAGAGCCGCGTTCCTGCTCCTTAACACAGACCTGTGTCGCTCAGTGCTTTTTTCCAATTGCCCATCCAGCCACAGGCAAATGGCTCTCTCCAGCTCTGTGAGGGGCCTTCACACCTCATTTGTCACCTTTCCCCGTCTGCCTCTGCTCCCCTCGGAGTCTGTCTTTTTACCTGGGCCTGCCAGCCAGTTAGCACCTCCGATGAACAGAAGGCCTGAAACAGAAGGGGGCCCTGCTCCTCAGTCCCACCTCAGGGAGCCAGGCTGCAGAACAAAGGAAGGCAGATACCCTCTCTCCATCCTTGTTTCCAGGCTCCCTTCTTCTCTCTCCACAGGACTCTCCCCCTTTCTAAGAAAGTGTCTCAGAGCTGGCTGTAGAGCATGGAGGAAGAATAACTACTGTCCCTCTCTCCTGCCTTATGTGCCCTACTTCCTAGGATGCCTCTGTGTTTGGTATATTTTTTGCTAGCAATGTTTAATGTCGTGTTTCCAAACCTTCCCTTAACTAATTTCATATGGCTTTCATAACAAAGGAAACTTAGCCTTGAAGATGTGACCATAAGCTTGGGAGAAAAAAGGACTTAAAGAATTGTGAGAGTAGGCGGTGTCTGGGTGGCTCAGTCGGTTAAGTGTCTGACTTTGGCTCAGGTCATGATCTCATGGTTGGTGGGTTTGAGCCCTTCATCGGGCTCTGTGCTGACAGCTCAGAGCCTGGAGCCTGCTTCTGATTCTGTCTCTCTGCCCCTCCCTTACTCACAGTTTGCCTTTCTCTCTCTTTCAAAAATAAATAAACATTAATTTTTTTTTTAAATCGTGAGAGTAGGAAGTGTTCCTTGCAAGAACAATTAGGAAATAGAGAAAAGGAGAAGGGAGGAGAAGAAACACTGAGCATAGAAATGTGTCACTTAGAGACATCCTGAGGTCAACGTGGGTTTGCCAAAAAGATGAGCTTGAGGGGAAGCAGGAATGAGGCACCCAGGCACTGAGGGCCGAAGCAGGGAAGGGAGAGCAAGAGTCCATCTGACCACTGCTATGTGCCTCCGGCTGCCTGATCCCCTCTGACTGCCTGAGAACCCCTGCCATGTGAAATATGCATCCAGACATTTGTCTGGGAGGAGGAAAGGGGAAGCATCTACCCACTGGCTCTCATCCCCTACCATTGAACATTTGCTGTCTGGGGGATTGCCTCACCTGTATTTCTCGGCCATGCATCCCTGAACACTGAGTGGGCACATCACTGAGAAAATAGAAGAAAGACCAGTGTGGGCCTGAGTTTGGTGCTGTAGGAACTGGTCTGAGTGGACTAGGAGACAGGTGAGGCCGGGAGAATATGAAGTGGTGTACAAGAGGTGTCGGGGACATCTACTGTTCCGTTTGGGTGTACAAAGGTTAACAGTGTATCCAGCAGTTATTATGGGCCAGACACAGTGCCTTACACAGATTATCTCACTGCATCCTCTGGTAACCCTAGGAGGAAGTACTATTATTATCCAAATTTTAGAGATTCTAAAACTGAGGTTCAGAAAGGCTGTTTATCAGACGAACCAGTGACGAAGTGGCAAATCCAAAACCCAAGTCCAGTCTGTCCGAATCTAGTTCCACTCTTTGTTCTTTATAATTGGGACACGTTGATCATTTGGGCTTGCCTAGCATCCATCTGGCTTCAGGTTGGTTTGGCTGAGTGACTCTCTGTTGGTCCCTCTGTTTAGGCTTCTGTGGTGTCAGTTGCAATTTAAGACAGCCAACAGCCTCTGGGGCCATATGCTTCCTGGTCCATATCAGGAGAGCAAACACAGAGAGAGGTTCCTTGCAGCACTCCAAGTCTTTACCTGGCTGGCCCAGCTCAAGTGGCCTGCTTACTCATGGACTGTGATCAGGGAAATGGGGTGGGTCAATGGGGGTGGGGGTTGGGATCCATTTCTTTAAATACTGAGCAGAGGGGAGCAATGGATCCTTGGGCTCAGTTAGGAAGGGGAAAGCGGGGAATGGACACTGGGTAGGCATCCTTTGACTATTCTTTTCTCAAACTTTCAGCTTTGAGCACAGTGTGCAAGAATGGAAGGGACAGCGGGAGGAGCGCTGAAGAGGTGTTATGCTGGCCCGAACTCTCCCCAGGCCTCCCTTGTCTAATGTCCTACTTTCTGAACTCCCTAAGACTGGTTCTTCAGTCTTCTGTCTAATACAGAAACAATCCTCTCATTCCTGCTACCTATTCTCTTAATAAATGCCTCTTTGCTTCAGTTCGCCAGATAAAGGTTTACTTTACATGCAGAGTTCTGATTGATACATGCTGGAATCTCTGGGGAGATCCAGTAAGTACCACCTTGCTTCCCCATCTGGGTTGAGAGCAATCAGAAATATGGTCAAGGGTACAAACGAAGGCCAGAACATCTTATTTATTGCTAATAAAGGAAAGCTTAATTGAGAGCCACACGGTGCTGCAAACTAAACCTGAGGATTGAACAGATGTAGCCGAGCAGGCATAGGTGGACTGGCTAGGTAAGACTCCTGGCCTGGCGGGCATGGAGACTGGGTGCTCACTGCAGCCAGATCACTTCCAGGGGTAAGAGGAGAGGAACAAGCCAAGCAGACCTTGCTCATTCTTTGTAGACTTACCAACCAGATAAGCCACACCTCATCCTCTGAGATGGAATGAGATAAAGGGGATGGAGAAAGACTGGGATAGCATATTGGTAATCCTTCCTCAAGGAAACCTGCATGGAGAAGAGGCATTTCCTCCCAGCAGAAAGGTGGCATCTCCCACTATTTCCTATTTTTACATCCATCCACCCATCCATCCATCCACTCATCCATCCATCCACTCATCAACCCATCCATGCATCCATCTGTCTCTATCTATCTATCATCATCATTTTTCTCACTAAAATGGACTCTTACTGTATATCCTGTTTGTACCTCCTTTTTTCATCTAACAACATGTCATGACTATTATTCTATATCAATAAATATAGCATTACCACATTTCTCTAAGTAGCTCCATGGTATTTTATTATTTATCATAATTTATGAAATATTCCCTATTTTTTAATATTTAGGTACTTACTAATTTTTCACTATTACAGATGCTGTCTATATCTTTGCCCACATCCCTGATGATTTCCTTAGAATATATTCATGGAAGTGAGATTATTAGTGTTAGAAGTGATTATTGAGTCAAAAGGAATGCATGTTTTGAGGTTTTTAAACATATTTCCAGAATTTCTTTGCAGAAACATCATGTCAAATTTATATTTTTACCAGTTTTATGTGAGAAAGCCTCTGCCCATTTAAAAAATCTTATCTGATGGGAAAAACGTATCATTTTAATTTGCCCTTCCTGATTAATAAAGTTGAATGTTACTTATATATTCATGTATTTACCATTCATTTTTCTGGTTTTGTTTCTTTTGCTTACTCTTCTGGTGGTATGTCTTTTAATTCAGTGAAGAGGTGATTGTATGTTAAGGATATCAACCTATTGCCTGTCAAGTATATTTTAAGTATTTCTCCCACTTGTGGTACGTATTTAAATTTTATTTAATATCTTTGACCTACAAAATTTAGAACTCTTGTATATGGTCAGGCCTAGCAATTTTATCCTTCATGGTTCTGATCTTTGATATTGTGTCTGCAAGGTCCAGAGTTTTTTTTTTTTTTTTTTTTTTTTTAAGAGGGTGTCAGATCTCCACGAAGCTCTAAGTATGGGGCAATGTACTTTTTCTAGATACTTGGTATATTTGCTCAACAAATCATTTCTCTTCCAGGGCTTTCACAAAAATTTTTATTTTCCTTTGGCTGTGTGAAAGAATCCTTAAAATCCATTGGTTAGCACGGTTTGCACAACCCTGCTTGCACAATTCTCTCTCAATTTTCTATATCCCTAATTTAAAGTTGACTATCACCTAAGGATGTAATAGGGAGTTCAGATGTTAATTTTCCAACAAGGCACTAATTCAAGCATCCTACCCTTGGGCAGTTTATAAATTCATTTGTTCAACTACATAAAGCATTTGATTCCATGACCCCTGCTCAGGGGAGAATTATGTGGTCAGATCCCAAGCGCTAGAAACTACCAGAGCTATCATGAAGTTATTTTCTCCTTTTCCTAACACTTATCAGCACAAACCACATGGAGATCAATGGGAACCAGGCAGTGGAAAGAGGGCAGTGGACATTTTGCTGAGGCTAATGGTTTCGCAGAACTATGGCTATTAACTCCAGTGATCCTGTAAATTAGTTACTACATTGTCACTGAGGCCGTCAAACTGAGCCCAGTGAAATATCCTTGGGATTCTGTCAGCTGTCTTTTAGCGTCTATTATGTCTACAGGTTTCAGAGGTAGTTACTGCATTCAGAATATCCTGAATGGATGTCTCTGCCATCCTCATTTAGTCCAGAGATGCCACCAGACATAAGTCCTCATGTACTTGAGGTCCTGAAATTTCCCAAAGGCAGGGAGTGTGGTTCCAAAAGAGGCCAGGAATGCTTTTTTCTCTTTGGGGGAAGGGTGGTCTCCAAATAGCCAGCTCAGAAGACTACTGTGGGTGGTCTACTTTTATAAAAACCTTGCTTGCAAGCTTCCTTGGAGGAAGTTCACATTATTTGTATATTTGTTCTTAAGGGGGTTGTGCTATTTTCAAGTCTTGATATAATGTACTTATATCTTGCATAAGAGACCCCTCTGTGGAACTCTCAGGCTTGGCTCAGGAAAATCGGGCTCTTTCTCTTAATTGCTTAATAAAAAGCACAGCTTTTTTGATGAGGGACTCAGAGCCACAGGCCTGAGAACCAGAAAGGGATCTTTGGGGGCTATCTTGGGCAGCCGTTGGGGAAAGGTTGGTGTGGATACCTGCAAGAACCATGAGGCTCCAAATCTAGGTAGAGGCTAGAGTAACACCTGGGGCTTGGGGAGGTGATGATGTGTATAATCTACAATGGTGCGAACGCGTGTGCCTGTGTGCCCGTGTGTGTGTGTGTGTGTGTGTGTGTGTGTGTGTGTGTGTGTTGGGTGAATGTTAGAGTGTCAGGTGTCTAGATCCTTCTGTATACTAGGTTCCTATTGTTGCTGTGACAAATGGCCACGAACTTAGTGGTTGAAACAACACAAATCTAAATCTAGTCTTTTACAGTTCTGGAGGTCAGAAGTCCTAAAATCAAGGTGTCAGCAGTGCTGTGTTCCTTTTGGAGGCTCTTGGGGGGAGGATCTGTTTCCTAGCCTTTTCAAGCTTTTAGAGGCCACCTGTACTCATTGGCTTGTAGCCCTCTTCGATGTCCAAAGCTGGCAGAGTAGCATCGTAAAATCTCCTGACTCTCTGACTCTCCTCTGTCATCACATCTTCTCTGATTCTGATCCTCCTACTTCTCTCCCATTAAGATCCTTGTGACTGCATTAGACCTACCAGGATAGTCCAGATCCTTAATTTAATCACACCTGCAAGGTCCCTTTTGCCTTGTAAGGTTACATAATCACAGGTTTTGGGATTGATACATAGGCATCTTTGGGCACCATTATTCTGTCTTCCACATTTAGTGTGACAGATCTGCTCCACCTTTTGCTTTATTGCAAAGATCCTCAGGGAGAAATGTGACAACGATAACATGGTTTATAACACCTTGCATTAGATGCTGATATACCATTTACACCATGATTTCTTTCAATTTTGCTAACATGTAGTTGGAAGAGCACTGGGACTTTGAGTCAGAGCTCTGATTTCATCACATAATAGCTCTATGGCCTTTAGACAATCTACTTAACCCTTTGAGGCTCAGTATTCCCATCTATAAATTGAAGGACTCATATGATCACTGGAAAGAATTAGCTAGATTCTGAGAAAATTGAGAATCTTGGAATGTTTGTGTGAGAATTTCGTTTGGAGAGATGTTTTCCAACTCTTCATAGGCTAGGATAGATTTACAAATTTGTTTAGAAAGTTTTTGTTTTGGGGCACCTGGGTGGCTCAGTTGGTTAAGACTCCAACCTTTGCTTGGGTCACCGTCTCATGGTTTGTGAGTTTGAGTCCCACATTGGGCTCTGTGCATTGGGCTCTGTGCTGACAGTATGGAGCTCACTTTGGATCCTCTGTCTCCCTCTCTCTCTGCCCCTCCCCCACTCATGCTCACTCTTTTTCTCTCTCTCAAAATAAATAAACATTTTTTTTAAAAAAGTAAAGTTTTTATGTTTTTCACTATTTGCATTACTTTAGATTATCTGAGAAGCAGACACCAAGATGGAATTAGACACTCATGAAATTTATTGGGGAAAATGCTTTTAGGGGAAATGGGGAAGGGGTGAAGGGGGCTGGGAAAACCATAGGGTTGCAGTGCAGATCTGGATGCTGTGGAGGAGGGCATCAGGATGGTTATAGCTGGGTCTTGCTGGGCGAGGCAAGTAGTGTGGGGTGGGGTAGATTGGAGTCATATTGTTGACTACCTTGAATAGAGAGCATCAGGCGGTTATTGGCAGAGGAATAACTCAATGCCACCTGTACTTTTGGAGGGTTGTACTAGGATAGGGGAGGATGGGTTTGAATGGGAGAGAATATGACCAAGGCACCAACTAGGGTCTGCTGCAATATTCCTCAGGTGGATAGTGTTACGGGTTTGGACCAAGCTAGTGGCAAGGAGAATGGAAAGTAAAGAACAGGCCTGTGTAATTATTCATCCCAAAGAAATAAATTTCTTTCATTCCTGTCTGCCAGATAGAACCACTAGACTGTGTTAAATCAGTTTTGATTGTTGAGAGACCAGGAGATGTTTGGCATGGTGTTAATTGACTGTTGTGAAAAATGGTGTTCATTTTGTAAATATTGACCCCATCCCAGTGTAGACTGATCTGCTAGCTCCATTCTGCACCCCATTCCTCTTCTCTTTCTTTCCTCTCAGACCTAAGAACTCATCATAATTTATGGTAGGAACAGGAGTAGTCAGGGCATGTTTTTCCCCATTCTTTGATAACAGCTCATCAAAGATAAGTTTTGTCAACTTGCATATTTTTGAATTTATCATAACATCTGAATTTCCTGATGATTTATTCAAACAAAAATCTGGGAGGGGTGAAGGAAAGGTAGGTTTAAAAGATGATAACTCTTGCCACCAATTTGACCTGAGGATGTTTGACCTTGAACATACTTGTTTGTGAGAAGTGTTGTTACACTGCTATATATTCCAAAGTGGGTTAGAATGGAAACAAAGAAGATGCTCTGAGTGATCTCATTATTTGAAGAAAATTCATTTAGCATGCAGAACAGGCTTCAAAACTTATGGCAACAACAGTCGATGGCATGGGAGTCATGCTGGGTGGATAAAGGTAGCCGCAGAGCATACCTGAAGTCCAGGCAGATCGTCTGCTCCAGAACCTCTAGTTGCTGGGCTGGGTTAACAATAGCATCCCAGTCCTTGGGCTGGAAAAAGCAAGGCCAGGCCCTTATTCTAGAGAGAATTCACATTACCGAGAGAGTTCAGGAGGAGTGAACAAGATATGGACCAGGAGCTGAGGTTCGAGGTTAGAGCTACAGTAGGAGTGCTGGTGAATGTCCACCACATTGGACTCTGAGTTTCTTGCATCTGAGATGAGGCTGCGACTGGGGCACTGAGGCAGAGCTGGCTCTGCAGGTGGAGGATCAAGGGCTTTGATAGGGAGGAAGAGGCTGAGAGCCAAGCAGGGCTAGGGTCACACAGGTGGACATTCTCATAACATTGTAGGAAATGTAAATATTGACCTCAGATGGAAGCAAGAATCAGAACCACCTGGAAGACTTGCTAAGGGCTGGGAATTTGCATTTCTAACATATTTCCAGGTGATGTGCTGCTGCTGCTGGTACTGGGCCCACACTCTGAGTACCGTGTTTCTCCCTATTTGCCATATATTTGAATCACCTGGGAAGTTGATTTATGTTATGTTACTTTATTTTATTTATGTTTTAAATTTACATCCAAGTTAGCATATAGTGCAGCACTGATTTCAGGGGTACATTCCTTAATGCCCCTTACCCATTTAGCCCATCCCCCCTCCCATACCCCCTCCAGTAACCTTCTGTTTGTTCTCCGTATTTAAGAGTCTCTTATGTTTTGTCCCCTTCCCTGTTTTTATATTATTTTTGCTTCCCTTTCCTTGTGTTCAGCTGTTTTGTATCTTAAAGTCCTCATAGGAGTGAAGTCATATGATACTTGTCTTTCTCTGACTGACTAATTTCGCTTAGCCTAATACCCTCTAGTTCCATCCACATAGTTGCAAATGGCAAGATTTCGTTCTTTTTGATTGATTGTAATACTCCATGTAAATATATACTACTTCTTCCTTATCCATTCGTCAGTTGATGGACATTTGGGCTCTTTCCATACTTTGGCTATTGTTGATAGTGCTGCTATAAACATTAGGGTGCAAGTGCCCCTTCGAAACAGCATCCCTATATCCCTTGGATAAATACCTAGTAGTGCAATTGCTGGGTTGTAGGGTAGTTCTATTTTTAATTTTTGAGGGACCTCCATACTGTTTTTCCAGAGTGGCTGCACCAGTTAGTATTCCCACCAGCAGGGCAAAAGAGGTTCACTTTCTCTGCATCCTTGCCAACATCTGTTGTTGCCTGAGTTGTTGATATAGTCATTCTGACAGGTGTGAGGTGGTATCTTATTGTGGTTTTGATTTGTATTTCCCTGATGATGAGTGATGTTGAGCAGTTTTTCATGTGTCAGTTGGCCATCTGGAGGTCTTCTTTGGAGAAGTGTCTATTCATGTCTTTTGCCCATTTGTTCACTGGGTTATTTGTTTTTTGGGTATTGAGTTTGATAAGTTCTTTATAGATTTTGGATCTTAACCCTCTTCCGATGTGTTGTTTGCAAGTATCTTCTTCCATTGTGTTGGTTGCCTTTTAGTTTTGCTGATTCCTTCGCTGTGCAGAAGCTTTTTGTTTTGATGAGGTCCCAATAGTTCATTTTTGCTTTTATTTCCCTTGCCTCTGGAGGCGTGTTGAGTAAGAAGTTGCTGCAGCCGAGGTCAAAGAGGTTTTTGCCTGATTTATCCTTGAGGATTTTGATGACTTCCTGTCATACATTTAGGTCTTTCATCCATTTTGAGTTTGTTTTTATGTATGGGGTAAGAAAGTGGTCTAGGTTCATTTTTCTGCATGTTGCTGTCCAGTTTTCCCAGCACCGTTTGCTGAAGAGACTGTCTTTATTCCATTTGATATTCTTTCCTGCTTTGTCAAAGATTAGTTGGCCATTCGTTCTTGTGGGTCCATTTCTGGGTTCTCTATTCTGTTCCATTGATCTGAGTGTCTGTTTTTGTTTCAGAACCATACTGTCTTGATGATTACAGCTTTGTAATACAGCTTGGAATCTGGGATTGTGATGCCTCCAGCTTTGGTTTTCTTTTTCAAGATTGCTTTGGCTATTCGGGGTCTTTTCTGGTTCCATACAAATTTTAGGATTGTTTGTTCTAGCTCTGTGAAGAATGCTGGTGTTATTTTGATAGGGATTGCATTGAATATGTAGATTGCTTTGGGCAGTATTGACATTTTAACAGTATTTTTCTTCCTATCCAGGAGAATGGAATATTTTTCCATTTTTTGGTGTCTTCAATTTCTTTCATAAGCTTTCTATAGTTTTCAGTGTATAGATTTTTCACCTTTTTGGTTAGATTTATTCCCAGGTATTTTATGATTTTTGGTGCAATTGTAAATGGGATCAATTCCTTGATTTCTTTCTGTTGCTTCATTGTTGGTGTATAGGAATACAAATGGTTTCTGTACATTGATTTTATATCCCGCAATTTTGCTGAATTTGTGAATCAGTCCTAGCAGTTTTTTGCTGGAATATTTTGGGTTTTCCATGTAGAGTATCATGTCATCTGTGAAGAGTGAAAGTTTGACCTCCTCCTGGCCGATTTGGATGCCTTTTATTTCTTTGTGTTGTCTGACTGCTGAGGCTAAGATTTCCAATACTATGTTGAATAACAGTGGCGAGAGTGGGTATCTCTGTCTTGTTCTGGGCCTTAGGGGAAAGCTCCCAGTTTTTCCCCATTGAGGGTATTAGCATTGGGTCTTTTGTATATGGCTTTTATGATCTCAAGGTAGGATCCTTCTGTCCCTACTTTCTTAAGGGTTTTTATCAAGAAAGGATGCTGTATTTTGTCAAATGCTTTCTCTGCTTCTATTGAGAGGATTCATGTGGTTCTTGTCCTTTCTTTTATTGATGTGATGAATCACATTGATTGTTCTGCAGATATTGAACCAGCCCTGTATCCCAGGTATATATCCCTTTTGGTTGTGGTGAATAATTTTTTTAATGTATTGTTGGATCCAAGTGGCTAATATCTTGTTGAGGATTTTTGCATCCATGTTCATCAGGGAAATTGGTCTATAGTTCTCCTTTTTAGTGGGGTCTTTGTCTGGTTTTGGAATCAAGGTAATGTTGGCTTCATAGAAAGAGTTTGGGAATTTTCCTTCCATTTCTATTTTTTGGAACAACTTCAAGAGAATAGGTGTTAACTCTTCCTTAAATGTTTGGTAGAATTCTCCTGGAAAGCCATCTGGCCCTGGACTCTTGTTTTTGGGGAGGTTTTTGATTACTAATTTGATTTCCTTACTGGTTATGGGTCTGTCCAAATTTTCCATTTCTTCCTGTTTCAGTTTTGGTAGTGTATATGTTTCTGGGAATTTGTCCATTTCTTCCAGATTGCCCATTTTATTGGCGTATAGTTGCTCATAATATTCTCTTTTTATTGTTTTAATTTCTGCTGTGTTGGTTGTGATCTCTCCTCTTTCATTCTTGATTTTATTTATTTGGGTCCTTTCCATTTTCTTTTTGATCAAACTGGCTAGTGGTTTATCAATTTTGTTAATTCTTTCAAAGAACCAGCTTCTAGTTTCATTGATCTGTTCTGTTTGTTTTGTTGTTGTTGTTGCTGTTGTTTCAATGGCATTGATTTCTGCTCTAATATTTTTTATTTCCTGTCTTCTTCTGGTTTTGGGTTTTATTTGCTGGTTCTTTTCCAGCTCTTTAAGGTGTAAGGTTAGGTTGTGTATCTGAGACCTTTCTTCCTTCATTAGGAAGGCCTGGATTGCTATATACTTCCCTCTTATGACCACCTTTGCTGCGTCCCAGAGATTTTGGGTTGTGGTGTTATCATTTTCATTGGCTTCCGGGTACTTTTTAATTTCCTCTTTAACTTCTTGGTTAGCCCATTCATTCTTTAGTAGGATGTTCTTTCATCTCCAAGTATTTGTTATCTTTCCAATTTTTTTCTTGTGGTTGATTTCGAGTTTCATAGCATTGTGGTCTGAAAATATGCACGGTATGATCTCGGTCTTTTTGTACTTGTTGAGGGATGATTTGTGTCCCAGTATGTGATCTCTTCTCAAGAACATTCCATGTGCACTGGAAAAGAATGTATATTCCACTGCTTTAGGATGAAATGTTCTGAATATATCCGTAAGTCCATCTGGTCCAGTGTGTCATTCAAAGCCTTTGTTTCCTTGATTTTCTGTTTAGATGATCTGGCCATTGCTGTAAGTGGGGTGTTAAAGTCCCCTACTATTATGGTATTATTATCAATGTGTTTCTTTATGTTTGTGTTGAATTGGTTTACATATTTGGGTGCTCCACATTTGGAGCATAAATGTTTACAATTATTAGGTCTTCTTGGTGGATAGACCCCTTAATTATGATATAATGCCCTTCTTCATCTCTTGTTACAGTCCTTATTTTAAAGTCTAGATTGTCTGATAGAAGTATGGCTACTCTACCTTTCTTTTGTTGACCATTAGCATGATAGATGGTTCTCCATCCCCTTACTTTCAGTGAAGGTGTCTTTAGGTCTAAAGTGGGTCTCTTATAAACAGCATATAGATGGATCTTATTTTCTTATCCATTCTGTTACCCTGTGTCTTTTGATTGGAGCATTTAGTCCATTGATGTTTCGAGTGAGTACTGAAAGATACGAATGTTTCTTGTAGAGTTGGAGTTTCTGGTGGTGTTCTCTGTCCTTTCTGGTCTTTGTTACTTTTTTTTCCCCTCATCTTTTCACCCTTTGGAGAGTCCCCCTTAAAATTTCTTGCAGGGCTGGGTTAGTGGTCACAAACTCCTTTAATTTTTGTTTGTCTGGGAAACTTTTTATCTCTCCTTCTATTTTGAATGACAGCCTTGATGAGTAAAGAATTCTTGGCTGTATATTTTTCTGATTCAGCACATTGACTATATCCTGCCACTCCTTTCTGTCCTGCCAAGTTTCTGTGGATGGTACGTTAAGGACTGTTTTTCCCTTGCTGCTTTCATGATTCTTTCCTTGCCTGAGTATTCTGTGAATTTGACTATGATATGCCTGTTGATGGTCGGTTTTTGTTGAATCTAGTGGGAGTCCTCTGTGCTTTCTGGATGTTGATGTCTGCGTCTTTCCGCAGGTTAGGAAAGTTTTCTGCTATGATTTGCTGACATAACCCTTCTACCACTTTTTCTCTCTCTTCATCTTCTGGGACCTCTATGACTCTGATGTTGTTCCTTTTTAATGAGTCACTGATTTCTCTAATTCTTGTATCGTGCTCTTTTGCCTTAGTCCTCACCTTTTTTTCTGCTTCATTATTCTCCTTAAGTTTGTCCTCTACATTGCTGATTCACTGCTCTGCCTCATCCATCCTTGCTGCTGTGTCATCCATTGGAGATTGCAGCTCAGTTATATCCTTTTTTATTTCATCTTGACTAGCTTTTACTTCTTTTATGTCCACAGAAAGGGATTCTAATCTATTTTTGACCCCAGGTAGTATTCTTATTATCGTGATTCTAAATTCTGTTTCAGACATCTTGCTTGTATCTGTATTGATCAAGTCCATGGCTGTCGTTTTTTCCTGCTCTTTCTTTTGAGGTGAATTCCTTCGTTTTGTCATTTTGAAGGAAGAAAAGGAATTAATAAGGTAAAAAAATTAAAATTAAAAAATTAAAAACCCACACACACACACACACTCACACACACACACACAAATCAAATAAATGATGCTAGATCCTAGGTGTGTTTTGGTCCGCTTGTTGAAAGGAGCTTGATAGAGTAGAGAGAAAGGGGGAAAAAAGAAGAAAAAGAAAACAAAAGGAAAACGTTTGAAAATTTGAAAAAAGGAATACGCTGAAATAGCATAAAATGAAATGATGGAAGTAAAACAGAATTTGAAAAATTTACATTAAGGTAAAGAATATAGTAGAAAAAAATAACATTATTTTTAACAAAAATTGAAAATAAAAATAAATTTTTTCTCTTCTGTATTCAAGAAAAAGAAACTAAAAAGAGAAAAAAGAAAAGAAAATTTAATAGATGGACCAGCGAGCAGACTGAAATATGATTGATATTATATCATTTTCCCCTATGAAGCACTTTATAGTCCGTAAACTAAGCAGGCAGAGAGAGTTGTGGTGTTCCTCAAGAGCGAGGTTGGCCCAGTTGGGCTGGGCTTACTGTAACGGCTCTGTTCTCCACTAGATGGTGCTGCTTAGCTTACTGGGGTGGATTGTTGTGGCGCTTGTAGGTGTGTATGTGCATGTGTGGAGGGGCGAAAATGGCATTACCCAGCTACCCCGTCTCTAGTATTGGAACTTTCTTCTCCCCCATCTGCAATTGCGCACCTGTCCTTTGTCTCCAGGTTCCATCCACTCCTTGCTTTTACAGTCCGTGAGCAAGCCATCAGGTTGCCAGGCAGCACCTCCCTCCTGACTTTTATCTCAGATGTGGCTGTGTTTCCTGACCCCTCACTTCTGAGGGACTGTGGCTTTGACCTGTTTTGCTCCTCTGTGGGAGGGTCTCACTGAGCAATGGGTGGGTGTCAGCCGCACCCAGGAATGTTTGCAGGACTGTGCTGCTGCCGATGCCCAGAGACTGTGGCTGGGTGCCAGCCTGCCCCAGAAAAAGTTCATGGAATTGAGTAGCAGCAGCATTTCAGGGATTATGGAAAAATTACAACACACATCTGGTGCCAGGCTTTACCCTTAAAGACCTTGTTCCAGCACCAGCAAATGTGGTTGTTCTCCCGGGTCTGCTGGGATCTTGGCCTGTGTGGTGGCCGCACAGCCTCTACCAACATCCCCCCAGCAGGGGAACTGCCTCTCCATGTGGCCCAAGGACTGCCTTCCCCCCCAGACCTCACTTTCTGTTCCTGGGGATTCGCCCTTTCCATCAGATCACTGCCAGGCATTGAGCTGCAGAGTTTCAGACTCTGTGCTCCCCCTGTCCATAGAGTCTTAATGGAATTTAAACCCTCTCCTTTCTCCTTTCTCCCTTTTTAGTTCTATCCCTGTGCCTGTTTTCACTTTTCCACTTTCTCTTCAGTTGCTGTAGAGGGGGGTGCTTTTCCCATACTCTTCCCCATCTCTGGCCTCTCTCTGCAAGCAAAAACAGCTTCCTGACCTCTGTGGCTTCTCTCTCCCCCAGTTCACCTCTCTGTGATGCATACCTGGTGAGTTCTATGGTTCAGGTTATGCAGAATGTTGTGTTAATCCTCAAATCAGTTTTCTAGGTATGCAGGATGGTTTAATGTTGGTCTGGCTGTATTTCATGGATGTGAGACACAAAAATAACTTCCATACTGTTCTGCCTTCTTGGCTCCTCCTCACCTGGGAAGTTTTTAAAACTATGGGTGCATATAGCCTACCTTCAGAGATTCTGATTTAATTGGTCTGTGGTCTCTGGGTGATTCCAGACTTAAGACCACTGCTTTAGACTCAGATCACAATGTTTGTTTAAAACAGGATGTGTCCTAAAAGTTACATATAGTAAAATGCATTCTTTTTGGTATTCAGGTCATGTAGACCTGTAGAGTCACTATCACAATCAACATATGATCTCATCACTGTGAAACTCCCTCATGCTGTCCTTTTAAAGTCAACTCCTCTCCCACCCTTAACCCCTGGCAACCACTGATCTGGTTTTGCCTTTTCCAGGATTTATAAAGCCAAATGGAATCATATGGTATGTTGCCTTTTAAGTCTGGCTTCTTTTACTTAGTGTGATGCATTTGAGACTCATCAGTAGTTTATTTCTTTTTATTGTTGAGTAGTAGTCTACCGCACAGAAGTACCAGCTTATTTGATTATACCTGAAGGATATCTGGGTTGTTTATAGTTCTTGGCGATTATGAATAAAGTTTACATAAACATTCACGTACTGAGTTTTGTGTGGCCATAAGTGTTCATTTCTCTAGGACAGATACCTAGGAATGGGATTGCTGAGTCATATAGTAAGTTTCGTTTAATTTTATAAGCAACTTCCAACTGTTTTCCCAAGTGGCTGTGCCAGTTTTGAATTTCTTCCAGAAAGGTACGAAAGTTGAAGTGGCTCTGTAGCCTTGCTAGTACTTGGTATTGCCAGATTATGCAGGAGGGAAGCATTCTCATAGGTGTGGAGTATCTCATTGCAGCTTTAACTTCATGTCTCTAATGAATGATGATGTTGAGGACAGTTTCATGTGTTTATTTGCTATTCAAGGATCTTCATTAATCTATTTCTCCTTTTAATTAAAAAAATTTATTTTGTTTTTAAAATGTTACTTTAGAGAGAACATGCAAGTAGGGGAGAGGGGCAGAGGGAGAGAGAGAGAGAATCTCAAGAAGGCTCCATGCTCAGCACTGAGCCTGATGCAGGACTTGATCCCATGACCCTGGGATCATGACCTGAGCTGAAATCAAGAGTTGGATGCTCTACTGACCAGCCACCCAGGCACCCCTATTTCTCCTTTTAATTCTATCAGTTTTTGCCTTATATATTTTACTTTGATGTTAGGTACATATACATTTAGGATCAGTGTCTTCTTAGAGAATTGACCCTCTTACTGTCTGTCTTTTCATCTCTTTCTTTAACCTTGGTAAAGACCCTTGTTCTAAAGCCTACCTTTTCTGATATTAATATAGCTTTTAAAAAATTAACATTTGCTTGGTATATATTTCCTACCATTTTAACTTTAATCCATCTCTATAATTACATTTAAATAAGTTTTTGATATGTAGCATATGGTTGGCTGTTGAAAAAATCCAGTCTGACAATCTTTATTTTTTAATTGCATGTTTAAACCATTTACATTTTATATAGTTGGTTTAATGTTCAACATTTTCTTATTTGTTTTCTGTTTGTCTCCTTTGTTTTTCTTTTGCCTTCCCACCTCAACGTTATAGCTGCCATATGTATTGTATCTAGTTGCATTGAAAACTACCAGATAATGTTATAATTTTCATAGTGAATAGTCATCAATATTTTAATGCATTTACGAGGAAAAACTGGCCTATTATATTTACGCAGATATTTATCATTTCTCTTGCTTTTATTTGTGTAATTCCAAGATTCCTCTGAAAACACTTCTCTCCAGCCTTCCCTGCTTCTGATGACAGTTCTTTTCTTTCAACACTTAAAGATATTGTCTACTGTTTTCTGACCTCCACTGTTTCTGGGGAGAGATCTGCAGTCATTTGTTCCCTAAATGTAATCTATTGATTTTCTTCTTGCTGTTTCTTTTTAAGACATTTTCTTTGCCTTGTTTTATTTTTCAGCATTTTGATTATGTTGAGTTTTTTTTTTTCTTCGAGTTTATCAAGTTTGGGGTTTGTCTGAGCTGCTTGAATTTATAAATTTGTGTGTTTCACTAAATTTGGAAAAAATTCAGCCATTATGTATTCAATGTACATTTTCTTTCTGCATCAATCTTTTTCTCCTTTTCTTCTGTAGTGACTGTTAGACTTTTTGATATTGTCCTGAAGTTTCCTGAGGGTTTGTTCATTCTTTTTTCAATGTTGTTTTCTCTCCATTCTCAGGCTGAATCATTTATATGGAGCTATCCAAAAGTTCCTAACCCTTTCCTATGTCATTCTCATTCTGCTATTAAGCCCACCCAATGAATCTGTCACTTCATGTATTATATTTTTCAGATCTAAAATTTCCACTTGGTTCTTTTTTTTTTTTTTTAATGTTTATTTTTGAGACAGAGCGAGACAGAGCATGAACAGGGGAGGGGCAGAGAGAGAGGGAGACACAGAATCTGAAGCAGGCTCCAGGCTCTGAGCCGTCAGCACAGAGCCTGATGCGGGGCTCGAACTCACAGACCATGAGATCATGACCTGAGCCAAAGTCGGACGCTTAACTGACAGAGCCACTCAGGCACCCCTCCACTTGGTTCTTTTTAATAAAAATGTCTATTTCTCTGCTGAGAACTTCTAATCTTTTATTCATTTTAATAGTATTTACCTTTACCTTTATAGTATGGTTATGGAGCATGGTTATAGTAGATGTTTTAAAGTCATTATCTGATAATGCCAACACCCGAATCATCTTGCGGGGCTGGGGGGGGGGGCGGCAGGGAGGTGGAGTGGGGTGGGGTGGCAGCTATTGATTACCTTTTCCCTTGAGATTTCATCAATATACTTTTTTTCCAGTTGTTATCATGCTGAGCAATTTGGGGATGTATCCTGGATATTTTGAATATCATGTTGCATGAATCTGAATCCTGTTGAAAATCTCTGGGGAATGTTAATTACTTTTGTTTGTATAGCAGGCAATCAACCCCATTAGGTTCAGAGTGGGCAGTTAGGCTTACATTCTGTAGGCTGCAAATCCAATGTCAGTTCAGTTTTCAACACTTTTGCTATGCTATTTGGGTCTTTCCTACATATGTGCCACTTAGGGATTTGTGTGGGGCTTGGCCAGGCCTCAAAGCCTTTGATACACTTTGGGCCTGTTCCACACACATGCAGTTCAGACTTGAATTGTTTTAGACATAGAATTAGGGAATCAATTTCTTCAACTCTGTTCTCTGGGATCACCCCCATTGAGATCATATGATTTTTATCTTTCATGCTATTAACGTAGCAAGCATATCACATTTATTGATTTATGTATGTTGAACCATCTTTGCATCCCAGGGATAAATCCCACTTGGTCATAGTGTATGATCCAGTTAACGTGCTGTCGAATTCAGTTTGCTAATGTTTTGTTGAGAGCTTTTGCATCTATATCCATTAGGGATATTGGTTTGTAGTTTTCTTTTCTTGTAGTGTTCTTATCTGGCTTTGGTATCAGGCTAGCCTTATAAAATGAGTTTGGGAGTGTTCTCTCCTCTTCAATTGTTTTGGAAGAGTTAAAGGGGGCTTGGCATTAATTATTCTTTAAAAATTTGCTAGATTTCACCAGGGAACGCCTCTGGTCCTGGGCTTTTATTTGTTGGAAGGTTTTTTATTCTGACTCAGTCTCCTTACTTGTTATTGGTCTATTCAGATTTTCTATTTCTTCATGATTCAGTCTCAGTAGGTTGTATGTTTTTAGAACTTTTTTCATTTCTTCTAGGTTATACAATTTGTTGGTATATAATCATTCTTAGCAGTCCCTTATGATCTTTTCTGTTTCTGTGATATTAGTTGTAATGCCTCCTCTTTCAGTTCTGATTATGTTTATTTTAATCTTGCCTCTTTTTCCCTTAATATAGCTTGTTTTGTCAGTTTTGTTCATCTTTTCAAAAACCAGCTCATAGTTTTGTTGATTTTTTTTTCTATTGCTTTTCTGTTTTCTATTTCACATATTTCTGCTCTGATCTTTGTTATTTCCTTCCTTCTGCTAGCTTTGGGGTTAGTTTTTCCCTGTTTTTTAGTTCTTTATAGTTAGCTTCTTTTTAAAAATTTTTTTAGTATTTATTTATTCTTGGTAGAGACAGAGCATGAACGAGGGAGGGGCAGAGAGAGAGGGAGATGCAGAATCTGAAGCAGGCTCCAGGACCTGAGCTGTCAGCACAGAACCTGATGCAGGACTGGAACTCACAAACCGCAAAATCATGACCTGAGCCGAAGTCAGACACCTAATTGACTGAGCCACCCAGGTGCCCAGAGTTAGCTTCTTTATTTGAGATCTTTCCTTTTCTTATTTTTAAATGTTTATTTATTTATTTTGAGAGACAGAGAAAGAGAGAATCCCAAGCAGTCTCTGCGCTGTCAGCACAGAGCCCAACATAGGGCTTGATCCCACGAACCAAGATTATGACCTCAGCAGAAATCGAGTTGGATGCTCAACCGACTCAGCCACCCAGGTGCCCTGAGATCTTTTCTTTTTTTAATGTAGGCTTTTATCACTGTAAACTTCTCTCTTGGAACTGCTTTTGCTGCATGGCATAAGTTTTAGGATGTTGTGTTTCCATTTTAATTTGCTTCAATGTATTTTTTAAATTTCCCTTTGATTTCTTTTTTGATCCACTGTTTGCTCAGGAGTGTGTTATTTAATTTTCACATATCTGTGAATTTTCCAGTTTTCCTTCTGTTAGTGATTTCTAGTTTCATACCATTGTGGCTAGAAAAGATACTTAGTATGATTTTAATCTTCTTAATATTTCATTTCATTTCATTTCATTTTAATTACAGTCTTACTGAGGCTTATTTTGTGACCTATAATATGATCTGCCCTGGGGAATGTTCTGTATATGCTTGAGAAGAATGTATATTCTACTGCTTTGGATGGAATGTTCTATATATATCTGTTAGGTCCATTTGGTCCAAAATACAGTTCAAGTCCAATGTCTCTCTATTGATTATCTGTCTAGATGATCTACCCATTGTTGAAATTTGGGTGGTAAAGTCCCCTACTATTATTGTATTATTGTCTATTTCTTCCTTCAGATCTGTTAGTATTTGCTTAATATATTTAGGTGCTCTGATGTTGGATACACATATATATTTATGATTGTTATATATTCTTGGTACATCGACCCCTTTATCATTATATAATGACATTTTTTGTCTCTTGTTACACTTTTTGGCTTAGGACCTATTTTGTCTGATGTAAGTACAGCCATCCCTGCTGTCTCTTGGTTTCTATCTGCAGGCAATATCTTTTTCCATCCCTTCACTTTGAGTCTATGTGTGTTCTTAAAGCTGAAGTGAGTCTCTTATAGGCAGTGTATAGTTGGATCTTGTTTTTTGTAGTTTAAAAAAATTTTTTTAATGTTTATTTTTCACAGCGAGAGAGTGCATGAGCGGGGTAGGGGCAGAGAGAGAGAGACAGAGAGACAGAGAGACACAGAGACAGAGAGAGACAGAGAGAGACAGAATCCAAAGGAGGCTCCAGGCTCCAGGCTGCAGACTCTGAGCTGTCAGCACAGAGCCCAATGTGGGGCTCGAACTCACAGAGTGCGAGATAATGACCTGAGCCAAAGTCGGACGCTTAACTGACTGATCCACCCAGGTGCTCGAGTCTTGTGTTTTGAATCCAAGGATGGCTATTTTAATTCACTCTAGATGGTCTGGCTCTTCCAGTGTTGCTACCTCTCTTCTCCCACAGCTTCCTTTATTGAGAAAGCTTTGAGTTCTCTTGGGGCTGGGCAGTAAATTTTGTGCCACACTCAATTCTCTGCTGCATTTCTTCCACAGAATCTGTGATTCAAAACTGGACATGGACCCTAGATCTTCTTCCCCGTGGGGTAAATCCAGGACTTTCTAAGGCAGCCTTTGTCAGCATGTGTATATGTGTATGTGTGTGTGCGCACACAAGTGTGTGTAGTGTTTTCAACATCTAGTTTCCTAATAATAAACCTTCCAATCATCTAGGTTGAAGGAGACCCAGAGGTCTTCATATAAACAGCTTGCCCCCCCAGTTCCTGGGGTGGGCATGCAGGAGTGGCCTGAATATGATCTTCTGACACAGTCATATAGATTGTATCATGTAGAGTTTAATCTTCCATTTTCCCAACCCTCATTGCTTATAAATGGTCCTTTTTGGCCTGGTTTGCTTACCTGTGTTTGTATAGATTCTAATATTCCCAGAAATGTGGAATTTTTATGACCCTAGTGTTTTAGGATCCATGGGCCAGGGTGCTCTGAGTATATACCCCATCATGGAAGTGACTGAGTTAGGGAGTGAGTAGTTCTCTGTTAGCATCCTCCTGTAACCCAGGAGCTCCCATGAACTGTGATGGAAAGAGAAGTGTGAGGGGAAGGCCACTCTCGACTCCTTTTGTGAGTAGCCTTTGCTGGCACCTGTGCTGTTGGCTAGTCCTTAAGAAGGGGAGGTTTCTGTTCAGGAAGGAGGGAACAGGTATGGAAGAGTTTCCCTTTCCATTGTTCCTGAGCTGTTAGTTCCAAGAGGGGAGCATTTGTATGCTGGTCACAGGCCCAGGCAGATGGAAACTTTCTGAGGCACCTGTTTTCCAGCTGTTTGCACCCCCTATGGAGGCCAGAATGGATGTGAGTGGATATAAAAAATTCCACAGACTCTGTTTAGGATGTTAGTAAGTAGCCAAGTAGAATACTTGTTTAAACAAAACCAGTGCCCAGGGAAATTTATATATATGTCACATTTTGCCCAGCGTGCATGTATTAATCTTGTAGTTGAAGGAGTGAATTGGTATTAACCTAATATGATGCCATATTCGGAGTTCCCTAGGCCTATTTTCCATTTGGAGTGAAATCAAGAAGATTAGGACGTGAACCTTGATCCTTTTTTTGTTCTGTATCTTATAAAAGACAAACCCTTTGTGTTTGGGGATGATATCACTTTCTTTTTGGGAGAAGAGTATGAGATTAGTGTTCATCTCTCACCTTTAAGTCCGGCTTTTGATTTAATTATCCCATAGAAGTAATCTTTCAGTAGGATGTTCTATCACAGCATTAATGCCATTTCTGATTTTGTATATGTGGACAGGGCCTGTGTCTCCTCCAAGTGTTCAATTAGGATGACTTACGAGAACAAAGTGGGGGAAGTGGCATTGGATATCATACCAAAGCCATTTGTGCTATCAAATAATGACGGCTCTTTTCTAGAAACACATAATTATGTTTGGAATTCACGATAACATTCTCCTGTATTTCAAAACCCAGACCACAAACAGATAAAATATCAGAGGAAAGAAAATGCTTTTGATGTGTCAGAATTCATTTATTTTCCAACTTGTAATGCTTTGTGTTACGTATGTGAATGAGCACTTATCAAAACATAAGAAGGTTATTATTCAAATATTCCATTCTGAACATTTGTCCAAATTCAGTTTAATATGGCCTATTAACATGAAGAATGTTGAGAAAGGATCCCAAGTAGATTTTAGGAGGTGATTAGAAAACTAAATTAGGCTTTGTTCTTAAATATTTAAAAAATATTTACTTAAGTTATAAAAGTAATACATAAACAGATACATCATGTAAAAAAAGCAAACAGCACATTCTTAAATACTTAATAGCATTGAGTTGAAAATCCCTCTTTTGTAGGAAATTTGGGAATCTGTCTTTTCCTGGCTAATACCCTTAACTTAGCATTTTTTACAATAAAATAATTTTGCAGCTGCCCATTGAAATATATAATTTACTATTCAGGATTTTCTTTAAAATATTTTGCATTTGGCTTGCTCTCTTCAGTGAGAGGGAGATTTATAATGCAGTTTTCTAAAGTGTACCACTTATTTTCTGCCCATTAACTTGTCTGTTTTTATGCTTTGTCTTGTTGAATCAATCATTGTGGTGCTTTATTGTTATTTCCACATGTGTCTTATATTCCAGCTAAAGTTTGAGCTCTTGAATGGTCTAAATCTGTATCCTGTATTGTTTGTGTTTGATATCCCTCAAAGGGTATTATACACAGTAGGTGCTCAGTAAATACTTTTCCTTATTGAAGTGCAGGTTAGCATTAGATTAGTTCACATCTGCCACACAGGACATGGCCCCAAATGTTGCTCTTGGGGTGGGATGGTGGTGGTATAAATCGTCATTATCTCCTGGTTTGCTTGTGGTTTGACGATCTCTTAGGAAAGAATAAAGAAATTCTGGTTAATTGAAAGTGCTAATTTGCACTTTCAATTCAAGGTTTAATTTTGCGGATATTTTATTTGGAGTGTTTATCTATTTTGATTTGAATGAGGGAGTTAAAGACAAAGCCACTATTTCTTTTATGCTTCTCTCACCTCTCCCATTCTGCTTTATACATACATGGCCATTTATGCAGGATAGTTTCATCCCTTTTCCCTCTTCTGATGATAGGCACCAATTACTAGGGTAGAATGGATTGCAGATTGGCTGAATGTAGCAACAGTTTAGTTTATCCATAGCCTGGACACTTCCCAGGTATTCCCAGGCATTCACTTATTCATTCTTCCAACAAGCGTGTATTGATCACCCATTAAGTGGCAGGAGTTGTGCAGCTCTAGAACTAGAGTGGGGACAACACAAAAATACCTTGGCCCTCAGGGACTTGTATCGTTGGACTGTCAAGATCCTAAATGCACTCCTTTGTAGGGAGGATGTGAATTGCTTAAAGTCTGGTGGTATCAGAGGGAAAATTGGACCTCTTGAGACCGATCCACAGAGTAACGGTTTTATTTTCACTTGACTTAGACAGACGTATTTTGAATTACATAAATAAATATAAAATCAAGTTGACTTTTCCATCCTAGGGAGAAAAATGCCTTAATGTTATTTAAAAAATAGAAGACTACGTAGGGGTGCCTCGGTGGCTTAGTCCGTTGAGTGTTCAACTCTTGATTTCAGCTCAGGTCATGATCCTGGGGTTGTGGGATGGAGCCCTGCATCTGGCTCCCTGCGGAGTGTGGAGCCTGCTGAAGATTCTCTCTTTCTTCCTCTGCACCTCCTCCCCCCCAATAAAAACAAAAAGAAAATTACATATAAATTATACACCCCACATGGGAGTTTCTTGTGTGAGAGCTTCTTGGGAAGAATTATAGTCCCCTACCACTCTAAGTAACCTACAAAAAAGCTATTGAAGTTTTTTCCCTTTTTCCATGGAAGTTGACACTGTGTTGAGGGTGTCTTGTTTGACTTGTTTGAAACAGGGATGTTTGACTTGTTAGAAACAGAAGAAAATGTGACTAGTTTCAAGGACGATTCAGTGTAGCTTGGCAGCAGTCTTTGATGGCTCTCCTGCTGTGTTTTTTGGGTAACATGGATGGAGAAAACAATGAAGATGAAATTTCTAGGAAATAACCCAATCAGGTGTTGCTTAATGGAATCTACTGTCATTAAAATCCAATTCGATTCATTTGGAGAGTGAAATATCACAATTGCAACTACACCATAATGGCTTTTGGAAGGGGGAATTTGTATAAACTGGGTTAATCCCTTGATCACCAATTCAAATAAAAATAGATAAAACATGAGGAGGTTGGCAGGAATGAAGGACTGGGAATAGCAATGGTAATGCCAGAAGGTGTCTTTCCTGCCAAAGGGAATTGGCATCGGGAAGAGTCTCTGAGCCCAAATCCTGGAAACCACAAGCTGGTGGAGATGGAAGACAGATTGTCCATGTCCAGCCAGGGAGCTGGAGCCCTGCCCGCCCAGCCGGGTCGGAAGTGAACTGCCATCCTGACCTGCATATGTGGCCTTGTGTGTAGAAATTTGCATTTCTTTCCATTTAGGGTCTTGCTTTCTGTTAGCCTGCAAGAAGTTTAATGGAAAATACAACAGAGACAGTGTCTCTTTGAGGGGGAGTGATTCCCTGTTTGTAGAAGAGCCTATTTCAATGTATAATTAGAAAACTGTTCAGTGAATTCCACTTTTATGCCTGGAAATGGCACCCTGGATATCTAAAGGGGATAGGAGCTACCAAAAGTCCTACTACACTTTCAGGGCACAATTTTGACACATAGACTAGGTTAGTGATACTGGCTGGATTGCCCTTAATTATGAGACTGTTACCTTGGACTTGAAATAGTTTGACAATCCACAATAATTTGAAGGAATTGGGATGAAATCTGTTTCAGCTTGGCAAATTCTTCTAAGAGATTACAAGTGAAATGGGATTTCAAAAGCATGTTTATATCGTCCTTGATGACTAACTTTCAGTTACCTCATATACAAAAAAGTGGCACAGTACTTACAATTTTTAAAGGTATTCATTAGAAAAGATCCTATAAAAATTTCTACCAGGCCGTACTTGATTGCCTGTACATTAGGTAGGATGCTTTTGAATGAAAATTCTAGAATGGTTTAAACAATATGGATAATTTGTCATCTTACATAACAAGAAGACCTGACATAAGGTAACTTTAGGATTGGTTCCAAAATCAGCACCTCAAAAACATACCCTTGGTCTCCCATTCTGTCCATTTTGCCCTTCTCAATGAGCTTGGTACCTTCTCCTCGTACCAAGATAGCCGCCAGAGTTCTGATATCAAAATGGACATAAGAAATTCTCCCTTTGTGTTGCTTTTTATAATTGAGGAAACACTTCTTGAGACCTCTTAGCAGACTTCTTGTCACATCTCATTGGCCAAGAGTGGATCACAGTCCCTTCATAAATCAGTTGGTAGTGAGGTGGATGGGATCACACTGGCTGCATAGAGCTATAGACCATTCAGGAGTTACTCCTGGGTCAAGTTGGGAAGAGGTGGATCTCTGAACAAAGTCTTACACACACATACATATATGCATGGCTCTCCAAAAACAGTCAACTGCAGAAGCTCTCCAGGAGCAGACACTGAGACAAAGTTTGGAGCGCAAGATGTTTTTAGGGTTCAATTCCTGTGAAGGGAAGGGAAAAGAAGCAGGACTGGGTAGAGGAAAAGAAGCTGAACTGTGACGCAGGCTTGAGAAAGCCTGGGCCAAACCAGGAGAGTTCTGGGGCAGTGATTTCCCAGGAATATCCTGCATTGGGTTGAGATGGCCAGGCTTTTATACCTATCACATGACTCACCAAATGTGGGCTGCCAGGTGAGGCAGCTGTGCCGATGAGGCAGGCCCGGAAGGGTGCGCTCCCCACAGCTGGGCAATCTGGGTGGTGGACCCCCATGTGTACCACACCCACCAGTGTCTTTTACACAAATGTGAAAAAGATAAAACTCTATGCATTTAAAACCATATTTTACAAAAGGATTCTATAGTCTCTTCTGGCCACTAATCCACACTGTTCCTCTTTCTCTGTTCCCAGCCTCAGTTGTTCAGAAGCTGCAGGGGTTTTACTATATATGGTCATCACGTGTGGATCACGGATGTTTAGAGCTCAAGTAGCTCTTGGAGTTCACCTGTTCAAATAGAGGACTCAGTAAATTGTATTAAATAAGCTAAAGCCCAGATGAGTTCTGGGACTAAACCTTGCTTGTAGTAGGTATTCAATGAACTGAATTTGTTGAATTATTTCAGAATATGGACTGGGGATTAGAACCTTGTTCTTCTGACTTCTAGTCCACTGTTTTTTGTCTGTGACCCATGCTGCTGCTGCTGCTGCTGTGTGTGTATGTGTGTGTTTGTGTGTGTGTGTGTGTGTTCACACTCATGCCGCATGTGTGGAAGAGAGAGTGACAGAGACAGAAAAAGAGAGTGTGTTCAGTGAGAGACAGAGACTGGAATTCAAATAGTTTCAGTCAGGCAGTCTTGGATTTTATGTTATAATATATACTTATAAGAGAAGTTAGGCAAATCATAATTATTTTATTTGAAAAACTGGAGGCAGCTTTATCTGGTATTCAAATAGGTTTTGTTTTATGGGCTATATTAAGGTCATAAATTCAAATTTAGGTGGGTCAGTAGCTACTAAACCCAGAAGACTATTTCCATGGGGTAATGCAGACCAAGTTGGCTTGATCCTCTGCTTTCTCAAGAAAAGCTGAAGCTGTTTTTTTTAAGGTGGTATCTCCAAAATTTTTAATGCTGATTCAAAAATTTTCGATTATTATGTTGGCCAACTTTAAACATGCTGTTTGCAAAGTGCAATTCAGTGGTTCCCAACCAGGGGCAATTTTGCCCCACCAGGAGACATTTGACAGTGCCTGGATTCATTTTTGGCTGTCACGGTGGCATCGGGAGTGCTACTGACATCTAAAGGCCGGGGGTGCTGTTAAACATCCTACAATGCACAGGACGTTCCCCAAGGCAAAGAATTATCTGCTCTAAAATGTCAATAGTGCTGAGGTGAGAAACTCTGCTTTAGTCATATGTTCAAGTGAAACAACAGAAACTGACTCTTTTTGTTAAATTTAAATTCAAGTTAGTTATCGTATATTGTAGTATTGGTTTCAGGAATAGAATTCAGTGGGTCATCACTTACATGTAACCTCTAGTGCTCAGCCCAACAAGTGCCCTCCTTAATGCCCATCACCCATTTAGCCCTCCCCCTACCCAGTACCCCTCCAGCAACCCCCAGTTTCTTCTCTGTATTTCAGAGTCTCTTATGGTTTGTCCTCCTCTCTGGTTTTATCTTATTTTTCCTTCCCTTCTCCTAAGCTCATCTGTTTTGTTTCTTAAATTCCTCATATGAGTGAAATCATTGTGGAGAAAGGGGAACACTTTTGCACTGTTTTTGGGAATGCAAACTGGTGCAGCCACTCTGGAAAACAGTATGGAGGTTCCCCCCCGAAATTAAAAATAGAACTACCCTATGACCCAGCTATTGCACTACTAGGTATTTATTCAAAGGATACAAAATGCTGATTTTCTGAAGGGGTACGTGCACCCCAAAGTTTATATAGTATGGAAATAGCCAAGATATGGAAAGAGCCCAAATGTCCATCAACTGATAAATGGATTAAGAAGAGGTGTGTATATATACACAATGGAATATTACTCGTTGGTCAAAAAGAATGAAATCTTGCCATTTGCAACAACATGGATGGAACTAGAAGGCATTATGCTAAGTGAAATAAGTCAGTCAGAGAAATACAGAAATGGACTTCTTTTTACTGAGATATCCTATTTGAAAGTTAGCAGCTGGGACCTGCCCAAGGACAGGGAGACAAAATTTCAGGGCTTCAAAAATCAATGCTTTTTAAAATGATTACTGAGGTGCAAATGGCCAAATAAGCATATGAAAATATGGTCAGCATCACTAATTATCAGATAAGTATGAATCAAAACTATAATAGATATCTCCTCACAATCGTTAGGATGGCTACTATTAAGAGAAAAGAAAATAACAAGTGTTGGCAGTGATGTGGAGAGTTGGAACCCTTGTGCACTGTAGGTGGGACTAAAACAGGGTGGCTCCTGTGGCAAACAGTCTGATGGTTCCTCAAAAAATTAAAACTAGAGCTACCTGGGGCGCCTGGGTGGCTCGGTCGGTTAAGCGTCCGACTTCGGCTCAGGTCCTGATCTCGCGGTCCGTGAGTTCAAGCCCCGCATCGGGCTCTGTACTGACAGCTCACAGCCTGGAGCCTGTTTCAGATTCTGTGTCTCCCTCTCTCTCTGCTCCTCCCCTGTTCATGCTCTGTCTCTCTCTGTCTCAAAAATAAATAAACGTTAAAAAAATTTAAAAAAACAAAACAAAAAAAACCTAGAGCTATCATATGATCCATCAGTTTTACTCCTGGGTATACATCTCAAAGTATTGAAAGTAGGGTCTTCAAGAGATATTTGCACACCCATATTCATAGCAGGATTATTCACAATACCCAAGAGGTAGAAGCAACCTAAGTATCCATTTATGCATGAATGGTTAAAGGAAATGTGGTCTATACCTACAATGAATACTGCACAGCCTTAATGAGGAAGGACTCTATGCTGAGTGAAAGAAACCACTGACAGAAGGACAAAAACAGTATGATCCCACTTACATGAAGGCACCTCATGCAGCCAAATTCAGGGGCACCTGGGTGTCTCAGTCAGTTAAATGTCCAACTCTTGATTTGGGCTTAGGTCATGATTCTAGGGCTCTGGGATCTGCTCCGTATGAAGCCCGCTTGGGATTCTCTCTCTCTCCCTCTGCTCCTCCCCCTCTAGTGTGCTCACGTACACACACACTCTCTCTCTCTCTCTACACAAAAAAGAAAGAAAGAAATAAGAAAAAAAAAGTAGCCAAATTCATAAATATAGAAAGTAGAAGGTAGAAGGATGGTTTCCAGGGACTGGGGGCGGGGAGGAGGAAAAGGAACTTATTGTTTAATGGGTATAGGGTTTTGGTTGCAAGATGAAAAGATTATGGAGATCTGTTTTTCAACAGTGTAAATATACCTGAGACTACTGAACCATACACCTGAAAAATGGTTAAGGTGGTAAATTTATAATATGTGTTTTTTAGCCACAATAAAAAAAGATGAATGAGCTGAAAAAATAATCCACCAGTAAATTTTAATCTCATTATATGTGAAATTGGTTATGCCAAGGTATTTTGAAAAAAAATTTTTTTTAACGTTTATTCATCTTTGAGACAGAGACAGAGCATGAATGGGGGAAGGTCAGAGAGAGAGAGGGAGACACAGAATCTGAAACAGGCTCCAGGCTCTGAGCGGTCAGCACAGAGCCCGACGCGGGGCTCGAACTCACGGACCGTGAGATCATGACCTGAGCCGAAGTCGGATGCCCAACCGACTGAGCCACCCAGGCGCCCCAATGCCGAGGTATTTTGAAAAACAAACACAAAAATGCATCATCTGTAGAGATTCAAATCACATTTTTTCTCTGCATTTCAGGAGAGAAACATGTAAAGCATTGGTCCTGTGGTTGAATGACAGTGGTCAAAATTATAAGGGTTGTTAGGGCTTCTAGCCTTCCAGACCCCTCAGGGCCCAGTTCTGAGGAACTCATGGGATCAGATCCCCAGAGAGTCTCCTGCTCTGAACAGCTGGCAGGATGAGTCCCCCTTTCTGGAGGAAAGAAACTAATACTGTTGTGCCTTCCTCCCTACTCTATGGCCAGTGACACTAACTCTATGCTCTGAGACCTCCAGAAGTTCACTTTTGATATGAAAACCAAGATTTTAGACTTCTGAAGTCTCTTTCTCTCTGAAAAAAAAAAATCTCTGCTTTGTGTCTATAATAACTGTTCTGAAATCAATGACATTTTTTGTTCTTGGCTGTAGACGGTGAATTTAGGAGGCCATACCTGTTGTCTGAGTGAGGGGAGAGGAAGGCAGGGTGGAGGGGACTATTTCCAGCACCATACTCATACTCATGTTGTCTCCTTTGCCCTATGTCAAGCTCCTTGAGGCAGGGCCTATGTCTACATCTTGTGTCACCAGGCTTGGCTGGCACAATAGGAGCCCTAAGAAAGTGTTGGAATCAAGGAATAAATGAATGAGGGGTGACTTGACCTCTTTGTTTCTTCTCACCTATAAAATGGGGTCAACAATCCTTAGCAGTGACCACAGACAAAATTGTGACCTTGAACTAAGTTTTCCTCCATTCCCTTTGGGTGACCCATTCCTTTCCCCCACTAAAAATTGCTCTCAGGAGACGCTCACCTGTGGTTTCGCCATGCATTACACCCTGGTCAGCGGGTTATCTTTCCAAGGGCTGTTTGCTTCTTAAGCCTTATCTGCATTGTGGAACGGAAGGGCTGTCTTTGTGAGAGGGATTTTCAGGTGCAGTTTGTCAGGAGGGAGGGATTCTCTGAGGCTGGCGGTCCCATCCTGGGCCCCCCAGATGCACTGAGTACATAATCTGCTTTGCTTACACGGAAGGCTGGTCCTGATAATCCCGGCTCCACCTGCATCACCAGGCAGTCAGAAGGATAAAGTGGGATGATAGATGGAGGAGTACTTTGAAAAGTTAAAAGCTTTTCACAAACGCAAATTGTTATTGTAATTAATCCACAGTGTCAGAGAGACACTCTTCTTGAAGAGTCCCATCCCCCTGGAGATAGGGTACTGGAGGGTGTTGGAAGGAGGTACCATTTATTGGTTTCTTGTTCTCAGAGCAACAAAATTCCCCCTCCCTTACCAGAGTGCACTGAGTGAATAGGATGAAAAGTTGTTTTTAAAATCAGCATGGATTAGAGGTGTCCTCCTCCCCCTCCAAAGCCTCTAAAAACTGTAAACTTTGTTTTGTCATGTTCATTGCCAAATGACAGGCAGCCAATAGCCTTAATTTTGCTCTCTGTTCCCACATCTCTTTCTCTAGCCTCTTGGGCCCCCCCTCCCCCGTTAATTATTTTAGAACAAGTCTCAGCTTGGAGTTGATCTTCAACTTCTGGAAAGCTGAATTGGTTCCTATGTATTTGGCTTGGCTGAGTGAGAGGAGGGCTTGTTTCTGCAGGAAGAGGAGAGGGGTGCAATCTGGGGGGAGTCTGGGGAACTAGGGGGAGACAGAAGCCTTAGTCCAAGTTGGAGCACTCGCTCCCTTGGCCTGCACTTCTGTCTTCCATTTGCAGGTCATCAGCCCTGCCGGGTTAGGGGCGAGTCTGGAGGGAGGGTTTGAGGCAGTCGGTCCTGGATCTGATTAGAATTCTGACTGCTGGTCAGATTTCATTAAACACGGGGCCAGTTGATGGACAATAAATCATGAAGCAGGCGAGAGGTGGCTGGCGGTGATTTGTTGTCTTATAGGAAGGTAGCTGTTGCCACTATTTTCAGGTGGGAAGGGGGAAGGCCCTGCTGCCTTTCCCTCATCACTGGCTATTTTCATCCTTTTCTTGGGGGAGGCTTGTACAAGCTGGAGTATTAGCTAGAGGCCACATATTGGCTGGAATTCCCGGGGCCAGGTTGGGCAGCACAGGAAAACCCCTGGGCGGGGGTTGTTGAGATCCCATCTTCTGGCACGGTGAGCATCACTGTTCTTTGAGAGCAGCCCCAACTGTGAAGGGCCTCTCCTGGCAGCTGCCTGAGGATGTAGGCAGGTGGGGAAACACGTCTTTGTTTCTGTGTGGGGCATAGGAGAAACTATCTTCTGTACTCTAGAACCTTCAAGGGTTTCGCTGAACATTCCCAGAATGTGACTTGTTTTCTCTTGTTTTTCCCATTTGAGTGAAAAGCCCTTCCTCTCTTGTTCTTCCCATCCAAATCCAACTCACCCTCCAGGGCTTTGTTAAATTCCTACTTTCTCCTATACTCCTAGAACAGTCTTGTCTTTGCTTCATGAACACCCAGAAGCCTGTTTATACTCACCACATGAGTAGGCTCTTGATTATCTGAAATACCATATAGGTTGGCACTTGTGAATTTATTTTCCTCTTACCAATTTATTATGTATGTCTTAAGCATTGCTCTCTGACTGTATGCCTTATAGTCTTCTTGAAACGGTTCATTCCTTTAGGACAAACGATATGCCCCATTCCTTTTATACACTCTTTAATTCCAGACTGCACACTGAACATTATAAGCATTCTAAAACCCATTTAGTTTTTCTTTTGTGATTACAATTGATGTGAAATGAACAGTGCAGTTATTGGGAAGGAAGATGTACTCTCAAGAGTAGATGAGGTCCTGGGGCGCCTAAGTGACTCAGTTGGTTAAGCGTCCTACTTCGGCTCAGAGCATGATCTTGTGGTTTGTGAGTTCGAGACTCACGTCGGGCTCTGTGCTAACAGCTAAGAGCCTGGAGCTAGCTTTAGATTCTGTGTCTCCCTCTCCCTCTGCCCCTCTCCTGCTTGTGCTCTGTCTCTCAAAAATAAATAGATGTTAAAAAAAAAAAAAGTTTGGTGCTCCTGGGTGGCTCAATTGGTTAAGCATCAGACTTCAGCTCAGGTCATGATCTCACAATTTGTGAGTTAAAGCCCCATGTCGGGCTCTGTGCTGACAGCTCGGAGCCTGGAGCCTGCTTCGGATTCTGTGTCTCCCTCTCTCTGTCCCTCCCCCACTCATGCTGTGTCTCTCAAAAATAAATAAATATATAAAAAAAAGAGTAGATGAGGTCCTAAGACAGTGTCTCCTATATGGATGCACCTTTACTTCCTCATCCTGCACCAATAATAGATCACCACACTTTTCTCATTCTGACAAATATTTTCAAGCACTATAAATCAATAAGAGCTGGCTCAATGCTCTGAAGCATATGCGGGGAGCATGTGGGCTTCTTTGCAATTCTTACCCTCCATTTATCTGTCTTCCCTGAAATGGTAGAAATAGGTAAGATTCGTGATGCAGTGGGGTAGTCAAAGGGCAGGAGGATGTCTTGGGGACAAGAGATAGTCCTTTAAAATTTTGTCATACCAGGGGAATAGGATATTCATGCTCAGATGGTTGTCATACAGGAAGGTGAATAAAATGGCACCTTGTCCCCAAAGCATTCTAATACACAAGGTATCCAGGTCTCACGTTTTGAGTTCCTTGTCCAGGTGTTACATCATGCAAGTAGATTTTACATTTTGGTGTTTTCCTGTAGGTATAATCAATGATGTGATTCTTTTTCTCCATCCCAATTCCTATCTGGCTAAGATTTCCATATGAAGAATTATTTTAAGAAATTAATGTTAAAATACTACCAGTGTTCACTTCCCTGGGGTGTAATAGATATTGCTGGTGCCCCCTGAGATCCTTCTCATTGCCCATGGCCCAGCCTTACTTCAGTTGCTTCCAGGCTGACACCAATGGTCTTTTCAAGATGCCTTCAGGCCACTGGAGTTGCCTAGACCCCAGCACAGAGAGCCAGAAATGCCTGGGGGTTTATATCCACTCTGAGGTGGCTGGCAGCAAGTGACTGACTGTGTGGGAATAAGAAGGCCCAGTGCCCTTGCCTCAGTGTGAGACAATCTGTGCTCCAGGATGCCTGGTGGATCTGGCCGAGGCTGAGACTTGGGATCACACCTGTGCTCAGGTCTTTCCCTGTTCTTGTCCTGCTTACTCCATTCCTTCTCAGCTTCTCCTGGGAACACTTCATGGATATAGTACTGACAAGTGAGTCATGGTCTTGAGGTCTGATTGTGGGGAACCTGACTTAAGATGAAGGCAGCAGAAGTGGTTGGTGGTGGCAGTGAGAAGAGTATAGGTGAGGGATAATCCCAATCGTGGTTAAACTAAAGCTTCCCTAAGTCTCGATCTAGGGGCACCCCATCTATGCGTACAGCATAGCAGCATATGGAGCATCTTTTTACCCAGCAAGCCAGCAAGGCTTGGTAGTAATGTCAGGCTGGGGCTGCCAGTGGTCTAGAGAGGAAGATTCCAGATTAGGGCTGAGAATCTGGGTGGGCTACAGTTAGGTAGCACAGGTAAAACCACTTCTGGAAGACAGAGGGTTGGTTGTAGTTGAGTTTCTGTTTCTGGGATTGGAAGTTGGTATCAGCCGTGGAACAGTCATGTTGGCCTTCATGAGCAGAGGAGAGATTTTGCTTGTTCCCTGATCTATTGCTCTTTCTGGACACCAAGGTGAAAGGACTCAGCCTTTGAGAGTAAATATTTTCTTCCTTTAAGGAAAATTCAAATTCACTGCTTTTCACGGCGGTCGCAGCATGGACATATTTCTGTGTGAATTAAAGGAAGACAAAGACAGGGTGCCTGGCTGGCTCAGTTGGTAGAGCATGTGACTCTTGATCTTGGGGTCATGAGTTCAAGCCCCACATTGGGAATGGAGCCTACTAAGAAGACAAAGATGTATATTAATTTCCCAGAAATTCTGAGTTGAGATGAAAAAACTTATCTGTCTTGGCTAAGCAGTTTTTTTCTGTCTCTTCCTTCTACTACCCTTCTTAAAAATTTTTTTAACACTATTATATGAGTCAGAATGGGTGTATCACTTTTAATTATTGTTGATTACCATTCATGTTGGAACAGCTACCTTGTAACGCCATCTTCTATCAGGAAATAAATGCCGACTTAGTGACCTGCGTGAGATAGCTGGTGACCCATCCCACTGGGGAGATGGCAGGCAGCCGTCTGGCGCTTGTTGAATTAAGAAGTGTGACTACAGTAATTAGCAGTGAGTTTCCAGCCCAGGATAGAGTAGATTCGGGGCAGAGCACAGTTGTCTTACAGGTTGACCTCTGTGCGGGAGAAATGAGGGATTTGGGATTGGGGCCTGGAGGGGTGGGGAAGGGGTCATGGGAAAGAAGGTCAATAGCAAAAACCAATTTGACATCCCTGAGCTTGTAATAGGATTTACCCTAGGCTTGCAGACCTTGGAGGTGTCGCCTGTGCAAAGGCTTGTTGGTAATTCCGCAGCTCTGGAGTGTGTACTTGGGACCAGAGGAGTTAAGTCTAAACTGCTCAGCCTCTAGTATGTGCTTAATGGAACACAAGCAAAAAGGAAGAGACACAGTGTTAAAATAGAACTAGGGCACAGATTGAAATGATACGTGATTACTAGCAGTTGTACACTTTATGGGAAAAATGTGCACACAGGTCTTTTAGGAAGTGTAAATAAAACGGATGGATTTATGGAGGGGGAAGTATGCTTTACACACCCAGCTCCTATATCAACAAATGTTGCCCTCAAGGTAAAAATTTTTAAAAAGTTCTAAGCTTGTATTAGTCACACCCATTTATTTTTGGCATAATTTGTGCACTATTTGGAAGTTGGCAAGAACGGGAATGTTAGGGCCAACATTTGGTCTTGCTTCAGGAGTTTCTATGAATATGAATGCCTGAAGTTTACATAGGCTTATGCCATTTCCATAGCAACACGTGTTTGTTGTGAAAACCTAGCCTTTTAAAGTCAAGAATCTGTATGTTAACCTCAAATTCAACACGCTATCTAATTCTGGTGTTTTAAAAGACTTTTAGGACTGTTGCATGTTCAGTATTAGATTGGATTGGATTGGAGTGGAGTGGTTTGGAGGGTGAGTTAATGGGTGTCCTTGGAAACACACGCACACACACTCACATACACTTATACTCACTGTGAGGGGAAGCCCCTGCTTATGGCAGTTACCCTTAACATGCCCCCAAATAGAGGCAGATGAGAAAAACTTCAGATCATAGAGCCACCCCCGGGGATCTGAGAGTCCAGTTTGAAGCACCAAAAGAGAAATGGCTGTTGGATTGTGGTTTTCCCCAGGGTGTTTAGAACCTGGAGGAGACCTTGGGAATACCCATCAGGCTGGCTCTGGTCCTTCGGAGCCTGGAAAGGAGAACTGGAGCTGCATGGGCATTGGCACAAAGAGGGAGAACAGCCCAAGCCTTTTTGTCAGCCCGAGGCACAGAGACTCATCACTGTAGCCCTGTCTCTGTCAGGTCTTCGTGTGTGAGGACTGCTGTTCTTTCCCTTAATGGGATTCTAGTCAGATAATAGTTGTTGTTGGGAACTTGAGTGTATCTACTGGTTCCCTCAGTGTACAGAAATGGCTTTGGGCAAAGCTATGGTGTCCCTTATGTTCATAGACTCTGGGTTCTGATATTCTGCCTCTTTTTGGTCATGCCCTTTCCTATTATCAATCCTTTCCAGGGTCCTCAAATTCTCCCCACCCCAAACTGGCTTCAGAACTGGAGGTCAGTTCTTTTATTCTGCTGTGTAAGGGGGGAGTGCTTTGGGAAAGAGCAGTGGGCTTGGAATGAGGGTTGGTTTCCACATTATAACCCGGGACCCGCTTCTTAATAGTGGTATGTCCATGAGCTGCTCGTGGCAACTCTTAAGTCATTCGTTTTGGTGTAAAGGAAAATAATACCTGCTCTAATGCAATAATGGATGTGACAGAGCTTTGAAAAATTCTCAACACTTACTCAACTGCAGGTCTGTTACTACCAATTTAATAAGGGCTGGCAAATCGTTTTCCACTTGCATCCCAATTTTGCCCAGTTGTAGTAGCTGCTTGGAGTATGGTGCTAAGGATTCTGAGATACTCTCATGGGGAGAAGTGCTGAGATTGTTTAGTGATGTCTGTCACTGGCACAGGGAGACGGGAAGGGTGCCCTCCAGTGTGAAGTGTTAGCCTTCCTCGGTCCATTCCTTTTCAAGAGGGATAGAGAATATGAAATAAGGGGATAAACCTTAATGATAAAATTTCAGATATTGGTGCACAGAGAATGTGTTATTTTGAGGTAGTAGACTTCCTGGTGCCCAGAATCAAGCATGTGTATAGTTCTGACTCGGTCTATGGAAGAGAATTCTCATGTTCTTTCTCAAGGCCATTCCCCTAGTTGCCTAGGTAGGGGGATGCTAATCATGGAGGCTAGCATTGCATCTTCCTTCTCTGTTGCTCCATTGCTCCTATTGTCTCTTCTATACATTTTGATATTTGAGGAAATTCAGTTTAGTACCTGGCTTTTTGTCACCCTATCTTGACCTCTAATGGTTTATATTATTTTATTTTATTTTTGAGGTATAATTGACTTATATATTAGTCATTAGTTTCAGGTGTATAAGATAATGATTCAATATTCACATGTATTGCAAAATGATCACCCCAGTAGTCTAATTAATATCTGTCACCATACACAGTTACAAATTTTTTTTCTTATAAGAACTTTTAAAATCTACTCTTTTAACAATTTTCAAGTATGCAATACAGTATTATTAACTATAGTTACTATTCTGTATGTTTCTTGTGATTACATGGTTGTAAAGTAATGTAAACTAATGGTTTTTAACTATGTGTATAGATTCATCTGTGAAACTGTGAATTATTTTAGGGGAGGGTTTGTGTCCCATATTTTCTCTCCTCTTGATTTCTGGTCTAGTATAGGATACAAAATAATTTTCTTGGCAAATTCTGAACTGATTATTACATTTTTTTCTGATTATGCCTATAATATTAATTTTGGAAAATTTGAAAAATAAGAAGTACAAAGAATCAAGTAAAAATAGGTCATAGCATTATAACTGGAGGTTAACTACTACTACTATTTCATGTGTTTCCTGATGGCCCTTTTGTCTATGTGCATATTTAGATATAAATTTTAAATTAGTGGAGAGTATACTCTCTATATAATTATATAGTCTGGGTTTTCCTTTTATGCTACAATTGCTTCCCTGAATCCTTAAGTGAGTCTTGATAAATACTAAAATGCTGACATTTTAAGTGTTAAAACTTCAGCTGTTTATTAGTTTGTGACTTAATTAGTATTACTTGTTCATTGTCAAAAAACCCTTGAAAGGTGTAGAAGGATGTGACTGGAAAGTAAACTCCCTTTTGCCCTGTGCCTGCCTTGTCCCCTCACTTCCTGTAATCCCTTTCAAACAACTTCTTAAGTTTCCTTGCAGACATTAGTTTTATATTCATAGATGTATAAAGTGTTTCATAATACTTATACAGTTTTTCAACATGATTTTTGGATTTAACATATCTGGGATATCATTTATGCTACTGAATTCAAATCAATCTAATTCTTTTAAACTGCCACAAGGCATTCCATCCCTTGGAAATCCCATCTTTAGCCAAACCCTTCTGATAGCTATTTAAGTGGTTTCCTTTTTTTTTTTTTTTTTTTTTTGCTATTATAAACAATGCTGTATTGAATATCTGTGCACATATATTTTTATGCACAAGTGTGAGTGTTTATGTAGGATTAATTCCTGGAAGTGGAAATTCTGGGCTAAGGGGAGCGTTCACATTTAAAATATTGAAGGATAGAGGAAAATTGCCCTCCAAAAATGGTTGGTTATCCACTTATATCTCACGAGCCATGCATAAGCCTTAAGGTTTCTTACTCCCTTATCAATAATGAGGTCTAAAACAAACAACCAAACAAACAAAAAGCAGGAAGCTCATTATCAAGGCTGTACATTTATCCACACATTTATTGGCCACTTGTATTTTTATTCTCACAAAATTCTGTTTGTCAACTTTGCACATTTTCTAGCATATTGTTTGTAAGTTCCTGATTGATATGTTCTATTCCTTCAGATAATAAGGAAATTAGCTGTTTGCCATATGTAGTAGAAGTTCCATAAACTTTTGTCTTTCACCTTGATTATGGTGTTTTTACTTACAGTCATTTAAAACATTTATGGAATCAAATTTATTAATCTTTTCTTCAATTGTTTCACTTCATGTTAAGAGTCTAAATTATTCCGAGATAATATAGAAAACTTACCTATCTTCCCTATCAACAATTTTTAAAAAGTGTTTTTATTTTCATGTTAAAATCATGTTATTGTTATGTTAAAATAGAAAGATATAATATATGGCTCTAGTTTGAAATTTTTTTCCAGACACCTAGGTAGTTGCCGTATATCATAGGTTTAATGATCTATCTTTTCCCTTCTGATTTGGAATGTCTCCTTTATCTTGTACTAAATTCTTATGTACACTTTGGCCTCCTCTGAATTTTCTAGTCTGTTCTATCAGTCTGTCTTGTCCCACTTTTGAGCCACCTTGTTTTAATTACTGTAGCTTTATAATGTATTTTCATAATGGAGAAGTCTAAAGTACCCATACTACTCTTCCTTTGAAAAAAACCTCTTGGCTATTTTCACATAGACTATTTTTCCAGATGACTATGAATGAAGTCATTTTGTCCAATCCCTCCCGACAAAAAGGAGAAACAAAATTATTTTTCCAATTTTGAATGGGATGACACTGAGTTTTTAGAATAAGATGGAGAAAATTGACATCTTTATACGACTAACACATCCTATCCAAGAGCACAATTTTTGTTTCCTTTCATTCAAATCTTATCGTGTGTTTTTCAGGAGAAGTAAACATCGTTTTTAAAGGCAGTATAATATTTTGCCTATAGATTTACCAGAGTTTATGTGATTATTCTCCTACTGCTGAACTATTGGATCATTTCACATCTCTTTCTAGATTCAGAAACACTGCAGTGGGATCAGTGTGCTTTGCTCTTGGACCACATTTTGCTGATGTCTTTCGAATACATTTCCAGAAGCAGATCACAGGATCTAGGCATTTGAAAGGCTCTTGGAAGATTGCTTTTCAGGGAGACTCAAACAATCTACTCTCCTACTAGAGGTGTGAGAGTACCTGTCTGGCTGAACCCTCACCAGCATTTCAAATGTTAACATTAATAGAAATATTGCCATGTTGACGGGATAAGGTATGTGGTGGAACACAGTGCTGTGTGGCCCCTCTGCCAACTGATTTTTTTTTTTCTCCTTTGCTGCATGCTTTTCCCCCAGTATACGCAGTGTTAGCCCTTCACTAAGATCTGCATTGAGCTGAATTTGGAGCTACTTAACTTTAGTATATTCTTAGGTCTTTTGGAAATTTCAATGGTTTTTTTTTTTTTTTTTTTATTAAATTTTTTTTTTTCAACGTTTTTTATTTATTTTTGGGACAGAGAGAGACAGAGCATGAACAGGGGAGGGGCAGAGAGAGAGGGAGACAAAGAATCGGAAACAGGCTCCAGGCTCCGAGCCATCAGCCCAGAGCCTGGTGCGGGGCTCGAACTCACGGACCGCGAGATCGTGACCTGGCTGAAGTCGGACGCTCAACCGACTGCGCCACCCAGGCGCCCCCTGGAAATTTCAATGTTTATTTATTTTTGAGACAGAGAGAGACAGAGCCTGAATGGGGGAGGGTCAGAGAGAGGGAGACACAGAATCTGAAACAGGCTCCAGGCTCTGAGCTATCAGCACAGAGCCCGACACGGGGCTCGAACTCACGGACCGCGAGATCATGACCTGAGCTGAAGTCGGCCGCTTAACCGACTGAGCCACCCGGGCGCCCCGGTCTTTTGGAAATTTCAATTGTCCACTGACATCTAGGAGAAGAGGGTGAATTTTGAGAAGTGTCTTTTCATTTTGATATTATAAAATTGACTAATAGCAGGTAAAACAGATGATCTCCCTACCCTAGGCAACACACACACACGGCTGGGACCCTGCAAATTGTACTGAGTCACTTGAGGCTGAGGTGGGCCAAAGGTGAGAGGTTTCCAAACACTATGCCCCAATAGGTCTCCGGAACAGAAAGAAGTGTTCCTCCTGTTTTCCACTAGAAAATGTCATTTGGAATCCCCGGGCTTTAGAACCCAGACGTGTTCATTTTAACAAACAAGTGCCAAATCTACTAGGAAAGGCTGAGATGGACACCCAGACAACCCTCCTCATTAATGCCTCTTTGCTTTGGGATTATTATTCACTCCTGTGTACTTTGGCAGGCATTGAGCGTGGGAATTAGATACTTAAAATGCTCTCCTTCCATCTGAAAACCCCTTTTGCTGCCATCACCTTGCTGTAGAACCCCCTCCATCAGGATTTTTTGGTGGGGTGGGTCATGCTTTTACAGGGCGGTTTCTTTCAGGGCGAGTCTATTAGGCTTGCAGGATGTTATAATTGGGGCAGTGTAATTGTAGGGTGCTACAAGGGCCCTGGCAAGGGATACTTTATAAATCAGATTATTATGCTTAGTCGTGTTAATGGGCATTTATATGCCCTAAATCCTTCGTACGGCAATGGGATAATAGCCCTTAAGGCCATAGTTACTATTTTGGGTTGGGCCCACTTGTAAAACTGGGTCTTTTTATTGTGAAGCTGTTTTTAGTTAGAGGAGTATATAAAACCCTTTGAACGACAGAATTTCAATTTTGTGGTTGCCATCTTATATAGTTTAAATGGTAAAACAACTATATATATATATATATATAAATATAAAATAGTAGTGGAATTTATACTATAAAATAGTGTGGAATTTGGCCAATGTACATCCTTTCCCCTGATCAATAATAATTTTTAACTTTTGGGGGGCAGGTTCTCTTTGTAATAGTTGTTTCTCAGTGGTTGCATTTCCCTGAGGAAGATTCTGATTCTGTCTAGTGATGGCAATGGTATGGAGGACACAGGCTGTGCGTGCTGTGTTGGCAACGTGAACACACTGGTGTGCGTTGACAAGATTTTGCAAGCACATTTCCACCTCTAGGTTTGAGGGAGACAGAGTGCCTGCCTGGCCCAACGAGAAGTCCCCTGGCTTCCCTGTTTGGTGGCTCCCTGTAAGCAAATTGAATGGGTTTGAGGCAGCTGGCTATGCTAGTTGTGATGTGTAGATGTGGCTGGAAAGGGAGAACACCAAAAACTTCATGGCATGGGGGATGGGTCATTTCCCCAACAGAGAGGATCTAGCACCATGGTGAGAGCCCCAACTGATGGCAAACACCTGTGTCTGTCACTACCACCAATTCATTTTTCCTGATCCGTTTGTCCTTTATTTATAGTGAGAGAGCTGTTCCGACCTGAGTCCTGCACACCGACTCAGCTCTGAGGGAGATGACTGGGAATATTTAAAAATAGTTTTTTAATTTTAATGTTTATTCACTTCTTGAGAGACAGAGACAGAGTGTGAGCAGGGCAGAGGCAGAGAGAGAGGGAGACACAGAATCCGAAGCAGGCTCCAGGCTCTGAGCTGTCCTCACAGATTCCGATGCGGGGCTCGAACTCATGAACCGTGAGCTGAAGTCGGACGCTTAACTGACTGAGCCACGCAGGTGCCCTTGACTGGGAATATTTAGAGGAAACTAAATGTTTAGAGGATGGAGACTTTGTTCCATATACTTGAGGATGAAATAATCAGATGATGGGACAAATTTCTCATAGTCTTTCTATGTACTTATACAAGTACCTCTGGTGACTGTGGTATCTTTTCTTCTTTTCTCTGTTTTCCTTTTCTACCTGTCCTTCATGTGGCGCTAAGTTTGTTAGTCTGAAGGACTAGCCATCGACGATAGTGATTTCTTTTTTTTTTTTTTTTCAACTTTTTTTTTTTATTTTTTTTTATTTTTTTTTATTTTTGGGACAGAGAGAGACAGAGCATGAACGGGGGAGGGGCAGAGAGAGAGGGAGACACAGAATCAGAAACAGGCTCCAGGCTCCGAGCCATCAGCCCAGAGCCTGACGCGGGGCTCGAACTCACGGACCGCGCGAGATCGTGACCTGGCTGAAGTCGGACGCTTAACCGACTGCGCCACCCAGGCGCCCCTCGACGATAGTGATTTCTATGGTCCCAGTCACACTGCCTCAATCTCCCCCTTCACTTTATAAACCCTGTGAGGCCTGTTCCTACATCTGCTCCCAATACTTCTTCTTTATGTGATCTAGGCTCTTCATCTGTCCTTTACCTTCTTATAGGCCAGCATCAGGCTCTCTTTTCTTTGAAGCTTTCTCTCACCACTGTAGGTGATGGCGGACATTAATTGTACTGTAGGTGATGGTTGTTTAGGGTTGCTGTCTCCCCTCAGGTGTTGCTAAAGCAAAGGCATGTTATATATAGTGGTTAATTTGGCCCCAGGAGTCAGGCAGACCTGGTCTGTGTCCTGGTTCTGTCCCCTGTTGAATGTGTAACCCTGGATATGGTAATTTACCCCTCTAAGCCTCAGTTTCTCATGGAAGACTAGAACCCACTAGTCTTCATTAGGTAGTCATGAAAATTAAACAAGATTCAAAGCCATAAAAAACTCATCATGATGTCCGTGAATAGCAAGCAGTCAAGAAGTGTGAGCTATTATCTCATTGCTGTTACTATGATTTTGTTAGATGCATCATGTCCCTGACATCATCATAGGGCCCTTGAGAGCTTTCTTGATTCCACCAGAGCACCTAGACCTGCACCTACAGGTGATGGTCTTCAGGGGAGTTTGGGGATGGCCCCAGCCTCATCTCTTCCCAGATTGACTCCTAGCTTCCTAGAACAAGATGTTTGATGGCACAGAGGCCCTGCTGAGGTTCTTGGCAAGTAAGAGATAGCATGTTCTTTAGGAAGCAAATAAGGTGATTCTCCAGTGACTTGCAGTTTCCTGTGTGTGTGTGTGTGTGTGTGTGTGTGTGTGTGTGGGTGTGTGTGTGGTGGCGGGGGGGGGAGGAGTTGGGAGGAGATGAGTGTGGCAGGAGAGATGAGGGCTTGCAGAGGTGGAAGAACATCTGGAAGTCAGTTTTCCCTTTGTCTATCCTAGAATTTGCTGTTTTCAGAAGCCACGTGGTTTAGGGGACAGAGAGTGACAGAGAGTGACATTGCCAGAGTTTGGGGTCCTAGTTCTGTCATGTGCCAGTCACACAAGACTAGGAAATTCATAGTCTTTGGGGGCCTCAGTCTCCACATCTGTAAATCTGGGCTGTAGGGTATTCAGCTAGTCCCTGTGTAAGTGCTCTGTTAAAAAGGACACAAATATTAGCTGTCATCATTAGACACGTCCTGTATTAATAGCTTAGACTTCACTAGTGTAGTGTGAATTGTTTTTCTTTGCCCTTTGTCCTGTTCTTCCCATCTCTTTGCTTACCCTCTCTTCTCCCTCTTCTGTTGCTGGGGCAGATCTTTAGTCTGCAAGGAAACAAAGAGGGAAGTACAGCTTCAGATTTCTGGCCAGGACCTCTGCACTGCTCTCACCTGAAATCATTTCCCTCACACCTTCAGATTGGCTCAGTGCTGAAGCCGGGGTGTTCCAAATACTTGCTCAGAGTTCCTTCTCCTTTCACATACATTCCTGTCCACCCCTCTGGACCATATATTTGTTTGGGGCAAAGATTATGGTCTATATCGTTTTGTACAAAACAGGCATGCAGTAGGAATTCAGTAATTGTTTACTTAGTGGCACTGCTTGCTAGGGGATGGATAAGAATGGCCCTGTAGCCACAGAGCAGTAGTCCCTGGAGGGCAAGCTCTAGTGGTGGCCCAAAGGGATACAGGCTGAGGCTCCTGACTTCTCTTTTGCATCAGAGTGTAGGTCTGAGAGGTAGTGTCCAGGATGGGGAGGTGGGCAAAGTCTGGAGAAGACTTGACAGCCAAAATCTTGTTTTTATATTTGGAAATATCAATAGTAGAAACTGTCCTCTTACTATCTAATAATCAGTGAATACATAAGTTAATAAAGACCAGAAAAAAAAGATTTAATTAAAAAATACAGATTTTTTTTTCCAACAGAAGCAGCTATAGATACAGAGATATGAAAAATAAGAGAAGTACGTGGAGCTAGATATTATGCTAAGCGAAATAAGTCAATCAGAGAAAGACAAATATCATATGATTTCACTCATATATGGAATTTAAGAAACAAAACAGATGAGCATATGGGAACGGGAGGGGAAGAGAGAGGGAAACAAACCACAAGAGACTTTTAACGATAGAGAACAAACTGAAGGTTGATGGAGGGAGGTGGGTGGGAGATGGGTTAGATGGGTGTTAGGTGTTAAAGGGGGCACTTGTGATGAGCACTGGGTGTTATATGTAAGTGATGAATCACTGAATTCTACTCCTGAAACCAATATTGCACTGTATGTCAACTAACTAGAATTTAAGTTAGAAAAGAAGAGAAATAAATTATGAGTAACTTTAACCTAGTAAATTTGGGAACCCTATATGAAACAAGGATATTTAGAGAACACTATTAAATGCCTATATTGCTAAAAGAAGACTTAGAAAACTCTAATAAACAAATAAGCACCAAAAAATTGAAATAATAATCAAAGATCTCCTCTCTAAAGAGGGACCTGGCTCAGATAATTTTACAGTTCAGTTCTAGCAACCTCAAAAGAGAAAAGAGAAAAACAGGATAAGCTGTTCCCTCATTTTTGAGCTGAACATAATCTTTATCCCCAAATTGGATAAAGACATAGAAGAAAAGAAAATTCCTGGCCTCTTTTGCTTATGATCACGGATATAAAAATCCTAAATAAAATAAAATGATATGGTAGCTTACCAAATGTTTGTAGTTAAAAAATATTAATATGTCGTCATTTGAGGAGTTTACTCAGAAATAGAAGGAATATAATTTATAGACTAAAGGAGGAAAAAAATCACATAATCTCAGTAGATTCAGAAAAGCTTTTAATAAAGCTCAATACCTATTTGAAATGAAAACTTAAAGCACAAATTATACTTAGTGGGCCAAGATGCAGTCCATTTAAGATCAGGAATGAGACAAGAAATCTCCATTATCACTCAGTAGCATTAACACACAACTGTGCTTGGTAGCCAAGACTACAGATAAAGAGAAAGAAACAAAAGGTGTGAATTAGAGGGGAAGAAATAAAACTGCAATTATTTGCAGAAAATGTGATTGTCTAGAAAGCAAAAACAATGGATTTAACTATGAGAATTAAGCAAGGTTGCCAGATTTAAGATCAGCTTATGAATATCAATAGAATTTCTCAACACCAGCAAAAACAGATTGGAAAACGTAATTAAAAAAAATACTATTCATGGCAGCATCCAAAACTATGAAACATTTGGAGATTTACAAAAAAATAGGCAATGCTTTATAGAAGAAATATTAAAAAATTTTAAAAGCTATAAAAGGAAGCCTGAGTAAATGGTCACACTACTTTCTATGAATTTAAGTGGGATGACAATATAAAATTATGTTTATTATTCCAAGATTAATTTATAAAGTCAAAGCACTCCCAAAAATATTCTAGTAAGATTATTTTTAGGAGTTTGATAGATGTATTTAAAAGTTGTATGGAGGGCATGTAGGTAGCTCATTTGGTTAAACATCCCACTCTTGATTTGGCTTGGGTCATGATCTCGTGATTGTGAGATTGAGCCCTGCATCTGGCTTCATTCTGATTTTATTTTATTTTTTAAAATTTACATTCAAATTAGTTAGCATATAGTGCAACAGTGATTTCAGGAGTAGATTCCTTAATGCCTCTTACCCATTTAGCCCATCCCCCCTCCCACAGCCCCTCCAGTAACCCTCTGTTTGTTCTCCATATTTAAGAGTCTCTTATGTTTTGTCCCCCTCCCTGTTTTTATATTATTTTTGTTTCCCTTCCCTTATTTCATCTGTTTTGTCTCTTACAAGCCTCGTATGAGTGAAGTCATATGATATTTGTCTTTCTCTGACTAATTTCACTTAGCATAATACCGGTTCCAGCCACATAGTTGCAAATGGCAAGATTTCCTTCTTTTTGATTGCTGAGTAATACTCCATTATATATATATATATATACCACATTTTCTTTATCTATTCATCCATCGATGGACATTTGGGCTCTTTCCATACTTTGGCTATTGTTGATAGTGCTGCTGTAAACATGGGGGTGCATGTGTCCCTTTGAAACAGCACACCTGTATCCCGTGGATAAATGCAATTTAGTAGTAGTGCAATTGCTGGGTCGTAGGGTTGTTCTAGTTTTAGTTTTTTGAGGAACCTCCATACTGTTTTCCAGAGTGTTTGCACCAGCTTGCATTCCCACCAGCAATGCAAAAGAGATCCTCTTCCTCATCGGGCTTCATTCTAACAGCATATAGCCTGTTTAAGAAATGATAAAAATGACCTTCTAGGGGCACTCGGGTGGCTTGGTTGGTTGAGTGTCCAACTCTTGATTTCGGCCCAGGTCATGATCCCAGGGTTGTGGGATCAAGCCTGGCATCAGACTCTAAGCTGAGCACGGAGCCTGCTTAAGATTCTCATTCTCTCTGTCTCTCTCTGTCTCCGTCTCTCTCCTTTTCCCTCTGCCCCCTCCCCTGCTCACACACACACACTCTCTGTCTCAAATTTAAAAAAAAAAAGACCTTCTCATAAAATTGGATCCTATGGAAGATTTTATTCCCCAAGATGTTTGCCACATTTGCTGCCCTCCCAATGAGATTTTTGCAATGTGACTTTGACACTTTTCCCATTGAGAGGTGGGGTGTAGGTTCCTTCCGCTTGATTCTAGGCAGGTTTTGACTGCCATGGAAGTAATGCTAAGTGATTTCTGAAGCTAGGCTATATATAAAGTCATTGCCTTTATTTATTTATTTTTTTCTTGGAACTCAGCCACCAGAATTGAGGAAGCCCTAACAACCTGTGACAAGCAAGGTGCAAGTGGAAAGGAGATGGGCTCCCAGCCCTCAGCCTTAGCCGAGCTGCCAGCTGACAGCAGGGACTTGCCAGCTATAAGGGAGCCACACTGAATATACTCTCTGCAGCTGCGGGCAGGCCATCCCAGCTGACACACCATGGCACAAAGATAAACCACCCTTGCTGATCCCTACCTACAGTGCAGGTATGTGAGTAAAATAGAGGTTTGTTTGCGTTTAAAGCCACTACATTCTGGAGTGTCTTGTTATTTAGTGTTTTTTGAAACAGCCCTCTGGCTCATACCATATACTGATCCTGAGTCTACATGTTAAAGTGCAGTTTTAAGTGACACAGTGCAGTTTGTAGAACATCACGGAGGAGAATATCTTTGTAACATAGGAGTAGGGAAGGATTTATTAAGTGAAACCTCAATTACACAAATCATAATAGAAAAACTGATGAATTTGATTAAATAGAAATTAAGTAATTCTGCCCTGTTAGGAATTAGTTAGCAGTTATCCAGTGAGGATAAAGTTAACCGACAGAGGACAGTTGGAGAGATGTTTGTAAAGTATCAAACTCTAAGGGACTGATATTTGGAATTTACAAAGAGCTGTTGTAAATCAACGAGAAAAAGATAGGAATCTGTATGAAAAAGTAGGCAAAAGGATAGACATGGGCAGTTTACAAGGAAACTGTATGACTAAGAAACATGAAGAAAATATTCAAAGTCCCTAGTGATTAGAGAAAGAAAAATAAGAATGACATGGTATTATGTTATACCCACCAGACTAGCAGAACTTGAAAAGCTGAGTGTATTAATACCCCAGGGCTGCTGGAACAAAGTGCCAAAAACCAGGTAGCTTAAATGACAGGAGTATATTGTCTTGTATTCTTGGAAGCTACAAGTTCAAAATCAGGGTGTTGGTAGAATTGGCTCCTTTTGAGAGTACAAGGAAGAATCTGTTCCATCTCTTTCTCCTAGCTCCTGGGGGGTTTGCTGGCAATCTTTGGCATTCCTTGGTTTATGGGTACATTGTTCTGATCTCTGCCTTCCTCTTCACACGATGTTCTCCCCTTTGTCTTCACACTGTCTTCCCTCTGTGTGTGTCTGCCTCTGTGTCCAAATTTTCCCTTTTTGTAAGGACACCAGTCATACTGGATTAAGGCCCATCCTAATGATCATATCTTAATTGCATCTACAAAGATCCTATTTCCAAATATGGCCACATTCTGAGCTACAAGAGGTTAGGACTTCAGTGTATCATTTTGGGGGAGGGTACATTTCAATCCATAATGCTGAATATGGCTCAGAAGTTAGGACTTAAAAATATCATTTTGGGGGGACACATTTCCATCCATGATACTATTTGTCAGTGTCGGTAGGGACGTGAGCCTCAGAAACTACCAGGCCTGGCTGGTACAAGAGGAGACTGGTGTAGCTTCTTTAGAGCGGCCCCTGGCAGTACTTACACTCACATCATGCGACTCACTTGCCTGCTCCTGGGCATACATGCCTGAGAGTTTCCCACACAGATTTGTAAGGAGTGTGTGTGAGGATGTTCATCACAGCACTGTTCGTGGGCAAGGTCAGATAGGAAGCATTCTAGTTGTCCATTGGGGGGCTGGATATATAAAATATAGTGGGTACAGATTATGCACCAGTATGCAGCATTTAGGAGAAATGGACAGATATGTACTTGACAATATGGATAGATCTTAAAAACATAATGCTGTGTGAAAAGGGAAGAGATGGGATGATCTTTAAACCAGGAGAACATACCATTTCTCTATATTAAAATACATGCATATAAGGGGCATGTGGGTGACTCAGTTGGTTCTGTGTCTGCCTTCAGCTCAGGAGATCATCTCATGGTTTGTGAGTTTGAGCCACGTGTCGGGCTCTGTGCTGCCAGTGAGAAGCCTGCTTAGGATTCTCTCTCCCTCTCTCTATGTCCCTCCTCTACTTCTATGCTCTCTCTCAAAATAAATGAATAAACACACACACACACACACACACACACACACACACACACACACACAAGACAACAAAGAATACCTGCATATAAACCCAATAAAAAGGTTATCTATTGCAGGGAGGGAAATTGGTCTGGGAAATGGAGATGAAAGGGAATTACAAAAAAATGAGGGGGAGGGGTTGTGTAAGGACCCAAAGCAATACAGTTTTGGGAACTGAGGAATCTGATCAACCCAACCTTCAGTCCCGAGACACAAAAACACCTCCCTACTAAGTACTCCACCTGCACTAACTCAATGCCTGCCTTGGGAGATGTTTCCTCATGTCACTGCTCTTACTCTCTTTGAAAATACTGTCCTCCTGTAGGGAGTCTTAAAATCTTAGGGTGGGAAGAGATCTTCCCTTCAATAGCGCCTCGTTGCCCCATGTGGCTTGCTGAAGGGGGTAAAGAGAAGCAAGTTGCACTGCCTGCCATTGGGCCAGTTCATCTAGATGCTCAAAACGCAATTAGATAACCACACAAGATGCCGTGTAATGAAGTGTTAAACTGCATGGGGCAAGCCTGTGACCAGCAAAGGCAGAGGTGCTGGGGAAGAACAGGATGTCTGTTCAAGATAAAAATAGATACATGGAATTTTATTGACTTGAGAAGAATTTGCATGGAGTCGCTACAGCAGGACTTCCCTGGCCTCTGAGCCTGCTGCCTGCGGCCAGGAGCTGTGGATTTCCAAGTGTGCTGCCAGGAGGGTCCCAGGTCGCTCTGAGCCACCTGTGGTGAAGGAGGCCAGTGGGAGGGAGGTGCTCTGGATTTAGCTCCCCGATTCAACCAAATTAGTTTCACACACAAGGCTCTAGAGTAGATTGTGCCTTGCAGACAAACTTCTGTGTTAGAGAGTTTGAAAACCAGAGGCCTACAAGATGAAATCCCAGTGCCTTCGTGGGTAGGTTAGGCCCTCCCTTCCTGATCGGGATCTCCTTGACCTCATGGGCTTTCTCTGATCCCAGAAACTGCAATTTTCTGAATACCTCCTTGCTCTCTTATGCTTCTGTCTGCCAAGTGAATTCCTTGCGTCTTTCAAGGTATAGCTCAAGCATTCCTTTCTCTTGGGACCCTCTCCTCATCTATCACCTTGCCCTAACTGGATCAGATCCCTTCCTCCTTTATTAAGGCATTTGGTACATGCTATGCTGGGATTGCCTTGCCATTGGGTTATGAGCCTCCCAAAGGTCAAGGGGTGCTTCTCCATCTTTGTGGCTTCAGCATCCGGAATGGCCCCTTGCACATAATAAGTGATCAGTGAACATTTGCTGAGGGAATGTGTGATTGTTATATGTGTGTCTCTTTTAGCATTCATGTATTTGCTCCCGTAAAAAAATATGGTATTGAAAACAAGGCTGTCTCTCTCTTGCTCTAGCCTGGGGATCAGCAAACTATGTACATAGACCAACATCCAGCCTGTGGTCTGTTTTAGCCCATAAACTACAAATGGGTTTTACATTTTGAAAGACTTAAAAATCCTAAGAAGTTTATGTAATAGAGACTGTATGTGGCCTGCAAAGTGTAAACTATTTACTCTCTGACCCTTTACAGAGAAAAATTGCTCTAGCAAAAGACACTATGAAAAAGTCATGGGATTCTCGTGGCTGTGAGGAGCCTATTAACTGGTTAACAGTTACTAGTTGACAGTTAACACAATAGCCCTTTTTAGGTGCCAGGTACATATGTTAACTCCTATAATTCTCCTCCAAATCCTGTGAGGTAGGTACTATTATTAGCCCCATTTTACAGATGAGGAAACTGAGGCACAGAAAGTGCCTTACTTGGCCACAATCCCACAGTGGCTTTTCTTCAGATGGATCCGAGAACTGGTAGAGTATGGTGGTTAAGAACAACAGGTCCTTGGGCCATCTTGCCTGGTTTGACTCCTGGCTCCATGACTTAAATGAGTGTCTATGTGTAAGGTGCTCAGCTAACTGCCTGGGATAGCATGGGAACTACATAGATGTTCTGTATTATTATCATTGCGATGCCACAAAAGTCACATTGACAAATACCTTCATGTTAATGTAATGAAATAGAGAATACTATCCACTAGAATTGGAGAAAAGCAGTCTGACCCAGAGAAGAACTGTGCTTTCCAGGGTGCTGTGCCTGTTGGGGCAGTCATAGGTAGTAAGTATGATGCACATATAAAGGTGGTGTGGCAATGGAGTACTACGTGGCAATGAGAAAGAATGAAATATGGCCTTTTGTAGCAATGTGGATGGAACTGGAGAGTGTTATGCTAAGTGAAATAAGCCATACAGAGAAAAACAGATACCATATGCTTTCACTCTTATGTGGATCCTGAGAAACTTAACAGAAACCCATGGGGAAGGGGAAGGAAAAAAAAAGAAAAAAAAGAGGTTAGAGTGGGAGAGAGAGCCAAAGCATAAGAGACCCTTAAAAACTGAGAACAAACTGAGTTGATGGGGGGTGGGAGGGAGGGGAGGGTGGGGGATGGGTATTGAGGAGGGCACCTTTTGGGATGAGCACTGGGTGTTGTATGGAAACCAATTTGACAATAAATTTCATATATTGAAAAAAAAAATAAACATTGGGGTGCATGTGCCCCTTTGAAACAAACAATAAATAAATAAATAAATAAAACCCCCCAAAACAAAAAAAAATAAAGGTGGTGTGATTGAATGGGGGGTTCAATATGGTAAGTAGCATCTGTGCGTGTGCATATGTATGAGGGGGAGAGAGGAGTGTGTATGTGTTTTCAGTCTTTGACATAACTAAGACTTTGGAGACAGAAGGAGATATCTAAGGAGGGTTGATTGGGAAGATTTCTGGGTGAAACACCTGCACCAAAGATGATACTGTTTTTCAAAGCTTTTGGAATCATCTTTGAATGTATCTTTATGTTGAGATCTTTATGGCCTCTTCACTCATGATCCTGTTGGGTATAAAGTGCCCTTTAGCCCAGGGCGCTGGCAGTGATGTCTGAAAACCATTCTAGATACAGACTGCTTGAGAGCAAACAATAAGAGTTACCTCTGGAAATGCTGCTAGACGTCAAAGGTGCTGGGAATAGTTTTAAACCTCCAAGAGGAGTCATCAGCATGAAATGGTAGAACCAGCTCGCACCATCTTGCAAGAGTCGATTGTGCAGACACTCCCTGCTCTGCCCATTAGCAACATCACACTGGTAGCTAGAAACTGGCCACCATGGAGGCATTCATATCACAGAAATTAAATGCTACAAGTCAGAGATTTTCTTTCTTCACTTCAAGCTGGTTGTTAAATATCTACCAGCATACCACAGTAGGCATCAGGTTTAACTCTCTTCTCAGTTCCAAAATTTATTTCATTACCTAAGAACATAAGGACCATGGGTAACAAGGGCAGAAACCTGAGGGAGAGGAGGCATTTCATTGGTGACATTTTATTTTTAATAGATAGGCTGAAAAGTGGTTCTTGATTTTGAGTAGCTTTTTAAAAATTTATTTTGACACACAAAGAGAAGGAGAGAGAGAGAGAGAGAGAGCAAGCAGAGGAGGGGAAGAGAGAGAGAGGGAGAGAGAGTTCCAAGCAGTCTCTGCACTGTTAGCACAGAGCCCAACGTGGGGCTCACTCCCACGAACTGTGAGATCAAGATCTGAGCTGAAATCAAGAGTTGGATGCTTAACCAATTGACCCACCCAGTCACCACTTTAGTGGCTTTTTGAAAGTTTCAATGCAAATTTATCTAATATTGACATCAAACGTTCTAGTACAATACAGTGGATATAAAATGAGTGGGTTTTATGTCTAAATGGGGTGTCTATGGGCATGGAGAGAGAATGTGTGGCATTAAAGACTTTTGGGCAAGAGGGAGCTGGTGTGTGGTGGGATAGTTATATAAAAAAGGAATATATTTTGGCCGATTATTTTTCTGTTTCATTCAGGTTTGTTTATTCTTTTTAGCAGGGCGGGGGGATCTTTTTTGTTGTGCATTGACTGATTGTCTTTCCACTAGGATATTACAGGGAGAGAAATGAATTTTTAAAATACATTTAATGCAAGTCACACACTGGGAGTATGAAAGATTACGGAGTTGTTGTCCATGCAAGATTGAGTATTATGTCAAGACTTTGGTTTTTCAACAATAGCTAATTTTCAATAACGAGATTATCCTACAAAATTGAAATAACTTTGGAAAGGAGTCTGAGTTTCACAGTTTTTTATGTTGTAGAAGTTTACTATTATCAGTGGTTAGCTCTGATTAACACAAGAATGTGATTCAGATGACCTTGAAGGGGTATGTAAGTGCCTTTGTTGTGTGACTTACTGTTTGTGGAAGAACCAACTCTTGTGGAAACCCTAGACTTTGCAGCCATTGGAATATAATTATGTGTGTTTTGTTTGTTTTTACAGAACAGATGCAAGACAAAGAACATGGTATGAGATATTGGAATGTAATTTCAAAACATATGTTTCCAAAATTATGGAAACGTTCTGGATGATAAATAAATCCTTTCAGCCTCAGAGGGTACAGGCTTGTAAGGCTGAGGGTGAGCTGGGTGTTGGATGGGGAAGAACGTGGTTTAAGTAACAGGCTGAATAGTAAGCACATCAAAGCCATTAAAGCATAAACCCCCAGATTTAAAAATGTGAGAGGCAAAAGATTATGTACTGTGGTCTGGCGGCTTTATAGAGCCCGTTTCAAATGAGGGATAGAACAAAAGAATGTGTGATTGAAGCTCTTGAAGAGATTTATTTCAGGAGAGAGGCAAACATTTTGCTCTGATACCAATTAACCAGGAAGAAGCACCACGTCATAAATGCCAATATTAAAAATGTAAATCCCGCACCCGAGGGTGTATTGAAGACAGGTCACAATGCTTTGAAGATGGAATGCATAAAGAGATAACAGAAAGCTTTCCAAATGCCTAGCCTACCTGCTTAGTTCCGTGTCCTGCTTGCTGGTGAGATTTTCAATGGGAAGTAGGCTCTTTGGGGTAGTTTGGCCACTTAACCTGTTATAATGTGAGATTTTGATCCCACCCAAAATAATTTATTATGAGAACTCCAGAAGAGTTCCTTTTTAACTCCCCCCTTTTTAAATCACATTGTTGCATCTGTAATAGCTTGGGGGTGCTCTAGAGTTTTTCTATATCATTTGGATAGCATAGTTCACATAATGGACATGTAAAGGTATTCCCAAAATGCAGAGTGAAAACTGTTGGGTACGGTGTATGGCACTCTTATACCTTCTAAAGTATATCCACATCTAGTAACTTGGTTGCTTCTCACCATCATTCTGTACAAGAGGAGAGGCATATGCAATCTTAGTCTTTAGAGTTTGGGTTGAATATAGGATGATTCAGCCCAGCTCTTTCATACTGGAAAAGAGGGCCAGGGAGGTTGAGAGAGATTTATATCCATTGGCCTACTAGGGAAACTGAGCAAGGAGAGATCTGAGCTTCTCAGCCACCAATAGCATTGTGTGTTGAATCTTTGGTCTCTCTCATTGATAATAAAGCACCCCAGTCTTCTGAGAAAGGAAATACACTAAAAAGTCAGATAAAAAGTGTTGTCTGGCATAGAGATGTCTGTTGCTACAAAAATATTCAACTCATCGTTGCTGAACTAAGATAATAAATCTCTTTACCTTTTGTATTTTGGTGCATTGAAACATTATCTTTTATGATCATAGGTGTTGCTTCATTATTTAAAGCATACTTGTTATTGCAGGAAAGACAAGCTGGCATTTGATTTATAATGGAACGATTGTGCTTTGAGTTAAATGAAAGTTCAAAGGAAAATGAATTCTAAATAAGAATAATTGAAGAGATTCAAGGTTCATTTGAGTTTATATTCATCAAGGCAATTGTCTCCAGAAATCCTCTTATTTAAAGCAACAGGACAGATCGTAACTTACAAACTTCGCCTTTATGACATCACTTTATTCTATATATCATAATCAGAAATGTTAAGCCTCAGCAGTAATTTATACAAAACGTATTGTTACAGAGTTATAAATGTCATTAAGTGGTAGACTTATGCCTCAGTGTCATGCAAGTTGAACCCTGGATTTAAAAAAATTACCCATAATGCAAGTGTTCTATAAAAATATTCCTAGTCCTTTCTCCTCCAGAGCGGTTTCATATTAAAAGTTCAGTTTCATTTTACACCTGTACTCTGCTCTGGGAAGTGCAACCTTTATTTCTCCTTCATGTTTTTAAAGTCACCTTCTTAATTCTGGTAGAACATAACTCAAACAACTGAAAATGTTAGGAATGGATTTACAGTCCCTCTGGCTACTCTCTATCTGGGATGGAAAGGAAAGTGAAGCTGGAGATAACTTTTCCTGCCATCAAGGGACACCTAGAGAGAAGAGGCGATGAATTGTAATGTGCCAACTAGTTTTGATTATTCAGGGACTTGTGATAGAATTTGTGGATTATTCAGGTCTCTGGTTTCCTATTTGGGCTCATTTCACTGCACAGTGGCACCTCTGGTGGTCAGGGAAAACCGTCCACTTATGGTGGGTACCCAAAGAAATAGTGGCAGAGGAATAGCCCCTTTATGAGCCCCTATTCTGTGTCAGACAGAATTTTCACAAAAATATTGTTTCATTAAATCTTCACAATAGCCCTATAAGGAAGTACTACTATCCCATTTTATAGATGATAAAGGCTGAGTGTGATTCATTCATTTCTCAAATCTTTATTGAGTGTTTTCTATACTCTAGTCCCTGGAAAAGATGGTGAATGAAGGTGATGTGGTCACTGTCTTCTCTGGATTTAGAATGCAGTAGGGAAAAGAGAAATTAGACAAATCATCCTACATATAAGTGATAAAATTACAGACAGTGATATGTGTTATGAATAAAAATTATAAGGGATTCTGAGACTCATAAATAGGGATCTGATCTAACTCGTGGTCAGAGAGGGTGTCCCTGAGGATGTAACCTTTGAGCTGACAGCTAAAGGATGGAGTGGAAGTTGTCAAAGGTTGCACAGCTAGCCAGCTGCAGAGCTGGGATTCAAACTCAGGTTTGCGTGACGCCAGATCCTATTCAGGTCCCACTACTACATGCAGTTGGAACTATGCACTGAAATCTTCTCCTTGACTCCAGCCGCCAGCCCCACTCCCCCAGCTTCTGCCTCCATGGACCCCATGTCTGTGGGAGTTGGAGATGGTGGATTGGAGGCTGCAGGGGCCCCTATGGCTTCTTAGCAAGTGATGCTAGCAACATGAAGCAGCCCTCTCCTCTGTCTGCATTCTTTCTATTTCCTTGAAGGTTCTGTCTAGATTGGATGTGGGCACTGACTGTAGGGACCACCCTCTGCCATTACTCCTGATGGGGAAGAGGCCAATTTTGAACATCTGGGAAGGGCTTGATTAATGACCAGCCTAAACCAGAGTTCAGAAACACTGCCTGGGGCCTCCCAAACTTCTCAGAGCCTGCCTCTTAGTCTGACTCCCTTTTCTCAGCCCTGCCTCCCCTGATCTAAAGCCATCTTGGGGATTGGCTACCTGCCTGAAAAACTCCCTGACCTGCTTAGGAGCTGCAGCAGGGAGTCCTGTTAGCAGCTGTGGGAGGGTGGTTGGAGCCTGACCAGAACATTCCTCGATCATGTTTCCACCCACTTCATGTCTGCAGAGTGAGCTACCCTGTTGGACACGGTGGCTGCCCCAGAGCCACACCTTCCAGCCGGGCATAGGGGTGGGAGCAGCTGAGGATGAAGGCAAGAAGTCTGGGAAATGGAGCATTTTCCTGGGTCCTCCACTGATTCCCCCCCACCCCCACCAGATTATAGCAGGGGCAATGATTTGTCAAAGAAATTGAGGCATTGAATGACTCTTCAAAGGCATGCCTCCAATAAACAAACAAACAAACAAACCACAAAATCCTATGACAAAACTCTTTTTCCTTAAGCCTAAATTTCCACGGAGGGTGGTTTTTTTCTTTTGGGTTAAGCAGCATTGCCTTCTCACTTCAGTGCTTTTGTGAAAATGCACAGTCTGGGCAGAGGGAGAGATTTTAGTCCTGGCTGCCTTAATGTGAATGAGCTTATCATTTCCCTTTTCCATACCTGGTGAAAGGGCAGCTAGGGGGCAGTGGGTATCTTGGGGAACAGGTTGCTAAAGTAAGGGGACGTAAGGGACAGCCACTTTCACTGGTCCCAGCTCTCCAGTCTCCCTTTTGCAAAAAGCAACAATATATTATGATCACTAGGGGGCAGAAGTAGGCCAGCAATTGGTCTCTGTACTTGTTACCAATTCTGAAAACCAAAGTTGGCAAATACGCATTATTACTGCCCTCTTTTTCTTAGGAATCTGAGTCTCTCTGAGATGATATGAATGTGTGGGTTTGGCCACTGTAGTGCAATGGAACAACTGAAGAAAAAAAGCCCTGTATAGGTAAGGCAGATAACCGAACAGATTCTATCAATGAGCCTTGATACTGTTTTCCTATTGTTTTCATTATGAAAATATACTGAAAGTTTCTCAGAGCTAAAATTCAAATGAGAACATTTGAAGCTAAGCTGGTTTTTCAAATGTATATTGGTGCCTTCAATTTCACAAAAGGATGAAAACTTACATACAGATACATTTTTCTGATTATAGAGAGCAAAGTCTCTTGAGAATCGGTGAAAAAAAATCCCCCTCGCAGTCAAACATATATCGTACTGTTACGGATGGCTCTGTTCTTACCGAATAAATCTTGCTTAGCAACTTACCTCCAGAGTAAATAATAAATCACCACCGAAAGCTCCAGGCATTTAGCTCTGTCTGGGCAGTAAAACTTTGCGATAGTCTTGACAGCATTTTGTAAAATCATAATTGCTTAGGGAAAGTGATTCTGGATGTCTTAAAATGTTCGGAATTAAAGAGTAGCTGTTCCTTTGAGGAAAATTATCCTAATGCTGTGTGTGTGTTATCCTTTATACGAATCCTAGGTTATAATCTATAGACCCTCTTCATTTCTATTAAGAATATGCAAAAATTTGACCAGGAACATGCCCACATGCATCATTCTCTGGTTTTATAGGAAACTCTGTGACAATTAGGGCAAAGATGCTTAGTTATCTGGGTACAGTACATTATGTGCAGGTCCATCTAATATATATATTATATATATTATATATATATATTATATATATATATATAATATATATATATAATGTGGGTATATATATAATATGTGGGTAATATAAAAACTATAAAATTAAAAAAAATTTTTTTAAACGTTTATTTATTTTTGAGACAGAGACAGACAGAGCATGAACAGGGGCGGGGCAGAGAGAGAGGGAGACACAGAATGGAAAGCAGGCTCCAGGCTCTGAGCCATCAGCCCAGAGCCTGATGTGGGGCTCGAACTCACGGACCGCGAATCGTGACCTGAGCTGAAGTCAGACGCTCAACTGACTGAGCCACCCAGGCGCCCCCAAAATTATAAAATTTTATAAAAATTTATAAAAATATACAATATGCAGGTAATAAATAAATTAACATAACATGTATTTTATGTAAATACATTGCTGACATATATATCCTGAATTGTGTCCCTCTAAAATATATATATTGAGATCCTAATCCTAGTACTTCAGAATGTGACTGTATGTGGAGTTAGGGTCTTTGAAGACATAAATGAGATCATATGGGTAGGCCCTAATCAGTTAAGACTGGTGCCCTTATAAGAAGAAGAAATGTGCACACAGATACACACAGAGGCAAGGTCATATAAAGACACAGGGAGGAGATGGCCATCTATGAGCCAAGGAGAGAGTTCTTGGAAGAAACCAATCCTGTTGGCACCTTGCCTTAGACTTCCAGCCTCCAGAACTGTGAGCAAATAAATCTCTGTTTTTTAAGCCACCCAGTCTTTGGCAGTTTGTTATGGCGGTCCTAACAAACTAATATTTTATACATGCAGGCATACCTCATTTTATTGTACTTTGCTTTATTGCACTTTGCAGATACTCTATTTTTTGGTTTTACCAATTGAAGGTTTGTGGCAACCCTGTGTTGAGCAAGTCTATTGGTGCCATTTTCCCAACAGTGTATATCTGTGTCACATTTTGGAAATGCTCACAATATTTCAAATTTCTTCATTATTGTTATATTTGATATGGTGATCTGTGATGTGAAGTATTGTAATTATTTTGGGGTGTCGTAGGCTGCACCCATATAAGATAGCAATCTTAATCAACAAGTGTGTGTGTTCTGATTGCTTCACCAACCATCCATTCCCCCCCTCCCCCACCATCTCCTGTTTTCTCAGACATGACAGTATTCAAATTAGGACAGTTAATAACTCTACAGTGGCCTCTAAGTGTTCAACCAAAAGGAGGAGTCACATGTCTCTCACTTTACATCAAAAACTAGAAATGATTAAGCTTAGAGGGAAAAGCATGTCAAAAGCAGAAATAGGCCAGAAGCTAGGCCTCTTATGCCAGTTAGCCAAGTTGTGAATACAAAAGAAAAGTTCTTGAAGGAAATTAAAAGTGCTATTCCAGTGAACACATGAGTGATGAGAAATTGAAACAGCCTTATTGCTGATATAGAAGAAGTTTTAGTGGTCTGGATAGAAGATCAAAACAGCCATAGCAGTTCCTTAAGCCAAAGCCTAATCCAGAGCAAGACCCTAACTCTTCAATTCTATGAAGGCTCAGAGAGGTGCAGAAGCTGCAGAAGAAAAGTTTGAAGCTAGAAGAGTTGGTTCATGAGGTTTAAGGAAAGATGCCATCTCCATAACATAAAAGTTCAAGGTCAAACAGCAGGTGCTGATGTAGAAGCTAGCAGCAAGTTATCCAGAAGAACTAAGATCATTAATAAAGGTGACTGTACTAAACAACAGACTTTCGATGTAGATGAAAGCCTTTTATCAGAAGAAGATGCCATCTAGAACTTTCGTAGCTAGAGAGGAGAAGTCAATGCCTGACTTCAAAGCTTCAAAGAACAGGCTGACTATATTGTTAAGGGTTAATGCAGCTCGTGACTTTAAGTTGAAGCCAATGCTCATTTATCATTCTGAAAATCCTAGAGACCTTAAGAACGATGCTAAGTTTACTCTGCCTGTTCTTTACAAGTAGAACAACACAGCCTGGATGAAAGCACATCTCTTTACAATGTGTTTTAGTAAATATCTTAAGCCTACAGTTGAGATCTACTGCCTAGAAAAAAAGATCCCTTTCAAAATGTTACTGCTCAGTAGCAATGCACCTGCTCACTTGAGAGCTCTGATGGAGATGTCCAATAAGATTAGTGTTGTTTTCATACCTGCTAACACAACATCCATTCTGCAGCCCATGGAGCACGGAATAATTTTGACTTCCAAGTCTTATTATTGAAGAAATACATTTCATAAGGCCATAGCTGCCATAGATAGTGATTCCTCTGATGGACCTGGGCCAAGTAAATTGAAAACTTTCTGGGAAGGATTTACCATTCTAGATGCCATAAGAACATTCATGATTCATGGGGAGAGGTCAAAATATCAACATGAATAAGAGTTGGGAAGAAGTAGATGCCAACACTTGTGGATGACTTCAAGACATCAGTGGAAGCAGTTCTGCAGATGTGGTGTGGACAGCAAGAGAATTCGACTCAGAGGTGCAGCCTGAAGATGAGACTGCATTGCTGCGATATCATGACCCAACTGTAATGGATGAAGAATTGCTTTTTATGAGTGAGCAAAAAAAGTGGTGAAGATGCTGTGAAGACGGTGGAAATGCTAATGAAGGACTTAGAACACTACATAACTTACATCGATAAAGCAGCAGCAGGGTTTGAGAGGATGGACTCCAGTTTTGAAAGAAGTTCTACTGCAGATAAAATGCTATCAAAGGGCATCCCATGCTATAGAGAAATTGTGGAAGAAGAGTCCACAGATGTAGCAAACTTCATTGTTGTCTTATTTTAAGAAATTGCCACAGCCACCTGAACCTTCAGCAACCACCGCCCTGATCAGTGAGCAGCCATCAACACTGAGGCAAGACCCTCCACCAGCAAAAAGATTATGAGTTGTTGAAAGTTCAGATGATGGTCAGCATTTTTACTAATACAGTATTTTTAAATTAAGGTTACATACATTGATTTTCAGATATATTGTTATTACACACTTAATAGATTTTAGTGTAGTGTAAACATAACTTTTATATGCACTGGGAAACCAAAAAACTCATTTGGCTTGCTTTCTTGTGATATTCACCTTAATGGGGTGGTCTGGAACCAAACCCGAAATATCTCCAAGGTATGCCTGTATATTATTTATAGATATATGTTATGTATTATATACATGATTGTTTTCAAACGTCAGTGTATTAAAATTATATCTCTACATATTTAAAAGAGAGCCCATGATTTGGATTTAACAATTTTAATATCAGTAACTTTGAAGTGGAATTGTTTAAGATGAAATAACATCTTTACAGAAACTCATGCGATTGAGCTGTTGACTGCTCTGTAAGTTGCAGATGAATGCTGCCAACCGTATTTGTGCCTGGATTCAATATAACTACTTGGCAGTTTCAATTTCTCATTCTTGGTAAGTAGGAAAGTACATTTTGATATTGTTCTTTCCAGCTTTCCCCCGAGATGTCATAGGACATCTCAAGTCTTGCAGAGTAAGTGAAGTCTCTTTCTTTGTCTGATTTTATCCAGCAAAGCAATAATGCATTGCTCCCAGGTTCACCTCTGGAATGGATTATGGACAAGAGTCATCACTACTGCCTCCTCACCTCTGGCAATACTCTGAGAAGTGCCAAGAATGTTACATCAAAAACCCAGAGGGGGAAAAATAAAGAGGATCAAAAAAGCAAAAACAAAACCAAAAAGAAACCCAGAGGGAAGAATTGGAGCTAAGTGGTTCAAAACATTTGGAATGTAGAATTGAGCTAGTTTTTCAAAATGGAGAACATGGTTGAGAATTTTTTTTTTTAACTTAGATCATTTTTTAAAGTTCATTTATTCATTTTGAGAGAGAGAGAGAGAGAGAGAGAGAGAGAGAGAGAATATGAATGAATAAGCAGGGAAGAGAGGGGGACAAAGGATCTGAAGCAGGCTCTGGGCTGACAGCAGAGAGCTCAATGTGGGGCTCGAACTCACGAACCATGAGATCACGACCTGAGCCGAACTCAGATGCTTAACTGACTGAGCCACCCAGGAGCCCCATGGTTGAGAATTTTTAATCTCAATTTGTTTATTCATCTCTGTCACAGGTTTCCTGAAAGCTCATTGGAGGAGAATTTGGATCAGTGATAAGGAAGCTTCAATCTAGCCTATCCCAGGCACCTGTCTCTGCTTCCTTTTGGCACTAACATTCTCCACAGTAACTAAGGTTTTGAGGCCAGTGGGCAAGTGCTGGACCTAAATTAGCTCTTGGGAAAACTGGCATGTTCAACCCTCCTGTCCTGGCATAGTGGCCTGGTGTCTTCATTCCAAGTCTCTGTTTGCATCCATAAGATCCTCTCACTTCATCTGTAGGTACCATAGGCTGGTTCTCTGGTGTTATTTTCTTCTCCATCTCTCCCTCCAGCAAAAATGCTTCTCTAGAGAGCATTGGATACAAGCCATTTACAACTTAGTGCAAACGTAATAGTTTACATTACTCAATGGCAAGGGCATTTAAAATCCTATTCCTTATCTCAACTGTAGGACCTTCTTCTTCTGAGAGTAGTTTCAAACATCTAGGAGCAAGAGGGAGGCATTTTTGAGGGGCAAGAGCTTCTTCTTATGCATCTATCAGGAAGGTACTTCCCTGCCTGGTGGAGAAGGCCAGGTGTGAATAAAAGAGCCATGTTAAATAGGTGCTATATGCTCATAATGAACAAAAACATTTGTGATTAGGATTAGGAGTCTGGGTCTGGTTTTGACTTCTTTCATCTTCATCCTCTTACAAGGGGGGTGAGTACAAATCTGGATGTGTATTTGCTCACTCTGGGCAACTCAGTGTTATACACCAGTTATTTGAGCCATGAAGCAGCCCGTCCCATGGGCAGCAGGACAGGACAGGGCATGACCTGCTTTGTTGCCTCTGTCTGATGCAATTTAGGCAACAGAGCATGGTACACATGAGATCAATAAAATATGTTTTGGGATGGATAAATGAATGAATGAATGAATGAGTCCTAGAATCTTATGGGGAAACTTCAGTTTGGGTCTTTCACTTTCTTTTCCTGCTGTCTATTCTAGTTAGGAGTGAGTATAGTGCCTTAGCACCATGTGCTAATGTGCTGCTATGCTACCTGCTATACTATGTAGTATGTTATGCTATGTAGTGCATGCTACATATACACATACATGCTACACATTATATCTATTATAAGATATATACCCAAAGTTCAAACATTTAAAAGGTTGAGACAAGCCTAAGTACAAATAGAAATTCTAATATATCTTCCTATACCCCAGTGGATGTAAATGCATACCTTGTGGGGGAGGGGATTGAGCCCTACTTTGGAGACCATTTGCTTTATGTCTGACATTGATTAGAATCTATGCTACATCCACTAGATGAAGTAAAAACAGAATTCAATTAAATAAATATTCAGTGAGGGTCTGTCTTGTTAGTGGATGGATAGTCTGCTGAATGCTAAAGGGTTGATGACTCTGTGCTTTGGATTATTCCAGGCAGGATTGATTTAAACTAGTTACTCTCATTTTCTCACAAATAACACTCATACTGGCTGGTTGCATGCCCAAATTTTTAGTACAGTAAGTATTCTGACAAATGCTGTGGAGAAAGAAAAGAGATAGAAGACGTCTCCTGTTCCTCAGGTCTTATTTTGGGTTATGTTGTGTTGTTAGGAGTGGCCACAGCAAAAAACAAACAAATGAACAAACTAACACAAAAAAACTGAAGGCCACCGAGGAGAAGCATACAGAGGCTTCAGATATCTTGGTAATGTCTGTTTCTGAACCCAAAAGGAGGGTGCGTAGGTTTCCTTTTATTATTCTTATTTAATGCATACATATACACCATAGGTACACTTCTGAAAAATGAGTTATTTTATAAAAGCAAAAGGAAATAAAAGAAGGCATTAAAAATCACAGGGCCCTTGGGGCGCCTGGGTGGCTCAGTCGGTTGAGTGTCCAACTTCGGCTCAGGTCATGATCTTGGGGTCTGTGAGTTTGAGCCCTGCGTCGGGCTCTGTGCTGACAGCTCAGAGCGTGGAGCCTGACTAAGATGCTGTGTCTCCCTCTCTCTCTGCCCCTCCCCTGCTCGTGCTCTGTCTCTCTCTCTGTTGAAAATAAATAAACATTAAAAAAAAATCACAGGGCCCTCTGAGATTGAGGGCAAAAAGAATGAGGCAGGCAGTATACAGACCAGTAGGGCTGTAGGGCTGTAGCAATCTGGAAAAGCTTTACTAATGAGGTCATTGACTTCTGGACCTTGAAGAACAGTGGAAAGTGGGCAGGTAGAGAAGAGCCACAGAGATATTCTAGGTGAGGTGAACCGTGAGAGCTAAGCATGGTGGTGGGGCTGAGCCTGGAAGGTATGAATCTTAGCCCTGGAGATGGATAGGAGGGTAGCTGATGGGTGTTCATGTTGACTTCTAATGGTGCTCCGTGGAGGGATGAGGGTGAAACTAGTGATAGCATGTTTCGAAACCCAGACAGAAGAGTTTCAAAATTGGGTTGGTAGGCACTGAAGAGCCATTGACCAAAGCAAATTAACTTTTGGGAAGGTCATTTTGAAGCTGTAGAGAAATGATAGCTGTTGATGTTCTCTACTGATACCCCCTGATTCCATCCATTTCCCTGTAATGCAGCAATGGTCTCTTTCCTGGTCTCTCTCGCTCTCATGTAACCCTTGCTGGTTTATTTCCTACATTTTTGACTGAGAGATTTTTTTTTAAATGCCATCTGACCATATCCCTTCCCAGGTCAAACATTTTTTAATGGTCCCCACTATCATTTCCATAAAGTTCATATGCTACAGTTAGACATACCTGGGCCCCTGTGCCTTTCTCCTTGTCCTCCGCTCTACCTTTGCCTCACACTTCCCGCTCAAGCTGAACTGAAGCACTTGGGCTTCCCTGAACCCTCTACCCACTCACAGTAGTACCTGGGCCATCAGACCCTTCCCACCTCCAACTTCCTCTTACCCTGGCTTACTTTTACTCATTCTACAAGACTTGGCTCAGCTATCAATGTTCTCTCTGATTTCCCTGCTCAAAGTGTGGTCTGTGCACCAACAGCACCCCAGCATCTCCTGGGACCTTGTTAGAAATGCAAAATCTTAGGCCTTACCCCTGATCCACTGAGTCAGAAATCTGCATTGAACAGGAACTCCAGATTTGTGTGCACAGTGAAGTTTGAGATACACTACTTTGGGCAGTCTGGTCTGCCCCCTGCACCACCCAAGGAACAGCCAGGCCTCCATGTACTCCTGGAAGCCTTCATAATGAGGCATTATTATCTGCTGTTTACTTCTTTATTTCCTTACTAGGTTTTGAACTCTCTGAGAGCCAAGACCACATCTTATTTACCTGTGGTGACTCAGTGACTACTCTAGTGCCAGCACATAGTAGGTGCTCAATAAATGCTTGCTCCATGAGTGAACAATCAGTAATGGCTTCATGTTGTGAATAAATGGTGGCCTGTTACTCATGCACCATCAGTGACCAGCTTAAGGGAGATTTCATTTCAGATGCTTAGTTGGGTCTTAGTTTAGTCTTTTCTTTTAAAGTATCTATTTACTTTAAATAAACTGTGAGACCAGTCAGGCCCCTGGTACCTGCCACAGCCCAGAGCCAGTACCTGTGATGCTGTCATTTAAACCCAAGAGACTCTTCCATTAGTAGGATGCTTTAAAATGGCTGCGCCGTGGGGAAACACCAATTGTTCCTAAAAGGCAGCCTTTTCAATTAAACAACATTTGCCCTCTGATCAAAGATCCACTTTGAAGACTTTTAAATTGGCCTTAAAGTGGGGATTAAGGGACTAGGTGGTGTGGGGCATCACCTTTGACTCTTTACCCTTACTGGGGAGCTCTTGTCAGGACTCTTGGCTCTGTGCAAAAAATGGGGAGGCCACTCTAGCCCCAGAAGTGATTTTTTTCTTTTATCTGGGAGAGAGAGAGATGGGTGACCCTCATGCCAGAACTTTAATGGTGAGAGACCTTCCGTTCAATGTTGGATTCCAAGGGACACGTTTAGATCTGCTTCAGTTCTTTCATGGCCCAATTATAAGAGCCTAGAGCATCATGCCAGAGGGTGGGGGTATTTGAAGGTCAAAGCTTAGCCTTGGAAGGCTTCCTTACTTTTTGCTACCAAACAAGTTTTTTTTAATTCCTCTCCTTCTACCCTGACCCCCTGAATTTTCCCTTCTAGCATATTTGGACTCAGGAAAGTATCTTCTATTTGTGATGAAAGTAATGCCTTGTATTTGCAGAGTGCTTAACTCTTCAATGCAATTTCCAATCTTTGATCCCACTTGGTCCTCATGGGAGGGCAGCAGAACAGTTTCACCAACTGGGATTCAGGTGCAGAGAGGGGAAAAGACTAACCCAGGGTCATGCAGACAGCTGGGGCAGAGCTGAGGTTGGGATTTAGAACTTCTGAATTTCAGCGTAGAGAGCTTTTTTCAGCCTGCTTCCTGATTTTGTAAGATGGATTCTTGCATCTGAATACCGTGTGCCAGGATTTAAGTACATAGTCCCTCTTAATTCTCACTCCTCTGAGAGACAGGCACTCCATCTTCCTCACTTGACAGACTAGGGAGTTAAGGTAGACATACCCTTCCCAGTCAGGCAAACTTCTGCAAAACCCAGCTCCAATGTGATGCCTCGGATTCCTTTCCCTGGTTTTCCCAGTGGCCCTGGGCTCCTTCTTCATCCTTCTCTTGAACTTGTTTGTCTCTCCTCCATAGCAACCATCCTATGGGATGGTAATCATTTGGCCTATGAGTAGTTTGAAGGTATCATTTTTTTTTTGACAGGATTCAACACTGGATAATAATATTTTTTCTCTTCCCTTTGCAATTTCATCTAACGTTTTGTTTCTTTGGGATCCTCTGGAATAAGAGAAAGCATATTATACATCAGGGCACATTTGACAGATGTAAGTGATTATACTAATAATGGGATTATTTCCTTACATGTCTAATGTATTCAGGCTTCTTTCAAATGAAATGGGTTTAAAACTCATCCCTAAAAATGAAATGAAGTCTTTAAGTTTCCCTCGCTTACCTCCTTCTTCAATTTAGACGTTAAAGCCTCTTTTTAAATATGAGAGTGATGTTGTGTTGCCTATAATTTAAAATACCTTGACACAGATAGCCTGACTTTATATATCTGTACCTATACCTACATACTGATCTATCTTCTACATGCATGTGCACACACAAACACATCCTTATGTTGGTATGTGTGGTATGTGTGTGTTTGTAAGTAAATTTAATTTTGACCTATATCTAGGAATGGTCTGTTACCCTAGGAGGGAGCATACACTTCAGGGGAAGGTAGTTAGTGTTTTGAAAGCCTCTAACTGGAAGCCCACACAACAGAGGTAGACTTCACCTATCTTTGTATCTAATCAACACCGGACGCTTCGTTACTTTTCACAGGTGAAAAGTGGTATTCAAGATCGGTGGATTGGCTGGAAATATTGCAGAGGCCCTCTACCCTTGTATTATGGGGCATAGGAATTTAGTTTATAGTCTATACCTTTCAAAATGGTGCCAGAGATTTCATTCTGAAATGGTGTTATCCCTAGTCACTGATCAGAGAATTCTCATGAATTATAGGGTCTCATGAATCTAATTAGAAAGTCAGCTAAAATCTGACACTAGATTATTGTCATGTTTGCCTTTGGTGAACCTAAAAGTTTCAGTGAAGACAGAAAGCTGGAACTTCTTAAAGCTTATAGACTAAGTTGTGTGAGTGTTTGGGGGCCTGCTTGCTAAATAAGTGAATGTATATATGGCAGACTTTGGTCTGAACTTAATTTCATTTTAATTAAATGGCAAGGGGAGAGATCTATAGACTCCACCCACCTCTAACTATTAGATGTTACCCATGGTTACTAGGAAGAACCTAATACTTGTGAACAACATTAGCTCACAACAGAAGATAATGGAGTAGCTGAGTACATCTCTTAGAGTAGTCTTTGCCCCATTAGATTACTTTATTTCCATTTTTATGATAGTCAATTATCAGCCCTCTCAGTTTTGCAAGGGAAGCTAATAAAGTATCCTCCAAGAAAATAATAAGAACACATACCTTTAACGATGTCTTAGCTTCATCTTGTCATATCCAAGAAATTTAGTTTTAACCGTACAGTGGCGCCATGGATGAAATGGATGCCTGTGTGGCAGGTATCATCTTATCCAGAGAGACAGGATTGCCTGACAGCATGTATGAGAGAACAACAATGGCAGTGCTGCTATCAATCCAGGGCCTCTGGGGAGAGTATCTTTAGTTTCTTTAGTGCATTTGCCACTTGGGACTGTTAGTGTCAGGGGGAGAAGGTTGCCGCAGATTTTGTAGGAATCCATAGAAGCTCAACATGGTACAGCCGGTTGGACAAATCCTTTCTTGCCAGGATGGAGTTGTCTCTTGTTTCTAGAGTTGGAGGTTATAGCTTTTTTTTTTTTTTTTAAACAGTACAATAATATCTTGGCAAAAAGAGTCTGCACATGAAATACACCGATTGTTAATTATGATTGTCTTTGTGTGGTGGAAATACTGATAGGAGTTTTTGTTTAATTTTTGTTGTTGATTTCCAGATAATTTTGGTACCTGATGATATTGCTTTGAGGCATTCAGTATGGAGTTCTCTAGCTCTGAGTGAGTTGAATGGGGTGCCTAAGTTCTGATCTGGCCACAGGGTGAGAGTAACCCAAGCTGACCCCTTGGGCATTGCTGGACTTATAATAGGAGGAACAAGCCCAGAGAGGGAAGAAGGAGATTCAGAGGAGAGATAGAGGCTTAGATCATCTTAATTTCATTATTAAAAAAGTTGTGACCTTATTTTATATCCCAAGTTTCTGAAACAGGTCATGCTGGTTATGGAGGCATTTTTCCATGTTATTGCATACTTATATATATATATATATATATATATATATATATATATATATATGTATATATATATTTATATAAATTATATATATAAATTATATATATAAATTATATATATAAATTATATATATATAAATTATATAAATATATATAAATATATAATAAATATAAAATATATATATAAATATATATAAATATATATAAATATAAAATATATATATATATATATATAAATATATATATATAAAGTCCCACAATCCAAACACAATCACTAAATTAAAGGTTTCATACTATGTCCTTGAATGGCAATGTTATTATTCAATTAACCATATCCCCACAGTTGGAAATTCAGATTCTTTCCTTTTTCATCACGTGTTATGAATATGTTTGGGCATAAAGCTTTTTGGTTTGTTTCTGACAATAATAATAATACTGGTTAGTATTTATGGAGCCCTTTCTATGTGCTTGACTTTGCTAAGCATTTCACATTCTTTCAGTCAATTCCTACATCCACTCTATGATTAGACACTACCATTATATCCATTTACAGAAGAGAAAATTAAGTCCCACAGAGGCTAGCATATTGCCCAGTCACCTACCTAAGAAATGGTAGATCCAGGATTTGAATCCAGGTACTTCTGACTTATAAGTCTATATTCCTGGGGCGCTGGGGTGGCTCAGTGGGTTAAGTGTCCAACTCTTGATTTCCACTTGGGTTGTGATCTCATAGTTCATGAGATCCATCCCCCACATTGGGCTTTGCACTGACAGCACACGGAACCTGCTTGGAATTTTCTCTCTCCTCTCCCTCTGCCCTTCCCACTACTCATGCTCACTCATGCACTTTCTCTCCCAAAATAAATAAACAAACTTAAAAAAATTAAAAAATATATACAAAGTCTATATTCCTGGCCACTAGTTATACTATCTCCTGGTTACTAGCTACTACTCTCTCCTCTGTATTTGGGAGTCTTTGTTATTTTTTTTTTCATGTTTATTTATTTTTGAGAGAGAGAGAGAGAGAGAGAGAGAGCAAGTGAGGGGCAGAGAGAGAGGGAGACACAGAATCCCAAGTAGGCTTCAGCTGTCAGTGTGGAGCCTGATGCTGGGCCCGATCTCACGACTTTGAGATCATGACCTGAGCTGAAATCAAGAGTCCGTCACTCAACTAACTGAGCCACCCAGGCACCCATGGGATTATTTCTTTAGCATAGGTTTATAGGGGCAGAATTACTAAGCCAAAGCTTGTATGTTAATTCATAAGGCTCTTAACTTCTATTGCTAGCAGCATATTTTATCTTATCTTTATGAACATTGGGTATTATTATTAAATAATAATTAAAATTTGGTAAATTATACATGCAAAATAGCATCTTATAGCTTTTATTTGCATTTATTTGATTACTGGAAGGGGTATACAATTCCACAAATCTGCAAATTAGTTTTAATCCCTCTATTCTGAATTTTCTGCTATGTCCTTTGGTTTATTTATCTATTGGGAACTTAGCATTTTTCTTAATACTTTGTATGAGTTATTTATGTAATAAGGATTTTAACCCATTGTTACATTGCAGCAATTTTTTATTTGCTGTTAGTCTTCCAATTTCTCTACAATCTTTAGATTTAAAATGTTTCCCCCATCTTATTATTGCCCAAGGATAAATTTACTTATTCAGTGCTGCATAGGTCTTGGTCTGATCCTTAAGCACATCACAGCAATCATTATTAGAATTTATTTATTCCATAAGTACCTATTTAGTGCCTACTTTGTATAAAGCATTATATTAGGACCTGGGGTAACTCTGTGTGTGTGTGTGTGTGTGTGTGTGTGTGTGTGTGTGTGTGTGTGTCTGAGGGATGGGAAAGGGGCAGGAAAGGCTACTTACCTTTCAAGAACTTTAATTCAGTTGGGGAGTAGGGTCAGGGACACATGTAAAATAATAAAATGACACAGGAAAACACCCTATAATAATGAGTGACAAATGAGTTGTACAGCTAGCGCCATAAATTTAGATAAAGTAGGAACCCAAATATTACTCAAAAGAGTCTTCTAAACTCACCTGATCTTTGGGTTCAGATAGAGCTGAGTTCAAATACAAGTACTGACATTGGCTATGTGTTGTTTGGATAAGTTCCTTAACTTCCTAACTCTCTTTTCTGAAAGGTAATTCTGGTGGGGGGGCAAAGAGATGCCTCATCTTATGTTTAAATCCAATAAATGCATGACAGGATAGGAGACACTTTTAGATAGCTGTGAATTTGGGGGAAAAATAAAATTTTATTGTGCCATTTTGCGGTCTCTAAATCATACCAAGTATAAGTTTACGCCCTCCCCTGAATTCTGTAGAAGTCAGGTTAAATGTGGCACAGACTGCCGTAGTTATTTCATCCCAGTCATTCATGTAACTAATGTTTACGGGCACTTAACCATGTGTCAGGCACCAGTGGCTCTAGGGACTTTTTTTTTTTTTTTTAACTCTTTTTAAGTGTTCAAAAATTGCCCAAAATCCAGGGTAGAAAGATTTTCTCTCCAAATAATTGAGGATCTATATACCAAAACAGTTTTTTTTTTTTTAAGATTAGTTGAGATACACAGTCTGATTGTTCATAAACTCCCAATAGAAATGTCAATGAGTAGCAAAATGGGAGGCTACAAATAGCGCTTCAGTGACCTTGTATTTAGGGGATTTTGCCTGGCGATTGCTCCCGGAGTGAGGCTCTAAAAGCTGTTGGTGACGTCTGCATCTGAGGCAAGTGTGCAGCCCAATGAGTACAACTGCTCCAGAAGTTGATGATTATACTGAGCCACAGTTCTCCACTTCCAATTTTTAGGCAGGCCAACTCAGCCTCAAGATGGGGGTCCAGCAGGAGTGCCTGGGTGGCTCAGTCGGTTAAGCGTCCGACTTCGGCTCAGGTCATGATCTCACGGTTTGTGAGTTCGAGTCCCATGTCGGGCTCTGGGTTGACAGCTCAGAGCCTGGGGCCTGCTTCAGATTCTGTGTCTCCCTCTGTCTGCCCCTTCACTGCTTGCACTCTGTCTCGCATTGTCTCAAAAATAAATAAACATTAAAAAACAAAAAATTAAAAGAAAAAAGATGGGGGTCCAGCAACAGTGTGGCCCCAGGGGTGTGGCCAGCTTTCTAACATTGTTGCTGGCACATGGCCACTTGCCCAGTCTCCTACTAACACTGAATGTTATTAATGTTTTTATTTTTGCCTTGTGTCAAATATTTTTCCATCTCAACAAATAGCTTCTATAAAATCAGTCTTAATTGGAAACATAGTATTTTATTACCCAGAATTGCTATAATTTGGTCAACCAATCTCTTATTGGACATTTAGATCATTTAAATAGTTTGTCATTTGGGGTTCCTGGGTGGCTCAGTGGGCTAAGTGCATGACTCTTGATCTCACCGCAGGTCTTGATCTCATGGTTTGTGGGTTCGAGCCCTGCATTGGGCTCTGCACTGACAGTGTGGAGCCTGTTTGCGATTCTGTCTCTCCCTCTCTCTGCCCCTTCCCCGCTTGCTTGCTCTCTCTCTCTCTCTCTCTCTCTCTCTCTCTCTCTCAATAAATAAATAAACTTTAAAAATAGTTTGTCATTTAATTTTTCACAAAACTTTTTTTCTCAGTTGCTTTCAAGTGAAGCAGTGCCAATATAGACTCCCACTGTAGTGTAGAAGATTGCAGTTTCTCTGCACATCAACAAGGTATACAATAACAATTTTAAAAATTGCTTGTCTGTATGATAGACAGAAAATGGGATTTCCTTATTTAATTTGCATTTCGTTGATCATGGGGAAAGTAGCACATTTTTACATTTATTAGCCGCTTGCACTTCCTCTTTGTGAATTGTTTCTTCGTCCTTTTTGCTATTGGTGTGATCATTTTTTCTTATTGATACAGAAGAGCATTTTACATATGAAGAACACACATTTAATTTTAAATGTTAAAAGGAAAAGTGATCAACATGCAAGGAAAGTAGAAGCCTAACTGTCTTGGCTGGTTCCCATTCTTGTTCTTCTCTAATTCATTGTCTATATGGAGGTTAGAGTGAGGGCTCTAAATCGCAAGTCTGATCATGTCTTTCTCCCTTTAATAGTTCCCACTTGCATTAGGATACAGTCCAGTTCCCAAACACAGGGTAGGAGTCCTTTTATGATGATCCTGCTTGCCTCTCCAGACTCACCTTTCCTAATCCCCTATATCCAATTTTATGAGCTATTCATATGAAATTGCTTTCAGCTCCCAGGAGTGCCAACCACTCTCTTCTGGGCCTTTGTGCTATATCCTCTGCCTGGACCTTTCTTTCAATTCTTTTTTCTTTCTGGTAACTACCACTCATCATTCAAGTCGGCCTTGGACACTAGTTCCTTTAGGTCAATGATTCCCAGCCAGGGATGGTTTTATTCTCAGGAGGTATATGGCAATGTCTGGAGACATTTTTGGTAACCACGCTGGGGGAGGGGTAGGCTAATGAAATCTAGTGGGTGGAGGTCAGGAATGCCGCTAAATATTCTACAACGTGCAGAAGAGCCCTTCACAACAAACAAATTGTCTGGCCTGAAATGTCAATTATGCTAAGGTCTGTCAATCTGTGTCTTTACCTATCTTCCCACCCACTCCCTGCTCACTCTCAGACTGGCTGGACTTCCCTCCCTTGACCTCTCAGGACACCCGTCTTGTGCTTATCAGTTTCACAGACCTACTATTGTAATTGACATCTAGGCTAGAAGCTTCTTGAAGGCAAGGTACATGTTTTGTTACTCTAGGTCCCAGTGTTGGGAATATGGTGGGCAGAAGTGGTTTAGCACAGTGTAGGCCGGGGAGACAGTGTGTGGATTGGAGTCCCAAACACTGCTCCTTACTAGCCATGTGCTCTTGGGCAAATCACTAACCTCTAGGTGCCTCAGTTTCCTTGTCCCTAAAATGAGGATTTTAATAGTACCTACCCCATAGGGTTATTAGGAGGAATATGTGGGTTAAAACTTGTAGATTGCTTAGAGAAGTCAGCTCTGTATAGAAAGGAACAGGAACAAAATAAGCCCTCAATAAATACTTGGTGCCTGAATACAGGCCTCACCATGGATTTGGCCATTTCTCCCTTTCTTGTCTTTCTCCTGTTTTATTCAACACAGAGTGATTTCCCCCAACTATTGAAAAAATTTCCTTTCTTTGTAGTTCCTCGTTTTGTAGGCTCCTGTTCTCTCAGTCTCTCTGTAGTCATCCCAAGCATGGGATCACAAACACACACACTCCATGTTGGAAACAGTTTGCTTTTAAGTAAAATGCATATGTGGTTCCTGTTTGGTACGTGGGGTATACTAGGGAGAGACTTTTATAAATGAATCTACTGAAAAAAGAGGTTCCCACAAGGTGCATGGAGCACAGTATGCAGCAGCATTGTGTACGTCGTGTTCTGTCTCCAATCAGCATCGGCTGTTACATATTTGAAGTTAATTTGACGTTGCAGTAAACAAATCAAAGTGTGTTTATGAAATAATTAGGCCCTATTCTCAATGCTGTGGCTAAGAAGTTTTGTCACAATTACTGATCAGTGGTTTTCTTTGTTTTGTTTTTGAAATTCCATAGCAACACACAAAAATAAAGCTGTTGTTATTACTCTAGTCCTTACATCATGCCAGTGTCTTGCAGGCAGAGTATCCAAGGGTGAGGTCAGTACATTTTTACCCGAATCTCCTCAGCATGGTTCTTAGAGTAGAACCTGGTTGGATCTTTGGAAGGTGATAGGAAAAGGGAGAATCTTTTATAAGTGTTTTAAAATGGCTTTAAAATGCATGCTCTGGGGGCGCCTGGGTGGCTCCATTGGTTGGTTGAGTGTCCGACTTCGGCTCAGGTCATGATCATAAGGTTCGTAAGTTTGAGCTGTGCATCAGGCTCACTGCTGTCAGCACAGAGCCTGCTTCGGATTCTCTCTCCCTGTCTTTCTCTGCCCCTCCCCAGCTCACACTCTCACTCTCTTTCACTCTCTCTCTCTCAAAAATAAACAAAAATAAAATAAAATGCACGCTCCTTCTCATTCCTTGCTTGTGCGTGCAACTGTCTTGTGGCTTTGTCCCCTTGCTACTGGGGAGAATTGACTCAAGATCTCATGAAACGAGTGCTTCCATCCAGATCAGCAACAGGAAACTTGACATGAGAATGCAGACTGAGGGGCATCATACTTATGTCACTTTACTTAAGGATTTTTTTCCCCCTGGAGAAGCGTATTAAGCTCTGTAAAGGAGTATATGCAATCACACATACCATAGAAGGTACCAGTTGACTGCCTGGAAGGTATGTCTAGGAGAAGGGATCTGCAGTGGGCTGAAGACATGCTAAAAGGGTGGAGGTCGAAACCCCCACTCAGCAAATCTCCCTGAAGTTGTTCTAGCTCACTAGTGAGGTCTTAAGACTGATACAGCTCTTGTTAGACATCATCTCCCCAGTTACTTTCTTCTGCAAAGAAGGGTCCTTCTGCAAAGACCCTGCTTCCCCCGGGTCTTCTTTAAAGGGAGGTATGGATTCATCTCCAGTGTTTGGCATTGATGTCAGTTCTGTCTCCCCTCCTCCCCAGATTCCTCATCCTTTGCACACAGCACACTCTTTCTCACCAGCATCCCGTCTGTGGAACCTCTCACTGCTCATTTGAGGGCCTTGGTGATAGTAGGCGCTGTGCAGCTGTCAAACTCTGGGGTCTGCTGCTAAGTGTTATTTTAATTTCTCTTCATCTAAATTCCTCATAGAGCAGCTTTTGAAACATGAGATTGTCTTACTAAGAGGTACTTATTGTAAAGTAGAGTGAGCTCCACCTTTGATGAAGACAGAAGAGGCCAAGTTTGATGGGTTGGATAGCATGAGACAAAGAGAGTAATTAATGACTTAATTGCCTCTTCACCCTTCCCTTTTTAAGAAAAGAAAAGTTTTTCTCCTTTTCTTTCAGAACTTACCAGGCTGAAAATTGGAATTCCCAATGCGATTTTACAGTTTAGCAAAGAAGGAAAAAAAGAAAAATAAATCGGAACCCAATTTTTCTATTACATTTTCCTGTAACATCTTCCCCACTTTCTAGAATCATCATCTATTGATTTTACCTTTAGTGGCCTTGGAGGCTGCAGTGATCTGTTTGTGGAGAGTTCAGTACCTTGTATGGATTTCCTTGTGTTGGTTTAAACGCTGATAAGATACGTGGCAAATTAATGAAATAAAAATAGCTTTGTCAATAAACAGAAGAGAAGCCACTTTCAACATTTGTTCGGTATCCATTGCTTTTCAGGGCCTAGACAAAATTAGTGGGTAGGATTAAAGAATATACTTGTCTTTTATCCCATGTTTGAGTACTTGATCACAGAGGCATGGTTTAATCCAAACATCAATAGCACCTCGTCAATTCCATCAGAGACAGCTGTCAAAGTGGACTTTGGGTTTGTTAGAGCTTTGTGTTTTATCCTTTTTTAAGGTCATGGAGTATTTTCTTTGATTTTTGATGCTGAAATCTTTCTTAATCTTCTAAACTTGAGAAACATCTGTTAAGATTTAATGGGATGGCTTTTGTCTTAAAATTAGAGCCCATCTTGCAAAACTTTCCACCTCCTTTCTTTTCCCGCCCCCCAATTTGGAAAGTGGGGAGCCGGGACAGAGGAAGTATAGCACATGTGCCTTATGAGACAGAAGCTCATCAGGCCAGTGTGTGAGAGAGCATGCTAGAATGACAGCACTCTGAATGCTGAATTCTGTGAAGCCAGTGTTCAATTTTATTTTGTTTCCTAGTGACATTAGCAATTTCCTTGTAGCACATCACTTAGCCTGGGATCTGAGTGGCAGATTTATGGATCCTCGTGAATAATGAGACAAAAATGATGTAAGGAAGAGAAACAGCTGGAAATAGGAATTTTAACCTTTTCCCGTAAGCCTCCTTGTGACTGGATTGCATGGTGTCAACAAAATTTAGTAGTTAAAATAGCTGGAGGTACAGTAACCGCATCTAAAAATATATGCCTCAAAATATGTACAGACAGCTGTCATGTCTGTTGACAGAATATATTAGTCATTATCCTCATCAGTAGACACAAAATCATCGCAGTTTTCATAATGGAGGCGTTTCGTACCGCATAATTGCTAGTGATTTGGGAGGTCCTCTGAAAGAGTTACCACCATTGTGATCACAGTATTTTCATTTGCTCGTTTTTGAATATTCTTAATCTGGATGCTAACACCTCAGCCAAAGCTCTTTGCAGGGAAGCATTAAAAGGCTTGTATTTATTGTTTCAGTCACATTCCCACCTACCTTTGACAAAGAAATATGAACTGGAAACTTCTGTTCGGAACAAAGAAGGTGGTCCAAGACCACCACCCAAAGATACCTTGCTCCTCCTCAAAGGCAGGAATGTACCTCCAGTAAGAGTGTGTGGCAGGAGTGGGGCTTTGGAGAATCCAAAAGAACTCTCAATGCCTCGTTTAGGAGCCATGTGATTTGGGGAGCTTTTTTTTTTTTTTTTAATGTGTATTTATTATTTTTGAAAGAGAGAGAGATAGTGTGTGAGCAGGGAACGGGTAGAGAGCAGGGGACAGCAGGCTTTGTGCTGACACTAGACAAGCAGATGCAGGGCTCGAACTCATGAACTGCAAGATCATGACCCGAACTGAAGTCAGGTGCTTAACCAACTGAGCCACCCAGGTGCCCCTGGGGAGCTTATTTAACTGTTTTGAGCCTCAGATTCTTAGTGGAAAATGGGGATGATCATAACTGTCTTAGAGCTTTGTCTAAACATCCATGAAAACACCTGGAACATACTTGCTATATAATAGATGATTGGTGAATAATAATAGCTTCTTCCTTCCCCATTACCGTCGCATTCTCCCTCCACCAAAATCGTACCACCTTCCCCTCCCCACCTCAACTCATGCACACATTCTCATTCTGTTTCCCATTTGAAGGCTTCCATAGAACTGGTACCAGATTTACTTATGAAATGGGGCTAGAATAGCAGTCTCTCCCCCCTATTTCTGGTCATTCTCCAATCTGGCAAGGGGAGAATTCTCATTGTTATAAACAAGATCAAAATATTAAACAGTTAATCACTTACTGCATTCGGCATCGTGTGAAATGCTTACGTGTTATTATCACTTTTAATCCTCACAATGACTTTATGAAGTAGGTGCGATTCTTACTCCCATTTTACGGGGCAGGAAACTAAGGCCCAGAGAGGGCGAGCTGTTGCCTTGGATCACACAGCTGAGAGTGGAAGGGCTAGGCCTTCACTCGGGCAGTCTGTCTCTAGGGCCGTAGGCACCCCGTGCTCTTGGAGCAAGTGAGCCCCAGAGTTGGGCAGGGGTCTGGAGGCTCACTGGCCGCATCCTTGCAGCCCTTTCTGATTTGTCAGGCACTGTCTCCCAGAGCCTCTGTCCTCAAATCCGGTAGCTGGGAGAAAAGACTCCTATGTGGCTGAGATGGAACAAGCCCTGCCCTTCTAGAAGGGCGCGTTGCTGTTCACAATGTGAGGGGTTCTGTCAAGGGTTGTTGTTTTTCCCCCCTCTGCCTCTTCCTCCCACTTCTGACATGGTTTTCAATTAGCAGCTTGTAGAGGCCGGGCCTGTGGTCCTCATTTCATGCAATATGCATAACTGAATTCCCCCCGGAGGGGATTAAGGGCAGGGGAGTGGTGAAATAAAGGCCCCTTGAATAAAGGGCAGAAATGTGCTGTGGGTACAGGCTGAAAGCAACACCTCACCTCTTTTAAACTTATGTGGGGCCAGGGGTCATTTGGGAAGTGACTGTCACAGAGATGAAAAGGGGCCATTGCTGCTGAGGGACGTGGGGCTGTTGGGCTGGCTGTTGGGCCTTTCCACCTCCCTCTGGTTTCTGGTGGAACATACACAGAGGCGGGAGCAGGTCCCTGCTCAGGCATGTTAGTGCTTAAGAAGTAATTTCCTTTCTTTCCTGGGTGATGAATGAATTTCCCAGATCCCTAGTGGTTTCTCCCAGTTCATCTTGAGGTCCAGACTGTTTCTTTAATGCTTGGGCTGAACTGAACTAGAGCCTTCCCCTCTTCTAGGGAGGGAAGGATACTGCTGTTTCTGTGGAGATTCTGCTGGCTGCTTTCTCTTTATCAGCAGGCTATGTCTACACCTCACACGGAAGTCACATTACCCTTCTGTTTTATCTATTGAAAGCAGGATAGTTGTTTAAATGAAGAAAAAAAATCAAGATGCGTGCGATTCCAACACAAAGTTCATGATCCACCTGAAAAAAAGGGCCCCTCAAATTGTGTGATGGGAATGTGCTGTGGTGAGTGCTAAAAGTTATGTCTTGTTTGAATTTATGTAGGCCTGCGGATCATCTGAAAAGATGACAAATCAAGCCTAAATTTTGGTTTCTTTTTTTTTTTAATGTTCATTTATTAATTTTTGAAAGAGAGAGGGAGAGTGTGTGAATGGGGGTGGGGCAGAGAGGGGAAGACAGAGAATCTCAAGCAGGCTCTGCACCATCAGCGCAGAGCCCGATGTGGGGGATCGAACTCATGAGTTGTGAGATCATGACCTGAGCCTAAACCGAGTCAGACACATAACCAAATGAGCCACCCAGGCTTAATTTTGGTTTCTAATTAGAGGTAAAGGGGATATGTTAAAGAGGTTGTGAACAACCTTTAAATCTCCAGCATGGGGTTTATGCTGTTTTCTTAGAGTCCACAGATACAGTTTGTTCTTAAAGAGGATCACGGGCCTGGATACGTTATTCATGGTCCTCAGAGAGCCTGATGTTGGGAGGACCAGAGAGAAGAGGTTCTGGAATTCTGGAGGCAGAGACACAAATCCCTTCCTCAGGGTCTGAGAGGCTTCTGGGTAGCAGCCATAGGCATATAATAAGGAGTCAGGCGCGTGGCCTGTTTTGTGAGAGAAAAAGGTAAGGAAAGTAAAGGGTTCCAGATGAATCTTGGTGATTTTCAAATTTGAAGTCATCCCAAAAGTTTATGTTCTCATCAGAACATATAGTCATAGCTTCTGTACAATTTGTAATTGCCCCTCCCCCACTTCATTTCCCTCCCTTCCCCCACGCCACCAGCAAACACATCCTCTTTCCCAGCCAACTACTTGTTGAGGACTGTTGGGAGTAACTAATTCCCCACAAGATAGATCTGAATCATTCCATCCGGGGTGTAGAGTCACGTAACAAGAACATGTGAAAACAGGCCCTTGAAGAAACCGGACTCAGGGCCGCCCACTGCCAGCATTTTCTAGGTGAGCACGATTGAATTACAAGCACAGGCTGGACCTCGGTGCATGGTGCGACCAGAAGAGAATGCCATGTGTTGAGGACAGTGAGGGTGTGAGTGAAAACCCGCTTTCCAGTGAAGAGTGACTCCAAATCTTGATGATGTTTTCCTAGACACAATTTCAGCTTTTAAAATCTCCTGCAAATGAGGCCTTTGCCGTTCTGGGTGAGCGGGTTCTCCCCTCCTCTCCCATCTGACATCCCTGCCACGGCCCGCTGATTAGGCAGGAGTCAGGAAACGTACTGTTGCCTGGGGCAGGCTGATTCGATGGGGCGTTTATCAGGAGCTTTGGGTGTCCCTGACTAGTAAATACACTTGCTGTTGTGAACCTCATGCAGAAAAGGCAAAGTATCACATTTTCCTCTGAATTCTTGAGGAAATTGCTCTCATATACAACACCAACCTTTGGCTGCGTGACAGAGACAGAGTGTCGTTTGCATGCCATTACCAGGCTGTAAAGTCTGGTCAGGGCTGTCTTTTCTGAGTTTCCAATCTTTTGGGATCCTTGGAGGGTCACCCTGTGGGTCAGGTTTGTTTAGTCTGGTCCGTAATGGTGTAAAGTGGCCTTGACTGTCGAGTCTACCTAAATAATGCCCTATCTGTTTGATACTTCAGCAGTCCCTCTAACTTGTATATATGTTTCACTTTCTAATATTCGAAGCCGAATTGGATTTCATTGTTAATAGAAGGCAAATTGTTTCTAAAAACAACCTCATCTCACTTTGAAAATTAGCCAGAGTTCAGAAGGCCCCTGCATTTTAAGGGGTGATCTACATTTTCCCAGGGAAAATGGCACTACACCTCTGTGTTTTTGTCACACATTGCCCATTTCTGTGCATCTTTTCTAAGAGACTCATTTGAACCTGTTTTCGAAAATGTTTTCTTAAAGTGTAATATGCATGCAGAAAACAGCACACATCCTAAGAGCACAGTGAATTTTCATAAGTGGAACTACCCCAGCGACTGGCCCCCAGATCAAGAAACAGGGCATCATCAGCGCTCAGAGAGCCCTCCTCATGGCCTCCGCTTGAGCGCATACAATTTTAGGTTTCTCTTGCTTATAATTTACCCAAGATTTTCTTTAAAAAGATTTTTTTTTAAAAACATTTATTCATGTTTTAAGAGACAGTACAAGCGGGGGAAGGACAGAAAGAGAGACACAGAATCCAAAGCAGGCTCCAGGCTCTGAGCTCTCAGCACAAGAGCCCAATGCAGGTCTCAAACGCATGAACAGTGAGATCATGACCTGAGCCGAGTCAGACGCTTAACTGACTGAGCCACCCAGGCGCCCAATGCCCAAGATTTTCTATTGTTGCAACTTACTTCGCTTTCCCCGCTGAGTTGTCACATACAAATCGGGAGAGGAAAAGAGCTTGTGTGATCCTCTGGGTAATAATAGGCAGTGCCATTCTGGAATTCTTGAATCTGGAATTGTAGTGTCCTATGGAACCTTGTAAATTCATCACTACTTTGTTAAAATGGGGTTCATTTTTATATGGATCCCTCTAGAAGCTGAAATCATGCTCCTTTACGTATTTCACACAATAAAAACCCGGTTTCACAAAATTTATCTAAATGGCATGGGTTTGGGGCGCCTGGGTGGCTCAGTTGGTTAAGCGTCAGACTTTGTTTGGCTCAAGTCATGATCTTGCGGTTCATGCGTTGGAGCCCTGCATGGGGCTCTCTGCTGTCAGCGTGGAGCCCACTTAGAATCCTCTGTCCCCCCTGCCCCGCTCATGCATTTTTGCTCTGTCTCTGAAAAATAAACATTTAAAATAAATAAATAAATAAATAAATAAATAAATAAGTAAGTAAGTAAATAAGTTTATCTAAATTCGTACCCTAGTTTGTGAAACACTTTGGAACCCACTTTATAAATGGTAAGCAATTGTGGCCTTGGGTACGGTACAGAGGAGAGCAGTGGAAGAATGATGCTCACGTAAACATTTTTGCTTGGAGGCTTCTAGGAGTAAATAGTCTCTCCTCCCTAACCTCCCTGTATTTCCAAATGAATCTTGTTTGAAGGCCTATAGCTGGCCTTCCCCTCCCCCCCTTCAAAAATTTCAATTCCTTTCTTCCTAAGCTTCGCGGCAACCAGTACAGCTTTCATTACAGCAACATAAATAAAAAGTGACATAAAATTATACAACCCTGTGTAAAGTAGTTTAAGGAAAATGTCTTTTATGGCAGCTTTTATGGTTTCACCAATTAGTTATTAGACTTTCTCCATTTTTAATTTGATGTCCTGTGTGTACATTCTGAAAGGTTTCTCCCCCTCTTTCCTCTCCTGGCAGTAACAGGCCTGGGGGGCGTTGAGCCCTGTGTAGCTGACTTTCTCATTTTCTGAAGGCATTTCACTACAGCCTATTGCTAGATTTGGGCAAAGCAAGTTCCTCGGGAGAGAAGCCAGAGTTGAGCCGTTTTCAAGTGAGCAGAATTTCACCCTCTTATTAACACTCAGTGTCCCCTGCAGCCGGTGGGCCTGTCTCCTGCCGAGGGTAGCAGCAGACACGCCTCCGGATGGTACATACCACAGCGGTTGGACCTTAAGCTGATAAATCCTGAGTTTTTAGTAACTTTCCAAACATTCCCGGGGAGTGAGAATAACAGAGATTTACTCCTGCCAAAATTTAATCATGCAGAAAAAAGCGAAATTTAGATCAGCGTATAGATTATTTTTTAATGGGCTCGCTCGACAGCAGAGGGCAAGGAAGCCAGAAGTTGAACACTTAGTGCAGCCGAGTCTAGACCATTGCAATTTGATTCATTTGGGGGAATTGTATTAGGTTTTAGGCTTTGGCTTGGGCTGGGAGTGTTCTGTTTGGGAGTGTATGATGTCATTGTGTCAAGCGTGTCAGGCATTCTGGTATTTATGTTGGCTTCAGATCTAGCCCAGAGTACATGGCAGGCTCAATTTATTGCTACTTTAACTTTGTTTAGTCATGGAGAGGCTTTATTTATGTTGGTAAATTTCAAACAGTGGCCAACAGTGACCGCACAATGAAAAGGCCTGCAAGATTCATCATCGATAAATCACCTTGTTGCTGAGTTTCTTTAATTAAGGAAAAACTCCGTCTGTTGATCCCTGTGGTTGCTGGAAGGAAAGCAGGGTGGGGAGGGCTTTGATGAATCCATCTATCAGACCGGCTTTGGAGAGCAAGTCTCCAGTTTCTGATTGTAGCTGGGCAAAGACCTAAATAAAAATTTATCTTGTCAAAACCTATGGGCTAACTGAAAGCAAATAAAGAAGTTTTATGGCATCCACATAAAGTTAAATAAATAGGGAGAAAGCGCAGTGCGTCCTATGAACATTTTTCAGTACAGTACGTGGCCGTCTTTGGAAAGAGCTCATTAACTTAAAAAAAATTACCTTTAATGGGCCACTCATTATTGTCATCATCAACTGCTTCACTTGTCTGGCACTCCAGTGTTTAATACCTGATTAAAACCAAACACCGTAGGGCTTGTGGCTTGGTGCTGTTGGAACTCCCCAGGATGGTGGGCACAGTGAGTACGTTGAAAGGGCAAAATATGGACACTAAGCAACATTGCCAGCATCAGGGACACTTTATTGATCCCTCTGGAAGGTGGTCAACCTTCCTGGTGATGACATACTATGGGAGAGATGGGGTAAGGCTTTTCACGTCTGACTGAACAAAGGACCTCGTCTTTGGTTGAACCTTTCATGTAGGGGATTCCCTCTGCTGGGAAAAGTCTAGAAAAATATGTTGGGATTGGAAAGCTCTTTTCACCAAATGCAGTTTAAGCAGACTTCTCTCTGAGCTTGGGCTCATGGTAGAGTACATTTTATTTCTAGTTAAAAAATGTCTTTGAATCGGACAAAAGACAGCAGCTGGTGATGGAGAAGGCCAATTTTGATACTAGAATGCACTTACAATCATTTGCTTTCCTTTTTTAGGTTATAGAAAGGGTGTTCTTTTGATATCAGGCTTCAGGATCCATTCACGGGGAAGTGTGATTTCTCAAGTGTCAAATATGGAGGCATGATGCATCTGGCAATCAGCCCCTGCCTGTGTGATGGAGTTGTACAATAAATGTGGGCTTGAGGGTATAAGGAACATTTTGAGAACCGTTCCTGTGGGATCCTGGTGCTGTAGGCTACTTTGGGACATGACATCTTTGTGTTGACAGACTAAAGCTGCTCTTGGATTTAGCTGAGAGTTTTGCAAGTTCTTGGCTCTCTTCCTGACTCTTGTCAGTATGCTCTGTCTTTATTAATGGGTCAGGGCTCCCCATGGTGAGGGTGGTGGTCATGGTGATGGTGTGTGAGAAGCAAGGCTGCTCTGCCAGGGTCTAGTTAGGAGAAGTGGGAAAGTGAGAACTTTCCTTGCATTAGTAAGACAAAAACTTATTCAATGTGGGACAATTTTAGTATAGGTCTCAATCTGAACCATAGAAATGGGTCATACGTTGATAAAAATATTCAGCCACTTCATAATGACTCTATCTCATGCACGTTCTATCTTCTTCATTGACTCCCAAGAGATATTTCAAGGCAATCTCAGAGTCACCTTAGTTTGCCCTGTACATAACTGACAATTCACTTTTTTCCAATGTGGAGGTCTGAGGTTAACCACAGGGCAACAAATATATGTTAAGCTATCTCTAATGAGTTTAGTGAATGCAGGGCAGTGTGGAGGCCCAAAAGAATCCTGTCATGGCTCTTGTCCTGAAGGAACGTCCAGTCTCTTTGAAAGAGATAGGATTTATGTAAGGGTCAGATTGAAAGCGAGGACTCCTATAGGGTGCAGTCATAAAATGTCATCATTTATTCATTCCATGCCTGGGCTCTGGAGCTAGTTCTCTCTTCCCAGGGTGAGGTCTAGGGGAAATTCTCTCACTTTTCTGGTCACTCTACAATCTTTTGTTTGCCAAACGTTCTTAATTTAGTATCACCACTGTGGTTTTCAACCTGGGTTGCCCATCAGAATCTCCTGGGCAGCTTTTAAAAAATACCAGTGTCCAGGCTGCTCCCCTGACCAATGAAATCAGCATCTCTGGGATGGGACCCAGACATCAGGAATTTAGAAAACTCTCCAGGTGATCCCAATGGGCAGCCGAGATTGAGAACCACTGAAATGAAGTGTGCAGTTCCAGAGAAATAATGAAAACTTCAAATTTTATTTAAAATGAAAGCTTCTCCTCTTCTGCTCCCAGGCCTGCAGTTCTGAGCTGGGGAGGAAGGTGTGGGAAGCTTCTGCTTCTCATCTTACAAATCTTTTCCTCCCTGCCAACTCTCCCCAAAGTTGCTGACTGCTCTGTGGTTGAAGTGGTTGGGGGAGGGAGGAGAAGAGGGGAGGAATGGGCGGGGGGTCTGACGTCACTGGCACTGATGCTATTTGACACGGCTTTCTCTGGCTGTGGCAGAAGTTTAAAGCTGATTCATTTTGGGGGTGGGCATGAGCATTTGTGTATTTTTCGGAGACTGCCTTCCAAGTCTGGGAATCTCTCCTCTGCAGTTCCCTTAGTGTTCCAGCAATCTGGTTCACACAGAGACACTGCTGATGTCCCAGTGCCTCCTGAGGAGACCATCTTAGGCAAAGTCCCTTCAGGATGGCACCATGCTGGGTCTCTCTTGGTCATGTGAGTCATCCCCTCCTCTCTCTGCTTCCAGACCCGTTAGCCACCATTTCCCCTTCGGCTTGTCCATGCGGGGTTCTGGTGCCAGCCTCTGGTGCCCCACAGACCTTACCAGACATCGGGCAAGCTCCGTCTGGTCTCCTTAGTGCTCTTCCACTAGGCTGGAGGTGAAGGGAAGCACCACTTTAGCAGAGAACATTAGTTGTCCCCCAGTATTTGTTCCATTCCTGTCGCTAGTGCAAACATAAACATTTTGCTTCCCAAAAGAAAGACTATGTTTCTCAGTTTCCCTTGCAGCTGGACATGGCCACGTGCCTATATTCTGATCAGTGGTGCATTGACTAGAAGTGGTGTGGGCAGTTTCCAGGAAATGCCTTATAGGGAGAGGACATGCCCTTCTCTTTACCTCCCTTCCCTGCTGGATGGGGTACAGCTGGCTGGGCTGGAAGAGCCATCTTGGTTCAAGGGCAGGAAGCAGCATGTTGAGGAGGCAGAGCAGGTCAAAGGAGCCTGGGCCCCGATGAGTGTGGAGCTAGCGTATGTAGACGGCCTACTGAAACCTTCACATGAGACAGAAATAATCTTCCACCTTTTAAATTATGTGTTTTCTGACACAGCTGAACCTAATCCTAAGTAGTTCACAATTCTGTCCTCAAATGAAGGGCTGAGCTTGGGCTCAGGCAGACAGTAGGTCGCAAGGACACAGATATTTCAGGCCAGGAAGATGGTGCCCCACTTCAGACATCGTCAAGAGGATGATGAATAAGGAAGAACTTTCCAGAGGACAGAGCCAAGGCTAATGGACAAGGGAATTTGCAGAAAGTTGTCGGAGAGGCTGCCAGATGGTCTAACAAAGGAGCTGACTTCGGATTAAGGAAGGGACTCATTACTATCCCTGCCCAGTGGCCTATGACAATAGTTATGGATCAGTAATTTCTGCATATTTCCCATTCTCCCCGTTTCCAAATGGGAGTTTTTATTGCTGTTATCTTCTTTTCTTCCATTTTTATTTGGGTATGTGATGGGAAAATAACTTACTATTAGACTATAGATCCCCTGACCATTAAAAGCTACATCTGGGCCTGATGGAGAAGACTGAACATTATTCATACATTCTGGATTTAAGATGAATGCAGTTACTGCTTTGGTTGTTGGCTTCTCTTATGGACGATATGGACGTGTTCTAGTATATTCTGAGACGCACATGGTTGCTACAGAAACTTGCTATGTAGTACAGTTCTATCTAGCGAGTTTCAGGGAGAAATATGCTAGGGGATGGGGGCCCTTCTGGTAAAGTTTTCTTTGCTATTAAAAAGGGATACAGGGGTGCCTGGGTGGCTCAGTCGGTTAAGCATCTGACTTTGGCTCAGGTCATGATCTCATGATTCATGAGTTTGAGCCCACGTTGAGCTCAGTGTTGACAGCATGGAGCCTGGAGCCTGCTTCGGATTCTGTGTCTCCTTCTCTCTCTACCCCTTCCCAACTCATGCTCTATCTCTCTCTCTCAACAATAAATAAACATTAAAAACAAAATTAAAAAGAAAAAGAATACAATGGGGCACCTGGGTGGCTCAATTGGTTAAGCGTCTGACCTCAGCTCGGGTCATGATCTCATGGTTTGTGAGTTCGAGCCCTGCATTGGGCTCTGTGCTGACAGCTTAGAGCCTGGAGCCTCCTTCAGATTCTGTGTGTGTCTCTCTCTCTGCCCCTCCCCCCTTGAATTTTGTCTTTCTCTCTCAAGAGTAAATAAACAATAAAACAAATTTTTTAAAAAAGGGATACAAGACAAGGACATTCTCTCTTACATGTTGTGTGAGTTTGTGACACTTAAAATGTCCAGTCATCTGCCACCGTGAAGGGACAGGTCTGAGGACAAAGCCAATATACCTGGGAGAGCAGAGTAGAAAGATGGAAAGAACCTGGGTCCTTGATGGTTCATTGCATTGGAAATCAACCAACCCTGAAGTTGTTTTGACTTCCAGACTTGTTATATGGTAAAATAAACTCCTTTACCGTTTCAGCTATTTTAACTTGGATCTTTGGTTGTTTGGCTGATACACCAGAACACTGCTCCCTGTGCAGAAAACAGGGCTACAATTTTTCTTCTCCTATCCCTTACTGTCTCAGTCATTTCCACTCTTCACTGGATCACCTGGACAGGGCTTCTTCCTGCTGATGGGCCCTCTGCTGCCACCATAGTGACTCAGGGGACACAGAGCCTGCTTTTGACTACTTCATCTCAAGAATGGAATCGATGCATGTAGGACTTACCCCCATAGTTCCCATAATTCAGCAGAGACCAAAATGTAACTTTTCATGAGATTTCATGGAAAGGTTTGCAAACTATGGAAGGGAAGGGCATGTGCACGGTAGTTTACGATTGTGGCATTGGCTCAGATCCATCTTCAGGGTGTCTCTGCAGACCAGCTCCAGTCTCATTGCTGTTTTGCCACCATGCTGCTGGACTCACAGAAAGTAGAAAGAATCCCCCCATTCTGGTTCCTGTGCTATGCAAAGTGTGGTCCTCGGACCACAGTGGCAGCACCCAGCAAATGATCAGAAATGCAGAAATCTCAGGCCCTGCCCTTGACCCACTGAATCATAATTTTGTTTTAACCAAAGTCCTAGGTAATACGTATGCAGCTAAAGTTTACGAAGCTACTCTAGTCAAGGCTTATTTCTTGAATCCTCATTTCTTATTCCAAGTTTGAACTTTACCCAGGATGGCTCACACTGGGGACTTCAAACTTTTTTTCCTCAGGGAAGTCTCCACCCTCACAGTGTTGTGGCCCTTTGGGCTCAATACGACAGTCACAGAACCCCAACACCAGGACATATCCCCAAATCCAGGTTGTTCAACTTTAAAAATGTCAGCCATGGGGCATCAACAGCCCAATCCAGGTAAGGTCCAGGCCAGTTCCTTTCATTTTTCAGTATTCTTTTATTATGAAAGTAATATTAAAATATTAACACTTAAGATCAGAAATGAATTTTATGTTAAGTTGACATTACCTTCTCATCCTTGTCTACATACATATTCAGTTTTTACATATTTGATTCAATATTTTATGATTCAATTTTGTATTCTGCATTTCCATTCAGTTTCACACAGGTATGCTTCCATTCTGCTACAATCTTTTTATTCTTTCCCATAACCTGTATTCCCTAATCCTTAACCCTCTGAGGTAACTAACGTTAAACACCTGATTTTATCTTTGCACACTTAATCTTCATCCTTATCCAAATATATACAAACATGTATATGTCACATTTCCCCTCCCTCCATAAAAACAGGATTGTATCAAGCATTCATAACAGCTTAATTATTTTTTTAACTATACATCATGGCAGTCTCTTCAGGTCAGTAGGCACAGAGATAACTCATTTAAAAAAAAAACACGTACACACAATATTCCTTTGTATGGATGCATTATAATTTCCCTTATTGATGGATATTCAGGTTGTTTCTTGTTTTTCCAGGTGTATGTTTCCTTATATAGAGAGCGTTATGTACTGTTGTTACTTATACCTCTAAAGACAGATGCTTGGAAGTGACATTGGTAGGTCGCAGGATTGTATAGGTTAGATACACTAACTGCTGTAACAAATAGATCTTTGGATATATGACGTTTCAGATATAATAAGAATAAATGTCCAAGTTAGTTCCAGGTGCTCAGGAGTCTCTGCTCTGCATAGGCATTCAGGGACCCAGGCTATGGGAGCTCTGTTATCTTCAACAAGGGACTCCAGTATCCTACCTGACCTGGCACAAAGTCACCTGTTGCAAAGAAGTCTGACAAATGCAGTTTAGGTGTGCCAAGGAGGAAGCAGAGACAGGTTTTGTGACCAGCTAACCAGTTTCTGCCACAAAGGTTAAATGTATAACCAGGTTTTACAAATGATGGTAAAAATTCACATCCTCACTAATAATATCTGAGAGGCCCCACAACCCTGAATCTTTGCCAGTACTAGATGGTATCATTCTTTAAATTTGTCCAAATCTGATGAATCAGTAGGGATATTGCCTTCATTTGCATTTCCCTGAATAGTAATGGTTAAGTATCTTTTTGTAAGTTTCATAGTCATCTGGCCAATTTGTTTCAGTGTTTAAAACTTTTACTATTTTCTGTTTATTCTACCTTTTCTATGTTCCTTTTTTGTGGCTTTTCTTGTCTTATTTTAGATTTGTTAATTTTTATCATCCCATTTTTCTGCCTATTTTTAAAAAATTTTTTTAAATGTTTATTCATTTTTGAGAGAGAGAGAGGAAGAGAGAGAGAAGGAGGGTGCACACACAGGAGTGAAGGAGAGGCAGAGAGAGGGAGACAGAGGATCCAAAGCAGGCTCCACACTGACAGCAGACAGCCCAATATGGGGCTTGAACCCACAGAACCATGAGATCATGAGCTGAGCTGAAGTCAGATGCCTAACTGACTGAGCCACCCAGGCGTCCCTCCCCTCTGTTGTTTTTTAATGTTAAATTTTGTTTTACTACTTTTTTAGAGGCTGCCCTAGAATTTAAACATACCTTTTTGGCTAATGAATATCTCCTATAATGTTGCAGGTGGGGTTCTGAGGCTATGAGGTGGAGACTGGTGTTCAGGAGGTCTATTGGGGAGATGCACTTGGGCTTATCACCAGTGGAAGGGAAGGAAAAGAGACAAGTTTGGCAGAGGGAGAAGTCAGTTGCAACAGTGATGCAGTTGCAACAAAGGCCAAAAGCCATCCCCAGGGGAACTCTGAAGTTGGATGGGCCTTCAGAGTCTTGAGTTTGGGTGAGATGACCAGACTTTTATATCCATAGGTTGACTAGTCAGTCATTGGATGCAGGCTGCCCTGGAAAGGGATTGTATATCCTTGGGTACAGTGACCCTCTGAAGCTTATGGCAATTTCCAAAGAGCGGTAACAACTGAAGGAATAGATCCTAAAGTCTTGAAGGGGGTGGGGGGAGTTTAGGGTGGTACAGATTTCATTATACCACATACAAATTAGTACTTTGATCCCTTCCTAGGCAACCGAAAGACCTTAGAACACTTGAACTTCACTTGACTCATTTGATTTTATGTATGACTGTCATTTATGTTTATCCTATGTATATTTAAAATCCCATATTATTATTATTGTTCCTATGTCGTATATTCGTTTATGTTTACCCACCCATCCTTATCCTTTCTGTGGATCTTCATTCCTTTCTACATCTCTGAGAATCCATTTGGGATCCTTTGCCTCTGTTTGAAGACTTTTCTTCAGAATTTCCTTTAGCACAGGTCTGCTGGTAACAAATTATCTTAAGTTTTCTTTGTTTTTAAAAGTCTTTATTTCATGCTCATTTTGAGGAATATTTCACTGGTATAGACTTCTAAGTTGGCAATTATTATTAAGGCAAAATAATGTCTTAATTCTTAAAGTATGTTTTCACTGGATATAGAATTCTTGGTTGACGATATTTTGTTTCAGCATTTTAAATGTTTTACCATTTTCTCTTGCTTCTGATGGGAAGTCAGGGTATTTCTAATTATTGTTCTGCTATACATTATATGAATTTTCCCTGATTAAAGGTTTTCTCTTTATCTCTGGTGTTCAGTACTTTCAGTCTGATGTAATTGGTATTTTTTTTAATATGTTCTGCTCATGCATCACTGAGTTTCCTGAGTCTGTAAATATAGGTAGGTCTTCCACAAAATTTAGGGAGATTTCAGCAATTTTTTCTTTAACTATTATTTATACCTCAATATCTATCTCTCTGGAATTCCAGTTACATATATGTTAGGCCTTATGATATTTGAGGCTCATGTTCTTAGCTGGAGTCTGTCTTGTACATATGGTTCAGGGGTCAGTCAAGGATTTGGGCAGAGGTTTTTTTTTTAATGTTTATTTATTTATTTTGAAAGACAGAAAGAAAGAGCACAAGTGGGGGAGGAGCAGAGAGAGAGGGAGAGAGAGAGAATTCCAAGCAGGCTCTGCACTGCCAGTGTGTAGCCCAACGTGTGGCGCGAACTCACCAACTGTGAGATTGTGGCCTGAGCTGAAATCAAGAGTCAGACGCTTAACTAACTGAGCCACTCAGGTGCCCCAGATTCAGGCAGAGTTTAAACACAAAGTTATGGTTGCCCTTTCTGGTTCTCTACTTTATGGAATTGTCTCTCACTTCCAGTGACTGTGGTTACCCCAAGCTATGAATTCTGGTTTCTCTTCAAGACAATAATGTGAGTTTTCTGTTGGAGTTCTAGTGGGTCCACCCTGTGTGGCACTGACTTTGGCCTATACAGGCCAAATGGTATAAAAATGGGTAACTTAACCTAGGCTGTTCCTTCTTCCCAAGTGTCCACTCCTCTACAGTCTACTTGCTTGTGTTCACTCTGAGTTGTTTATTTTTTTGAATTTTGTCCAGAGTTTATGGTTGTGATCTGAGGGAGATTTAACTATGTAGAGGTTACTTCACAACATCAGAAGTGGAAGCCCCATTGCTTTCTCATGGCACTTAGAAAATATCACTCCATTCTCTCCTAGCTTCTATTACTTCTGTTGGGAGTTCAGCTGTCAGTCTTATTCTTCTACTGAAGAGAATGAGTCTTCTGCTCACTGCCACCCCTACCCCCTGCAAACATTTAGGATTTTCTCTTTATCTTTGATTTTAAAGTTTTACTATGTTTGTTAAGATGTGGGATTCCTTCCCACACCTTTGGGTAGTAATTCTGTTTGGGATTTATAGTACTTCTTGAATTTGTGATTTATTTTCTTTTATCAATTTTGGAAACTTCTTAGCTATTAGCTCTTCTAATAATACTGGGCCCATCTATGGGGCGCCTGGGTGGCGCAGTCGGTTAAGCGTCCGACTTCAGCCAGGTCACGATCTCACGGTCCGTGAGTTCGAGCCCCGCGTCAGGCTCTGGGCTGATGGCTCAGAGCCTGGAGCCTGTTTCCGATTCTGTGTCTCCCTCTCTCTCTGTCCCTCCCCCGTTCATGCTCTGTCTCTCTCTGTCCCAAAAATAAATAAACGTTGAAAAAAAAAAAAAAATACTGGGCCCATCTAGTCTCGCAGATGGTCGCCCTCTGAAACACACAAACAGATTAAAACAGATTTTTATCTAGGTATTCCAGTTGTTCTCAGTGGTAAGTTAGTCTTCCATAGACTCTGCCACCATTGCCAGAAGTGGAAATCCTTAGTTTTTTTTCTCACCAAGAGCTCAGAATGCCTCAGGATTTAGTATTAACTTGTAGCATCTTTTTACATGAGAAAAAAATCATTAAATTTCAAGGCTGGTTGTGTTAGTCCAAGAGAACCAAAAGAAAACACAACATATCTTAAATGTCCACAAATAAGGTCAGATTTTATTTTATCAGGATATTCAGCTGCTTTATGTTAATCCTGTATCAATAAGGAATTATTATTTTCATGTGATCCTTTATAATATGGGGACTACTCTAGAAGCTTACCGTTGTACTTAAAAGGGGACAAGTTGTCACTGCAGGGTTTTTTGTATGTGGGAACAAAGTAGCTATCAGGTTAGCACTTTGCCTGGTGCTGATCGCCATAAATCCATAGCCATACTGAGCTGTCATGATGACTCAGGTTGGAATGAATCTTGTATAACTGTAGAATTGTTTATACATTATTGGTTTGGGGGAGCAGAGGTTGTGTTAAGGGCAGCCTAAGTCACCTCATCCCACACAGGGGACATGAAACTCAATGATCATGGCACAGGCCACAGCCTTTTCTCTCCATCTATTATCTGCTGCCTGCCCAAACTATGTACCCATAATCCCCAATTCACCTGCTTTTGGTTGCCTCTAACTGATCTTTCCATACACTTTCATTCTCCCATCTTTGCTTTTCTTTTACCTCTAAACCCACATCTTCATCCCTGAGTTTTGTTGCACAGATCCATGCTTCTTAGGGCAGACAGAAGGGGCCAGTTTTCAGCAAACACTTTGTGAGTGATAATGAGATATGCAGAAGGATGGTGCCTGCAAACAGGGGAGGACTTGGGAGTGCAACAGTCTTGGGCTCCCTGACTCCAGCCTGCAAGTGACATGCAGCGATTTTCTGGATTGTTTCAGTAACCTTTATGAAAAATATAATAATGTTCTTACCAGCAGATCAAGACTTTCTTTAGCTTTTCTGCCCCGTTCTCACTTAGAGAGTACTATTTTAATAATAAATAGCACTATTTAATTTAATTTAAATGTACTATTGCAAGCTTTTTTGCAAAATCCAGACCTTGGGAAGCTTACAAAACAAATAATTTGGGTCTTGTAACAAATAAATTTCAAAGGAAAAGATTGAGAGAGAACCTATGGGCTGAGAAAAGAGTTAAGCAACAAATCAATCAATTGAAATGAACAGACATTATTTGGATCTTTATTAAAACAAATATACGGTTAAAGATGTATGGCATTTATGAGACAATTAGAAATTTGAACACTGGTTGGATATTCGATATTAAAATATTATTGTTAAGATTCTAGATGTGATAAGGGTGCCTGGCTGGCTCAGTCGGTAAAGCATGTGACTCTTGATCTCAGGGTTGTGAATTCAAAGCCCCATGTTGGGCATAGAGAGTACTCAAAAAAAAAAAAAAAAAAAAAAAAAGAAAGATTTTAGTTGTGATAGTGGTATTGTGGCTGTGCTGTGCTTAAAAAGAGTCCTTTTAGAGACACATACTGAAATATTTGTGGATGAGATGAAACAATGTTTGGGATGAGCTTTGAAATAATATGATGAGGGAAGCAGGTAGAAGTCTAGATCATATAATGTTGATAGTTATTAAAACTAAGTGAAGAGAACATAGGAGTTTGTTACACCTTTTTGTCTACTTTCGCACAGGTTTGAAATTTTCCATAACAAAAAGAAAAAAAGATCTCTGTATCTTTGGGCAACTTTGTAGAAAGAGTTTCAAACAGCTCACAATTAATAACAACTCACCTTGTCCATCCCATTTTGCATAATATCTCCAAACTGAAGCTTCTGGGTCTGAAAAACATAGCACATATTGTGGGGTGGATTTTCAATTTCACATAAAATGCATATTGGCCTGAGGCCTGTTCTCTTTTACGCTGAATGCTTTGCAAGGGATCATCCAGGTTATTATTCTATTTTGTCTACGTGTCTGGCTAATACTCACATTAGTGCCTTTGAAATGTCTATCAGATACTGTAAGGCTGCCCCAACTTTTTTGAGACCACACTTGGTCCTGAATATTCCAGACAAAGAGTGAATGGATAAAATGAAGTTTGGTAGAATTTCTTTCCACATGGCTAAATATTAGTTGAATCTGTACTGGGTGTCAGGTGCTAAGTATTTTACATACAGTTTTCCTGAAATCCTCATAATTATTCTGTGGAAACATACAATCATGATACATTTTTTTTTAAGACAAGAAAATGGAAGCGTGGAGAATGTACTTAACTTCTCCAAGGTCACAAAAGTGGTAATTAAGGTATGAAACCAGCTGGTGTTTGAAAATTAGGCTGTTTGACCCAAAGTCTGCACTCTGCCATGAACTCTAAGTTCTAGGGTAATTCAATTTATTGAAGATTAAATTAAATTTAGGCTCCTTGAAATATGTATATTTTGGCAAAGGTAAAAAAATAAGATTAAAACAAAATAAAAGAAAAACCAAATGTCAAAGCTCCAAAGACATGTTAGGTTTGCTAGAATTTAAAGTCTTATGGGGCCGGGCAGGGTGAAGTGGTTGGCATCATGGGAGTGACCTTCCATGAAGCCTTCTGGAGTCTTCCTCAGAGTACTTTACAACTGCACATGGTATATCTTCTTCTCTTTTTTGGCCACTGAAGGCAAGGATGAAATAGACTTTCTTGATCTGCAAGATTTGGCAATCCTGGTAATGACCCGAGATTTTGTTTTCCAGGGATCCTGTTACACTGTCATTGGCAGTATACCCAGGTGTTTCTTGGTCTCTTAGCAGACTGTCAGTGTAAGGCTCTCTCCCTGGGCATGAGATAGTGGCCAGACTGAGTTCAGGAGAGAAATAGATCAGCCCTCCATGAAGGCTTCTGGCATCTCCTAGTTTGGTTTTGTTTTTCAGTTGGTTTGGGTAACTTAAGGCCAGTAAAAGAGAAACTGCACACAGTGGTGAGAGTAGGGGGAATCTTGTAAGGAAGATAAAGATCTAAGATGGAGAATAATTTAAATCTGTGCTATACTGGAATATTCTTTATGGCTTGTTTTATAGTGCTCTGAAGTATGCTCATTTGAAATATCCCCAATGGACGTGGTAGCCAAGAGAAGCCTGTGGCTACGTGGCTATTGCTAGAGGATGTGGCTTTCAGTCTATGTACTTGTAGCCCTTGACAGTGATGATATTGGGAGGAAGTCTGAAATTGGGAGTAGCCAAGCTTGAAATCCCTTGGGAAGATGAACCATGCTAGAATAGGCTTTCGAAGGAGGCATCCATTAAAAAGACTCAGTGTGTGAAATCCTTGCCATAAAACATACCAGTTCTTTCTGACTGTGTGGAGATTACTGGGCTGAAGTCAAGCACCACGGGTAAAAGAGAAGTGTGAAAGAGCTGGATCAGTTACTTTTGAGTGGGAGCAGCAGGTAGCATGCCTATGAGGCCAAAGTTCTAAGAAATTTAAGACCTATATCAGGAATAGCCCTCTCATCAGCTGATAGAATTCTGTTGCCCCACAGACTATCTATAGAAGGTTCCATGTTTTGGTTTTTTTTTTTTTTTTTTGGTTGTACAGTTATCTTGCTGACTAGAGGGTCAGAGCTGATGTTCACTCTCTTCCAGCTCTTGCTATGCAGTTATTTAGCTAGGCATCTGCCCATAGAGACTTGGGCCATTTCTTTAGAGAGCCAAGATTAGGGGAGATATGGGATTTGCTCGTCTTTTTTCCACCTGAGAGGGAGAATGTTTCCTGGGGATTCTTTAAAGTAAAAGTTCAAAGCACTGTCTTTATAAGATAGGACTCTCTACAAAATACTTCTCTTTGCAGTAGCATTGAATGTAGATGCTTCTTGATTTTCCAGCTCCCTCATTAATATGGCTACTCAGAAAAGAATTCAGAGAGCAAATTTCTTCCTTCTCTCTACCTTTTAGTTTTAGTTCAATTGCTTCTTTGGCCCAATAACTGGTACCACAGAAAAAACATCTTACTGAGTTTTAAAGAGAGCAGAGCTTTTTGTTTTTTTAATGTTTATTTATTTTTTCAGACAATGCAAGAGACAAGAGTGCAAGCAGTGGAGGGGCAGACAGAGGTAGACACAGAATCTGAAGTGGGCTCCAGGCTCTGAGCTTTCTGCCCAGAGCCTGCTGTAGGGCTTGAACTCACGAACTGTGAGATCATGACCTGATCTAAAGTCGGATGTTCAACCGACTGAGCCACTCAGGCGCCCCAAGAGAGCAGAGCTTTTAACAGAAGTTGTACATTTCACCTTTGGTGTGGATTACCCATAATTCCACCTTGGTCTCTTAGATTCATATGCAAACGATTTATTAAGGCGGTGCTCCTAGGAGAATAGGTAAGGAAGTGGAGGGACCAGAAGGCAGGAGGCAGGAAGAAGTTATTTAACTTATTATGCCTGCATAACAAATTGCCTCCAAATTTAGTAGTAAAACTGTGGCATCATTTAGTTTGCTCACAGATCTACAATTTGGTCAGGGCTCAGCATGGACAGGTCATCCCTGCTCTACCTGGCATTGGCTGGAGTGGCTGGGGTTTGTAACCCTAAGGAGGGCCCTGGTACACCCCATGCACAGAAAAGCCAAAAAACACCAGAATTTGCAGCAAAGAAAGACATTTAATTTGCCAGGCAGCCAAACTACCAGACTGGAAAAAGATCTCAAATCTCCCTCCCTGGGGCATAGAAGGGGCAGGGTGTGAGTTTTTATGGAATTTTAAGGAGAACGTGGAGAAATGTGATTGGAAACCTGAAAGGGTGAGATAAAGGCAGGTAATTATGGGTTTACCCGCACTGTCCTCTGTGTTGCAGGCTCAAAGATGGTGGCGTGGCCATGCTGGGGTGGAGATTTCAGGCCCTTCGCGCCCATGTAGGGGGCACTGGCACAGGCCAAATGAGAATACCAGTGTCTCCACTGGTCTGAACCGGTATGAGGTGGGCCTCTTGGCTCCTGACAAACAGTCTAAGCAAGTATCTTGTGACTTGTTGGTCAGAGATTTCATCTATGGGAACCTTACGGCCTATTACTTGGGCTCCAAGCCCTTGGGAAGCAGGGTGCCTTAGGTTATAGTATACTTCCCTCTCGCTACCCTGAATGTAAGACAACAATAAATTTAGCTTATTTTAAGTAGATTAAATGTAAAAGTTTACTCGTAAAACGCTGGTTTCTGGCTCATGCCCTCCTATGTCTGGTAGTAGATTCTGGCTGTCAGCTGGAACACCTCCGCATGACCTCTCCATAGAACACAATATGTAGGGGGGGAATGTTGTAAAATGATGCCATTTTTAGTATGATACAGAATATATAAATTTAATAATTGTAGTCCACGGTATATTACTTACAGGTACATAGAAGAGGTGTAAAAGTATGGAAATATGGAGATAATCAGTTCAAAATAATGATTACATCTAAAGGTCTGTAGACATTTGAACTTCTTGTGTGATGTTTTATTTGTGGAAAAAAGAGCTGAAGCAAATATGATAAACCATTAACATTTGTTACATGTGGATTAAAAAAAATCATGGATATTATTTGTTATTTGTATCTTCCTACATACAAACATTTTTTTTTATAAAGGAAACATTTTGGAAAATAAGAATATCTTTTAAGTTGAAAGTATTTATGTTCGTATTACCTAAAAAAGGCAATATGGTTGAGGTGAAAATATAGCAGCATATAATGAAAAATAATGAATAAAATGATGGATTATAAGAAAGATATGAATTGGAAGTTAAAACCTGTAATAGAGTATGGCAGTGTAGAACATGTATTGTGGAAAATGAAACTTTTCTCTGACTATAGAGAAAAAGGGAGGAAAATTAAAATGATGAGGGAAAGGATAGATATAGGGGCCAGAAAAAAGAGACCAGCAAAAAATGATAATGTTCTCGAGCAGAGAACCCTTCAAACTGGACAAAATTGGTAATTAGGTGGTCTTCCTGGGGCAAAGGAAGACTTGAATAAAGATTGAAAGGATTCACAGTGATCTTAATAAGATTCGCGAAAGAATCCTACTCTTAGACTCCTCCTGTGTCTTTTGAATTATAAGGCTAAAGAAAAGATTCTTAAGCATCCAGGCTCAACAACAATCTACCCAGAAATAGAAATCTGCCTGGTTTTAGGATTCTCCCTACAGAACTATCTGTCAGAAGACAATGGCAATCCACACTTTTGAAGGCTGGGAGGAGAGAATGCTGCAACCCAAGTATTGTCTCAGTTTGTGACAAGAAACAAACTTCTTTGTTTCCAAGAAGTACTTGGAAATGAGGAAGCCATGATATAAAAAGAGTTACAAGTACCTTCATATTCTGTTTAGATTCCACAATCAGGAATCTAATTTTACTAGATATTTTAAAATAACTTTGTAAACCAGGGGAAGAAGCTAGGGTCTGCAAAATTTCCATTCGTTGTTATTGTTGGTTTTTGCTATTTTTCTTTCAATATCAGGAAATGTATTTTTTTGTGTAATATTTTTTACTTCATGGTTTAGGTGGAATTCTCCAGCTTAAAACACAACAAAACCACTTCTTTTCTACTCAGAAACAAGGACTGCAATATTTAAATGCCAGTGACATTATGTTTGCAGAATTACTAAGCCCAGAAAGTATTTTTTTCTCCCTCCACTGAAACTGATTCTTATTCAGCAATATAATAGCATTGCATTGAAAGGAATTTGAGTAACAATTTTCTGCTCTTAGAACTCATTTTGAATGACCTAAGTGTATAGGCTTTTTTTTTTGTAATTATGAAAAATGAATAAACTACCAGTGGCAGTTATAATCTGTGATTAAGACCCTCTTTGTAACATCTTCCAACTAGGACTTGTGAGTGACTCTTCTTGGGTTAATTGTACTTAAAATCAGAATATGTAATATAATCTTAACTGTGTTAAATTATGCATAGAAAAAGAACTTTAAAGAAATAAAATAGTAAATGAAGATATCTCTGGTTGGTGAAATTCTGGGTGATTTTCTTTATGTATTTTTATATTTAAACAATTTTCTATGATAATAAATTATATTTTTATAGTCAGAAAAATAGGTGATATTATGAAAATCAACAATAGATTTTTTATATATATCACATAATACAAATTAGGTAAATGTTATACATGAGTAAAAGATTGAGGGAAGTATACATACCACAGTGTTGAATGGACAGTCTGCTGTCTTTGGCTGTTAGAACTACAGATGATTTTTTTTTTTCTTTCTTCTCTTTCTTTTCTTCCTTTATTTTTAAAAAAGTTTTTACATGTGAAATGGCTATGTGTATTTTTCTTGAAAAAAATACTTTATTTTATAAATATACAAAAATAAAAAATACCTTATTCAGCTTAAGAATGCTAAGCTGAGTGTATATAGAAAAGATATACTTGCCATTTTTAATTCTTTAGAAATCATGTTTATTTAAGCTGTAGTCCGTGTAGAGCTGCTTTTAGACAATAGGCTTGAGCAAGGAAGATTTGAGCATGGCAAAAGGGACCACAGTGACTACTGAGTTAAATGCAAACAGGCTCATGAAGTGACCCCCCCCTCTAAATGGCCAGAGGCCCTAACTGACCAATAGGCTACTTATAACTAGGCATAATTCCTAAGATTACCAAAAAGGAAAAATTCCCTATGGCCCCATACTCCTTCACTCTGCCCTATAACTATAGCCCCTCACCACTGCCTCATGGCAGACAGTCTCTCTTTGCTGTCCGCTGCTCCCTTGCAGTGTATCCAATAAACTTCTACCTCTTTTGCTCTGCCTTGGGTGAATTCCTTCACCTCCCATGTCGCTATCCCCACAGTCCTCTCCTCTTACAAATAGATGGCTTTAAAAAAATGAAGTATAGTATAACACACAAATAAATTGCTTTTAAAATTTATGGTGGTCCAAACACTGAAATTCACTGCAAGACCCATACTAAGGAAATACTGGTAATAAAAATAATTATTTTAAGTAAAATAGCTATGATGAAATTAACACTATTAAGTAAAATTATTACTATGAAACAGAAGACCCAGGTTTTGGGCTTGAAATTCCAAACCATAGTTTAGGAGCAAAAAGAGCTTTTGAGTTGACTTCAAGTCCAACTTCATTATTTGATGAATGAGGAAACTGAGTGGGAAGAAGTGAAATGAGTAGTTCTGAGTTTCACATTAATTTGCAGGAGAATTCAGGGTTCCTAACCATGCTCCTGGAGAGGACTGTCTTTGACAGGTGACACAGAAGAAAATGACATATGCAGACTATTCACTCACTTATCTTCATATACAAATAAAATATGGCCTATTTTTGCTTTTGCAATTATGTGAAGCACCTTTGATTCTTGAGTCATAGCCCCATGGCTAAAGCTGCTTGGTGACCATCTTGAAAGGAAGCACAAAATCCCCAAGGCTATACTTCTTGCTCAGAATTTTACTATATAGAATTCCACTGCAGGAAAATCTATGAAGAGTTCACTGAAAATCGAACAGCTTCTAAGATTAAACTAGCAAAATATATTTAGTTCCTCTTGTACTATTTTTTAGATTAAAATCAGTGAAACATACACTTCAAAAGGTATTTCAGGTTTTACCGAACCCACTGTGCTTCCAGAATAATGAAAAACATCTATCAAATAGTCTAACTTTAGATTCTAGAGTTTAGAAGATAAGAGAACAGTGATGAGGAAAATGATTGCATAGGCATGGCAGTGGTGTGGGGTGGTGCTAATAATTATTTCACTTGCAGTGGGCAGGCATCCAAGGATATTCCGGGCAAGTCTCATTTTCTGAGGCGCATTCTAGTCTTATGAAGGCACCGTAGCTAATTTTTTTGAGATATATTTGAGATTGGACTCTGGTGTTGAGTTGTTCTGAATATGTGGCAGCATAATGACATACTATCTGGGATTTTAGGCTCCCCTTTGATGTGCAAGTGATCAAATTTACCATTTCCACTAGATGGCATTAGAAACTTCTGAAGCCAAGAGCTAATTGACTAGTCACCTTTGTTATGCTGTAAACTACACCTGCACATTTTAAGAGGTAGTTGGCATTCGGCTTTCTGGTGTGTTTTAACTCTTATACCAGGTACATGGTTAAGGCATTGGTATCGGGTCTCTCCCTCAACATAAATAGTTGCTGGGATTATCAAAATGTCACTCCACATCTCATATTACAAGCAAGTGTTTTGGAAGCAACATATACCCTCACCCCACCGTAAATCAAAACCAAGTAATACTACCTCCTCCTGTCCTAGCTAGGTAATCAGTTTAGAGCAAACACATTAGGTGAAAAGGGTAAACCAAAACTTGTATTTTCCCAGCATTCAGGGGAATTTTTGTTTGTTTCTTTTGAACAGGATGCCACATTTCAAACAGGAGGGGGCCAAGAGAAAATCTGAAGATTTGTCAGCTGCTTCTAGCGGTTGTTATAGAGGAACTGTGTAGGTTTTTAAATTATAAATGAAAATTTATGGTGACTAGAATGGGTACACGTCCCGTGTTTCTGAAAAGTCTTCGCTTCTTTAGATGCTCTGTCTAGCTAAATCAAGAAATAGTAGGTTGTGTGTGTGTGTGTGTGTGTGTGTGTGTGTGTGTGTGTACGTATCTTTTTCTTTTCTCACGGTGGTGTGTCTGCGGCTGCCGCTCTAGTCACCACTACTGCCTGCTTCCTAGCCTGGCTTTCATCATTTCTTCCTGTTGATTGGTGTCACCTCGCAAGCTTAGAATGTCTGCCTGTCTGTTCAGAGTGTGAACACATTCCTCAGAATGCTGATCTGCTCATTTCACACCAGTGTCAAAATGACTTATTAAATTCAGCACCTCCTGATACTCAGTGGCTGATGTGTTGCTGTCCAAACAGTAAATGACAATAAGCATATGCAGCTGGTGGGCCTAGCAAACTCATTTAATTTGATAAAAATGTCACTGCAACATGCTTTAAATCGCTGTCCTTTTCATCATTGCTAATTGCTAGCTATAGACCTTTTTCCTATGCTTAATACAAGTGTTAGAATACTGCTCCTTCCAGCCTGATTAAGAATTAAAAAAAAATGTAGAATTCCTTTTCAGTGGCAGCATTATTTCATCAAGAGATGGATTTTGCTCTTAATTAGCCAACATGCCACTAGGGAAGCTTCAGAGTCATGGGTGTGAAACAGCCTCAAGCAGGAGATCAATCTAAAGGAAAAAAATGGTGGCTGGGGAATAATTGGCAGCTCCGGTGAACGTGGGCTGGTTATAACAGTGACAATATGTTCCAGTGGAATATCACAAACCTCTCTCCCCTATTTCCAACTTGGCACATTTCAAGCTCAACAAAAGCCGAACAATATATCCCATGGTTATTTGTCTATTGTTTTGTTTTTTTTTCTTGCTGCTTCATTGAGGTTTTCTCGTATGTTGGGTTGACAATCTGGACATGTCCCCCAAATGGATTAGGGGATTAAGAAGAAATATGAATTCTAAAAATAATAATCCTTCAGTAGCTTGGTGCTTAAAAACAGATCTGGAACTGATCTATACAACGGAAGACAGGCAAACTTGCACTAATTTGCTAAACCCAAATGTTGATTTAACACACACGTACACACACGCACACATGCATGCACACACACAAACTGAACTCAGACTTTTTTTGAATGATGCCTACCATATTGAGTAGAAACTGACTCCATTTTTAAAAATTATATAGTCAAAAAAATGGCAACATAAAATTTTTTCTGAAGTGAGTTGATACTGAATTTTGTTCAAATTCCTACTTTGTTTTCCTTTTATTTTATTATTATTTTTTTAATGTTTATCTATTTTTTTTTGAGACAGAGAGAGACGGAGCATGAATGGGGGAGGATCAGAGAGAGAGGGAGACACAGAATCTGAAACAGGCTCCAGGATCCGAGCTGTCAGCACAGAGCCCGACACGGGGCTTGAACTCACGAACCACGAGATCATGACCTGAGCCGAAGTTGGACGCTTAACCGACTGAGCCACCCAGGTGCCCCTTGTTTTCCTTTTAAAATAAGCTTTGTGTGTGGAGCCTGACTCTTAGAACAAATGAACTGACAGGCACGCAGGCCACTAGGCCCTCTGCCCACCCATTAATGCCTCATTCCAGGAGGCTTTATCTGGGATTTGATTTGTGTAAAGTGGTCTGGACTAAGAAGGGGAAGTCTACCCTTCCTTCTGATATTCTTGCATTTTAGATGTTGGTAGCCTTTCTCCTTCCCTTCACTAAACATGGAGCATTGATCCTGCCTTATTTCCTAAGTTATTGATGTGGTTGAATGTATTTCTTAAAAGTGTTTATTAAAGGAAACAGCATAGTCATTTTGGTGCAAGTTCCAAGTGATCTCCCCAGTTATCTTGCTATAGTCTTCTTGCTTTGATTGGCCAGTCTAAGTAAGTCAGTTGAAGACATAGGTAACCTCCTTTGAAAAAAATTTTTGCTTTGATTTCTATTCTACATCTAAAGTAAAGTACATTTTGGGGGGCACCTGGGTGGCTCAGTTGGTTGAGTGTTTGACTCTTGATTTTGGCTTAGGTCATGATCTTGTGGTTTGTGAGATCAAGCCCTGTATCAGGCTCTGTGATGACAGCATGGACCCTGCTTGGGATTCTCTATCCCTCTCTCTCTGCTCCTCCCCTGCTCATGTGTGCACCCTTCTCTCAAAATAAATAAATAAGTAAACACACAAAAAAGTAGATAATCTCAGGCTGTAAGAGGTTGTTTCATTTTCTTTTCTCTTTGTGTGATAGTGATACCTTTACCTCTGGTGTGTATAAGAAGAAAATGTCTGTTCTGGAAGGCTCATGGAGTCTCTTTATGCTTAAATTGAGCAATGCTGGAGAGCAAGACTCTTCCTGATCAACATGGGTCCACCAGGTCAGTTCCAAATGAGAAGGGACCAAAGACTCTGTGTGCTGATTAACATGAGGGGGTGTCATCAACCATATTAGAGTCACCAGAAACTATTTTTGGGTACTGATGTGGGTGCATGTTCCATACTTGGCAGGTACATGGTGGAAAGCAAAGCTGGTACCCCTTGGGCTGACATGGTGGAGTGCAAGAAACCCATCCATGTTTTCAACCAGGTGCAACTCCACTTTACATATCAGTGCCACAGGGTCTGTTTCCAAATAAGTTTTGAGCCACTTTTTGAAATTTTCAGTTCATAAGGGAAATCATGGTTATATCATCCTGAATGAGACTCTGGGTTCTCCAAGTTTTGGCCTCATCTTAACACCACCTCTCGTTTGTTGACTGGCAGAGACTCTTCTAGAGTTACTATATTGCCTGACACAAGCTAGAAGGTAGTTTTTGTCTGTCACATTAAAGGTTTTTTTTCCCTCGTGCATAAATTATATATATATATATATATATATATATATATATATATATATATAGTCTCTTCTGAAATATGAAGGAAATAAAGTCCCCATTCACTCACTGTGTCCCAATCCAGGCCTGCTTCCAGAGGAGACAACCCTCATGCCTTGGCCTGTGTGCATTGGTTTACATTTTCCTGTACACTCACATATAAGATGGTGGGCTTCTAGAAATCATCCAGTGTTGTTTTGGTGGTTTCTTTTTCCAAACACGAATGGTATCACCCTATGTGGACGATTCCACAGCTTGCTCTTTTAATCAAATCATGTGTCTGAGAACTGGCCAGGTTGTTCTATGGAGACCTGAGTTATTCCTTGGAAGATTTCATAGGCTTTAATAAAATAAAAAGCGCAGACAAGAAACAACAAGTGTTGGCAAGGATGTGGAGCAAAAGGAACACTTGTGCTCTGTTGGTAGGAATGCAAGCTGGTGCAGCCACTGTGGAAAACAGTATTGAGGTTCCTCAGAAAGTTAGAAATAGAACTACCCTACAATCCAGTAGCCTTTGGTAACTATTGGTTTGTCCTGTATAATTAATAGTCTGTTTCTTGGTTTCTCTCTCTCTCTCTCTCTCTTTTCCCCTTTGCTTTTTTTTTTCCTAAATTCCACACATGAGTGAAATCATATGGTATTTGTTTTTTCTGACTGATTTATTTTGCTTAGCATTATGTTCTCTAGCTCCATCTATGTCATTGCAAACGGCAAGATTTCATTCTTTTTTATGGCTGAATAATATTCACACACACACACACACACACACACACACACACACACACACACACACCACATCTTCTTTATTCACTAATGATGGACTCTTGGGCTGCTTTCAAATTCCATATCTTGGCTATTGTAAATAATGCTGTGTAAACCTAGTATATCTTTGAATTAGTGTTTTTGTATTCTTTGGGTAAATAAGTAGTGTGATTGCTGGATCATAGGGTAGTTCTGTTTTCAACTTTTTCAGGAATTTCCATACTGTTTTCCAGAGTGGCTGCACCGGTTTGCATCCCCACCAATAGCACACAAGTGCTCCTTTTTCTTCACATCCTTGCCCACCTATGGTACGGGAACAAAAATAGACACATAGTCCAATAGAATAGAATAGGAAACTCAGAAATAAACCCACAATTATATGGCCAATACTTCAACAAAGCAGGAGAGAATATCCAATGGGAAAAGGACAGTCTCTTCAACAAATGGTGTTGGGAAAACGTGACAGAAACATGCAAGACAATGAAACTGGACCACTTTATTACACTATACACAAAAATAAGTTGAAAATAGATTAAAGAGCTAAGTGTGAGACCTGATACCATAAAAATCCTAGAAGAGAACACAGGCAATAACCTCTTTGACATCAGCTGTAGCAACTTCTTTCTAGACACGTCTCCTGAGGCAAAGGAAACAAAAGCAAAAATAAGCTATTAGGACTACATCAAAATAAAAAGCTTCTGCACAGTGAAGGAAACGATCAACAAAACTAAAAGGCAATCTGCAGAATGGGAGAAGATATTTACAAATGACATATCCAATAGAGGGTTAGTATCCAATATATATATAGAACTTACAAAAAAAATCACCTGCTTTATTTACTCTTGAAGCTACATTGGGGTCTAGGTCCATGTTTCTGATATGAGTGTCCTAATATTATTCTTTTATTATTTTTCTTTTATTTTTTTAAATATAATTTATTGTCACATTAGCTAACATACATTGTATATAGTGTGCTCTTGGTTTCGGGGGTAGATTCCCGTGATTCATCACTTACATACAATACCCAGTGCTCATCCCAACAAGTGCCCTCCTCGATGCCCATCACACATTTTAATATTTTATTTGATTCTGCCAGCCAAATAGTTTGGTGAATGTTTGGGCTACAAATCTTTTAAAGATGTTTCCCCAGTGGGTTTACTTCCCATATTCAATAGGAAAGTGTGTAGTTAAAATGTGGGAAGCACTTGCTGGAGAAATATCGTCCTCAAAAGCACAAATATGGAGAGGACAGTGGTTCCTAAACACGTGTTTATGATGGTATCATTGGTCAGTAGAAGTTTCTCATTTTGAAATGACTGCAAATCAGAATGAGAGGATAGACTCAGTAGCTCAGTTGTTTTATAAATTAAAGGGTTTGGATCCTCCCCCAGAGATCTTCAGAGTTTTGGTAACTCAGTGGCTAATTCTAAAGAGAATCCATTTCTAAAAATGGTCCATTTATTGCAGCAGTTTGAGAAGGCACCAATGGGTACTAATGGATGAAGTATCCCTGAAAAAGAAATTGTTGCTAAAAAAGTTCTGTTTGTAAATTCTGCTTGCCCATGGAATGAACTAATTTTTGCATTTCAGTACCAAGATTTGGAACTTCGCATAGATGTATTTGAACATAAAATTTTAAAGCCATTGTTGCCCTGGCTACATGCTACAGACACCCCCCCCCCCCCCACACACACACCCCATCGACCACCTGGTTAGTTTTCTGAGAGTTTCTGCGGGAAAGGTTTACAATGGCTGGTTCCTGGTTTGATGTCATATCGATAAATTATGGTGCTTTAAACAGATGTGATCTCACAGCATGGAATCCTTCAGGGTAAAGCTCGTGAAAAGGTTTCTTTCCCCTCTTGGTTTCATTGTAGTTTTGTTGTTTGGAGGTTTTATGTTGTTCATTTAGTTTCCTGGCTATTGGGGTTTTATAGTCGTATTTCCTTTGTTTAATATAATTTCCTTTTTTCTTTTAGCTATTTTTGTTAGGGTGCCCAGAGGCTTCAGTTATGAGTGGCTGTAAAGTAAAATATATTATGATTATTACAATGATAAAGTATAAGCTTTTAAGAGTCTGCTTATATTGACCCATATATTCTCTTTCTCCCTCTTTCCAACATGCACACAGAGGCACATTGGAAATGTGATAGAAAACGGCTGCCAATTCAAAAGCAGGAAAAGAGCAAACCCACATATACAGCAAGAGAGCTGTGAGCTGGACTGGCTCCCAGCAGAAGTGAGACTGGGAATCTTGGATTCAGATTGGTTGCCTCTTCTCTCCTCTGTGATGTGGCAGAAGATGTCAGCACCTATGCTTGAACTTAGTCATTACTGCTTACTTCCCAAACTTTTCCCAGCTCTCTGACTCCCTCGAGTCTTAGCTTCCTCATTTGTGAGTTAGAGATGATGGGCTCTTCATACTGAGGCTATTGTGAGGGCTCAATGGAAGCACCAAGCATGGATCCTGGGATACAGTAGGTGGTTCATAAATGCAAACCAGCATGAACATGAACTATATTCCTGCCTGTCCCCTCGTGATGCCTGGTCTCTGGCAGCTGGTCTCTGGTGCTCTGGGCTCACTGAGACCTGGCAGTTTTCCCAGAGTGGTACTAACTCCATGTCTGTCTTTGGTGTCTTGGTACTTAAGTGTCCTGTGCCACCAGTTCCCTTCCAGCCACAGATCCTGGCTCACTCTGACAGAACCTTGTTTCTGCTAGTAGTCATGCTTAAAAAGGGGCTAATGACCACTCAATGTGAGATGATGATTTATGAATGCCATCCCTCCAGACAGTGTTTGCAATATTGCACGTTTTGCTTTTATTTTATTTGGCACTAGAAAGGCATCAAGAATAAAAGGAAACTCTCTAAAATGGTGGAATATAAGCAGTGTAATTTTTTTTTTTTTTTTTTTTTTTTTTGTGGAGGGGAAGGAGGCTTTTTATCCTGAAAGTTTTTACATCATACCCCAATTTTAGCTGCGGAGTCGTCTCTCTACCAGTATGATTCCTTACCATGCTGGGTTGGATAGTGTCCCCCACAAATTCAGGTCCATTTGGAACCTGTGAATGTGATCTTATCTGGAAGTAGTCATCGAAGATGCTCATGGTAAGATGAGGCCAGATTGGATTAGGATGAGCCATAAATCCAATATGACTGAGTCTTAACATGAATAGGTAAATTTGAACATAGACATATAGACATATGGGGGATCAGGCTGTGTGAAGACAGAGACAGAGATTGGAGAGAGGTGTCTGTAAGTCAAGGAGCAAATAGGATTGCTGACAACCATCAGAAGATACGAAAGACAGGGAAGGATTTTTCCTTAGAGCCTTCAGAAGGAACATGGGCCCACCATCTCCTTGATTTTGAGAGAATAAACTTGTGTTGTTTTAAGCCACTCAGTCTGTGGTACTTTGTTACAGGAGCCCCAGGATGCTAGTAAGCTGACTAAGCAGGATGCTTGCTGAACATTCAGGATTAGCTCAGTGGAGCCAGCAATGGGGCTGGGGGTGTTGTGGGGAGATTTGGGAACAGGCAACTGACATTGACTAGAGCAGTGGTAGAGCCTAGAGCATGAGGTGTGTGCTCTGCAGCTAGGGGGCAGGGCACCTGCAGGCTGCTTGGAAGGGTGGTATGGAGGGTGTTTCTGAGTGATGAACTACCTCTGTTCAACGAGAGTATGCCTCACTTTACAAAATGAATACACTTCTAAGATAGTCCAGATAAGCCAAATTTTTCTCCATTTTCTCCAGGAGAAAGTAAACTTTAAAGGAAACATCGACATTTCAAGAAACTATAAATCTTCTTACAAAGTGAAAAACCCATTCCCCTTCCCAACCTGGGCATTTTTTAGTTTGGAAATTTCTATCCTTATACTTGAAAGTGAGGAACTTGCTGAAATGCAAGCAAGAGCCCAAGCAGGTTTGGGTGAATGAAGGGAGGTGAACTTTCTTTCCTTTTCTATAGTGAAAAGAAATCATACGACTCTGCTAATTTAAGAATTTGAGAGTAATCTCTTTAGACACTTGATAATTTATTTCTGAATGGAATAAAATTTAGCCAGAAGAGGCTATTGTGTGTCAAAATAGAGGAGGCCCTTACTTGATCATTTGAAATAGCAGATAAAAATAGTGTTGTTGAACCATCCATTCAACAAACATTTTTCAAGTGCCAGCTACATGATAGACACTCTATTGGGTACCTGGGGAGAAAGACATCAATAATCTTGATCCTTGCGATCCTTGCCATCCATAACATTAGGGGAGGGGATACCCAGGCTCGTAAATATGTGATAGCATTTCTGAACACCCCAACCCCCACCCAAATACCAGGCCCCATCTCAAAAGCTTTACATGCAGAACAGCATCATTTATTCTCCCACATCCTTAATGAAGTAGGTTCTGTTACTGGTCCTATTTTGCAGATGAGGAAACTGGGGCTTGGAGCAGCTGAGTAGCTTGCCTATTGTCATTCAACTTAGTTAAGTGGTGAAGTTGAGATTTAAATGCAGTTCTGGGGCCCTGAAGACTCCACTCTTTACCACTACAAGTGCTTGAGATACAGCTGCTGCATGGGCTCAAGAGTCAGCCTCCCCGGGGTTAAAATCTCATACCTACCATTAGTTATTTGTTGAACAAATGGCTTTACTTTCTGGTTCCTTAAAGGAGGAAATGGCAGTACTTACCTCATAAGGTTGTTGTTGTGAGAATGAAACGTCCTAACACAGGCAGAGGGTTTAACATGGCACGAGTACAGTATGAAGTCATGAACTATCAGCTTTTGTCACCACACGAAAGTAGCTGGTGGGGGTTACCAGAGGAGTATGGCCAGAATGCCATGAGCCACAGAAGTTTCCAGATAAGGCTCTGCCCCCTCCTGCATGGTGCTTTGGTCCTGGTTCAGGCACAGATCTTTTTTGAGGTCAAAAGAGAGACTTGTATGTGAAGGAAACTTTGGAACCATAGGTGGTAGGAGAGGGGGAGGAACAGACATCAGGGGATTGCCTTTCATGGAGTCCCATTTTAAATGTGATGGTGGGGGTGCCTGGGTGGCTCAGTCGGTTAGGCGTCCGACTTCGGCTCAGGTCATGATCTCATGGTCTGTGAGTTCGAGCCCCGCATCAGGCTCTGTGCTGACAGCTCGGAGCCTGGAGCCTGCTTCAGATTCTGTGTCTCCCTCTCTCTCTGACCCTCCCCCATTCATGCTCTGTCTCTCTCTGTCTCAAAAATAAATAAACATTAAAAAAAATTTAAATGTGATGGTGGTTTCAGGCTATTTAAATGTATTCCACCATAGTATTTGCTATGCAGGTCACAATCTAAGAGGTGGAACTGGAGGTGTGCTAGAAATTTCCCCTAGGCAAAAGTACCTTCAGCCTGGGTAGGTTAGCGAATTAAGGGCACTTTAAAAATATAAGTGCTGTTGGGGAGTGATAGAACAGTAACTTCCAAAAGTTGGGAACACCTTACCTCAAATCATTTGAATACATGGGTACTGGCAGAAAGCTAGGCTCTGAGAAGATGACAGGTAAATTTATAGGACATGTAAATTGTTGGGGACTGGGAACAGTCTAAAGCTACCTGGCACTGGTGGCATTTTGAAGTGAAGAGGCTTACCTGAATCTAGTCCTTGGCTCACTCCTATGGAACCTTCAAACTTTGACTCAAGGGTCACCTCCTTGAGGTTGCGTTCTCTGACCTCCCAGAGTCCCTCCTCTGTGCTCCTCTTGTACATTCTAGGCACCTCTAGTGTAGTATTCACTGTACTTTGTTGGAGTGATCACTTAAGGAGTCTGCTGTCTTACTCCAGCCCCCATCATATTTCTAAGACCATGGAAGTGGCACATGATAGGTACCCAAGTTGGAACTGAACTGAGTGGGTTTATTAGGTTAACAAGGACAAGGGGGAATGGGTCCAGAAAGGGGGGACTTGAGGAATGCTGTCAACAATAGTCTCTCATTTCATAATCTTGTGTCAAACAGACCTGGGTTCTACATATTTGAATTTAAAGTCCAGTGTATTGTCCATCTGGGCCACTTTTATAACATTAATTCTACCTAGAATAATTCTTTTTCTCCAACCAGACCTAGAAAGAATAAAATGCCAGGCTTTACTCTCTTGGGAGCAAAGCAAACATGGCTGGCCTGGGTTCAGAAGAGAGAAGGAACATTGATCCATCTTTGTACCCTCCAAGTAAAGAAGAGGGAGACTAGTTAAGCAACTGGTTAGGCAAGATCCACTATAATACAGAAAGCTATATCTTGGAAAGAAGAGGATCTAGTCTGTCAAGACCAAGGACACCACCCATTATCTCCTTAACATGCTCCTCCAGCATGGTGGACAATGGGGGAATTTTATACACTTTCAGATCAGCTATGTCTTCTGGGGATAGCTCTGCTGATTGTGCTTCAGATGTTGAAAATGATTCTTCTAAATATCTTCTCAGGCAGCTTTGGATAATTTCAAACTTGAAAAAAGAAGTCGAGGGTAGAAAATGACCTTTTTTTTTTCCTTTGAAACCTCTCTTCTTTCTTTCTTTCTTTCTTTCTTTCTTTCTTTCTTTCTTTCTTTCTTTTGACACATCATTGCAAATCAGTGTAGACTATAAAGTTCTAAATTTTGTTTGAAATTTCTATTCATTATAGAACAGCCTCCTTGCTCTGTATTGGCAGAAGCAGGCTTTTCCTTAACATAAGCCAAGGCATGGCCATAAACCAGGCCGACAGGTATAATGAGTTTGGAAGGTATTGTTATTTGTTACTAAGAGGGCTTATAGCACACAACTCACCCTAAAAACAAATGAGCTCTAAATACTTGGATGACAAAGGGCTGTAAATGTAAACTCACTCAATTTATCTTTATGAGGGCTTACCTGTCTTTGCAGATGGCTTCCCACTCTGACTTGTTGCTATTAGCCAGTTCTTTAATGGAGATTTAAAAAAAATAATAATAAAACCCAGCAAACTTGAATGAATTGACGTGTTGGAGCCTCCACTTGCAGACCTAAGAGTAGAAGTGGGGTCCTATGCAACCGGGTCAGTCATGCTGGCTGCCTAACTGTAGGTAAGTTGCTTGAGTTTGGGAGAAGGCAGGGTTCTATGGTGTCAAGAATATGGACTTGGGAACAGATAGACTTGGGTACAAATTCCAGCTCTACCATTTACTAGTGGAGGGACGTCAGCCCTCACATAGCTCTCTTTTTCATATTTTCTATTTTTGAATAGGTAATACTTTTATGAGTTTGAAAAAAATTGAATATAAAAATATGGGCTTAGAATCTTGTTCTCTCCTTTGTCCCTATCCATCTTGTTTGCCCCTTCCCTGATTTCTGTGGGCAACCTATGTTATTAGATTCTTATTTTTTTTCTGGTGGTTTTTAGTGGAAATATAAGCAATTATTAATATATATTATTGATTTTCTTTCTTTCTTACCCCAAAGGCATCATATTACAGTTGACCCTTGAACAATGTGGGGGTTGGGGGTGCTGACCTTCTGTGCAGTAGAAAATCTGCATGTAACTTTCGACTCTCCTGAAACTTAACTAATGATAGCCTACTACTGACCAGAAATCATACCAATAAAATAATTAACACATATTTCATATGTGTACTATATACTGTATTCTTATAGTAAAGTAAGCTAAAGAAGAGAAAATGTTATAAAGAAATCACAAGGAAAAGAAAATACACTTATAGTACTGTATTGTATTAAGAAAAAAATCTGTACAGGGGCGCTTGGGTGGCTCAATCAGTTAAGCATCTGACTCTTAATTTCGGCTTGGGTCATGATCTCATGGTTTGTGGGTTCAAGCCCTGCTTCGGGCTTTGTGCTGACAGCATGGAACCTGCTTGGGATTCTCTCTCTTTCTCTGCCACTCCCCTGCTCGCTCTCTCTCTCTGTCAAAAATAAATAAGTATTAAAAAAAATCCATGTATAAGTGGACCAACTCAGTTCAAAGCTGTGTTGTTCAAGAGGCAACTGTATATACATTGTCTTGAACCTTGTTTTTTCATTCTTAACATCAGAACATAAAGAGCTTTCTCATTTTTTAGAATTGCACAATATTCCATTCCATGGATGTACCATCATTTATTCAGTCAGTACATTATTGCATTGTGTTTAGTCTTTTGCTGTCAGGAATAATGGCACAACGAATAACGTGGCAGGGATGTCCCATGTGTGCTGGTATGCTTGTAGGAATACCTTTGTTGAGGTACAGGATAAATGCATCTGTAATTTTAGTAGTGCTTGAGCCACACGGTTCTAACTTCTTTAACGATTTGCGTTAACCAAGTGGTGATTAGAAAAATGTTGCCATCTCACACTTTAGTGTACTTTTAAGATAGAGTCCTATGAAAGTTATTATCACATTTACTCCCAGGTCTATAATACAGTGGCTGAGAGCATGGAATCTGGGGTTCGACAGTCCTGTGTGGAATACTAGCTTTCCACTTACTGCACATGCCATGTTAGGCCAGTCAGTTACCCTCAGTTTCCATAAAGTATAAAATGGCCACCTCCTCAGGTGGTTGTGAGGATTAAATGAGGCAATGGATGTAAACTACTTAGGGCAGAACAGCACTTAATAGTAACTGTTAATTGACATTGGACACAAAGTTTCAAGTCTGTCAATCTTTTTTGTCTCTTAGTAGGTGCTCAGTAAATATTGATTGAATATGGTAGGGACACCACTGAAGATGTTATTACTTGGTTCATTCCATGTCTGCCTCATGAGAACAAATCTCTTTCTGGTCTGTCTCAAGATTAAGTGCATTTTTAAACAAGCAGTTTGATTTTCTTCTAGACCCTAGATTGTGCAATGGATTGTATTCTTTCTTTCACCTTGGCTGCTAGGAGGCTCAGAGTCAAGTTTGCTGTTCTCTAGCTAGTATCCAGACCTTTGGTCAATTGTGTTGTAGAGCAGTGTTTATTAAACTTGGCTGTCTAGTAGAATCACCTGGGGCACTTAAAAAGATTCCCCATAGTCAGGTAACAGCCTATACCAATTAAGTCAGGATCTCTGGCAGTGGGACTCAGGCATCTGTACTTTTTAAAAATTGTTTATTTGAGAGAGATAGAGAGGTAGAGGGAGAGAGAGAAAATCTTAAGCAGGCTCCATACTCAGCGTGGAGCTCAACGTGGGGTTTGATCTTATGACCCTTGGGATCATGACCTGAGCTGAAATCAAGAGTTGGATGTTCAATTGACTGTGATACCCAGACACCCCTCAGGCATCAGTACTTTTGAAAGCTCCTCAGGGGATTCTAATGCAGGTACAAGGTTGAGAACAGGTATTCTAAACTAACTTTATGCCTAGCTTTATCACATTTTTTCTCTCCTGATTTTTTTTTCATGGTAATAAATATTATTTATCTTATACTTTCCATTTATCCTTTCACCTTCCACATGGAAATTAATACATGGCATTTTATGAATCTTCAACAACACGATGCTTGGCAATAAGGAGGTAGAAGGAGTGGAGAAGAAAATCAGTTCTCTCTCTAGAGAAAAATTCATTTATTCCTTTATGTACACATCATTTATCTATATTCAGCAAATATTTATGAAGTGCTTTGGGCTCAGATCCATGTTTGGGGGATGGGAATTACCTCTATGTTTGGTGAAAATCATGTCTAAGAGACATTCTTCCTGGTGAATATGTTTTTTTTTTTTTTTTTTTTTTTAGGCATATGATAATTTCAGGCTGTCTGATAGGAACAGTGCTTCTGACATTTCTTTTGCCCTCCAGGGAGGATCTTGGCATTTACTCAGAGAAACATCCTAGCATCCACAGCAGGGTGTGGTGAAGAACCTAGAAACGTGTCAATCACTAGAAGGTGTCTTGGCCCCAGGAAAGCCAAGTATTTGTATGATGAGGCAAAGAGTGGATTTTGGCTTATGTCTTTCATCGCTTGGCCAAGTCCTTTGTCAGATGAAAAGGTAGCAGCTGAGAGCATTAGCAGAAACAATCATCGGCCTAAGCTCCCTGTGAGAGCAGCAGGCTCAGTTGAGGAGGGTGGCAGCCTGGGTGTGGGTTGATGACAGTGGCAGTGATCCTCATCGACAGAGACTCCCTGTGCCCGGGGGCCCCCTTTCCCCGTGGTATCAGCCAAGATTCATCCTGGCTGTGTGCATACCCTGGGGAAGGATTCGTCTAACAGCAGCAGAAACTGCTCGGTGGTCAGCCGGGGAGGGACAAGCAAAGCGAAGTGGCACCTGCAGGACCCTGGTGACAGGGTTATCTGGAGGCTCACTAACACATCCATAGCTGAGAAGAGCCCTTTATAGAACAAAGACAAGCGAGGAGGAAGAAGCTGTGTCTGAAAGTCTTTAGTCCAGCTTCCTGGTATCACTTATGTCATCAGAAGTGAGTAGATTCTAGGCTGGAGGGCTGTGTTTGTTCAATAGGCAGAAACAAGCTTCGTGACACATCTTGCAATTATTGCTGAATTCTGGGCTGGGGACAGTTTGGATTTCTTTTCCGAAGGTGGAACCGTCTGCTGATTTTGCAGGCTTGGCTGCCCCCAGTGCAGGCAGCATGGTGGTAGAAGCAGGCCAGCAGCAGTGGCCACACCAGGGCCAGGCAGGCCGTCTCAGCAGGCAGCCCTGCCAAGGTGGGAAAACCTGAGCTGCTCCTGGCGGGTGCAAGTATGTGGGAGAAAATTGAATAGAATTACCCCGGGTCCCTCCAGGAAGCATGCCTCCTCCCTCCCTCTCCATTTTGTTCTCATTTTCAGTTCTTCTGTGTTCAGCTACAGCCTTTATGTTGTTAAAAGTGAAATTAGAACTGAAAGGGAAGGGAGAGCAGTTGTGGCCAAAGATGACACTGAAAAAGGCTGCAATTGGTGGCAGCATCAGGTTTCCCCAAGCGGAGTCAGAATCATTCAAATAAATAAGCAGAAAGTCATCGACATCTCTGGTGCCTACATGTCTGTTGGAGTAAAGCGGGGCTGCAGGGCCAGTTCATGTCCTTGAGTTTCTAGAACAGTGGTGCCACTCATGCCCCAGAGACATCCTAGCCTCCCTCCCTTGAACTCCACCTCCTCTTCCAGCCCTCCCTCATGAGAGGGAGGGTTCTGCTGCCCCTCAGCACCCACTCCTATAATGTGAACACCCTTCATCAATTTATACCCTTTGGAGGAGCAGGTTTTATTTTTGTTTGTTTATTATTTATTTATTCTCAAGTTAGTTAAGATACAGTGCGGTCCTGGCTTCAGGAGTAGAATCCAGCGATTTATCACTTACGTATAACACCTAGTGCTCAGCCCAACAAGTGCCCTCCTCAATGGCCATCCCCCATTTAGCCCATGCCTCCCACCCCCACCCCCCACCAACCCTCAGTTTGTTTTCTGTATTTAAGAGTCTCTTATGGTTTGCCTCCCTGTTTTTATCTTAATTTTCCTTCCCTTCCCCTATGATCATCTGTCAAGTTTCTCAACTTCCACATATGAGTGAAATCATGTGACATCTGTCTTTCTCTGACTGACTTGTTTCACTAAGCATAATACCTGGAGGAGCAGGTTTTAAAGCCAAAAAATTTTTCATGTGTGAAAGCACAAATAATGACACCTCAGCCTGGCCACTTGCTGGAGGCCAGTGCAGTTCAGACTTGTTGGCCAATGAGGCAGGGAGATAATGGAGATAATGAGGTGGGGTGGGGCTCTTCCTGTGTCCTAAGTCAATCAAGTAGCCTCAGAGGAATGAAGATCAGAGTCTTCCTCACCAAGAGGCAAGTTCTGCAGGTCGAGGCCCTGGCTAAGACCTTGGAACCCCGTGGCGAGGCCTTGGATTGGGGCAGCTTTTTCTGACAGAGGGTTGTCTGACCCATCAACTGGGCTGTGTCAAAAAGCCATCTGATGTAAGGAAGTGATTAGGACTGGAAACTTGAACTTGAAATGTGGTCTCTTTAGGCCCAGGGTACTTCTAGTGTGCCTTGCTGGGTAAAATGGGCCTTCTTAGCAACGTAAGTGGCCTCACCATGGAATGGGAAGAGCACGTCGCTGAGAGATGTGAGTTACAGACTTAACACCCAGCTCTGTCAGTCACCACCGTGCACCTTGGGGCACCTTGGCATTGCAGGGCCTCATGTGAATGTCTCAGCCCTGCCGCCTCAAGAAATTGTATGTAATCAAGTGTGTTATTAATTTGGTGTCATTCTTTTTTTGGAGTTTACGTAGACAGGGAGTGGAGTTGTGCTAAAAAGAAGCTCAGCGAAGCCAAAACATACACACACGCAAGACCTCTTGGCATCTCTCAGTTGAGTTTCTCTTGTCAGAAAGTGCTGCTAAAGGACAGCTTGATTTTTCTTGATGCAGCTTGTCTGGAAATGGTACTTGAGCTAAAATATTCCCTTTCATCTTTGTGACAGAAATATGATTCAGTAATTCTTTGTGAAAATGTAGATGATACGCTGCCGTAGTTACAGTGAGTTAGGTTTAAGTGGCAAATGCCTACTGATAAAGACTTAATTAAAGACACAATAGCAGTGGGAGGTCATTATAGTAATTACAGTCCCGGCTTTATTGTTGGGGCCCAGTACTGAATTGTAGTAGCACATTATCACTACATAGTGCCTTGGTTTCATGAGGCAGTGATCCAATTCAGTGTACTTAGACTTTCATTTACTATGGGAGTGGTGCTTTTTGCAAATGCCCCGGTTCCACTTTATTTTAGTGTAGACTTTGTGACTCATTTAAAATATGTGATAAAATAAATCAGTAATCTCATATGGGGGTGTTCTGTTTCATCTCTTTCTGGACACATATTAGATTGGCACCAATGGTGTGGGAAGGATTGTGAAGGTGCCCTGGAACTTCTTTAAGGCAGCACATCACTAAGCCTTATCTTGGGAAATTCTGAGACCTGAGAGAGCAGAGATGTGAGGCCCGGGATGGGGCAAGTCACCGTGGTGCAATGTGAAGGCCTGACTTTGGGGTGGTTGTGAGATGAATAAAGCTGTTGACTCTCCCATTTCTGAGTAAGGAAGTCGAGCTCTCAGCTCCTCTTGTGGCTCTCTCCCTTGAGTTCTATCCAGGGTGCTGTCACATTACACATCAAGGACACTGCTCCAGGCCAGATCACAGGCAGAGCACTTTTGTACATTTAAGGACAAACCTTTCCCCAGATGTGTAAGAAAAGAACAGGGTCTCGAACTGGGTTTCTTGGAATGTAGGTTGGAATGTTGGTATCAAAGGACAAGAATCACCAGCAATTTGCCAGTGTGGTTAAGAACATTGTTAGCATTATTTCTGAGTTATCGCCAATTGAATAACATACACGGTAGGTTAAGCATGAAGGTCTATTAAAATGGCCATCTTCTCAGATAGTGGATTGGAGGTTGCCCATGGCTGAGGCGAGGGAGAAATGGGGAATTACTGTTAAATGTATACAGAATTTCAGTTTGGGATGATGAACAAGTTCTGGAGATGGGTAGTGGTGATGGTTGCACAAAAAGGTAAATGTACTCAATGCCACTGAACTGTATAGTTTAGAATGACTAAGACGGTAAATTTTATGTTATGTGTATTTCACCACAATTTTAGAAAATGCCTATCTTTAGTCTTCTGCCTATCAGAAATCTTGAATAAGTAGGTAGGTTTGTAGGTTATTAGGTATCCTATTCACCAAATTTGTAGAAGTTTTATCCTTTCCCTAAGTTACTTTTTTTTCCTGCCTCTGTGCCCAGACCTTAGCTTGCCTAATGATTTTTTTAATAGGCATTTCTGCCCCTGGCCAGGGCTAATGAGATGTATGGATCAAATAAGATGAGACTCATGGAGTATGATTTTAGGATAGCCAGGAAATATACTTTAAAATATCCTCCCCATCATTCTGTTGATGATGCTGAAAATTGTCTCAGGAGCAATTAATTCCTTTGGGTTACTTTGAAAGATATGAATACCTTTAAGATGAACAACAGTATGGCTAAGAATGGGCTCTTTGATCCTCTCATAAGGGTCCTAGGCCATCAGGGCTTAGATGAAATTAAGCGAGACCCCCATATGTCCTCTTCAGGTGCTGGATCCTGACACTTCTTGGGCTTCTTGGCTGGTTCCTGACTTTGGTTGTTGGTTAAGGCCCAGACTGGTGGCTGTTCCATTGAACTCTTCACCACTTCTAGCCTATTGGTTGGAACTAATGTTGGCGTTGCCTGATTGCCTCATCTGCTGCCTCATGGACCAACTTTGATAGGTGACTACATGTCTTCTGGCATCTACCTTCAGCAAGTCCCAGGCTTGGGTTTTATCACATTTCACCACTGTTCAGGGTCTTGGTTTAAAATGTCAATAGTCCTTAATAGAATGGCTCCTGTGCCTTGAACCCTATGAGACTAAGTTACAGAAGGGAAAATATTGGACCCTTTGGTAAAAGTAGGAATAGCATGGTTGGTGGGGGAGAGAAATATTCAATAATTGGGGACTTCAACACCCTCTCAACAATTGATAGAACTAGTAGACAGAAGCTAGATGGTTTGAATAAACCATCAAACAATAGGATCTAATTGATATTTTTGATACTTAACCCAATAATAGCAGCATATACATTCTTTTCAAGCACCCATTGAACACTGTCACACACAAAAAGACTATATTGTGGGTCATAAAATAAATTTTACCAAATTTAAAAGAATTGAAATTGTATAGAGTATGTTCTTAGACCATAATGGAATAAAACTGGAAACCAGTGACAGAAAACAACAGGAAAATCTCCAAACACTTGGAAATTAAACAATATAGTCCTAAAGAATTCATGAGTCAAAGGGGAAACCTCAAAGGAAATTTTTACAAGTATGTACATAGAACTGAAAAAAAATGAAAACAACATGTATCGATATTTGAGGGAGGCAATGCCGAGAGGGAAATTTATAATTCTAAATGCTTACATTAGAACAGAGGAAAGATCTCAAATCAATCATCAAAGTTTCTATCTCAGGAAACTAGAAAAAGAAGAGCAAAATAAACTCAAAGAAAATAGAAGGAAAGAATAAAGAGCGGAGATCAATGAAATTAAAAGCAGGAAAACAATAGAGAAGATTAATGAAATAAAAGTTATTCTAAAGAAATCAATGAAGGGCGCCTGGGTGGCTCAGTCAGTTGAGGGTCTGACTTGGTTTCAGCTCAGGTTTTGATCCTAGGGTTGTGGAATCAACCCTGCATTGAGTGCTGAGTATGGAACCTGCTTAAGATTTTTTCTCTCTCTCTCTCTCTCTCTCCCCCTCTGCTCCTCTCCTCCACTCATGTGCTCTCTCTCTCAAATAAAAACAAATAAAAGAAAAAGGAATAAAATTGATAACTCTAAAGAAGACGAAAAAAGAAAAAAGTGCATGGATCACCAAAATCAAGAATGAAATGGGATATCACCACAGATGCTGTAGGTATTAAAAGGATAGTAGGGGAATATTACAACTTCATGCTTAGAAATTGCAAACTTAGAAGAAATGGACCAATTCCTCAAAAACCAGAATCAGCCAAAACTCAGCTGAGATTAAATGGATAACCTAAATAGTCCTATAACTATTTAAAAATTGAGTTTGTGATTAAATAGCTACCCAAACAGAAATCTCCAGGCTGAGATGGTTTTATTGGGAGAATATTATCATATATTCAAATAAGAATTAAAACCAACTTACATAATATCTTGCAGAAAATATAAGAGGAGGGAATATTTTCCAACTCATTTTATAAGATATTACCTTGGTTATAAAACCAGGCAAAGACAGCACACATACCAAAAACTATAGACCAATATCTTCATGTAATTATATGCAAACATCTTCAATAACATTTTAGCAAATCAAATTCAGCACTTATAAAAAGGATAATAGACCATGAGCAAGTTGTATTTATTCCAGGTATGCAAGGCATATTGCTTATTTGAAAATGAATCAATGTAATCCACCAGTCCAACATCATATGATAATATGAATTGAGGCAGAAAAAACATTTGACAAGATTTAATACCCATTTATGATAAAAACTTTTAGTATAATAGGATTAGGCATGAACTTCCTCAAACTATTAAAAAAACCTATAGCTAACATAGTACTTAATGGTGAAGGACTGAATGCTTTTGTGCTAAGACTGGGAACAGGCAAGAATGTCTGCTCTCACTACTCTTATTCAGTAGAGTACTGGAAGTTCTGGCCAGTGTGGTAAAGCAAGAACAAGAAATAAAAAGGTATCGATAGGAAAAGAAGAGATGAAACTCTTTTTATTTGCATATGATTGTCTACACAGAAAATCCCAAGGAATTGACAAAAAACAAAAACAAAAAACAAAAAACAAAACCAAGAAAACCTTCTAGAACTAAGTAAGTTCAATAAAGTTGAAGGATACAAAATCAACATACAAAAATCAACTGCATTTCTTCATACTGACAATGAACCAAAATAAAAATATAATGCTATTTACAATTGTTGTAAAAAAGAAGTACTTATGTATAAATTTAACAAAAAGTACAGAATCTGTATGCTGAAAATTATAAAATACTGATGAAAGAAATGAAAGAAGCTCTAAATACTTGCAGAGACGAAATGTGGATTGGAAAACTCAACACAATAAAGGTGTCAATTCTCTCTAAATTGATCTATAGGCTTAATGTAATTCTTACCAAAATCTCAGCAGTTTTTTGTAGACACAGAAAAGCTTGTGCTAAAATTCATATGGAAAGGGAAAGGCTCTGTAATAGCCAGAACAAATTTGAGACAGAAGAATAAAGTAGGAGAAATTATTCTTCCTGATGTTAAGGCTTCTTACAGCTACAATAATCCCACAGTATGGTATTTGCACAGGTACAAATACACAGATCAATAGAATAGAATAGAGAAGCCAGAAATAAATCCACATAAATATCTTTAATTAATTATTGATAAAGGACCCAAAGCAATTCAATGTTCTGAGAAGGGATAACCTTTTCAATAAATGGTGCTGGGGCAATTGGATAGGTAAAAATTCAACCACTGACCAAAATCTCACATCTTACACATTAATCAACTCAAAATGGATCGTGGACTTACATGTGAAACATAAAACTATAAAACTTTTAGAAAAAAAGAGGAAGTCTTTGTGACCTCAAACTAAGCAAAGAATTCCTAGATTTGATATCAAAAGCAAAGTCAATAAAAGGGAAAATTGAATGTTATTAAAATTAAAAATTTTTTAATTCTGTTATGAGGAGTGAAAAAGACAAATTACACACTGGGAGAAAACAGTTGCAAGTCACATATCTGACAAAGGACTTGTATCTAGAATATATAATGTACTCTCAAAACTCAACACTAAAAAACCAAAAAGTCCAATTAGAAAATGAGAAAATGACATGAACATACATTTCTGAAGAGGTACACAGATGACGAGCACGTGAAAAGTGTTCAACATCATTAGGTATTGGAGACAGAAATTAAAACCACGAGATATCATTATATACCTCTCAAAATTGCTAAAGTAAAAAATAGTGATAACACCAAATACTGGCAAGATTGTGGAGAAACTGGGTCACTCATATATTGTTGGTGGGAATGTAAGATTATACAACCAAGCTGGGACGGTAGATGGGGGAGAGAGAATATTGAAAAGGGAGAAGGGGACAAAAAGATTTCCAAAGAAAAATTACAACATTTCTCATTTGTTTCTGGGGCCAGGGCCTGCCAGGACATTATATTGAAATAGTTTCTGAGTTGGGGTTGTGGGAACAGACCTTTTTAAAAGTTTGTTTATTTAAAAATTATTTTTGAAAATTAAAAATACAGAAAAATAAAAGGAAGAAAATTAAAGTCTATTCATATACTCAGTATCCAGAATTATCCATTGTCAACAGATGGCATATTTGTTTCTAGTCTTCTCTTTTTCCCCTCTTTATTAAAAAAAATCACCCTGTTGTTTTCCATGGAATTATATTTTTGGGGAGAAGTAAGGAGATGTGCAGGAGAGGTGGGAGGAAACGTAGCTATAACAAAAGCCAAGATCCCTATTCTATCATCTTACTGTGTGTGTGTGTGTGTGTGTGTGTGTGTGTGTGTGTGTGTGTGTGTTTCTTTACTTTGATCCTTTCTTTTCTTCCTGAGAAAGGTAGGCTGAATTACTGGAGCTCTCAAAGAGCTCTTTAACTGCACTTTTTCAAGGAGATATTTTATGACACCATGACAATCTGGTTTACAGTTAAGGAGCAGATGCACATGGCACAAAACTCATAATAACTGAGTTTGGAAGCTCAAGAAAGACAGATATTTTTGAATGGGTATATTGTATTTACAAACAGTTAACTACTAGAAACTTGGAAATTGTTCATTATAAGCATAGGCTGGGAGGTTAATCTGTTGTTTTCTTGCTGGTTATTCAGATAGCTTCCACTCTGGCAATTTACTTTTTGATTCTAATAAAGTACATTTAGAGATACCAAACCTTACTGGATATCTGAACTGTTAGTATCTGAAAATAGGGAAGAAAACGTATGTTCTTTGTGCACCAAACATTCCACCTGTAGCTGGGACATCCATCTGCTGGAAGCAAAAGATTTCAGAACAGAAGTTTGATCTCAACCTTTTCACTTTGGCTTTATTGGAAATAGACTTGATATCTGTGATTAAGATACCAAATAGTTATCTTGGTATGGCAAGATTGTGGAGAAACTGGATCACTATGACAGAATTCTGGAAAATAAAATGTTCCTTAGGATGATAGGGAGAACTGTGGATATGTAGGGAATTTGAAAGGCCAAGAGCACAAGATTGCAAATAAGAGCTCGACCTGCAAGGTCATACAGAGGTGTACTTGTGCATTGCAAATGGGCCTCCTGGTGGAACAAGTATAAAATATGGAATGTTTAAGACTGAGAAAAAAGGGTCTGAACATTGAAGGGACTGGTGGATTTTTTGGGGAACAGATAAGATTCACATACCATACAATTCACCCATTTACAGTGTAAAATCCGCTTTATTCACAGAGTTGCTCAACTATTATCACAGTCAATTTTAGAACATTTTTACTACTCCCAAAAGAACTTCCATACTTTACCCCTAGGCCTCCAACTCTAGGAAACCATGAATCAACTTTTTGTCCCTATAGATGTGCCAGTTCTGAACATGACATACAAATGGAATCATATAATATTTGATTTTTGTCATTGGTTTCTTTTATTTAGCATAATGTTTTCAAGATTCATCCATCTTGTAGCATGTATCAGTATGTCTTTCTTTTTATATTCCATTTGCTATTCCACTGTATGGGTATACTAAATTATCCATTTACTAATTGAGGGACATTTAGGTTGTTTCCACTTTTTGGCTATTATGAATAATACTGCTATAAACTGCTATAAACAATAGGCCAGTTTTTGTGTGGGCATATATTTTCATCTCTCTTGGGTAGATACTAGGAGTAGAATTGCTGGGTCACATGCCAACTACATGTTTGTAGTTAAACTACATGTTTAACCATTTGAAGAACTGACAGACTGTTTTAGAAAGCGCACCATTTTGCATTCCCTCCAGCAGTGTATGAGGGTCCTGAATTTTCCACATCCTTACTGATGCTTGTCATTGTTCATATTTTTAACTATAACCATCTTAGTAGGTGTGAAGTGGTATCTCATTGTGATATTGATTTTCATCTTCTAGGTGATTAATGATGTTGAACATCTTTTCATGTGCTTATTGGTTATTTGTATAGCTTCTTTGGCAATATGTCAATTCAGATCCTTTGCCAATTTTTAAACTGGATTATTTGTCTTTTTTGTTATTGAGTTGTAAAAGTTCTTTCTGTATCCTAGATTTAAGCCTCTATCAGATATATGATTTGCAAATATTTTCTCTCATTCTGTGAATTGTCTCTGCATTTTCTTGATAGTATTCTTTGATGCACAAAGCTTTTAATTTTTATGAGATCCAATTTATCTCTTTTTTCTTTGTTGCTCATGCTTTTGATGTCACATCTGAGAATTCATTGGCAAATCTGAGGTTATGAAGATGTATCCCTATGTTTTCTTCGAAGACTTTTATAGCTTTAGCACTTACATTTTGGTCTTTGATTCATTTAGAGTCAGTTTTTGTATATGATAAGAGAGAAGGGTCCAGCTTCATTCTTTTGCATGTGGCTATCTAGTTGTACGGAGCCTATTTGTTGATCTCTGGTGGATTAAAAAAATTTTTTTTAAGTTTATTTATTTATTTTGAGAGAGGAGGTGGGAGGGATAGTGTGCACAAGCAGGGGAGGGGCAGAGATAAAGGGAGAGAGAATCCCAGGCAGGCTTAGCACTGCTAAGGTGACTTGAGGTGACTTGAAGTCTGGTTATGGATCAAGGTCTAGGCCAGCTCTTTGGAATGCTCCTTCTCTGGTGAAGAGATGCTACCTGTGTATTGAGTCTAGCCTGTGACCTGGAGGCCCAGCCTGGGGCCTCAACTCCAGGCTTCCTTAATGCAGCTACTTTAGACCTGTTTGAGCTTATTGGGTGTCTGTAGGAGGGGGTATAAATTTCAGAACTAGCATCTCTCTTTGAGACAGAGACACTTGATTTCCTCTCAGATTTACAACTTTCTTACATTTTCTAATTTCTTGAATAATAGCTTACTTAGCCTCTTCTTGCCAGATAAGGAGCTAGTGTTTTAGTATAAGAGACCAAATAGAGAATTTGGGGAGATCATATGGCAGGAGGAGGTAGTGGAAAGAGCATTGAGGCTGGTCCTCATCTTGCCACTGCCTTTAGTTGGCAAAGTGACTTGGACCAGATAATAGTGATAGTGACTGTATTAGTTTTCTAGGGTTACCATAACAGAATACCACAGACTGGGTAGCTTAAACACAGAAATGTATTTCCTCAGTTATGTAGTCTGGAGGTTCAAGATCAAGGTGCCAGCAACGTCGTTTCTCTTGAGGCCTCTGTCCTTGGTTTGCAGATGGCCACCTTGTTGCTGTGTATCCACATGGTCTTTTCTCTTTGTGCATGCATCCCTGGTGTTTTTCCCTCTTCTGATCAGGACACCAGTTATATTGAATTAGGGTCCGCCCATATGGTCTTATTTAAGTTAAAAACATTTGTAATGTTTTGTTTTCTAAGCATTGTTATGTGAACACTGAACTGAATGTACCATTTTTATTAAAAATTTGTTTGAATTTTAAAAATACTATACAAAAGGAGAGTAGAAATATCTACTCCCATGTGGATTTTGCCTTGCCTCAAAAATTACCAACTCATAAACAATCTGATTCCCATGGAATTTGCAGCAGATTCGAGAGAGCACATAATTTTACCTCTGGGTATTTTTAAAAATATTTTTCCAGTTTTATTGAGATATTATAACAGATGACATAGGTAAGTTTAAGGGATACAATATAATGACTTGGTATGTGTACACATTGTGAAAAGATTACCACAATAAATTTGATTAACACTTCCATCTCCTCAAATAATTATAAATTTTGTGTGGTGGTAACTTTTAAGGTCTACTCTCTTTGAACAATTTTCAAGTACATATTACAATATTATTAATTATAGTCACCATGCTATACATTAGATCCCCAGAACTTATTTATCTTATAGCAGGAAGTTTGTACTCTTTGACCAGCATCTCATTTCCTTCCCACCCCTAGTCCCTGGAAACCACCATTCTACTCTATTTCTTTGACTTTGGCTTTTTTAGAGTTTACATATGAATGAGAACACACAGTATTTGTCTTTTCCTGTCTAACTTATTTCACTTAGTATAATGCCTTAAGGGTCTAACCATGTTGCCACAAAAAGGCAGGATTTCCTTCTCTTATATGGCCATATAATATTCCACTATATATAATACCATATTTTATTCATCCATTCATCCATTGATAGACACTTAGCTTCCATGTTTTGGCCATTAGGAATAATGGTATGATAAACAAGAGGGCACAGATATCTGTTCAAGGTAGTTTTCCTTCAGGTATAGTATACCCAGAAGGGGGATTATTGTATCATACAGTAGCTCTGTTTTTAATTTTTTGAGGAACCTCCATACCTCTTTTGAGGACCTCCATTGCCCTCCTCTAATCTTAATTACCTATTTAATGGCCCTGTCTCCAAATACAGTCACACTGGGGGCTAAGGCATTACAAATTTTGGGTGGGGGACACAATTCAGTTCTTAACAGTGACAACGACGACGACAACGATGATGATGATAAGGATGATGGTATAAAAGGCAACATTAATTGCATTGTCACACATCCTAGACACTATTGTAATTGTTGTCTATGGATTATATCATTTAATTTTCACAACAACCCTATGAAACAGATACTGTTATTATTATTATCTCCTTTTACAGAGGCACAAAAACCACACAAAGAAACACACTCACTTGCAGGGTTACAGGGTTAGGATTTTGACCATAATGTCCAAGCTCTTCTAAGTTAATCAGTCTCTAGACATCTGGGGGACTCATGTTATCCATGCATACAATGGACTAGTATCGCTTAGGATCTCTTTTAGTCCTAAAATTCAAAGTTTTATTTACCTATACTTTACTATTTATTGAATAAACTACTTCTAAGGAAGGCCCAGTTTTAGGTGCTTTAGAAGAGGATGACTTGGGGGCTGGTTTTACTCTAAAATTTCATTTCTGTGCTGTTCCTTGATCTCTTGCATTATTGCTTGTGGTCACATCCCTTGTTTGGATCCTTGTCTGCTTTTAGATGCCTGTGGTATACCCTCTTGCCTCAGTTTTCTTTTGGTTCCTTGACTTATCACACAGGGCAGTTCCCCTTGGATTTGAGTTATCCTTTGTTTTTGACAGGGTTTCTAGGAATGGGGATTTGCCTTTGAACCCATCTCTCAGCTCTCAGTGACTGTATATATTGCCACCTGTCTGCCTGTACCTCTACCATTCACCTGCCATACGCCTCAGATGCCCCCCTTCTTCTCAGGTGGAGTGCTAGTTGATGACCTGCTTTGCTCCAGGAAGCCTGTGCCATGTCTGGTCCCTAGTTTTCCCTGACTTTGCCCATCCTGGGAGCTGTATGGCATTTAAGAGATGAGGAAGATGGAGGCCAAATACTTGGCTTTAAACCCACAATACCCTGGGTCATTAAAATAATGGCATTACAATTTCAACTTTAAGCTTGTTGCAAGATTACATTTCAGGAGGTGTCCCAGTTGCCTGCCAGTTACTGCTTTTATGTCTTGGGATTTCTAGCAGCCTTCTAGCACATGCTGGCATTTCAGATTCACTCAGTGCAATTAAAGAAATTGCATGACTGCTAGTTTCTCTTCTTTTTCCTCCCTCAGACAAATTGTGGAATTCAACTTGATTAAAACATTTATTAAGTGAGATTTAATAGATTCCAGTAATGCTGTGTATGTGTGTGTGTGTGTGTGTGTGTGTGTGTGTGTGTGTGTGTGCACTCATTATCCACTTCTTCCGTGTGTGCCAAGAATGGCCATGTGCATAGAGAATTGTTCATGGAACTTGCTTTATTCTGCAATTTACCAGCAATGTCAAATTAAGGGGTTTAATGGATTCCTACACAGAAATTCCTAGTGTGGTTGTATTAGCAGCAAGTTTCATTAAAAAGGGCTATTTTTCTCTACTGGGATTTTAGTAAAGAGACAATGTTTATTTTTTCAGTGGAAAATTGATTGTAACTAAGAGGATACTTGGCTTGAAAGTGGGGAATTATCATATCATATGATTAAATGAAAGCTTACCTTGTTATAAGGTAACTAGACATATCCCAGTAGAATTGAGACAATGTTTGATTAAGCCAGATTTTCCTACTTTATATTCAAGGAACAAATTAAAGAATAATTGAGATCCTTTTCAGATCTTTTATAAGCTGCATATATAAAGCTTCAGCTCCAGGTGGCAAAGCAATTAGCTGATGAATAAAATCAACCCCACTGTCATTCGTCAGATGTTTAAATTCTATAAACCAGATAAATTAATGTGTTCCTTAAGCCAAATAAATGGTCATGCTCTCCATGTTACCACTCAATTCCCTGGGGGAAAGGTTGGATGCATGTTCATAGAATGGCTAGGATCTGCTTAATCAGAAAGGTTGAAATTAAGTTGCCCATTTGATTTTCTGAAATAAATGTCCATCTGGCACAAAACCTATTTTTCAAGCAAAGTTGTTAGACGTGATGGTTTTGCTTGTTTAGTAAACTAAAGATAGGCTGGACGTAGCATTGCACTCTCCTGGATGAATGGCTAAAGATATGTTTCTCTGTACTTGGGATTGAAATGATTTATAAACAACTGAAAGTGCTCTGGTTTCATTTATTCTTTGCTCCCAAGTATTAATGCAGAGAATTAGAACCTCTGCTGCCTTTGTACTTCCAGATTTATTTCTTGGAGATGAATTTCCTGAATAAGTAGAACTTACTGCTACTGAATGATGACATGGTAGGTTTCTCTGACATTGACATCTAGATAAGGTAGACCTGCGGCCCAGACGACATTATTTTCTTAGCTGGTAACTAACTTTGGTTGGCCAGTTCTTCCATTTTCTTTATAAGCATCACTTTGAGGACCTGCTTACTGATCTTTTACTCTTTGCCACCTTGTTTGTTTTGCATGGTGTCAATACCTTGATCACTGTGGATGCTACTTAAAGTATGGTCCTGTGACCAGAAGCATCAGGTTCCCCTGGGAGGTTGCTGGAAATTCAAACTCTCAAGTCCCTCCAACCTATTGAATCATCATATGCATTTTTTCAGGTTCATGAGACATTAAAGTTTGAGAAACACTGGGTTAGAGAGCATCACCTCTTCAAATATGGGCAGGGTTGGAGTTATGAAGTGAAAGCATGCAGCCAATTGGGGTATCTAGTTGGTTGATTTTCTGAAACTTGAAGCCTCTGTTCCTTTTTTATATTTTATTTCCATTAGCCTCTAGCACTTAAGAAAGAGGTTAACAAAAAAGAAGAGCTAGAATTCATTTATTATAATATTGATTATTGGAGTCCAGCAATCTTTAGGAACTGTAACAAAAATTGGCAATTATTTATAGAAATTGAATTTAGATCTTGCAGTCATTACCAAGAGGGCTCTAGATAAATTTCCTTGTTGAACTGCCAGCTAGCTATCTATTAAGTGCAAAATATTGGTCCCAATATGGCACAGTAGAGAGACAACTGGATTGGATGCTCAGGCACCAACTTATCATCTGGTTATGGGCAGGCAGTTTCACTTTGAGCTTGATTTCCTTGTCTGAAAAGGAGGGATTTGGAAGCAGATGATTCTAGGGTTTCTTTAAAATCTAGATGTGTATGATTTGATGTGACTGTGTGGAAATCTGAGTAAGATGTTCTGAATACATTTAGTCAGAATTATTCCAGTGGCTGGAAACCAACCCCACACATAGGTTCTCCTGATGCCGTTTGAGTAGTACCATCCCTAGGATTCATTTTCCAGCAGTTTGGAAATTATTTAATTACATGAGTTCCCAAGGATCACGAGGCTGACCTCTGAGTGTGATGTAGGGGTGTGTGTGTTTGTGTGTGTGTGTACACACATTTGCAGCCTATAGTGGTTTTGTGACTATTCATGTTGCACAGGGACTGGAGGGAATGAAGCAGCATAAATATGTTTTAATGTAAGGAAGAATATGAAATTCATGAATAGCAGAATGAAGCAAAACTCAACACAATCTTTGCTGTAAAATGAAAATTTGATATTTTCCCAACCCCTGGTGTGTTGTATACTGTTATTGTTTTTTTTTTTTTTTTTTTTTTAACCACAATCTGTCTTCTCTCTTTCTTCCTCAGTGTTTTATTTTGGCTTTCATTTTTCATTTGGAGGCTAACTTTGTATGTGTGTCCTGCAGAAGTGGAGGTGATTATCTTTTGTTGAAAAGAGGCATGGCTTCAAGATTTGAGAAAGTGTGAAGTTAATTCGTTTAAGAAAAGCCACCTGTGTTCTCTTATATTTGGACAGCAGTGTTGTCCAAAGGCTGTGTGGGGGAAAAGATGACCTGTGAGGCTCCTTCTCATCAGGGAATTGATTTGCTCACTGATTCATTTGAAGTTTCCTTTCTTCCTTTCTTCTTTGTTAACACAAAACTGGATTAATTGCCTACTATGTGTTTAAAATTGGGGGTACAAAGAGGAATAAGATGCCATCCCAACCCTTAAAGGACTCATATCTAGTAGAGGAATGCATGGTCTGTGATTTCCATCTCCACTGATAGCTCTCACTCTGAATTTTATTGTAATGTGAGCATATAAGAGAAGTCATAATGGTTATTTGAGAGCAATTTCATTTTCTGGTTACATAGTGTTTACTCAAATTCGTGCACAGATGTGTGTGTGTGTGTGTGTGTGTGTGTGTGTGTGTGTGCATGCTGAAGGCTTTTGGTAACAGCTTAAGTGATATTAATAAAGCAGATTTCTGGTCTCCAGAGGAAGGCAGATTCTCAGTGCAAAGTATGATGTATTCGGGTAAGTGGGTTTATGTCTTAAATTGAATATGTTAAAATATGTCCAGGGATCTTTAAGGAGGCTGCCTTACTGGGGATCTTCTGGCTCTTAAAATTGATCTAATTTCTCTGTGTTTTGATTCTGAAGAGAAAATTTTTCTTTCTTCAAGTTTTACAGGCCTGATACTGTGCTTTGTGGATGCAAGTTGTGCCAATTCTAGGGGGATCATTCTAAGGCTTCAAAGGGCAAAAATATCACCCGGGGAGCTTGTTCACAATGCAGATTCCCACTCTGACTTCTTCACACCTTAGATTTTGATATGGTAGGTATGGATGGGGCCCAGTACTCTGCATTTGAACAAACTCCTCCAAGTGATTCTGATTTAGATGGTTTGCAGCTGTGCTGTGGAACACTGGCATAACATTTCTCCATTTGTATCATACAGGTATATGCCTATATACTATATGCTTTAAAAGTGTTTTGAAATCTGTGATTGAAAGATGGCTATGCAAAGTGACTAGTGTCATGATCTGACAAATGAATAGAAAACTCATGAGGCCAATTACATGATATTCAAGAATTTAGGCTCTGTAGTCAGACTGCCTGGGTTTTAATTCCTATTCCTGTGGGTGTTGGCAGCAGGTCCTTGGGAAAGTCAACTTTTCCAAGCCTCAGTTTCCTCAACTGTAGAAGAGGGATAATAATAATAATAATAATAATAATAATAATACCAATGTAATTAAGTTGTTGTGAGGATTAAATGAAATAATTTATACAAAATGCTTAGCACAGGGCCTGGCACAAGAGTTAAGTGTTCAATAAATTTTGGCTGCCATTGATATTTGTTTGTGCAAATAAAACAACAGCAAACAAACATTACAATAAATAGAATTGCATACTTTCATTTCACAACTTTTTTTCTAGGTAACTGTGAGCACTTTAGAAAGAGTACCAAAGGGTGCCTGGGTGGCTCAGTCAGTTAAGTTTTCCACTCTTGATTTCAGCTCACATCATGATCCCACGGGTCATGGAATTGAGCCCCATCTTGGGCTTTCCACTGGCAGTGCAGAGCCTGCTTGGGATTCTCTCTCTCTCTCTCTCTCTCTCTCTCTGACTCTCCCTAGCTCATGAACTCTCTCTCATTCTCAAAATAAAACTTAAAAAAATGAAAAAGAATATGAAGTTAATTAGCACAGATTTCCCAGGGGAATGTGGCTCCTTTGAACTGCTTATGTCATATTTGTGTTAAATCAGGTTGGTAGTGGCTTTGTCTCATTGGTTGGGTGTCTAGGCCTCTTCGAACTCTAGCCACATAGACTGATTTCACTCAGAGGTGAGTAGGGTGTATCTTCCTCCTCCAGGGAGTGCATGCATTTTCTTTTGATGAGATTGTCATTTACTTGATAAACTGGAACAGATAATCCCTGTTCAACAGGATTAGTGCAATAGACAGTCATGGTTTGGAGAGAATGGCTGCTGTGGTCTCGGATCAATAGCTGCAGGGAACAGAGGATTTGAAGGCCGAATGGTGGCACCTCTTTCAGAGACACTGGGCTTTTTGACTTTGTTTAGGTTTCTTTATGCCCATGTACTTCTCCTCTAAATAGGTGTAGGCCTCATTTAAAGTGAAAATTTGATATTGGCTTGATTTAGGTGCTTTGCAAAATGCCCGCATAGACTGGGTTTTTGGTTTTCTTGCTAAATGAAATGACGTATTATCAGAATCATGAGAAAGGATGAACAGATTTATTGTCATTTCTGTCTCACAATAAGCTCTTCTTCAGTGATCCTCAAACTGCTGCCCACTGGAATCACAAACTTTCTTCAACCCCCAGAATTCTTATTTAATTTGTCAGGGGTTTAACCTTGAGACTGGGAATTTGAAATGATTGTCAGGTGATTCTAATATTCAGCCAAGATTGAGAACCTGGGAAAATTTGTTATTCATCTTCTTTCCTTTTTCCTCTAAAATATCCCCAGGCTCTCAATGGTAGTGATTGTATTTTAATACTTCAGATTTCTTAAGAAAAGAAAACCTATCTAAGGTAAATTGCTTAACCTCAAAAAGCATCCTTTCTTTTTTTCTTCTAGGATGGCATTATAACAACGGCGCTGCACTCAGGTTTTTTGTTCTGATAGGCAGTTTTGGTGGCGAGTTATGTAAACTTATGATTAAAAAAAAATGGCCAAATGAGGTAATTGTTACTTCATAAATCTACTTTGGTGAGCAAAATTTTCTTACCATACTCACCCACAAAATGAAATTATTATTTTTTTTTAAAATTTTTTCCCAACGTTTTTTATTTATTTTTGGGACAGAGAGAGACAGAGCATGAACGGGGGAGGGGCAGAGAGAGAGGGAGACACAGAATCGGAAACAGGCTCGAGGCTCCGAGCCATCAGCCCAGAGCCTGACGCGGGGCTCGAACTCACGGACCGCGAGATCGTGACCTGGCTGAAGTCGGACGCTTAACCGACTGCGCCACCCAGGCGCCCCGCACAAAATGAAATTATAAAAACGCCTTCACGCTGATGAAGTGGATAGCAGGCACCCCAGACCAACTTTAGAGCAGGGTATGTGGATGCGTGCGTGCGTGTGCGCGCGAGGAGGCACGTGCGTATGTGCACGTGCGTGCGTGCGTATATATGAGCTTGAGCGCTGCTGGGGCGCAGTCGCGGTTCCAGAGCCTCCTGAAGAGAGCGTGGGAGGGCGGTGGAGACTTTGAATTCAAGAGCTGTGAGTCCTCATTCGTTCATTTACATTTTCTCTCATTACCGCCTACTTTACCCCAGCTAAAGTCCGGTAACTGTGGTTGTTTCTGGAAGGTGGGATTTGGTACTATGCCTGTTTGAAATACATGTTTTTACTTCTCATGTTTTTTTCTTTTTCTGAACACGTTTTTGTAATGAATGAAACCATTTAATCAAATACCAGAACTTCAGAGTCACCTGGGAACTTAAAACGCTCAGGCGCCATTCCCAGGTATTGCGTTACCTTGGTTTGGGGTGGGGTCGCGGAATGGTTAGCATATAGACTTTCCCGTTGATTCTTGCATGCAGCTAGAATTAAGAATCCCAGTCTAGGAGAGTGGTTCTCAAACCTGTATGCAGGTTGTAAGCCCTTGAGGAACTTCAAAAAACACTGATACCTGGTTCCACCTGCAGAAGTTCTGATTTAATTGGTCTGGAGTGCAGCTGGCGCTTTTAGAACATTAACAGGTCCCCAGGTGATTCAAGCATTAGAAGGATTGGGTGGTGTCTCAGAAATTTTTTGGGAGGCATCTTATCTTATCAAGCGCCTCCTGGCAATTGAGAATTACTGAAATGATATTACTCTAAATTTTGAGCCCAACTGATCAGAGTCCTAGAAACAAGGGGCCATCCCCTCGCGGTGCAGTAACAATCAAAATTACAAGAACACTAATTATAAAGATAAGCTTGCATTTTTAATTGTTGGGAAAAGATGAGCGTGAAGGAGATTTTGCTTATTAAGACTGCTTTACCTTCATAAACGGTAAGTAGATTCATAAGGAGTAAGGAGCTGCCACTGGAGTGCAAACGGTCCTATGAAGTAGGTACTAATAACTGCGTTTTTAGCCTCCAATTACTTTCGCCTTTTCTTCTGCCTTTTTCTGGGGGAGGGGGGTGGGTGGGTGGGAGGGCCTCCTTACACTTTATTTTAACAGACTCTCACTACTGTGATGACCCGGTTGAATGTTTGATTTTCGTTTGTTAGACCAGCCTGCATGCTTTTTAGTGTACTAAAAATACGGAATGACTGCTCGCTTTGTCGTGACAAAAGGCCTTCCTGGAATTGTGAGCACCTGAGCTCTCCAGCGTGATGACTGCTAGAAAGGGTCTAGAGGTGGGTTTACAGAGATGGGCTCTTTAGCAGTGAGGCAGGCCCTGGTGAGTCTGAAGAGCATCCTAGTCACAGCCATTTCTAGCTTCCTGCTTCTCTACAGAAGCCACTTGGGAGCAGTATGGCCTTGCCTATGAGGGAAGCTTAGGGAACCTGCCTGGAACTGGCCAGCACATCCAGGGATCCTGGAGCCCCTGGCTGATGACAAGTGAAATATTTCACAGAATATAAATCTTTCAACTTGCAAATGCTCCTTTGGTGAGAAATCAGACAGTGGGTAAGGAGTGGGCAGAATCCTTGCATCAGTGAATAAAAAAGTAAAGGATGGAGCTTCCTGCCTTTGTTCTGTGATGTGATAGTATGAGGTTTGTGGGAAAGAAGATTCTTTGGTTGTGATGGGTTCGTTGGCCATAATGGGCTCCTGAATGGGAGGTACTGGTACCTCTCTTTATCTCAATGACAAAAGAAACAACACAGAGATGGGGGGGTGGTGGGGGGAGAGAGAGAAAGCAAGCAAGCTATGCCTGATGTAATATGACTCAGGGCCTTTCAATTCTATTTTCATAAGAAATAGTATGAACATTTCAATCTTCTATATTTGTGCTGGTTCTTTGAACTAGATTCTTTATCATGAATGTGTCTCACTTCCAAGGAGCTCATGTCTAAAGTATGAGTGTGTCATTGTGAAAATTATTATAAAGTGTGAGTGTGTCATTGTGTTTCCAATTTTTTTGGCTCTGTATTATCCTGCTTTCAGAATCTATTTAGAAAGGGAGAGAAAGAAGGATATACAGGGAGTTGGAGGTGAAAATCTAGGGAGCAGATGGGCAGAGATGCAGGAAAGAGAAGTGGCATGACTAGAAGGTTCCCATCTAAATTACCAAGGTCACAGAACGTAGGTATTAAAGTGTGAACCCCTTAGCTTGGTTTATTGGTTGGTTGTGAACTACCATTATGAGTAATTACCTTTTCCAGGTATTACTCAACCACAGCATTTGCTCAATCCCATTGAAGTTATCAAACCCTTGCTGAGAATAAACCCAACTTTGGGAGGAGAGCAGGAGGAGTTGAGAACAAACAGGTCCTGTTGGCAGTTTCAGCCTCTCCCTTAAAGCACAAGGAGGTAAGGACCACCTAACTGCCTGCTCTATTGTTGTGCACCTGGGGTGAATTCCATAGGTTGTGAGATGCACTCAGCAGAGGTGGCATCCAGACCCTGGAGATCCAGGGCTCACAGCCAGCCTGGACCAAGAACATGAACCTGCCTGCCTCCCTTATGGTTCCTCTCCCAAGGTCGGAACTAGCCAGTTCCAGCTGGGCCAAGTGATATGTTTCCTTCCTGGCAGTCTTGGGAACTTCCCACATTGCAGGCTAGAAGAGGCTCGTGTACACTCCGGGGCTGTTATGGTATTTCTGGAATTCTGACAGATCTTGGGCAAAACGGAGATTTCTAGACATCCTCTAGCTGAGTTTAGCCTAAAAGTTAGCAATCCATCCCACAGCTGTTTCTCCAGTTGCATCCCCAGTGAAATGTGGAAGCAAAAGAATTTGAATTTCATGAGTTTGACTGATAAAGATCAGAAGTCAATTGGACATTAGACCTGCAAGAAAATACTTCATCACAGGGCAAGATGGACAGCCACAAAGTTTTAGGGGTTCTACAAAAACAGTGAAGCAAGAGCTAGTCTTGGAAACATATAAATAGTCCATTAAGTATCATGACACAGGAAGTTCAAATAGATGTAAGCCATCAAGACTTGCACAATGACTTTATACATTGTTTGATATGGCAGCATTTATACTTGTCTTTATTCTTGCCTGGCTGTAGCATGTAGGGGACTATGTTAAGTATGTTAGATGTATTTTCTCATTTAATCCTTACAACAACCTTACAAGGTAGGTATCCTTACATCTCTATTGTGCAGATGTAAACACTTTCTTTGGGGAGGTTAAATCCAGTATGTAGCCTTACCTGGATGGTAGATGGAAGAGCCTTTGGAGCTTGTGTTCTTATAGCCCCATCCCTCTTTTAGAAGTTCTTTGGGGGGATACTCCAGGGTGATGAGCCTCATGGATTTTTCTACCAAGGGCTGGTGGATGTGAGAGTAAATCCCTTTTAATTAATTAATTAATTAAAAAATGTAAAAATCCCTTTTAATTTAGATTGTGCCAACAAGTTGTGGGTCTATAGGGATGAGAGACTCTAGCTCTTCAACAAGATGGTAGGTGAAATGAAAAACTGCTTCTTGAATTCTAATTGCCTTAAATAGCAATGTTGAATTTTCATATGGGGTTCTTCCTATTTGTGGGTTTGGACCAACTTTCTCTTGAAAGAAAGCAAGCTGAGAAATGTGTAATTCCTAGGAAGAAAAAAAAACCATCTCCTGTGCCCTGACAATAAATCATAAAAACAAAATGAAACAAGTAACATTCCCTCATTTTGTAGAGGGATATTTTAAGGGCTTTTCCCTCTATGCAAACTTTGGGCAGCTTCACCAGATGCTTGGTTAACAAGAGCACCAGTGGTGCTGGCTCTGAATGACCAGACTCCATGGCAGGGCATCTTGGTAGGTTAGTGTAGGGAACAACATGGTGGCCTGGAACAGCTGGTTCTAGTTTTGGCACCAAAAAGTTTCATGATTTGAACCAGCCCCCATCATCTTCCCTCAGCTTGCCTAACTGGTTTGTTATGGCAGTAAGACTGCTTGTCCTACTCACCTTGATGGTAATACATGTTCCTGGGGAAACATATAATGTAAGTTCAGCCTGTAACTTTTATGTTGTGCCAATCATTTGTTCATTGTAAGTGCTTAGATCAGACTTTGTGTATGTCAGGTCCTGTGCTTTATTTTAATTCATTTAATTCTTTCAACAATCCCATAAGGAATATTATTACCCTGATTTTTTCAGATGAGAAAGTGGTAACACATGGGAGTTGATTTGCTCAGGGTTACTTACAAATAGTATGTGGTACAGTCACACTTGAACCGAGGTCATTTGATCCTGGATAGTGTATTTTTAACAACTGTGCTTTATTTCTTCTCCATCTGACCTCCTACAAAGTATAATTAGTTTTAACATATTTCTTTGGGGGTTGGATTCTTTTATTTCTGAATAAAGAGGTGATTAAGTTTGTGCATCCTAAGGGAGGCTAGAACTAGAGGTTGATTATTGCAAGACCCTGTGGCCTTCAGATTTCAGAATCTTGCCTGTGGAAGATCTGGAGAGGTTTGAGGACTTTGGATGTTTTCATCTTATGTGTTCCAGATGTACTACTTTTTTCCCCTAAAGAATATTTTAAATCCCAGTGTTAATTTTTGTTGATTGTAAAGTTACTGCATAGTAATATCACTCATTTATATCATCAATGGTATACATGTGACCAACAGCTGAGTTCCTCCTGCAGCAATTATGGGTGGGGCCCTCAACATCCAGCAGAATGTGGGAATGTTATAATCAGCATTCATCACAAATCTATTTTATTTGTTTTTATTAATTTTTTCTATATTACAACATGTGTTCAGTGAGGAACAAATAAATAATGCCAAAAGCCAAAAGAAGAGAGATTGTCATCCAGAATTGTACCATTCTGTGATAGCTGTACCAAAGCAATATCTTCAGAGTTTTGTTCATAAGAAGCTGTGATTCAAGAATTTTATACCCAGCCAGATTGTCTTTCATGTGTGAAGGCAACAGATATATTATCTGATAGGCAAAGTTTCAGAAAATTTCTATGATAGGCAGTCCTCCTGGGCAAGGTTTTACTTGTTTGTCTCTTTTGAAAACAGTGCTTGAAGATAAATTCCAAGTGACTAAGAGATGGTTGATGTTACACTGAGTAATCAAAATAGGAGAGCCAGAGTATCAAAAGGCCAGGGGAAAACATTTAAACCAATTAATGTATGTCTATTTATATACCTAGATAATTATAAATAATAATTAGGGATTACATATAAAAATATGCAATTGTATTTCTGCTTACAAACTGAAAGCAGATGTAAAAAATCATTCTTAGAAGATACATAATATAACAATTATGTGGTAATCTGTATCTGTACCTCCAGATTGTGTCAGCAAAGTCTGAGAAGGAAGTTCTGTGAATCGGGGGGCCGGGGGGTGGAGAAGAAGGAGCCAATTCTCCCTAAACTTGTTGTGCTGCTAAGTCTGGTTCACTTTCTCAAAGTAACTCTGATGAAGAGAAGTATATTGTCCTCTCTGCATATGTCTGGTGTCTGAGTGCCCAGCTTGTGCTAGAGATTAGAAGACAATTTTTGTTTGGTTTTCTCTGTGTTTTGTCTGAAAGTCATAGTCATTAAGTTGAAGCTAGAATTATAGATGTGAATATGTTTCCCTTTGAGGAGCAAACTAAATAAATTGGAATTTCCCAAAAGACAGTGTTCTCTAATTCAGATTGAATTTATATCCAATACTTCTTGAACGTAGCTTTCTTATAACATGGAGGGTACTGGCACTGGACACAGCTTCTTTTGGAAATGTTGCTGTTGTAATTTGTAATATTCTTTGTGTGTGTGTTTTGTGTGTGTGTGTTTTGTGTGTGTGTGTTTTGTGTGTGTGTGTTTTGTGTGTGTGTGTTTTGTGTGTGTGTGTTTTGTGTGTGTGTGTTTTGTGTGTGTGTGTTTTGTGTGTGTGTGTTTTGTGTGTGTGTGTTTTGTGTGTGTGTGTTTTGTGTGTGTGTGTGTGTGAGAGAGAGTGAGTGAGATAGGTGGAGGGAGGGCCAGGAGGCATTCACAAAGTGTTCAGATGAGGAGTGGTTAGAATTCTTCCACTAGTAGGCCCCTTGCAGGAAGCCTAATCAACACTTCAGTGAGGAAATTAGCAGCCTTTCTCCTGGCCCGACTGCTGCTTCTCCTGGTGGTGGGAAGGTTGTCAAGCCTCATTACTAGAAAGTTCATCCTGTTAGATTTCTGCTTAGAGCAGGAGGATGTGTTAGGAAATAGCTCAGACTCTGTGGCCATTCTGACATCAGATTTAGACAATGACATTCCAAGTGGTGGTCAGGGAGTTTTTATAGCTTCATTTAAAAATGTGATAATTAATAACTGACTTAAGTCACCACATGTATGTACTACTGGATTAGATACAGCAGATTTAATCTTGACTAAATAATGAAATGAGGGTGGCATGTGTTTTAGGGTCGAAACAGAAGTAGAAACAAAGCCAGAAATGGGCAAAGGCTTGACATATAATTTATTATATACACTAGCTAAGCCATACTGCATTAATAAATGAACTGAGAAATCTTGGGGGTTAAGACAAAAAAGGCTTCTTTCTTGCTTTTATAAAGTCCAATATGGGGTAGGTGATTTTCTGGGCAGTACTCCCTTTACCTTGTTATGCAGCCATCTCAACAGGTGGCTTCTGGGAATGCCAAAGCAAAGGACTAGAGATTAGATTTTTATGCCATAGTACAGAAGAAACACGTATCACTTCACACATTTTATTGGCTATGACTAGTCACATGGCTGCCTAACTTTGAGGGAGCTAGAAAGTGTAGAGTCTCTGTGTGTCCAAAAAGGGGAGAAAAACTGGGTGTGTGTGAGTACTGCATGCCTTTTCTCCACATAGGAGGTTAGGACAAATAGTTGGAGTGGAATCCAGGAAATAGAGTCTGATACTATGGATATTCAGCAGAGGATGCAGAATTCCTATGGACTTAGGTATGGACCACTGCTTTCTTCCTTGCAACAATGACAACTTGCAAGTCCTGGGATCACCTATGCTTAAAGAGATGGCACAATCCCCTACTTCCAGCTTCTGGCCATGGGCCAACTTCAACTTGGATTGATAGGTGTTGAGCCTGATAAGATGATAATAAATTTTTATTAAATGAATCCCCTTGTTTGTATACCTTCCTTGGCTACTGGCCCTGACTTAGAGGGGCCATCTGTTGTTCAGCTCTGTGTTCCTTACTCCCAATGTTGACATCCTCCTGGCTTTGCAGTGGTAAGCCTGGGTCCAGGCCCTCACTGTGTCTGTGAGGGTGTAGTTAGACGCACCAGTACAAATTTCTTCAGACCTCCAAATTTCCTCTTGCTGTACTGCTGTAGAATGCTGAGACAGAACCTACAACAGCAGAGAGGGCCTCTGTCCTCACTGTTTTTATACAGTGTGGTGGTTGAGAGTCACTCCAGGAGACGGAGGCTTGTGTCCAAATACTGCTTCTGTTACTAGAAAACAGACTCTGAACGAGTGACTTAACCTCTCTGTGCTTCAGTTTTCTCATTTGTAGGAATAATAATACTACCCACCACTTAGAGTTGTTATGACCATTACATGAGTTAGTACATGAGAAGGACTTAGAGCAGTGCTGGGTGAGTGAGAAGTGATGAAAGAACACTAGCAGGGCATCTGGGTGGCTCAGTCAGTTGAGTGACCCTTGGTTTCGGCTCAGGTCATGATCTCATGGTTTGTGAGTTTGAGCTCTGTGCTGACAGTGTGGCACCTGCTTGGCATTCTCTCTCCCTGCCCCTCCCTCATCCTCTCTGCCTCCTTCCCTCTCTCCCTCTCTCTCAAAATAAACAAAGGAACTTAAAAAAACATTTAAAGAACTTTAATTATTTGCTCTCCTTCAAGATTCAGTTCAAATGTACCTGAAGATTCCCTGGACTTGCTTCTTTTCTGGTTTCCTTCAACACTCTGGTAATGCCTCTGTTATGACACTTACCATGTTATATTGTAATTATTAATTTACCTATTCTTTATCACTAGCCTATGATTACTCAAGTACAATATACTTTTCACCATTTACCCTTGTTCTTGAAAAAGTGCCTCATGTGCAAAAGAGATTAACAAGTGGTAGAAATAGCTTGAATACACCAATATCCAGTTCTTCTTCCTGAGGATAAAGTAAAGCTACATTTCCCAGCTCCTTATGCGTCTAGATAAATTATAGACTGAATTATAGCCAGTGAAATTTGGGTGGAAATCATGTGTGCCACTTTTAGGCTGAACTGCATGATCTTCCATGGGTACTCTCTGATCCAGTTGACTGGAATAGAAAGAGCCTAGATCCCTCTGTTACCACTTGGAAAGAGGAATTTGGATCTTTAAAATCTGAAATGTAAACATCTTGTTCTAGCAGCTGGTGTACTTATCTGGCTAATAAAATGAGGATCTGGGCACAACAAAAATTTTTATGTAGATATCCTGGCATGATACGACTCAGTCCTCTAACAAAGGTTGCTGAACCCTAAACAATGTATTGGGCCAGCCCATATGTGAAGCAGAAATGTATAGAGGCAACTTAAACCCAAGGAAAGATTGGTGATACCTGGGGAGGGATGAAAGGGGAGGAGGAGCCAGCCTGCCCACCTTTTCCTTGGCAGAGCAGCCTGCTTTTGGGTCAGATGTTCATTTCCATTAAATTCTGTTATTTCTCCCAAATTGTGAGCAGCTACGGAGTATGATTCTCCTCCTTATATGTTAGAGAAAAAGCTGACTTTTGCTACACAAGGCATCATCCTCAGAAACAATTAGAGCTTTTTTTAGAGTTTTGGTTCCTTCATAGGTACCTATTGTCCTAGTAAATGGAACTTCTTGGAATACAAAAGCATTTATTTCCCCTTTTAGCTAATTTAATTTTTACAGCCCCAGTGAAAAAATATTTTATGTTTTTACTCGTCTAATGTGATTTTAAGATAGTTTATCCTTGGATTCAATTTTGTTTTCATTCTCTAGAAAATCAATTTAATTCACAGAAGGTTCATTTAATGGCTTTCCTTGAACGTGGTTAATGCTTAAGCATTTGATCAGATATTCCTGTTAGCAATATCTTCACAGGTCTCAATTGGAAGAGTTAGAGGGGGAAATCCTCTACATTTGGCAAAGCTTCTTTCATTCAGACTATTTGACATGGAAAATCACTCTGAACTGGTGAGATTGAATTGCAGACTGTTTTCCAGAGTTTCTTGTATAATTTCAAAATGCTTAAACTAAATTTATGAAAGTGCAGGCTAACAAAGAGTTTTAGGTTATCTCCTTCATCTAACTTTCTAGTAGTTGGTATGTATATCTCTGTACCATCTCAGGAAATTCTCTTGGGTTCTTGAAAACTCTTTGCCTATAAGTCCTTAAAAAATTCTCCTTGCACCTTTGTTTATTGCATTATGAATGAAGACTGTAAGCAAAAATAAGTCTCAGGCTTGTCTCAGTCTTTATAACTCCAGAATTAGAAGCTTTTGTTTTTAAAGTTAGGTAGCAGTTCTTCATCGAGAAGAAATGTCTTGACTTCCTAATTGGTCATGTTTTCAATGCTGTAACTAATGGGATTTTGGTTGGATCATAGGCATTTTTCATTTGTTCATTGCTTTTATTCACTAATGTTTTGTTTAATGCCTTTTGAAGATGTCCGTCATTTCCTGGAAAGCAGAGATTCAGTGCCAGCTGGAATAGAACACTTGCGCTTTTCGGTGTCAGACACTGGTCCTTCATGTTGAGGACACTGCTTTGACACAACACAGAAGGGGCATATTCTGGAAGACTATGGTTTCTCTGAAGTGAACTTTAAACTTCAAAAAATGTATGACTGCACAGGAACTAGATGGTGGTCAGATAAAATGGAATATGTCACTCTTGACCTTTTCTTCTTTATTTTACAGTGTTTACCCTAAGATAGGTTCTCAGTTGCCCATGATAAAAAATGTGAGCCTCAGAAACTTTATGGTGGACTCATAGATTATCTTTGAGATGGTCTGTGGGTTGAGTAACATAACTTATCCTTTAAACTTGGACACTTTTGAGAGTGAAAAGCGGTGTTATTAGTAGTTATACTAAGGAAATAGGCCAAAAATGGGACCTTTCCTAGCAATCTCAATTAGTCAGTATCACTGTCTCTCTCACATACACCCCATCTGTGGGCTGAATGCAGAAGACTTTAAAACCCCAGAGGAGGCCAGAGCTACAAAATGGAGTTATCCTGGATCCCAGACAAGCATGCAGAAGGCTGCCCACCAGCCAACAAACCTCCATATTGGAGTCTTTAGTACACACAAAACAAAATAATGTATTAAACCCCTGAGATTCTGGCATTTGTTATAGCAGCTAGCATTTTCCTAACTAATGCCAAATACTTTATTTCAGTGCAGCCAACCACTATTGAGAATTTGCTATCTTTCCATTGGGGATACAAAGACACATAAGGTCTGGTCATTGTCTTCAAGGAGCTTAGAGTCTGAGAGAAGTGCAGGTATATATATATATATATATATATATATATATATATATATATATATATATATATTTAATGGTAATTAAAACTTCTGAACAAAGTGAGATGAGTTTAATTTTGAATATGTTGAATTGAAGATGTCTGTAGAGTATTCAGATGATACTATCCTATATGTAGGTAAAGGAGACTAAAGCTAGCAAGTAAGATCTGGTATCAAAGATAGATTGGCTGAGTTCACAGTTTGCAGATGATCAAGTCAGCCCCTTAGAAGCAATTTGAGGACTTAAGAGAACTTTCACCCCTGTTTGTAAAGATGCTTTTGGATGCAGCCACACTGGGCCCTGTGGGGCCTCAATCTGCCACTGGGATCTGAGCTCTCTGGATCTTTTGGCTGTTGACCAAGCCAAGGAAAGCAAAGGAAGCAGGTGCTTCTTTATATCTCTAGATCTTTTTTTGTAGTTTACAAGTTACTTTCCTGTATGTTACCTACTTTGAGCCTGATACTGGCCCTGTGGGTTTTGGCAGGAGAGTTCTTATTTCCATTGCGCGTCCCCAGGCCTTGCCTGCCAGCGAGTAGGAGGGAAATATGTTACGTGGATTTACTCTACTCTGAAGATGTTCAGTCCTTTTTTGGCACGGGACCTCAGAGCTCTCTTAATGATTCCTTTGTTGTTTCTGGGGTCCCCTAAGAATGTCTCATTTGGACTTAGGAACCAAACCTCACATACTGTATAGCTACTGGGGCTTGGTTGTGCTGACAAATCACTCCCTGTCAGTTGGGGTTGCTCCCAATTGAGAGTGGAGGGACTGGTGTGGAAAGATCACCCTCTAATGTCTTCATTCCTTCTCTCAGATCCGTGTTCTTATACTCTCCTTTTCTAGCAAAGAAATACCTACCAATGCTTGCAAATAGGTAACTGGAGAGATGGGCATAACCCCCATACTAGATGTGTTCAAATCTGTTTTGAAAATACTAGTTAACTGTTTTTTAATATATGTATACATGTATACACCCACAAGCACGTAAACATGTACACACTCAGGGACTTAGAGAAATGAACTAACCTGTTCCAGGCCATCCCATTTTTGATTCACTGGGATATAGATCCCAGAACTTTTGACTCTGAGTCTGATGTTCTTTCCTCTGCCTCATGATGATATAAAGGAGAAAAAAAACCACTAAAAAGTTGGTCACATAGGCAGAACCATCTGCTAGAAGCTTGAACCAGTGCTACAGTGGAAATTCTGCTTTCTGCCTCATTCTACAGGGCTTAGGGAGGCTTCCATGTCCAGCACAGGGAACCCTCAGGATTGTTGGGTGAATAACAGGGGCTTTGTCATAGGAGCTCCCTGAAGTCTTCCCCCAGTGTGAGCGGTGTCAGTGTTTTCATTATTTTTGCCTGTGGTTTGTAACTTGTCATAAGAATTAGTTCCGGCTTAATCGAGGGCCTCATGTTGGGGTAAGAGGAGGAAGTATTGTGGCCTCTCAAAATGCCTTTTGTAAGATCCCAGCACTCTAGGTCTTGGCAGATACAGCTGGGAACAGTAGCATGTGGGAAGGGACAATGTACCAAATGTTTCAAGTCCAGCTCCCTCTTGGCTGGTTATGTAGAGCTTGCTTAAAAGTCTTCTGGGGAGTAGAAACAGCCAGTTTTTTTCTTTTTTTTTTTTAATAAAATCTGTTTTGGGATTGAACCACCTGAAAGCAAGAGGCCTCTGAGCAGAATGTGATATGCTTTTCCCCTAACTCCCTTGGAAAAGAGCATCTGGTCCCCAAGTTGATTCTTAATTTTTCTCTGGACCTTGAAAAGGTTTTTTTTCCAGTTTTATTAAAAAATAATGAACTTACATCACTGTATAAGTTTAAAGCATATAGTATGGTGGTTTGATTTACATATGTTGTGAAATGTAGAAAGTTTCTTTTAACAAATCATACCAACCTTTGTCCATTCTCTTTGTGCAAATTGATGGTACTCATTCATACTTAGGTGTTAATAGTTAATGGGATTAACTGTGATAAAAGTGCCTTGAAAATATTTTCACATTTTCCCAGGGATTTTCATTGCCTCAGTGCAAAAGCCTTCCCTGACCAAATCATAGAATCCTTTCTTTCCTCTGATTCCCTGGGCAGGTTCTCCACTTTGATGAACAAGGAACTAGTGAATGTGGAGATTTACTACTGGAAAGCTAGCAAATGTGCGGATTCCTAGGCCTATCCCTGGAGATTCTGGCCCACACTTGGATGAAGTAGTTTATAATATCATGGTACCACATGAGAAGTCGTGAACGCCGCAGATCTTTCTCAGTACCCTCCCACCTTGCCTGAAAGTCTTGCTAATAATGTCTTCAACAAACACACATTGAGTACTTGGTCTTTAGAAGGCTCTGGCCTTGGGATCAGGAGCCATAGACCTCCCTGAGCCTGTACTCTACTGGAAGACACACACACGCACACACACAATTACCAATAGAAGGCAGTGTAGGTGGGAGGGAAGTGATGAATGAAGTGAGGGAGTGATGGGGTCAAGGAAAACCCTAGGGAAGTGCTACTCAAAGTGTGCTCCCTGGACCAACAGCCTTAGCATTACCTGGAAGTTAGTTAGAAATGCAAATTCTCAGGTCCCACTACAGAGCCTTCTGCCTCTGGCAGTCAACCTGTGAGCACCCTCTTTTCTTTGCTCACACTGCAGGCGCTCTGCCTTTTTCTGCCCTGGGCACTGACAGGTCGCAGCTTAGTGGTGGTGGTATAGACAAGAGCTAGAAAATAAAGTTTACCCCTAATGCCACCATTTAGAGGTAACCACTCTTACTACTTGGTATATATATTTTCAGACTTGTTTCCACACAAATAGACGTATAATGTAAAAGTATGAATAAAAATTAATTACACTATAATACTATCTTTTAAATTTCTTTTTTCCCCACTCAACAATAATCGTGGACTAAGTTTCCATGTAAGTAAAAATATTTTTACCACATTAATTTTAATAGTATAGCATTTCTTTGTAGGGATATGCAATAAGTCATTCTCTATAGTGCAGGTCTTTCCAGATTTTTTGAATTGCTCAACAACTTTGAGAAGAATATCCTTGTGCATACATCTTTGTACATATCTGAGATAATTTCATGAAAATTAAGTTCTTTTATTTTTGTAATGTGTTTTTCAGATGTAATTCACAGAACATTTATGTTGGAGAAACTGGTGTAAGAGATGAAGACTTCTCATTTAATAATTACTATTAATCATGGCACCAGTCTTGTACTTTATAATCAAAAGTACATGAAGATAGAACAAGTTGTGCTGAAATATTTTTATTTTGTATGATTAATGGACCGAAGGCCATTGGCAAAGGACCCTGTCAGTTATCATGGGACAAATAACACAAACAAATGTAAGCAGCGAGATAGGGCTCTGCGTGTATATTTCTCAGATCATTGCTTGCTTAAACACATCTTGAATCTTTGGAAACAAAAGTGAGTTTCTAAAATAAGTGGAAGATCAGCTTATAGAACTCTGATTTTAATGTAAGTATATCCATAGTATCAACAGATTAATTAAGAAGTCTGCTCGTGGTGATGTTAAGAAGGCTGGCAGATTTTCAATTCATATTGACACTATTCAAGACACAGGCATAACTGATGTTTATTTAAGAATTCTAAGACATGTCACAGATTCTGTGGAGAACATCTGATATCTATAGAGAGCTTGAAGTAAAGTCCTGGGAAAAATATGTTCCAGACGGTTACAGATGTTCTCATATCAAATCATACATCTATGAGAAGTTATGTAGCATGTTCGACTGATGGCCCAGTCAATGTGAAGGGACAAGTTAAGGTTTTCTTCCTGTTAAAAAATAATTGATACTACTAGCTTTATGGATAGTGTTAGTCACATATTTTGAGTCTTGCAATTGTGGATTTAGAAGGTGTCTGAACCTCCAGTTAATCTAGCAAAAAATTCAGTCACTTGAGTCCACTTAGAACAATTTGCATACTGCAAAGCATGTAGAAGCTTCCAGAATATTAACTGAATGTTTTACCAAATTGAGTATGTTTTATAGGTCCTTAGGTATCACACCAGTGCATACATGATCATTTCAGATGTTGGCTCTATGGCATTAGACATGGTAGAGGGCTAAAGGGGAGGCTTTAAAAGTATTGAAAGGGCTTTTTCATTCCCTTGTGGGAACTAATGAAAATGCAGGAGAACATATTCTCACACTGAAGATTCTGTTGTAAACACTAGACTGGTGACAGGGACAACCAAAAAAGTCATCATGGAGCCTTGAAACTCTATACAGTTTAGTTTCTGGAAATTTTTAGATTAATTTGTCTGCATAGAAATTTGACTTGGAAATACCACAGTTCAGAATATGGTTTCTGAAACCATCAACAGAAGGCAGGCTCAGGAAGATGGAGTTTAAACATTTTATGAATAAACGGGGCTTTCAAAGCCAAGTATGACATATTGATATTACTTAGGAGGTACGTCACCTCACTGTGTTTGGATTTGATTTGAGGGTGGATTGGAAAAGCAGGTTGCCATTTAATGACATATTAAGAGTGTTGACATAATCTCAGTGTATTTCCAACCTGCCTTAGGTTTTGCTGAAGCACTTCAGATATCAGAGGTATTTCTAATCTACCAAAATAATTTTTACTGAGGTCTAAAACACCCACTTTGCAAAGCAGGGCTTAATTTGGCATTGAGAAATTTAAAGAATTACAGTGTAGTGTGGCCTAGGTTATGATAAATTGGTGTGTTTGTACCATGCTTGTGCCATGAATGGTGGCTTGAGTCAGGAAAAGGGAGACAAGTAGGTGGGCTTGGGTGCTAAAATTGGGTTTGGGGAGTAGAGTGATCAACCCTCAGGTTGGCCTGGAATCTGGGAATTTCCTAGGGTACAGAACTTTTGATGCTAAAACCAGGTCAGACTGTCAATAATCTTTTTGGGGGTCACTGAGACCGACCTTATTGGACTCACTTATCTGCCTTTGTAACCTTAGCCCCTTTAAGACTCCCTCTGAAAACCATTTAAGCAAAATTTCACCTGGATTTCAAAATGGGGTACAGGTGCATACTTTTGCCTGCACACAAAATATTTCAGTATTTCTTCCTCTCCTCCATATTCTAATTCACACATACTATAATTGTGTTCATTTCAGGCTCTGCCTTCAGTGTCCATATTAGGAAGCACAGAGAAACATATGCTCAAAGAAAGAATCTTACAATAAGGACTTATTCTGTACAAAGCACTCCTGTGGGTGCTGAAGACCTTTGGGGTGATGTGAAATAGCTGAGACTAGATCCTGCCCTCAAAGGGTTTGTCCTACATTAAGAAAAAGAAAAAACAACAACAGACAATTGCATTCATAGAAAGAATGTGACAAATGCCTTAAGATACCATCAGAGTTCTACAGGAGTTCAAAGGCATCAGATTTTAGTTTCTTTAGTTCACAGGCAGGTGGTATTTGTATTGAATATTTAAGGAAGAGTAGGGTGGTGATAGGCGAAGGGGGAGGCAGACTCATGGGGCATGCAAGTCATTTATGTTCTAAGTGGGAGACAGAACACTAATGTTAGTGTCATGGGAGTTCAGGAATAGGGATTAGTCTGAACTGTGGGAGGGAGGGAGGAAGGTGTACTAGGTGAGGTTGAAGGAGGACTGGGTTTTTGGTGAGCAGGAGGGTATGTAAGTAGGGTCTTGAGGCCTAAGCAGAAGGCTGAGGCAGAAGTAAGCACTGACATATTTTCTAGTACTGCAAGACACCCGGGGTGTGGGATGGTTTGTGTGTCTGGAATGTGGGGGAGACACTGAGAGGTTGGGCCAAAAGAATGGCCCAGATAATTGAACTTTAGGAGAACAGGCTGGTAGGGTTGAGGGTGAGGTGGCATGGGAGCTTGGTTTAACAAAGAGGACACTAGGAAATCGTAGAGATTTCTTGGCATGGTTGGGTGACATGTTAAAAGTACTAGTTTAGACAGTTTCTTCTGTTGGTTGTGTGCAGTGTGGCTCTGATGGGGAGGGGTGGAGAGAAAACGAGACCCTCTTGGAGGGCCTTTTAAATGACCCCAGTATGAGTAAATGAGAATGGACTGGGCGTGGGTCAGTGGGGATGGAGAGGCAGGAGGGAATCTGGTAGACATTGTGAAGGAGGATATGACAAATAGATTTGGTGACAAATTGCATAAAGGGGATGAAAGAAGAGTCAACTTATCTTTAAAGGTTTTTTTATGATGATCTGTAACATTCTGTTCTGGGAATTCATGACTTCCAGGTTTCTAGATTTAGCAACTGGAAAAATGCCAGTACCTTCCTTCTTCCTTTCCATCGTTCAGAACCTTTTATCCAATAACAGATACTGTAGGGAGTAAGGATATAGCTCCATCTCTGGAATACCTTTTAGTTTAGTAGGAGGGTTGTACCTTTAAACAGATAATTATAATTTAACGTGGCAGATGCTATTGTGGAGGTATGGTCAAAGAACTATGAGAAAACCAAGGAAGCATAACCAACTTTGCCTGGAAAAGTAAAGACCAGTTGACATCTAGGCTAGGTCATGAAGAACGATCAGGAGTTTGTTAGATTAAATAGGTGGGCTGGAAAGAAAAAACACAGTGTAAGCATGCTTAAGATTATAGGTTACTACCAGGAGTTGTATGGCTGGTACTTTGGGTTGATTGGAGGAGAGGAGAGGAGAGAGGAAGGAATTGGGAGATTTAGCAGTAAGTTTAGGTTCTGATCAAATGAATAAGGACCTTTTTCCGTGAAAGGAATTTGGATTTGATCCTATTGCTAATTATGAGGTAGTAGAGATCCTAAGGAAGGTGGTGTGAAGGATGTCTGTTTTAGGAGATAACTCTGGTGACCATGGGGAGGATGGAATGCTGGAGACAGGGAGGCCAATAAAAAGCCATTATAGTTCAGGCAAGAGAAGATGTCTACATGGGTTACTTGTGGAGTATTGCGGGAAAGTTGAGCATAACTTTGAAACTATTACGTTTTAAGAGGTTGGTAGGACATTCATTTGTGAATTCATTTTTTTCCTTGCTTGCATTCAAATCTTTATTAACTTTGCCAGGCATTGCAGTAGGCACTAAGGATAAGGTAAATAGAACACTTCTGTGAACTCCTTCAACTCCTTTGTAATGGTTCTCACCTTTTTTTCTGTCCCACCACTCATGAGCGATGTGACCTATTATGGAAATGGGGACAGCAGGGTGTGACAGAGTATGAGAAAGGGGTGGGGGTACAGAGTAGAGAGTATGCCTTCAATGGAGAAACAGAATGTGGAGGGAGTTTTAGGGGGAGAGATGTGTAGATATTTCTCCTTCCATGACTCTGGTGAGCCTCTTTATTAAGATACTTTCAGTTTCAAGTAACAGAATACCATAGTCAAAATGGCTTAATAATGGTGCTTATCATGCCATGTATTAAGAAATCCAGGACTGGCCAACCCCGTGGCATAGTACTATCACAGAGAACTCAGAGTCCATATACCTTTCTACCCTGCCATCCTTAGCATGTTCCTGTTAGGCTAGCTCCTTTGATGGTCAACAAGATGGTTGCTACAGTTCCAGGCATCACATGCAGAGGTGACCATGTCTAGCAGAAGAGGGCCTTTCCTCCTTGTGCATCATCATTATTTTTTTTAAGGGCAAGGAATCCTACCCTAGAAACCCTCAGCAGTCTTCTCATGTCTCCGTGACCAGAACTACATTGGAGGCCTGTAGCTGAGCCAGTCACTGATAAAGGAAATGGGGGGGTGGGAAACATTGGAAACAAAATTGTCGCTGTTACCAGAGAAGAAAATGCACATGGCTTTTGAGTCAGCAAACATCCATTCTGCTTAAAATTGCTGGCTTTGGGAAAGAATTTCTTTACTTTTGGAAATAAAGCCTTGTGTTGCAGATAAACAATTAGAACTGGAGATACAGATTTGAAAGATACTAGAAGAAAGATGATAGAGATGTATATGACTGTTTTTATATTTTCATTATGGAGAATTCTGAACATACATAAAAGTAGACAGAATGGTTTATTGAATGCCCTATGTAAGTTCACTTAACTGCAACCAATGACAGCCTCTTGCTAATCTTCCATTTACCCCAATTCACTTTCTCCCTCTATTATTGTGAAAAAAATTTCACCACCATTATATTATTTCATCCATAATTAAGTATGATTCTCTACAAGATAAGGTCTGTTTTCTTTTAAGAATAATTATAATACTATTATACCTAAACTATTTAACAGTATTTCTTTAATATCATTGAATGGGTAGTGTTTAATTTTCCAGTCATCTCATAAACATTATACTTTTTTTTTTTTTTAACAGTTTGCTTGAATGAAGATCTAGATAACATCTACACATTGCATTTGGTTGATAGGTTTTAATTGTTTAAATCTGTATGTTTTCTTTCTCTTTTTAAATCTTTTGAAAACAAGTTATTTGATGTGTAGAGTTTTTCAGTTTCCTGTAGTCTGGATCTTGCTGGTTGTATCCCCATGATGTAGTTTGACATGTTACTCTTTCCTCTGTATTGCTTATAAATTGGAGTTGGAGTTATAGGTTTGTTCTGATTTATAAATGGTTTTTTTGGGAGGGGGGCAATTGTATATCAGCGTACTTCCACTGTGTTCTTTCGTTATGAAGTTCTCTTTCTCTTTGTGATGTAGCAGCCACTGATGTTCAATGCCTGGATACTTTAGTTCACTCAGGGTTACACAGTGGTAATTCTATAGTACTCTTATGGATTGAACGTGTCCCTCTAAGGTTCATCTGTTGAAGCCCTAACCCCCAATGTCTGTGATGGTATTAGGAGGGAAGGCCTTTAGGAGTGATTAGGTGAGGGTGGAGCCCTCATGATGGGATTAGTGCCCTTAAAAAAGGAGGCCCAGCTAGCTCTCTAGCCTTTTTTCTCCTGTTATATGACGACTCAGTGAGAAGATTGCTGCTTCAGAACCAGCAAGCAGGTTCTCACGAGAACATAACCATGTTGGCACTTTGATCTCTGACTTCAAGCCTCCAGAATTGTGAGAAATAAATTTGTTTGTAAACCACCTAGTCTATGGTATTCTGCTATAGTAGCCCAAACAGCCCAAGGTACAATCATTGCTTCATGTATTTGCTGGAAAAACTGAGATGTAAAAGCCTTATGGGAGCAGGTGTTACTGTTAGTAGAGAGGTGAAGTGGCATGCCAGAGGAGGAGCACAGGGGAAGAAGGGACAAATTTAGAGTGTTTGCAAAGATACGCCCTGAAGAAGGCTATCTGGGTTGTTTATATCCACAAGTTCGCTAGTTGCAAACACATGACCTGATTAGAATTGTTGAGTACTCTTGCATCAATCACAGTGATCACATCATAGCTTAACCCTGAAATCTATGATGATTTTTGACATTTTCATGTGTTGTGCTTGAATAAAGTCTTTCCCTTTAAATCTGCAAGTCAGATTGAGGGACAGTGAGCATGAACGATGTTTTAGCTTGCCTGGAGTATGATGAAGTAATAGAAGGCGTCCACACAAGGAGCAGGGAAGTTTGGAGTCAGTGAGCATTTCTATGTAATCGACACAATGTATTTTGCAGCCACAAAAATACAAAGCACCCCAGCAGGCATTATGAGCCTTTTGAAGTGAAATAGGAAACTCACAAACCAAGGAGGAGATGGTGCCAGTGAAATATACATCAAGATAAAAGTTGCAGAAACATAAATGGATATAAACAAAAGCCACTTCCACGGTATATCATGGCTAGAGTCGGGGCTTTATAAGGGTAATAGCTAGGGGATTGAAGAAGATTGGCAGGCTTCCGGGAGGAATTAAGGCAAGTGTGGAAGGCTCCCCAGAGAGGAGAACTTGGGGCCATCTGAGGGAGGAGAGGGAATGCTAGTCTGGAGCTAGGATGGTCTGGAGTTGGGATACTCCTGAGGCTAATGTCAGAGAGTGAAGAAGCATCTGCCCCATCAATAGATAAAAGCAAATTTTAGAATTTTATTTCTGAAAATATAGTTCTGAGGAAGAACATGTTTTTGACCAGAATGCATAATGTTGAATATCTCTATTTCACTTCTCTGTTATATTCCCAGGCCATTCTTGTTATTTGTGCTAGGTATGTTTTATAAAGTCACTGTGGACACTGAATTAGCAAATACTGAGCCATTGCTCTTAAAAGAGAGGTACAGAGTTAGGTTCCCGTGAACCTCTGGTCACAACTGATTAATACGTAGCCTTGTTTTATGTGTGTTTCTCTTTAAAGGCACCTTGTTTAATATATATTGTTGATTCTTTGTAACTCATGGCTATAGCACTATAGCTGATGCCTGAGTGAAGCTTATTTAATACGTATATTTTCTCTGCAAGGCACATCATAGCTTTCTTGCGCTCAGGAACATCAGGTGGCACTTCAGCACTATACTTGGGGGCCATTTTAAACAGTGATATCACCAACAATAATGTGCAAAAAAGTGGCATGTAAGTAGACCACACACACACACAAAAGACACTAGTTTATAGTTTGAGAGCTGAAACAAGAAGGCAGAATAGCCTGATCTGGGAATGTGTGGGTCAGACAGACAATTCATGTTTTTTTACTGCATTGCACATGTGTCATGTATGAATACCATGAAGGTGCCTATGAGTATTGACATGAGGGCTACAAATAGGGTGTAGGTGAATTTGCAAATATGGAATCCGCTAATGAGGATTGACTATAATTTGAAGACCAATGTTAAAAGGTAAACGTGGGTGGGGCGTGGGGTGGAGAATTAGAACAGGTTTTCTGGAGTTTTCAGCATATACAGGGTATATCACTCAGCTACATGTGCAAATTCAATTGGTAAAAGACCTTCATGTTTGAGGGGGAAAAAGAAGAGGAAGAATGGAAGTGTGGCCCTCAGAAAAGCAAGGAGAAAATAAAGGCATTGTGTAAGGCCTCAAGAATCCAGGAAAGGGGGCATGAGAACAGTGGAAGAATTTTCTGGAATCGGGGTAACTGAGTATGTATGAAGAGCAAGGACAGGGAAGAGAAAAAGGAGCAGGAAGAATGGAGTCATTGTGAGTGGTTTGGGTCAGTGTGTAAAAGCTCTGACAGACTGCTTCTTTGGGAGAGGGCCACTGTACTTCTCTCCTGCATAGAACTCTGTGAACTCACTTTACTTTTATATTCATTGTGCTACCCCCATGGGCTGCTGGAGAGGCAAGGACGGCAATGGGTTCTTTTCTACCTTTTTAGGCCACATTAGAGATGTCGTGGATGGAGGCCTCATACTGCAGACTTCCTTGCAGATGATTTAAGGAAGGATGCTAGAATATTTTTTACTTGCAAAGAGAAAATTAAAGCTAGAGATTTGATCCTTTAAGAGGTCTTTGAACTTATAAACACAGACACATATGTGTCAAGAATGGAAACTGGCAAAGACTGTATTCCATAGTTTGAACTTAATTGCTTTTGGTATGTACTTGAAAAGATAAAATATCCCAAGACATTTAACTTTAGAAAATCATTCTGTTGTGCTGCACAGTAAGTAATTTTTACAGGGTTTTGGCTGAGATATTCAGTATCAATATGCAAGAATGGTTTCAATATGTGGTAGGCCAATAAAAACAAAGTCACTGTGACCCATGCTTTGCAGATCTAAGAAGGACAGAGGAACAAGTAGTGATAATTAATTCCAGTTTTGGGGAAATACTGCAGCTCTGCAACCACACGCCTCCATCTTGCACCTTGCTCTGTGTGTCTGCTCAGGGAAGGGATCATAAGGCTGCAATCAGTAGCTTCTCAAGGGGGCAGTGACATGACATAGTGATATGGCAAGGCCTGAAAATGGGCCTGTGGGAAATGGGGAATACTGGTTTCATTTGACATCATGGAACTCATAGAACTGGCGACTGGGCTTGGAAAACTTGCATTAGCAGTGAGCTTCCGTGAGAGGAAATAGGACCTCCCTACTCACTCCCATTGCTTTGTTGCTGGATGTGTAGGCAGGAATATTGCTTGAGCCTTTGACCCACTTCCCAGATTCTAGGGCAGTCATATCCAAGCACCAGGGTGAGGAAGGCATGCTCTTCACTCTTGCAATGATTTATTAGTATTCCCTTCCTATTCTTTGCCTAAGGGGAGTCATTTTTCCTTCTTGGTATTAAACCACGAATTGAAGCATATGTGTGGAGCAGGGGAAGGGGTAAGAAGTGAGGTTGGGGTATTTGGAAATCTACTCACCGCACTCAAATAGTACTCAAAATATGGAGGCTCTTTATTTTTAATGTTTTTGAGATTGACCTATGACATTAGTTTCAGGTATACAACACGATTTGATATTTGTTATGAAATGATCACAATAATTCTAGTTAACATCTGTCACCATGGAAACTTTTTTTTGGAGGGGTATTGATGTTCTCTTGTCCTGGAGCTTATATTTATACAGAATAACCAAAAAGAAGTTAAATTTCCCCACTTGAGTAAAAATGGTTTCCTCTGGTTTGTGGTGGTATTTGAAGCTAAGCTCAGATTCTCTGGGCTTAAGCTTTTTCTTTCAGGCAATCTCCTTATCAGCCTCTCCTTCTCTCTGGGTGACATCTGGTCAAAGGGAAAGAATTACATGCATTGTTGTGGTGGGGGCAGGCTATTTTGTACACATACTGTCCTTCTTTGCTGGCTTCTGTTGACCTCTTTTTGAGATGCAGCTTATCTTCTCTTTGCAAGTTAGTTTCTGTGTAGTAGCAGATTGTCAGTGGTAGGTGTCTTTGGTTGTTGTATCTCACGATGGCCTGGCTGGGTGTAAGCAGTGCATGGTGGTACCCTTAGGGTTAGCATCCTCCACTTTTTCTCTTGCTGCTGTAGATCCTCTGAGGCTTAGCCAGGAGCTCCCATCAGACCCTGGCTTTAGGTGGCTTACCTTTTATCTTCTGCTGTAGGATTCTCCTGCTACATGCCAGGTAACCTCTTAGCAAACACTCTTAATTCTCAGCTACCTTCTCCTGGGTCCAACACAGGGCTATTGGAAAACTTCTAGATTTTCCTGTGTCAGATATAGCCTGTGGGGAAACAAGAGGGCATTAACTCTGGCTTTTATCTACTTAGGTATTCCCCTCTGCCAGTGATACTCTTTTTCTCCTGAACTACATGGATTGTATGCGTGTGTGTGTGTGTGTGTGTGTGTGTGTGTGTGTGTGTATGCATGTGCAGATGTACACATGTGTTAGGGGAGTGGTAGAAGGAGGGAGAAATTAAAACACCAGCCTAAATAGTTTTCTTTTAATTTACTAGTTTATTATATCAGATATAGTAAAGGATACACTGAACAGCCAGATGGAAGAGGTGCATAGGGCAAAGTATTGTGGGAAGGGGTGCAGAGCTTTCATGCTATCTCTACATGCACCACCCTCCCAGCACCTCCATGTATTCACCAATCTGGAAACTCTCTAATACCCATCATTTAGGTTTTTTGTGGAAGATTTATTATGTAGATACAATTGATTAAATCATTGAGCTAAACACTTTTGATTTCTCTCCCTTCCTATCTGGAATTTTTGTCACTTCACTCTCCCTGCCCTTCCAAGACCAAGCCCTTGGTAGGTGAGGAGATGGCTGTCAAGTCTCCCTGTGTCTCATTCTGTATGGCAGGAATTGCCCTTACATCATACCCTCTATTCTCTATACCGTGACTTATGCTAAAACTCTAGTTTCCTGAGATTTGTTCTTTGTATGGTAGGTACAAAAATGATTTTTGAATAGAAATAGTATTTTTTCTCTTTCAACAAAAATGACTTCTGAGACAATAGTTTCTCTCCAATGTGAGAAATCTAATACAAAACACAAGCAAAGGAAAAAAAAGGGGGGGGGGATTTCACAGTTTAAGGTTGTGCTGCTTCTTTCCCTGAAACAACAAAGGTCATTGATTTGGTGGGTAGAGAACTGCAAGACAACATGATTTATGAGTAATGAAAAATACATTAGTGTAATATTTTTAAAAATATGGTAGAAAGGGTTGGGGACTTTTGGATTAGAAGGAACAGATCAAATAAGACTGCTTACATGCTGGGGCAGCTGACTCAAAGGAAAATGTGGCTGAATTGCCACAGCTGGATTTCCTTGGGTTATGTGGTTGCCTTTGTCAGCCTCACTGAACAGGGTCAGCAGACGTGAGTCACAAAACCAACTGCAGGAGGAAAGACAAACATGGCCCCTCATACCATGGCTGCACAGGGAGGGAATGGAGGTGCTTGTGAACTCTTACTCTGAGATCCTTTTTCTCCAGTTTATGTGGAGGTGCCCCAGCCAATCTGCAGGGGGTCAGCAAATTTTATCTGTAAAGAGCCAGTTATAAACATTTTTGTGTTTTTTGCCTTTCAGTGTGTATCACAACTACCCAACTTTGCCATTGTAGTGGGAAAGCAGTCATTGGCAATACATGAATGAATGAATGAATGAATGGGCCCATGTTCTAATAAGCTTTATTTACAAAACCAGACAGCAAGCTGGATTTGGCCTGAGGTTGGTGGTTTGCTGACCACTGATTTAGAATGAAGGGCCAAGTCAATGTAGTGAAAGAACTGGCTGAACTGCTTCATCTGTCCTGTGTCTGCCCATCCTCCCTGCTCTCCCCAAGCACAGACCAGATCATATTTTTAGCATTATTTTGACCCAGCCTTTGGCTTTGCCTATCATATGTCCATAATGTAGGGACAGATATCCTGACCTGGTGTTTTTTTTTTTTTTTTTTTCCTTTCAGCTTTTGAAATACTTGGTAAGCTCAATCATGGTTATTTACAGAGGTAGTTTTAATTTTTTAATTCTGTTACTACTTTTTTGCCCTTGGGAACTCTCAAGATTGACTCATGGTTTGATTTCCAGGGCTTCTGAGCAGAGCTAGGTGTCCAAGGGGCCAGTATGCTTGCTAGTGGAGAAGACGGAAAGGCCAGGTGAGCAGATTCTTAACTGACACAAAATGCAGGATAAATAAGCTGTACTGTGTGTATTTGAGAGCATGTATTCATTTCTTATGGCCCCTGTAATGAAGTACCACATACTTTGTGGCTTAAAACAACACAAATTTGTTATCTTACAGTGCTATCAATTTTAAGTTTAACATAGGTCTCATTGGGCTAAAATAAAGGTATTAACAAGGCTGTGAATCTTTTTGGAGGCTCTAAGGAAGAACTTGTTTCCTTTTCTGACTTCTAGAAGCTGTCCATGTTTCTTGGTTCATGGCCTCTTTCTTCCATTTTCGAAGCCAGCAATGTTCCATCTCTCTGACTATTCTTTTTGTAGACACATCTCCCTCTGAATACAGCCAAATATATATATATATATCTTTAAGGATTTTTACATGATTAGATTGGGTCCACTGTATAATTCAAGATAATTTCCCAATGTCAAGGTCTTCAACCTTAATAACATCTGGAAAACCTCTTTTGTCATGTAATGTAACAGAATTCTAGGGAGTAGGACTAGGAGATCTTTGTGGGGGCTATTTTGTCTACTACATATCAAGATCTTGCCTTGTACTTTTTTCATAGATACTTTCTGGGTACAAAGAAGTGCTGAATAAATCGCATGAATTTATCAGGATCAAGTCCAAAAGGATCTGTTAAGTGAAATGGATAAGGATTGAGCTCATAGTCTAAGGACTTAGGTTCTGGTCCCAACTCTGTTGTACATTTCACTCGCCATCTCCAGTCCTTCATTTTATCTTCTGTAACGTAAGAAAGGTAGATTAAGGGGTGCCTGGGTGGCTCAGTTGTTTGGGCATCCGACTTCGGCTCAGGTCATGGTCTCGGGGTTTGTGGGTTCGGACCCCGCGTCGGGCTCTGTGCTGACATCTTGCTCAGAGCCTGGAGCCTGTTCTGGAATCTGTCTCCCTTTCTCTGTGCCCCTCCCCCGCTCACACACTGTCTCTGTCTGTCTCAAAAATAAATAAACATTAAAAAAAAAAAGGTATATTAAGCAGTAGTTTTCCAAACCTTTTCAAGCTATAGAGACCTTTCTTTAAGGTAAGCCTGTAGACCTCTAGGTAAGAGAGGAGCTTCTCTGTTTGAAGCAAGTGTGGGGAGTCTACATCCCTCCCTAGAAGCCTTTTACAAGAACTGCCTGGCAGCTCTAGAGGTATATTTTCCTTCTAGGGCTTCTTGGAACACTGTTTGGAGATCACTGGACTAGATTAGGGGTCAGCCCTATCTAGTTGCCATATGCTAAATTGCAGCCCATGTGCTAAATTGGGTCTGAGGATTGTTTTCTTTGGCCTCTGAACTAAGAAATATATACATATGTATGGTAAAGTACACCTAATGTAAAATTTACTATCTAACCATTTTTTTTTTTTAAGAGTGCAGGTGGGGGCACAGAGAGAGGAGAGGGAGAGAATCTCAAGCAGGCTCCATCCCCATTGCAGAGCTCGACATGGGACTCCATCTCACAACTGTGAGATCATGAGCTGAAACCAAGAGTCAGACACTTAACTGGCTGAGCCACCCAGGGGCCCCCATCTTAACCATTTTTAAGTGTGTATAGTTCATTGATGTAAGTATATCTGCATTGTTGTGCAACTATCACCACCATCTTTCTCTAAAACTCTTTTCACTGAAACTTGTACCTATTGAAACAATAACTCCCCATTCCGTCGCCCTTGGAAACAGCACCCTACTTTCTGTGTCTATGAATTTGAATACTCTGGGTATCTCTTATAAGTGGAATCCTACAGTATTTATCCCTCTGTGACTGGATTATTTCACTGAGTGTAATGTCTTCAAGCTTCATTCGTGTTATAGCATGTGTCAGAATTTCCTTCCTTTTTTTAAAAAATTTTTTTAACATTTGTTTATTTTTGAGACAGAGAGAGACAGAGCATGAACGAGGGAGGGTCAGAAAGAGGGAGACACAGAATCTGAAACAGGCTCCAGGCTCTGAGCTGTCAGCACAGAGCCCGACGCAGGGCTTGAACTCATGGTCTGTGAGATCATGACCTGAGCCGAAGTCGGCCACTTAACCGACTGAGCCACCCAGGCGCCCCAGAATTTCCTTCCTTTTTTAAAGCTGAAAATATTTGATTGTATATATTTACCATATTTTGTTTCTTCATCTGTTGGTTGATACTTGGGTTGCTTCTACCTTGTGACTATTAATAACGCTTCTATGAACATAGCTGTACAGATACCTCTTTGAGAACTTAAGTTTTTTTTAACTTGAGATATAATTGACATTATAATGTGTAAGTTTAAGGTATACAATGTGTTGATTTGATACATATTGCAAAATGATTATTATAATAGCTTTAGGTAACACCTCTATCACATTACAATAATTACTATTTTTTTTTTTGTGGTGAGAACATATAAGATCTACTCTTTAAGGAACTTTCAAGTGTATAAATACAGTATTATTAACTGTAATCATCATGTTATACTTTAGATCACTAGAATTTATTCCTCTTTTACCTGGAAGTTTGTGCCCTTTAACCAACATCTCCCCATTTTCTTCAACCCCCTGTCCCTGGTAATCACCATTCTAATCTCTGTTTTTGTAAGTTTGGTTTTCTTTAGATTCCACGTATGTGATAGCATACAGTATTTGTCTTTCTCTGAGTTGTTTCACTTAGCATAATGCTCTCAAAGTTCGTTCATGTCGCAAATGGCAGGATTTCCTCTTTTTAATGGCTGACTAATAGTCCATACAGATGTACATACCACAGTTTCTTTATTTATTCATCCATAGACAGACTCTTAGGTTGTTTCCATGTGTTGGCTATTGTAATGCTACAGTGAACATGGAGTGCAGATATTTCTTCAAGATCCTGATTTCATTTCCTTTTTATATGCAATAAAACCTTGGTTTGTGAGCATAATTCATTCCAGAAACATGCTTATAATCCAGAGCACTTATATATCAAAGCGAACTTCCTCACAAGGAATAATGGAAACTCAGATGATTTGTTCCACAACCCAAAAATATTCATATAAAAATGATTAAAATACTGTAACATAATACAAAATAATAAAGAAAATACAAAATATAATGAAAAATAAATAACCTGCACTTACCTTTGAAAACCTTTGTGGCTGGTGTGAGGGAGAGAGAAGGGTTATTGTGTAGGATGACTTTCACTATCACTAATGGAATCACTGCTATCTATTGGCTCAATGGAATCTTTTTGTGCAAAACTTTAACAAGGAACTTATCCAATGACACTTGCTTTTGCCTCCTTTTGAGGATTTCATGGAAATGTGACATTGCATTGACGATCACCCACAATACTGCAGTGAGAGAGAGACAGAACCACAGGCTCAGTTGTGATCATGTGATATTTGGCAGTCACGTACTACTTGTACTGCAAGACATTGCTCATTTATCAAGTTAAAATTTATTAGAAATGTTTGCTTGTTTTGTGGAACACTCACAGAACAAGTTACTTGTAATCCAAGGTTTTACCAGAAGTGGGATTGATATGGTAGTCCCCTTTTTAATTTTTTGAGGAGCCTCCGTACTATTTTCAGTAGTGGCTGTACTAATTTACAATCCCACCAACAGTGCACAAGGGTTCCCTTTTCTCCACATCCTTGCCAATCAGTACTTGTTATCTCTTGTCTTTTTTCCCCCCTCTTTTTGATGACAGCCATACTGATAGGTATGAGGTGATACCTCATTGTGATTTTCTTTTCTCGTTGTGTCCTTATTTGCCTTTTGTATCAGGGTGATGTCAGCCTCATGAAATGAATTTGAGAGTGTTTCTTCCTCTTCAGTTTTTTTAATTGGAAGGTTTTGAGAAGGCTTGGCATTATTCTTTAAATGTTTGGTAGAACTCACCAGTGAAACTATTTGGTCCTGGGCTGTTCTTTGTTGGGAGATTTGTAATTACTGATTAATCTCCTTATTTGTTATTGGTCTGTTCTGATCTTCATGATTCAGTCTTGGCAAGTTGCATGGCTCTAAGGAATTTATCTATGTCTTCTGGCTTATCCAATTTGTTGGTGTATAATTGTTGATAGTAGTCTTATAATTTCTATGGTATCAGTTGTGATCTCTCCTCTTTCATTTCTGATGTTGTCTTCTTTTTTTCTTAGCCTAAATAATGTCTTACTCAAGTCCCTTTCCCAGCTCTTAATAGTTGGGGGTTTTTTTGTGTGTGTGTGTATGTGTGTGTGTGGATTTTTGAGTTGTAGGATTTCTTTTTATGGTTTGAATATTAACATTTATCAGATATTTGATTTGCAAATACTTTTTCCCAATATGTGGGTTGCCTTTCCACTCAGTTGATTGTGTCCTTTGATGTACACAGTTTAAATTTTGATGTAGCCCAATTTATTTTTTTTTAGTTTCTGTGCTTTTGGTATCCTACCCAAGATACCATTGTCAAATCCAGTGTCATGAAGCTTTTCTCCTGTATGGTCTCCTAAGAATTTTATCGTTTTAGCTCTTACATTTAGGTCTATGAACCATTTTGAGTTAATTTTTGTATATGGTGTAAGGGCCGAACTTCATTCTTTTGCATGTGGATATTCAGTTTTCCAACATCGTTTGTTGAAAAGATTGCCTTTCCCCATTGAATTGTCTTAGAATGCCTATCTGAAATCATTTGAAGATATAGAGGAGGGTTTATTTCTGGGCTCTCTAGTCCATTGGTTTGGCCTATATGTCTGTCTTTATGCCAGGACCATACTGTTTTGATTACTCCAGCTCTGTAATAAGTTTTGAAATCAGGAAGTTTGAGACTTCCAAAGACTTTCGTATTTTTAAAGGATTGTTGAAAAGAGAGGAAGAAAAATACATGACAGAGATTGTCTGTGTCCCAAAAGGACTAAAATATCTACTATCTGGCCATTTACAGAAAAAGTGTACCAATTCCTGGACTAGATGATCTCTAAATTTCCATTAATGTATAATGTGAAGATCAGTCTGCATGAGGAACAGCAAAGATTTCCTTGATTTGTATGTCGATCAAGACCAAACTCTCACAGAGAGAAACAACTCTTCTCTGTTTAATAAATGTGCTGATGAGTGTAGTAAGAGAAAATACACTTTGATTAGCTACATTGCTAGTAGGTTAAATTCTCACATTGGTTCTCTCTCACCAATCATATGAAATATCAGGGTGTTGGGGAGCATGAGTGTGGGCTTTAGAAAAGGTGCCGCCTCTCTCTAGGGCCTTCATCTTGCACAATTATGGCACACAGCGTCTGTGTGTCACTTTAGGCATTACTGTTTCAGGCTTCTAAATTGCAAGCAGCAAAGATTCCGTGTTGTTCCTCTTGCAACAAGGAATTCATGAGAAGAATATTTGTAGCTAGCAGAGTTGCTGTGAGGCTCAGGAAAAGAGCAGGAGGGCAAGAAAATTGTGTGGTCAGAATCACAGTATGAGTCATGCTGTGGAATCCTCTGTGGAGAACAACACTGGCACCACTGCTGGCTGCCACCAAGAAAAAGAATTCTCTGCTGGAAGCAGATGTAGATCCAGGCAGGTGCATCTTCCTGGCCGTGCCTACGCCATGCCACATCTCAGCGGTTTGGATAGTTGGCAGAATGAGCTAGTTGTCTGGAGAGGTAAGGTGAAAGATTCATGAAGAATAGGAAAAAAGCCAATAAAATGGCAAATGTACCCCTAAATTATGTGTGTATGGGCCCATCCTAAGTTTCGTGAAGATAAAGCCACAAAACACTCAGGCGGTGAATTGCCATTAGCACCTCATAGGAAGGAACTCAAGAAGTGTTAAGAGATTAGAATAAGGATGGTACTGAGTTTGCTGAGATTGTATTAAAAAATCTGAGATGCATATCTAAGAAAGATCTGTTTCAAGGATTCAAAGTACTTGGAAAATAGGGTTTTTGTTCCATTTTGTAGATAGAAAGTTAAGGATATGCCTCTACCCTTAGCAAAGTACTGATACAGAGTTTGCTGTATTTGTATCTGTCTTGAAGCCTAGTGTCCCATTTAAAAACCAGAAAGGAGCTCCCAGTTCTGCTCTATCTGGTGTATCAAATTACAACCATCAGAATATGTCCTAAGGAAACAGTGGAGGCTGTGTACAGTGGTGAAATCATTGCTTATGACCTATAGAAATGAGAGTCAACTTAAAAGTCCAACAAAAGGGATTTACTGAATTATGATGTGGTCATAAAATGGAATGCTACAAGGTTATTAAAAAGGTATTATAGATAAATATTTACTGACATCAGAAGATGGTCATGATTTATTAATGAAGAAAAATACGTTATAAGTAGCATTTTTAACAATTAAAAACCATATATATATATATATATATATAATATGTTGTGTGTGCATATATGTATATATATGCATGTGTATATGTACTTATGTATTTAAAACATAATAAATAAGTATATTCAAGAAAATTAACAGTGATTGACTCTGGATAATGGGATCAAGGTCAGTGTTTATTGTTTCTTGCACAAGGGGTTCTTTTTTATTTCTCCATATAGCACTTGAGCCTTTTTCTCTGAGTATGGGTCTGCTTATCAGTGTCCTGAGTCATCATGTGTAAACCAGACTTGTAAAGCATCTTCTCCATTTTCTTCATTTGGGTCCTTTAAAACAGAACAAGGATGTAAATGCTTTTTCCTAGATTTTTACAATATTCGCATCTTTAATAGTTGTTAAACCTACCCCTAATTGCACAGCAACTGTTTTTTTTTTAATTTTTTAAATGTTTTTATTTTTTATTAAAAAAAACTTTTTTATTACTGAGAGACACAGAGTGTGAGCAGGGGAGGGTTAGAGAGAGGGGGGTGAGACACAGAATCTGAAGCAGGCTCCAGGCTCTGAGCTGTCCTCACAGAGCCCGATGCAGGGCTTGAACTCACAAACTGCGAGATGATGACCTGAGCTGAAGTTGGTCACCCAACAGACTGAGTCACCCAGGAGCCCCTGTTTTTATTTATTTTTGAGAGAGAGCAAGACAGAGTGTGAGCAGGGGAGGGGCAGAGAGAGAGGGAGACACAGAATCGGAAGCAGGCTCCAAGCTCTGAGCTGTCAGCGCAGAGCCCAATGTGGGGCTCAAACCCATGAACTGTGAGATCATGACCTGAGCTGCAGTCAGGTGCTCAACCGACTGAGCCACCCGGGAGCCCCAAACAGCAACTGTTTTTAAAAAAACTTATTATGTCCTCTTAATGCAATTTAGTTTTCATGGAAACAACTCCATGGTTCTCCTATTTCATCATTTTTATACATTTAAACAAACTGCGTACTTGTAACAGTAGTTAAACTTGATATAGATAGCTCTTGTTAGCATAACTGGTAGAAGTGGAGATGCCCAGAAATGTTGAGGAATAGACTCTTGGTTATAGGCAGTCAGCACATCCTGGCATTCATCTGTAGGTTTTAGAGAGGGAATGGGGAATATTGGTTAATCCGGTGAGTTGGCTGAGTGAGGTTCAGTTGAAAGGGTACCTACCACATATGTAATTTGCTTTCGTAACATCTCTATTTCTGTTCACATATTCCGTTCTCCTCAGCTGACCTGACTCTGCTATTTGGAGAACTCATATTCTCAGGGCTCATTTCCCAGGATGTAGAGGACCTTGTGTCAGCCACACTCTGTTTCTTCCTGGAGCTGGGCTTCTCTTGTGCTCCTTGTGGAAACACAAAGGATGGGCTTGTACTGATGTGTTCAGACTTCTGGTTCTTAGGGTCTGTGACTCTTGACCCTACTGGTTTTCTCCCAGTAGCCAATGTATAGGACCCTGTGTTTGGGGACTGGATGCAGCCATCCCTGTCAGGTCCCTGCTGTTACCTTGAAGCCACATGTAGCCTTATTTTGCCTGTTATTCCTTTGGGTCTGGGTTTTCTTCACAGGATACTACATAAAAGGCCTTTAATAAATACTGATAGACTATGGTATGTCTGGGATATTTCCAGAGGGGTCTGAAGTTCCACTGGAAGATTGTGGAGTAGAATCCCTTTCTAAATGTTTTAGCTGTTTATGCATTATTTTCTTACTAATCAGACTCCTTGGCATTTTCTTTCTTTCTGCCAGCTGGGTTGCTGACCTCTTCAAAAATAGCACTGTGCTTACATTTTGTGGACCAGTTTATAAGTCATTTGGCAGCTGATCAGTGCTAGTTGCTCACTGCCAAGATTCACACATTTTCTTTGTTATCACCTGGATGTCCTGTTGAGTTGGGTTACACAGGGCCTCATAAGCAGATCTTACTAGGAATTCTTGGAGGAGTGACTCTTGCATGAGAGAAAATATCTTGCATTTGATGAGTGGAAATCATGAATAAAAATTCCAAGAATGTTGTAACTTGTATAGTATTTAGAGATTGAACTGTGAAAGACCTTCTCCTGTTGGAATCCAGGGAATCAGTGACATAAGTTCAGAGTTGCCTATTATTTAGGGTTGTATCATTTATATCTACTTGTCTTCTCAGAACTGCTTATTATTTCTTCTTCACAATTTTGGGTTGAGTAAATATTTTCTTCCATATAGGAAAATAAACATCTCAAGGGCAGATTACCACATCTTATGTTTTATTTTCTGTAAAAGTATGCAACCACAAATTCTGATTTACTGATACAAGCATAAAATTTGCAGAATTTTGACATGTGAACTTAAACAGGGACTTATACCAGTGATTCCAAAGTGTTCACCAGCTGACCAGGGCATGGTTTGTTGCTGCTTAAGGGCCAGGAGAATTTGTCTTAAAAACACATACTGCCAGGTATAACCCCAGTAGATCCCAGTTTGTGCCATCCAGGATGTGACCTAGGAGTTTTTATTTTGAAGATATTCTTCATGTAATTCTGATGTGTCTTAAGTGGGAACACCCAACATTTTCAGAAGAGCCCTTCTTTTACAGTGTCTTTTAAGGTAGACCCTAGGTCAGTAGTTTACAGACTGTAATGCACATTGGAAACACTCAGGAAGCTTATTCAATATGAAGATTCACAGGTCTTATCCCCAAAGGGATTGCTTTGCTTGGAATATTGTATGGCCTGGGAAGCTGTATTTTAAAGATGCGGCCCAGTGACCCTGATATAGGTGGTTTTCAGACCACAATTGGGGAAACATATCAGCGATAGAAAAATGATAAAAAAGGGAGCCAGGTTTGTCTGCTCTTGTCAACCTCTGTATCACTCTCCCATTTCATTTAGGATAACTCAGGATTAAAATGGGATGGCAACAATAAGATTTAGATCAAAAGATTGTTATAGAGGATTAAGTGAAGGAATGCATGGTGCCTGAAACAGAGTGTTTTATAATATAATCCTGAGTCATTGCTGGACCTAACACTTAACTTTTTATTAGTGTTCTTTTCTTGTCTTTGATGAAAGTTATTTTATTTTTCTCTTCATCAGCAGTGTTCTAGATTCCTTTTTAAGATCATTTCTTACTATACACAAATTTATTGTTTAAAATTATAGAGTTACTATGTAGTTGAAGACTAGAGAGCCACAGCATCAATTGAAATGGGGTTGTGACGACATCAGCTAGTTTTCCTCATCAGCTAAATTATTTCTTTTCAGCCACTGGTCACTTAGTGTCCAGAATTCAAAGAATTACCACATGAGTTGATAGTGAATAGTTGAAATTAAGACTGTTATATCCACAAATGCCAGAGATTTGTATCATTATTTAGTTGTATACACTGTTAGATTTTTTTTTTTAAGAATCTGTCGGGTTACATAGAGATGACTGTATATTTGCAGAAGAGAGTAAGTAGATGAGAATATTTTAGACACTAAATTAAGCCAAGGACATATTGAGATATTGCTTGATTCCCAATCTCTGATATTTTTGTGAGAAAATGAAGAAATTAGAGGCATTGAATTGTTTAGTTAGAGGTATAGAGAGAGGAAGAACCTGATACATAAATGTCTAATAGATCAATGCAATGTTTGAAGCCTGTAGAAGCATCCTATGGAAATCTGCCTTAGACCAGACCTGCCCAACATTTTCTCAATATAGATGGTATGGTCACTGTATATGAGTACGACCTGAAACTGGGAGGATTAGCAGATATGTCAGATAGAATCTAGAATATCAGTGATCCTGGAAGGCTGGGTCCAGAGTTGAATGTTTAAAAAAAAAAAAAAAAAATCATGCTTGATAGTAATAAAGGCAAAATCCTGCATTTAGATTATCAGAACCAACCAACCATTTGGTCAACAAACCAACAAGTATGGAGTGTGGAGGAATGGCTTAACAGAAGTTCTTGACTCAGATGTTTTAGTTTACTCATTCATTCAGCCAATACTAACCACTTGCTATGCACCAGACACTTTTCTAGATGTGTACTCTACAAAAAGGCAGTCACAAGCCACGTGTACCTATTGAGGATTTGAAATGTGGCTAGTCTGAATTGAAGTGGCATGTAAATATAAAATACATGCTGCATTTCAAAGGCTTGATAAGAAAAATATAAGCTCATTGGTAATTCTATATTAATTGCATGTGAAAATGGTAATATTTTGAATATATTTGGTAAAATAAAATGTTGAAATCAATTTAAGCTATCTACCTGTCTTAATGTGACTATTAGGAAATTTAAAATTATGTGTGTAGCTCACATTATATTTCTGTTGGACAGTATTGCTCTAGACATTGGGCCTACATCATCAAATAAAACAGAGAGAAAGTCTCTACTTTTTATTCATTTAACAAATAATTCTTCACCTATTATGTACCAGACACCATTCTTTTAGCTTACCCAAGAGGGGGAAGACAGATCATAAAAAGTAGCCAAATGATTAAGGTATATGCTCATATGCATATTTTGACTGTAGAGGATTCCTGCCCCAAGACAGGGATGGAGTGCATGGGGATTATTCTTGACACAGTGTGAGTCCCTTCAGAAAAGCGGTACCCACCATGAACTCTTTGTGAATTTTTGGGCCCTAATTACCTTCCTTCAGAAAGCATTTAAAGAGAATCCACATGGGAAGACTAATTATTAAATAAAATAGGGTGGGAGAACCACAGAGCCAAATGAAGACATGTTATACATCTTTTTCTTGAGGGCTCAAACTGGGAAGAAATTTCTGGCTTCTCAGAGTCTCTCACCAAAGTCCCTCCTTTCCATTTCTGGCAGTGCCCCAGGTGAGCAAAACCAAATCATTCAAAGACTTATTTATTTTGGGGGGAGGAGGTTCAGAGAGAGAGAATCCCAAGCAGGTTCCACACTGTCAGTGTTGAGCCCCTCACAGGGCTCGATCCCACTAACCATGAGATCATGACCTGGGCCTGAATCAAGAGTGGGACGCTTAACTGAGCCATCCAGGTGCCCCTACATTCATTCATTATAAAAGCAAAGTCTTCACCCTATTATTATAAGGCTTTTTGGGGGAAATTTGGAAAAATATGTCAAAAATATAAACCCCTGTTAATGTTTTTCTTTTTCTGTGCTTGGCTTTTTACTTTACATACATAGTGATCATCATAACAAATGAACAAACTTATAGATTGCTTTTAAGCTGGTGTTCCTTCATTGTATACAGTGAAAAGTGCTTTACTGCTAAAGATATCTTTGTGCATAGAACTCTGCTTACATTTAAAAAAAATAATTCTCAGAAGTGAAATGACTAATTTAAAAGTATAAGTGGTTTTAAGGATTTGATATATATTGAAAATTGCTTTCCAAAGAGATTATTCCAATTATAGTCTCACAGACAATGTATTGAGTTGCCCTCAACAGTTAATCTTAAAAATCATGAGTTTGGGTAATGCGATTCTAAGCTAGACAATGGCAAGGAGCAAGTCATATATTTTTGAATATATGTTTTATATATATATATAAAAAGAAAAAAGTGCTTAATCAACTCTTGTTGACTTAACTTTCAGTGTTGGGCAATATTGAGTTCAATGTTCACAGTTCATTTGTTACAGAAGATTTAAGTATCTCAGTTTTACCACATTGAAAATACACTCTTCTGAATTCAAAGTATGAAATCCTTACTCTGTTTTAAACTGTGAGTGCAGCATTTTATAAATATATACAGTGGTATCGTTGTTTGTGACATAACTGTGGTTTTGTGTGGCTGTTTTACTCTGGTCTGGAGAAACACAGATGAGAGTTTTAACTCTATTTCTTTTTCTTTCCTTTATTTAAATTTAAAAACTGCCAAACAAACAACTTTCTCAAAGAATGGAATACAGAATTTGCCTTTCCTTGCTACAAGTTAAAACACACAAATGTTATGGCAAAGAACTATACAGTTCAGTTTTATGGTGGAATCTATCCGCAGTGTCAGAAAAGGCATTTCCTTGAAGTCAGTACAGGAATATGTTTTTACAACTTAGCAATAAACTGAATTTCTTTAAAGGAGCTTTTATTTTTCCCTACTACTTCAATTATAAAATTGGAGATGTAACCTCATAAAAGGAGGGAAAATCAATGATCAACCGAGTTGAAACATTTGACAAAGGAATAATTTAAGACTGGTCCAATAGAGGCCATAGTCATTTACAGGAGAAGAAATGCAAATGACTAATAACATAAAAAGTTCAACTTCATTAATAAATGCAAACTGAAATAAGATACCGTTTGTGTTTATCAAATTGGCAAAAATGAAGATATTCTTAAGTGTTGGTAAGGCTGTGGTAAAATGTATTTGCAGACATCAGCGTTTGGAATACAAATTGGTATAAACATTATAGCAATCAATTTAGCAATATGGATTAAGAACTTAAAAAAATTCACATCCTTTTTGACTTAGTAGTTTCCCTCTTATAAATATATTATAAAGTAAATTATTCAGAAACTGTACTAAATACATATGTACAAAGATGTTCATTGTATTGTTATTTATAATATTAAAAAGAACTAAGGGGTGCTGGGTGGCTCAGTTGGTTAAGCGTCCAACTTTGGCTCATGTCATGATGTCACAGTTCATGAGTTCAAGCTCTGCATTGGGCTCTCTGCTGCCAGCACAGATCCCTCCAGATCCTCTGTCTCCCTCTCTCTCTGCCCCTCCCCAACTCATTCTCTCTTTCTCTCTCAAATAAATAAACTTTAAACAAAAAGAACTTAAATATTCAACAGTAAGAAATTGGCTAAGTACATCATGTTGTATATACCTTGTTAATCAAAGTATGATTCAAAGACCAACAGCATTGCCCCACCCCAGGCGTAATGTATAAGAATCCTTATATACTAAGGCACTTAGACTTGCTGAGGGTAGAGGTGAATTAACTGTTTTAGAAAGCTCACAGATGAGATTCTGATTTATTTATTTAACCAAATTTGAGAACAGTGGGTATATAATATGATGCTACTGTTAAACCTGTTAATTTCTCTGTCTACTGTTGTCTATAACACAAGTTAATTTACTGAATTACCTTTTGTCTTATATTGAACAATTGTACAAAAAAAAGAATCCCTGCTTACCACTTGCAATAGGGAGTGCACTGAAGACACTTTCTAAATTATCCCTAAGAGCCTTTAGATTATTATGTCCCCTGAGAACAGTGCCTATCATGTGAAGCTCAGTGGATAGTGTGAAGGAATGAGAAAGTGGGCAATGGTTCCTTCGGCTTGCATGTCTACACTCTAACATTGTTTCTTTACTATTTATTAGAATAAGAACAATTTTTTAGATTCTCCAAATCCAGGTTTTACTGGCTTAGTCATTTGTTTCTAAGTGTGATTTTTCACTGTGTCACTGAGGACGCTGGCAAAAAATAAATGGCATGCTCAAACTAGGAATTTACAAAATCACAAAGGTCAAGCGGAGTCAAAGGAAACCAACCAGAGGGAGTGCAGTACTCTGGGGAAGTAACTATGGGGAGTGGTTACCATCCAGGGTCTAAGAGGCAAAAGAACAGTATGGAAGGACTACATGGCAGCTTTATAGAGAGGGTGGCCTGATGGGAGCTGAAACCTAGCAGATAATGTAGCCAGCCCAGGGTCACCTGTAGGAAGGAGTGGCAGGAGCAAATACTTTACTTTCACTCTCTGCCTTCTCCCAGTGTTTCCTGTGGGCAAAAATAGCTGAAGGCCAGAGCGCCAGAGATCCCCCATTATAGGCCATATAGGTCAGCCCCTTGGTGCACAGGGATGAGTGGGGAAGGGTGGAAAGGGTATATGGAGTCAGGGGAAGATATCCAGCACAGAGACAGATCTCTGATAGTGAAGTAATACGAAAGCAGTTCTTTCTTTCTAGTTTTCCTACTCTCAACCCCATTAGCTAAGTGGATGCATCAGATTTCTGGCAGCAGCTTTGTTTTAATCTTAGAATCACAACACAGACCAAGGAAAAGAGAGCAAACAACATTTTTTTCCCTGTAACTTGCCTGTCAATGCATTAAGGTTTTAGGTATATAATATTTGGAAAAGGCAGGGGTTACAAACTATTTTGTGTAAGAAAACCACATACAGAGTTTTTATTTGCCAATGGATGTGTTCTGCTGAAAGCTCCAATTGGATATGGTTCTCTTTTTTGGCTTTTTATGCCCAGAGACACATCCTCTGGGCACATACCATGTAAGCAGCAGGCACTAAGAATGTAGAACACCATTTGCCTTCTCTGTGGGAAGACTGCCTTTAGAAATACAGTACATGGATCCCAAAACTTCCAGCTCATGCTTTTTGGACCTCTTACATGTTTTGTCAGTGGGCAGTATATTCATGCCCAGACTCAACTGCCTTCTATTTCAGCAATATTAGAAGTTTTGAGTGGGAGAAAGCTAGGGGGAACCAGGAGGGTTTTTAACTACATAATAAAAAATAAAGCTGAAATAGAATAGTCATTTCAATCGGGGGCTTGATTTACCCAGGGCAGCAGGAACTACCTGGAGATAATTTGAGTCCTTTAAGGATTACAGTGTGATGCAATAACTCTTCCAAGCAAGTGGGGGGCATCACTGAAGCTAATGGTAGTCTGGGATCTTGACCCAGTCTCTGTGTGTCTCAGGTGACCAACTTAATTCCTGGGCTGTACATAGTAGCTTGGAATGTGGGGGGAAAAAAACTACAAGAAGATTCTAATAGAGTGGTACTTGAACTCTGCCTTACAGGCATGTGGGGAATAGTCCATTGGCATGGAGATGAGAGTGTCAAAATAAATAGCAGAAAGGAGGCCATTTTTATGTATTTTATTTCCAGCGCATCTTACACTTTAGATGACTAATGCCCTCTGTGAACTTCTGCAAGTGGAACCAAAACTGTTTAATGAGTAAGTGACTTTTAGTGCTTTATTTTCATCTAGAGCTTCATTTGAAAGAGATCATCATTAGCTTTATGGTTTTAATTGTATTGAAATTCCTTATTGTAACCTATTGCTTTATTGCATTAGTCCATTAACCTGGGTGCCACGGAGCATAGTTTTAGAGCCTGTATTTATATCTGGACTAATTGCATGGATGCTTTCGTATAGGATGAGGTATTTTTTAGATCACCACAGGAAAAATCTGAACCCCTTTCCAAACTTCAGGGTTAGGGGTAATGGTAACCAACACAAAGCAAAGCAAAACAAAAAGACCCTGCACATTATTGTGCATTTTTCTTGCTTTGAAATGCCTACTACTCTATCAACAAGGAATTGCAAAATAGTAATTCTCACCATACGTGTTGCTTCCACATGTTTTTCATTTGGAGGTACTATGCAAAGCATTGGTCTGTGGGCTCCCCAATCAAAACCAGGTGGTTAATGGTTACAAACTGGGGGACCGTGAGATCTGTGCCTTACTCTATTTCCATTTGTTCTAGTGAGCATCTAGGCCACTGGTTGCAGGCTTAGAAGCTTAGACAAAGAAAGAATGACCAAGGCCCAGTTCCCTGTGGGGACCTTCGTTAATAACCCAGAAAGTGACACAGCTGTTAACGCCCAGTTGACCCAGAGCATTTCTTTCTGGAGTGGGAAAGTGACTGATGGAACCTATAGTGTGTTTAGATCACACAGAGAGTTTTTGCTTCTACTGGAGGAAGGAACATTGAAACTGGAATGGGGCCCTTTGTTACCACCCAGATGCTCAACAGCAGGAGTGTTTACAATGCCCATCAACCAGGCTTTCCGTTGCACCTGTTGGGGGACCAGCTGCAGAAAGCAGGTGTATCTGGGGACCAAAAGGACGGGTGACTGTGGAGAATGCTGAGGGCTGCCAGATGTATTCCACATAAACACCGGGCCAACAGCTGGGGGGACAGGAAAGATATAGATTTAATTAAAAATTATGTGCAAATTTGATTATTAATTTCAACCCACTGTGTAAATGTAATACACATACATGCACACACAATATGTTTTTCAGAACAACTCAGTGGAATGTGTTGATGTAAGCATGAGATTCACTTTTCATCAATTCCATGCACGTTGTTTTGTTCATTGGTCCACACATTGTTCATTACATTTCCATGTCCATTTAAAAAAATTTTCCCAGGCAGGAAGCTAAAATTCCAGTTTAATTGTGAATGCTTGCAATCCTAAGAACACACAGTTGTCAATTTATAACAGATAAGCTGAATCAGGCAGCCTCTGATGCCTGTGTTTGTATCTAGACTAATTACATGAATCATTTAATATAGCTTGGGAAATGTCAACCACAATTGTTTGTGCTGTGGATGGTGGGCTCTCATGAGGTTGAACCCATCCATTAGTTTCTCATATGCCACTTACACCAGAGTCGAGAGACAGCAATGCTTCATGAGTGGGGTGGAGCTCATGGGGATATTGATGCTGCTTCCTTGGATTCTGTATACTGCCCATACAATGTATAGGAAGCCTGAGGAGAATTTTCTGTGGCTGGCTTTGGAATGCTAAGTGTGCTGTGGGTCTTCTTACTTAGCAATCTGAACATATGGGGCATTGCCCACCATTCAAAAGAGCTGAGGATAAGAATATTCTCTACCTTGGGAATCATACCCTTTTGGTCAATTTTGAATGGCTGTTAAAACTGGCACTGGCTAAAGAGGATGGATAGTTTTGCAAAGAGTTGCAAAGTTTTGGCATCAGAGCTAAGGGTAAAATCAGAGGTCTTAAGAGAGTACTGTCGCTTAGGGTTTTCCAGGGACTCTTCCACTAGCCTTAGAATGCCACATTATTCTTTTAGGGCATTGGTTCTTAGAGCCCCTTGAAACTGTAAGCAAAATGTTGTATATGTATGAATATGTGTGTTTTTCTCAGTGGTGGTGAGTATGCCATTTTCTTCACATTCTCAAAGCTCCCAAATCTTAAGACCTAAGGAGAGAGTTGTTTCTTAGGTGAGCTTTTGTCTTGAACAGCACCTTATTTCTCTTCAGGAAACTTATACATAGCAAGAAATAGTAATGATGACAGCAGCAATAATAATAGTTAATATTTATGGCATTAATACATTCCAGCTGCTATGCTGAGTACATACGTTAGCTCATTTAATAAGGTAATTATAATTGTCAAAAATACAACAGGGTTTTGGACCATAATGAATAATTACTCTTCCATGAAGGGATTCAATTCCTCTGGCATGATATTCAAGGGCCTCCCTGCTCTGGTATTGAATGCCAATCCTTTTCAATATTTATATACCCAAATGTGTTAGTTTTCTATGCTGGATAACAAATTACCATAAACTCAGTGGCTTTAAAAATGCCTATTTATTATTTCATAGTTTCTGCAAGGTCACAAGTTCTGGCAAGACTTGCCTAGATTATCAGGGCTTACCAGGGTGTAATACAGATGTTGTCTGGGGCCGTGGTCTAATCTGAGGCTTGACAGGGGCAAGATCTACAGACATGGTCCTTCTGATTGTTTCCAGAATTTGTCTCCCCTTTTTCTTACTGACTGTTGGCAGGAGGATGTTCTTTGGTTACTAGAGGCTTCCTACTACACGACCCTCTTATAATATGGCAGTTTACTTCTTCATAGCCAACAAAGAAGCTTTTCTGTCTTTTCTGTTCTGATGAAGTCTTATAAGTATATAAAACGATCATGGGAATAATACCCTGTCACATATAATGTAACATAATCAAGGGATGACATCCTGTCACTTGTGACCTATTCTGTTGGTTAGAAGAAAGTCACAGATTGTACCCAAACTCGAGATAGGATTATACAGGTGTGTCACTCATTGGGGGTCGCTTTGGGTGTGTTGGCAACATCCAACATTAGTAGTACTGGCACAGTTTTAACTAGTTGTTTGAAATATACCTCAGGAAGCCTCTTTTTCTATTTCAACTTTTTGCTTCCAGTCTTCAGGGAGCATTGTTGCTTCTCAGAAATGCTTTGCATGCTTATGCCACTGAGCCTCTGCTCTCAGTTGTACTCCCAGCTTGGAGTGCCCTCCACTGTCCTCACCATCTGTTACAATCATTGTCAGACGAAAAGGCTTAGCTCAAATACTGTGATTTTCCCCCAAACCTTCCCTGATGCCTCCATTATTGTGACCTGAGAGCATTTGGTCATACCTTACTTACATCAAGCATTTAATTCTGAGTTGTATTATAGTTACTTGTGTAAATAACTTTTTCAAAAATAAATCATGTCTTATGTATTATTACTATTATTATTTTTTTTTGGCCAGAGCTCATCATTTTTACATAGGAATTACTAAATAAATGTTTATTGAATTATTTTCTCCCAAACAGTTGACCCAATTTTTTTCTTTTCTTTTCTTTTCTTTTCTTTTCTTTTCTTTCCTTTCCTTTCCTTTCCTTTCCTTTCTTTCATTTAATTTCTTTTTGTCAGGAATGAGAATAACCAACAATCTATCCTTAACATTGGTTTGGACTTTTTCCTTTAAAATGGGGACAGAAAGCTTATCTCAAACTCCTTCCTATTTTCTTCCTTCTGGCCCCAATGAACTATAGCAAGTACCCCTACAGTATCCACTCAGGGCCCAGCTTGAAAAGAGAAAAAGGTGAAAGCTACTGAAGAGCCCAGTTTGACAGTGTTCTGCTTCTTAGCAAGGTTTTAGGCCCCACTTGCCCTGCATTTCCTTCCTGCCATTTTGATGCCTAAAGCAGAACTTACTGCTGACCAATTATTCCAGGTCCCACTGAAAAAGCATCCAGACTGTGTGTCAGACTAGTTTTCCCACATTGAAAGGAGTTTCCAGGTGGGACCTGTCATCTGGTAATAGTTTAGGTGCTTTTTGTTCAGATGTGAAATTACAGTTTATTCTCCTAATTACTGATTGGGTGTTAGAAATGGTTTGGCCTTCATTTCTTTATCTCAGTGTAAGGTAATAAACAGCTTCATCATGCAACCAATTTAAATAACTACTGGCCATTTTGGGTAGTGTTGTTGGCATGACATCAATAAAATATAATTTCTTATTCTGTGTTGCATTTCTGTCTCCCTTCCCTGAGGCTGATTACTTCCTGGAGTAAGATTAAAAAAAAAATTAAGCAGAGGAAAGGGAAATTCAGGTAAAGCAAGAAATATTCCTGACATTGGACTCTACAAAGTCAAAGGGTCTAGCATTGATTTCTTACATTTAATATGATAGTAAAGTGAGCCAGATATTGCAGAGCTGGAAAAGAAAAAAAAAATCTATGTTAGCAGAATGGTCTTTTATGGATAATGTGGATGTGATATAGTTATAGTCCATTGTGGCTGGGTGTCCTTGGAGTTGCTTTGTCTCCTTGCCTTCCCCAGTGCACCTGTGCAGTCCCTTTCTGAATCCCCCACAGATCAAAGAAACACTAGTATCCAGACGTTGGTTTCTACAAGGCAATGTAAGCCAAACTTGGAATTTTCATTTTGTCCAGTAATTAATGCCTTAATGAGGTGGCTCCAGGGAGATAGGTCATATTCCAGGAGAATGAAGACAGAACTGGTCCTAATATGAGCGTGACTGCTTTGCCACACAAGAGGGTGCCAAGAGATGGTTATAGCTGCTCTGTCATTTGGAAAACTTTCAGAACGAGTAGGACTGCAAACAGATTCCAAGGGGGATCTAGATTAATGGTTTGTTGAATTAAATTAAGAGAATGACCGTGGAAAGCCAAAAAACATGTAGCCTATGAAGTTAAGGGCTGTTCAGTGTCAGGGAACAGATCAGGATGGAGATTTCCTCTTGACATCCTGCTTGCACTCCCCCATGACACAGAATTTTTTAAAGCTCCTAGGGTTGTGTTCAGAAAGAACGGTGACCAAGTGCTGGCTGGATATTTTTTGGGGTGGGAGGTGGGGATAGCCCTCACTTTAAGTAAGGAATCATCATACATTTTAATAGTTATTTAAAAATTTCCCCAAGATCTGGGTTTTATTTATTTCAGTTCTTTTTTTAAATATAATTCCTTTAATTTTTTAAATTTGCATCCAACTTAGCATATAGTGCAACAATGATTTCAGGAGTAGATTCCTTAATGTCCCTTACCCATTCAGCCCATCCCCCCTCCCACATCTCCTCCAGCAACCGTGTGTTTGTTCTCTATATTTAAGAGTCTCTTCTGTTTTTGTTCCCCTCCCTGTTTTTATATTGTTTTTGCTTCCCTTTCTTTATGTTCATCTGTTTTGTATCTTAAATTCTTCATATGAATGAAGTTATGTGATATTTGTCTTTCTCTGACTAATTCCACTTAGCATAATACCCTCTAGTTCCATCCACATAGTCGCAAATAGCAAGATTTCATTCTTTCTGATTGTCGAGTAATACTTCATTGTGTATATATACCACCTCTTCTTTATCCATTCATCCATCGATGGACATTTGGAATCTTTCCATGTTTTGGCTATTGTTGATAGTGCTGCTATAAACACTGGGGTGCATGTTGCCCCTTTGAAGATCTGTGTATGTTTTAATCAGAAGTGGTTGGGAATCCAGTTAAATGGGGATGGTCTTAGGATTTGAATAGACTGGGACAAAGCACTGCTTTCTGGTGTTTATGTGCAGGTCTCCTCACTCTTGAATCAACCTCTAAGCATTTACAGAACAGCCAGTATACGTTTCCTAGACCTCCTTTCCCAGAATGATCTCTAGTCTTTTCACCTCTTCTGTCCCTGCATAAAAGTTCACCTCATCTTTGCCTCTGAAGTGCCAACTCTAGTAACTCACAGATGGCAGCAAGAATGTCCCAACACCCCCAAGGTATGGCTTACAGTGATTTTGAGGATTAAATGACGTTACAGATATAAAGTGCTTATTTTTGATACTATTTTAAAAATCATTAGTGATGGGCCAACTCCCTGCATGGGTCTGACATTAATCTGTATCTTTCATACCACCTCACTTGCTTCTTACAGAGTGAGGCTTTCTTTCTTTCTAGTATATAATTTTTCTTTCTAGAATATTTTGTCTTTAATTTTTTTAGGATAAAAACAACTTTTTTTTTTAGCATTATACTGGGATATTGAAATGACTTGGCCTGAACGTTTGAGATTATTTATTTATGCTCTATTATGTGAGAGAAGAACATTATTTTAAAAATAAATAGGTTCTGGGCAGTGGTTCTCAATCAGGGGTGATGTTTACTGCCCCATTCCCGATATGTTTAGCAATGTCTAGAGACAGTTTTTTTTGTCATAACTTGGGGGAATGTCCTACTGGCTTCTAGCAGGCAGAGGCCATGGATAATGCTAAACACCCTACAGTTCACAGAGTGGCACCTGTATTAGTTCTTTTAATATGGAGACTGCCATAATAATTGCTGCTATAATGAGCTACCACAAATTTGGTGGCTTGAAACAACACAAATTTATTATTTTATAGTTCTGTAGGTCAGAAGTCTGACATGAGGTTCAAGGGGCTAAAATTAAGGTGTCCACAGGGCTCTATTCCTTTGTGGAGGCTTTAGGGGAGAATTCATTCCTTTGCCTTGTCCAGTTTCTAGAAGCTGTCTGCATCCATTGGCGTGTGGGCCCCTTTCCTTGTATTCGAAGCTAACAGTGGTGAGTCAGGTCCCTTCCATGTTTCAGATCTCTCCTGCTTCTTCCATAATCATATGTCTTTGACCAGCTGTTTTGCCCTTCTCTTTCACTTTAAGGGTAACTGTGATTATATGGAATCCGCCCAGATAACCCAGGATAACCTCTCTCTTGTAACATCTTCTGATTAGCAACCTTAAATTTATCTGCAAACCTTGATTTCTTTTTGCTGTGTAATATGACATAGTCACAGGTTCCAGGGATTAGGTTGTGAACATCTCTGTAAGGCCATTCTGTATACTACAGCCTCCACATGTCAGTAGTACTGAGATTGAGAAAGTCTGTCCTAGAGAAAGCTTCCTAGTCCTAGAAGACAGAGCTACATTCAATGTGGATAAAATAAAAAGATAAGCTACTTTTAGACTGACTTATTTCAAGTGTTAACATCACACAGCACATTTAGCAACTTGGACAATTTGCATTAAAAGGCACTGCTGGGTGAGATTTCTCATCCACTGCTGGCCAAGATATAACTTGGTCCACCTGGCAGGGAAGTGAAAGTTCTCCTATTAAATAAATGAAGCATCAGCTTCTGGTAACAAACATATGAAACAGAATATTCATCTTTTCTTCAATGGGAATAACACATGACAAAAGTGAGGCTTTCTTCACATTGTTTGTTTATAGAAAATTCATCTCCACTGAGGCCTTATGTTAAATTTGCTCTCTGATGTTAGCATTTCCAGGATGCACAGGGCCACTGGAGTATGTTCTTATGATCTTACCATTTATTTACCTTGATACGAAACTCCAATTACTGTCAGAGATGCTTCTTGTTAAATATGGTAAGATCTCCAGCTTCTGAGAGTGTGAATATGTATTTGATTCTCTGGGGCCAGGCTCAGATGCAAGCTAAGGAATCAGAGTTCTGGGGACGTGGGTGCAAATTAATTAAATATCTGAAGATAACATGGAGGAAGTTTGGGCTTTAGAGAAAAGGCTAGAATTTAGGGAGAGAAGATTGTATAGCAAGAGACTGTGAGATTGCCTTTTCTTCCACTAGAGTCTCTTGGTCTTGCATGGGCGTGTGTGTGTCTTTGTGTGCACTGAGAATTACTGTGCTTTTGTGTTGCTTTTTAGTGTCTTTCAACACCTAAAGAAACTCTTGGATTATCTGAAATCAGGAATATGAATATAACACACTTCCAATGGCATCAGGGGAGACTATTCTCCAGATAAAATGTTAGAATTTTCCTGATTATTCAGACTGTCATATTTAGTTACTGGCTTTTTTTGGGTAATCCAACTCTATTTTATTCATGGGCTATTCTAAAAATACAATCAAAGGACACCTACTGGCTACAAGTGACTTTGCTCATGTCTAATGGGGCTGTGAAGAATGGTTTGAATTTAGCGCAGATGGGGGAAAATATGTGCTGTCATCAAGAGCCTATCACTTTAAACTTATAAAATATCTTGACTGGAGTGTAGCCAGAGCAAGTCTGAGGTGGATGCTTTAGTGAGGATGAATGTATTGGGTAAGATAAAGGAAGGACCAAAGCAGACTTTAAGTAGACTGTAAATCGAACAGAATGGGATACTATTATTTTTGGTTTGGTAAGTAGAAAAATGTTACTCTGCTTGTCTGTTTTTCCATTTTTTTGAGTTGCATTTAGTATCCATTTTGGAGATACACAGATATATAGATATATATATCTATATATCTATATATCTATATATCTGGGAGCCACAGAGGCCCGCTTTGGGGAAGCACTGAAGTTCTGTGGTTCTGAATGTGAAAAATAAATGATTGCATCATTGTTGCCGTGCTGGGGAATTTTCTGGGAAACATTTCCATTCCTTCACCGAAATTTGTTCTGTGCATAGACCTTGGAGAATGATCATTTCCTAGGTATAAAGCACATGCCTGCAGAAGCTAAGTTACTCTTAATAACCCCGGAGCATATAAACAATTTGATTTGGAAAGCCAGTTAAGTTCCTCCTTTGCCTTCCATCTTATTGGCTGCCTAAGTTGTTTTGCCATTCTTCTCTGGGGTGGAGAAGACAAAAGCAGTATGGTTTTAGTCATGAGAGGTACTATGTTCTCAGCCTTATCTGAAGAAACTACCCTTTGTGTGATAGTAATTAGCCCAGAGGGATTGTAATGTATCAAAACCTCAGACACATTCCCAGGCTCAAATGCAAAGTGGCAGGAAAGACTTCCAAAAACAAGAAACCAAGGTGTGGCATAATGTGGTGACTTTAAACTTGAGTGCCACTAGAATCCCTTGGAGGGCTTGTTAAAACAATTGATCACTGGACCTCACCCCCCAGAGTTTGATTCTGCTCCTAGGGTAAGGCCCTAGAATTTGTGTTTGTGACACATTCCCAGGACATGCTGCTTCTTGTCCTGGATCACACTTTAAGGACCCTTGGCTTCGTGGGTAGGAGTAGACCTAATGGCTCTGAACCTTGTGTTCACCATTCCCAAGTCCTGGGTCTTGGTCCCACCTTGGTCTATTGAATCAGAACTTGTATTTTAACAAGATCAGGCCATTTGTTTCCACATTAAGTTCAAGAAGCACTGACTTAATTTCGCTGTTCCTCATTTCACTCATCTGTAAAATGGAAATGATACTTATTTTCTGGGGGTATCTTGAAGTGAAATATATTTAACAGACTTAGCAGTAGTGCCTGACATGAAGTATGCCCCCAGTAAATGTCACTGCTTATAATTTGAAGCCAATTTGGGATGGAAAAGCAAGTAATTTATTTTATTACAGCAACCTGTTTTTAAAGGTCAAAATTGTGTTTCTACTTTTTTTTTCTTTTCACTTCCTTTTTTTTTCTTTCTGTGAGCTTACACTTTCCTTGGAAGTATAAACATTAAATGAGAGTGATAGGTTTGAGTACAAATGAGTTTCCAGTTTTACTCATTCCCATAACTGCCTTGACTAAGATATCTTCAGTTATCTTAAGAGAATATAGGAAAATTCTGAAAGCAAAATAAGTGTTAAATTGAAAGATAAGTTTAGCACTCTGTAAAGGGCTGTGGAGGAAGATCTTTGAAGTCAGTCAGAATCCAGCAGGATATGGACACTGAAATAAGTTGAAAATTGGCATTAGACTCTCTTCCCTTCCTTTTTTCATTTCTTGCAATTAAATTCTGAAATTGTTTTCAGAATTATGTAACATTATTTTGCTTCAGTATGATCCAGAAAAGATTAGTGTGCCTCAAGAAGGCTTCTTTGCAATAAAGCATTTCAGTGTTTGCTGTGGAGGCATGGTGCTCTGACTCCTGAAGACCCGCTCCAGCTTTGGGGCGGGCCTCTGAATCCTTGCCATTTGCTCCTAGGATCTGGCTCTAAATAGCAGAATCCCTTGGCAGCGTGGAGTTGCGAGTGTCACCCCAGATCTGTAATTAGTAGGCCTGCTATTTGGCCTGGAGTCGGCATTTTTGTACCTTGGGCAGATTCCTCATCTACACTAAATTTTAGTTTTCTCATTTTTACATGGAAATCCTTGTGTTTTTCCTGCTTATATTCCTAAGTTTTAGTGAGGAGCAAATAAAGTATGTAGAGATGCCTTGAAAAACACCTTTGTTTTATCATTGTCCTTGGTATCAAACTCAGATTGGTGAGTCCACCCTCCCCCCCTGGGGGGGAGGGAGAGCACGGGAGAGTGCGCATACCCATGAGCCAAGGGGGTTGGGGGTGGGGAGAAAGAGTGAGTGTGAAAGTGAGAGTGTGAGAGTCTTAAGCAGGCTCCGTGCTCAGCAGGGCTCAGTCTCATGACTGTGAGACCATGACCTGAGCTGAAGTCAAGAGTCGGACACTTAACTGACTGAGCCACCCAGGAGCCCCATGATGAGGTTTTATTAGAAGTGGTTTTAGAGACATTGGTCCATAAAGGCTGGGCTCTGTTTCTAATTTATGTAATTTAGGGGCTGACAAACCTTTCAGTATCCAGCAGGTGAAACAGTGCTGGGAGAATCCCGGGGCAGTGTAGTCAACCTTGCAGTAGTAGAAGCTGATTGTTTCGCTGGAGGAACAAGTGACTTTGTCCTCATCTCCCCTGTGGTGGAACTTCTGCTACATGCCAAGCTCTGGGTGTATCCTGAGTGCCGTAGCAGGTTGTCCCATGGGGGAGAGGGAGGACTATGAAGGGCTAAAGATGATGACATGGCCTGAATTGCACAGGCCTCTGGCCAGGGTCTCTGAATGTGGTCTGTTTCCATCTAGTGTCTCCCATAGCTGTGGCTTCTTAAAGGATCTTACTAGGAAGCTCTGAGATGCCTATTTAGATAAATAGGCAAACAAAAACAAACTTTTGACTTCAAATCCTGCAAATAAGCTTTTCCTCTTAAGGAAAAATTCAAGTTGTGGACTTAAAGAATGTGGCCTCTACTGCATACCCTCCAGGCTTCACTCCTGGATGCCTATGTAGGTTCTCATCTTTGAGTTTTTTCCAGTTGGCCTAGTCTCTCCCTCTTTGGATAAGAAGTCAGATTTTCTTCTTTTTTGCATCTTGTCCAGTCCCTGACCTTTCCTTGTTCCATCGCTAATTTAATTTCCCAGTGTAAACTCCAACCTTCCCATTTATGATCTTAACATTTGTTTCAACCTGCAGATGCTGGAAAACAAAAGCTGCTTGAAAAACCTCCATGAGACCTCAGTTGTTGGGCACTATATTGGTTCTGCCTTGTGTAAGGCTAGGTTTCAGAGCTGAGTGGAACAGAATGGAGTCAGAGACAGGGCACCAGGCACCTACCCTCCTGGTACATATCAGGCCAGAGTCTGCTGTGTTCCATACTCACCAACTTGCTGCTGCAGTGAGGACAGTTTCTTCCATTGTGGTAGGGCCCTGGGAATTATTCCTGGGAGCTCTGTGTGGGAGTTTTAAGCCACCTAATGTCTATCAATATATCACTTTATGCTGAAACTAGCTGGAATGGTGTCTGTTGGCTGCAGCTGAATGCTAACTGATACACTGATTACCATTCTCCCTGATATGCTTCACCAGCTTTTATACCTGTATTCTTGGCCAGCCTGTTTTGCCACTAGAGTGGCTGCACCTGTTATCCCAGTCTCATAAGGTCTTTGATTCCCTTACTTCCAGGCATATACTTGGCCTGAACTCTGCTGCTACCACTGCCAGTCAAGGTATGTCCTGTGGCTGGAGCAATCAAAACATACTACTAAGACTTAAATCATTTAAACTTGTTGGATATAAAGGATGAATTTACATAGGTTCATGGCCTAATCTTATTCTGATCTTTCAAATGCATTGGTTTGTTGGGGGTGGATCAGAAATTCTCTATATCTTCTGTTCTGTTAGGTAGCCCAACCATTCCAGATATCTGGAAACTTTCATTCATACATTCATTTGCCATATTTACAAAATATACCTTTTAAAGTGAATGAGAAAGGTACTTTTCAAAAATTACTGTTTATGCAATTTTCTACCTGTTACCAAATAGTATCCTTCAGGGAACACCTGGGTGGTTCAGTCATTTGAGCATCTGACTGTTGATTTCAGCTCCAGTCATGATCCTGTTGTTGTGGGATCAAGCCCAGAGTCAGGCTCTGTGTGAGCATGGAGCCTGCTTAAGATATTCTCTCTCTCTCTTTCTTTCTCCCCCTCTTCCCTCTCTCTCTCTTTTTCTCTCTCTCTCCTCCCCCCCCCCCCAACTCCTTCTCTCTCCCTTCTCTTTAAAATAAAAAAAAAATCCTTTAGGGAATCCTTTTAGAAGAATTGAATGTATTTTGCTAAAGAAACCTTTGTGAAAAAATGTGAACATTTTAGGAATCAGAACTATCAGAGTGGCACTCAAGTCCCTGACTTGAACTTTGGAGTTGTGGATTTTTCAGGTGGATTCTGTACCATTGCACCCTTGTTCTTCCCTAAGTCCTTCTCCAAGGAAGCACCTGAGCTTATTTTTCACTCACTAAAAATGGCCAGAAGCCAGAGACTGCTTGAAGTTACTGAGATGGGAAGATGGTATCTGGGAGACCAGCATGGCTTTTATTAGTACAGTATGTGACGGACTAGTGGATAATCAGATGTAGCCTTTTCCTTTCCATCGCTAGACCTGTAAGAATGGTACAGGACATCACAAAAGAGTTCACGTGTCTTTCTAAACCTGAGTGGTAGAAGGGAGTGCCTAGAGGTATGTCTTTGGTAGAGAAGATGTCTTATATGTGTACACTGTGTGTACACACGTACTTATGAGTTGTTCCTTTCAAAATACAGTTTGTCTCTGCTTTTGACCAGAACCTATTCCTGGAAATTCTATCATAAAGTAGTCACATTTTCCCATAAGAACAGTGTCATACTTGGGCATTGCATTCCTGACCAAGGACCTGCCATTAAATAAACTGTAGATGTGACAAAAATATAAAAGCAAAGATGCGATGGCTATAAACCTCTGTAATAATTTTCAAGAATAAAGTAATGCTGTGTCATATAAATGGGCTCAAATATACTGTACACATTGATTATATAAAATCTCAATGAACTGTAAAGTCTATATAATAACATAAAAAGTACAAATCTAGTGCATCATAAATTTGACTTAAAACTAATATTCTAGCTATAATAAACATTAAGCATTTAATTAAGAATAATTTTTCTTTCCTTTTTGGAAGTTAGGAGGACATTTTAATATATGGTTTAAATGGCCCAGTTTCCTCACAAAGAGTCAGCCATATGCCTTACTATCTTAGTCACAAGTGGAGGCATTTCAGGAAGCATCCCGATGACCTTGACACAGTAGCCCACAGGAGCACTTGAGCACTTACTGCTGCAGACTGAATGTTTCAAACCACTGAATGGGGAATAGATATTATAAAGGAGGATATAGGTTCTATGGAATGCTGAGTGGATGGATGGTTTTGTTGGAAGAAGTGTGAGGACTGAATGCTGTGTCAGTATAGTTCTGAGCCTTGAGCTTGATTGCATTTCCCTTCATTAATGCTTCCCATGTTTATCCAATGCTCTAGTGCTTAGTGACTTAGAAAGAATATCTCTACCTTCAGTAAACATATGGTGCCCTTTTGCTCTCTTTTAGAATATCAAGGTCAGGAGACTTGAAAACTATTAAAGCAGAATTTTAAAAAGTTAGCTCATTTTTCTTAAATACAGCTCTTGAATACACGCTGTTAGTATATGTGCTGCTGAAGCGAGCACGAGTACACGCTGTTAGTAATACTGAGCTTTTTGGTTCATTGCTTCTAGTGTCTGGAGAAATTCCTGGAACATGATTAGTGCTCAGTAAATATTTGTGGAAAAGAAAGAAAGAAGGAACAAAGAAAGATAGATATGAATTGTTCAAATAAGAGCTTTAACTATCTTAGGGCTCTCAGGACACCACCTTAGAGTATGCTTACAGAGAAGGTGCCTTGAGCAAGTAAGGAAAACTGGACTCCCAGGAATGATTCAGAATAGTCCATCCAGTGAGAGAATAACCTGGCCAGTTCAAATGCAACAAGGTGAAGACACAGAAAATCAGATTAGTGGAATCCAGCGCTGGACACTTTAAGAGTCAGTATGATTTAAAGGATCAGGCAAGGTACTCATCCTCTGCCTCCCCTTTTGTCACTCATTCTCCCCAGGTTATTTTGTCCACTCCAGCTCTTCTCATCCATTTCCACTTCTACCTATTACCCAAAGGCTCCTAAACCTGTCTTTCCAACTCAGCCTCTTATTTCAGTCCCAGATACTTAAATCTGAATTATCTGCTGGGTACGTATCTGTCCCAAAGGTACCTAAATTCACCGTATATAAAACGAAGTTAATTATCTTTTTTCCAAAATTTAATATCTTTCTATTTTTACGTTCTTGGTGAAAGGCTAAAACCTTCACTCATTTGGACTTTCTTAAGCAGAAGAGAGGGAAGGGTATATCTGAACAAGTTTGAATCCTTCTCACTGCTGCCATCCTGTTTTCAGGTGAAAGGAATTCAGCACCAGAGTATTGGTTATTTATTAAGTCCCATTTTGTGGTACTGTCTGCTGGAAGAAATTTCTTAAAAGCTATGCATATTAGCAGTTAGACATTTTTGGAAGAAGCCCTTTACATTATATATCAGTGTACTTTCAGTACATTTTGAGAGTAGGTTTTCTGGTGTCAGAATGGATATCAGCATACTATGTAAAAATAGGCAGCGAGTCCGTGAAAATGTGTAGAAAATTATTGGTTTACATCGTCTTTTTGGCCACATCCACGTGTAAGAGTGGTAGTAGTATGTGTTAATATGCTTAGGCTATGAGAATCAGTGGATTTGCGATGCTTTAACACTTAAAATGGCTTTCATTGATACAAATTTGTGAAAGTATTTACTATTGAATCCACAAGCTGCTTGCTAGTATTTGGACAATACACATAACTAACATAAATTCATGAACAATTGGCTGTGCTTATGTAATTATTCAGTTTTATCCATAAAAACATACTATAGAGGAGCAGCATATATTTAGCTAATGTGTAAGCATTGGTTTGACCAAGTGTGAGAATGCAAAGGGACGTTTGAAATGTTAATATTCCAAAGACCGGTTCAAGAAAATATTCCAGTCACCACAATGGACATTTTGAATTGCTTAAGAATAGTTGGCTTTTATGGTCAATAGGATATAGCTATGTTACTGGTAATAAGCCATAAGTTTTAACACATCATCTTTTAAGACTTCCAGAGATTATATTTTAAGGTAAAGAGCATATGTAAGGATTTATATAGCATGCCAGTTTTGTTGTAATTGTTATTAATAAATTGACAAGGAAGGGGTAGCAAAATGATGAATTACTGGAATTCATTAAATTGAGGATAACTCCCTTTGTGCTTGAGCCAGTTATTTCTAACACAGATGCGCAGAGGAGGCAGTAATGCCAAAAAACAAGATACCATAAAAATGGGGAAGAATCTCTAGTAGGACATCCTAGCAGTGGCAGGTATTTTGGGATTATAATTCTAGTTAATGAGTAACTAAAAATGAACTTGAACAATTTCTCAGAAAGCTTACTTATATATTGGTGGGTAAGTGTGGAGACAGGTTACTTGGGTTCTCATCCCTCGTGGGACCTTGTGGAAGATAGTTAACCCCCTTCAAGCCCTGATCTTTCCATCTGTAAAATTAGAATGAAGGAGTTACCTCTTGAGCTGTTGGGTTGAGACAGTGGATATAAAACTTAACAGAGTGCCTGAAAGAATGTTAGTTGATATTATTTCATGCATTATGTATTATTTCTATGTTAATATAATGTAAAATACAACAGTTATTGTATATTTATATATTAGCTAGGGCTGCTATAACAAAATACCATAGACTGAGTGACTTAAACAAAAGACATTTATTGCTTACAGTTCTAAAGGCTGTGAAGTCCAAGATCAAGATGTTGGCAGATTCGCTTCTTGGTAAAGGCCCTTTTCCTGGCTTGCAGACAGCTGCCATCTTGCTGTATTCTCACATGGCAGAAAGCGAAAAGGATCTGGTGTCTTTTTCTCTTCTAAAAAGGGCACTGAGTCCATCATGGGTGCCCTACCCTCATGATCTCCTCTAAACCTAATTACCTCCCCAAGGTTCCCGCATCCAGCTTCAACACATGAATTTTGAGGGGGACATAAACAGTCCATAACATACATAATGTAATAAATAATAAAAATAATAAAGCAACTAATGTTTATTATTAAATAAATTTTGGGATTATCAGTATTGAGATCTACAGTTGAATGAAATGGCATCTGATGTTACATTAGAATAATTGGCAAGTTTTTTTTTTTTGTCATTATTTTGCTTTCTGCAAGCATGCATTGAATATGATAAAGGACCACACATTACCAGAAATGGGTTAAATGTGTATCTGATAATTAAAAAGAAACTTGGGCAAACATTATTGGTTGGGGCAAAAAAATCTTGCAGTAAATGCATTTGAGATCCAGACATAAGCCCCATCATGAAAGATTATTCATTTTTTTTTTTTTTTTTTGAAAGATCCTTTCTTTCTGAGAGCTATCAGTTGGGAAACTCTGGGTTGGCCTCACAGTTTGAAAATACAAGCTCTTTGCAGTTCTCATACTCTGGGTGAAATGTAAGCAGTTCTTTAAAAGATTTAATGGCAGGAATAAATTAAAGAGACTTCATTTCAAACCAACAACTGATTATTATTAACATTGGAAGCTTAAACATGACTCTGGGTCACTAATTTACTTATAGTCTCTTTACAAGCACATATAAGCATTAGTAGGAGATTAAGAGTGGATTGAAATGAATGATAAATTGAATAAATTTCCAATAAATGTAGGAAATCCTGATGCTAGAAGAACTCAGCTATGTGTTCAGCAATAGGGATAAAGACCAAATAGTTTTGATGAGGAAGATTGATCCAGGCAGGTGGGATTATCTGTGGCAAGAATTGGAGAAAGGGAAGGGGAGTGTAGGTGTTTGTTGAATGAACGAATGAATGAATGTTGAAGGGATGCTTATTGGGATTATTTCAAGGGAATAATTATGTTTATACTGAATCTCTTTCTTATCAGTAACTTCTGGGTGAGGAAAGGAACCTGAGTTGGGAGAGATCCCAAATCTTGAAAGGAGAGATGGAAACAAGTGGGGCAGATGGAACATATGGATCTTTCTACAGGGTCTTCACAGTCATCAGTAGTAATTACAAGTTCCAATTCCTGATTGGTAGTTCCTGGGGGAAGTTTGGGGGGGTGGGCATTGTTCCCTGCTGATAAAGTTTAATGTCAAGTGTAGACTGATTTGCTTTACCTCCAGGCCCTTTTTTCGCAACTTAGAGATGGTGGGTGTTTTTCTGTCAGACACAAGCTTCACTTAATGACTGTGTAGTTTATTACCCAGTAGGTCATATCCTATATATTTTAAGAACAAACACCTCAGAGACTGTGACTTGGTGGAAGGAGATGACATGTGTCACTGCTGTTATTTTCACTACAGCCTGGTGGAAAAACTAATTACCTTTTCATCTGGGCAAATTCAGAGGTCAGTTTACCACTAGTATATCACTACATGACAGGGAACATGGGTAATTAGGTGGGATGTGTAACCTGGATATTCCATGGATCTCATTACATCTTATTTAGAAAGGCTATAATTTGATTGGTGGAAAATTAAGGCATCTTCTCATGGGTCATTTTATCTTTCTGCAATAATAATTCTTGGCTTGATTAAAAATTGATCCAGTGTCTTCAAGTGAATTTATTATTGCTGCAATCTATCACCCCCAGACAGATAATCTGGTTCCCATCTTTATCTGATTTGAAAAATCTGTCACTTATTATGTGTTGTTTTTTTCAATCATTTAAATTGATAGCATTCTAGAAAGGCATTTGCAACCTCAGGTTTCTCAGAGAAAAGCTTGCACAGAGTGTGGTGCATTCTTTTATGGTAAGGGATTGGATAATCTGTCAATTTTAATAAATTGATTTTGAATCGGTCTGTGGCAACATTTTTGCTATTAAAAATAATCAAACCCCATTTTGAGGAATGAGAACAATTGAAAGATAGCAGGAGGGCAGACTGCTTTTCCTTATTTTCTCTCTTCTTCCTCCCCTCCCCAGCGTCTTTTGTTGAACCAAAGGAGTTTAGTTTTTTAAAGAATACAAAATCGCAAAACTTAACCTTGAATCCAAGTCCACTAAAATACGTTTAATGTTCCTCAAGAAATTATAGAATATAAACCCATATGCATGAAAAACATTTTGAGTTAATTTAGGCATTCAATGAAACATAATAATTTTAATTTACATTTTATAGGTTCTCTCAGCTTGGTACTAGCTCAATAGAAGATCTAAAACATGCAAATGTATTAGATCTTTTACCTCTGATAGTAGTTATCTTTTTTGGTGAGCACTAGTTATCTTTTATTAAATGCTTATTATATGTAGGTTTAGGACATAAGTGCCTTATGTGGCTTAGTTTATTTAAGCATCAAAGCAGCTCTGTGGGTAGAGTTTAGGCATACAGAGGTTTAATGATGTGGTCACACAGGTGGTAAGCGGGGCCACGATGATTTGAATTTTGGTGGTCTCATGAGCATCCTCATTGCCACTATGCTGCTGTTTGTCTTAGAATTAACTTTTTAAACTTTTTAAAATAATATTTAGTTTTGAGAGAGAGCGAGAAATCATGAGCAGGGGAGCGGTAGAGAGAGAGGGAGACAGAAAATATCCAGCAGGCTCTGTGTTGTTAGGGCAGAGCCTGATGTGGGGCTTGAACTCATGAACTGTGAGATCATGACCTGAGCTGAAATTGAGTCAGCCACTTAACCAGTTGAGCCACCCAGGTGCCACTAGAATTAGCTTTCTGAGGACAGATAGAAGAAAGTCTTCAGAGTAAGCAGAAAAGTCAACAATTTCTATAGAGTAATTGGTATTTATTAAGGGCTTCCTATAATTGAAACATCATTCTTAGGCACTTGGGAGATACAAAAAATAATGACAAAGTGCTGCCTGGGTGACTCAGTTGAGCATCTGACTCTTAATCTCCACTCAGGTCTTGATCTTAGGGTTGTGAGTTCAGGTCCCACACTGGGCTCCACTGGGCATGAAGCCTACTTAAAATAATAATGACAAAATTTTCATTAATATATAAACAGGAAAAAATCAAATAATAAAAACGACAAAAGAGCAGTGCAACACTATCATATAAGAGCACTTTATCCCAAGCTGCTAACAGAGGGCTCTGGCTATAGGGGTTCAGAAGAGAGCCAACAATTGTAGGCACAGGAATCCTGGCATACTTCTTGGGGAAGGAGAGCTTTGTGTTGTGTCTTGAAGAATCTAGTATAGAATCTAGAGAAGTGGAGAGAGGGGCAGTGGTTTTCTAGATGGGAGGAACGGTCTGAGAAAAGCAGGGAAATGGGGAAGGAGTCAGATGATTTGGGGAACAAATACTTGAAACCAAAGACCTAGGATTGTGGCAAGGTGGAGTAAAGGCTGATGGGTAGGTCATTTGGGGCCAGATGTGGAAACCTTCAGCACTAAGGTCGGGAGAGGGGAATTTGTATAAGGGGCCAGGACAAGATATTGAAAGTTTAGTGCAAAAGGGGATTTTGAACAAAGACCCAAGTGTGTGAATTGAACAAAGGACAAACTGTAGATTAGAGAGGCTGGTGAAGTCAGAGGGCTGTTCATTCACCTGCTGCAAAAGGCAGACAGTTTTTGCCCTGGGGAAAGGTAGACTGAAGGTCATCAAAAGCATCATACTGAAGATGTGACATTGTCTAATGACTAGGACTGTAAAACTGCTACTGTATGTTCTGTCTCAGCCCCCCACAGCCATCAGTTCTATGTTCTGCATGTTGAACATTTGCATCCTGACTTCCCCTCCCATTGTAATTGCTCCCTCAGTTCTGATGCACTTGGTTATCTCCTTGCCCAGCCTGATTTTAGCCTCCTGACTCGGCATTCCTTTTCTGGGCACTTCTTTGGCTGGCTTTCAGCCCTGACCAGATTCTCCTTCTATTACTCTGGTTTATTGCAGCTCACAACCCTGGTGGCCTCCTCTGCCTATGGGCCTCATCAATGCCAATCAGAGTCAGGGAGAGCAGTTAGGAGGTAATTGCCATAAAAATAGATCACAGAGTCGCAGGGGCTGACAGTAGGTGTTGACAGTACAGATTTAGAGGAAGAGACAGTTACTATAGTATGTAAGAATGTTTTTATTAAAAAAGTTTGGTCACTTTTAGGATCTTAGATCTATAGAGAGCTCTCTTATAAGGTTAACAGAAATTTCAATCCCATTTATAGATTTTATTTCAACAAAAGTGTGAAATTTGGGTTTTATTTATTCAAATATTCATTTAACCAATCTTTTATTGATAGCTTAGATTCCAATAATACAAATTATATGTATTTTACTTCCGGACAACTGAGAAAAGTTTCCTAAGTTTTATAGCATGCTACAATTAATGTAGAGTTTTCAAACACATTCACTCAATTTGAGGTATTGTTCCACTTTTTTCAAGGAAAGAAAATGAAGTTTGGAGGGGTACTTGCCTGGATTCCCACCAATTTATAAATGGTGGGGTTTGAGAATTGAACACAGGCTTTCTGACTCTAAGAGTGGTGTTTTTTCCACCATAATACAGTTGCTTACAAAATTATGTTGTCCTAGAGGAGTTATTATGGCTTCTCTAAGCCCAAACTGTACTGGTAGTGAGACAAGGGCATCGTATTGGTGAGTTGAGGAAGTCAGGGGCAGTGGGCTGGGAAAAGGCAAGCTCCACCAAGTGAACTAACAGGCTGTAGGCTGAGCTTAATATCCAAAGAATGTAGCAAACTTGGCTTTGGTTGGCTTAGGTCCATTGCATGGCTTCAGCAGTACTCATATGAAGGTCAGTTTTGATGAGATTTTGGAAGAGCTGCAACGGGTGAATATGTGGTTGCTTGGGACTCCAGGTCAACACCACCAGCTCCAGCCTCATCAGCTGGTCAGCCAGGGCTCTCAAATTGCTGTCAGACATGGGGATACTGGCTCAGGCATAGGATGGAGCTGAGATGGCTGAATGAAGGGCTTCAGTACTGGCCAATGAGCAGGGCCACATGTGGCAAAGGGCCTCAGTTACTGGTCTGAGCCTTGAGAAGTTTGGCTTTCCTCCTTGTTATCTTAATGTAGTGTTCATCAGCCAGAGTCCTTGCATTTACCATGTTTGGGTTTTGAGGTTATTCACTCTCATAAACTAGTTACTGTTTTCAGTTCCATGACCTTCCTGGCAGGTGGCTCAACTGATGACCTGATATTTTTTCTAGGCTTTCAGCTCCACAGAGGGTGCTGAACATTACAGGCTGTGATGTTCAGAACTGGGTTCTGGAGCCCATGAGATTCCCAGAAAGCACATTGCTACTGGCCCTCTTTCTTTCCTGTCCTTTTTGTATCTGTTCCCCCAGTAAGCCCTTCAAGTCCCATAGAAAATGCTGTGTACTTAATTGTGAAAGCCCATTAATGTGTGTATAATAATACCTTCCACATATTTGCTGCTTTGCATTTTTCATTTTTATTATTTTTTGAGAGAGAGCAAGTCGGGAAGAAGGGGGAGAGGAGAGAGAGAAACACACGTCTCAAACAGTCTCCATGCCCAGCATGGAGCCCAACGGGACTCAGTCTCACAACCCTGAGATCATGACCTGATACGAAATCAAAAGTTGGATGCTCAACTGACTGAGCCACCCAGGAAGCACCCCATGAAGATTTGGACATCAGTATCTCTAGTCCCCTGTTGATGGGGTGTTTTTTTTTAAAGAGAGAGTGAGTTGGGGAGAGGGACGGGAGTAGAGAGAGAATCTTAAGCAGGCTCCATGTTAAGTGCAGAGCCTGATGTGGGCTTGATCCCATGACCCTGGGATCATGACCCGAGCTGAAATCAAGATTCAGATGCTCAACTGACTGAGCCACCCAGGCACCCCAGCTTTTATACTTTTCAGAGCACTTCTATGTAAATTATTATCTGGACTAGTTTTAGGGTTTTTGTTAGGTAGATTGGAGGGTATTTTCATGTTCATTTCGTAGATGGAGAAACTGAGGATCAAATGCCATAAAAAGGAGAACAGTAGAACTCAGTCTCACTGGTGATCTGACTTGTAGGCATGTGCCTTGTCCAACATATGTACTCTCTTTGAATTTTCTGTTAGATTCCCCATAAGAAATCCAAACTTGGGATTTTAATTGATTGAGCTGATATGGTAGGGAGGTCTACTCTTAGCCTTTTACATTTGCTTTTTAAGAATCCTGAAGATGAGGTTGATAATGGCAAATCAGCTATAAGATGTGCCCATTCAGAAGTCTCTCTTGTAGTTCCTGAAATTTCAACAGAATTCATTAAGAACCAGCATGAACCCCTGGTGACCTAAGGTCTTCTAATATGCCAGTCATTCACCTAAGGAAACAGAACTAAATTACTTGTACCTGAAAGAAAGCCTTTTGCAAAACAAAGAGCGTATACACACTCTCACCTGAGCCTGGCAGTTACACTCAACAGTGGCAGTTATTATAAATGGCTATATTCCTACAGCAACCCTGGAGAAAGAATGAAAGAAAATTGTGCAACCAATTTAATGAGGTGTGTGTGTGAGAGGGATGGTTAGCAATTTGTCTTTAACAATCTTGTTATACAGCAAGAGGCTCTGAGGGGAAAGAGAGAGAAAGAAAGAGACCAGGAGTCAATGCTCTATTTTCTAACAATCCTCAAGAGAAAGGAGATAAAGACCAAGAGAATTCACTGAGCAAATGTTTTCTTTCTGGCAACAAATGCAGGCTCTGTGCTTGCGGAATCACTAGGCAATATGAACCGAGAAGGGTTATAAATCTGGATTTAACAAAGGTTTCACCTCAGCAGTAATAGAGTTAAAAGGTGAAAGGTTGCATCTTGTTCAACCTTCTCTGGAATCATTTTCTGTAATACTGGAGAGTAATTTTGTGGCATTTCTGGAAGTTCAAGTGAGTGAAAAGAAATCTCATTTGGGACTTGAAACACTGTTACCAAAGTGGGTACTCAGAAGACTACCTGAGTATCTAGTCAAGTTCAAAGAAATGGCAGAAAACCATTTTAATTGCAACATGTGACTCCAGACATGTGGGTCCTCATGTTCCCAGTGGTGTGACTCAATATGGAGGGATATTTAATTGGCCTTTTCTGAAAGGGGGGCCCCTTTCCTGGCCTTATTCAAAACTCAGTGAAGTTTACAACTGTGTTGTGTTTACGACACAGTCTCTATTAGTTCAGACTCTGGTTCCCAGTCAGAAAAAGACACCCAGTAGAAGCATCAGGTAGGTAATTCAAGAGACTTCTCCTTATTTTAACTTCATAATCATCATTGCTTTCTCAGGCCAGTTGTAATACATAATATCATAATTCATCAAAGTCAAGATATCATCTATTGTAAAAAGCACTATTATTTATATATCACTTGCATAAAGAAAAAGTATCCAAGGTAGGAAATCTAATGGGAAACCTTTACATAAAAGCAGGATACCAAAGAGCTACTTGGTGAAAGGGTAAAAAGAAACTCTCCAGAAGGGCCAGCAGGGAAACCTGCATGTCTCTGCCTTGGGCCTCTGAAGAAGGAAGAAAACCCAAATCTGTCTGAGAATTTGAGCCAGAAGCTGGGACGTAGGTCTGCAGTCTGAATTCACACTAGTGGTGTGGTCTAGTAACTCAAGCAAAGAAAGTAATTTCAGGTAGGTCCAGATGACTAGCAGAAACAAATGCAAATTCTCTCTGGAAGAATTCAACTTTAATTCAAGCCCAGAGATTACATGATCACACTGATTATATCACACATTCTGATTTGAGGGATGTTAAAATGTGAGAATAATGTGTATGTAAGAATTGATGAACAGTAATAATAATGATTTTAATAACTAATATTAACATAATTTTATATAATTATTTTTTTGCCTTTTCTGTGGATAGGGGGACGTTTCTCAACCTTTTGTAAAGTTTTATTAGAAGCATCATAAAAGTCCATTTTTATTCTGTATTAAAAGATTAATATGCAACCTTAGTTCCCAGAAAATTCCATAGTCTCTTTCCTAATCAAATTGCCCTCCAAAGACTCTCCTGTAAAAAATGAGGTGACCCTAATTAAACCCAATTCCAACTGACTTACAACAAAGGAAACACATAGTTCATGTACCCAAAAAAGTCCAGGAGTTGGATCCAGTGACTCCGATGTTCTAATCAGGACCTAGAAACGCTCATCCCTTGGTTCTACCTTTTCTATCCTGGATTCAGACTCAGGTTCCACATGGGCCTCCCCATACCTCCAGACTTATATCATCCTCCCTGTTGGCAGTCTCAGCAGAAATCAGCCTTCTCCTTTCCATCTTCAAAAGTCTCAGAATTGATTCTCATTGGTTGGTTTGATTGTGTGTCCATTCCTGGGGTAGGAAGAAGGTTTCGGCTGTCTCAGGCCATAGGGACTGAGGGTGGCAAGTGGTGATTGTCCACAGGGGGTGCAATTAACAGGACAGGGGGCTTGGATGTTAAGATGGAAGTAATCAGTTATGTGCTATCAACAGCAGAGGTCCACTCCATGTCTTCTCTGTGCTGAAGGAAGCGCAGTCTATTTGTGGGCATAAGTGTAATTACATAAAATGGCAATTCAAGGGGTAAAGTAAAATTCAAGATAGCCAGGTGAGAGATGTGACAAGTGCCATGAAAGGTACAAACTGTAAGAGCTCATCGGAGGGAGACGTGACTGGACTAGAATAACTGGGAACACTTCATGGAAGAATTTGGGAATATGGTGAAAGAGCAAGAGCAATGTCTTGAGGAGAGTTAAGCAAGGTAGTGATACTACCCTAATTCTGGAAAATTGGTCAGCTCTTTGTGTGCCTAGGGTTCTAGGGTTATGTGTGCCTAGACTTCTCAGAGGTGCCCAACCATTCTTTTTATTCCTAGCCAGAGGGCATATTCTCTAATTAACATGAGAACTTCCTCAGGATGTAGAAGACTCCTGAGATGAAAAAATTCTTTGGTCCATTTCTTGTCCCATCTCAGCCCAACCATGTGACTTGAGGGAAGCATTTAACTTCTCTTGATCTCTGCCTCATCTGAAAATGGCAATGATTTACCTGCCACATCTATCTCACAGGGTTATGAGGACTCAGAGTAGCGTTTGTGAAGATGTTTTGAAACATGAAAGTCTGATACAAATGCAAAGCATTATCTGTGGCATTAAAACTTGTGCCCTGCTTGTTTCATCTTTTATTTATATTGGTGTTCTAGAAATTGTGAAAGTAATGAATTTATGTGGGCTATTAGAAATGTGAAAATGGGGGGTAGAACCTTTGATCCATAAATTAACCAGCTTTCCCTGGAGTCAGTTTACCTAAGGCAGGCAGTACATTTCTAGGCTGTAGTAAAGTCCTTCCTTCCCTCCTCACCCTTTCTCCCTCCCTTCCTCTCTGATTATTTAGCATATAAGGAAAATGGAATTAAAGGCAAATTAACTTAGCATCATGTATATTATTGCTAAATAATTTGTTTTCAAAGGCCGAGAACACAAAAGCATAAAACATTATTTTATTGTTGTTACGACTTTGAAGAGTCTTATAGGACTTTAAGAGCACCATGATGAGCAGTTATTGTTGCATTACAGATGTATATATAGATATGCTGGTTAACAGACACATGTGATTAGTGCGAGTGCACAAAAACTCACTTTCAGTGTAAAACAAATCAGAAAGTGGTTCAGAAAAATCGTTTTCTTGAATCTGAAAATCTCTGTTTGGGCTTCGCATGAGATTGGGCACAAGATTTTAGGGTTTTGGCTTCTCCACCTTCTTCTTCCTTAGATATGGTCTTAGTAGAAATGATAAAGTTAAAAAAAAATTTTTAAGTATCTATTTAAGCTGCATATTGCCCACGCATAGAATATTGATGACATAACAACAAGATATCTTTTACATTTACCACAGCCTGTCACAATTGAGGAAATTCATGGGAGGACAAGTCTCCATAGAAATTGTCAAAATATGGCAACTTCCTAATGAAATCTCTCCTGTTAGGGAAAAGGAGCATTTAACTGGTCCCATATGTTTTCCAGGGGGCACCTCTTTCCCTGTCACTTCCCCAGCCAGTTCTCATCTTTTATGATGAAAAGGAAAGAAATATGGTTTTAGGGAGGGCCTAAATATTAAGCATTCCTTCCCGTGATCCATTCTAATGCAGTTGTATGTAGATATTAGGGGATTTTTTTTTTTTTTTTTTTGGTTATTTCTGTCACTTGGAATTTCTCCATTAATGGAGTCTCTGAAGACATTTTAGGAATGAATAATATCTTTTATCTAGTTGGAATATGCATGGGATTCCCATCAAATCTGTCCTCATGTGACTCTAAGTAGACAGCCAGTAAGATTTCCTCTTTCAAGTCTCTGTCAGGAATAAATACTCAGTTCTTCAGTTGTGCCTAGATGAAAACCTGATAGTGGATGCTTTGCTCTGAAAGCAGACTGTGGCCCAGCTGTTCTGTGGTTTATGAATTTTTTAGCAAGGCTGGGGCTGGCAGCCGAGCCAGCATTGGCTGAGTTTGGGCATACGCTGGGGGTTTGATTATTTCAAGCAGGGGTTAGAAAAACCTGGCAGTGTTTTCTAGGTTTCTCCTCTGAGGTTTGGAGATTTGTTCAACTTTTGTTCAAAGCCAAGCTCAGAAAATGGAAAACGGGAGAAGACAACTGAATCTAGAAACTTGAGAGCTGGACGAGTCCAGCACGATGTTTCTGTACACACTGTGGAAACGGGGCCATGCTGGGGTCCAGCTCCACACCCTCTAGGAGGTGGCAGCTGAGAGGGATGCTGTAGGTGCGGCCCTGAACATCTTTTTCTCAGTAGAGAAACCGGTGTTTGGGTTTCTGCACCTAGTCAAGGCTGACTGTCTCTGTCAGATCCCAGGTGAGGCATGTTAGGGGAAGGAGTAGGGAGAATCAGTTTGAGCCAAGCAGGAGAGAGCCAGGTCTCAGCAGTTGAGAGAAAGTAGCACTTGAGAACCTTAAAGGTACCCAGAGAGTCATTAATTCAACTTTTTCCTTTCTGTATTTTATCTGCATGACCCAGCTGAGGGCTGGAGGCCATATTTTTATATCTTGTCTCAGTTTATTCAGTCTAGTGAGTTTTAACATTGGGACAAAGGAAAATACCAGATGTCACTACTGTTCACTGGCCACTGGGAAGCTAGGCTAGGAACCAGGAATTAAGATCAATTCTTTCAATTTAGGTGTTCTGAAACTGGGATCTACATAGACCAAAGTGAAACAAATAATTTTTGCCTCAATATATTGAGAATTAGGGAAATAGTTGATCTATTTGATCATGTAGATGCTCAAAATAGACCATTCCCATTAAATGACTCCTCAGGCCACACTGAGTCCGTTTGACTCTGTGCAGCAGTGGTTCTCAACCCTTACCTAAGAGAGATTGTTGGCAAATACTGAAGTCTGGAGCCCACCCCAGATGTGTTGGTGGCAATAGGGTCTGGACATTGGCTGTAAAGCTCCCAGGTGAGCCTAACAAGCAGGGTTAGTAGCTATTGATTTATACTGTTGAAATCAGCCAGGTATTGGAGTAGCCAAATCTTCATTTTGTGTAGGGAGGCCAAGGTGCACCTGTAAGGATGGAGTTGCTTTTTTATTTGGGTGGTCAGGAAAGGCCTTGATGATGGGGTAACTCTTGAGTGTGGACATAAAGGAAGTAAAAGCTGAGCCATGTGCAGGCTGGAGATGAGAGCATTCTAGGCAGTTTTATACCTGTGTCATAACAGAAGGCTAGTTTCTGAAAGTGTGTGGGTATGTGGGGAGGGAGAGATGGGGGGAGGTGTAATGACATTTATGTTGCTGATGGTTCAGATAGGACTAGACAGTTCCCTTTAATGAATCATCAATGTGGAAAGAGCCAATTGGTTAGAAACAACCCATTGGTTAAAAATAATCTGACTTAGGATATTTGTTAACTGAAATTTGTTAATTTGTTAGGATATTTGTTAACTGAAATTTGTTAATATGAAATGAGAACTAAAGTTTAGTTTAAACATGGCGAGATTTCACAGAATTCAGCACGATAGATGGATTTAAAAAGACAAACTGAGAACAAAAAAACAAGCTTGCTGGTATAGAAAGGGCAATGTGGTCCCTTATTTGCTTGGCTTTGATGTGTGTATGATAGAAGCCTGGGGAAGGAGCCCATAGGCAGGTCATGGTTCTGCATTTGAAGGTGGCCAGTGGCACTGATGTGTACCTCAAGTGTGACTGCTTCATCGCCCTATGCCTAATTAGGTAAGCAAGGAGCTTACAGTGGAGATTATTTCATTTATTAGGTTCGAATGAAACCTGTGGGAATTGGTAAGATGTGATCTTAAATTAACATACTTCCTGCAGCACCTGCGATGTGGTATTATCAGAATTAATTAAACAGTCTGAAATTGCAGGCGCGGTGTCAGGTTGGGATAACCAGATGCCTAAGAGCCTGCATGCCTGGGCTGGGTCTCTGAGCGCTTGAGAGTGTCTTTTTCTCTCCCTCTCCCCACATCCTGACGAGTCTCATTGTGGAGCCTTTGAAGCTTCTGTAGATGTTGTGGGGGATTCTATGGGGATGCATATAAACAAATAAACCAGTGTTGCTCAAATTTTAATACTTTTCTAAGTATTGCCTGGGACGCCAACGATTTTCTGAAAGGATAGACAGAAAGCCTCAGAGACTTGGCTTTGTTTTTCTCTCCTCTGGGGCTTCGATCAGTTTTAAGGTGTTTGGTGGAACAATAGGAGTCTATCTTTTAAAGTCTCTTCTCTCCCATCTGCATGCAAAAGGCACTGTTACCCATATGAAATGCATGTGTTGAAACATACAGTAAACTGCTCTGTGTGCACATGCATGTGTGAGTATGAGCTTGTGTGCAGTCCTTTTCTGGAGGTCATGTCAATTGGTAACTTCTAGATTTCAACTGATCAACAAATTTGTTATTAAGGTTCTTTTGATTTGTAAGCCTCGTTTCCCTAACACAGACAGTGACCTAAGTGTTGCCTGGCTTTGTGGGTAAAATGCAGCTTTCATTGTGTGTAAGCATTTGTCATGAAAAGAGTCTCTCTATACCTAATGAGTCTGATGTATTTCAGCAAGCAAGGAAAGGGCTGGGCCATGGATCAAAGTAAATGTGTGATGTGCAAAGAGGGCTGGTTCAGAGGCACCCAGCACAGTTAGTTTTCCAGATACATGCAGAAGCAGAGGGAATGTCTGCTGCTCAGTTGTAGAAGCATCATGGGCAGACCACTGACATTAAGAAGATAAAAAATATTCACACATTTCCCCTTACCTTCTTTGACAAGTTGCTCCTTATTCAAGACCCAACTTTCTAAACAGCTCCTCCACAGGTAAGTTAACCAGTTTCTTTTGCTTTCCCCCTAAGCACAATCCATAGTGCTAAGGTAGTTCTTTTCTCTTTGCATTGTAGTTGGTTGTGTATTCCACTGTTTCCTTCAGTGGGTTATCATCTCCTTAGATACCATGGCTTATTTGCATCTGGAATTCTGGCATTGAATCTGGGACTGTTTTTTTGATGCATTTGCTTAATGGAGGGCTGGATTATATTTTCCAGAAATAAAAGTAATTGAAGAAGGGAAGACCTTCCTTCAGGAAGGAAAAAGGCAACTATTCAAAATTGCTATCTAGCCAGGAGTGGAACAGAGAGGTACACCCAAGTCTTTTTGCTTTTTTCATTCCACCTCGTTGTCAAGAAATATCCAGAACCATAGTATACTGAGAACTTTTTTGGGAGTGCTATCTTCCAAATAATTTGGCCCATACAATATTTTATAAGTCACTTTATTTGTGAAAGGCTGAGACTTTACTTACACTAGTGATAAAAGCTGAGTTCATTTTTTTTTCCTGTGTATTTTTGTCTGCCAAATGGCATGGGTCTTATACATTCTCCCACTATATTTTTTAAAAGCTGTTTTTCATAGAGGCACTCATCAAAGACCCCATCTACTTGGTGTTTCTAGGACAATGCCTATGCCTTATTCAGTTGCTCCTTTTCTATTTCCTGGGTCCTACTCCCTGAGGGTTCTGCCCTCTGCTGGTGAACTCTTCATTTCCTTTTACCACAGATATATGTTTATATATGGTCTGTTCTTAGGACTTGCTGCTCACTGAGTGTTGTGAGCATGGATGGGGCACCTTGGGCTCCATAGTGCATCTGGAATCTTCTGAGTATAATTTTTAGGTATAATAATCGCCATCAAAAAGACTCTGGGCTATCAGTGGTTTGAGTCCAGTCATTTTGATAGAGGGAATTGAAGGTTGGAGTGGGTCTATGTATTTAATAGAATTGTAGAGCCAGAAGGTGACTTAGAAATTGTCTGTCCAATCTCTCCTTTCACAGATATAGAAGCAGGCCCAGAGGTTAAAAGTCATGTGGCATGGCCACGCCTAGAATCAGGCTTTCTGGTGGCTAGTTCATTGCTTTCTCTACTACACATATTGAAGGCAAGTTCTCATTCCTTGTTTCTGTTTTATGTCTTAGTTCATGATGGGACTCCCTAACCTCTCACTTCTGTGGGAAGGAAATTCACCCCCAATTAAAAAAAAGACAACATATAAATGTAAATATTCATTTTATAAATATGCATATCAATTAGATATACATTTATTTTAAATACATGTGTTAATTATACATGTTACATCAGATCGCAATTAAGTCAACAGAAAGTGATGATTTGCATATAATCAAGCTTGTGTATTAATCAGTTGTCAATCTTGAATGCCATTTTTTCTTCAGATGGCACCTTCCATGCAGCCACATCAGAGTCAGAGATATGAAGCAGGTGATGAACCTACATATTTGAAAGTGTACTTCCATACTGACTTACTTTCCTTCATCAGCCCCCTTGGGATCCCATTTGTAGTGCATTAGGGAGCTCTGGGTAATCTGCTTTTCTCTCAGTCTTCTAGTCTTCACTTCTAGGAGGGAGACCTGGTGAAGAAGGAGAGATGTTTCTCTTTGGAGGGAAATGTCTCTGAAGTTTCTCACTCTGTTCTAAAGAAGTTTCTAGACAGTAGGCATTGTTTAGTAGGTTATCAACGGCCTATGGAAAGGTATCATGTCAGTCGTTGTGAAGAATAAAGAAGAGAACTGGTAGTTAATGTTTCAACTTGGAGGAATCTGAATAAAATTGTCTAACCCAAATCCTTCACTTGACAGATGAGCACATTAAGGTCCTGAGATGTGAAATGTCTCCCACAGCAATCTTACCTGACCATTAAGACCTTTTGAATTTCTTTTCTCCTCACGAAGTCCTCTTCCACATCCATTCTTCCCTTCCTTACTTGCCTGCAGCACATATTTAAGGTATCACCTATATGGAAGTATGTGTCTGAGGGTGGCTCATTCCCCTCACTGGATTGTTTTCTAACAATCTGGAATAACCAGAGTACCTGGTCTATAATAGGTGCTCAAAATGTGTGGAAATATATGGTAGTCGATTGGAAGGATGTGAATTCATTTTGAACATAATGGAAACATCTTTTATTTCTGGATTTCATGGTTTAAAGTACCTTAGTGCATTTGTTTCTCAGAAAACCAGAGAATTGTTTCTTGGGAGGGCAGAGGGGACAAAGAGTAGACCTGTAGCTTTATTACTAGGCTATACTCTTTCCTCATGCTGGGCCTGGTTCCAAAGGTAATTAATCAACAAGGACATTTTCTTTGTCCCCTTGTCCTTTAGTGTGTGGTATGAAAAATGTTATTTCAGCTAGAGGAATTGTGTTCACTTAGCATTCTCTCTGCATTTGGTCCCTGATACTTTTGTAAGATAGCAGGAAGAGGTCTTTCGTTTGATTTCTTGATTAATTAAAGTCAGACATGTCCCACTTTTAAATTCTAGTGAAAATACCCCACTTCTCTCTGACCCTTTCTACTCTTAGATGAAATGTTTTTCATTAAGAAGCATTAATTTTTTTTTTAAATAAAGTTTACAAAGAAGAATCAACATCTTATAACACAACTCAAAAGATGATTTTAATCCTTTAAAGCAACACTGCATGTACCTAGAGATTACTTCTTTTTGCTGTATGGCAAGTCAACAGAAGAAATGTATTGGCCCTTTAAAATATTTATGGACCATTTACAATATTCAGGGTACTACACTAGACAATATGCTAGATCAGACATGGGTTCTGCCCTCAAGTGCGTATAGTCTACGGAGAACACTGATGGCCTGTCTTTCTAGGAAAATTATTTGTATTCATTCATTTATTCAATACATCTTTAATTGAATACCAACTATGAGGGCTGTAATCGTGAAGGCTGTAATAGCCAGCCAGGTGTCCTGCCCTCATGTTGCCTACTTTGTAGAGGGCTATAACATGAAGTGGGACCTTAGGCCAAAATGGCAGAATACGTTAATTCTTTGACCCATCCAACCATTATATATACATACATAACTACTATATATAAACTATAAAAGACAAAGGCAAAAGCTAATTTCAAAAACAAGACAATCTTGTGGATCAGAGATAGAATAGCTACCTAGGGTGGTGTGTAGGGCTGGATGAAGTCCACGCCTGCTGTGCTGTATGCTGAGCAAGTAGTGGTGGCTGGGAGTTTGCCTCCAACAAGACTGAAAGTGTTCAGTGGAAGGATCGGGTTTGGATCAGGCTTACTGCTTGAAGCTGTAGGCAAGGTATGGTTCCTTCTTTTCCAACATCCATTTGTGAGAGAAGGCATTAAAAAAATGCTGCCAGCATTTTGTAAGACTGTACTTTGCAAGGATCTATAAACCTAGGAAAGACAGGGAACTTAGAGTCTTAAGATCCTGACCTAAATCAAGTAGCTTTTGGCTGATGTTTGTGTCTGTGATGCCCCTAATTTACTGAGTGGCAGGGACCTCAAACTGCTTTTGTCCATCCAAGTTCTGGACTGTGATCATAGGAGGGTAGATGTGGGTAAACACAGAGAGGGGTAAAATCAGAGGAGAGGAGTACATACAAAGCAATTACAAAAATCCTCTCAGTGATAAGTCACAGAACCTAAATTTCAAATCTTACCAAGAAACTAAAGACTAAAGAAGATAGCCAACAAAACAAAACAAAAAAATCAGAGAATTAATAATTCACATAAAGTTAACATTATATGATAGCCAGAATGCTGCTTTAAAAATTTTAGAGAGCTCACATTAACTAGGGAACAAATAACAGCTGTAAAGAGAATAAGATATTCTATAAAAAGAATAGGCAGAAACAAAAGCAAAAAGGTTAAATGTAAAAAAGAATTAATTTCAACATTAGATGTAAATCTTGCAAGGAAGAATATCAGCATCTGAGTAAGACACTCAGTAGATGAGATAAACTCCAGATAAGACAGATGATGGGAGAATTAGTGTATTGGAAGTCACTACAGAGGTGATCACTCAGGATGTAGCAAAGAGAACTATAAAGTTAAGAATATTAAAGCAGAGAAGAGAGGCAAAGGAGGAATGGAGAAATTTAACATACCTCTAATCAGATTTCCAGAAGAAGAGAATGGAAGGAGTGGTAGAGAAGCAATGTTGGAAGAAATAAAAGCTGTAAGTTTCAGTGCTGAATAAAAGACCATACTCAGAGCAAAATATACTCCAAGAATTGAACTGCATAAATAAATACAAACCCACATCTAGGTTTATAAACCCACAACCTGCTGAATGTGCAGAACATCAAGAATTTAAAGAAAAGTTTGGAAACTATGAGGAACAGGAGAAATAGTAAATTTAAAGGAAGGATAATTAGACTAAAGGAACTTTTCTCATCAGGAAAATTAGATGCCAGAGTATACCTATTGTATTCAGAGTGCTCAGGGAAAATATCTGTCAGTCTATAATATTATATACAGCTGAAATATTCAAAGTGAAAACAAGACCAGGACATTTCACACATACTAACACTAAGAAAATTTGATACTCATAGAATATTAACGGTTGTGCTTTAGCAAGACAAAGAGTACACCAGAGGAAAGCCATAGGATTGGAGAAATACTGAAAAATACAGAAACTGATAAAGTATATTGGTAAATTTATTTAACTGTCGACTAGAGCTCCTCATTTTGTGTGTGTATGTTTAAAACCGGTCAGAGTAGAAAGCTGGACAACAGTGAAATGTGGGGGTTACTTCACTAGGTAGTTCAGCAAGCTAAAATATGTGTGTTTGGGAAAGATAAAGGTTTTAGAAAATTTTTGAGTTATGCATGAGCTTGGAATAAAAATCAAATGGAAAAAAAAAAAAGCAGTATTCAGATGTAAGAAACCTGAAGTTGAAAATAGATGGGGGAAAAGTATATATTAGGTAAATACCAAAAGAAATCTTGTATAGTAATATTAATAGTAGAATTTTAAGAAAACACTACTAGATGTAATTATGAACCCTGCAGAAAATAAAAGGAATAGTCCACCAAGAAGTCATAATAATCATGAATTTCTGTTACTTAACAACATAGTCTTAAAATATATGAAGCAAAACTAACAGAAATGGAGAAATTTTGTAAATCCACAATTGTAGATGTCTGAATATTTTTTCATATACTCATCTATTGAATATGCAGTATTAACATGAATATAGAAAGTTTAAACAAACTTATGCCCAACAAATAGAGAATATGCATTATTTTCAATTACACATCAAACATTTACAAAAACCGACTACATTCTGGATTTCTAAGAAACTCAAATTTTAAGGAATTTATGTCAGTGGGTCATGTTCTCCTATCATTGAAATTAAAATAGAAATTATATCAATATAGCAAAATAAAAATAGCAACAATGAAATTTCCTCTTAAATGATATTTTAAAGGCAATTATAATGGCAGTAATAACATATATGAGGGATAAGCAAAGTATTATATGTGACATTTGTGGGTCATGGCAGTATTTGTATTAAAGATGAATTTAGAGCTTTAAAAATAGTAGCCACCAAGATGTATTGAAAATATGTGAGGTAAGCAATCAACTCTGAAAGCTCAATAAAGAATAACAGAGTAAACCTTTTAAAGAAAGTAGATTGAATGATATAATAAAGAACAGAAATTAATGAAACTGGAAATAAAAAAAATCATCAAAATTGAATGATTTATCAGAGGGAGGAGTCAAGCTCAGTGGTACCTACAAAACTCTGTCAAGTCCCTGCTAAAAAAAAGAAAGATAAAAAGCTAGATAATCAAAAGAATAGTTTCAATGGATATAATAGAGATTTAAGAAAATACTGTTAATAACTTACAGTAGTGGATTATAGACTTAGAAAAATGAATATTTTTTAGGAAAATGTAAAAGTTATATAAAGAAACCCCAAATAAAACAATAACTATCGTAGATATCTCTTTCTTTTTTTAATTTTACTTTTTTTAAAATTTACATTCAAATTAGCATGTAATGCAACAAATTCAGGAGTAGATTCCTTAATGTCCCATACTCATTTAGCCTACCCCCCTCCCACAACCCCTCTAGTAACCCTCTGTTTGTTCTCCATATTTAAGAGTCTCTTATGTTTTGTCCCCCTCCTGTTATTATATTATTTTTGTTTCCCTTCCCTTATGTTCATCTGTTTTGTCTCTTAAAGTCCTCATGTGAGTGAAGTCATATGATTTTTGTCTTTCTCTGACCAACTAATTTGACTTAGCATAATTCCTCCAGTTCCATCCACGTAGTTGCAAATGGCAAGATTTCATTCTTTTTGATTGCTGAGTAATACTCCATTGTGTGTGTGTGTGTGTGTGTGTGTGTGTATGTGTATACACCACATCTTCTTTATCCATACATCCATCGATGGACGTTTGGGCCCTTTCCATACTTTGGCTATTGTTGATAGTGCTGCTATAAACATTGGGGTGCATATGTCCCTTTGAAACAGCACACCTGTATCCCTTGGATAAATGCCTAGTAGTGCAATTGCTGGGTCGTAGGGTAGTTCTGTTTTTAATTTTTTTTGAAGAACCTCCATACTGTTTTCCAGAGTGGCTGCACCAGCTTGATTTTGCAATGAGTATCTCTTCTTAACAGGTAAAGGCTGAGATAGTTTCAGAGATAAATTTTAGCATACCTCTAAGGGCTGGGTAATCTTTCCCTTATACAAATATTTCAGATGGTGATAAAAGAGGGAATGCTACTGAATGCATTTAGAGCACATTGTTAGCAAAAAATGGATAAGGGAATAATAAGAAAAGGAAATTGTAGAATTGTAGAGCATTTTTTTTATAAGAATTATAGAAGCACTTTCCCCCCCTCCCCCCCCAACTTGAATGAATGTAACAGAATTTTTAAAAAATGGTACATCATGACTAAGGTTTATCTGGTATGAAAATAATAAGAAAATCTATTAATGTAACATTCTATTATCAGATAAAAAGAGAAAAGCCATTTAGTCTGCTCCATAGATACAGAATTATTCAGTTTATTCAGTACTCATTGATGATAATAATTATGAGAAAAGTAGGAAAAGAATGGGCTCTTTTTTAACTTGATGAAGGTAAGGTGATCTTTAAAAAACTCCCAGTGAGGGGCACCTGGGTGGCTCAGTCGGTTAAACATCTGACTTTGGCTTAGGTCATGATCTTGTGGTTTGTGGGTTCAAGCCCCATGTTGAGCTGTGCTGAGAGCTCAGAGGCTGAAGCCTGCTTCAGATTCTGTATCTCCTCTCTCTCTTGGTCCCTCCCTTGGTCACATTTGTCTCTCTTTCTCTATAAAAAATAAACATTAAGAAAAAAAAATCTAGTGAGCCTAATATTTACCAGTAAAACTTCAGAAATCTCTCCATCAGAGTTATTGTCTGGTTTCTATTAACATTTTGCTGGAGTCATAGCCACTGCAGAACAAGGAGGAGAAAAAAGAAGTAAGAACTTAAAAGGAAAAACTAAAATTGTGTTTTGAGGCAATATGATTGCCTACATTGAAAATTCAAGACAATCTGCAGATGATTTGTAGAAATTGTAGAGGCTGTGTAAGTGCTGTAAACTTAAACAGGTACTAGAAGAAAAGTTTTGGAGTAAAGGGCAAAAAGTCAAATGGTCAGAAGAAGCCATCCATTGTAGAGATCATCAAACAGTAGTACCAATTACAAATTATGATAGGAAAAGGCTCCCAGTTATGAAAGCAACAACATCTGAGTTAGAAACAAATATAACTCTATTGGAATATGCAAAAAGCGACATTTTTTTTTTTTTGGAGAATTTTACTGTACATTATTTAAAAGCATAAAAGACTTGAGTAAATATAGAATTTTAACATGTTCTGGAATGGGAATAGTTAGTATCAAAGATCTTAATTTATTCCAGATTAATGTATAAATTCAATGGTATTGTAATGAAATTCTGTTTTTTTTAAATTGCATATGTAAATGAAATATGTGGTATTTGTTTTTCTCTATTTGACTTATCTCAGTTATCATAATACCCTCAAGGTCCATCCATGTTATCACAAATTGCAAGACTTCATTCTTTATGGCTGAGTAGTATTCTTTTGTATACATACCATGTCTTCTTTATCCATTCATCCATAGATGAACATTTAGATCATTTCTATATCTTGGCTATTCTGAATAATACTGCAGTGAGCACAAGGATGCATATATCTTTTCCAATTAGTGTTTTAATCTCCTTTGGACAGATAGCCAGAAGTGGAATTGCTGGATCATATGGTATTTCTATTTTTAATTTTTTGAGGAACCTAAATACTTTTTTTTTTGTAGTGGCTGCACCATTTTACATTCCCACCAACAGTGCACAAGGGTTCCATTTTCTTCACATCCTCACCAACTCTTGTTACTTCTTGTCTTCTAATAGCCATTCTGACAGGTGTAAGGTGATATCTCATTGTGGTTCTGATTTGCATTTCTGTGAAGATTAGTGATGTTGGGTATTTTTTCATGGGTCTGATGGCCATATGTATGTTAGTGCCTTAGCAGATGTACAGTTTGCAACTATCTTCTCCTATTCTGTAGGTTGTCTTTTCATTTTGTTGATGATTTCCTTCACAGTGAAGAAGCATTTTAGTTTAGTCTCAATAGTTTATTTGTGCTTTTGTTTCCCTTGCCTTTGGAGCAGATCCAAAAAAACTGTTTCTAAGCCTGATACCAAAAAGCTTACTGCCTCTGTTTTCTTCTAGGAATTTTGTGGTTTCAGGTATTACACTAAAGTCTTTAATCCATTTTTGAATTCACTTTTGTATATGGTGCAAGATAATGGTCCAGTTACATTCTTTTGCGTGTATCTGTCCAGCTTTTCCAGCAGCATTTATTGAAAAGACTGTCCTTTCCCCATTGTATGTTCTTACCTTCTTTGTCACAAATTAATAAGTTAATTGACCCTGTATGTGTGGGTTTATTTTTGGACTCTCTGTTCCATTGATCTGTGTGTATTTTTATGCCACTACCATAATGTTTTGTTTGCTACAGCTTTGTAGTAGATCTCAAAATCTGTGACTGTGATAGTTTCAGCTTTGCTCTTCTTTTCCAAATTGTTTTGGCTCTTCAGGGTTTTTGTTCTAAACAAATTTTAGAATTATTTGAGTTCTTTGAAAAATATTGTTGGAGTTTTTTTTTTTTTTTTTTTAATTTTTTTTTTCAACGTTTTTTATTTATTTTTGGGACAGAGAGAGACAGAGCATGAACGGGGGAGGGGCAGAGAGAGAGGGAGACACAGAATCGGAAACAGGCTCCAGGCTCCGAGCCATCAGCCCAGAGCCTGACGCGGGGCTCGAACTCACGGACCGCGAGATCGTGACCTGGCTGAAGTCGGACGCTTAACCGACTGCGCCACCCAGGCGCCCCAGAAAAATATTGTTGGAGTTTTGATAGAGGTTGCATTGAATCTGTAAATTGCTTTGGATAGTATGGGCATTTTAACAATACTAATTTTTCTAGTCCATAAGTACAGTTTATTTTTCCATGTATTTGTACCACCTTCAGTTTCTTTTATCAACATTTTGTAGTTTCCAGTGTATAGATCTTTCACCAACTTGCTTGAATTTATTCATGGCTATTTTATTCCTTTTGATGTGATTGTTAGATTTTTTTTCTGACTTCTCTTTCTTATAGTTTGTTATTAGTGCAACAGACTGTATATAATTTTGTATCCTGCATCTTTTGTTTTTTTATTTTATTCATTCACTAGTGGTAACAGTTTTTTGGTGAAGTTGTTAGGGTTTTCTATATATAGTACCATATTATCTGTAAATAATGATGGTTATATTATTTCTCTTCCAATTTGCCTTTTGTTTCTTTTTCTTGCCTAATTTCTGTGGCTTGGACTTCTCATACTGTGTTTAAAAAATTGGGATAATGGGCATTTTTGTCTTGTTCCTGATCTTAGAAGAAAAGCTTTAAACTTTTCATCATTGAGTAGGATATTAGCTGTGGGTTTGTCATATGTAGCCTTTATTATGTTGAAATACATTCCTTCTATACCTACTCTGTTTAGATTTTTAAATTATAAATAGATGTTGAATTTTGTCATCTCCTTTTTCTGCATCTATTGAGACGATCATGATTTTCATCTTTCACTTCAGTAATGTATATTATGTTGATTGATGGATGTTGAACCATCTTTGCATTCCTGGAATAAATCCCACTTGATTGGGGTGTATGATCCTTTTAATATATTGCTGAATTTGATTTGCTAATATTTTATTCAGGATTTTTGTATGTATGTTCATTAGGGATATTGGCCTATAATTTTCTGTTTTTGTTATGTCCTTGTCTGGTTTTGGTATTGGGTAATGCTGGACTATAAAATACAGTTTGGAAACTTTCCCTTCTCTTCAGTTTTTTGGAAGAGTTTGGTAAGGACAGGTATTAAATGTTTGAATGTTTGGTAGAATTCATCAGTGAGGCTGTCTGGTCCTGGACTTCTGTTTATTGGGAGGTTTTTTTGATTACTGGGTTAGTCTCCTTACTCTAGTAATTAGTGTTTTCAGATTTTCTATTTCTTTATGATTCAGTCTTTGTAGGAATTTATCCATTTCTTCCAGTTTGTCCAATTTGTTGGTCTATTGTTCATAGTATTCTCTTATGGTCCTTTGTATTTATGTACTATCAGTTGTAACCTCTCATCTTTGATTTTTTTTAAATATGAAATTTATTGTCAAATTGGTTTTCCTACAACACCCAGTGTTCATCCGAACAGGTGCTCTCCTCAATCACCCCCCATCAACCCTCAGTTTGTCCTCAGTTTTTAAGAGTCTTTTATGGTTTGGCTCCCTCCCTCTCTAACCTTTTTTTTTTCCTTGCTCTCCCCCATGGTCTTCTGTTAAGTTTCTCAGGGTCCACATAAGAGTGAAAACAGATGGTATCTGTTTTTCTCTGTATGGCTTATTTCACTTAGCATAACACTCTCCAGTTCCATCCACGTTGCTACAAAAGGCCGTATTTCATTCTTTCTCATTGCAATGTAGTAGTCCATTGTATATATAAACCACAATTTCTTTATCCATTCATCAGTTGATGGACATTTAGGCTGTTTCCATAATTTGGCTATTGTTGAAAGTGCTGCTATGAACATTGGGGTACAAGTGCCCCTATGCATCAGCACTCCTGTATCCCTTGGGTAAATTCCTAGCAGTGCTATGGTTGGGTCATAGGGTAGATCTATTTTTAAGTTTGATTTTTGATTTTATTTATTAGAGACCTCTTTTTCTTGATGATTTTAGCTAAAGGTTTGTCAATTTTGTTTATCTTTCAAAGATCCAGCTCCTAGTTGCATTTATCTTTCTATTGCCTTTTTAGTCTCTATTTCATTTATATATGCTCCAATCTTTTATTTCCTTTCTTCTACTAACTTTGGGTTTTGTTTGTTCTTTTCATTACGTTAGGTGTGAAGTCAAATTATTTGAGATTTCTCTTTTGAAGAAGGCCTGTATTGCTGTGATCTTCCCTCTTAGAACCACTTTCGTTGCATTCCATAGATTTTGTATGTCATGTTTCTGTTTTCATTTGTATCTAGAAATTGAAAAAAAAAATTCTTTTTTGATTTTTTTTTTTTTTTTACAACCCAGTAGTTGTTCAGTAACATGTAGTTTAATCTCCACATATTTGTAGGTTTTCCAGTTTTCTTCTAATTGATTTAAAATTTTATATCATTGGAGTCAGAAAAGATGCTTGATATAATAGCAATCTTGAATTTATTGAGACTTGTTTTCTGGCCTAATATCTGATCTGTCCTGGCAAATGTTCCATGTGCACTTGAGAAGAATGTGTATTGTGCTTTCGGATGTAATGTTCTGTGTGTGTCTGTTAAGTCCATCTTGTTTAATATGTTGTTAAGGCCAATGTTTCCTCATATGATCAATCCATTATTGTAAGGGGGAGGGTGTTAAAATTCCCTACTATTTTTGTAATACTGTCAATTTCTCCCTTTAGGTCTGTCAATATTTACTTTATAATTTTGGTGCTTCTATTTTGGGTGCATATATATTTATAAATGTTATTTTCTTGCTGGATTGACACCTTGATCATTATGTAGTGCCCCTTTTTAAAGCCTTTTATTACAGTCTTTGTTTCAAAGTCTATTTTGTCTTACATGAATATAGCTACACCAGCTTTTTCATTTCCTTTTCTTGGATTATCTCTTTTCATTCCTTTCACTTTCAGTCTCTGTGTCCATCCTTCTGAAGTGAGTCTCTTGTAGGCTATGTATAGAGGTGTCTTGTGTTTTTTTTTTTAAACCCATTCAGCTACTCTGTGTCTTCTGATTGGAGAATTTAGTTCATTTACATTTAAAGGAATTATTGATGTGTATGTATTTATTGCCATTTTGTTAATTGTCTTCTGGCTTTTTTTTGTAATTACTCTGTCTTCTCTTTGTGTCCTCTCATGTGGTTAGATGATTTTTTTTTTAGGTTCCTTTCTCATTTTCTTATGTGTATTTCCTATAAGCTTTTGCTCTGTGGTTACTGTGAGGTTATTTGCATCTTCCTATGTATGTAACAGTTTACTTTAAGTTGACAGCAACTTAAATTTGAATACATTCCAAAGTTGTACATTTTTACCCCCTCCCATATTTTTTTTGATGTTACTTTTTACATTTTTTATGTATCTCTTATCTAATTATTGTAGCTTTTGTTAATTTTACAGTGGTTTTCCTTTAACTTATTAGAAACTTTGTAAGTGATTATTACCTTTACTATATATTTTTCTTTTCCGGTGAGACTTTTACTTTGATGTTGTCTTGTTAATTAGTTCCTTTTCTTGCAGCTTAAAGAAGTCCCTTTAATATTTCTTGTAAGATAACCTTGGTAGTGATGCCCAGGAGCTCATCTCTCTGGTGAAGATCTAGAGGTCAGAGTGCACCTTGTGGGGTACCGTCCCATTGCTCCTTCAGGACAGCCTGTCTGGCGAGGTCCCTCCTTATTGAGTGCTCCACACTTAAGATGGGATTTTTTTTTTTTTTTTGTGAGACCGTGTCTCTCTCCAACCCATCTTAATGTGTGGTCCTTTTATCCTTTGTTATGGAGAGCACTTCATCTAGTTTTAAGATTTTTTTTTTCAGAGGGAAATGATCCATATGAAACTGGATTTGGTGTGTCTATGGGAGGAGGCCATTCAGGATCTTCTATGTTGCAATCTTGGACCCCCCACCCCTCAAAATTTTAAAAGAAAACTTTTGATAATATCTTTGTGACTTTGAGGTTTGGGAGTGTCTCTTAAATTAGATGCGAAAAGCACAAATCATAAAGAAGTATTTGGTAATTTGACACATGTAGAACATGTATAATGTACCTATATACATTTACATATGTATGTGTGTATACTTCTGAAAAATGACATACACAATGAATGAATTGGAAAGATAAGCTAAAGACTGGAGGAAGATATTTGCAATGCATAAAGATGATAAGGAATTTGCATCCTTTGAAACAAAGAGAGACAGAAGGCTATGACATGCTGTGTTGGATTCCTGGGTCTGAATTTTCACTCTATCACTTATTAACTTTACCTTAAACAAGTTATTTAACTTCTTGACCTCAGTTTTTTTACTTTTAAAAATAGGAATAACAATCTTACCTACTTGTTAGTGTTATGGGTTGTGAGGAGTAAATCAGTTAACATATGTAAATCCCTAAGAGTAATGTTTTTTAATTAGTGAGCACCCCCAAAATGTTATTACTTACTAATATTATTCAGAATATATTGAAATTAATCAATGAGACTAACAATCCAATAGAAAAGTGTACAATGGATATGAATTAGTAATAAAGGAATTCTGTATGGCTGATAAATATATTAAAAGATGCTCACTATCTCTGGGAATTTGGAAACTGCACACTAAAACAATAGTGAGGTATGAGTTTATGCCCATCTAGCTGACAAAAATCCAAAAGTCTGGCATTGCAAGGGTATAGAACCATGTGAGCTCTTTTAAGTTGCTGTTGAGTGTAAATTTCCAAAAATTATGTAGCCAAGTGAGAGAACAATTGTGTAAAAATAGTTATTGAAGTCTTGAATATAAAGTAACAATGAAGAATTGGAAACAACCTAAATACCCACAAAAAGGGGCGCAGATGAATTGTTATATGTTTATGTTAATAAAGTAAAATACAGAGTAACTCTCGAAAATAAAGTATTGCTACATTTACGATAAATCTCAAAACTTAAATATGTATTTAAAAAAGCAAGTTAAAGGTGACATACAGTTTAGATACCGTTTATATACAAATTTAAAACATGAAAAACAATGTCATATATTAATGGATACATGTATAAATAGTAAACGAGAGAAAAAGTTGAGCAGTAAACTCCAAATTTAAGATACTGATTTTCTCTGAGGAAGGCATTTGGATGTGGGTACTCAGTTTGAAGTGTATTTATAATTTGCTATTTCTTTGAAATGAAAAAATGTGAAACGAATATGGCAAAGTGTAAATGTTCAAGTTGGAGATGGGTGGGTGAGGACTATGCCATTATTCTGTTTTCCTATGTGTTTGAAGTATTTCATAAAGTGAAAAAAAAGGATATCTGAAATTTACACAAATATATATGTATACATGCACATGTATTTTTTAAAGATCCTTCTCTTTCAAAATTTATAGCATACTAAAGTAAATGACACAGGTATGTTAGAATTTGATTCTTTATGCTAACATTATGATAAACTTACATGTAACTTTACATGACCCAATAAAGCTAACAAATTAAGCTGTTTAAGCATTTTCCTTACTTTGAGTCATTATTCCTTTAAACATAGTGAGTCTCACTAATCAGATTGATCACAAACTAAAATTTATTTATGTTTCAATGATGCCCAGATCTCAGGAACTGAACCATAAGCCCCTTACATGGTCTCTCAAGGAGATAACTTGAACAAAGGATTGCAAACATGCAGTACTTAATATTTCTATGTTGAAATATGGGAAAAGAATTATGAAAAGAGCTGGAATAAGAGAGAAGGGGCACAGGGAACCCAGTGCTGGTCTGGTGCAAGAACACACAAGAACACTGCTGGCAGCAGGAGGTACTAGGACTGGTTCTATCTTGGCTCTTCCCACCATGTCCATATTTCTCATTTATAAATGGGGGATAGGCTTTGCTCCCAACAGTGCATTGAAACTCTTAAATTCTGTGATTCTACCAATACAGCACATGCTTTTTTTCTGTGCCATTTTCAAAAGGAGGTGTAATTTGGTAAAATTATGTGCCCACATCTATATGCTTGGAACTATTAGTAGTATGTTGAATGTTCAGTATTATTTACCTTTCTACTTGAGACTTTTTTCACTTCAGTCTGCTCTGCAATGCACACTCAATCCAAGACCTATATTTGATTCATTAAACTAAATGCACATGTGACTTGTCCTTGAATGATCTTGGTATTCTCATAACTTTCCATTTTTCTGTGGGGTGGATAAGAGTTGGTGTGACCTTAAAAAAATGGCTGCCAAGTGCACCTGCATTAGCTCTTTAACTACTTGCTTCTTAGTGAGTGAGAATATAAATTATGTGCATTTTTGAGAACTTAGCTCTATAAATAGACCCCAACCTATCTTACAACCAAAGGTATATTTTAAGATAAATGAAATACATTTCTGAAATTGTTAAAGAGGCTCCCCTTGTATAATAAAAAAGTAAAAATAAAACCTGTCTAACTTAATATTAGGGTTATATTAGAAATGGGCCAACATGCCTAGAATTATATATACAGAGAGAGATATATTGGTGATGGTGATGATGACCCTTTTTTTCTCAGCTATTAGAAGTAAGTAGAATATAAAGTAATTAAAATAACAGAATTCTGGGAAATGGTGGAATGAGGAATTAAAAGCTGTGATACAGTTTTACATTCTTGTGGAAATCCATTGATCATAATTAGCACATAAGCTAAATCAGAATGAATGAGTAGATTCTAAAGTACAGGCATAATATTGTAGGTTATGGGTAATGTCTTTTCTTTTTGTTTAATGGATATATGATTGGTTCTCAAATGCTGTTCAACTGGTAATGGAAATGGGTTTCCCTTAAAAGCCTTCTAGGCTTTCATAGCACCAGAACATTAGGGTTTTCTTCAAGCATGATGTAGACACAGTGTATGTGCTGTCACCTTAAACAGGTACTAGAATAGACAGCTTTGGGGTGAAGGGCAGAGGTCAAATAATCAGAAGTGGCCATCTATTGCAGAGATCATCAAACAGGCATACCATCAATGGACTCAGGCGAGAATGTTAGAAATTAATCCATTCACCTTTCACTGTTTAGCCAAGGCTGATTATAAATGCCCTGGAATGTGAACAAGTGGTGACAGGCCTGAGAAACTGAAGTAATGGGAGTCCATTCTCAACAAAGGCTGAAAAAGATCAATTTGCAATATTCTTTTCTGCACCCATGCAACAAAGCAGAAACATGAAAGCAGAACATTAAGGGATGCTCCCTATGAACTGGACAAATCAATAAACATCAGTGGTAAAGAAAAAAAGTTTCTCATTCTCTTGAGTACCCCGAGGGCTTTTCCATCTCAGGGAAGTGATGAGTAGTGGTGGCCTCTGTCATGTTCCCTTCACCTACACAGTGTCATCTCTTGCCTTCTCAAGGTGAACACTGCTAAGCATCAGCTGAAGGAGGATTTGGGGGGAGCGTTTAAGGAAATGACTGCCTCTTGTTAGAGATGTGCTATGCTGGCTGGAAGGCAAATGGACAACTGTGTCTGTGGTCTCAGGAGGAAACATTGAAGGCAGGGTCAAAACAGAGTAAGATGATGGTTCCCTCACACTCCCCAAGATACTTAAAAGTACCATGTGAGTATTTATTACTGTCAGGATGTGAGGACTGCATAATAGGGTCTTCTTTATTTTTCTGGATTTAAGTCAGTGAGAGTTCGAGAAACAGACAAAAAATATGTAGGAAGCAATTTAGGGATAGAAGAATAAGCTTAGGTTTTACACAGGCTATTAATGGCATGGGTCCAGTCTTGGCTTAACGTGGCAGAGACACAGATTTCAATGTATGTGTGAGCATGTGCAAGTGTGTACATGCATGTGTGTGGTATGTACATGTGTATGTGTGTGTGTGCACGTGTGTGTGTATATAGGGATGAGAATACGAAAAGCAAGGGACTGTCAGGATAAGCACTTTCTGAAACTTATGAGACTGTCAGACCAATTCTTTTCTCTTCTAAATCATTTCCCGTAAAACAAGGAGATGATTATCTGACTGCTAGAGGAAAGCAGGGATATTATATTTCATTTTGGGGGAATGTAGATTTATGGCAGATGGATTTCTTTTTAACCAACAACCCAACAATGGCAGAGTTCATTGTGTGGGTTAAAGCCCTTGCCTAAGTTTTGTGTTTTCAGCTAATGGGATTTTCACACATTTGTAGTGGTTTCAGGGACTGTGCCCATTGGAAGGACTCTTACACAAGTATAAGGAAGGAAAAAGAGACCATCTTGTACATGTTCAACAAAGACAGTGCTTTTCCAGTATTTGCTCAAGGCATTCTGCAGTTAAGAGACCTCTGTTCACTGGGAAAATGGTTAAATGGATTTTGTAAGGGAAGACGTTAATTCAATGACTAGTTATAACAAAATATCTGTTCAGTGGAAGACAGTGTGCCAAGCACTGGGAATGAAACAGTGAAATGACAGGCTCCTGCCTGCAGGAGACTTATAGTCGGTGGTGAAGGTGGATTAGTAACCAGATCACTCCATTATAAAAGTGCGATATTTCCCAGTAGAGGCACATACCAGAGGCCATAGGCACACAGAGGGGAAGGGCTAAGGTCTCCTGGGTGGTCACAGGAGTGATTCTTGAAGTAGTCACCAGGGTAGAGGAGAAATTCTGGAGAATGGGAAAAACAGGGAGGACTGGGAGAATAGTGTGTACATTTGAGAATCTGTGAGTGGCTTGGATAGACTGGGCTATGTGTGCACATTGACACAGGGTGGAGTATAGATAGTGGGTAAGTCCTGTAGCAAGGGAGGGCAGAGTCCAGTTTTGGACATTTTGAATTTTGATAAAAGGTGGAAATATGCCGCAATTACTTGGTTGGGGAAATTAAGCTTTCTGGCTAAAAGAAAAGGCATACATCCCTCATCATTTTTAACTAGACGAAAAAAAGTACCTTTTAATAAAACTTCCATCCACAGGATGAGAGTCATAAAAATGTGACATCTTCTCCAGGTTAATAATCCTCTCTTCCCTCAACAGTTCTTCATATTGCAATACAGGAGTTTCAGACCTCTTGTCTTGGTGTATCCCCTGTGGAACTAATCTGGTTTATCAGAGTTCTGTTCAAGACATGACACAGAAAGCTAGAGCGTTCCCAAAGTGTAGTCTGATTATCAAGGAGTGCAGGGAACAAATTTGTCCCTAGTTGCTTTATTAGCACGCTTTGGGTTACTCTCATGTCAATAGCCCCATTGTACTATTCGCTGATCTTAAACCTGTAAGAAGGAAAACTTGCTGGTCTTTTTCATTTCAATGACAGGAAGCTACGTCTTTGTATTTCTGTACAGCTGATGTTTTGAACCCCCAAAAAAGCATAATCCTTAATAGGTCTTAATTATTTGTCTTTTTGAACCCTGATTGTGTCTACCACAAATATAAGCCATGTAGCATTGAAAAGGATTTTATAATTAAGATATTTTTATTTTAACAATCCTTGAGGTAAAAATATAAAAACTCAAACCCACACAGCTTTCCTAACACAGAATCTTTATGTTCCTATTATTTTGTCTTAGTTCATGTTCAGGAAAAAACAACTGTACGGCTTTGTAATCATAAAACAGACAAATTTTTGTAGTCTGGTTTTAAAATAACACATCTTAGTGTTTTTCAGATTGCAACAATCTTCAAAATGAAAAACAGTTACATGATTTTCCTGTTTCCATAATTTTCTCCTGTTTATGCTGTAATATACATCATTGTTGGATAATCAGGTTTAACTGTTAAAAAATACTGCAATGATGATATTTTTGCATATTTTTCATTCTTTCGTATTTTTCCAGGGTAAATTTCTAGTGTAAATTATAGGGGTCAAATTACTAGGTCATAGAGAAGCAGTGTTGTTATGGTTGTTGAAATTTAATGCTTTCTTAAAGCCAGCGCCACTTCTACCAGAAACGTGACAAATGGTTTATGTTTGCAGCCTCATTAGTGATGGCAGAGCCAAGACTAGTCATTGGTTATTGAATCAACCATTACAGATTCAGCTCAGTGTAATATCATTCTGCCTCATTTTTCCATTTGGGCTACATATAGGAGAGCATTTATGGGCTACATAAAGGCAGGGATCTTGCCCACTGCCTTATTTCCAGCTTCTGATGCACAACGAGTACTCAATAATATGCATTAAGTAAATAAAAGGCCTTTTTAATTCTGCAACATTTCTCTGAAATGCCGTTCATTAGCCTCAAAAAATAACAAATTGTGAAACAAATGTGAAACGATTCATTGTTGGTGAATGCTTTAGATCTCCAGTGTTCATCACTTTAAGAACTTCTTACCAGCCTTTAGTAATGGATTTTATTTTTACATCACAATGCATTATAAGTGAAATGATCTATTTACAGACCAATAACATTTACCTGAATATTATTTACCTAGACAAAAAAGTGGTTTCTAATATTTTACTCTAGATTAGTACGTACTTCCCCCTTTTTAAGGAACATGACTGTAGGATGTGCATGTTTTTAGCAGTTTTGCATAATATTTTTCTATATGTACTCATCGGTTTATCCGTCAAATGTTTACTGAGGGACTACTATGTACCAGATAATTGGGGTTTCGCTTAGGGCAGGACAAACAGATTCTTTGCCTTCATGGAGTAAATAGTTTAGTGGGGAAGGTAGGCATCAAAAAGAAAAGAATGCTAAATTTTTGAAGTACAGAGTACTGGAAGAGGCTATTACAGGCTAATGTAACTATTCAGGGGTGGTAAGTGGCATGGTAGGGGATGAGGGCAGCAAGAGAGAGTAGTGGCGTGTGCAAAGTTCTGTGCTCTGGTGACAGAGAAAATACTATAAGCAAGGAACTGAAAAACCAAATGAAGTCAAGTGTGGGTGGGTTCTAAAGAGCTGGGGCAACATGAGAGATTGCGATTTCTACTGGAAGGGCAATGGTAAGCCACTGAGAGTTTTAAACAGGGGAGTTTTAAAAAGCCACAAAAAAGGAGCAGTTGTGGTAGTAACACAGTTTGTGTTGCAAAATGGATGAATGAGTTGAATTGTTCTGAGTTTGTTCTTGCCTTCTTGTTCTGGTTGCTTTTTTTTTTTTTTGTCAGAATCATTCACATTTGTCACCAATATAAGGGAGGCTCTAATCTGGGCTTTGCATTGGGAAGTCCTGAGCTGGTGGTTTCCATGTTCTTTGTTCCAGAGATGGGGATCTAGCTTTGGAAAAGGGAGTTGTCTCTCTCTAAAGTCAGCTTCTGAACAACATCTGTAAGAACAGCTAATCCAGGTTGTGAACTTTTTTGAAACACAACTCTGTTTTAGAGTCTGGGTCCCCCATTCCAACAAAACTTAAGTAAATTTTATTGGTTTGTGAATAGATAACTTCATTTACAGTACATAGTGATTTGAAAATAAAATCTATTACTAAACGGAAGTAAAATGACTACTCTACCATTGGGCCATGGATGAAATTACAGCCACAGAGTGCAGTAACAGGGAGGTGTGTGCAAGGTATGGGGGAGTCTCTTTCCTCTGATTCTCCAGACTTCTCCCACTTGCATGGGATGGATTCATATTTACCATCATGCCAGCTGGCCTTGTCTACAGAGATCACTCTAGAAGCCACCTGCTTTGTTGAAATCTTTTTCTTGAAATTCTCCTCCTTTCAGTTTTTGGATGTATTTGTTCATGTAATTGCTTTGATTGACTTGACTGGCTGCTGCTGGACTGGAGAGTTCCTTGGTACCACCAGAAGTACCTAGTTATGAATTAGAGGTCCTACTTGGATCCCAATATAGTTTTATGCTAACAACAACTAAAACAGCTGCTGTTCTTATCCTCCTTCCCCTCACCCCGCCCCAACTATCGCCACTATTAGTTGAGTGTCTATAATGTACCAGATGCTCTGCTAGATGCCTTGCATATATTTTCTCTAATCTTTACAACGACCCTGAAAGGTAGGTATTCATATTACTGTCATCTACTGTATCAGTAGACTCCCAGCAGGAAACAGATGGCCCACTCACATTAGGATAATTTACAAAGAGTTTAATAAGGGGACTATTTACAAAAGTGTGGTTGGGGTGAGGGAAATCCCAGGCAGTGTGCCTGGGGCTAGTAACAGTAGTGCTCCTTTGTTAGAAGCTTGGGAATTAAGGTGGGAGAGGGAATGGATGTGGGGGATGGAGAAGGCTGTTTGAAGATGCTGTCAGCAGGAGTTGAGTCTCTTAAGAGATGAGGTTGGTTTCTCAGCAACCTGCAATGGTGGAGCAAGAGGTATAAATATTCTAAGGTCACATTTCCTTTCTTCAGTCTTCCATTTGGTATCTAGAGGGCAAGGAAACTTGGTCATGTTTACATGCATTGCAGAGTGGAGAAGGGTAATGGAGAGTGGGGTACATCTACCAAACTCCATGGATTTAGCATTCAGCTCCCTGCTGCTTTTTTCTCCCCTAGTTTTCTCTCCACTATTGGTCATAGTGGCTTCAATATTTAAGTATTTGATCCATGAACATTGTGGCCTGTCAGTTTGACCTCTTCACCTCCAAAATCTTTTCTTCTCCATAATACCTTTGCTTACTTCCAGAGTCAAACTCATCTGATCATGACTGCTCCCCTGCTTTCATTGAGATCTTCAGACCAGGGGTACTTCCCATTTTTCACTATTCATTCTTGTCCTCATGTCCATGTTTCCTACTGTTCCCAGTTGAGATTTCCTAGTTTATCATTTGGATCACCCCTGACTTCTTTGCTCCTCTCTGACTGTGTGGTTCTGAGAAGACCTGATTTTGGTTAATGCCATCCAGCTGTCTCCTCCATGTCTGCCCTTGAGTTGCTGAACCTTCTTGGAGAAAACATATAATTGGGCCAACTGATCTCATATTAAAATCAGGGCCACAAATCTCAAATGAGCCCTTATCTACTTGGTATTTCTACTGCATTTCCCTACTGGGGAGATGCTTTCTTTTCCTTCACGTGACTTCACACTTTAATTAAGTCTATACTCTTTCCTCCTGGTGCATGCCCAGTTGAGGAACTTTTCTTGTGCTTTACTAAGAAAATAAAATCAGCTAAGATCTCCCCCTACTTCCCATCACCCAAATCTACCAACCTATCTCTACCTATACTCACACCTTCCATCTTTCCTTTTGTTACAGTGAAGTGTGTTCAGTGCTAATTTAAACCCAACCCATCTACTTGTGTTCTAGATCCTATCCACATCCTTTCTCAGGGACTTTGTGCTGCAGTTTTCTCCTTTGTTTTCTGTATCACCATTCCTCTAAACTGGATCATTCCCGTGAACATTTAAACATGATGTAGTATTTTCTGTTTTAAAACGCATACATGGGACAGCTGGATGGCTCAGTCTGTTAAGTGTACAACTCTTGATCTCGGCTCAGGTTTTGATCTCAGGGTCATGAGTTCAAGCCCCACTTTGGGCTCCATCCTGGGTGTGAAGCCTACTTAAGCAACAACAACAACACCAGACACATACACTCTCACTTGTACCATATTAGTTTGCTCCTCTTCACAGAAGAACGTCTTGATATTGTCTATAATTTCTCTACTTCTTCACCTCACATTCTTTTCTGTTCTCCAAGTCTACTTTTTAAGTGAAATTGCTCTTATTAAGGTTACCAATAATCTTTATGTTTATCAATCCAGTGGTCAGCATTTTGTCATTAGCTTACTGGCCCTCTTGGCAGCTTTTGATACAACTGACCACTCCTTAAAACACTCTTTCTCTGTTCTATGATAGCTGCTTTTTAGTTTTGTTCCTACCTCACTGGCAGCTGACTCTTTAGTTTAACCTCCTTTGCTGACTCTTTTTCTCTGCTTGACCTCTAGCAGAGGGCATAACCAAAGCCTTTCACTTCTCTCTGTGTATATAGTAGCTAGATAATCTTATCATTTATACAGTTATGAGGCTGAAGTTTTTATCTCAAGCCCAGATCACTCCCCTGAACTTGTATATTCACTTGCTATTTAACCTTTCTATTGGATGACTAGTAGGCATCTGTAGGAGACGTTGTTGGGAGGCCTCTCAGCTCATGTCCTCTCCTTGAACACAAACCTAGACTGCACTTTTCAGCTTCTATTACTTATAGGTGTGGCTGTGTGACAGATTTCTAGCTCACGGCATGTGAACAGAAGTGATATATTTCATTTCTAGGTTTGGCCCATTAAAACCTCCCACATATGATTGTCCATACTCCTTATCTTGCAAATGGATACAGATGAACACAGTGACTTTTAAAGCCAAATGTTGAAGATAGATGGGCAATAACATGGAAGGAGCATGGGTCTCTGAATCATTACTTGGAGAAGAGCTGCCTACCAATCAAGAATAACTGACATGGACTTTAACGGAGCAAAAAATAAAATCTTATTCAGCCATTGGATTTTGGTGACTGTTAGAGCAGCTAGAATTATGTTAATAAATATAGTAACCTAGCCTTACCTGGTCCTTAAGCAGGACTTTTGGTTCCGTTTATCCCAAACTTGCTTGTATCTCAGTCTCACCCATCTCGGTAGATGGGGTCACCATCCACCAGTAGTTACAATTTAGCACTGGAAGAGTGCCTAGCACAGATTAGGTGCTCTTAGGTACTTGTTGAATAAATGCATGTTATCCTTGATTCATTTCTTTCTGTCTCAGCCATTTAAGCCATCAATAAGCCCTGTAAGCTCTATTTCACAATATCTATCTCCTTCTCTCTACCTCTACTATAATCATCTTAGTTCAAACTTCTGCCATCTGTCACTGGCATTATTGGGCCTCCTAACTGAACTTTCTGCTATGTTCTTTCACCCTCCAATCCAATCCTCTTACAGCAGCTAGACTGATCTTTTGAAAATGTAAATCAGATCATGTTCTTCTCCTTGTTAAAGCCCCACAGTGATTTCCTGTTACACTAAGGATAAAATTCCAGTCCTAATGCTGGTCTGCAGGGCCCTCTGTGATCTGGCTTCTGCTTCCCTCTTTGACCTCATTTTGTTCCACTCACTTCCTTGCTCCTAAAGCTCTGACCGCACCGGTTACCTTCTTTTCCATGAACATATCAGGCTTGTTTCTACTATAGGGCTTTTCCTCTAGCTATTCCCTCTTGCTGAAATGCTCTTCCCTGTGTTTCTTTTGGTCAGTTCCTTCTCATTCTGGTCTCAGCTTAAATGTATCCTCCCTAGAGAAGCCTTTCCTAGTCATCCAACATAAAGAAGCCCCAAGTCACCCCCTGTCACAGCAGCCTGTTTTGTCTCCATCATCACACTTTAACATTTGACATTTAGGTAGTGTATTTTATTGTCTTCCCCCTCCCCTCACAAGGGACCTTGCTTATCTTGTTTAACACTGTATTTCCATCACTAGGAACAATTTCTGCCATTTAGTACATGTTTAATATGTAGCTGAAAAAAATTAAGAAATTTACCCAAGCTTACACAAGTTCAAACACAGTCTTTCCCTATGATTTATTCAGGGCTCATACATGACATGGTTAGCTTGTTGCCAAGATGAATACTATTGATTATTATTATTATTATTATTAAAGACCTTTTAATTTTACAAAAGTAATGTTTTTATTGCATACTACTAAAAATACAGCAAAAAATAAATAGTTAAAAAGTAACTGTAGTAAACAGCATCCCTCAGCCAATCATTCATATTTGGGTGTGTTTCTTTTAATTATTTATATACATACTAAACAGAAGTAGCATCACTTTCCCACAGTGGAATGTTGGTCATATTTTTGTTCTCATATTAGTCTTGTTGAACAAGGGTTTTCTTAAAGAGCACTTTAGCCCAGCTCCAAGTGTAGTGGTGGGTGTTTCTTTGAGAAGGTTTTTTAGATCTGCCAAGTGAACGCAGCATACAGTTATGGTATTGGACCTTTGCAGGTGCTGGATGATGTGAGTTTATCACTACCATTGTCCTGGGGGTGGTGTTAAAAGTCAGGTAATGCTCTAATCATGATCTCTGTAGTGAATTTTTTCTTAAAGCTAAAAACAAGACCTATTGTAGAATTCTGTGACCCAGCTGGTTTAGTGGTAACAAGCTAATGTTTCCTGGAGTGACTGTAGCAGCTTACAGATTGGCAGTAATGAAACTGACCTCTGTTACATGTAATAAAAATAAGAATCTTAATAAAAAGCTAAACAAGAGAGGGACACAGTAAGGGCTATATCCTTCTTGCCTTAGGTCCTGGCAAATTGTCATATAGTTATTGAAGCACCAAAAGACAAGACGTTTGGTTGTGGCTCAGTTACAATTTATGTTGCAAATGCTGTACATTAAAGGAATAATTATAACTAATACAGGGTACAGTATCAGAAGACCAGAAAAAGGCCAAATCAAACTTAATATCCTGGAGGCAAAAAATATTTTATATTTTTGATGGTATATTTTAGTGGGCAGGAAGGAGTGGGGGTGATTTGCCCAAAGACATATTTTATTTCTGAATTTGGTCAAAGGATGACCCCTGTAATAATTGGAGGTTATTATATGCCTCTCAGCTCATGTTACCATGTGTTCAGATCTTGCAGGTAAATCTTATCAACAGACCTCTTCTGTAGTTCTATAAAGGAATTTTCTACAATACGTGGTGTGGTGGATTGGGTAATGTTCCACCAAAGGTGTCCACATCCTAATCCCCCAGAGTCTGTCAATATGTTACCTTACGTGGCAAAAAGGACTTCATAGTGTGATTAAGTTAAAGATCTCGAGATAGAAAGGTTATTCTGGGTTTTTAGGATGGGCCCAATGTAATCACAGTGGTCCTTAGGAGAGAGGAAACAGTCAGAAAGAGATGGTGTATGGATAGAAGCAGAGATCAGAGAGGAGAGGAGATGCTGTGCTCTGCTGATAGCTTTGAAAAGGAGGAAGTGGCCACAGACCAAGGTGGCCTCTAGAAGTTGGAAAAGTTGCCAAAGAAGTTGCCTCCAGAAAGAATGCAACTCTGTGGATTCATTTTAGACTAATGACATTTAGAACTATAAGATAAATTTTAACCCACTGAATTCTTGGTAATTTGGTATAGCAGCCATAGGAAACTAATATACGTGGTTAATTTATAATTCAGGGGAGACTGTAGGCCAGGATGGTATGTCAACTCTGATCAGTTGGGAGGTGGTACCTAGGGTTCTGGGTTGAGAATGATTCTGAGTCTGGGTGGGCTCAGTGAGAAACCTCATGATGAATTAATAATAACTGCCATGGGTTCAGGATTCAAATCTGTGCCTCAGACCTAAATCTTTTTGTGGTTAAGTTCCATGAAGCTCTGAAAGATGATCTCCACACTGGACACTGACTCACATGGAAATGGCCAAGGTATGTGAGTTTTAATCAACAACACAGCTGAACATTCTTGAGAGGAGAAAGCTACTGGTTTTAATCAAATTTTCAAATGTTCTAGAGCCTTAGTTCCACTCATATCTAGTGAGCCCACTAACTTGTAACTTTGGGTCATTTGATGCCCTGTTATTTCATTTTATTATGAATGGAAAAGCAAACTAAGCAAAAGCTATTTGGAGATAGAGTACTGAGTAATTGCCCATTTTTATTTTATTTTTTAAATGTTTTTTTAAATTTTTTGTTTGTTTGTTTTTGAGAGATATTGAGAGAGTGTAAGCGGAGGAAGGACAAGAAAGAGGGAGACACAGAATCTGAAGCAGGCTCCAGGCTCTGAGCTTAGTTAGCACAGAGCTCACCACGGGTCTTGAACTCAGAAATGGTGAGATCACGACCTGAGCCAAAGTCAGAAGCTTAACTGACTGAGCCACCCAGGCACCCCAGTAATTTGCCCATTTTTAAAAAAAAATAGTAATTAGGAAATTTAACTTATAAAAATAGAGCTCCAGAATGCTTAGTAACATCAAGAATATTTTTAACCTTCCCATCATTTATTCTTCACTTTACCCCCCCCCCCCCCCCCGCCACTCCTTTCCCCTGCCCCTTATGTCCTCTGTTCAGGGATACAGATACACAGCACCCATATTAAGAGGACCAGAGTCTCTTGGGGACAGTAGTACAAACCTGAAGATGAATCCTGACCTAGATGTTGAGGACAATCTTGATGAGTTGGAACCAAGACCTGTTTTTTGTTTTTTTTTTTTTTAAACCAGTCTGGCTGCTATTATCTGTCCTCTTCTTTCCATGGTACAACTACTATCTGTGAACTCACAAAGGACACCCTTGGCAGCTGCAGGACATAATTACCACATTCCAGAATATCTTTTAGGCATTTGGATCTATGGCTAGCTCTTTGGATTGCTCCCCTGCTAACTAATATGTTACTGGCTTGACACAATTGACAGCCGGCTGTGCCGGTGGCTAAAGGACTGCCTCTGGGGCTGTCTCAAAATGAGGTTAATGATGGGCTAGATGAGCACTCTGGGTTTCTTAGCCATCATCTACCTGGGAGCGGAATATGTGTGGGGCTCTGGTGTGATGACAAGGGGGTCTCTCTACACAGTCAGATGTACCAAATGGGCCAATTATTCTTCTAGGTAGTTCATGGGGATTGTTTTGTTAATTTTGAATGTAATTAAAACAAAGCAAAGTAAAACAAAACTAGACCACTCCTGAAACCACAGAAAGCCCAGGAGAGAAAGACTACAGAAGTAAACAAAGCTGCCTCTTTTCCAAGGGTGGGGGTGGGAGACAGGGCTCTCTTCAGTGTGCTCTCCCATGTTCCCACACATTGTTACCACTAGACACAGAATAATGGGGTTCAGACTGAAGTGCAGTCTTAGACTAAAATGGCATTCACAGTTATTCAGATCAACTCCTATGTTTTACAGATAAGGAAGCAAAGGCTTTGATGAAAAAAAAAATGCTTTCTCTGGGGTTCTGTATGTTAGTAGAGGACTGAAAACCAGAATGTATTTCTGCTAAATTCTAGTTGGGGAGGGAGAAATCCTGAGAATTGGTTTAGAAGTTTCCCAACCAAAGATTGAGCATCTTGTGGGCAGGAATTATGCTTGTGTCTGCATCTCTAGCAGCAGGTACGTGGACAGTAGCAGGTGTTCAGTGATTTTTGTTGAGTGAATGAATGAATGGATAAGTAAATGAATGCTTCATGAATAGCTCAGGGAGGCAGGAAAGTTGAAAACTTTATCAACATTTGGAAACCAGAATGGACTTCTGAAGCATGAGATTGGCTTTATTGTTATTGCCTTATTTTTTTCTTGACCTTCATCAGTCTTGCAATTATATTAAAAACAACCCATGTGTTTTTACAGCACAGCTGTAGAGCTGTGCTGTCCACTATAGTAGCCCATAGTCACTAGCCACATGTGGCTATTGAGCAGTTGAAATGTGTCTAGTTTGAATTGGGATGTGCTATAAGTGTGGAATATATGTACAATTTCAAAGATAGTGCAAGAAAAGAGGTATAAAATATCTTAACAATTTTAAGAATACTGATTTTATGTTAAAATAATGTTCTATTTTAAACATGTTGGGTTAAATCTATTAAAATTAGTTTATGTTTTAAAAACCTTTTCTAATGTGGCTACTAGAAAATTCAAAATGATACAAGTGGCTTGCATTTGTGGTTTGCATTTTGTTTCTATTGGATAGCACTACTATAGAGCATTTTTATGTTTTCTGGGAAAGTAGGTCTTAAGATTGGTATTAAGCAGCAGTTATTTATTTGATAAAGTATCCATCAGTAAATATGCAAAGGGATTACTACTGAGAGTAGCATTTAGTGAAGATATGCATTCTAAAGTCAGTTCTGTTAGCAAATCTTATCACTTGTCAACTGGAGACTGGATCTTAGTGAGGTTAAGGGATGTGGGCTAGGATTGGGCTCTGGGATCGTGGGACTCCAAAGCCTATGCTCTATACCTCATATTTTCTTTCTTTTTTTTTAAATTTTTAATGTTTATTTTTAAGAGAGAGAGTGCGAGCAGGGGAGGGGCGGAGGGGTGGGGCAGAGAATCAGAAGCAGACTCCAGGCTCTAAGCTATCAGCACAGAGCCCAACGTGGGGTGCTTGAACTCATGAACTGCAAGATCATGACCTGAGCTGAAGTTAGACGCCTAACCGGCTGAGCCACTCAGATACCCCTTTTCCTCAGATTTTCAAACATTGGTATTCTTGGTGTTCCAAGATTGGTGTGGTGTGCTTAGAACTTAGTATGCCTTAAATAGTTATTACCCATGTTAAGCCAAGTCTTAAAGTTTGTGATTGTTTCTTTTTACAAATTAGAGCAGATTCAGGCCATCTGTGTGTCATTCCTCCTGTTGACTTGCATTCCAACATAATTCCTTCAGAAGGAGGAGGAGGAACGGCATTGTCCCACCCATAGCAGGATGATGGAATTTGTCTACTCCTGCTTTGTTCTCCCCCTGTGTTACTATGCACTAAGCAAATCAAACTTTTTTTTTTTTTTAAGTTTTTATTTATTTTGAGAGTGAGAGAGAACGAGTGGTATAGGGGCAGAGAGAGAGGGAGAAAGAATTCCAAGCAGGCTTCATGTTGTTAGTGCAGAGCCCAGTGCTGGGCTCAAACTCACGAACTGTGAGATCATGACCTGAGCTGAAACCAAGAGTCAGATGCCTAACTGACTGAGACACCCAGGCACCCCTCAAGCTTCTTTTGATCTTTGAATCCTAGTCCTTTCCAACCTCAGGGCTTTTGCATTTATTCTTTCTTCTCCTTGAATAAAATTGGAAGGTAGTGCCCCACATTTTAGTATTGTTAATTCCTTGTCAACCTTTTAGTCTCTGCTTAAATGTTACTTTTCAAAGGCAGTTCTAAGTCAGTCCCATCTGTTAGTCTTTATTTTAGACTCGTTTATCTTTTCATGTCACTTATTCTAATCAGCAATTATTTTAATTATGTATTGTTAAATGTCAGCTTCATAAGTAGAGTCTTCTAGCCTGGGACCTGGTAGAGAATAAAGGCTCTATTCCTCTTTGTTGAATGAATGAATGAATGAATGAATGAATGAATGAGTAACTTGGCGTGCCTATGAACATAGCAGCTGAAATTATATTTCATCTCCAGAAATGGCTACTGTTTCATACAGGCAGTGGCTGCTACTAGGAGTGAATCTATTTCTATGATTGCATTTCATAGGAGACAAGTTTGGAGAAAGAATACAGGAAGTCTGAGGTCACATCTGGGAAGGAATGGCTGGATTGGGCTAGATGGGAAAATATAGTTTGCCGCACCAGAGTTCATCTCCATGCACAAAACAAAAGAGCTCCTTAATAATCCCAGACTCCACTACTTTAAAGTTAAGGAGGTCCCCAGTGAATCAGGTGACCTGAATATCTTCATACTGCATTCAGTACATTTAATAGAATTGCAGTTTTGAAGGACACAACAATATTAGTGTCCTTTGCTTAATTTTAACAAAATTTACTTTCCATTTCCTCTTAAATGTGGTACAAGACACTTAAAGAAATGAAAGGAATGGAATGAATTTTGCCTTGAGAATTGTATCTAAGAATTTCTTACTATACTTTGCATTGAAAGGATCCATCTGCAGTTTTGGAAAGTCAGGGTTGGGAAACAACAGAGTAAGACAGGGAAAGTTTCTGGGTAATCTGGGGGCGGTGCAGGGTGCTCCCATGTAGATTTCTTTTTACAAGTGATGGCTTTTTGGAGGAAACAGATGGGCCCTTTGAAGATGATGTTTTTGCCTGAGTTAAGGGAGGTTGCAGGTGGAATTTGGTAAAAGTGGGAGACAGAAGAGCATCAGCATGTTCAGGTCTAGGTTGTTTGGCTGGCCGGCACGCAGTTTCGCCTCCTGTTGACATCACACTCACAGACCTCCCACGGCCCTTTTCTGTTGCTGGCTGAAATGAAAGCTGAGTATAGCTGATTCCAGGGTTAGCCGCTTTGTAGCCAAACTCTTGTCACTACCCTATTTCCATGTGAAAGCAGTTTCTCCTAAGGTCAAACCAGAGGTAAGATAGATCAGCCTCTGGCTTCCTTCTCAGGGAATGTCAGCTCATTCTAATCCAGGCTGATTGAAATTTAATATCCTATCATAATAGCTTGTATGACCACCCAACACTAGGTCAGTGTGAACCCAGTAGAATTTCGTAACATTTACAGTGAAGGTGCTGTGAGTTTTGCACATGTGTGTACAGAAAAAAAAGAAAAAAAGATGAAGAGATGAAGCTGCAGATCCCTGGGCCAGTTGTCAGAAAAAGCCTTGATGCCAGCGACAGGAGCTGAGCCCATTTTTTTTGGTTCTTTTAAAGTGAAGGTAGGTTTGAGCAGAGAAAATCCTATTGTGCTGAATGATTCCATTGGGAGAGAGGTGGAGACTTTGGAATATAAATGAATGCTAAAGATTCTCCTTCATCTGTGTATTATGGGCTTCATGTGTGATGAGCATGTGTGTTTCTAGATTAACCCCAGCCTGCCAGGGCCTGCTTAGTGGTATTATTAGTAATAGCATCTTTGATCCCCGCATGTGTTTACCATAGCTGTCTGGGGGGCATCTATTCTGATTGGTGATGGGGTCCTACTTAAACACATGGTGACATCTTAGGGAAGCAGGTAGACTTTTAGTCTATAGAGACCTCGGATCCCTTGTCATGGGGAGTAAGAGACATGGTGGGGAATTTTGGGTATGAAGGTGGAAAATTACCAAAGAATAATTCTTGAGATTATTTTGGGTCCAGGTTTAGTGTTCAGTTTTGAAACAACTAATTTTGGAAATTGAATATGAAGGGAATCTGGATAAGAGTATAAGTGTAGAGAGAAGGAAGAACAGGGTAGACAGAGGAGTAAGTTTTTGGGAGGGATACAGGGACAGGGAGAAAGAGGAAGAAAGGAAGGTTTGGTATGAAGGACCTAAGTGGAAAGGAAGCTTATGTGATAGGAGGAGGAGTGTGGCTATGAATTCGCTCATGGTCTACCCACTCCCTGTGCTGCTCATTTTCATAGTGGCTGATGTAGGAAAAACGGAGATGGGCATGGGAAAAGTCTTGAAGGCACAGGGTACATTCTTCCCCTTTCTCTTCATCCTTTCCGTTCTCTTTCCCTCTCCTCTTTTGCTTCCTTTGTCTTCTCTTCCTTTCTTTACTTCCTAGTTCAAATATTTTGTTAAAGTGTTGCATGGGTGTCAGGACTGCCTGTTTAGCTTTAGGCAGGTCTCTTAGAGCCCCTGCTTCAGAGAATCTTCATCAGCATGGTAGAAATGAATTATGTGTATGTGATTCAGACTGTGCACAGCAGTGAAAAGTAACTGAGAGTGCAGATTATTCGTGTTGTTAAACTGTGTGTGTGAATAATCATTGACCAACAGAAATATAAGAAATTAAATGTATTTTAAAATGTGTAATAGGGGGCGTCTGGGTGGCTCAGTCGGTTAAGCGTCCGACTTCAGCTCAGGTCACGATCTCATGGTCTGTGAGTTCGAGCCCCGCGTCAGGCTCTGGGCTGATGGCTCAGAGCCTGGAGCCTGCTTCCGATTCTGTGTCTCCCTCTCTCTCTGCCCCTCCCCCGTTCATGCTCTGTTTCTGTCTCAAAAATAAATCGTTAAAAAAATTAAAAAAAAAAATAAATAAAATGTGTAATAAAATAGCAAAAGTTCAGTGACAGTTGTCTTTACTTCCTCATCACTTCCATGATTATTGCTCAGCTAATGTCTTGGAAGTGAACAGTCTACACTCTCAGGGAAAGGTGTGAGGTCTGATACCCTTTCTGTGTAGTAGGGCTCAGGGAGGATTTTTTTCCTGAGAAAAGAGACTAAATGTATTTATTCAGAGAAAGACACAAAAAAATTACATGCTACTAACTACTCAACATTGCTGTACTTCAGAAATAATAAACTTCAATATACCATTCTTGGAAGAATCATCTCTCCTTGCTTTTTCCCGTGGAGGTCTTGACATCTGGTTACATGGGATATAAAAGGAGGGTGGGTTAAATTAACTGACCAAGCAACCAAAATAAAGAAATAGAGAGGTTTTGAGTGCAGTTTGAAATGCATCTAGTGTTAAGTGAGTTGTGAAATGTTCCACTAATACATTCTCACTTTTTTTATGGTTGGGAGGTATGCCCTACCATCTACTCAGGCTCTGCAGAAGTTCCAGGTGGTGGAGAGGTTGACAAGATCTCCCTGTGCACTTAGACAAGGGCAGGGTGTCCCTTTGCTCACTGGAGCAGATGGCTTTGTACAACCTCTTTAAGACAGCCCATGCCCTGGTTTCTAACTCAGATCACTGAACTGGAAATAAGCCTGTCCACAGAGATGTTCACCTTAGACAGTAGTCGGCTGTCTTTTTACCTTTTACATCTCTCCTCTTTTCTGATGTTTGCCCTTGAAATGAGGTTCCTCAATGGCCTGGTAGTTGAAGCAGATGGACTGGTGGTTGCCTGGACTCTGCAAGCAGTAGGCCTTCTGCTTTTTTTGTGTGAACAGCTTTATCTGTTAAATGACTGTTAGTGTGTATCCTGGTTGTTGGCACGACAATGTGAAATAAAGATGGCAGAGGTTATGAGAATATGTGATTGGTAATCCTTTAAAAAAATTTTTTTTTACTATTCATTTTTGAGAGAGGGAGACAGAACATGAGTGGGAGAGGGGCAGAGAGAGAGGGAGTCACAGAATCTGAGGCAGGCTCCAGGGTCTAAGCTGTCAACATAAGAGCCCAACATGGGGCTTGAACCCGGGGACCACGAGATCATGACCTGAGCTGAAGTTGGATGCTCCACCGACTGAGCCACCCAGGTGCCCCAGTTGGCAATACTTTTGTGGGCCAGGCCAACAAGTGCTAAAATCTCTCAGGCATTTCAACATTTCAGACTGTGGAAACCATGTTTACAAACATCTTTTCACAACTAAGAAGAGTTTTTGCTTGAGAGAGAGGTCAGTGATAAGGAAGCAGTGCTCATTTTGAGCATGATGGTGTTTCATTGACATGAAAGAGCTGTTGGGAGTCTTGGTTTTTCTCCTCCCTTCCTCCTTCCCACCTGCAGGCCCTGACTGCAAATCCCCTTGTAATTATCCCTGTCACTGAAGCCTGGAAGGCTCACCCTCCACAACAGGGGATATTAGAAGGGCTAAATGTCTCCCACCACACAGGGAGAAATATTCTTTTGTTTGAAGAGGAAGTTTGCTCATCCAAAGATTATCTTCTCCTGTGGCTGTGCCATGATCGGAAGGGAGAGAGGTTTTCATGTTCCCTGTGGCTGACTGTTGGGGAAAACACTGTAATATCAGGGTTTAGGTCGGCGAGGTAGGAGTCACAGAAGCTTTTGAGGTGGTCTCTTTGCCAATGCAAGGTAATATAGCCATTTTCCGGGATTAGAGAGAATGGGGGAGGAAGACCAGTCGCATAGGGGATGCTGTCATGTTATGTGTGATTTCTTTGGTCTTTGGAAATCCTCCCTCTGGTTTAGTGGGACATGTGATCTAGGCACAGTCCCTGGGGAGAAAAATGGCACTGGTAACCTAGTTTCTTCCCAGTTCAGTGTTCCATGTGGATACTACTGACCTAATTGTTTTTAGGTTACCCATTAGAAACATCAGAATTAGGATCACAATACTTATTGGTTCTGCTTGCTTCGATATCTGTGCTTAGAAGTGCCTTTAAGCATCAAAATTGGCAAAGACGAAGTCAAGCTTTCACTTTTTGCAGATGACATGATATTATACATGGAAAACCAGATAGACTCCACCAAAAGTCTACTAGAACTGCTACATGAATTCAGCAAAGTCGCAGGATACAAAATCAGTGTACAGAAATCAGTTGCATTCTTATACACTAATAATGAAGCAACAGAAAGAAAAATAAAGAAACTGATCCCATTCAAAATTGTACCAAGAAGCATAAAATCCCTAGGAATAAATCTAACCAAAGATGTAAAAGATCTGTATGCTGAAAACTTACAGAAAGCTTCATAGAAGCTTCATAAGCTTCATAGAAAGCTTATGAAGGAAATTGAAGAAGATATAAAGAAATGGAAAAACATTCCGTGCTCATGGATTGGAGGAATAAATATTGTTAAAATGTCAATACCACCCAAAGCAATATACACATTCGATGCAATCCCAATCAAAATTGCACCAGCATTCTTCTCAAAGCTAGAACAAGCAATCCTAAAATTTGTATGTAACCACAAAAGACCCCAAATAACCAAAATAATATTGAAGAAGACCAAAGCAGGAGGCATCACAATCCCAGACTTTAGCCTCTACTACAAAGTTGTAATCATCAAGACAGCATGGTATTGGCACAAAAACAGACACAAAGACCAATGGAATAGAATAGAGACTCCAGAATTGGATCCACAATAGTATGGCCAACTGATCTTTGACAAAGCAGGAAAGAATATCCAATGGAAAAAAGACAGTCACTTTAACAAATGGTGCTGGGAGAACTGGACAGCAACATGCAGAAGATTGAAACTAGACCACTTTCTTACACCATTCACAAAAATAAACCCAAACTGGATAAAGGCCCTAAATGTGAGACAGGAAACCATCAAAACCCTAGAGGGGAAAGCAGGAAAAAACCTCTCTGACCTCAGCCGCAGCAATTTCTTACTTGACACATCTCCAAAGGCAAGGGAATGAAAAGCAAAAATGAACTATTGGGACCTCATGAAGATAAAAAGCTTCTGCACTGCAAAAGAAACAATCAACAAAACTAAAAGGCAACCAACAGAATGGGAAAAGATATTTGCAAATGACATATCAGACAAAGGGCTAGTATCCAAAATCTATAAAGAACTTACCAAATTCCACACCCGAAAAACAAATAATCCAGTGAAGAAATGGGCAGAAAACATGAATAGACACTTCTCTAAAGAAGACATCCAGATGGCCAACAGGTGCATGAAAAGATGCTCAACATCACTCCTCATCAGGGAAATACAAATCAAAACCACACTGAGATACCACCTCAGGCCAGTCAGAGTGGCTAAAATGAAAAAATCAGGAGACTGTAGTTGCTGGAGAGGATGTGGAGAAATGGGAACCCTCTTGCACTTTTGTGGGAATGCAAACTGGTGCAGCCACTCTGGAAAACAGTGTGGAGGTTCCTCAAAAAATTAAAAATAGATCTACCCTATGACCCAGCAATAGCACTGCTAGGAACTTACCCAAGGGATACAGGAGTGCTGATGCATAGGGGTACTTGTACCCCAATGTTTATGGTAGCACTTTAAACAATAGCCAAATTATGAAAAGAGCCCAAATGTCCATCAACTGATGAATGGATAAAGAAATTGTGGTTTATATACACAATGGAATACTACTTGGCAATGAGAAAGAATGAAATACGGCCTTTTGTAGCAACATGGATGGAACTGGAGAATGTTATGCTAAGTGAAATAAGTCATACAGAAAAAGACAGATACCATATGTTTTCACTCTTATGTGGATCCTGAAAAACTTAACAGAAGACCATGGGGGAGGAGAAGGAAAAAAAAAGTTAGAGAGGGAGGGAGCCAAAGCATAAGAGACTCTTAAAAACTGAGAATAAACTGAGGGTTGATGAGGGGTGAGAGGGAGGGCAGGGTGGGTGATGGGCATTGAGGAGGGCACCTGTTGGGATGAGCACTGGGTGTTGACAGTAAATTTTATATTAAAAAAATAAAACTTAGGCATATCAACTTGCTCTGTGTACTTTGGAGCCCAAGCTACAATGGCTCCAGAGGGCATTTTTAAACAGTGATAAAAATGGAAGAGGAGACGTCTCCCTTTGGTTTCCTTTTATCAGAAAGACATGAAGACTTTTTTTTTTTTTTTTTTTTTTTTTTACATACCTCAGCAATAAAAGTGTTGTTTGGGGGGAAAAAGCGCCTTTAACCAGAGGCTTATATTTTTATTTTTTTAAAAGTTTTTATTTTAATCCCAGTTAGCACAGTGTTCTATTAGTTTCAGGTATACAGTATAGTGATTGAACACTTGTATACATCAGTACTCATCAAGACACCTGCCCTCCTTAATCCCTGTCACCTATTTAACCAATCCATCTCCCCTTTGGTAGCCATCAGTGTTTCTTGGTTTGTCTCTTTCTCTTATATTTCCCCTTTGCTTACTTGTTTTGTTTCTTAAATTCCACATACTAGTGAAATCATATTAACCAGAGGCTTTTAAAAACAACAAAATTATTAGTGGAAAATGACTAAATGTACACTTTGATATAGATTAATTGCAGTTTATAGATACTTAATTTAATAATAAATTATTGGCAAATTACAAGTAAGTTATAAGTATAGGGTGGCTTGATTGTCAACTACCAAACCTTCCTCACTGGAGTTTTGGTAAGATGATAGCCAAGAGTAATCTGGGGCTAGATTTGTTGTGTAGAAGTCCAGTGTCTGTGGGTATGCTTCTCGGTCCTATGAGGATCTCAGGTCTGATGATCAGGCCCAGGGATTTTAAGGTAAACCCTCAGCTGGGGCAGACTGAGCTCTTTGATTTTGACTGGCATTTAACCAAGTGTGGTCTCAAGTTGGATTATTTTTTAGGCAGTTTAGTATCTGGAGGTTTGTTCTTGGGTCCATGATTGTCTTGAGTCCAAGGAGAGATGATAAATACATTATAAGTGTGTCTCTTGAACCTTCATCAGCCATGGCAGACATAGCTAATTGATCATGGCCTACTTGGCCTTGAGCCCAGATGCTGCCACACTGTTCCTAGGCAGCCCCAAGAGTTGGCCTGGGAGTTGCAGCCTATTGGTAATCTGTGACCCATTATGTCCTGTTACTTAAATTGATGTCCTAATTTCAGGACTTCTTAGAAATTCTGTTTCCAGTGCTTTACTCAATTCTTAAAGTAAAATCTCTGGCTAGTTCACACAGGGTTGGCACAATTTCTAGTCCTTACTCCTGTTAAACCAATTCAAATGACATAAAAATGAACATCAGTATGGTAGAGTAGAAATAGAATGGTGCTGTTTGTTTTGAGCTTGGAACCCAGCTATTCTACTTTCTGTTGCTATGACCCTTGGCAGTTATCTATTTGAGCGTTAGGCTTTTATGGGTAAAATGTGAGGATGAGAGGTAAGGTAAATAAATAACATATTTTCTGATGTATTTTAATCACTAGTAAATAGTGGCCATTATTAGTGCTTACGTAGGGGGAGATTACTGCAGTACCTGGCATGCAGTAGACATTCACTAAATGCCTTTCTTTTTATCCTATTTATTTCCTTTGTAGGAATTGACACAGATTGTAACTATTTTTGGTATGTGTGTTTATTTCTTGGATCACCTCCCTAGAAGATAAACTCCATCAGGAGATTGTCAGTTTTGTTAAGGTATATCTCCAGAACATAGCTCCATGCCTGACACATAGTTGTCACTTAGTAGATATTTGTTGAAATGCTAAATATGCTTTCTTTATTTTTCCTAATAGAATAATAATATGCAAGAGACATGTGATGCTGTTCTCCTCTATCATGAATAGACTTGCCTGGAGGCTGTATGAAAATGTGGTCTACTTGGCACTCTAGGAGGAGGAGGGGTTAATAGGTTTCTGGTGTTGTTATATCAAGAATGAGTTTATCCCCTTCCCAGTGGAGTTGTTGTATGGGTATCATTTCAGCAGTCCAGACTGTAAAGGAGTTGTTTGACCCAGGGTTGGCCTTGGCCGAGCTCTACTGTTCAAGTATTTCAGGCAGACGCTGTAATGCTGCTTTGTCCAATAAGGTGGACCCATGCTACCATTGACCACTTGGAATGGGACTTGTCCAGATTAGGATGTGTTTAAAGTGTGAACTACACCCTAGATTTTGAATACTTCATATGTAAAAAAAAGTGTAAAATATTTTATTAATAATTTTAATATCAATTGCTTGTTGAAATGATGGTTATATTGGGTTAAGTAATATCTATTATTTACTTTTAAAGATCTTTTTAAAAAATTCTTTTCATGTTTATTTATTTACTTTTGAGAGAGCATGCATGAGTGAGTGGGGGAAGGCACACAGAGAAGGAGAAAGAAAATCTCAAGCAGGTTCTGTGCTGTCAGTGCAGAACCTGATGTGGGGCTCCATCTCATTAACAGAACTGTGAGATCATGACCTGAGCTAAAATTGAGTCAGATGTTTAACCGATTGAGCCACCTAGGTGCCCCTAATATTTATTATTAAAACTAGTTTTCACCTTTTATTTTTATTTACTTTTTAAAGTGTGGCCCCCAGAAAATTTAAAATGATAAAGTTTACATTTGTGCCTGCATTACATGTTCCTTGGTCAGCATTGCTAGAAGAAGATACAGTTTTGGGGCAGGGTAGAAAACGGTGGACCAGGTGTCTGGAGATCTGGTCTCAGTCCTCCTTCTGCACTAGTTCAGGATGTGACCTTGAACAAGCCATCTAACCATTTTGCACCTTAGATCTTTATGGAAAAGGCTGTTCTGAGGCTTTGATAGCTAAGAAGGGAAAAAGGAGTGTTTGAGAACAATTTAATTACAAGATATGAATTGTCTTATTTCTAAAACCACTTAGGGATTTTTGGGGGTACCGGCAGCCACAGCCTCCTGATTCTGGGAAGAATACACAGAGGGCACTTTACATCTGCGCCAGGCTCACTCTTTGCTAGAAGAACAGAGTGCGACAAGCAAGGCAGGAAGTTCTGGCTTTTGTGGCTAGCTGGACCATAATTAGGACTTTCCAATCAGACTGAAGTTCCTCAGAAAAACTACATTTTTTTTTTTTTTATGAACCAGACTGATAAACCGTAAAATTTTCATCTTTAATGCCTCTGTCCCACTTTATGAAGCCAATGTTATTTTCAGTCACACTAGACTCATTCAGAAAAACACCAAGGTCAGGGGTGCCTGGGTGGCTCAGTTGGTTAAGCATCCGACTTTGGCTCATGATCTCACAGTTTGTGAGTTCGAACCCCTCATCAAGCTCTCTGCTGACAGCTGGGAATCTGGAGTGTGCTTTGGATTCTGTGTCTCCCTCTCTCTCTGCCTCTCCCCTGCTCGCTCACAAACACACACACACTGTCTGTCTGTCTGTCTGTCTCTCTCTCTCTCTCTCTCAAAAATGAATAAATATTAAAAAAATATAACAAACACCAAGGTTAGTATTTAGACACAGTGGATACATAATAAAATTTAAAAGAATGACCTGTTTGACCTGGGAAACATAGACCTTTCTGGTGTATCAGAGACCTTGGGAAACTTCCTCTCCGACAATCCCTGCCGGGAAGGTATCAGAACTCTGATGATGATGTTTATCTAATTTAGACTATGTCTATTTAATTTAGGTTGTGTCTTTCTAATTTATATTATGAACCTTCTCAATTGAAGTTAAGTCTCCCATAATGATCTGTATGGTGTCTAGTATGTTTTCTGTGCTCGGATAATATGAACAGTAAGAAACATGTTAAATTCTTGATGTATTTTTGTTAATGTCAAAGTTCTTCTTTGGAGGATAATCTCCTTCAAAAGTTTTGCATTTTTGAGTATGTCTGTATAGTCTCCCAAACATTTTACGAAAAAGTGGAAAATTCAAGGACCTGGTATTTATAAATATCTGGATGATTGATGGAATATTTTCATTTTAAAAATCTAGCTCTTTGACATTATGGTTTTATGCTATGATATTTCTTTCATCTCTTTATACAATTACAACAACATTGCTAACATTGAGCATATCTGTCTTCTGGTAGCTAAAACTCAGGTCCCTACAGTTGTATGCATTTCCATTCCCTGTGAGTGTACAGAAGGACTTTCAGATTTCATTTGGATGCATTATTTAATTCCCCTTTTTTCTTTCCTCCAGTGAGATGTGAAAGAACAGGCATGGGTCTTGGAGTCTATCAGCATTAGAATCTGTGTTCTGCTGTATAACTTGATGGCCTTGGGCAGATTATTTAACCTCTTTGGGTCACAGTTTCCTTACCCTACTTTAGGGTAAATTATATCCAACTTGCTTAGTTGTTTGAGGATTAAATTAGATTGCCTTTATATAATGCTTAGAAATCAGTGATAACCTTCTAATAAAAAACCAAGTTAAAAGGGTGCATTTGACTTTTTGCAATTCAAAGATTATGCTAGATTGCATTTATTTAGGACTTTTTTTCTCCAAGGATATTTTGCAGTTAATTTTTAATATCTGTGTAAGATGTTTACTTATATGCAGTTTTGATTTTTCATGCCTGTTTTGCAAAAGGAGGAAACTGAGTCACTTAAAGATGGAGAGTCCGGTTGTTCTCCATTTAGGCTGCCATGTCCTTTTGTCAGAGCAAAGTATGAAAATGCTGACCTTTCCTTGCCAGTGAAGAATCCACTCAGCACTATTTACTATAATATCCCCCAATAGAAACAGGAGGCTCAATGCCCAGATCAACCGTTGAGTAATTAATGAGCATCAGTGTGTGCCCGGCATTGAGAACAGTTCAAAGAAGACTGAGAGGGTCCCTGTCCTCGAAGAATTTGACAGCTAATGGGTGAATCAAGGGCACATAAATACACATGAAAACAAGACCAAAGCATATCAACATACACATTTGTTGGATCCCAGCTATGTGCGAAGGCTTATGTTAATGCCTTGTGATTGGCAGAGCAATAAAGGATATACAGGATTAATAGAGAGTTTGCAGAGTGCTGAAGGAGTCAAGACAGTTTTCTTTGGGATAATCGAAGGCAGTGGTTCTGAACTCTTATTGGACCCCACCTCCTGAGACTTAGATTCAGTAAGTCCAGGGCAGGACCTGAGATTCAGCATTTCTAACATGCTCCCTGGTAATGCTGCTGCTGCTGATTTTCAGGCCACACGTGATTTGGGAGCCTGAGGGATGAGCTGGATCTAGCTCTGAGAGGAGACATTAGGAAGGCACACCAAGGAGGATATGCCCAGTTTTGCCTGCGTATTTTTAGCCTTTCCCTTCCTCGTGCTTTTTACCTGGGGTGCCCCTTCATTGTGGTTGCCAGTGTCACGTGGTTTTACCCAATAGTGAGACAGTGTGTTGCATGTGCTTTTTATTCAAAATGAGAGAATTTTCACCTTTGCTATAATGGCCTTGTAACCCTGCCTTCTCTTTCTCAAAATATTTGCATTTAAATGCTAACACTGCCTCTCTACTCTCATCCTGTCCATTCCCCTCCCCCTGCAACTCTTACTTTGGCAGCAATGAAGTTGCTGGGCTTCCCATTTGAAATCACTTTAAAAAGGCTTAAAGACAAATCCCGCAAATTACAGTTACTGGTATTTACCCAAGTAAAACCCAGTATCCTGTTGCTTTGTTGACAGCAGGGCCCAGCCAACTGTTGGGTTAACCCCGGGCTGGTAGAGTTAAAAAGAGGACCTGGTTGAGTTGCCTCACCATGGGAGGAGAGAGGCATGCACAATCAGATATTTAACACTCCTCAGCAATTATGGGAGTTTTTATTCTCTCCCTGGCAGGAACATAGCCCTTTACTGCAGTGTTTCAAGTTTGCTTCCAATGCAATCTGATAGAAGTGCTTTTATCCCCTGAAGATACAGTACAAAATACAAATCATCATTGGTTTTATCTCAGCTGGAGCTGCTGCTTCTCCAAATACATTTACTCTGTGCAACTGTCCATCAGACCCATTTTTCATCCTTCATCCCATTCCTTTACGATGGCTGGGTTTAAGGCCTTTCTTCTGTTCTTTGTTCCTTTAGCTCAGCGAAGTAAACAGCAGGATTGATCTTACACTGCATTTTGGTATTGTTCCAAGTGCTCATCAATAGACACGGCTGGGAATGCACTGACTGGAAAGGAAGGGCAGATGGAAATGCACTTCTTGTTCTTTGTGCCTTTTAGTGTGCAGCGGAATGTCCCTAATCTGAGGGCTGCTACACTGGCTGCAGATCGACATGCAAATTCATCATCAAATGATGACTCCCATATTAGTTCTAAGGGAAGAATTTAAAGGTATCAGGGAGGAAAAGTGAGAAAAAAAGAGAAAAGATAATGAAAGGAGGCTATTCTTCATTACCTCTTGTACCCAGGTCATTCCAGTATCTTGGGAAAGAGGAAGGAGGATAAGAAAACTGTTGTTTTGTTTCTTAAAACATTGTATCCGGTCACAGGTACACTAAATGAAATGCTCTGCAAGTCACTTTAAGAATGATGACTTAAAAATCAGTGATGGTGGTCTGAAAATGAAAAAAAGTATTACAAAGGATGGTGGACTTTTCATGGTTATTTTCTTTTGCTTTGTCATTTCTCCTTGATTATTTGGAAGTGAAAAATCCTAAATGGGCAATTTTCTTTCTTTCTTTCTTTCTTTCTTTCTTTCTTTCTTTCTTTCTTTCTTTCTTTTCTTTCTTTCTTTTCTTTCTTTTCTTTCTTTTCTTTCTTTTCTTTCTTTTCTTTCTTTTCTTTCTTTTCTTTCTTTTCTTTCTCCTTAAGGGGATTCAAAGATATTTTGACTTGTAACTTTTTCTTGAAGGTTTTGTGGCTAAGTTCAATTGGAGGCTGAAAGGTGCTGCTTTTATGGGTCATGTAGAGTCTTGTTATACAGGAAGATAATAAAAGTTAGTTGGCCAAGGTCACGATCTCGCGGTCCGTGAGTTCGAGCCCCGCGTCAGGCTCTGGGCTGATGGCTCGGAGCCTGGAGCCTGTTTCTGATTCTGTGTCTCCCTCTCTCTCTGCCCCTCCCCCGTTCATGCTCTGTCTCTCTCTGTCCCAAAAATAAATAAAAAACGTTGAAAAAAAAAAAATTAAAAAAAAAAAAAAAAAGTTAGTTGGCCAGATGGACCTTTGGATTTGTTTTATTGAAGACCCATCCATTACTACAATGCCTGTAGGTATTTTGAGAGATATGAGGTTGGCGGAGTTTATGGAAATCATTATCTTGTTTGAATATTCTTGAACAGCAGGACACATCTTATTGCTTATTGGGTAGTTGGCACAGAGACAGTCTGACCTTACATGAATATATGGACACCATCTCTTCTTTGTAAGATATCTTCAATATTTAGGGCAATCAGGCAATCCTGTATTTTCTCTACTTCAACTTTTAGAAAACATAGTTTTTGTTTCATTTCTATTAATGATTATATCACCAGAGTTACTTCTATGAAATTTTTCCTCAACATGTCCTCCCCCCTCCCCAACTGTGTCCCACCTAATCTCACTTTCTCTCTGACATTGGCCATCTCCTCCTTTGTTCTGGAAATGTACTAAATACATGTTTTGTCATATACATGTTGCCCATTTTTGGCTATCCAGGTTTGCATTAACTAGTTTGTAGTTAATACACTTGTGTAAGACAATTACCAAGAATCTGTACATTCTGTTGTTTGGAACTATATAGGTGCTAAGTTGTGTACTGTAACATAACAATACCCATCTGTCTCTCTAATTATGTGAACTGTACACCACTGGTGGCCATTTGTGCAAATTTTATTAGTGCAGTATTAGTGAACAGTTCTTTGTATAAATATGATGAAGTTAACCAGTAACTTAGACATTATGGGAATGGAAAGAAACCTACCCAATACTTAACATACCACAAAAACTTTATAATATGGAACAGTGTGTGAAAGGGTAGAATATAAAACCAAAATCAGACAAATTAAATTGCACATATCAAGGGAATGTAAGTGAGGTAAGGTTAAAAAAAGGTGAATTAATGTGTATATATTTTGCATTCTTCATGAATCTATGGAACTGACTAAAAAAAATGGAATGGCAGAACCACGGAAAATGTCCTATTAAAACAACCTTGCTAAGGCAATGCTGGTTTAGGTCTATTGGAAATGGGCAAAAAGAGTATGTTTAGATTGATCTGTGACAGACCGGGAAAATGTTTCTTTGTTCTTGAAACAGAAAGTATCCTGATTCATTGTTCACTGGTTAAATAATTAATATTAAACAGATGTAGAGGATTTAAAAACTGGCATTTGAGACCCTTACCAACAGTCTGGGTGGATGGCAGATACCATCTGCAATAAGGAGAGGTTAGCTAACAAAATCAAGATCAGGCTGGTGCATTTGGAACTACTGTTGGCTGACCTCTTGAAGAAATGTGGATGATTCTTGTGCAAATGAGTATACTTATGTAAATGAGTTCACATTTATTTTTAAGCATCAGTTTACATTAAAACCATTTTAAACCATATTTCAACCAGTTATTTTTAAATTCACATTTTTAGTTTTATGTGACCTTCCTTCCTGATTTTTTCCAATATTGCAGCTCTCTGGGAAGTAACTATTTGTGTTTGCCTGTGAGCTTCTGAAAGAAAGAGATCTTTTTTTATTCAACTTTGTTTTCCTAGCCCATAGCACAGAGCAAGTGCTCATAAATGTTTATTGAATGAATGTTTGAATGAATAAATAAATAGATGAATTAAGATCTCTTAGCTTAGATGACCTTGGCCAAAGGTATTTATCACAGAGCTAGGAATGAGATCAAGAATTCAGCTGTCTACCCCCAACTTAATCCTAAATTCCAGGCATCTGTGTTTTCCACACCACTGGGGTGGTGGGATTATTTTGGGATTCCTGGTTCATGCTTAGTCTACTTTCTCTGAGAACCACTTGCATCATTAGTCTCTGTTGAAAGGAACTACTTAGGAATTGGGATATTGAGAGCCCACGTTGGTTGATAGTAGGACAAAACACAATGAATGGTATTCCTGTGGGAGTTGCTCAGATTCCTCGTGAAGTAGAGTAGGATAAAGGCCTAAGGGTATCTGCTGATGTGCGGTCCTGAGAGCCACTCTGAATCTAGAACTGCTGATGGTGTCCAGCTCTCACTTCTTCCACCTCCCATTGTACTCTACTTCCTGGCCTCAGATATTTTGAGATTTCCATTTTTCTAATATTTACCCCTTTGCCCTCTAGCCTTACACCTTTAATTGAGCTAATTTAATTATTTCTTGGAGTAATATTTTCTTCATATTTCTAAATAAAGCATCTGGGCAATCTCAATCAAATCAGAAAACATAGAGAGGTTATGTTCAGTGGAAACAAATCTGTGTTCCCTTGAGTTGCTCTCTGCTACTTTCCTCCTTATCTAAGGGGGAATGATTTTTGTGAAGCTATAGCTTAGAAAATAACTTTCTTCTATATTACAAAACAACATGGGAGAAGCTTATCAGCTAAGAAACTCAAGAAGCATTAAATTTTAGAGCTGAAAAGCAACAGAGGTTTCTACTTTGAGTCTCTAAAAACTCACATCCTGGCTCCTGGAATGGTAGCTCTTCTCATTCAGTGCTGCTGAATAACTTGGTTCCTCTGGTCTGGAAAGTACTGTTGTCAGGGACCATGTAGCGTGAACATTAAGTCATGTGGAAACTGAGTACATGACCATGTCCAAGGAAGAAAATAGCCAAGATGATTAATGTAAACTCCAGACTTGGGCAGAATCTTTCTTCTATCGATAGCACTACTTCCAGAAACCTGGCTGAGAGCATGCTTGTTTGAGCTAGTTAATTCTTCTGGGTTTAATGACCCCTATATTACTATCTCTCTTATATTGCTTAGAGTAGAGACTAAGCTGCTGTTTCAAAGAGACACCTAGGTCTAGTGGATTAACCACAAATGAAATTTACTTCTGTCTAACAACAGCAGGCAGAGAACCAGGACTTGGTAGGGTGCTCTTGCCATCTTCAATATGTGGTTTTGGTTTCTGGGTCCAAATCTTGTGCCATTTATGGCCAGTGTGAGGGGGAAGGGAGGGAGAAAAGGCAAGAAGAGTACATGCCCATTTTTCTTAAGGCCACACCCTAGAGTTAGGATGTATCACTTCTCTTCACTTGCTATTAGCGGAACACGGTCACATTGCCACACACAGTTGCAAGAATGTCTGGGAAATATTTTGCTGGACAGCAAGGGCACAACTAAAACTCCAGCTTTATTAATATATTATTTTTAAAATTTTTGTTTGAGTATAGTTGGCACACAATGTTACATTAGCTTAAGGTGTACAGCACAGTGATTTAACATCTCTATATGTTACGCTATACTCACCGTAAGTGTAGCTACCATCTGTCACCACACAGTGTTATTACAGTATCATTGATTATATTACCTGTGCTGTACCTTTTATTCCTATCCCTTATTCCATAAATGGAATACTGCACCTCTTATTCAGTCCCTTCGCCCATTTTGCCCATCCCTCCATCTCCCTTCCTTATGGCAGCCATCTGATTAATAGATCTAATTATGCTTTTTGTTTGCTTGCTTATTTGTGCTTCAGGTTCCACATGAGTGAAATCATACGATATTTGTCTTTCTCAGTATGACTCATTATTACTTATCATAACACCCTCTAGGTCCATCCATGTCACAATGGCAAGATCTCATCCTTTTTTATGGCTTTGTAAATATTCAATTATATATACTACATCTTCGTTATTCATTTCTCTATCAGAGGACGCTTAGGTTGCCAACATATCTTGGCTGTTGTAAATAATGCTGCAGTAAACATAGGGGTGCATATATCTTTTCAAATTAATGTTTTCATTTTCTTTGGGTAAATACTCAGTAGTGGAATTATTGGATCATATGGTGTTTCTATTTTTGATGTTTTGAGGAGCCTCCATACTGTTTTTCACAGTGTCTTCACCAATTTACATTCCCACCCACAGTATGAGGATTCCTTTTCCTCTGTATCCTTGCCAACACTTGTTATTTCCCATCTTTTTTATTTTAGCCATTTTGACAGATGTGAGATGGTATCTAATTGTGGTTTTGATTTGTGTTTCCCTGATGATTAGTAATTTTGAGCATCTTTTCATGTATCTGTTGGCCATCTGCATGTCTTCTTTGAAAAAATGTTTATTTAGGTCCTCTGCCAACCTTTAAAAAATGTTTACTTATTATGAAAGAGAGCACATAAATGAGCAGGGGAATGGCAGAGGAGGGAGGGAGACAGAGAGAGAGAGAGAGAGAGAGAGAGAGAATGAGAGAATGAAAGAGAGAATGAATCCCAAGTAGTTTCCACGCTGTCAGCACAGAGCCTGATGTGGGTCTCAATCTCATGAACCGTGAGATCATGACCTGAGCTGCAATCGAGAGTCAGATGCTTAACTGACTGAGCCACTCAGGCACCAGATACCCTCCTCTGCTCCTTTTTAAATCAGGTTGTATATATTTTTTGATGTTGAGTCACATAAGCCCTTTAGGTACTTTGGATGTTAACCCCTTACTGGCTATATCCTTTGCAAGTATCTTCTCCCATTCAGTAGGTTGCCTTGTTTTTTTGCTGGTGGTTTCCTTTGCTGTGCAGAAGCTTTTTATTTTGATGTTTTAATAGATTATGTTTGCTTTTGCTTCCCTTGCCTTAGGAGACATATCTAGAAAAATGTTTCTTTGACTCCTGTCAAAGAAATTAATGCCTATGTTCTTCCCTAGGCTTTTTATGGTTTTAGTTCTTTCAGGTCTTCATTTTGAGTTTACTTTTGTGTGTAGCATTAGGAAGTGGTCCAGTTTCATTCTTTTGTATGTAGTTGCCTAGCTTTTCTAGCACCATTTATTGAAGAGATGGTCTTTTCCCCATTGTATATTCTTGCCTCCTTTGTTTTATTATTAAATAAAAATGGATTTTGACAGATAATTAGTAGTGTTTATCACATTCCTCTGACCCACTCCTCCCCCATAACCTACATGTTCCAAATCCATTCAGCAGGGAAATGCAAACCTTTTCTTAGAAGGGAATAGGGGAACTGAACTGGAAATATGGCTAATCAGTAGAGATCTATAGAAATCAGTAGAAAGAAGAAAACATTCAGAAGTGGCTCTATTTGTTGTGAGTGATCTCTGTACCTTCTTTGTGTATTAGTCAGCAATCATAGACCTGTGTGAGTGTCCAGAGTTACCACCAGCTGATGTAGAAACATCCTCTGACTTCTCAGAAATTATCATCCCATCTCTGCTTGAATTCCTAATCTTAGGTGCATTCTGTGCTGCTAAGTATAGAGATTTGTATTGTAATAATAATTTTGAAAAAGGAGTAAAAAATCCTGTCTTGTGAAATTATCTTATACTCTCATTGCACTCAAGAAACAGAAGAGAGAACAAGAGAATGGCAATTGTTTACATTTCTTTATTTATCATGAGATTTGGGCATAAAATATATATCATTTGCATATAAAATTGTCATGTATTGCATATACAGGATGTAAAGGATCTAAAAATATCTGGAAGTTTGAGGTGGAACAATTCTATTTTTGACAAAGTGACCTTAGATTCTTCAGAAAAATGTTCTTTATGTAAAAATTTTTACAATTATAAGAGGATCTGTTGATTTCTCACAAAGTGGTTTCTCTTCCACACCCTCCCTAGTATCCTGTCTACACAGCACATGTTATTTTATATCTTCAGGTCTACTGTGTCTTTTTCTCCTTCAAATATGTCTTATCCCTTTTACTTGACTAAATCTCCAAGGATAGTATCCACTTACGATTCTCTGCTGTGCCTGTCAGCAGCCAAACACTATCCCTTCAGTATATCAACTACACAATAAATACTGGATAAATGAATGGGATTTAGGCCCAATTCAGGTCACAGCTCAAACGTCACTTCCTCAGAGAGGCCTACGCTGACCACCCTGTCTGGAATGGCATATGGATCCCCTTGCCCCTAATTCTCTTCATGGTACTTAGTGCTACCCAACATGACTTTCATCTTTGAGTTCAACTGTTAATGTCTGTCTGCTGCTCTCGAAACAACACTCCATGAGATTAGGGGGAGTTTCTTTTGTTCACAGCTGTATTCTCAGCCTTTAGAACAGTGACTGGTTTAATAAATAGTTATTGAAAAAAATTAATGGTGATAATATAAGGACAGTTTTACTCATCAAAATTATTTTGGAAAGTTTCATATTTTATTTCAGCTAAATAAGGACTCTGATCAGCCACTTGGGGTGGGGCTTGAGACACCAAAGAATCTTCTCAGATAGTTGAGCTGCCTTCTAGAGAGGGTAGTTCTGTTTGTTGAAGGGTTCAGTATTTGCTGACAACAGAATAAGTTGGATAATACAAGTTCAGGGGTATATGTTGGGGCACAGTTGAATTTTTCTGCATAATAAAGGGGGCTCTTGAGACTAGGAGGAGAAAGGACTTACCAGGGAGGCTGGCCTCTGGGTCACAACAGGAGAAAGAGAGAAGACCTGTTGTTATAACTGAGGAGGGATTTAGGGAAAATAAAACACCTAATGTAGATTTTACGAGAATGCTATGTGCAACCCTATGTAGCACCCCCATGAAGTCTCTGTGATATTTTTCATAAACAAAACAAACATCCCCAGTGGTTGGAATTACTATATTTTTATTGGAAACTGGTAAGGGGGCTGAGTTCAGCTTTTGGGTATGTGTGGATTTGAGGAATTGAGTATTCCTGGCTAAAGGAACAGGGAAGTGTCTGATAGTTGTCTGAGTGAAATGTAACATACCCTAAAGGGATACACTCCATAATATGGATGTTCTGCTTTCCCTATTATACTGTAAGTTTTTTAGAGTCAGGGCATTTATCTCCAACTTTCTTTGAAGATCCCACAAGGAGATGAGGTATATAGTGGGTCTATAAATAATGATCATTTGGTGAATGCCACCTGTATCAGTCAGCTACTGCTGTATAACAAATAACCAGTAAATCTCAGTGGCATTTATGGTAAGCGTTATCTTTCATATAATTGCAGGTTGACTTCAGAGGCACTGATCTATGCTGGGCTTGAGTGAGTGACTGCTTTCACTTGCTGGTCCAGCTGGGCTTGGCTCTTCACTGAAGCATGGACTTTGGGTATACTTATTTGGGGCTTCTACTGAAGAGGTGGCATCTACTTAAAGGGAAGCTCTTTACATTGTGATAACAGAGTCACAAGAAGCAAGCAGAACAGAGGATGCCTATTAAAGATTAGACTGGGAACTGACAGACTGTCAATTTTACCCATATTCCATTGGCTAAAGTGTCACAAGCTAAGCCCACATCAAGGAGCGGCCTCTGCTTTGTATAGGATGAACTACAAAGGTTGTGGATACAGATGGAGTGAATAATTAGAATCAACAATTCAGTCTACCACATTGACTGACCAACTGACAAACCATACATGATGCTGAGAAGCTGGGCCCGAGAGGTGAGTCCATTCCCAGCAGATGTTGGTGTGGCTGTGAACTGAGAGCCTTTGAGGGAGTTCTTTTATTTTTCCTCCTTGCAAAAGGGGCCATTAAAGTTAAAAACCTCATTTTTGTAATAGAATGCACACAACAGTACACATATTGACTTATGTTTTTAGTCAATATCAAGATTTATTGTCCCCAGAGTTAAATAAATCGTGATATTGACCCCATCATAAGCCAATATCTGCCTAATGCATTTTTTTTAAAAAGTATTTTGTATTCATTTATATTAATAGGACACAAGCAATCACTCACAGTATTAGTTTGTTTTCCCTTTCTTGCTCTTTCTCCTTTGTTATTTTTTTCATCTGTCTCTGTAATTAGTTCAGGGTTAATGTGAGAGTGGTAGAAAAATGAGATGGAATGCAATGTAGGAAAGATAGCTAACAGTGGACAGTGCCCATTGTAGAAAGAGGGGGATTCATATCTGTAGAGAACTACGCCTTCTCTGATTCCAAATTGTGGAAATAAATTCTGCTTTCTTCAGCAGTTATTTTTCTCTGGGTTCCTTTCCTCTGTGATGTTCCTGTATAGAATTCCTTTAGGTTAGTGGGGGATATGGAGGTGAGGGGGGAAGGCAGGAAGGGACAATAAGTCAAGGGTTCTTCAATTGTCCTTGAATTGATTTTTCTGGCTTTCTTTTTGTGCTGCTTTATTCTTGATTTCTTTGTCTTTTTCTTTCTATTTTGTAGCTGGCATTTACATTTTCTGGAGTAGTGGAAAAAATATATTTCTTTAATACTGAATTCCATTTATCTCCATAAATTGGTTAGGGTATATGATCTAAAGGACTCAGCTGTTTTTAAAATAGGTTTATTCCTTTCCTTGAAGATTATTTCCACACAGTATAGACGAGTTAGTAGGAGACTCATTTTGTAGACCTCAGTGAGAGCTCTACATTTGCAGGGCATCATTTCAGATGTGGAGTTTCTGAACAAAGAAATTAAATTTATATGTATCACCTAAATTATTTCGAATTCATGGTTCAGCAAAGAGTTCAGATCCTAATCAAATATGTAGTTTGCATGGGAGTTACCACCCTTCTCAATAATAACATGGCCATCCTATTTACAGTGTTGACTAGATGGGGGTTTGGAGGCAGAGACTACTTTAGTGAGAATTTACCCTGGTTGTTTGCAGTTAGGCCTGTGTTAAATGTTTGGTTTTTCCACAATAAAAATTTTTCAGATAGGTGATTAAGAGAAGAGCTTTTCAAACAGTTTTCAGCCCCTATAAATAATAAAAGGATCCCCCTTACACACAAAGAATCTTTAAAAGGAAATGAATTCGGGGTGCCTGGGTGACTCAGTTGGTTGAATGTCCAACCGGCTCAGGTCATGATCTCATGGTTTGTGGGTTTGAGCCCCAAGTCGGGCTCTGTGCTGACAGCTCACAGCTTAGAGCTGTTTCGGATTGAGTCTCCCTCTCTCTCTGCCCCTCCCCCACTTGCGTTCTGTCTCTCTCTCTCTCTCTCAAAAATAAATAAACATTAAAAAAATTAATAAAAGGAAATGAATCCTACAATCTCCCTCTTGTCTTTTGTTTCCATCTATCAAAATGCTGCCCTTGTGTAGGGCCCCACAGAGTTCTCCTTTCTCTAAGAACCTTTACCAGCTCTTCCTGCTCTGCCATTCTCCCTCGTTTGAACCCTTGTAAAACATACAATTTGTGTCACCTAATTAGTGTTTGATGTAATGTGAAGTTGGTTTTATTTTCTTGTTTCGGATGTCATCTTTATCTCCATACCATATTGTATAATACAGGAGACCAAAGCCCCAATTTTTCACTTTTAAAACAGGAGCTGGGAAGAAGAAAATGATGTTGATGGTGCTGATGATGATGATTGCAGCTAACATTTATTATTGCTCACTATGTACCAGGGACTTTCCCAAGTCCTTTAAATAGGTGAACTCATGTAATCCTTACAGCGATCCTAGCAGTTAAAGATTCAATTATTATCCCTGTCTTACGAAGGACATTAGTCACAAAGAAGTCAAGCAGCTCACTAAGGTAAGGGGTAGAGCAGCATTCAAAACCAGACCACCAAACTCTAAAGCCCAGTTGCTTCAATGATTATTAGAATAGGCCATGGGTTTCTTGCTTGAACACAGAGGAGACAAAAATGGAGCTTGCTCTTGTCCATTTGAGGGATGGGAGGGGTACAGGATAAAGTTGGACTGACAGAGAAGAGCAAGACCTGAGGTTTTTAAAATAAGGTTTCTTCTAGTTCTATTCTCACCTGACTTACATAATAGCACTCAGAGGGGATGGCTCGGGCATTTGAGAAGCTATAAAATAGGGGAAGCCTGAACAGTTTTTTCATGGCAGACAGCTGCTTCAGTATGAACCCCAGTGCAGGAATGTTGTGTCCTGATACCTGCTGTGGCACTTCCTAGCTCACATGGCAGAATGCTTTGCTGAAGAGGATGTAGCCTTTCCCAGCCTGGTCACTGTCTACGTGGCCTCAGCTCTGGGTCTGGTTGGTGAAGAACAGATCTTAACCTGTACCATCTTACACCATGTCTGGGCTGAGAGCGGCCACTCTCCTTACAGAAAAATGAGGTGTTCTGTGTACCACCTAGTGCACAACGTCCTACATTGTGTTTCCACGTAGATTTATACTATAAATGCTTCATTTATTTTTCTTTCACAAAATTAAGTTAAATACCATTTAGTCATGCATATTGATGGCAGTCATTGGGGCTGAACACACACCTCTTTTTTGGTATTCCAGTGGCTAAAAACCTGGAAGATATAAATTTTGTTGGTTAACCCTATGAGGATTAGGGGTTGGGGTGGAGCAGGGGAGAAAAGAGGTAGAAACACATGGGCCACAGTGAACTCTTACATGAACTTTGTAGGCTCTAAGTTCTGAAGAGTGGTGTTCTCCCTTCCTTTAACCTACCCTCACCTTCCCTCCTCTCTGCTCCAGTAGTCCTGTGTACAAAGTTGGGGCAGTTGGGTGTCTGACGTCTATAGATAAATCAGCTGGTTCATGTTTACAGCTGGCAAGCAGATGTTTCGCTATTAGTTCCATAACAGGCTAGAAATATGGGTTTAGGGACAATCTTGACATCTCCCACCTCAAATAGCAAATTATTCCTCATTTAAGACACACCAAATCTAGACTGTCACCTTGATATTCTGTGATTCTGAGCCATAGTTATTAAAGTGGATGATGGAGGATATGGAAACATACTCTATTGTTCAGCCATTGGTCTTTGGTTTAGATTTAGCCTCTCGTGAAATGGCACCTCTTGATTCTGGCATGTTGTAATTTCGTTTCTTGGTTGGGAGTGAGGGTGTGGAGACCTTGGTGAGAAGGGGTTGGGCAAAGACACTGCCTCAGGCACTGTTTTAAAATGGAACAGCTTCATATTCCCTTCTCTGAATGGCTTTATCTGCCCTTCTATTCAAATTTAGTTTAAATTTCTGGTTCCGGTGTATGAGCACTTTTTCCCACCTTAACTTCTTTAGAAGTGGAATCTTCTTGTCATTCATTTCTAGTGATCCCATTTCACCTCCTAAAGAATGGTAAATATTACTAATTGAGATACTAATTGATATCTTTCTAGAATGCAGTTTTTAAGGTTAATCCATCACTAAATTCAATCCTCCTGAGGTGGTCCTCCACAGCTGTTTAACTATAAAATGCCTTTTATGGTGACTCTCCTGAGAGGAAAAGCATGCTGCCTGGAGATAGGAGGGAAGAGCAGTAATTGAGTACCTAACAACAATGTCTCAAAGCTCCCTGCAGTTACACTGGACAAAGGCATGCCAGCAAGTTTCATTGTTTACTGAGTAAGCCTTGAGGGGATCAAGGCAGGTGGATGGCTTGAGACATTTCAGATGAAACCTGTGTGGCTGAGATCAACACAGCAGAGGTGGCTGGATTGAATCTTGCTTGAAATAATGCTGTTCCCCCTTGCTCCACCCTGTGAGGCTGGTTGTATGTAAAACTATTAAGAAATTAAATAAGAGCTTACTGAGCTCTATTGTGTATCATAAGCATTGTGCTGGGTCAGAATGTAAGCACAGAATACTCTGTGCCTACAGAGTATTAGAATGAACAAAATGAAATTGCTGCTGTTGGACTGTTTTTACCTACAAAAAAAAGTCCGTTTCATATAACTCATCTTAATACAAAAAACCTCTACCTACTTAACAAACATATATTCAATAAAATGAAGCATGTAAATTGCCTAACACACCACCTGGTATATAGTAATAGCTCAATAAATGGTACCTATTTTGATCAATATATTGCTGCCATGGGCACTGAATGTAGGTTGGAAGTATATAATAATGATTCAGTTAACTTTAATCAGGGGCCTAAATGCAATCCTTCTGTTTGGACTGACAGGTCAAGTAATCTAAGAACTCATTTTTACCTACTACCTTCCCTTACATCATTCAGTTACTTGTAGGAGGGAACCAAACCTCCAGGCTGGCTTTGCAGCATGGATGGGGCTCTGCTGCACCACATTTCAGTGGAATGAGGCAGTGTACTTCATGTCTGACATCTGGGATAAACTCCAGTGTTTTTTCAGGTCTGCCTGTAATCCAACCTTTTGAGGAAAATTAACTTTGTCCCTAATTTGTGAAATCTTCCTTTTACTCTGAGTTTTAATCCATAAATGTTTTCATATAAACTGCAACATTGAGAATTATAAACCAAATTTGATGGAGATGACAAGTCGCAGTTTTAGATGGTTATATCTGATACAACAGCTGGAAAAGGAAAGCCAGAAACATGAGAGAGGCCAATGAAAAGCTTTCGTTGGCATGAAGAAGCATATTGTCATAATGTTCCCCCCAAATTGAATTGCCTTTAAAAAAGAACTGTAGGACTATTGGAAGAAATACAAATATTTTTTGAAAAGTTAAAATAAGCCCTTTTTGTGAGAGAATGTTTTCAGTACTGTCAATTTTCAGCCTTCAGAGTGTTTCAGCGTAGTCTATTCACTGAAGGGGAAAAAAAAAAGTTCAGGGTTCTAGGAAGCAGTTCCAGAAACATTCCATAGACTTTCTACTTTTTTTTTAATAGCCATTTTTGTATTTAGAATCAAACTCAGAATTAAGAGAATTTATGAACTACTTGGTAGAAATGATAAATCATAGCCCTCTGAGTCAGTATCCTTCCTGTGTTCTTAACCTACCCCCCAAACAGTAAGAAGTCCATGAAGGATACCCTTCTGGACTTATGAGTTGTGGTGGTTATGCTCACATCCATTTCACCCGTCAGTATGGTCAAGGGTGGCTTCTCCAAGATGGTGACCTTTGAGCAGAGCTTGGATGAAGAGTCTTTGAACCTGTGAAAGAAATGAGTTGTGATATGTTTGAGGGACAAAAAAAGGCCAGAGTGGCTAGAGCTTAGGGAACAAGGAAGAAGGAGGAGTGTTAGGAAGTGAAGTGAGGAAGCAGACAGGTGGGGACTAGGTCTTCTAGAACTTTTTAGGGAAGAAAAGAATTTCTGCCTTATCCTGGCTTCTTTGCCCCTAATTACATGACCTTCATATGTACAAAAAAATGGGGGTTATAACAGTACCTGCATTATACAGTTTTATTTTTCCCCAGATTTATTGAGGTATGGTTGACAAATAAAGATTATTTATATTTAGGTTGTACAACATGATTTTTTCTTAAGGTATATACAGTGTGATGAGTCACTATACATACACATTGTGAAGTGATTACCACAATGAAACTAATGAACACATCCATCACCTCCCATAGTTACTATTATGTCTGGTGAGAACATTCACGATATACATTTTCAGCAGATTTCAGGTATATAGCACAGAATTATTGACCATCATCACCATGCTATTCATTAAATACATAGAACTTACTCATCTTCTACTTGGAGGTTTGTGTCCCTTGACCAACCTCTTCCCGTATCCCTCACCTCACCACCCTTGGCAACTACCCTTCTACGTTCTGGTTTTATGAGTTTGACTTGTTTAGATTATATATGTAGGTATATTTATACAGTATTTGTCTTACCATGCCTGGCTTATTTCACTTAACATAATGCCCTCTAGTTTCAACCATGTTGTAGCAAATGGCAGTATTTCCTTAGTTCTCGTGGCTGAATACCGTTTCATTGTACGTGTTTGTGTCACATTTCCTTATCTGTTACTGTGTCAGTGGACATTAGGTTTAATCATTGAATCATTAAATATGTGCTTAGACCTGTGCCCCTTATATATAGTAAGTTCTCAATAAATTATAGATATTGTTATTAATATGAATGGAATTATTATTAGCAAGTGACATGACCTGATTTGCATTTCAGAAAATGCCACTTTGGTTGCCATGTAGAGGCTGTAGGGAGATGAGAGGGGGACAGGAGACCAGTTTGGGGGGCTTCTGCAATATGTAGCTGAGAAATGGTGATGAAATGGACAGGAAAGGGGGTAAGGGCAGTAGAAAATTGTCAGATGTGAGGTATTTATTGGAGTATAACCGTCAGGTCTTGCTAGTAGATTGGAAGTGGGGTATGAGGGAAATAAGATTCAGGACAGTGGTTCACTTCTAACCTGAGGAAGTGGGTGGATGTAGGTAGAATTTATTAGCCAGAGAATACTTCGAGCAACTAGTAGTGAAATTAACTGATTTGACACCAAAATACCTGGCCTGTTTTACCAAAGACAGTTAATTCAGTGAAAAGCACGCAAACATATGTGTCTGGAGTATCTGCTCTGTTGAGATTCCCAATTAAAAGCAAATTGGGGATCTCATTTTGCTTCTCCCAAGAACCTGTGTGTTATTACCATCCTACTTTGTGCTGAATCCAAGAGAAGGTGACTGACTGGCCTAGGTAGCCTGGCAGAACCAGGAAAATAACTCAAAGCCCATCCACCATACCATAAGTCCTCTGAAATCAAATCATCCAACCTTGTGTGTGATGGGGGAGGGTAAGTGGAAGGGTGCAGTTGATGTGCCTGAAGCAGTAAATAAATAAATAAACCATTGGCAGAATTTCTCACTTTTTTAGCCACAGATATAACCTTGGTTAAAATAAGGCAAGCTATCTAATGATGTTGGATGCTTTTGACTTGCCCTCAAGGCTTTCTGTTCAATATTTCATAGGATTGCATTGGTATCTTTGAGCATTAAAAAAAAATGATACGAAACCAACTGAACATTCAAACACTTTTCAGAAGGTCAGGCAGTTTCCTTTTTGAAGAAAGCATCAGGCAGTTAGGGTGATTTAAGGGCACAACTGTGTGGATACAAGGATACCTATGATGACCTCTCATGAAAGCTTCCTTTCAGTTCTGATGTATATGACAAAAGCATTTTGAAAATAAAAGGTGAAATAGTGTATTGCAATTTGGGGTTTATTCATTTGAATTTGAAAGACAGAATTTAACAGTATAGAGTTCTAATTTTATTTTATTTTTTTTATTTTTTTTATTTTTTTTTAATTTTTTTTATTTTTGGGACAGAGAGAGACAGAGCATGAACGGGGGAGGGGCAGAGAGAGAGGGAGACACAGAATCGGAAAGAGGCTCCAGGCTCCGAGCTGTCAGCCCAGAGCCTGACGCGGGGCTCGAACTCACAGACCGTGAGATCGTGACCTGGCTGAAGTCGGACGCTTAACCGACTGCGCCACCCAGGCGCCCCTAGAGTTCTAATTTAAACAGATTCTGCAAATGGGTTTGAATTACACACATTGGAGCCTCTAGGCCTATACTGACCCAGTAAGTCTCTCTCTAGCCCTCTGTAGTTTAGCTCTTTGCAGAAACACTCCCCTTGAGTCATATTTTAATACTTTTAGCATGTAGCAGTAATATATAACCTGAACTGCTTAGGTGGTAAATGTCTGTAATAGAACTAAAACTAGTTTGAGCACAAAGGTAGCTTAATTGGCTCAGGTAACTAGAAGGGGATAATGCTTTCAGGTATGGCTGGACCCAGGTGTCCAACAACACAATCAGGAATCTGTGCCCTTTCCATCTTTCTTCTTCCTGGTTGACTTCAGTGTCAAGAATGTATTTCTCCAGTGCAGTGCCAAAGACTGCTAGCTCCAGACTTTTATTCTATCAATTTAGTAACTCCAGTGAAGAGGAAAGGCCTCTCTTTCAGTAATTTCCTAGTAAGTTGTATCAGACTAGACAGGAAATGTTTTTCTAACTTACCGAGTTAGAGGGGTGCTTTTTTGCCTGATTTTTGAGAGGGTACTTCTGGTCCTGAAGAAATTGAAAAGGGTAAGAATGGAAGCAGACAGAGTATTTAGGAGGCTCTTTCTGTCTCCCAGGTAAGCCAGGAGTAGTAGACCATGGGTAGTGGAGATGGGGAGAGGCGGACGGATTTAGGGTATGTCAACCGAATTAAGAACATTTATGCCTAAAACAGAATGAATGCCTACTCTGAGCCTCGTGTGCTGAAGCAAGAGACACAACAGTGAATAAGACAGGCCCTCCCTCTAGAATTGCTAATGGTCTCTGGGTTAGAGACAAGTACAAACTGGTAATTCTCAAACCACAAGGTAAGTGCTTAATAGAGATGTGATCAAAGTGCTATGGGAATCCTGAGCACAGTGAATAAGTCTCCTAGGAAGAGTTAGGAGTCTGAGGCAGGTGATAGTATTTGAGTTGGGCTTTGAAGTATAAACAGGAGTATGCCCGGTGAAGAAAAATGTAAAAGGAACTTCAATAGAAACAACACCTACTAGGGCATAAAGGCATGATATGGTGAGACTAGTGGGTGAGGTTAGGTTGGGAAGGACCTTGAATGCCTCTTAATGGAGTAGGTTTCAAGGTAGAAGTATTTAATCTATGATATGTTAATTCATGAGTTTAAATATGTCCTATACAACATGTTTAAGTGTTTGTTATTGTAGTTGAGTCTCAAACTTTAATGTACATAAGAATTACTGTGTAGCATCTTTAGGGATTTTTCCACAGTAAATTTTGCTACGTGTTATTTTCTCACATAATATTAGATTGTAAGCTCTCTGGACTTTAATTCGTACCTCTTAGCTTCTCCTCCATCTCCTTTAATTTAATCATCTCCATACTATATGATTTAGTGCTGGAAGTTGCCTAATACATTCTCATAGTGCTCTAGAAAACTCAATGTACTCATTAGAATTTTTTTATTTGCAAGCAAAATAAAAGCTTAAATTGGCCTAAATAATGAACGTGAAATCTTAATTGCTACATGTAACTGAGAACCGTAGCATTAGGTCAAACTTTAATATGTAATCCATTCATGGCTCTGACTCTCCTCTTAGTTTTTCTGAGCTCTCGCCTTTGTGGATTGGATTTCATTCCCCATTCACTCTCAAGACAGGGAAGTTCCTCTCTTGACTGTGAGGAAGCAGACAGCCAAGACTGGAGCTACCTGCTTCCTAATTTACATCCCGGGAAGAGGGAAAGTCCCTTCCCAGGAACTTCAAACAAGAATCCTGAGCTTGATTGGATCATCTGTGAGACGTGGACTTTCTAGGTTAGGCCTGGGTGGATGTTGTTCAGAGAGATGAGATTACTATGAAAGTCTAAAACAGAGTCCTGGAGCTGGAAGTCTGGGCAGTTCACTCAAACCTCATTGGGAGTATGCAATGGATGTTACAGAGATAATCACAGGATCTGTCACAGCCATATAAACCCCCAAACAATGGGAAAACAAAACCCCATATTATTTAGGTAATTGGAGAAAGCATCATGGCAAATGTTATGTAAGGTGAGAAAGTTAAATTTTGGTGGACAGTTGTGAATGTGGGATGGTTTTGAGGGAACATGTTCATTAATCATTTCTGTGTGAATTGAATAGAGATTGGGATGAAGGTAGCTTCTATACTAGTTTTGAAGAAAAAGTTTGCAGATAAATTAATAAGATGTAGGAAAGGTTGAGTTTATATGGGTGAATTCTTTGCAAGCAGTCTTGAAAGATGCATTTATGTGTAAATGACGTGTTGTACACAAACCACTATTAACTGTGCATCATGGCATGATCTAGTTCTAATTGACATGTGGTTGACCTGGTCCCAAATTCATTCTTACCCCAGGAATGTTAATTACATATCTCTTCAGCTACTCTGTTAAGCAGAATTTTGGTCTATTCAAAGGTCCTCTTTTTAGTGGCTGAAGTCTGTAAACTTTCTGTGTTAACTTTGGGCTACAACCCACTTCCCATTTACGAGATGCTGAAGAATGACCTGTTGTGATTTTGTAGTCAACCAGACTTTGATGGAGTTCCTCTGTCTGATGGTCAACCAGACTCGATGAAAGTTGGCTAACATTAATGTTGAAAACTCATTTAGGAGCAGTCCTCAGGCCAGATTCTCTTCCCTTGATTGTTTCAAGCACGATGTTTCTATTCCACTCTGAGCCATGAAGTGAACAAAGAACTTGCTCCTAATTTTGCAGCCTCATAGCTGGATTTTGGGTGAGAGGATGGGTGTTGTAGATAAAATGGTATTTGAGTAGGTGGGTGGTAGTGGGCTTCCCATCTGTGAGTTCAGGTATTCACAGGTATTCTTTCTAACAATTCTTTTCTCTAGAATGAGGGTGCTTAAAACTGTAGCACGCAGATGCACATGTTTTGTCTCCTCCTCCCCCCATCAAATGCCATTTGCCTTTGTTCCTTTGGTTTATCAAAGGAAATCTGAGCCCTTTTTGAGCTGTTGTAGGTCCAGTCCCTAGACACTCAGATTCTGGGTTTCCCAGCCTGATGGTAGAGGCGGCATTCCCTGCATTTGAACCCTACTCCTCCGTACCAAAGCCTGTCTGAGCTGAAAGTGGTGGGTGGTGGTATTGTTCTCTCAGTGTTTGAGGAACTATCCTGCCTAGGCACATGGAGAAGAGGGAGAAATGCTGTTAAACTCTCTGTTTTCTGAGGCATATGTATATGAGCTGTTGCCAGAAACTTAACGTTGTTTTAAGAGAATTTTGTGTGTGTGTGAGAATCCATTTTCCAGCACTGCTGATGGAAAGCACTGACACCCCCTCCCCCTGCCCTGCCCTTTTATGACTGAAAGCCAGCTGAAGACTCAAACACAAGGTTTATTCTGGAAAACAAAATGGTGGTTTCTCCTCCCCTTGTCCTCCTCCATTTGGGCATCAGCTCTTTAATCTTTTGACTGGGAAAAAAAATCTAATATACTGTAACTAGGATGTTTTTCAAAACTAGGAACACTTCAAAACAAGTTTAAATATAAATGAAATCAGTTTCCAAATGTCTTGTTTTAAAAAAACGCAGATGTTTTATATTTATTATATCATTTTTGTTTTATCACCTTGCAAAATTTTACAGCATGGAATTTTATTTAATGCAGTGGCATTTGAACAGCAATATTAGACAGCTGTATTTGTTTCATATTTGGGGACTTTTTTTTTCCCTTTGGCAGGATATTAAAACTGAAACTAATGTAACCTGGTGTTTTGGGAAATGTGGACGAGGCACTTTGCTTATTAGTAATGGCAAACAACAACCATCTCCCCTCCAAATGCACCCCTCAGAAAAAGAACATTAATGCTTAGATAAATGATTAAATGTTTTCAGAATGCCAAGAAGTTCAAATGAAGCCACTTTAAGGAAGAGTTGGCTCTTCAAATGCAGAGACCCTCTCTCTTGCCTTTTGCTGTATGGTGCCAGGCAGGCCCTAATAAATCATACTGTTGATTTGTTGTTTTTGTTGGTTTAAGATTCTGTAAGGACGTATGGCACAGACACAGATTGCAATGCAGCTAAGAAGCAGAATTATTTTCAAAGAATAAATAAACCAAATCCTGTCCCCTCTCTCCCCTCTGCCTAATTTGTACCTCTTAGCTCCTCCTCCATCTCCTTTAATTTGTTTTTTCAAGATGTTCTACTGGTGCTTTTAATGAGGGTATTGGCTGGATGGTCATAGCTGAAAAAAATGCCAGCTTTTTTTCTTCCCTTTTTGTGAAATTTTCCTTCTACAGGCAGAGACAGGTTTTAGTTCTCTCCTAACCAAACCACAGACACTCTGCTGGTTCTCATACCCTCCAGGTCACAATGAAATCCCCTATTAATTAAACTGAAATTATATCTGAAATACATCACTTGGTGAAAGAAACCTGGGACATTTTTCTAAAGATGTTTGCAATAATTAACAAAACATTTGGTGACTGGTGACATTTTTGATAACTCTTAAAAGTGTCAGAAAATGTTGATATGTAAATAATCTCTGTGGCTCTAGCTAGAGCAAGGAGTCAGAAGATCTAGCTAGGGGTGAATAATTATTATTATTTTTTTCTGAAGCTCTTTCTGCTTTTGGGGGGAGATGGGGAGAGTAGGGTGGTGAAAGATGTTCTTTGAAGAGTAGTTCCTGGATATCAGGGATAAATTTAGTGGGCAAACTATGGCCCACTAAATCTAGCCTGTTTTTGTAAATAATTTTTTTTAATTAAAAAAATTATTTTTAAAGTTTATTTTGAGAGAGAAGAGAGAGAGAGAGAGAGAGAGAGAGAGAGTGAGTATGAGCAGAGGAGGGGCAGAGAGAGGGAGGGAGAGAATCCCAAGCAGGCTCCTTGCTATCAGGGCACAGCCTGTTACTACAGGGCTCAATCCCATGAGCCATGAAGTCATGACCTGAGCTGAAATCAAGAGTTGGCAGCTCAACTGACTGAGTCACCCAGGCACCCCAATAAAGTTTTTTTTAAAACATTTTTATTTAAATTGCAGTTAGTTAACAGTGTATATTAGTTTCAGGTGTACAATATAGTGACTCAACACACATCAGCCAATGCTCATCACAAGTGTACTCCTTAATCCCATCACCTTTTTAACCCATTCCCCACCCACCTGCCCTCTGGTAACTATCAGTTCTCTGTAGTATTGGAATATAGCTACACTCACTGTTTATGTATTGTCTCTGGCCCCTTTTGTACTACAGTGACATAACTGATTAGTTTCCACAGAGACTCCTGTATGGTGTATGAAGCCTTAAATATTTACCGTATGACCTTTTATATGTAAAACTTTCCAACCTTTAACATAGGTAATGACCTTATAGGAGTTTGGTATTTTGTATTAGTTATTTTGTATTAGTTAGAAAACTGTGTGTGTGTGTGTATTATTTTGTATTAGTTAGAAAACTGTGTGTGTGTGTGTGTGTGTGTGTATATATATATATATATATGTATATGAAACCAGATACATACACATGTTATCACTGTTCCCGTTTTTTTTTTTTTAATTAAAAAAAAGATTATTTTTGAGAGAGAGTGAGCACAAGTGGGGGAGGGGAGAGAGAGAGGGAAGGAGGGGCAGAGGATTCGAAGGGGACTCTGAGCTGATAGTAGTGAGCCCAATGTGGGCCTTGAACTCATGAACCATAATATCATGACCTGAGCCAAAGTTGGATAATCAACTGACTGAGCTACCCAGGTGCCCCTCCAATTCTTTTATCCATGGGAGACATTACAAAATTACAAATCCAAAATGGCACATTCTTCTACTGAATCCATATCTGGCTTCAGGATCTTGCTCAGGGGACCATGGACCACAAGTGTTGTGGTGAATAAAACCACTTTTCTGTCCCCATATTATAGTCTTTTTCTTGTCTAAGGTATTTCTCTCCAAAGTTGTAATCTTAGTCACTAATAGGTTACACAGTGGTTCTAAGCCTGGTGGGTAGTTGTGTGATGTTGTAGAGTTATTGCAAAGGTTCGTGAATCTACAAGGACAACCAAGCATTCTAAAGATACAAAAAAATGTTTCCCACGTGTTCCTTCATTCATTAAATATCTCTTGAGACTCAGCTTACTATGGGCGAGGCTCTGTCCTAGGCGTTGGGGCTTCACTGAGGGAATAAAACATACCAAGTCCCTGCTCTTAAGTGAGCAAATGACTTAGTGTAGGGGGCAAACAGTAGGAACAAAAATACAGAATAAAATGGCAGATAGTTCTGACAGTCATAAAAAAACATTCACAGCAGGGTGAGGGAACATTTGGGCGACTGTTATTTTAAGTAGCAGGGTCAAAGAAGACCTTCCTAGGGAGGTGGCGTTTGAGCAGAGAGGAAGAAAAAGTAAAGGAGAAAGTTCTATGGATACTGAGGGAAAGAGCATTTCTAGCCAGCGGAACAGAGGCTGCAAGTGGACAAATTCTAGGTGTGCTTGGGAGTATTGCGTGGTATGCGTGGCTGCTGTAAGAGAAGAGTATGGAAATGGAAGGAATGTAACTTTGTGGTCCTGGGTGGAACGTGGGGGCTGAACCTCTTTTCCCACAGCTTGCCCTTCTGATTCCTCAGCAGGCCTTCAGAGAAGGCAGGGCCACCCTGCCTCTCTTACAGAGGGGAAACGGTAGCAAGTAACTCTTAGCAAAGTGATGCATCCCAGGTTACACAGGTGAGAAGAGAACCCAAGGTCCTGACTTCCAGATTGCACTATAAAATATATATATATATATATATATATACATATACATATACATATATATATATGTATATGTATATATATATGTATATGTATATATATGTGTATATATATAGTATATATATATACATATATATAGTATATATATGTATGTATATATATGTATATGTATATATATGTGTATATATATAGTATATATATGTATGTATATATATGGTGTGTATATATATACTATATATATACCATATACATACATATATATACTATATATATGTATGTATATATATATATGTATATATATATATAGATAGGTAGCTATAGATTTATTTTCTTACTGAGGAATCTGTCCTAAAGCAGAAAGTGACAAAAATGCCTCACTCTGCCTTGAATGTGGGCTGTACTCTGTCTTGCTTTAAAGGAATAGAGAAAGGGGAAAATAGTAAGTTTGCATTGGAGGAGTCTGGTAGATATCACCTTAACCAAGGGATCAAGGTGAATATCTCCAGTTGTGTTGTATGTATATATCAAACATTTCCTGGTATGATGAGAATGGTACTTCACCTCTATGATGTTCTTCTCCCAAACCTAGAACCTCAGTATAATCATGAGAAAAAAACCTCAGGCAAACTTAAATTGAAGGGTATTCTACAAAATACCTGATCAGTACTCGAAAGTGTCAAGGTCATGAAAAGTCAGGAAAGACAGAAAAACTGACATAAACGAGAAGAGACTAAGTTGGCTAAATATAGGAACTTATCCTGGATGAGATCCTGGAACAGAAAAACATTAATGGAAAACTAGTGAAATCCAAATAAACTCTGAAGTTTAGTTAATAGTAATAAGAAAAATAAAACACACAAACACACAAAACCCCCAAAACAACTAATCATGTACTATTTAATAAGTTCTGTTTTTTCTACTCAGTAGTGAGGGAAAAAGCTGAACCAGTGATGGGTGCTTTGGGCATATCCCTACACCCACAGTAACTGTATAGTGTCTTTGGGAGGCTCCTGTGGGCTTATATCCATCTTTTTCACTGTGGTCTTCTCCCTGGGAGAGTGGCCCTTACCAGCAGCAGGCCAGGGGCTTGGCACCTTGAAGGCACTTTCCAAACCCTTGGCGGATGGATTGTAATGTTTGTAGTGTGACGTACCGTAAGACTTTTCTTCTCTGCCCCAGCAGTCTTTTTCCAGAAAAATCAGAGAGCAGGTATAAAGGATTTAATTAATGCTTGGGGCCTGAGGGAGTTAAACATCTTATGACTTTTAGTACAAATGGTTGACAGAAGCAGCCCTTAATTACTCTGTCCAGATCACTAGTCTGCAATGCCTAACGCAGTGGGCCCTTGTTTCTGAGTGGGGTGGTGAAGATGTGAGGGGGCAGTAGGCAGTGGGAAGAGAGGGGTCTTCCAAGTTTGGGCTCCATGACCAGGTTTTAAGAACAGACCTTCCCCATCCCACTTCACTGTGAAGACACTACTTGTTATCGGTCTTTGGAAACCTCAGTATTGTGAAGCAGACTTTTTTGGGGGGAGGGGAGATGTTAATTTTTAAGACCACCACTGTCTTGTGTGTGGGTCTGCTGAGCTTAATTTTCAAAGGAACAGAAGAATTTGCTGATAGACTGCTGGCTTTCCCACAAGGAGAAACTTGGGGATCACTTGCAACCTCTATTCCTCCATCCATCTCCATTTCCTGAAATAAACAAGCAGCTGGTGGGGGTCACCTCCCCAGGCGGTCACTCTTGGCCTGTGGTTTCTTCATTTGCAGCTCTGTGGTCCCAGTTCTCAGCTTTCTCATGAACCACGTGGGAGTAGTAGCTGTGTCTTCCCCAGGAGCCCCCTGGAGCTGTATTGTGGCAGTGTTGTAGAGGTGTGAGGTCCTCTTGACTTCTCTGTCCCCACCCCATTGGGGCAGGAATATCTAATGAGCAGTGATGGAGAGGCCTGCTTGCCTGAGCATATGGCCTGGGGCATCAACAGTGATTACCCAGAGGTGGTCTCAGGTCAGTCTGCATCTGCCTCCAGTGTAGTCTGCCCTTCTTCAGCTTCCCTGGAACAGAGCAGCAGGCTGACTTTATTTGCTGTCCATTCACTCATTCACTCATTCACAGAGAAATAGTGGGGCTTTGGACCCACAGACTTGAGATCCATTCCTGGCCTTTCCACTTCCTTGTTAGGTGACTTTGGAGAATTTACTTTTTTGGGCTTTAGCTGTAAAATAAGGATGAGTGAACCTATTTCATAATTTCTGTGAAATTTTCAGTGGCATGTAGCAGGGTTTCTCAGCACTGTTGACATTTTGGGTGGAATAAACTTGGTTGTAGGGGTTCTCCTTTGCATTGTAGTATGTTTAGCAGCATCCCTGGCCTCTACCCACTAGATGCCAGTAGTTCCCCTGCCCTCATTTGTGACAAACCCCAAAATATTTCCACATATTGCCAAATGTCCCTTGGGTGGGGAAGGAGACAAATTGTCCCTTGGTGAGAACCACTGGCCTAAAGACTGAGATGCAGATTGCATGGTTTGTGGCACTAAGAAGCTGGTTGATTGTAACTCCAACCTTCCCCTAGATATCACAGGGCTTAGCAAGGAGTACCAGAGTCCCTGCTTTCCAGAATTTTAGAGTCAAAGTTAAAAGGAACAAAGTCATATGAGGAGATACTTAACAATGCAAATTATGGTTGGGATATTGGTCCCTTGAAGCCATGGCCTTGATTGTCAAGGTTACTGGGCAGAGGGAGTGGTGAGAGTTTAGAAACAGCTCAGTGATGGGAGAGACACATCAAGTTTTGCTATGGTGCCTACCTGGCTGTTCACAAACTCTGAACACTGCTGATCTCCCGGGTCTTATGGGACAGTCTCAGCCACTCATTCAGAGGTTGGCACAGACCCAGTTATTTCTAACTAGATAACCTATAGTTATGAAAAGGGGCCACTTCTGTTAGATAAAAATATCTACTGATAAAGGAGTAAAGCATTAAAAAATAATATTCTTGGGGCTTGCAGTTTTTGTGGGTTTTTTATCTGCAGGTTTGACAATGAAGTTATTTTTTTTCTAATTGCCCCCAATTCTTTCCTCTTCTCTTTCTGTCACCAGTAGGGAGGAGAATACTGATATATGCCTGTAGTGACTACTGTGATTTTGCTATAAAAATATTTCCATGAATACTGAGGCAGAATTATAGAATAAGGCAAAAGAAAAGAAGTGAGGTAGTGGGCTTTGAAATTGGCATGGATTTAACAGTCATCTCTAACTCTTGGTTGTAATGATGAGGAAACCAAGAGATGCAATCACTTCCCCAATGAAGGTAATCTAGCTCATTAGGGTTAGAGCGGTATTGAACCCAGGACTCCTGTCTCCATCTGTCGCTCTCACCTTGAATCTTTCTTTTTTGATCTGCTTCCACTATTTCAAGAGAGAGCTTGGGCTCTTAAATATTTTTTTTCTTTTTGGTTTTGTTTAAAAAAAAAATCACTGAATCAGAGCGCCTGAGTGGCTCAGTCCATTAAGTGACCAACTTTTGATTTCAGCTCAGGTCATGATCTCAGTGTCATGGGATTAAGTTCTGTGTCTGGCTCTGCACTGAGAGGGTAGAGCCTGCTTAAGATTCTCCCTCTCTCTGCCTCCTCCCCTGTTCACATGCTTTCTCTCTCTGTAAATGACTGAAGCAAAAATTCCTCTAATATTAAATTTCCTTATGATTTCAAGATAAATGTTTTTTTATGTTTGATTTTTTTATTGTGGTAAAATATACATAATATGAAACTTGCCATTTTTACATGTACAGTTCAGTGGCCTTAAGCACATTCACACTGTTGTGCAACCGTCACCACCATCCATCTCCAGAACTTTTTATCTTTCCAAACCAGAACTCTGTGCTCATTAAACAACTCCCATTCCCCCCTCCCCTCAGTCCCTAGTAACTACTGTTCTACTTTCTGTCTCTATGATTTTGGCTATTCTAGGCACCTCATTTTATTGGAATCCTACAATTATTTGTCATACAATATTTTTATGTTTGATTTTAAATTCTTTGGTGTCTGTTTTAAGGTTTTCCATTCTAAACTCCAAGGTTGTAAGCAAGTCTTTTGTCATTTCCTGCCCATTGTTGATTATTTTCTCTTTTTTTCTAGCTTCTCTCTCTTTCATGGTTCTCTTGGGGGTGGAAAAGCAGTCAGTGGTCAGCAAAGAAGGGCTTTGGTATCTGTGATTGGGAGGGGAAAAGAACCCTCCTATACTTTCCCACTCTCTGCAAGGACAGGAAGGTTATGGTAACCTGTACTGCTTGGGGTGATCTGGTCTCCTTTCAGGTTTTCAGTAATCACCACCATCTAAGTAAATCCCTTCCTGCTGGAAAAAGAATGTGAATTGATATAAATGATGAGTTTAAATGCTGTTTAGTGTTCTTAATTTTTTTTTTTAATTGTGGTTTTTCTGTTATTTTATATATGATTTTAGAGGTCTTTCTTTGGCAGAAGTGTCCTAAATATTAAAAGAAAATAAATAAATAGGAGATTATCTTTTGAGTGCCCTATGGATTTATTTAGGTTTGAGGAGTCTAAGTAGTTGAAATTTTGAATTTTCCTAGATTCTATAAATGAAAACTGTCAAACAGCTGCCAACATCAAGATAGCTGAGGATTCGACTGGTTAGATTTGTCACATTCATTCAGGGTTAATCTGAATATAACTTTGTACCTTTTGGTAGGTTAATCTTCACACTCAGAGACCTGAGCGGTAGTCATGTTCTCCCTGTGGCCTTAATATGACCTCTCTGGGCAGGTTTTGAATCGTCTGCCCTTACTACACCATGGGGGAAGACAGTCCTTTCCCTTGTGCTCATTGATGACCTTTTGTCTTGTGGGATGTGTGTGTCCTGGCTCCTGACAGGAGAGTTTGCAAGTCACAGGTGGCTGTTCTGTGGGAACATTTGGCTGCATGCATTACACTTTGTATTTTGAAAATGGACCACTTTGCCAGCTGGAAAAGCCAACAGGCACATTCCTTCAGCCAGGGCTGTGGTTGCTCCTTCATGGGCCATAAATGCTCTAAACCCTCACATCTCAAAATGGAGCTACAAGATTCCCATTGCTCGTGGGGAAACCCAGACAAGGGCTTTGCCACCTGCCAAGAGGCAGGCCTTTTAGCTGGCAATATAATGTTTAAATATGCATAGGCCGTGAGACTCTGTATCAGTGGGTTTCTATTGTGGTTGCACACTGGAATCATTCAAAGAACTTTCAAAACTACCATCTGGGAGATTCTGATCTAATTGGTTTGGGGTGGGGGAATTCAGGGCAGGTGATTCTTACGTGTAGTAGCCAGGTTTGAAAACCACTGTTTGAAGTCCTTGAACCTATTTCTGAGCAAACCATACCTGCCTCTTGTCTGTGGTGATGATTATAATGATGATGATATTGATCAGAGCTAACATTTATTGAAACTTCCTTTGTGCCAGATTGTCTTATGAACACTTTTATATGCCTCATCTCAGATAGCCTTTGCAGCAGCTCTATGAAGCAGATGCTATTAGTGCCCTTATTTGGGGATGTGGAAGCTTAGGCCCAGAGGAGTTAAGTCACCCTCCTAAGATCACCCAGCCAGTATGCAGCAGAGCTCTGGAAGATTTCGTGCTGTAGCCACCGCACTGACAAAGGGTGATTGGGCAACTTAGGCTGAGTGTCTTCCTCTGAAGACCTTCCAAGGTGGGAGTCCCCAGTCTCCTTAGATATGGCTGATGTATCATCTCATTGTGAAACTAGATGTGGACATTGCCAAGACACAGAGAGTGGGAACACCAGAATGTGGGTCACAGGCGCTGACGAAGGTCTGGCGCTTCGCTGGGGCTTCTGTGTCTGTGTGGGTAGCCACCATCAGATGGAAGTACCTGCAGCGACTTTTGTACTTAAATGAAGTGCTATTAGGCAGAAACATTAAGGAGTGATTGAAGGCAAGGACAATAATGCTGAGGACTTTTCCTGACAGTGCCTTAATGGGAGAACGTGGAAATGCAGCCTCTTCTCTTTAACTCTTACTTGGCTCTCCTGTGGCTGCTTCTAAGAGTATCAGGCTGGGCCTTGCAAACCAGTTGCCTTGGCAGATCCTTGCACATCTTAAGTTGTTTTGCAAGCTGTTGGCTGTCCAGAATGCCAGGCATTTTTCCTGTGGAAATGTGCTCTGTGTGGTTCTGATTAATCTCATCTTCTGTTGTCTTCCTGGACAGCTTTCATTTTCTGTTGCTTCCTGTAGTGTTTTCCCCATGGTCCAGATCCACCTCCTCTTGCCCACCTAGCACTCTTCTCCAGGTAGCCCACATCTTGTTGTTTTGCCTCATGACTCTTCCCTTCCTGCTGGCTCTCATCTTCCAGATTCCCCCTCTGAGCCCACTTTTTTGGTGAAGTCTGTGTGAAGTATGATTCTCCTTGCCACTACTTCCCTCAAAACCTTAACAATGCCAAAGAGAACACAGACTCACTAATGATATAGTTATTTCTTTGCCATCTGCATACTGATTATCATCTGGTGATTTTTTTTCATATGTGGTGGGTTTTCATTTATTAATTTATTCAGTTATTTATTTGGGGTCTGAATTTGGGTGGGGAGATTGTCTTTAAAAACATTTTTTTAAATATTTATTTACTTTTGGGAGACAGAGCACAAGCGGTGGTGGGGGGAGGGGGACACAGAGAGGGAGACACAGAATCCAAAGCAGGCTCCAGGCTCTGAGCTGTCAGCACAGAGCCTGACGCGAGGCCCAAACCCACGAAGCACAGGATCATGACCTGGGCTGAAGTCGGACACCTAACCAACTGAGCCACCCAGGCGCCTTGCGAATGTCTTTTTATATTGCCTCAGGAACCGTGCCAATGCATGCTCAATGCCAATTAGTGTGAAGCCAACGATCTTTAAGTCTACTGTCTTTACACTCACGGTATAGAAATTGCTTAGCTCTTAAAAAATATAGCATTCTCTTATATTATAGTCAAGTTTTCATCTTGTGACTTGTGGATTTTTCCAAGTCATTCTCTTCTTCTGTCAGTTTTGTTTATCAAACTGCTTGGTGCTCATAAGGCAGATGATTGGGGAAAGTGCAGCCCAGATGAATCCAGTCAGCTGTTTGGCAGTGATTCCCGTGAAAGGCGATGTCAGGAAGGAAGTTCAGCTCTAGGCACGCTTGGGTTTTGAGGTCAAATGGGGATCTCATTTATCTATGCCAACCCTCTTGCCCTCTGCCCTTCCCCAAAGGCTCTTTGCCCTCACCTTGTAACCTAATTTGCATTTGAAAAGGAACAGCAGTTGCAATAGCACTTTGGGTTCCAGCATTAAGCTAGCCTGGAGAGAGGATCCAGAAGTCAGGTGGGTTTGCTGGGACGTTCAGTGTGCAAAACCCAGCAGGGTGGCCAGGGGCCACATCTCCTTCTCTGGCTGAAGGTCTTTCTCAGGAGGTCAGAAGCAAGGATCTTAGTGAGAAAGAAAGAGAGAGGCAGGCGAGGAAAGGGTGAAAGGAAATGGGGCAGAAGAAAGGAGGCTTTCACAAAAGAAAGTTGCTGATTCTGTCTGTGATCAATCACGCTTAACAAAGAGGCCCTGTGACACGGGGCCTTGTTCCTCCCAGAACATCGTCATTCTGCCATCCAAAGCCTATCAGAAGACGCCGACATTAATTTAAATGAATGTCCCTGTTCTTGTTGGCAGCTTTTCCCAACATGGATGGAATTGATGGGACTGATGTCAGTGATTTTTTTTTTTTCTTCAGATTTCCTTGATGTGGTTCTGGGTGGTAGGAATTACCTTCACAAGAGGCCACACATTTTCCTAGATGCGTCCCCAAAAATGTCAACCTCAACTATAAAGCCGAAAAAGACATTTCACATACATAAAATATGTAATTAAAATGATGAATTATTGTAAGATAGAATATTAGCCTTGTGACATTTTAATCTGAACGCACAAGAGAGGGAGAAAGAGTGTGCAATCTGAAGCGCTCAATTAAATTTAGAATTTCCCCCCTCCATTGTTATGAATAAATAGAAAAGATTCCATAGCAGTCAGTGGAATTATTAATTGCAAGTAGTGTAAAAGGTGCATGCACCATATCACGAAATGGAATATCATTGTTAGTGACTATATTTCTTGGTAATTAAGGCCCAGACTAATGATGCAAGTTTTCTCCAGCATGATTTTCATCTGATTATGAGGCTGCTTCATTAAGAGCACTCAGCCTAACGAGCTGTAGCTGTAATAAAGTAATTTTCTGTCTTGTGCTCTGATTGATAAAGAGTTTCTATAGCTAAAAGGAATTGAAAATATAATTATAATTAGAAATGGTTGAATAAAGTTATTACAGGATTGCTGAAGGGTAGTGCAATTGACACCATAATGTTTTTTTGGAAGTGAGCATCTTAAAATTAGACTTTATAAAGCAACAAAACTCCTTTGCTAATAACTGGGCTGAATGTTGCTGCTTCCATAAAATGAACATTTAGATTAAAGGAAAATGAGACTTTCCCACATTGTTCTCGACAAGAAAAACATATGCAAGAAGAATGCTGTTGCCTGTCTTCCCCAGCATTCTTCCCTCATGAAGTAAAGCTTATGAACATACTTTTTACTCCATTTATAATAATTTTCCTTCTACCATATGTTGGAAAAAGATCTTTTTGATTAAACTGATGTCTTTTTAAGCATATAGTATAATTTTGGAGTTTCCCCTTGCCAATGTGCAAAGAGTTATGCTGTCTTTTTTATGTATTTATATTTATGAAGCAGTGGGTTTCGTGCAATTTTTCAAATTGTGTAGAGGGTTATTTTTTCTGTCTTTGTCATGCATTGGTTGATATCAAAATATAACTGGGGAGGATACAAGATTCTACCCCCCTCCCATAGGAAATGCTAATCAACTTTTTATCCTAGAAACCTTATTTCTTTTTATGATGTTCACATTTATAAACCATGAAAACTCTGTTAGAGCGGTCCTTGGTGTGCATGTCATTGGATATGTCTGCAATATTGACATATAAATCTATGGCAGTGGTTTTATTTAGAATTAGCTGATATACTTTGTGCTCCAAATTAGTTTCACATATTTAATTTGGTCTCTTTTGTCCCATTTTAGCTCCCTGCACTGCATGAAAAACATGCATATACTTTAAAGCTATCTGGCTTTGTAAATCCATTTTATGCAAACTCACTCAGGTATTATTGGGTCTATAGTGAAATGAGGATTGGATTGGATCTTCCTAGGTCTGCACTTTTGACTGATTTTTTTTCAAAGCTAGCATTTTATACTGATTCTGACAATTGGAAAGACTTTTAGAATTTTTGAGAATCATTTCTAACATATTCTAGGGTAATAAAAGCATGTTATTGGAATACCATTAGTAAGATTAGAGAGGAAAAAGAGCAGAATTTTATTGGTTGTTCATTGAAAATGTTAGCTGTGATTAGTTACATAATCCTACATTAACCTGTAAATTAAAATTCCTTGGTGCAATTTGATGGCTGATTTAATTTTGTCTTTCTTTGTTTGCCGCAGGCTAATTCCATTATGAATTCTTTATACAGCCTTTTCCCTCAATGATTAGCAGCTTCTACTCAAGTTCTGATTACTATTGTACACTTAGCACTACATAAAGCCGGGGATTAATATTCCCCTGAAGAATTGTTGCTATGGATCTGCTCTATTCCTTCTAAGAGATGTTTCTGCAGCTTCAATTGTCCATAAATTATGATCTCTAGTGAATTATCAGTGGGAGTGAGCTGAGCTTAACAAGCTGAAGAGTGCACTCTAGTTCGGGGAGAAAAAAGGCAAGGGAGAAAGAGAAAAAAGGTTCTCAATTATTAATTGTGAGGTTGGATCATTCAGAAGAACTGATATTTTCCCTATTTCTGTACTTGTAGACATGTACAATTCAGAATGAGGTTGTGGGTTAAAACAGAAGCTTTAGAAATCTTTCAATATTTAGTGATCATAACATGCCAGAAGGTCTCAATTACCTGTAAACAGGGAGAGAAAATGCTAGCTCTGCCACCAGTAACGGGGTTATAGGATGTATTTTTATCTTGAGAAGGTGACATTGTCTTAATTTGTGAAGTGTGATTGCCCCACTGGCAGTTTAGGAATATGTATTTAGGTATCATTGTTTTAAAACATCATTAGGAATAACAGAAGAATTGAATGAAATTGACTTAAGGGATATTTGCAATAAGGCAGGATTTTCTCAAACTGGTATCTCTAGTTAACGATCTGTAGCTTGGAAAAGGTATCTCGGTTTTGCTTTGCTGGCAGTACAAATCATGGTTGGATAATATTTGAGCATGTTTCCCCTTTGGATTAATATCATAAGGGACTGTGTTCAGGATTTATTTTGAATGCTAGCTTATATAAACCCAGATATCCATCCTTTCCATTATATAGCAGTCAGTTGGACTTCTTGCTCTTCTTGAGGACTCTGTGGTCCTGAAAGTTTAGCAAGAGAAACCCTTTATTTTTTTATTTTATTTTATTTTATTTTATTTTTTTGAGACAGAGACAGGGCATGAACGGTGGAGGGTCAGAGAGAGGGAGACACAGAATCTGAAACAGGCTCCAGGCTCCGAGCTGTCAGCACAGAGCCCGACACGGGGCTCAAACTCACGGACCACGAGATCGTGACCTGAGCCGAAGTCGGCCGCTCAACCGACTGAGCCACCCAGGCGCCCCGAGAAACCCTTTAGAATTGGGCTGAGACCACCAAGCTTGATGAATTGCTAGCTTTTACCAGTGCCTGGTCTAGTCCAAGGGAAATAAACATTTGGATAATGTATCATGTAAGGTGATTCTCATTTCTTCCTTCTCTCTTTTCTCTCATTTAATTTTCTGCTTCCTTTTTACTTCCTTTCTCTACCTTACCTTCAGCCTTCCTTTTTGGATTTGTCTTCTTATTCCTCCCCCAGTGACTCATTCCCCAAAGGGCAAAAATATGCTGGCATTTTAAAGTTGAAGCAAAAAGGTGAATTTTATGGCTACTTGGAAGGCAGCTAAGGGCAGAGTCCTGAGGGAAGTGAGATAAAATAACGGAATCTGAGAAGTGCACTTACCATACAGTGGAAAGAATCTTTTCCAGGAATTATCATTTTCCGTGGTTTTTCAACTGCAAAAGCAACCAATCATATACAAAATCAAGGTAATTCTGTTATTAGGGAAGTGAATCATTTTTAAGTTGAAGTCTCAGATTGTACTGAGCAGTTCCTGGAAGTGGAGGGAGTGTCTGTTGTATCAGACCCTGGTCTCTGCAGCACGATTGGTGGTGTTTGGGCACATATACACATAAATGCATGTGCACATGCAAATCTACGTGCACATCATTTGAGGTTCAGTGCAGGACATGAATCTTAAGGAGGGGGACATATATTTGTTGTCCAAACTGCAACCCTTCTGAGAGTGAAAAGGATGTTACTAATAACAAAGCCAGGACAGGAGACATAAATGAGATGATTTCTGGCAAATAGGACATGTGCTTCCCTTCATCTTAGGGGAGGATTGCGGTCAAGTCTCTTCTCAGAGTCATGTGTTTGCCTTTCCTTTCTGCCACCTGCCATTTGAGCCTCCCTTTTTGTTGAGGAATTTGGTTCCTCAGTCTTGTTAGGAGCCAGAGACTGACTCCCATCCTTTTCTTAGACCCTTTTGCACTAAGGCACAGACATGTGACCCTGGTTTGCCCACCAGACACACCCACAAGGGACCTTGTCTTGAGGGCTAGTGATGCAAAGAAGTGGGATTCTGCAGAGCTGCTTAGTTTCTGGCTGCATCAGGGACTATGGTCCTGTGGGTCTTGCAGTGGGACCCAGAACCCCATGGCAGGGTCTGTGAGGATCAGGACTGCATTGAGATCATGAGTACTGTTCTAGACAGGGAGCCTCTCAGTCTCCTTCTCTGGTCCTCTTAGAGATTGAAAATTAATATCTTGTCATCAAGGAGTTGCTGTGAGAATTAATGCGAAAACAAATGGGCAGTGGTTTGAACACACTGGTCAAAATTCAGTCCTCTTTTCCATCAACAGGTGCTTGACCAGGGCCTGGGCAGCCAGCCATGAGAGTTGGAGTGTGGAGGAGGGTTGCTGGTGGAAGCCTTACCTTCTCTATTACCTGAAAATCTGGCTCTGACCCCTGGGGGCATGCTCACTTGGCTGGGCTGTCGGGGCAGGAAAAGGGAACCACCAGCTAGCAGATCTGTCCTTAGAAGGTGCGTGCTCTCTGGGAGCATTTCACACTGTTTCTCAACAAGGTAGCCAATGGCATTTTAAAATTTTTTTTTTTCAACGTTTTTTATTTATTTTTGGGACAGAGAGAGACAGAGCATGAACAGGGGAGGGGCAGAGAGAGAGGGAGACACAGAATCGGAAACAGGCTCCAGGCTCCGAGCCATCAGCCCAGAGCCTGACGCGGGGCTCGAACTCACAGACCGCGAGATCGTGACCTGGCTGAAGTCGGACGCTTAACCGACTGCGCCACCCAGGCGCCCCTGCCAATGGCATTTTAGATACGTGAGTTTTATTTCGTGGATTATTATTCCTGGACCTACCTACTAAATTCTAAATGCCAATAGTGCTCTCCCAATAGTTGTGTCTACCAAAATCTCCTTATCACCCATTTCCTGACACCTTTTGAGAACAGTACAACTCCAGATAAGATCCATGAGTTACTGTATTCTTCCAATAACAGTCAGTATTCTCCCTGAGGAGAATTTTGACTAGAACATCTTTCACCATTTCATGTTCATTTTTAGTAACCTTTTGTGCCCCTTACAAATTGATCCCTCTAGATCTCCCTACTTACCCCATCCTGCTGTTTAATCTAGCTCTGGTTGGAATGGTGCACCAAGGAAGGTTCATTAAAAATAATCTTTAACCTACTTGGTTTGGCTAAAGACCCACTGTGAAGCCAAATTTGAAGGAAAAATGAAACACTCAATATTTATTTTATTTTGGTTTACAGTCTCGGGCAGTAGCATTTTCACTTGTTGCAAGTGAGTGTTATTTTGGGAGTGATTACTCCTAGAACCTTCCCTGCCAGAGACTGGAGTTCATCCCCTAGGCAGGAGTCTAGTCCTCTGGAGACCTCTGAGGTGATGTGTGAGGACAGTGATGACTCTAGGAAAAGGATTCTTTTGTGTGAAATAACCCTAGGAGTCCTGATTTACAGTATGCTCACCTGACCTATAGCTGCCAAGTTAGGTAGTTGTTTTCCCAAGGTATGTGGTGAATAGTACATATTTGGTGGGTAGACTGGTAGAATATTAGACATAAAAGTAACTGGTTTAGCTTATTCTCTTTTTCTAAGTAAGGAAAGGAAGTCAGGAGTGTTGGTTGAAATAACTTTTACCAGATCATCATTGTCATAACAACTCATACATACTATGTTCCAGACACTGTTCTAACATTAACCATTCTAAACATTAGCTCATTTGAGCCTGTGACTGTTCTGTTGGGTCATTCTTATCATCTTAATTTTATAGATGAGGAAACTGAGGCACAAAGAGGTTAAGAAATTTACCTATCTAAATCCTGGCAGAGCCAGGATTTATACCGTGGACATTGGGCTCCAGAATCTGGCTGCTCCTCAGCCATTATGCTGTCGCACACCTCAGGAGATGGAAGCAGGATTTGAACCTGTTTGTTTGCTCTTAGGTGTACAGAATCTCCTGCCTTTTCTTTCTTTCCATCTCCATCAGTTTCCCCTTTTTTCCCCTAAAGTGTGTTTATTTTGAGAGAGCGTGCAGGTAGGAGAGGGGCAGAGAGAAGGGGAGAGAGAGAATTGCAAGCAGACTCCACGCTGCCAGCACAGAGCCTGACGTGGAGCTTTAACTCATGAACTGAACTGTGAGATCATGATCTAACCACGGTTGGACGCTCAACTGACTGAGCCACCCAGGTGCCCCTCCATCAGTTTCCTATGTGTCTATAATTGATGCTCCTCCCCACTGAGACTGCTCCTGCCTCATTCACATCCTCACTTGGACATTTCCATGCCTACTGCCTCTCCGTTTTTACTGTTGCCTTTCTTGCCAAACACAAATAATGACTGTTCTTTTGCTGTTCCTTGTTTCTGGTGCAGCAGGACAATGAGGGGGGCACAGATCAGTGTTTCTCAGAGCATGGCTGTGGTGAGCCTTGAAAAGAGGGAACCTTGGTAACACACCCAGAGGTAAAGACAATTTCCTTGCTCCATTGATGTCTCTCCCAGGAAAGAGATTCTTAGTAGAACAGCCAACTCTGGATTCAGAGGAAGCAGTGGCATTTCAAATGGGGCGTGTGTGTGTGTGTGTGTGTGTGTGTGTGTGTGTGTGTGTTAACAGTCACCATGCAGGAAGGATACTGAGATCTCAAGCTGAGTGATTCCCTGAATAGCAGGCACAGGCAATACCACTGAAGGCATAAGTTCAACATTTTCCTCTGTTCATATTGGCCAATGTGAGAGAATCAATGAAAACCCCATATGAAAAGAACCCACATGCTATGGATGCCTTCTCCTACCTTTTACTTCCTCTCCATTCTAGCCATAGCTCAAGTTTGCTTTTGAGCCAAGGAAGCTGCATAATTTTACTTTGCCTTTGTGGAAAAGACTTGCTGTCAAATTCCAGGCAAGTTGATTCTGCTGATTTGCATGAGAGGGAATATAATATGATGAAGATGTAAATGTACACAATTGTTTTCTTATCTGTAGGCTTTCTATTTTTTTATTTGAAAAGAGTCAGATTTAAATATGCCCATTTGAAGTAAGTTACAGGGGCTTATGCAATGCCAGGTGATTACATTTTTAAAGCCCTCTTGTTGGTTAATTCGGCTTTTCTTCTTTTATATGAATTCATTTCATCTTGCTTGTGATAAGAACTTTGAGCATTTATATTAGAAATATTATGAGAGATAAGAAAAAAGATAAGAAATGGGCCCTGCCTTCTAGAAGCTTACAACGAGACACATTTTAAAATGCATATTCAAGTCATTTGGAATTTGGAATGAATTCTCTATATAAACAAGGTTCTTACACATTGCAATTATAGAACCCTTCATCGTTTACAAAATACTATCATAATCCTAGGCAAGACAAAAAAAAGCCTCTTTAACTCTTTATGTAGTTGAAACAATGCAGTTGGAAACCATTTTAAGTGTTCTCTCTCTGTTTTGTTAAAACTCAGAACTCACACCATTGGGATCCCGAGCTTTTGCTTTGCCCACTTTGCTCTGAAGCGGGATTACCAAGGTGTCAAGACATGATCCTGACTGTTGGGTGAGGAATATCAGTAGGTCCTAACTTTCATATGCCTATCACTGTTGCCCATTGTAGTTAATACCCCAAACTGTCTTTTGTGGGTTGTATTGAGTTTTTCTTATAACAACCAGTAGGATATTTAAAAAATTTGATGTTGCCTTCCAGACTTTAACTCTGTGGTATTTCAGCCTTGTACAATATGTTCATATAATTATTTAAATATTTTGTTTTTTTGCCTTGATTATTAAAAAAAAACACATCTCAAACAGAATGAAAATGTAAATGTGATAATTCAAAGTGTAGGTTTCATCAAGTGAATATAAATGAGATGGGTTGAATCATTTTTGGTATGTTGTAAGTGGGAACTGTAGCCTTTTTCATCCTATTAAGTCAGGCAAATGAGAGTTCAATTGTGAAGAAATGAAAATGGTAAGACCCAATATGATAGAAATAGATATTAAAGATTGTGAGTGAAAGACAATGTAGTTAGGAATTCTGTAAGATTATTTTTAGCTCTCTGAGAACAGAACCTCCATACAAGTTTATTGTTTAACTTGTATACCTTTGAGTTTCAGACTTATTTCAGGGTCAGTATAGATGGACACTAGAGCTACATGCAATGGAGGGGACTTAACTCTTTAATTGAAAGGGATAGATGGTGACAGCGATGTCTTGAGCCTTTGGAAGCAAAGAGCTAGCACAACAAGGTAAGGGAGAAAGAGAAAGGAGAGATCCAAGTCAGCAGCAGTAGCTTAGAGAGGACAGTTGTAGACGGCATGAAAAGTTGGCAAGAAGATGAGCCTCCTGTTGAGGGGGACACTTGTATGAGGAGGAGACATTAGAAAGTCACATGGAATGTTTTAAATCCCATAAACAGTATTCTGCCTGCTCAGAGATGACATGAGATCATGTTTGTTAATAGATCAGGGAAGACTTTAGGGTATATATGACATTTAAGCTAAGCCTAGAAGAATGCATAAGATTTTTTCCAGCTAGAAATTTGGAGAAATTATATGATGAGAACAAAATGGGATGGAATGAATGATGAAAACAAAAGTGCAGAGGCAAGAAATATTAGCACATATTTGGGTAACAGTGAACCGTAAGGCAATTATTGATTGGTGTAAGGTTCATTGAGAAGAGTAGAGAAGATTAAGTTAGATTATGGCCAGATTAAGGAGGTTCTATTATTCCAAGATAAACTATGATTTTTTTATATTAAAATTTTTAAAATTAAAAAAAATTTATGTATCTATTTTTTTAAAACTATGATTTAGATTTAATTTGTTATTCTCTTAATCTGGTGGTGTGGACCCTGGGGCTTGGAAGGAAGGAAAAAACCATTACAAAGCTCTTCCAAGATTTCAGGTGAGGGTTCTGAGGGTCCAAAGCAGGAGGTACATGTAGGAATAGGAGGCAGTGATGGATTTAAAAGCTAGAATAAGTGTGATTTGGCATGATTGGATTGTCAAGGATGAGAGAAGGGAAAGAGTCCAGAATTACCGAAGGAATGGAAGATTGGTAGAGTTATAATAAACAGGAGAAAGACAGAGGAAAGAACAAGATAAATTTCAAGATGTTGAGTTTGAGCTGCCCATGGAATACCCTGTTGGAATTCTCTGGAGTGCTTGGTAGACTTGAAGGCATGGAATTGGGAAGTAATTTCTTGGGGGTAATGTGAAAAGTAATGGGGATAGATGAAATTTCCAATGAGAGTTTTAAGGACAGAAGGTCGGGGCTTGTGGTTCAGAATTGTGGGAATTTATGTTTTTAGGGTTTGGAGGAGGAAGTTACACCAATGAGGAGAGAGGAGAATTAAGTACAATGTGAAGGATGACAAGGAAAGAGCCAGCTTCAAGAGGGAAGTGGTGAGCAATAGGATCAAGTGCTGGGAAGTGGTTGAGGATGTGGCTATTAGAGGTCACCAGAGACTCTTAAGTGAGCAGGCCCATTTAGAGAGATGCTGTGATGGCTCCTGTCATACTAACTTGAATGTCTCCACAATGCAGGAGGCAATGTGACTGCTGGGAGTTGGAGGACTGCAGATAAGAAGGGGGCTAAAAGGGAAAGTTCAGAAGAGCCAGATGGGAAGACTCATCAGTAGTGAGGGCCCAACTAAAAGGAAAAAGCATTGAAAATGAATTCAGTGCATGGTTTGGGAATTTTATTAGATGAAAGTAGATGGGGAGTATTCCCAGGGGTTGGAGAGTGATATGGCAGTTTTAGCAGGAGATTAATGAGTTGAGGGACCCTAGCGTGCTTTCAAGGGAGGAGGCTTAAATGCCTGGCCTGGAGCCTGGCTGTGGTGGTAGGATGAATGGAGCTGGAAAGGGCATGAGGCCCTGGTCTGGGGGAGCAGGGAGAGGGTGAGTGGTCATAGGGGCACAGAATATATGTAGGAGGAGTGAACATGTGGGGAAGCAAGGACTGTTTGGAAAACAATTTCAGGGTTTTGATCTTTTTAGCTGGCATAGTTTCCAGTGTCGAGGTATCCCAGGGTATGGCTAAGAAGGTGTTCAGGTAGACTGTGGATGAGATTTTTGGGAGTTCCACAGGTCTGGGAGGTTTTAAGTCAGCGCTGAAAAGATCATCAGTATGAATTCTGAACTTACTAGAGTTAAAGGCAGGGGGCTAAAGAGGAAGGAAGGAAACTAGTATTTACTGAGGCCCACTGTGTGCCCGGCAGTATGTGAAAGTTTTTCACATCTGTTATAGCATGTAATCCTCATAATAGCCCTGTAATTATGGATAATGTTGTACCTGCTTTACAGATGAGATTCTGAAGCCTCTCAAGGTGGCCCAAGGTCTTCCAGATAGATCATGCTGGAGACAGGCTGCAAATCCAAGTCTATCCCAAAGCCTGTGCTTCTTTGGGAGAAGAACCATAAGCCAAAAATTGACATCATAATCTAGATGGGGGTCACCAGACAGTGGGGGTGGTCTCAGGGTCAATGGACAATGACAGTGAGAATGCAGATAGTTTGGTATAAATAGGAAGTGTGGACTTGAAGAGAAGAGGTAATGTTTAGTGGGTGTGTTGGGAGAGAAGTCTGGAAATGGAAGTGCAGAGTCAGTGAAATATTGACCTCACACATGGTGATATTGGTGGTGTGAGAAGGGTAGGCTTGAAGGAATTATCAGGGGGAAATTAAGATCCATTTAAATGGCCATGGATCTATTGGAATGGCTGGGGCTTGTTTTGAGGGGAGCTTTGCCTTCCCATTGCCTCTGAGTTGTTACACATCGTGACACTTGCTTTCATCCACTCTATTTTTGTTCTCATGTCTGCCAAGATCAATATTGAAAAATGGGCACTTTCTCTAAGAATTATGATCAAGCTTGGTAAATATTTCAATTCAATTCAAATGGATTGTTTTGAATCCTGAAACATTTATTTAACATAAGAAAAATGAAGTGTTAGATATTGTTCCTCTCAGTGGAAGGGAATAGGTTTTGAGTTTTGTAGAAAATTGACTCAATTCTTCATCTTCTCTTTCACTCATGGTAGACCAGTAAGAAGGTTATTGTTGGCACAGCGGTTTCTGAAGATAACCATCCTTCATTATTGTTTGTACTATTTTGCTTCCCAGATTCCCTGACTAAAATCCATTTGCTCTCTAAGCTGGGCATATTTAATTATGAATCCTTAAAATGGCTGATGGGACATTATGACGACTTTAATGGGCCTTGGCACAATGAATGGAGTTATTTCCTGGGTATGAATAAGAAGTAGTTTATATCAGTGCGTGATTAGTAGGCTTCTTGATGTCCGGTTACCCAGTTCCTGGAGGGCTATTTCTATGATATTGATATCTATAGGGACTGGGTGAGGCAGCTTCAGTCAAATATTATAAAAAAGAGTTCAGCTATTGTTCTTCTTGGCACTCTAAAAGGTATTCATTTTAGGATTTATTCAGGTGAATTTTTGATCATGTTTCCTTGCTACATGAAAATCTCCCAGATAAGTTAGAGTTAAATAAAAACATTGTTCCTGCCTTTGGGTAGGTGTCTACTTTTTTTCTGCTGGTTATCTTGGAGTTGGTCCACCAAGAAGAGTTATTTTTCCCTGGCCTCATCAGCTAGGTGGTATGGGGTATAATCCATTCAGCTATTCAAAAAGTATTTATTGAATGCCTGCTATAGGTCTGGTATGGCTCTGGGGACTGGAATCCTACTAGATGGCAAGACAGACAGAAGTCCTTGCCCAAGGATTTCCGGTGGGGAAGACACACAGTAAATAAGCAGCCAATTATATGAATTATAATGTCGGAGAATTAAGCAGTGTAAAGGAAAGCAGAGAAAGGTGGTAGAGAGGGAGAGGAGTGGTAATATTGTGGTGTGGTCAGGGAAGACCTTCCTGCAGAAATGGCATTTGAGCTGAGATCACAGTTAAGAAGGCTAGTGACATTTGGCATTGATTATTTGCTTTTGATGTTTGATGCAAAGTACTTTAGCATGCCCTTTCATTCTTAACTGACAACCCTGGGAAGAAGATACTGGTATCCTCCCTTTCAGGAAGTTGAAGAAACTGAATGGAGGTGGTTAAATGAATAGGTAGAGCACACAGCTGGGGCTTCACTGGGACTGCTTCACTCCAGGTGGGGTGTCTCACTCCCATACCCTGCAGATCAGAGCTGCCTGCAGACATGCACCAGTGCACCCAAGAGAGGTGCTGGTGTGTCAGCTCACACAACAAAGATACCAGATGCTGAAAGGGAATGTCAGAGAGGGTCCCTCAGGGGTGTCCACCTGGGTGGGTGTGGTTGGGCACTTAGTGGCCCCTTTGGTCCAGCCGACTCAGAATGAACTAAGACCTCAGAAGACCTGACACTGACCTTGGGGTGTTCCCGGTAACTTTTATTTGAAAGCATTAAAAAAAAAATCTGAAAACTGCCTTCATTTAAAATGATATCCACCAACACCTCCTCACCAAGTCACGCCTCAGGTGTTTAAGAAATTCTGTGAAGTAATTGACAGTAAGCAAATGCACAACGTGCTTTTTGTTCTTTCCTTTCCATTTCAGAGAATTCAGGCTTTCTGTAGCTCCCTCTGGTAACAAAACATCTAAATGTGTTCAAAACACTGTTGTTATCTTTCACTTTACCCTTGAGCAATGCAAAGAAAATACTGTGAACTGGCAGACATCATTTTGCTAACACTCTCTTGTACATCCTAGCTGTGCTTCTCCTTAGGAAACCTCCCTTTCCCTTACTTGAAGGATGTTTTCTGCTTTGGCTGCTTTGGAGTCTGTGTTCAGGAAGCACATTGTTTGACTTGCTTTTTAAATTTCATCCTGGCCCCATGTCTTGCATCTTTAAGTTCAGTAAATGCATCACCCAAACTTGTTCCTGGTTTCCTGGAAGAGATTTTACTTGGAATGCAAAAGGGCTGGAGACCTGAACTTGGTAGGCTGTGGAGGCCAATATGTGGCACATGTGCCATTGCTGTCCCTTCCCTAACCTGTGACAGACATCAGTAACTGGATCTAGCATTATTTTCTTGTTATGTTTAGACACGGCCCCAGGACAGGACCCTTCTCAATTCTTGGCAGCCTCTGCTGACTGCCAGAGTTGATTCATGGATACAAATTCCTTGTCATCTCCGAGTAGTCAGAATAATTTCCTGCTGATAGCTGCCTTGACTGTTTCTACTGTAAACTTTAAAGTAGTTTAAAATGCTCTTCTTTTACTCTTAGTATTATGACAAATATAACACAAACATTATAGAGTATCTCTGATTTTCAGCATAAGAGAGTATATTAGAATCTTTGGGCGGGGGTCCATACATGTTAAAGTTACCTAGTTTCAATAACATTTTCACCAGTGGGTTGAGTAACATTAGAGCACACATTTCCCATTTCTGGCCTAGGCTCCCCCCTGCCCTTGTAGTGGAATGGACATCTCTGGGAAAACCTGGGGAATAGAGATCTAGAAAGCATCTTCAGTTGGCAAGAAGCTCTAAGAGGGCCAGCCCCACTTGATATGACCACTCATCTTTATCCCAGGGATCTGCAGCAGTGGCTGAGTTTCCTGAGAACAGTGAGGCAGGTCTCTCCCCATCCAAGCAAAGGAGTTGCCTGGTGACTTTGCCCTTCTGAGGACTCATTTCTGGCCCACAAAGTAGATGGTCTCCATTGGTGGAAGGGCCAATGCTCCTGTCAACATGGAGCTGGATGGGCATACCTGCTCAGGGCAGGAGGCGACTTCTCTCACAAAGACCCCATTTGTAGCTTCCAAGAAAGAATGTCTCAGAATGTTCAAAAGCAAGTTGTGAAAATATTTTTTCAGAGGCACTGCATTAGTTTTAACAGTATATGCTCATAACTGGAAGTAATGATTTGGCAATTATAAGTTGAATTTCAAATAGGAGCAAGAGACCTATTTCTAGAGAAACAAATAGGGCTGCCTCCCATTGAGCTAAGTTGTACTTTGAACTTTCCTAGAGTTTATTTTCCCCAAGGAAATGGAGCAAATGTTGGTTCATCAATAATACCTGTGACTATAGATGGTCTATGCCAAAGGACTCCAAGTATTTTAGAGGTGGCCTCTGTGTCCATGTTTGGCCATATCATCTCCTAGGGGCCTTTCATTTCCATCTAATACTCAGTGGTGTGCAGGGTGGGTTAATGATTGCCTATTATATGTGGAGCCCTAGGCTCTGTTCTTGGAAACAAAGATGAGTAAAAGATTGTCCTGCCCTCATAGGACTCAAAATCTAATGGGGAAAAACAGACCTGTACATAGATTTTTTGAATATATTTTTTAAAGTAATCTCTACACCCAGTGTGGGGATCTAATTTAGAACCCTGAGATTAAGAGTTGTATGCTCTAATGACTAAGCCAGCCAGGTGCCACCATAGGTACTTTAAAGCAGTGCAGCAGGGCGCCATAGAGAAATGCCCTGAGTTTTCTGATGTATAAGCAAAGTTCGCTAATCCTGATAAGGGAGTATGTTTGTGGGGGAAGCTTCCTTGTAAAGGTGCCAGATAACCTGCATCTTAGTGCATACCTAGTAGGATGCCATTTTCTTTCTTTTTTTTTTCCTATTACCTCCCTACATACCCCAAAGTTAGATAAACAGAAGGAACCTTTGGTGATGCAACCCAAGGCAAACCAAGATTCAAGACAAAGATTCTTTGAGCATAAAGATTCATAGAAGGTGTGCTAAGAGGTGGTCATTGATGGCCATTGAAGAGCTATTGGCTTATGGATGTTACATTCTCAGGTTAGAACATAGTTGCCTCTTTTCTTTCTTTCTTCCTCCATCCAGTAATTGGAACTCCTCCGAAAGCTGTATATCAAGCCTGCCATTCTGTGAGCAATGCTCCCTAACCTCTCAGCTTTTTGTCCTAATCTAGATCCCTAATTTATTTGTTCTCATACCATTGTTCACTTTCTTCCTTCTCCTCTTGTGCAAACTACTTCCTTTCCCAGCACAGATTCCACAGTCCAACATTGAAAGCCCTCCTTTGTAAAGACCTTGCTCCCTAGTCTCTCTATAATGGTACTTCTCTGGCAAAATCCCATCCATGCTTAATTGCATCTTATCTACTCCTTACCTGCACGCAAGCCACTGAACAAGCAGGACAACAATATTTGGCTGTGTCTTAGATTCATGAGGACACATCTTGAATGGATGCTCAACATTGCCCTGCCATCTGCGACATCTCCCTTACTAGTTTATGCGTGTTCACACTCTCCAAACGTTTACTGATTCATTCAAGATCCATTTGGTGAGCATTAACTTTATGTGTGGCACAGTCATAGGCTCTGGGGACAGAGCAGTGAACACGATGGAGAGATACCTGGAGTTTTCATTTAAAGTAGCGAACAGATGTTACACAAATAAATATCAGATAATTTTTACTAAGAGCTATGTAAGGAATTTTGGGTGAATTGACAGAGAGAGCCTGGCTGACTAGTTTATATTCATTGGTTTGAGAAAACCTCACTCAAGGAGACATTTAAGCAAATATCTGCATACCAGAGAGGAGCCAGCATGTGAAGATCAGAAGGAAGAGCATTCAGAGCCGAGAGAACAGCTGGAGTAAAGGCCCTGAGATGGGATTGGGCTGGTCTTGTGCAAGGAACAGAAAGGCCTGTGTGGCCAGACCATAGTGGGCAAAAAAGAGAGTAGTATGAAATTAGAGTAGATACACATGGGTGTAGAATTGCAGATGTAGGGAGGTTCATGATGTTCCCTGTTGGTCCTGATTTCCATGGTGAAGGAGAGGTCAATCTCCCTTGAGACTCAGGGTATGTACTAAGTGTTGTATAGGTGGTAAAGAGAGTGGGGAATTTTGGAGCAGTCACTCAGGGGAATGGGGTAGGAGGGGGCCAAGGGCAGGGGTAAGAATTGGAGGGTGAATCTTTGACTCCTTTGTGGCTGGGATCAGAGTTTATAGTGGCTTTAATCATTCTAGCTGTGCTGTATGTGGGAGCAGAGGAGGTTGAATCTTGTATTAATCTGAGGACAGTTTTTTTTCAGAACAGATGTAAAGATTTTTTTCAGAACAGAGACTGCAGGTGGGTAAGTAGTTTGAAGATCAAGCATATAATTCAGGCTGTCAGAGGAGAGGCTAAGAAGGATATGAAAGCTTGAGGTGAAACAGATATCTAGAGTCTTCTGTGAGATTGGAAAGCAGTTGTAGAATTAATTTTCAAAAGAGTTTTAGTATTTTATTTTTTTCACCCAGCAACAGCAGCCTGAGTTCTAGATATTAGTTTGGCACTTGGCAGGATGGGAGATATTAAGGAGGTCTGTTTGAGTGGGTTTACCTTCTTCAGACAAAAATATTTGTTGGGAAGGCCAGAAGGCAGGATTTTGGAGTGAAGAGAGAAGGAAGGAAGAGGTGAAGAGAAATAGGCCAGAAGAAAGGAGGCTTTCACAAAGAGAAAGCTGCCGATTGTGTGTCTGTGATCAGTCATTCTAACAAAGAGGCCTGTGACACAGCCTTGCCCTCCCAGAGCATCACCATTCTGCCAGCTGAAGCCCCATCAGGAGACATGGACGGTGATTTATAGGAAGGTCTTCTGTTTGCCTTAGTAGTTTACTCCACTGCACGTGGGGTTTTTTGCTGGTGGCAGACTTTCTTTCAAAATTCTCTTTGTGTGAAAGCAGTGGTCACAACTAAGTACAGAGTAATCTTTGGAAGTTACTTTTTCATCTTTCATTTAAGAATAGACAAGTTTCCCAGTAATTTAGCTTTGAGGTTTGAGTGGTATGAAAACATACAAGAACCAGCCTCATTTGGGCAGATGTTGTGTGCCAGTTACACTCAAAAAAAAAAACAAACCCAAACCTAAATTCTCAAGGATATCTGTGTCTTTCATTGAGATCTTAGACTTCCATGAAACAATTCAAAGTTCCCATTGCTTTTATTTTTTCTATTTTATTTTTTCTATTTTTTCTATTTAGTCCAATAAATTTATTGGTCCAATAAATTTATCTTATTTTCAATGGTACATGTTCCTTTGATTTTTGGAATCTTATTGCAAATCAGGCATTTGAGGAGTACTTGATTGATTGAGTAGTTGCCTAGCCTTTTACTCTTCCGCCCAGGGGCAGCCAGCACTGTGGCATTTAGGCTAGTTCTGAAGGATATGAATTAGTGAAAAGCAAACAAAAAAAATTGGTGGTCAAGAAGGTCAGAGTCACTCTGGATAAAACAATGTTAAACAGATTGTTTCTTACTACTGATTTACTAAGATGTTTTAATATGCTCAGACGCATTGAAAATTTCCAAGTGAGAGGTAAAGTGTGAGATCTGTTTATGTCCTTTTGAACACAGGGTCTTTTTGTTGGAGTATCTTCTGGGACCGATATTCCACAGAACACAGTACATTTTAACGTATTGGCACAGACAACATTAAGATGTCCAAGAGAGAATAGTGGGGCAGAAAAGGGCTGAAACTCATAATAATGGGCTTCATATACAAGATGCCAAATTCTCCTTTACTTCTAGGTTGGTTTATTGCTTCATCATTTCTATGCTCTCCATCTACATGCTATCCATGGCATCAGATTAATCTTCCTAAAATAGAACTTTTCTCAGATTGCTTTTCTAATCAAATGGCTTTGTGTTAATCTAAAGGTGTGACAGATGGTATTTTCCAAATATTAATCTCTTATCTAGCTATCCTCTTCTTCCAAGTGATTGATACTCCACCCATATGTTCTTTTTACCTTGTGACAACACTTCAACCAAGAAGTGAAGTCTCCCCTTGAAAATGGGAGGGACTTGTAATTGCTTCAACTGAAAGAATATGATGGAAGTGATATGTGTGACTTCCAATGTTAGGTCATGAAAAGGTTACAACTTCTGCCTCTCTCCCCATCTGTCTGTATCTTGTGTCTCTGTCTCTTTCACACTTTGCCTTGGAACTCAGCCCTCTGCTGTGAGGAAGTCTGACCCAACCTATCTGGAGAGAAGCTGAGACTCCCAGCCAACAATCAGTATCAACTTTCAGAATGGGAGTGAATGAAACTTCAGATCAGATCTCAGCTTTTTTGAGCTTTGCAGGTGAGCCCCAGAGGTTATGGAGCAGAGATGGGCAGTCCCCACTATGCTTTATCTGAATTCCTAACCTATAGAAACTATAAGCATAATAAATGGCTGTTTTATGGTAGTAAATTTTGGAATAATTATAACACAGCCATAGTAATTGCAATGAAAGGGTAAAACTCCAGATTATTAATCTGACATTAGAGATCCCTCTCCATTGTGGTCCCTAACTACCCTTTAATTCTCGCCTTCCATTTCTTTATGAACTCACTGCTAAAAATATAGTTACCTTATTTTTTGTCCCCACAAGTCATATTTTCCTTACTGCACATATTTGCTTTTTACATTGTAAGATCCTTGAATAGTTCTTTCAATCACGTTTTCTTAGGACTTAACACAGTGCTAAGAATATAGAGTTGCTTAATAAATATTTGAAAAATAAGTCAATGAATAAATGAATGACATCATTCTCCTAGGTAGATACACCTTTCTTACACTTTCCCACATATTCAAATTTTGTCAGTGCTTAAAGGAGTAAGCTTAAGTGTTACTGCTTGCAAAGTTTTTCCCATTTATCCCCAAATTGAGCAATTCATTCCTACCTTGAGTGTGAACATAATGCGTTGCTTTATGTAACTTACATAGCCCTCAGTATTTATCAAGTGCAATGATTTGTCATCTCTCCATGGGCTTATATATAATTTCTCCAGTTAGTTTTGAAGGTTCTTTAGGATAGGACTATGCTCTATTTTCCTTTTCCTTCTTATTCTCCTCTTCTCATTTTTAAATTCTCCTTAGGACCTAGGATATACAGGACATGTTCAAAATCTCTTTGGTGATTATTAGGAGCCAAGAACAAAACATTAGCTCCCCAAACAAAAAAAATAAATGTGAAATCTAAATCAAACGTAGGCTATATTACATTTGTAGCATGTTCACATCCAGACTGATATTTCTGAACTCTGTACCATTCACCACACTGTGAGCATTGTACCCTATTTCAGGAGGATGACGTACTTTGTGAGGAAATGAATATACTACAGTAATAGGGGTCTGGAGAAGGTGCCTCCAGGGCCTCTGCAGTAGTGGGGAGAAGAATGGAAGCTCATGAAAACATGGAACTCAGATTTCAAACTCTTCAAGAGCAGTCCTACCTTGGCAGAGGGCTGCGGCATACACAGTTTCATCTGGATAAAGTTCATTGTGTAAAAGAAAATTAAAAGGAGCATATCAAAGGAAGTGAGGAATTCAGAAATCATAAACTGTTGAAGGCACTAGGGATATTCAGGTATATCTGAGAACCAGTTACACACGGGAAGACATGATGCCTATATTCAGTTAACTGGAATGTCAGGTACATTAAGGGCTCATGGTGAATACCTTCCCATGATTGACCCATGGCAAATGGGTGGGTGGATTTGGGGTCATTCTTAGGAAGGCTTTAATAATGGAGATTACCATCAATGAGTTAGACTGCCCTACCAAGTAGTATGTTCTCTGCCACTGAAATTCTCCAAATAGTGTCAAATAGGTACCCTATGTTAGGAAGAATGATTTAATGAATTTGTTCCAACTTTTAATTTCTGCACCCTTTTAGCCTAAGTTTAGTCAAGGAAAATGAAATCATTCTTGTTATTTCAAATGGAATTAAACACAGGGAGTTGGTTATAAATTTGGAGCAGGCTGGAAGATCTAAAAGGATGGAAGAGGGTACTTGGAAGAGAGAAAAGGAAGATGTTGTCAGTGTCCTAGAGTGAAACCCAGAAGTTGCATCTTCTGCTGCTTTGTAAGAGACATGTGGCAGTTCAATCTGGATGTGTTGAAAAGGAGGAGCGTTAACCAGGCCTACAGCTCCTGAAAGGGTGTTGCCTTTGCACAGGCTGCTGCATTTCAGAATCACCCCATCCCTGCTGTCACAATGGCAACCACCTGCAACCAGCGGCAATGGCCACACAGTCAGATCCATAAGTTGGAGTCTTTCCTCTTTCTTCCACCCTTTGACCTCCTGCCAGTGCCTCCTGTTGGCAAAACCTAACAGGAAGGTGGTAGACAAGGGAACCTGGGAAATGTGGTTCAGAGACTCAGCCCAGCAGAAGAGAGCACAGAATGTAAAGGCAGGTGTAGGACTGAGAGACAAGAGGCTAGTAATTGCCACCTGGGCCCACAGACCTTGCTGGCACAAGTGTCTCTTTCTCACTTGAACAACTCTAAAAGCTCCAACTGGTGTGCTTAAATCTTTTCTGACCTTTTCTGACATTTGGTGTCTAGGCTATAGCTGGAAGGGTCCCTCTAAAATAAACATGTAATTATGTCACACCTTTGCTTAAAAACCTTCTAGTAGATCCCCATTTACATTAGGATATGAACCCACTCTTTCGCATGCATGGCCTAGAAGGCCCTGTGTGGTCTGCCCCTTGTTTATCTTTATAGCCTTCCCTTATACTAGGTTTCTTGATCTTTGCAACACAGCTGTAATGGTCTTCTTTCAGTTTCTTGAATGTATCATTCTCCTTTTCTGCTGCAGGTCCTTTGTACATGTGCATTCTCTTTTATCTGGTATGTTATCCTCATTCCCCAACTCCCAGAAAACACATACATTCTTCAGAATTCAGTTCAATCAAACTTCCTTCGTAGAGGCTTTTTCTGGCCTCTGTGACTGGCTCAATTGCACCATTTTAATATAAATGTTTCTACCTATCTATTATGTAACTCTGTTGTTTTCTCTCTCATTTTCTCTCCTTCACCTCACATATCCATTGTATTTCTGCCTATCCTTCTAGACTATTAACTTCATGAATATAGGAATTACGTCCTTTTCTTTGCTTAACACTCACCACATGGCACAATTCCTGGTATATAAAAGATGCTTAATAAGTGAATAAATGTGTGAACCACATGGGTATATGATTTGATATTTCTTTCTTACTGAGTGGAAGTTGAAAACATTTTGAGAACCAAATCAGTGTCAGTTATGTTTTTTTTTAATTTTTTGTATTCTTTAAATACTGAATTCATAGGCATCATTTAAATATTAGAAAAATGACAATCATTTTTCTCTGACTGTTCTGTTTGAGAGGACTCTAAAGTCTCTCTCTGTGTAAAAATATAACTTCCCTCTGAAGACATTTTGCCTTTTCCTTGCACTCTCTGAGATCCCCTGCTCCTCCCTAGTGGCTTCAGTCTTCAATCACAAACTCTCCCATGAGAGAACCCCTTTCAGAATGCTGCCTTTGTTTACTGGGTGATTTTAAGCCTAGTCTATTCTGGGAATAAAAACCTCAAACTGACATAGTGGAGTTTGCCAGTTGGGAATTTAAGCCACTTGACTCTAAGACTATGGTGACAGGAACACAGGGAAAAATAGATGAGAATCTGAATTGCAAGAATTCCCCAGGACTCACTGGAAAGCTACCTAAGGATAGTGAAAAAAACAAACGAAACAATTTTCTACAAAAGGCCATATTGGGGTCAGCACCTTGCTCACTATTTCTTTGGGTATAGTTTTTCCACCCTTAGCAATTGCCCCTGAAGCTGGCAAAGAATTGTGACACTATTGGTCCTCAAGTCAGTTTGCAGGGAGGTCATATTTGGGATTATTGGTGCCACCTGGATTTCAATTTGCCATGAGAGCACCCTTTCCTAGGCTTGAGGTTTTTAGAGGATGAGATGGGCAATAAAAGAGAAATATGACATTTCTCGTGAGTGATTGTTGTTATTTATCCCCCATCCCTTAACCCATCAGTGAAGTGTCCTAGTCAAGGACTTTGGTTGACTGGGGAACTCCCAGTCTCTGCCAGATGGAGGAAATATAAACCTGAAGGGATATATTTTTGTGCTGTTTACAGTGCGTGGAAGTTTCCTTAAATATATAATCAGAGGTAATTAGACTATATGGTGTAAGAAGGGGTATAAACACTATTGACATGCTAGTCTCGGAATAGGCACATCTGAGTTGATTTGCCTTTGACAGTTTCTGATTTTCTATATTTTTGATATTTTGGGAAGCAGATGTGATGAGCGTAAGGAATTTAAGCTTCGGAATAACATCTCTTGGTTCCAAAATAATATTGCTTGTTTGTGTTCCCTTAGCTTTTTAACCTACAGAGAAACACTGACATATGGAGGGATGTTGTCAGTCTGGGGCTTAGTAAATTGGAAGATTCAAAATGGCAGGATTCTCTCTGTCACAGACTAGTAAGCTTGAATTAAAGGTACTAAAATTGTCTGCCACAGAGGTTGACATCTTTACTCTGGGTTGGAATTTTTACATTTACGTAACCCTTCCAGTCTTGAGGCGGATTTAATATCAGAGTATTTTGTTATGCCTGTCAGCAGACCATTAAGTCATTCTCTTAGTATCGTGTGAAAATATTAAACACGGCAACAATATGAGAACAGTATGATTATTAACAATTTCAAACAGGAACAAATGGTGTTTTCTATATTTGAGACATGTTTGATAACTCCAGATATGTTTCTCCTTGCTTTCATTCATAATAGATATGTCCCGGGGCCCTGCCAGCCTGGAGATAGAATCTGGATACTAAACACTAGCCCAGCCGTTATTCCAAGACTTGGTGCCCTCCTATAGAGCACCATATAAATGCTTGCAGACCTCACAGCTTTGGCTGACACATAACAAATTACCTAAGAACTTAGTGACTAAAAACAACAAACATTTATTACCTCAGAAAATGTAGTTTCTGTGGTTTAAGAATTTGAGAGTGGCTTATTGGCTGGCTTGGGGTGTCTCATGAGATTATAACCAAATATCAGCTGGGGTTGTAGTCATCTGAGAGCTTAATTGGAGCTAGAGGATCAGCTTCCAAAATGGCTCCCTCACAGGGCTGTTGGCAGGAGACCTCAGTTTCTTATCACATGGGCCTTTCATATACCTGCTTGAGTGTCCCAATGACATGGCAACTGCATTTGCCCAGAGCGAGTGATGGAGAGAGAGCAAGGGAGGAGGCCATATTGCTTTTAAAGTCCTCATCGTAGGAGTAATGCTATTTCATTTCTACCACATTCTGTTCCCCAGGTCACTGCATTCAAGTTTGACTCAAGGGAACAGGCATTAGGCTCCATCTTGTGAAGATAGGAGTATCAAAGAATTTCTCAACATATTTTAAAGCCACCCCATTGCTTATTGTGGCCTGCTCTATGTCAAAATGATTATATCTTGTTTGTACTTTAAGATCTCATTGCATTCCCCAATAGTGATGGCCCAGTGGTACTTCTGTGTCCAGGGGCTGCACCTGGTTTTATCAGCTTCTCCTTCTCTGCCTGAGGAGAAAAACAATAGGCATATCTTGCAGGGAATATAATTGGGTTAAACTTAAACCTAAGTTATTGAATTTAACAAAGACAGCTATGTGAGGCTTTGTGAGCAGTCTGGTTTCTAGTGGTGGAGGATGTCAGCTAACTTCTTGATCACCTTCTTTTCTTTGGGAGTGATATCTTCAAAATAAAGTTACTTATCTGAAAGTATAACAAATCCCTCCCCTCTCCCCTTCACTGTGCTGTCAGGAGATGGAGCCTTCTTTCCAAGGACCTAAGATCCTTGCCTCCCAGCTATCTCTATCAGGGCTACATGACTCCATTAACATTTGTGTCCTAATGGGAATAGGTCAGAGACACTTGTGCGGAGGAAGTGTCTGAAGGAATCTGGACCCCCTGATTCAGACTTTGCATACCAGGGTCCAGGTGGTTCCCAGGAAGGGCTGGTTCTCAACATAGCCTGTGGCCAAGGTTTGAACCCCTTCTGACTCTGACACCTTTGTAAGAGCAGTCAGGTCCATTCCTCCTCAGGACTTTTGCACTTGCTGTTCCTGGCATGAGCTTTCAGTGTTCATACCCCACTGTGTGGCTTGGCTGATTCCTTTTTGTCATCTAGGATCTCAGCCCAAACACCCCTCCTCAGTGAGGCTTTCTCAGACCACTCAATCTAAAGTAATCTCCTTTCCACTGGCAGGCCCTCTTTAAGAACCCCTCCTACTTTATTTCTTTCAAGGGTGTATTAATCTTTGAACGTGTTCATTTCTGTTCATTTGAATGTGGTCTACTTTACCCACAGAATGTTTGGACCCTGAGAGTAAGGAATCTTGTTTTCCTTTTTCTCTACTGCATCCTCAGCAGTTACAGCAGGGCTTGATGCATAGCAGGTGCTCAATAAATATTTATTTAATATTTATTGCATGAAGCAATGAATGAGTGATGGAATAAATACACATTCTGCTGTGAAATGAAAACACCAAGACTAGCATTATGGACTGAGCAGCCTGTGTGTTCTTGGGAATGTCTGGGAAGAAGCACTGCTAACCTGGAATCATTACAACTTGAATATCAAAGAAATGTGACTCTCTTGGCATTTAAATTATTAAAGCAGGGCATACCTTTTCTGTATGTATTTTCTGTATATGTAGTGAGAACCTAAGTCCTACCACTTGGCCAGCTCATTGGCACACATTTTCCTGTGCCTCATAGGAAGAGAATCAAATTCTCATTTGATTACTCCCCATTCAATATGAGGTTTTATCTCACCTGTTTTCTTCTTCCTCGATCCTACCCATTTTTTTCTTCCTTGGCTGTTTTTCCCTTAGCTCAAATGCCACATCCACCTCATGCCTCCACCCTCTTCTAGCTGCCTTATATATTTGTCCATTTAAGAATTTTTCTTTAAAAAAATTTTTTTTAAGTTTATATATTTATTTTGAGAGAGAGAGAGTAAGTGAGGTAGGGGCAGAGAAGGAGAGAGGGAGAATGCCAAGCAGGCTCTGCACCATCAGTGCAGATCCTGATGGCTGGGCTGAAACTCAGGAACTGTGAGGTCATGACCTGAGCCAAGATCAAGAGTCAAATGCTTAACTGACTGAGCCACCCAGGTGCCCCAGGAAGTTTTCTTATGCGTTATTAGAAATTGCAAGGTGATGAAGAAGAGACAAATAATATAAACCTTGGTGAATCTGTAAGTGCCAGAAGTCTGAAGTTACTGACATTTGTTCCTTTTGTGTTCCAGTGGTATTTTTGTCATTCCTCTGCCCCAACTCTCCCTTTTGTCTCGAGGGAAAAGTCTTTGCTGCTGGATTTTTAAAAAAAGGTTTCACAAATGAAGGCAATATAAAGGGCAGACTTAAAAGAGGGAAGAGGACTATTATTTGAAGCCAGGTTAGACTACTTAGGGAATCTGGGTATGGTCCTTTTCATGTCCATCCCATTGCTTGAAAATATAGAGCAGCCACTTGCTTTGCTATCCTGAGTTATTCAGCAAATATTACCCTTTCTTTCAGAGGTGATTGTATCTTGTCAGTATGTGGCTTGACCCCTATCAGTTTATAAAATGGAAAATTATTTGGCCATATTGGATTCAGAAAAATTCTGCAACTGAGCAATCAACAGATTCCCACTGTCATTAAACAGGTGCAGTAGCACTGCAAATTCAGGAGGAGGCCAGGAATAGAGTGAGCAGGCTGGATATGATTGCCCCTCCGGATCTACTGCCCACCCCTTTCTCATTCCTGTTATGAGCTTCCAGAAAGCTGTCCTATGTGGGCTGTGGTAGTGGGTTCCTTTGTGCTCTGGTTCCTAGGTGAATTTGGCCAATTGGAGACATCAGCAGAGTATCAGCAGGAGGAGAGTAAGGTCAGAGTATTAATTCCTCTGGCTTGTGTCCAGTGGATGCTGTATAGGTGGCCCCCTACATATATCTGTCTTTCAGTTTCCAGTAACTTCTCCTTGCCTCTTCAGTGTGGGACATCTTTGTGAGCGCTCTTGTAAGAGCTCTTCACAACTGCTGGACTTGAGGTGCTGTACTCTTCCTTGCTGATTTATCCAAATTTTGTCCATCTCTTGGGAATCAGTTCCTTTATTTAAATTATCTTCAAATTGATGATTCCATCTGTTTCCTGTCAGCACTTGTGTGCCGTGGTAATTCAATCTTAGTCTTCTCCTTTAAGCCTATAAGTAGAACATTCTCTCAAAACTTGTGGCCATACCCCTTAGCAGTTTTTTCTTCAGGATCCTGACAACTGAGCACACAGACTTGTAGTGTAAATTATTTACATTGAAAAAGTGTATATACACCTATGCAGATGAATTAAGGAATAGTCTGATCTCATTTCTAAGTGATGCCCTGATAACTACAGTTTGAATTGATCGGCATAATAGGAAGTCCATCAAGAACCTTGGGCTAGCTGAATCCCTCTGGGAGCCTCAGCCCCTGAGGTCATCACTTAAAATTTAATGGAGGTTTTCCTTTCGATCTTAGAACCATTCAGGAGAGAATGCCTGCCCTGCTCCTACCATATTCCATGTTTTCTGATGGATCTACTTCTTCCTCTTTGAGAAGCTGGAAAGTAGGACGAAGCATTCAATTCATTATCCAAGTGATAAAGACACCAATATAGTCTGTGGACTTTGCTTATTCTTTAAAAAATATACTTTTTATTTTAAAATAATTTTAAATTTACAGAACAGTTGCAATTAGAGTACAGAAAGTTCCCATACCCTTCACTCAGCTTCTCTTAATATTAATATCTTATACAATAATGGCAGTTTGTCAAAACTAAGAAATTAACATTGACATGCTCCTATTAACTAAAACTCTAGACTTCATTTGGATTTCAGTGGTTTTCCCACTCATGTCCTTTTTATGGTATAAGATCCAATCTAGTAAACCATTGCATTTAGTCATTGTAAATCCTTGGCCTCCTCCAATCTAGGACAGTTTCTGATATTTTCCTTATTTTTCATTACCTTGGTGATTTTCTCATCACTTTCAAATCACTTTTACTTTATGATTGCGGTTAAAACACCAAATACAGTTTTATGACTCTATCCAGTAAAGGGAAGAGTTATTTTCACTAGCTATTGTCATCCTGTAGGTCCCTGCCATAGAGGGCAGGTCAGGGCTTCCACCTCGTTGCCACCCTCTACCTTGCACATATGTATCAGTAACAATGTTGAGTGTGTTGTGATTTACAATGAAAATAGAATAATATTGAGGACATGCTTTTTATCTTGTGATCAGTGCTTTCTTATCACGGTATCCAGTGGCTTTCATTAGCTCTCAGTCTGGAGAAATGAAAATATCTCTTGTAGGGGACATCGTCCATTTATTTTTTCCAATAGCCTCCCCTTTGAAGCCTATCTGTAAACTCTCTTAGATGGAAGCACTTGTAATAATTTTGAATAATGCCTTGAACCTAAGCTTCCATAAAAGACTGGCTTATTGTTTGGTCTTTCTTGTGCTTTCATTGTTGCATGCTATCACTTTAAGGGTAATATTCTTTCTTGTAAAGCTTTTAAGCATTGCTTTGTGAGAGGTGTTGGAAAGGTGAAAATGATAATTAAACCTTATCTCAAATGTTATGATTACATAACACTATTCCCTAGAACTATACTCTCAAAATTGTTGTGGGCCCACAAATGCCTCTTATGTATCACTATAGATAAAATGCTAAAACAGGGCTTTGCTGTCCAGTTACTTTTATATCAGCATATGAATGGATTCTCGATCTAGACGGCCACTCACTTGTGCTCATCCTTCTCATCCCTGTGACTAAATGAAAAGGCATGACTCCAACAACCTTTTATTGGCTGATTGTAAAGCTGGGACACCAAAACTAAGACACTGGGACTAAAGGAGTGAACGTTTTTCCTCTTGATGACTCTAACCTTCTGTGAACTGGTGTATTTTACAGTCTTCAGAGATTTAAGGACAGATTAATTTTGAATACTTCAACAATCTGGTGGAAAGGTATCTTCAGTTATATTCATTCATTTATTCAGGCACTTACAGAGCACTGACAATGTGTTAGACACTATGTCAGTTTCTTAGGATATCAAGATGACTGAGAATCAGTTTCTATCAGTCTGAGAAGACAGGCGACAAATAATTGCTACTCAGTGTGGCTTGTACTGTGAGGGAAGGAAGCAAAAGGAGTCTTGGGAGTAAATGAAGGAATGGGAGATGCCAGTGGTCTTGGTCCTAAGAACAATTCTCTTTAGAGCTTAGGACTTCCAATGTGAATACCACTTTAAATAAAACTCTGGGGAAATTCAGTGTGTATAGGAAACTAAAAAGAGAAAGGGATGAGATAGAATGGGGAAAATCAACGGGAGGCTGTTATAAGAGTACAAGGAAGAGAATATTGTTTCCCATCTCCTCTTCTGTTTTGTGGTAAAAGGAAACCATAGTCTATAGAAAAAATGTATAAAACTGGTTTATAGGTAAATTTTAGCTCCACCAGTTTCTGCCTGTGTGACCTTGAGTAAGTCAGTGGAATTCTCCAACTCTGCATTTTCTCTTCCACAGAATGATATAAAATGTGGGCCCAACTGCCTGATTGCTCTCAAATCCTTTCTCTGCCTTCTCCTGTTCTGCTTTGTAATACAGGAGGCTACATTTCTTTCCGAGACTTCCCTGCTCTTTGGTTTCCAGGTTGATTTGACCAATGGGAGACAACAGCAAAATATCACAGAGCATTAATTAGTGAAGAGAGGCCAGGGCATTTCTCCTCCTCTTGGCTTTCTTTGGCATCCTTGTTTTATCATTTCCTTCATGGCTGTAGCAGCTGCTGAAGGGCCCTGACTTCTGGGCTGTTCCACCATCTCCTCCCATTGTACCTCCAGCATAGGGGTAATAGTGGCTTCCTACTGTTGATAATGCCAGGGTTCTTTCAATAACCCTGATTGTATTCCTAACTTTTCCACCACACAAATGTAACCAGTCTTTGGAATCAGCTTTTCTCGCTTTGTAGGATAAGTAGTAATTTTTATTTTTTTGACTAGATCATGGCTAACATGTGAAGTGGAAGTACTTTTTAAACAGTGATGTAAATGTGGATGGTGTTATTACTATTTCGGACTTCCATAACTGAGGAGAATCTTGGAATGCAAAATCCTATGATAGGCTGAGCTTTGTCCTACTCATGCTAGTCAGTGGGCCTATAGGCCTCATAAGCACATACTTCAGTTATAGGCCCTGTGCGTATATATCCACACCAGAAGCCAGCACTTGGTTGTATATTAGTGACTTCTCTGTTGAGCAGAGACACAGATATGTAAAATGTATCCTTGCCTTTGGGGAGCCTATAATCTAGAAAGAATTAGGAGGAAAGACCTTACATAGTAGTAATATCCTTTGGGATCTGTACTTAAAAAGCAAAGTACAAATTACATTAAAAAGCTTATCTTGATAAATCAACAAATTATCAAGAAATCAAAAAATAATCTAGTGTGTACTTTGGGAAGACATTGTTCTAAACAATGCGGAGTGTATAAAGGAGGACTAAGACATGATTTTCCTCTCAAGAAGCTTGTATACAAAATCCTGGAGGAGATAAAATAGAATTACATGAAATTAATAAGAAGTATATTACAGTTGTTTATGAATTGCAGAGATAGTAAGTTGTAAGAACTTCAGTATCCTTGCCTAATAAATAAGGGCAGTTTTCCTACTTCCAGCTTCACACATTATCTTTAAATATTTTCTCAGTTTATATATATAGATGAATATTTGTGTATAAAATATTAAACATATACAAATATAAAATATTTTTTCACAAAAATGTTCATGTAGCTTATTTTTAGGCATTAGTGTAAACACTTTGGCATTATGTAATGACATTTAGTATGTATATAGTATGTAATTATGTATATAGTTGTGTACATTCTTGAGATACTATCATTTGGGATAAGTATATTGGGTATAGCAAAGGGTTTGTCAGATGTATTGGTTAAGAGCCCAGCTGTATAGTCCCAGCAGAACTGGATTGAAAATCTGATCCTACCACTTACTAGATGTGTGATTTAGGCAAGTTACTTCTGGAAGTCCAATTTTCTTCACTTATAAAATGGAAGTGTTATATAATACATTGGTTATGATAAGGATTAAATGAGGCAATTAAAGTAAAACTTTTTAGTCTGATGCCTAGAATATAGTAAAACACTCAAAAAAAAGTCAGTCATTACTGTCTCTACATTTGTCCCAAAGTAGAATTTGTAGCAAAATGATAATAATTAGTATAAAAATGTATAGCAGACTTCAACTTCTGGGCATGATGCAACAAGAGGGGACAAACGTTATGCCTTTGCTATAAACAACAAAAGACTTGGCAAAACTTATGAAACCATTGCTTTTATATTTTGGACAATGGGTGTGGAAGGATTGTGATCCTTGAAAGAAGTGAACAAATGAGGTGAACCCTTTGATTCCCCAGCTTTCTTCCTGGAAAAATACTCTGAACTGTGTAACAAGGGAGTAAGATTGTAAGCAAAGTATATTGATTCTATGCAGTTGAGGAGACCGGGATCTTAGTCCAGAGAAGCTAATGTGTCCATAGCATACAGGGCAGTTACAGAGAGGAAGATGCTGCCCAGAAAAGTATCTCCATGAATATGTATGGAGGTCTTCTTCAGTCTTCACTGAAAACTGTGATCTACATGCATGGAGTGAAATGCCACAAAGACCTCATGGTAAGCTATGAGCTGAATGTTTTCCAGAGATAACCCAAGGTTAAGAGGTGTTCAAGTTCTGACTTGCTAGAATGAGCAATCCTTGTTGATCATTCAGTAGAAACTCCAAAAAGGTCACACCGTAGTAGTGGGGTTAAAATATCTCTAGAATAAAAGCTGCCCTAGATACACTATAAAAAGTCTTGAAAACAAGCACCAAACTTAGTGATTAATTGAGGTGCCTTCCAGTTAAATAAATCCTAAAGTTCTTTAAAGCAGGACAATCATATTTAGATACTCAAAAATGTAAAACATGCAATGTCTAGCATCCAATAAATAATTACTCAACACATGAAAAAGGGAAATTGTGACTTGTAACCAGAAGAAAAATCAGTTAATGAAACAGAATTATGGAATCAGTTGACAAGAACATAGAAATAATATTATTACTGTGTTAAGTATTTAAAGGAAAATATGAACCCAGTGAGGAAAGAAATGGATGATGTTTAAAAGAAGGAAATAGAGGGGCGCCTGGGTGGCTCAGTTGGTTAAGCATCTGACTCTTGATTTCGGCTCAGATCATGATCTCACGATTTCTGAGTTTGAGTCCTGTGTCAGGCTCTGTGCTGACAGTGCTGAGCCTGCTTGGGATTCTCTCTCTCTCTCTCTCTCTCTCTGCCCCTTCACTGTTTGCCTGTGCGCGTGCTCTCTCTCTCTCTCTCTGTCTCTCTCAAAATAACTTAAAAAAAGAAGCAAATGGAACTTCTAGAGATAAAAATGAAATATCAGAAATGACAGTTTTCCTGAGTGGTATTGATAGTAGACTATATACTTACAAAAAAGAAAATAAAAGATTAGTGAATTAGACATAATAGACATTAGACATAATAGAAGAAATGATCAAAAAGGAAACACAGAAATAGAATGAAAAAGAACAGAATTTTAGTGACCTGTGGTGCAATATCAAGTATTCTATCACACGTATAATTGGACTTATAGAAAAGGGGAAGTACAGAAGAAATTATTTGAACAAACAGTAGTCCCAAGTTTTTGGATTTGAGGAAAGTATAAATCCACGTTCCAAGATGTTCACTAAATCCCAAGCCTAATTAAACTGAGGGAAAATAGTGATAGTGAGTTTTATAAGCAGTCAGAGAAATAGATCACCAAGGAAAGAACAAGATTATCAGAAACTATGCATTACAAAAAATGTAACAGTATCTTTAAAGTTAAAAAAAAAAAAAAAAAAAGAAAAACCTGTCAACCTAGAATTCTTTACATGGTGAAAAT